>NC_044405.1:29031156-30309738 GCF_006542625.1 Nomascus leucogenys
TGAAGACAGGTGTCTGAGCAAAAACTCGGACATGAGTGTTCACAGCAGCGTTATTCACAGTAGCTAGAAGGTGGAAACAACCCAAGTGTCTGTGGACCCTGGAACAGATCCACAGGCCACAGCGCACGCACGATGGAGTGTTGTGCAGCCGGAGAAAGGGTGGGGCTCCCTTACACATTACGGCATGGGTGAGCCGCAGAAACATGGTGCTAAAAAACTTGCACTGATGTAAAGGGTCTAGAGGAGGGAAATCCAGGAGATGAAGTGGATTCGTGGCTTCCAGGGCCTGAGGGCAGAGGGAAGGGACCGGCTGCTGATGGGTCTCCATTTGGAAAGATGAACGAGTTCTAGAGCTTGCTTGAGGCAGTGTTTGCACAACAGTGTGAATGCACAGAATGTGGCTGAATTGCACTCTTTAAAATAGTTCAGGAGGGCAATGTTATGTGTGTTTTACTACCATACAAATAAGTAAGTCAATGGACAAGTCCGCACCATCTTGTAGCTCACACCTGCAGGTCAGGAGCCGGCCTGGGTCCCCTGCTGGGGCCTCACCTGGGACCCAGGCCCCCTCCCGGGCTGGTTCAGAATCCAGGTCCTTGTGGGTGTGGGACTGAGGTCCCCGTTTTCTTACAGCTGTTGGTCAGGGACTGCCCTCAGCTCCTGGGGCTTGCTCTTGGGTCCCTGCCTGGTGGCCTCTGGTGGCCCCTCCATCTTCAAGCAGCAGGGGCCGGTGGAGTCCCCTCATGAGTGGCTCTCTCTGGCCGTCCCTTCTGCACCCGCCAGAGGAAACTCCGCTTCTAAAGCGTTGGTGTGATGAGGTCAGGCCCGGAGGCACCTCCCTGTTTTAAGGTCAGCGGGTTGGTGAACTTCACCGTGCCTTCAGAATCCCTCTGCCACACGACGCAGCTGTCTTGGGAGTAACACGGGAGGCAGAGACCACGGGTGACCTCCAAGGTCTGCTTAGAACAGTCGTTTCGACAGAGTTGAGTCAGCTTGGGGCTTCTCCGAGCGACTGCGCACAGGCATCCTGGGGCTTCTCTGAGCGACTGCACACAGGTGTCCCTGGGGTCCCTGGGGTTAGGAAGCTGGCGCTGGCTCAGCAGGTCTGGGAAGGGCCAGGATTCCAGTGCCCAGGCTACCGTCCAGGTCCACACCATGCCCCAATGGATGCTCTCCAGCCCCTCCCTGAGGCTGGGGCCATGGGATGAGCTCAATGGCGTCCAGATCAGAGTCCACCCCCTCCGCATCTCGCCATGGTCCTGATGTCACCAAGTGCGTTGTAGCCCTAACCCTCGTGGACCCCCCTTCATGGGGTGGTGCAGGCAGTGTGTTCTCTGACGGTAAGGACAGGGCCCAACAGGGGCTGCCCCAAGGAGCCAGTGGAGCCGTGGTTCCCCATCTGCCCACTCGTCTGCCCACCCTTCCCTGAGTGGAGGCAGAGGAGCTGAGAACGGCCTGCTGGCCAGCCCGGGGGGAACCAGGTTCCTTATGGTCTGCTCAGCCACAGAGCCAGAGGCCCCTCCCGACAGCCCCTGCCCGCCCACTCTGCCAGAGCTGCTCCATGCAACTTTTCTGCAGCATAGTCCTGTTGCACAAACACCTCTCTCTGCTTTTTTTTTTCTCTTTAACCATATCTGCTGTATCATACAAGCACTCAGGATCTTGGTTGCAGTGAATGGAAACCTATGCTAAACAACTTTCTCAGAGGGCTCTTGGGGCTCTGGAAGCCAGCCAGAAGGCTGGAGAATGAGGGCTGGGTATAGGCAGGTCCAGGGAGGCCAAGAGGGCAGCCTGGCTGTGAGGCAGCTGCTGGTATAGCCCAGACTGCTTCTGGGTCACTTGCTTCAGACCCAAAGCTCTGCCCGGGAATGTCTGGTGGTCAAACTTCAGCCATGTGGCTCCCTCTTTTCAGAGGTGAACTCAGTCTTCACTGATAAGGGTAAGGTTCCTGGTGAATCCTGCAGCTTGAATGTCCATCCCCATGAATCTGAGCTGAGCCTGCAGGGCTCCCAGCCCCAGGCCTCCATGGAGAGGAGATGAGCCGGCCCGGCTGAGCCCTGCCTAAACTGCACATGCGTGAGTTAAAGAAACGGCTATTACTGTTTAAAGCCATGCAGTGTTGGGCTGGTTTGTTAAATTGAAATAGATTACCCAGGCTGGGCGCAGTGGCTCACACCTGTAATCCCAGCACTTTGGGAGGCTGAGGCAGGTGGATCAATTGAGGTCAGGAGTTTGAGACCAGCCTGGCCAACATGGTGAAACCCCATCTCTACCGAAAACTATAAAAAATTAGCTGGCGTGGTGGCATGCACCTGTAATCCGAGCTACTTGGGAGGCTGAGGCAGGAGAATCACTTGAACCAGGAGGCAGAGGTTGTAGTGAGCCGAGATTGTGCCACTGCGCTCCAACCCGGGTGACAGAGTAAGACTGTCTCAAACAAACAAACAAACAAACGAACAAAAATCACCCAACACCACAGATGATCATCAAGTTCATGAAGATGGACCTTCAGTTTGCAGGGGCTGTGTGTCCATCTCATTGGCTTGGGTCTCCTTTTTTATCCTCAAGGGACTCCCAGGTGTTCTGATGCCCTGGCACTGAAGACTCAGGCCATGCCCCGGCCCACACCCTGCCCTGCGTGTGTTGCAGCCTGAAGTGGTCCACTGGGCCTGGCATGTCTCAAAAGCCAAAAGGGAACAATACTTCCCGGCTCCACATTCAGTGACAGCACGTCAGCAGCTGGAAGCCAGCATCGGTGGGGGTGTTTACACCATGGGAATGGGCCCACTCCGCAGACTAGCGCTGTACCAAGAGAGCCAGTTTGGTTTCTGGGGGTCGCGGGGTCAGGTTCTCATGCTTCTCTCGGACTCGCCCCCTAGGAATGTCCCCACCCAACCCCCACTGTAGCCTGGATGGACGGGGATGAGCCCTGCGGGGCTCCTGCCTGAGCCATCTTGTCTTCAGCTGCGTTTGGCCTCCGAGCTCCAGCCATGCTGGCTCCATGACCCAGGGTGGGATTCATGCACTAACGTGAAGAGAGCAATCTCCCGAACGGAGGAAGGAGTGGGCCCTGGAGGAGCCGTGGCCCTGGGTGGTGGCACCAGGCAGCTGCAGGACCAGGGGCAGTGGTGAGGCACGAAGCCTCAGACTGGGCATGGTTCCCACTTGTCCTTGCCAGAGAAACCTGCCTTTTCAAAGCATAATTCAATCAAAAGGCCTTTTGTGGAGCCCAAACTAGAAGGCTTTGGGTTCCAGCGCTGTGCCTCAGTTTCCTCATCTGGAGCATAAGGATGGGACCGTCACTGGGTGTGGATATGGGGTCCCGGGAGGCGTGCAAGGGCCATGTTTGGGCAGGTGCCTGGAATGGAGGAGGCCTTGGTAAGCATTCATGAGCGAACCTCCCGCCTGCCAGCTCACGTGTCCCACTCCCTCACATGTGGGCCAGGGTGTTGTTACCCTCTCCGCAGTGAGGAAGCTGAGGCCCAGCCCAACGGCAGAGCCAGCCCAGCAGTCTGGGCAGCCCGACTTCAGAGCCGGGCAGGGAATTGCCTCCCTTCACGCTCAGGGTGATTATGCCAGTGCCCACGGTGACGGGTGGGCTGGGGCCAGCTGGCCTGGGGTCTGCCTTGCCATCTGGTGACACCACATCACTCTTCCATCCTGGCATTTGGATTTTGTTACCAACAGCTTCACCAAACCGCCTTTCATGACACCCAGGACAGCCACGAGGCTGCCCCTGCCCTGCCCCAGTGGGACTCACAGCAGCTCAGAGGCTGGAGGGAGGTCTGGAAGCCCCTAGTGCTCAGTAGAGCAGTGAGACGGGAGAGAAGCAGCTGGGGAAGGAGGCCAGGTGAGCTTGGTGGGAGGCCTCTCAGTCTCTGCACACTTGGGAACATTCCAGAGTGACTGGCATTTCCCATGACTTTCTTTGGGATGAAGTGAAGCTGAGAATGTGAAGTTCCCAAGGATTACGGACGCTCACTGTTGCAGACACAAACGACTACGTATTCCATCACGGGACAGTTTTCCTTTGGAAAGCGAATGACCCAATTTCCTTTTTTTCTAAAACTTAAGTCATTCTGCCAAATTTCAACATCCTAATTTTAAATCACTGGGAGAACCTCGATCCGGAAGTTTATCTTGGCCTCACTACAACACCCCTAAAGAGCCGTCGTCCCTGATAAGGTGGAGGTTTTAAGTTTTAGTGATTGTTATCTTGCAATTCTTATATTTTATTCACAAAATCCACGTGGACTCAATTCTAGCTCAAGCCATCTCCATGTCCCCGGCCACCACTGCCTGCCTGCCCTTCCCTGTTTATGGGTCTTTGTTTGGAGTCACCTCTTGTTTGCCTCAAATAATTAATTTTGAGTTGCTTTTTTGGGAAGGAAATGTTCTTGATGCAATTTCTGGCCTCTATGTAGCTGAGAATGTTTTTTTCTGTTGCCTGGAGTGGTGCAGCGGGTCTCCCTATAGTGACCCGGCCAGGCATAGAAATCTGGGATTGCAGCTGTGAGACTCCAGCCCGTGGTCTCCTGGCGTTGGTGCGTTTGCAGCCATGAAGCTCCAGCTGTCGCCCCGTGGTCTCCTGGCATTGGTGGGTTTGCAGCCATGAAGCTCCAGCTGTCGCCCCGTGGTCTCCTGGCGTTGGTGGGTTTGCAGCCATGAAGCTCCAGCTGTCACCCCGTGGTCTCCTGGCATTGGTGGGTTTGCAGCCATGAAGCTCCAGCCATTGCCCTGTGGTCTCCTGGCATTGGTGGGTTTGCAGCCATGAAGCTCCAGCTGTCGCCCCGTGGTCTCCTGGCATTGGTGGGTTTGCAGCCATGAAGCTCCAGCCATTGCCCCGTGGTCTCCTGGCGTTGGTGGGTTTGCAGCCATGAAGCTCCAGCCATTGCTCCGTGGTCTCCTGGCGTTGGTGGGTTTGCAGCCATGAAGCTCCAGCTTGCCCGTGGTCTCCTGGCTTGGTGGGTTTGCAGCCATGAAGCTCCAGCCATTGCCCCGTGGTCTCCTGGCGTTGGTGGGTTTGCAGCCATGAAGCTCCAGCTGTCACCCCGTGGTCTCCTGGCACAGGATGCCGTTAGGCTACTCAGTTTCTCTCTGTGCTTGTCTGGTGTTTTATGCTTGAAGTGGAAGATTTCCACCAGATTCATTTTCATTAATTTTGCTTGTCCCTGTGAGCCGTTTGATTAAATAGATTCACATCTGTCTTCAGTTCTAGAAGTTCCTTCTCTTACATACTCTATGGCTGCGCCGTTCCGGTTGTTCGAGTTTCTTTATCTGGAAAATTGCTCCTTCGCCCAGCAGGTTTCTGGCTTCCGTCCTTCATGTCTGCTTTCTCTCTCCTCATCTCAGCCTTCCTCTTCCCTGGGGCATGGGGCGTGGGGCGTGGGGCTGCCGCCGCCTGTGTCTCAGCCTCCTGGTCCGGCTCTGTGCTGCGTGGGTGCTGTTCCTTCAGCTCCCAGTGTCGTTGAAAGCTGCCGCTGGGTCTCTCCTGAGATTGCCTCCTCGCACCTGCCCTCAGCTAATTCATGTCCATCCACCAGCTCCTGTTCCCTTCCCGTCTGTTTCATCTGACGTCTCACCAGCTCCTGTTTCATCCCGTCTATTTCATCTGACGCCTCACCAGCTCCTGTTCCATTCCCGTCTATTTCATCTATTTCATCTGACTCTCACCAGCTCCTGTTCCATTCCCATCTATTTCATCTGGCATCTCACCAGCTCCTGTTCCATTCCCATCTATTTCATCTATTTCATCTGACGTCTCACCAGCTCCTGTTCCATTCCCGTCTATTTCATCTCACCAGCTCCTGTTCCATTCCCATCTATTTCATCTGACGTCTCACCAGCTCCTGTTCCATTCCCATCTATTTCATCTGACTCTCACCAGCTCCTGTTCCATTCCCATCTATTTCATCTGACGTCTCACCAGCTCCTGTTCCATTCCCATCTATTTCATCTATTTCATCTGACGTCTCACCAGCTCCTATTCCACTCCCGTCTATTTCATCTGACGTCTCACCAGCTCCTGTTCCATTCCCATCTATTTCATCTATTTCATCTGACGTCTCACCAGCTCCTGTTCCATTCCCGTCTATTTCATCTATTTCATCTGACGTCTCACCAGCTCCTGTTCCATTCCCATCTATTTCATCTGGCATCTCACCAGCTCCTGTTCCATTCCCGTCTATTTCATCTATTTCATCTGACGTCTCACCAGCTCCTGTTCCATTCCATCTATTTCATCTATTTCATCTGACGTCTCACCAGCTCCTGTTCCATTCCCATCTATTTCATCTATTTCATCTGACATCTCACTAGCTCCTGTTCCATTCCCATCTATTTCATCTGACATCTCACCAGCTCCTGTTCCATTCCCATCTATTTCATCTATTTCATCTGACTCTCACCAGCTCCTTCCATTCCATCTATTTCATCTATTTCATCTGACGTCTCACCAGCTCCTGTTCCATTCCCATCTATTTCATCTATTTCATCTGACGTCTCACCAGTCTTTTCATCTATTTCATCTATTTCATCTGACATCTCACCAGCTCCTGTTCCATTCCCATCTATTTCATCTATTCATCTGACTCTCACCAGCTCCTGTTCCATTCCCATCTATTTCATCTATTTCATCTGACGTCTCACCAGCTCCTGTTCCATTCCCATCTATTTCATCTATTTCATCTGACGTCTCACCAGCTCCTATTCCACTCCCGTCTATTTCATCTGAGTCTCACCAGCTCCCCTCCTATTCCACTCCCGTCTATTTCATCTGACTCTCACCAGCTCCTGTTCCATTCCATCTATTTCATCTATTTCATCTGACGTCTCACCAGCTCCTGTTCCATTCCCATCTATTTCATCTATTTCATCTGACGTCTCACCAGCTCCTGTTCCATTCCCATCTATTTCATCTATTTCATCTGACGTCTCACCAGCTCCTATTCCACTCCCGTCTATTTCATCTGACGTCTCACCAGCTCCTATTCCACTCCCGTCTATTTCATCTGATGTCTCACCAGTTCCTGTTCCATCCCCGTCTATTTCATCTATTTCATGTGACGTCTCACTAGCTGCTGTTCCATTCCCATCAATTTCATCTGATATCTCAGCACCCAGTGCCTACACTTAATGTTTTCCTGAATTTATCCAGTGAAACTATCACCTAAATGTATTCTTTCTTCCTTCAGAAAGTGTTTTTAATCCACAGGTTGTTTGAGTAGTGTGTTTTCCTGGTTTGATACAACGGAATATTTTTATAACTCTGCCAGTTTTCCTTTTCTTCCTCGTGAATAATCAGTGTGATTCAGCTGGGACTTTCCCTGTTGAACAGGGAGAGTGGGTTTTTCCAGCCTCTCCTCCTTTTCACTCCGCTATGGTTGAATTCCTACTTGCTCTTTCGGCAGATGGTATTTGCCAACTTAATTTTGCAGCTGCCTAGGGGGACTGGGGTGGAAGCAGCCCCGGGAAACCCCATGGGGGACTTTGTGGCGTTTACTCCATCACAGTAAAGCCACGGGGCTGGGCCAGGCCCTGCCCTTTGGGAATGGGCTCCTCTGGTGCTGGCCTTGGCCTTGGCCCCACTTCATCCTGGCCCCTGCCCAGGCTTCCAGCCCCTGCCCACAGCTGCCCCCTCCAGGGGCTGCCACTGTCCAGGTCAGGGAAGGCTCTTGCTACCTGGGAAGAGGATGCCCTGGCCAGGAACTGTCCCTCAGCTTTCTGTAGTCTCTGTGTCCCCGGTGCCTTCCGGGTGCCCTGCTGGGGCCCTTCCTCCCCTTGTCGCTCAGCCTTCATGTTAGGGGCTGCGGGTCCCAGCGCCCCTCCTCCTCCTTGGTCACTCACCTCCCACTGAAGCAGCCCCGTCCGCCCCAGTGTCCGGGAAACCCCAGTGAGGCCCCTCCCTGCCAGACCCCAGGTATGGGGACTTCTGCTCCACTTGCCACGTCTGCCACGGGGCCCTTTGGAGAAAGTGTTTTACCCAAAGAGGTGAGTCCTGGTGATGCTGGAGCCTGGCCCTCATTGCTGTCAGCCCCCAGCACCTGGTACAAAGGCTGCTCATCCCAGCCTCTGAGCCCTGAAGACAGCAGAGGGCAGCCTGAGACACAGGACCCTTTCCCACCAGCTCCGGGGCCAATGCCAGCCTGGCCAGTGGCCAGGACCAGCACAGAGGCTGTGGATGGGGAGGGTGGTGCTGGAGGCAGGGGGCATGCTGGTGGTCTTTTGGGGTTGGTGGACAGCCCCACACCCTGCTTGCAATGGTGCGTCAGGCAGTGGCCCCTGGTGCCGGCTGCTTCCCCAGCAGTGACCTTGGCTTCTCTTCTGCAAGCCCCTGCCTGCCCCGAGGTGCCAAGCCCCTGGATCCTCCAGAGCTACCCTCACCGCCTATGGCCCCGAGCACCCACCCTTGGGGCTGGACGTTTGCAGGAGGACAAGCCATGCCGGCCTCAACTAGCGGAGACCTGTGTGCACCTATGGGTCCTCTGCACTGTGTGTGGGGCAGTGAGGACGGAGCTTCCTGCCCCCTGGGGCCTGCTCTGCTCCTGCTCCTTGGACCTGGAGGAGCCGTGTCCACACAGACATGCACAACAAATGCGGCCGCAGACGCGCACGATGAATGCAGCGTGGTGAGCCAGATCCAGGATGGCGCCTCTCCCCGGACAGGAGCACTGGCCCGAGCCTGGCCCCGGGTGAGCTGCACAGCCGTTCCCTGCCTCGGTTTCCCATCTGAAATCAGAGCACTCCCTCCACAGACTGGCACGAGGACTAAGATCGGGGTAGACCCGTGACCCTCAGGGGAGGGTCCCCACAGGCATGAGCTCCTTGGCTTTGTTTCACGACGATTGTGACCACCAAGCAGACATAAAGCATCCCGCTGCATTTAGGCCCTACCAGAGCATAGCCTTGGCTGACGTGGTCCTCGCCCACTGAGCCTGGCATGACATCTGCCAGCCTCTGCTGAGGGGCCGAGAAAGGATGAGGGGTGGGGAGGGGTGGGGAGGGTATTCTCTGCATCTGCCCTCCTGTCCACGGGACACCGGGCCCTGACCTCTGACTGAGGCGGGCATGGGTCCCAGGCAGGCCCGTCCGAAGCCTGCCTCAGGAGTGTGAATCTGTGGCTAGGGCCACCTACACCTGGACATCAGCTGGCTGAGGTCCCCACCCCTGGAAACTGGATCAGAGGGGGCCAGAGGGGAAGGAGGCAGTGTCCAGCCCCTGAGAGGAGCAGGGAGGAGGGACGAGGCCAGAGTCCGAGGCTGGCAGGCCGCCCGGGGTCCACTGCTCCTGCTGACAAGCTCCCTGTCTGCATCTGCACGGAGGAGTGTGCTGGCTGTGGCCTGCAGCCCACGCATCCCAACCACAGACAGACTCTTTCCCCACCTTTGGTCCCTCTAACAACTCAATGCCCAGAACTTTCTATTGCCCAGGACTCTCAGGGTCCCTTCGGAGGCCGGACAGACCCTCCCCTCCCCAGGACTTCATGCCGCCCCTGCTGCATGCCAGGCCCACCTTGGTGAGGCCGTGTTGGGGCTGAGCTCCTGGTCATTCTGCGGGTGGCTGGGCCCAGCACCCTTTCCAGTTGCCCTCAGGCCACTCAGGAGCAGCCGCGTAAGGATTGCTAAGCCTGAGTTCTCTGCATCTTTCTGCTTTCACTAATTTTTTTTTTTTTTTTTTTTTTGAGACAGAGTCTCACTCTGTCACCCAGGCTGGAGTGAAGTGGCGCGATCTCGGCTCACTGCAACCTCTGCCTCCCGGGTTCAAGCTATTCTCCTGCCTCAGCCTCCCAAGTACCTGGGATTACAGGCACCTGTCAGCACACCTGGCTAATTTTTGTATTTTTAGTAGAGACGGGGTTTCACTATTTGGCCAGGCTGGTCTCAAACTCCTGACCTCAAGTGGTCCACCCACCTCGACCTCCCAAAGTGCTGGGATTACAGGTGTGAGCCACTGCTCCTGGTCCACCAATTTCTTTTTCATGGTGATCAGTGACCTGTTCTTGAACCATTTTTGCATTCCTAAAATAAACCACCTGCTTGGGGGTGGTGTGTGATGATTTTGACACATTGGTAGTATATTTTTGCTAATATTTTATCCAAACTGTTTGCATCTATAGGTACAAGCAACATAGCTTTATCATTTTATATGCTCCCCCCCCCACCCACCTTTTTTTGTTTTGAAATGGAGTTTTGCTCCTGTTGCCCAGGCTGGAGTGAAGTGGCACAATCTTGGCTAACTGCAACCTCCGCCTCCCGGTTTCAAGTAATTCTCCTGCCTCAGCCTCCTGAGTAGCTGGGATTACAGGCACGCGCCACCACACCTGGCTAATTTTGTATTTTTAGTAGAGACGGGGTTTCTCCATGTTGTTCAGGCTGGTCTTGAACTCCTGACCTCAGGTGATCCACCCGCCTTGGCCTCCCAAAGTGCTGGGATTACAGGCTTGAGCCACTGCACCTGGCCCTGTATGCTCCCTTGACAAAAGCTATGCCTTCATAAATAGGAGGTTTCCCATCTTTTTCTGTGGCCTGGAAAAGTTAGAATTATCTTTTTAAAGGTTAAATAAAATTCAGCTGGGCTGCATTTTCCTTAAAGGTAAATATCCATCACCTTTCTAATTTCTCCTGTGGAAGTTGGACTATTCGAATATTCCAGGTCTTCTAGGATTGAGTTTGGTGATTTCTATTCTGCTGGAAAAGCAGCCCTCTCTCTTTTCATGGGGATGAACTTGACTGTTTTCTTCAGTCCCAAAAGTCCCAGGGCGGACACTGCTGCCCAGCCTGGGTGAGATGCCCACCTTCAGCCACGTCTCGGGACAGGAGCTGGGGCAGGCACCAGCCTGGGTTCAAGGTCTCCCGGGACCAGCCTGGGTGGCCATGTGGCCGCCCTGTGGGAAGGACGGCCCTCCCTTGTGGTGTTTGGGAGATGAGTTCCATGACAGCGACTGTCACGGACGCTTCTGGGAGAGATGAGAAGGGAACAGATGATTCTGAGGCCGTTCAGGCTTCACACACGGTTTTAGTCCCAATATTGCAGTCCTCATCAGCAAATGTGATCCCTCCCCCACCGTGCCGGAATATTCTGTACCAGGTTGTATCTTACTGTTTGAAAACAAGTTCTGCCAGTTAATTGGTTCAGGAGCAGTGCGGGTAAGTAACCTCCCCATCTTCCCAACTTGGAATGTCTGCCTCTTTGTAGATGTATCATTGTTGATAGGCTTTTTATTAAAGTTAAATTCCCTTTATGTTTTTAATGTTTGATTATAATTTAATGTATTCATTTTTCTTTTTAAGCATTTCAAATACCTGACAGGAAACATTTGCAAAACAGCCAGACTTGTCCAACACTTAAATTACTCTTACCCTTTTAATAAATGAAGCTCATAGCAAACCAAATGCACTTAAACATTCTAATAGCTTCACAAACTTAATTACTTAACATCTCCCAGCTTAAAATCACAACTCCAATAGAAATAATTCATTATCCCTAAACTTTACTTTAAAAATGACTATGCACTTTGGGAAGTCGAGGCAGTGGGTCACTTGAGACTAGCCTGGGCAACGTGGTGAAACCCCATCTCTACTGAAAATACAAAAATTAGCCGGGTGCCTGTAGCCTCAGCTAGGTGGGAAGCTGAGGTGAGAGAATCACTTGAGCCCAAGAAGTTGAGGCTGTAGGGAGTAGTGATCACACCACTGCACTCCAGTCTGGGCAATGGAAATGAGACCGTGTCTCAAAATAGTAATAATAATAATAATAATGACTGATACAAAGAGTTGGCTCACTGAATGATTTCTAGTAAATTTTTGGTTTTTTCTATATAGTATGGTTTAATGCTGACTTTGACATATCTGTAAAGAATTTAACATTTTGGCCGGGCATGGTGGCTCACGCCTGTAATCCCAGCGCTTTGGGAGGCCAAGGCAGGTGGATCATCTAAGGTAAGGAGTTCAAGACCAGCCTGGCCAACATGGTAAAACCCCATCTTTACTAAAAATACAAAAATTAGCCAGGCATGTTGGCAGGTGCCTGTAATCCCAGCTACTCGGGAGGCTGAGGCAGAAGAACCACTTGAACCTGGGAGGCGGAGGTTGCAGTGAGCTGAGATTGTGCCATTGCACTCCAGCCTGGGTGACAGAACGAGATCTTGTCTCTGCCAATTAAAAAAAAAGTCATATTCTGGGCCGGGCGTGGTGGTTCATGCCTGTAATCTCAGCATTTTGGGAGGCCAAAGCAGGAGGATTGCTTGAGTTCAGGAGTTCAAGACCAGCCTGGGCAACATAGCACAAGATCCGGTCTCTATATTTAAAAAATAATAATAATCATGGCTGGGCGTGGTGGTTCACACCTGTAATCCCAGCACTTTGGGAGGCTGAGGCAGGTGGATCACTTGAGGCCAGAAGTTTGAGACCAGCCTGGCCAACATGGCAAAACCCTGTCTCTACTACTGAAAATTAGCCGGGAATGGTGGCACATGCCTGTAGTCCCAGCTGCTTGGGAGGTTGAGGCACGAGAATCAATTGAACCGGGGAGGCAGAGGTTGCAGTGAGCCAAGATTGTGCCACTGCCCTCCAGCCTGGGTGATAGAGCGAGACTCTATCTCAAAAAAAAGTAAAAATAAAATAATCATATTGTGCATATTCATCACATCACATATCAGATACACAATTTGCACCTACCTTCTCCCATTTCATGGTTGTGTTTTCACTGTTCAGTGTCCTTGGTGCACAGATGGTTTAAATTTAATGTTTTTTTTCTGTTGTTGCTTGTGCTTTTGGTGTCATATCCCAGAAATCACTGCCAAAAGCAATGTTGTCAAGCTTTTCCCCTGGGTTTTTGTCTGAGAGTTCTATAGTTTTTGCTGTTACATTTGGGTTGTTGGTCTGTTCTGAGTTAGTTTTGGTACATGGTGTGAGGTAGGGGTCCAGCACTATTCTCTTGAGCATGGAGATGGTGATGGGCTTTTCCGAGAAGGAGTAGTTAACCAGGATTTTTCCCTGTAGGTGGCTCTGTGTTCTTGGTTTGCCTTGCCTCTGGCTGTAAACTACTGGCAGGGCAGACTGTGGACATGAGATCAAATGAAAGGTTTAATGAAGGCCATTTGTTTAACCTTGGCTTGGATTTGCAAGTAAACAGACTTAGAGACAGACCCAGACATCTGAAACCACTTGATTAATCTAATCTATGAACAACACAAATTCCACACACAGATGGAAATTTGACCCTTGGAAACTTATCTCATGTGCTGCCTTATCCTCAGCTCCTAGCAGGCTCAATACTAACTTGGAAAATGGAAGGATTGTGAGAATCCTGCATCGTTGCTGCTCATGGATTCTACCCATTCCTAGCGGTTTAGAGGCTACCCAGCTTGCTCCTTCTGCCTGGCCTGCCTCTGCCTGTCTGTCCATCCAGCTGGCAACACCGTTCTCGCTCCTGTCCTCTGGCCGTGGTGGCCCTGTCCCATGGGCGTATGTCTCTGTGTTCATCATCCAGGCCAGGAGCCTCTTGTCTACTGGCTTTGGGACCTGGCTTGCTGTGTGCTCTGGGCCTGGGAGCCTCCCTCCGTCCATAGACTCAGGCCATGCTTATGCCCCGTGCTCACATGTGTGAGGGGGTCTGCAGTGCATGTGTGACGTGGTGTGTGTGCCACTCTCAGCCGCCCTTCCTGTCTTCTCTCCCCCGAGCCTAGGCAGTCCTCCACCGTGTTAGGATGCAGGGCCCCAATAAGAGGGATCTTATTTCTCCTTTGCTTGTGAAGCTCAGTTTGGCTGGATATGAAATTCAGGGTTGGAAATTATTTTCTTTAAGAATGTTGAATATTGACCCCCAATCTCTTCTGGCTTGTAGAGTTTCTGCTGAGAGGACCACTGTTAGTCTGATTCCACTGCTGTCCCATCAGTGGCACAGGGCCCTCCATGTCCTTGGCGCACACTGGCCCCAGGGGACCCAGACAAGGTGGGGCTGCGTGGGGCTGGTGTGGGCTGCATACACCCAGGTCGAGCCGAGCCTGGCCCACACTGGGCACCTACAAGTCAGGAGGACCCCCAACCACCTGGTACTTACACGTCAGGGATTCCCAACCCCCGGGCCTCAGACCACTACTGGTCTGTGGCCTGTTAGAAAGGGAGCCGCACAGCAGGAGGTGAGGATGGGGAGCAGGGAGCATTCCAGCCTGAGCACCACCTCCTGTCAGATCAGCGGCCGCATTAGAGTCTCACAGGGGTGCAGGGGAGGGATCTCAATTGCGTGCTCCTTATGAGAATCTAATGCCTGATCTGAGATAGAACAGTTTCATCCCAAAACCATCCACCTACCTGCATCCATGGAAAAATTGTTCTCCATGGAAACGTCCTGGTGCCTAAAAAGCTGGGGAATGCCATTGTAGAGCACACAGGAAGCTCTGTGATTTGAGGCATCAGGACGGAGATGAGGGACAATGGTGTTATTTCAAAAGACTGCATGCGGTTTGTCCTTCTTCCCTCAAGACGAGGTGTGATGAGCCAGAAAGTCTGATGGGGCTTCCCAGCACTATCCTAAGTCCTCCTCTGTAGGGCCTTGGGTTGCCTCTGGGCCAGGAGGCCACCACTCGGCCAGTCCCCCTAGACCCCAGGGGTGAGCCTCCCTGCCTGGGCACGTGCCTGGGGCTGCTCCCTGCTGGGCTGCCTGGCCAGCTTTCCCTGCCCGCTCTGACGGCCAGTCATTCTGGGTATCACT
The DNA here is from genome assembly GCF_006542625.1 of Nomascus leucogenys. Lineage (NCBI taxonomy): Eukaryota > Metazoa > Chordata > Mammalia > Primates > Hylobatidae > Nomascus > Nomascus leucogenys. The sequence continues at coordinate 29,045,866 of NC_044405.1, forward strand.
TGTGACCGCGAGTGGCTTCAGGACACAGGACACAGTTCACATCTCAGGGCTTCAGGCTCTGGGCTCTCTCTGGACATCTAGGGGCCAAGGAGGGACCTCAGGCCTTTGTAATGGGAGGCAACCCTTCTTCCCTGGACACACAGCTGACAATAGACCCCCCCTCCGCCACTGTGCATGAGCACACGGGGGTCCGCACCCAAGAGTGTCATGTGATAGGATGAAGGCAGGGATCCACAGCTCGGGCTGGTGGAGGGGGGCGGGTCTGTGCAGAGGCCCCTGGTGCTGGCCTTTGTGTTTGGCAGAGACACAAAGGCAGGCAGGGAGGGGAAGCTTCGGAGTCGGAGAGTGGAGGCACAGGTGTGCCCTGGGCAGTCAGGCAGCCAGGCGCGGGGGTGGATCACCAGACAGCAGGCTTGCTATGGGATTGGTGAGGGCTGCACAGTGGCTTTCTCTGGTTGGTCCTAAGTTTAAAGCGAAGCTGGGTGTGGTGGTTCACGCCTGTAATCCTAACACTTTGGGAGGCCGAGGCTGGCGGATTACTTGAGGTCAGGAGTTTGAAAACAGGCTGGCCAACATGGTGAAACCCCATCTCTAACAAAAATACACAAAAAATAGCCATGCGTGGTGCCAGGCACCTGTAATCCCTGCTACTCGGGAGGCTGAGGTGAGAGAATCGCTTGAACCCTCGTGGCAGAGGTTGCAGTGAGCCGAGATCATGCCACTGCACTCCAGGCTGGGCAACAGAGCAAGATTCTGTCTCAAAAAAAAAAAAAAAAAAAAAAGTGGGAGCAAAAATCAGAGAAGCTAATTAATGAATGAATTACATTTGTCATTTGATGTATTAATCCAGTCCCAGATGTTTGGAGCTGACGGTAACAGGAGCTGTTGTTTAGCTTCCTGGATGCTCTCTGGAGATGACAGTCTCCCTTCCTATGAATCAACACAGCAGGCGGCCTCTGGGCTGCTTACCAGGGATGAGGGCGACCTCCCGGGCTGCTTATGGGGGCAGGGGGGCGGCCTCCTGGGCTGGGTGCTGCAGATGTGAGGTGGAGTTCCATTTTTATAGCTGGGCTGGCCGCTGTCCATGTGCACATTCAGTCTCTAACAGCTAAAATTTCTCATCATAAGCTTAAGTAGTTGCAAAGGATATAACTTCTGATATATTATAAAATCAATGTGTAAGAAAGAACCATGAAGTCACTCTTTTAAATGTATTCAAAACCCCAGTGATTTGATAGCCACCATTATCTGTTTTAAAAATACAGGCAAGCTGGGTGTGCTGGCTCATGCCTGTAATCCCAGCACTTTGGGAGGCCAAGGCCAGAGGATGACTTGAGCCCAGGAGTTCCAGACCAGCCTGGGCAAGATAGCAAGACCCCATCTCTATACAAGTAAAAATAAAAAATTAGCCATGGTGTGGTGGCATGGGGCTGTGGTCTCAACTACTCGGGAGGCTGAGATGGGAAGATCACTTGAGCCCAGCAGGTCAAGGCTGCAGGGAGCCGTGATCACATCACTGCACTCCAGCCAGGATGACAGAGCAAGATCCTGTCTCAATTCATCAGTCCATCCATACATCCATGCGTGACTCAGTTTAAAAGAACCAAACCAAAGAAATCTGAAAAGCTTACAATGAAAAGACGCTCAGTATTCCCTTCTCCTCCCTGGATTAGCTGGGTGGGCGCCAGGTCATCACAGGGTCCTTCTCCTCCCTGGATTAGCTGGGTGGCACCAGGTCATCACAGGGTCGTTGTAAAAGGAAGGCAAGGGGTCAGAGTCGGGCAGAGGAAGCCAAGGTCAGAGGGGAGGAGAGGCCTGAGCCAAGGGGTGCAGCGGATCCTAGAAGTGGGAAGAGGGACACGGATGCTCCCCTCGCGCCTCCAGGAGGAGTGGGACCCAGCCAACACCTGGATGGGATCTCCTGACCTCCAGGGCTGTGGGAGAATAATTGTGTGTTGCTGAAGCCACAGATTAGTCAGCTACTGCAGCCGATGGAAACTACAGCTATTATCACAATGCCCATAAAACATGCTCCAGCAGCGTGAGAACAAAGACAGTTGTGTGGTGGTTATGAAACCTCGCCTAACAAGACCCTGTTTAGGAAAAGCCAAATAAAAACAAGAAGTAATTATTTAAGCAGTATCCTAATAAACGGCTTGCAAAAATATGTGAGCAAATGAAGTGGTCTCCATCCAGAACCTTGATGCTGGTATTTATTTTGCTACTTAAAAGAGTAAGAGGGCCATTTGGATTGTGTCATGGAGGGTGTTGTGTTTCGACATCATGTCCCTGCTGGCAATTGCAGAGTCAACACACTGGTCCAGGCTGTGCAGCTGGGCTCCAGGCCGCTTCCCGTGGGTCAGGGCAGCTGCTCCAGGAAGAGGCTGAGAGCTGGGGTCTGGGCGACCGGGCGGGGATCTGCGCCGGGTGGGGAGGAGAAGTCCATTGCACTGGGGTTCAGGGGTTCCCAGAAGAGAAGACCAAAGCCATGCAGGGTGCTTTGCAGCCTGAGTCTGGGCTGAGCTGGTGGGGGGCCCCCAACACAAGGAGGACGCACCGGGTCACAAGGACTGTGCTCGCTGAACACGGACAGGGTGGGCCCACCTTCCCAAAGCCATCAGTGCTCCCCAGCTGGGAGAGCTGGGAAGGGCTTCATGGGTCATGGGCACCCACCAAGGGCAGTGCTGCTGACCAGATGGAGCCAGGAAAACCAAAGTTGCACCTTTTTTTTTTTTTTTTTTTTTTTTTTTTTTTTTTTTCAGAACACAAGATTCCCTTAGAGTGTTGTTCTTCGCGGTTCTTCGTGATTTGGTTCAATTGTTACCATTCCTGATGCTTCCTCCCAGGAAACAAGAGTAAACCACAATGGCCTATAAAACAAATATTAAAATCTCGCATGTACTCTCGGGACAGACGTTGTCTTGAGTGATGGCCTTCCCGGCCCTGACCAATGCTTGTGCACATCCTGAGCTTGTCTGAGAGCCAGAGACCCCTCTGAGAAGTGGGATGGCTCCAGCCAGGAAGCCCCCACCCTGCCCAGGAATGTCAGGAGCCTCAAGCAGATTTGCTCTTAGATATTTATTTTTAATCGAGTCTAACAGTGATTGTTGAGCCGTCTTTCTTTTTTTTTTTTTTTTTTTTTTTGTAAGATGCCTCTGTCAAGAAGGAGCCACGAGTTGGCTTTCATGGAATGGGCGCTCTTGGTGGCCAAATAGAAATAAAACCTGGCTGTCTGGTCCTAATCCACTCACAGAAGTGGCGTAAACACCTTATTTATGATCTGGGACATTCAACACCATCTTAGGAAAGATTCATAGAATACACATTCACACACCCACAAAAATCAAAAGAGCAGATTTTCCAAAAATAGGTGCAAGAAAGATCCAACTTCCAGGATACAATTTTAGAGCCAACATTTCCATTAACAAAAGTGGTCTTGTCTAAAACTGTACCGACCGCACTAAAATCTCATGCAAAACAGAGCTCTGGTTATGTAGAGTGTGATCAATAATGAGAAACTGTGAGGCATCCCCGTGGGATCTGACACTTCCTAGGGGAGCTTCTCTCCACTGGTAATAAAGATATAATTAGGAATTTCAACTACCTGCGATTTTGCCAACTTACAGCATTTGTTGAGAATTTCGGTCCCCGTGTTTACGCACACACCTTTCAACCCTTTAGATTCGACGGTGATGAGTTAGTAATGTCAATTCTAAAGTGGTCGTTTTCAACCAGGGGCAATTTTACCCCGCAGGGGACACTGGCAGTGTCTGGAGACATGTTTGGTTGTCATGACTTGGGGCAGAGGTGCCATGGGCACCTGGACGGTGAAGGCCAGGGTGTAGCTGAATATCCTAAATGCACAGGATGGCCCCAGGACAAAGATGCCCCTGGTGCTGAGAGCAAGGCCCTGTTCTAAGACATGGGTGGCTGGAGCCTGGCTGGAGGGCACTAGTGGCACTCTGGGCTGGTCCCCCAGGGCCCCATCTGCCATGTCAGGGGCCCATGTGGGCCTGCAGGATGTGCGTGCTTCTCTGCTGTTGAGATTGCATCAGCACAACACCCACAGCCGTGACACGGGGGCAGGCACCTCAGTGACGCCAGAGTCAGGATGGGAGGTGTGGGGATCTGGGCTTGCTTCCTCTTTTCAGTCCCAGGACAGCTCGTCTTTGGCTGTGGGAGGCCCGGCTTCAGCCTTGTCTGTGGCTTCCTGGTGGGAGGACACAGGCCTTGAGGGACGTTTGTCTGAGACGGTCCTCATCCTACTCATGGGGACACAGACCACCAGTTCCTCTGGCCCCTCCAGGAGCAAGACACATGCACTGTTGAGGTCTTGGAAGCCTACACGGGTTTGTCACTCACGGCCAGACCTGTCTGTCAGGGAGCAGGTGGGGTCATCCTGCCCTGAAGCACCGATGAGCTGATCCTGGTCACACAGGGCGGGTGGGGACCTCTTAGCCGGGCCTGTTCATGTAGCACACATGGCCTTGCTGCCCCTAGAATCCAGGACCCCCAGTGTGTGGCATCACTCTCCATCCCTGAGGCCAAGCCTTACCCTGGAGGCAGGCTCAGGTGAGATGCCCCAGTGGGCCCACCTGGCAATGGACCGCTCTCAGCTCCTTCAGCTCGGTGCACTCACCCAGGAGCCCTGCGTTCTGTCCTGGGGTGGAGGCTCAGGGTTGGTTTGAAGCCATATAGTCAGCTCCCAGAGTCACAGAAACGTCCAAGGAAGAAAACTGTCGGCTTACAGACATTTTTTAATTCATTCGTAGTTTAATCAAGAGAACTTGCTGTTCCTTCCTCCAATTTCCTAGAATTGGTCTCCTCATAATCACCGCCTAGGGCAGAGCCGTGGCCAAGGCTCCCACAGTGAAGCGTCTGTGTCAGCGCTGCCGAGGACGCGTTTCTCTCTGCAGCCCGGCACCAGTCTCAAGGCCATCGGCTCTGACAGTGTCACCTCCTGGGACCTTCCCTTCACCTGTGGTCCCGGCGGTATGCAGGCCTGGTGGAGGAGGCCCCGGCCTGCCGCCCAGGGATGGCCGGTCCAGGCACAGGGCCCCTTGTCCACTTCTGGTCCCTGAGGTACCGGGAGGGCTGGTGAGCAGCATGTCTCTCTGAGACCGGCCAGGCTGCTGGGGCAGGCATCTGATGTACAGTAGTTCCCACACGTGGCAATGTCACAAGCAAGAGCCACGCGTGATAAATTCAGGCCGTCCACCGTGGCGACACTGGGAAGGCTGATTCTGTAGGAAAGGATTGACCTTGGGCCATCACTGTTCAAAGAAGAAGAAATCCCTGGATCACTGTCGGATCCAACTCCAGACACTCCACACAGGATTCCTCCTGGGGGTCACGGCTTTTCTCTTGGCAGAGAAGGAGGGAGAATGAGCCCATGTCGGGGGTCTCTAGGCAGCCCGCCACAGCCCTACAACTCAAAGAAAACTCACTAGTCCCTGGTCACTCGGATGCCCTTGGAGGCACTTGGATTTACTGCAGGGACCCCAAGAGTGGGCCACGGCAGAGCCGCGTCTGCCAGCCCGCCGAGGACTCAGGGAGGGGAGAGAACACGGCAGCAGAAGGGAAAGCGCGTCCACACTCAGCTTCTCGGTTTATCATTTTGGACTTTATGCGTTGGCTTCCTGCGACACATGGTTACATTTTAATACAACCACATTTCCTCCCCCAATCCTCTCAATGTCATGATTTTTCTTTTGGAAATGGAGTCTCACTCTGTCGCCCAGGCTGGAGTGCAATGGCACAATCTCAGCTCACTGCACCCCCTGCTTCCTGGCTTCAAGCAATTCCCTTGCCTCAGCCTCCTAAGTAGCTGGGATTACAGATGCGTGCCACCACGCCCGGCTAATTTTTGTATTTTTGGTAGAGACGGGGTTTCACCATGTTGGTCAGGCTGGTCTCGAACTCCTGTCCTCAAGTGATCCGCCCACCTCGGCCTCCCAAAGTGCTGCGATTACGGGCGTGAGCCCCACGCCCTGCCTCCATGTCATGGCTTTTCCTCCACAGTGTGTATGCCGTTGAGACTGAATCAATATGGATTACAACAGAGACCAGTGTTGTGCTATGATTACATTTGTCAACAGATAACAGAGAGGCTCTGTGAAAGAAAACGACATTTATTCAAAGATAGGGCACTGCGGTCGGAACACACGTGCCGTGGTAGACTATTTGCATGTTCAGGGAGGCAAAGGGAGACAAAGGCTTTTAAAGGGAAAACGAGGCTCACACCGTTGTTTTGAGGCGATTCTCCTTGTCTACAAGCATCAGCGGGGGTGGGGGGGGTGCCAGTCCAGGGTTGGACCGCAGTTCCTGGGCAGGTGTCCTCACAGTATTTTCTGTCTATGGTTGCAGTGGACTTCATGCAGCGTTGTGGTTTCTCAGAGTCTTTTGTGATAGTAATACAGGAGTTATTCAGAAATAATTTTTAGGCCAGGTACGGTGGCTCATGCCTGTAATCCCAGCACTTTGGGAGGCCAAGGCAGGCGGATCACCTGAGATCAGGAGTTCGAGACCAGCCTGGCCAACATGGTGAAACCCCATCTCTACTAAAAATACAAAAATTAGCCGGGCGTGGTGGCAGGCTCCTGTAATCCCAGCTACTCGGGAAGCTAAGGCAGGGGAATCGCTGGAACCTGGGAGGCGGAGGTTGCAGTGAGTCAAGATCACACCATTGCACTCCAGCCTGGGGGACAAGAGTGAGACTTCGTCTTGAAAAAAAAAAAACTAATAATTTTTAGGCAGCTAGACAGGGTAAAGGTTCTAGGTGGAAACTATCAGAAAGGCGGCTTAAAGAGCCAGGCCAGCAAGCTTGGATATGCAAACGCGGGCAAATAGACACTGGGTCTACCCAACATGGCGATTCCCACATCGTCTCCTTGTGGACAGGTGTACTAGGTGTCATGGCCGCCCCCACATAACACCATGTGTTCAAAACATGGTGGCGACCCACATTTGCATATTAAAGGACTAAGGTGGGAGGGCCAGGTTTCTCACGGACTATGTGAATGATACACCTGGTCAAACCAATTCCCTGCCCCCTATGCAAACCAGACACCGCCTCCTCCAGCCCCGGGCTCTTTCTTTCCTAGAACCCTGCTGGGAGTGGCTTCCCTGAACTAAGGACAGAGACTTTGTCTTCGTTGCTTCTTGGCCTGTGGGCACTGAGCATGCAGTAGGTGCTCAGTAAATGCTTGCAGGCCGATGGCCAGAGCCATTAGCCCTCATCTTGGTGAGCTCGGCAGCCGGTGTTGGGGCTGGGCTGGGCCTAGCTGTGCGTGGGGGCGGGGCTGGCCTGCTTTGCTGGGAGCCATGGACGCCGGAGGAACGCCGCCCCATCAGCGCGGTCAGAGTGCAAACTCGGAGCGTCCTTCTCTGGAAAACGAATCGCAGTGGCCCCGCTATTTGGGGCTTTGTGTCCCCTGTGCATGGTTAGAGAAGAGAAAACATGCACTGGTTTCCTGAAAATCCTTAGGATTTCTTCAGAGGTCTCAGCTTCTGCCCACAGCCTCTGGGGAGCAGACCAGGAGCCCCGCAGCACGGGAGTCCCCAGGCCCACCTTGACCACAGCCCAGTGAGAGGTGACAGCCTGCTGGCAGTCCTCACAGCCCTCACTCGCTCTCGGTGCCTCCTCTGCCTGGGCTCCCACTTTGGCGGCACTTGGGGAGCCCTTCAGCCCACCACTGCACTGTGGGGCCCCTTTCTGGGCTGGCCAAGGCGGGAGCCGGCTCCCTCAGCTTGCAGGGAGGTATGGAGGGAGAGGCGCAAGCGGGAGCCGGGGCTGCGTGCAGCGCTTGCGGGCCGGCTGGAGTTCCGGGTGGGCGTGGGCTCGGCGGGCCCTGCACTCGGAGTACCCGGCCGGCCCTGCCGGCCCCGGGCAATACGGGACTTAGCACCCGGGCCCGTGGCTGCGGAGGGTGTACTGGGTCCCCCAGCAGTGCTAACCCACCGGCGCTGCGCTCGATTTCTCGCCGGGCCTTGGCTGCCTTCCTGCGGGGCAGGGCTCGGGACCTGCAGCCCACCATGCCTGAGCCTCCCACCCCTCCATGGGCTCCTGTGCCGCCCGAGCCTCCCCGAGGAGCGCCGCCCCCTGCTCCAGGGCGCCCAGTCCCATCGACCACCCAAGGGCTGAGGAGTGCGAGTGCACGGCAAGGGACTGGCAGGCAGCTCCGCCTGCAACCCCGGTGCAGGATCCACTGGGTGAAGCCAGCTGGACTCCTGAGTCTGGTGGAGATGTGGGGAACCTTTATGTCTAGCTCACGGATTGTAAACACACCAATCGGCACTCTGTATCTAGCTCAAGGTGTGTGAACACACCAATCAGCGCCCTGTCAAAACAGACCACTCGGCTCTACCAATCAGCAGGACGTGGGTGGGGCTAGATAAGAGAATAAAAGCAGGCTGCCTGGGCCAGCAGCGGCAACCCGCTCGGGTCCCCTTACACTCTGTGGAAGCTTTGTTCTTTTGCTCTTTGCAATAACTCTTGCTATTACTCACTTTTCGGGTCCACACTGCTTTTGAGAGCTGTAACACTCACCGCGAGGGTCCGCCGCTTCATTCTTGAAGTCAGTGAGTCCAAGAACCCACCAATTCAGGACACACCAGGAATCCCGAAGCAGAGGCTCTGGGTCAGCTTCTGCAGACGCTGGAGAGGGCGGAAGGCTCAGGGCTGGGCCTCCAGGTGTAACTGCCTGATGGGCTCTTCCTGCCCTGCACAGACAAAACCACTTCACTGGGCCCAAGGCATTGCTATAAAGAGTTTAACAGACACCGGGCTGGCCACGCCACACGGGAGACGGAGTTATTACTCAAATCAATCTCCCCCAAAATTTCTCAGGCTCGGGTTTTTCAAGGATAGTTTGGCAGGCCAGGGAGTCTGCTTCTGGGTGGGGCCACAGGACCCGTTCGTGGCGGGCAGGGGGGGGTTGGTGGGTCCAAATCCAGGTGGAGCCATTGTCATCAGCAATGCAAAAACCTGAAAAGACACCTCAAAAGGCCGATCTTAGGGTCTACAATAGTGATTCATCCTCAGGAGTAATTGGGGAAGTTGCAAATTGTGTGGCCTCCAGAATAATGGCTGTTATAATTTTTGTGAAGGCAGTTCCACAGGGACGAGGCCAGGACAGAGGGCGCAGCCTGCTGGGACTCCAGGGCTGCCCCTGCACCCCCCACATCAGCTCAGCAGAGGCCTGGTGTCCCCACTGCCAGTGGTTGACACCCACTGGCACCCCCTGTGGAGCAGCTGTGGGTGGGGGCTCTGCCGGGAGGGTGCTGGGGGCCAGGTGAGCCAGCCCAGAGCCATGCCTGCACCTGCTGTGGGCCCTGGCCAGGGCAACCGCTGCCTCTTCCTTTGGTGTCCCTACCCCATGGCCCCTCTCTTCAGGCCTGTTCTGCCTGACCCGGCTGCCTCCATCCAGCTGCCTTCCATGAGCAGCAGCTGCTTCCAGCCCCAGACCCTTCCTTGGTGGCCCCGCCCCTCTGATCTCCGTGAGCCAGAATCTACCCGAGGATCCCTATTTCCCCCGGGTTTCTGGCAATGGGCTGCTCACTCCCTCCTTCCCCTCCTCCTCATTCCTCTGCCATCTGTGAAATGTGGAGGAGGGGCCTGCCCTGTGCCAGGCTCTGTGCCCCGGACACTTCCCCAGCCAGGCCCAAGGGCTGAGCTTGAGGCTGGCAGGTCTGCACTTGAGATGGATGGTGAGGGTGCCCTCGCCCACCTGCAGCCATTGTCTGCTGAGTACCTGTGGTGCAGAGGGGGATGGCTGCAGGGCGGGTGCCCTTCTAGGCACTGGAACCGAGGGCTGGACAGGTCAGGGTCTCAGCTCAAGCAGTATTGTGACTCTGGGTGCTGGACATCGGTAGGTCTCTCTGAGCAGAGCCCGATGAAAGTGAGGAGGGCGTGTGTTGGGGGAGCACTTGGAGAGGGAGCTACGGGTACAGGTGCCCTGCAAGCTCCAGCGCCCATGGGAAAAAGGGGGGGAGGGGAAAGGGACAGGGCGTGGGTGGTTGCCTGGGCTCTTAGGGTGGGGGTGATGCCTGCAGTCTTGGTGTTGAAGGGAAGACGAGGGAAGAGGGAAGGCAGGAGGCCTGGGAGAGAAAGGGAAGAGCTGTTGGGTGCTGGCAGAGCGGAGCAGGCTCTTGGCATCACTCGGTCCCAGGCTCCACCCTGCCTGCATCTGGAGGCATCCCTACCCCAGCCTCCCTCACCTGGCTCCTCCGTGCTCCAGACCCCTCCCCTCTCCAGATCCAGGATTCCCCCTGCCCAAACAGCACTGACCAGGCCCCCAGGGCCTGTGCCTGCAGCCCCCAGGGACGGGTGGGCGTAAAAAGACACAGCGGGCCAGGCTCACGCCTGTAATCCCAGCACTTTGGGAGGCCGAGGCGGGTGGATCACGAGGTCAGGAGTTCAAGACCAGGCTGGCCAAGATGGTGAAACCCTGTCTCTAATAAAAATACAAAAAAATTAGCCAGGCGTGGTGGCATGCGCCTGTAATCCCAGCTACTCCGGAGGCTGAGGCAGAGAATTGCTTAAACCTGCAGGGGCGGAGGTTGCAGTGAGCCAAGATCTTGCAACTGCACTCTAGCCTGGGCGACAGACCAAGACTCTGTCTCAAAAACAAACAAAAAAAATACACAGCAGCCATTCTGGGGGCCTTGGAGTGACCCTGAGAAGCGAGTGAGAGCGTGTTTGGAACACGCAGCCGAGCCTGAAGGAGGACTGGGTGCCTGCAGTGGGAGCCATCCCCCTTCTGGTTTTCTGATTTTAGCCTCGCACTGCCTTTGAGCGATTTTCCAATCTGTACATTACAGATAACAGAGAGCAATGCAGATAATTCTTGCTTATAGCCACTTGTAGTGGGTTGACAGTGGCCCCCAAAAGCTATGTGTAAGTCCCAACCCTCATGCTTATGGCGTTGAGCTTATTTGGAAATAGGGTGTTTGTAGATGTGTCATTAAATTAAGGCTCTTTTTTTTGTTTTGTTTTGTTTGTTTTTGTTTTTGTTTTTGTTTAGGCGGAATCTCACTTTTGTTGCCCAGGGTTGAGTGCAGTGGCACGATCTCCGCTCACTGCAACCTCCGCTTCCTGGGTTCAAGCAATTCTCCTGCCTCAGCCTCCCGAGTAGCTGGGATTACAGGCGCCTGCCACCACACCCAGCTAATTTTTGTATTTTTAGTAGAGACGGGGTTTCACTATGCTGGCCAGGCTGGTCTTAAACTCCTGACCTCAGGCAACCTGCCTGCCTTGGCCTCCCAAAGTGCTGGCATTACAGATGTGAGTCACCACGCCAGGACAAATTAAGGCTCTTGAGATGAGGTCATCCTGGGTTATGTGGGTGGACCCTGAATCCGACGCTAGCACCCGTGTAGAAGGAACGAGAGGGAGATTTGGGGCCTGCAGAGGCAAACCACAGGAGGACGGAGTCGGAGACTGGAGCACTGCATCCTTGATAGGGGGACACCAGGGCTGCCGGCTGTGCCAGAAGGGGCTGAGGCTGGACCGGATTCTCCCCGAGTTCCCAGAAGGAGCCAGTCCTGCCGACGCCTTGATGCTGGACTCTGGCCTCCAGAACTGTGCGAGGACAAACATCGGCAGTTTCTAGCCCCCGCCTGTGGTCCTCTGTTGCAGCAGCCTGGACAGTCTGGACTGCTTGGACAGCACGCAGATGGGCTCTGCCTGCGGCTGCCCACGAGTCCCCACCACCCGCCCATCGGTGGGAGAGCCAGTCCTCATGTGTGAAGGGTCCCTGCATCCCTTTACTCCGCGTACACAGGTGCCTTTGTCACTTCTCCTTTGACCTGGCTGGTGCATCTTACCGGTTTCTGCACCAACAATGAGTTGAAGGAAATCTTGAACGTATGTTCATTTTATATCTGTATCAGAGTCTATTTATTTCTTGTTGACACTAATCTTTGAGCATGAGTAGCTTAGCGATTGTGAAACAGAAACTTCTGGATACAAAATCAGTCTCCTGGCTGTGACCCAATCATCTGCTCAGTTCTGATTACCTGTGATTAAGAAAACAAATAAGAATGCCCGTTGGGGGAAGGCTTCCCTCCCCTGGGCACAGCAGCTTTAAAACCGAAAGGGAAGTGGGTGCTGTGAGCAGCTCTGTTCAGGCCTGAGGTCACGCACGTGTGCCCCGTGGGGGAGACGTGCACCAGCGAATCAGGAAACAGTGGTGATGGCCGTTCCGGGAGGCTGACTGGGGGTGCAGGGGTCACTTTTCTAATGTGGGTGGGTCTGTGTCCCCTGCAGGAACGTGGCTGCAGCGAAGCTGGTCAGTCAACGGTCAGCAACAGCCCCTGTCCAGGCCCTGTGGGTCCTGCTGACCAGGCTGCGGTTGTTCCCAAACCAGTTCCCAGCCCCCGCTTGCCCTACTTCCTCTCACACCAGCTCCTTCCACCCCGCCACACCCACCTGCCGGCTCCCAGCCCGGGCTACTGACATCGATCATGGCAATCGCTATTGCAGAGGTGTACGCGGCGGATGGGGTCCAGTATCGCCTGCCATGCCTCACTCACCGGGCACCTAGGTCACCTGAGGCCAGGGAGCAGCCACTCGCCCTGACCCATGCTCCCGGGCCCCTGAGGCACCCAGGAGGACCACCCGGCCGCTTCTGCTCAGAGCCCAGCACCCCCGAGTCTGTGGAGAGGTCACATCTGACCGCGTTTCCAGGTGGCTGCCCAGGCATGGGTTCATGGTCGCTTCCGGTTTCCTCCTTGAGCCGAACCACACACCTGCTCTGTCCCGGGCTTTCTGGAGGGGTTTTCCGAAGTGAGACCGTGGGCTTCCTCCAGGGCTGGGGGCAGGAGGACACACAGGGAAGGTGGGCAAGCAGCCCCAGGCTGAGGGAGGCCTCCCCTCTGCAGTGTTTGTTCATTCATTTGTTCATCCCCAACACTGTCGGGCATCAGGGAAAACAGGTGTCTCTGGTCCACGTGCAGAAGAGCCACCACTGTGGTACGACTGGATGACTCAGACCCTGGGCGGGGGGTACGATTTGGACACAGTCATTGTCCAGGGACACAACTTTGCCTGGACCAGAGCTTCTCACCCCAGGCCATTTTAAACCCCAGGAGACACTTGACAAAGTCCAGAGACATTTTGGGTTGTTCCTTTCCAGCCCCGGCCATGGTGGGGACGTGTCTATGTCTCTGTCCCTCTGGTCACTCTCTCTGGCCCTCTCCCTCCCAGGGGGCAGCTGCTCTCAGCCCTTCCTGCCCCCACATCATCATCCTGCCTGTCCTTCTGGCCTGCACATTTGTTGTGCTTGGAAGAGCCACCAAGGAGGAGGATGTGAATATTCATATTCACAGGGAAGTGGGCCCCGCGGCCTCCGTCAGTGTCTTCCGTCCCCAGGAAGAATCCAGGCCTGGGTGATTCATCGGGGCCTCAGGGCCAGGAGACACTGAATCTTCTGCAGATGTGGTAAGACCCTATCACAGCGGAAAGGGAAGGGCTAGAGTCTCAGGGAAGGTTTTGCTGGGGAGACGGGCTTGGAGGGGGCTGAGGCTCATGGGAGCTGCAAGGGTACAGGAGGGGAGGGGACCCCAGGGAGGTGGATGGACACCTGGGTGGGTAAGAAAAGGGCCTCTCAGAGGGCAAGGGAGGGCCAGGGAGGGAGCAGTGAGCCCTGACTGACTGTACAAGCTTGACTGGCTGCCCTTGTCCTGCACGTGCTGTGGGCTATGTGGATTTTGGATGTGGGCCCATGACATCGCCATATTGCTGGAAAGCAAGTGAGTCTGAGGCAAGAAGAAGGCCCAACCTTGGGAGGCTGACCTGGAGGGCAGGCAGAGGCAGGTGGTAAGGACCTGCCTTACCTGTTGAGGTGGCAGTGGGGGACATATTGCAGGGAAGGAGGCCCTGGATCCTCAGGATGGGGATGGTGGGTATAAGGGTGACAGCTAATGGATGTCCACCTGCACAAATGCCCATCTGCACTGATATCCACCTGCACAGATGCCTGCCTGCATGAATAACCACTTGCCTGAAAGCCCACTTGCACCCATGTCCGCTGGCACAAGTGCCCACCTTCACAGATGCCCACCTGCAAAAATGTCCACCTGCACAGATGCCCACCTGCATGAATGCCAACCTGTGTCCACATGCACGAATACCCACCTGCACAGATGCCCACCTGCACGGATGCCCACCTGCACGGATGCCCACCTGCCCACCCCCCCCCCCCCCCCCCCCCCCCCTGCACGGATGCCCACCTGCACGGATGCCCACCTGCGTGAATGCCCACCTGCATGGATGCCCACCTGCACAGTTATCCATCCGAACAGCCCTCTGGTGCCTCCTTTTGCTTGCACATGTTCAAATCCTCCCAGTCCTATAATCGATTGTTCCTAGTGGGGTCATTCTGGGCATGTTATTCTAAAACTTGTTTTTTCCCGTCTCCACATCAGAGGAGAAAGGTGTAGCTTGTTTCTTCGCTATAGAGCAGGGCCTGAGCGAGGTCAGGACCACAGAGCAGACCCTATGAGTGTTGGTCGGGACACAGAGCAGGACCCCTTCAGGGTCTAGAGGAGGGTTCCCCAAGCTGCTGTTCAACCTGAGTGAGAGGCTCAGGCTGCCCCCCACACACTGCACAGAAAAATGGGCCATCGACTCAGAGCCACCCACGCTACCAGCAGTTCAGCTGCAGCCCTCCGGCAGGCAGGTCCTGGGAACACCAGGAACCTGAGACCCTGTCCCTTCTTGACAGCGGGGTGTGGTGACATGAGGAGAGACTGGGTACCTCCATTCTGCTCATGAAAGTCACAGAGGAGACCGGGGACCCCAGGCCCCTGGCGATACCAGCACCCCACACAATGCCTTTCTGGGATACACCCCACCAACACGGCCTGCCCAAGGAATCAGGAGCCTGTGTAGAGGAGTCAGCTGGGGGTGGCAGAGCCCCAGGGAACAATCGTGGGTTGCTGGCAGATGAGCGATGCGCCCACACAGCACAGGCCCTCACCCCTGCAGCTGGGGGAGCCCTCCTTGGGAGTGGGCCCAGGATCTGGGCAAAATGACACAATCGGATCCAGGAGCAGACAGAGCAAAAGTGGCAAAAACATTCTCCTGGTAAAGGGAACATTTTCACCTGTTGAGAGATCAGCTGTCCCTCCAGACCCGAGGGTTCCACATCCCTGGAAGCAACCAACCCAGATGCAAAATATTTGAAAAAGAAAAACAAAACAAAAAAAAAAAAGAACAATACAGCAAGAAAAAAGAACACAAATAAAAAATACAGTATAGCTATTGACAGAGCATTGCGTTGTGTTAGGTCTGATAAGTGATCTAGCAATGGTTTGCAGGATGCAGGAAGATGTGTGGGAAGGTGGGCACAGGTGCTAGGCAGACACTGTGCCATTTTATTCTGGGGACTTCAGTATCCACAGGGGTCCTGGGACTAATCCTCAGAGGATACCGAGGGATAACTGGATGTTATTATTTTATTTTATTTTATTTTAAAGACAGATCTTGCTATATTGCTCAGGCTGGTCTCAAACTCCTGGGCTCAAGTGATCCTCCTGCCTCTGCCTCCTGAGTAGCTGGGACCACAGGCATGAGCCACCATGCCTGACATGTTATGATTTTAAAAAGTAATCCATCAGCCTGAAGAAAAGCCCACTGTCCTTCACCTTTGGAAGTTCCTGCTCACCATGGGTAAGATTTCTGCATGGACAGGCCCTGCTCCCCCAACCTCTCTCTAGAGTCCCCTGCTCAGCTGGCATCCGCCAGCCACTGTGGAAGAACATTCTGGGTTTCTCCATCAGCCCCAGGCCCACCCCTTGGGGAGATGACTGGTGACTTACATGTGTCTTTCTCTCCAGCTAGGCATGGTGCCACAGCAGGGGGTGTGAACACTGCAGGCCACACATTCCCGGCACCCAGGACAGGAGCAAACAAAAGGATGGATGGTTGGCTGGCTGGATGGATGAATGGAGGGAAGGAGGGAGCGATACAGGAATGGAGGATGGAGGGATGGAGGGATGGAGGGAGGAGGGATGGAGGGGAGGGAGGGATGGTGGGTGGGAGGGATGGATAAATGGAAGGATGGAAGGAGGAGGGATGGATGGATGAAGGGAGGGAGGAATGGATGAAAGGAGGGAGGGAGAGAGGGAAGGATGGACAAGAGGGAGGGAAGGATGGACGAGAGGGAAGGATGAAGGGATGGATGGAGGAATGGAGGGAGGGATGGACAGGAGGGAAGGATGGAGGGATAGAAGGATGGAGGGAGGGAGGGATGGATGGATGGAGGGAGGAGGAATGGATGGATGGATGGAAGGGTGGATGGGAGGGATGGAGGGGGGGGGGGGGGGGGGGGGGAGGGGATGGAGGGATGGATGGGAGGGGATGGAGGAGGGAGGGATGGATGGATGGAGGGAGGGATGGAGGGAGGGAGGATGGGAGGGAGGAGGGATGGATGGAGGATGGAGGGATGGATGGAGAGAGGGATGGACAGGAGGGAAGGATGGAGGGAGGGAGGGATGGATGGAGGGATGGAGGGAGGGAGGGATAGACAGGAGGGAAGGATGGATGGATGGAGAGATGGAGGGATGGATGGATGGAAGGATGGATGGATAGATGAAGGGAAGGAGGGAGGGAGGGATGGATGAATGGATGGAAGGATACAGGACACAAGGTCATAGGTTTGACAAATGTCACCTCCTCAGAAGCCTCCCTAACACTCACAGTTTGATAAGTCCCCTGTTTGATTCTCTCCCAGAGCCCAGGTCACTCCAACACTGTCTGGTTTACCTGCCTTCTGCATGGCTTGCCCTCTGTCTCCAATTCCTGGAACAGGTCCCACCACCTGACACATGACATCTGTCAGGGACAGATGAATGTGGAATGAATGGATGGATGCCTGTGAATGAATGTGGGATGAATGAAGAGTGAGTGAATATGGGATGAATGAATGAGCTAGTGAATGTGTGGTGAATGTGTGAGTGAGTGAATGTGGGCTGAGTGAATGTGGGACGATGAATGAATGAGTGAGTGAGTGAATGTGTGTTGAATGAATGAGTGACTATGGGATGAAAGAATGAGTGAGTGAATGTGGGATGAATGAATACAAAGCCCCCCCACCCCCCAGGTGCTTCAGCAGAACAGTTTCATGGGAAAGGAGATGTCCTGGACCCTGGGCCTCATGAAGCCAACCCTGGGGCTTCAGCTGAGAGTGTTAAAAATAGAGACCGTTAAAAAAATTTTTTTAAAACAAACGAATGGAAACTCCCTTTATCAAAAGGAGTCACTGTCATTGAATTCACAAAAGTTACATGTTCAGGAGCTGAGGGCCTTTTCTTGAAAATATAACACACCTCTCTGGGGGCTTCCCTGGGGACAGCCCAGGAGTGAGGCCAGCTGCTCGGGAGAGCTGAGGCTGACATGGGGGTCTGTGTCCAGGGTGGGGCCTTTGAAAAACAGTCATGCAGCAGTCACTAAGAAAGACACTGACAATTCATTCATGGATTTTGCAAATAAACCATGGGCCCCACGTAAAGGATTGTTATTTAAGGAAGATGCCCTTGGCCAATTTGTCCTGAGGATTTTTTGGACAAAACAGCATTTGTCAGCATGGAACTTCTCAACAGGAAATGTAAAGATCCAGATAAATAAATAATTTGGGCCAGGCATGGTGGCTCACACCTGTAATCCCAGCACTTTGGGAGGCCAAGGCAGGCGGATCACCTGAGGTCAGGAATTCAAGACCAGCCTGGCCAACATAGTGAAATCCCGTCTCTACCAAAAATACAAAGATTAGCTGGGCATGGTGGCACGCATCTGTAGTCCCAGCTACTCGGGAGGCTGAGGCAGGTGAATTACTTGAACCCATGAGGCAGAGGTTGCAGTGAGCCGAGATCGCGCTACTGCACTCCAGCCTGGGCAGCAGAGCGAGACTCCATCTCAATAAATAAATGAATGAATGAATGAATGAATGATTTGGAGAAGGTCGTGGGCCCACGGCTGGCCATGGGAGAGCAAGGAGTGATGGGTGCGGTTAAGCAGGCGCTCCAAACAAAACACACCCCAGGCGCAGTCCTGGTTTTAGAGTTCACAGTTTCTGTCGTGTAAATGCTCCATACTCCTGCTGTGGCCATTTGTAAGCTTCCAGCTAGTTCTCAACTAGCTGAGAAAATCTTGAATATTTAGTAATGGTTTCCACACCTGGGGCCCTGGGCGGGGCTGGACCAAGGTGAGGCCTGGGGAAGACCCTCATGCCCCAGCAAGTGCAGCGTTGGCCCCGGGGTGAGCACACCCCGCGTTTTCCTCCCTGGCTTCCCAGATTGTCTCCCCTCACCCATTCTGGTCATGGCCAACGTGGCTAATTGCCATGGATCACAACCCCTGGCCAGACCATCCCATCCCCCTGGACCTCTGGCTCCTTTCAGTAAAATCACAGTGGGACCCTGTCTGTCACCATAAGCCCGCTCCCGTGAGGTCACTGTTGGTCACTTCCTTTGGCCTGCCATTTGCACAGCACAGTGGTTCTTCTGAGTGAGTATAAGCTGGCTGCATGTTAGACGTACCTGGGTCCCACCCCACTGTCAGAGGTATTTGAACCAGAGTGACTCCATCTTAAATAGGCACTGGGTAGAATGAGGCTGAGACCTACTGGGCTGTATTCCCAGGGTGTCAGGCAGTCCAAGTCACAGGTTGAGACAGGAGGTTGGCACAAGGTACGGGTCACAAAGCTCTCGCTAATAAAGCAGCTTGTTGTAAAGAAGCCGGGTAAAACCCACCAAAACCAAGATGGTGACAAGAGTGACCTCTGGTCGTCCTCACTGCTCTTTTTTTTTTTTTCGTTGAGACGGAGTCTTGCTCTGTCGCCCAGGCTGGAGTGCAGTGGTGTGATCTCGGCTCCCTGCGAGCTCTGCCTCCCGGGTTCACGCCATTCTCCTGCCTCAGCCTCTCCGAGTAGCTGGGACTACAGGTGCCCGCGACCACGCCCGGCTAATTTTTTGTATTTTTAGTAGAGATGGGGTTTCACCGTGTTAGCCAGGATGGTCTTGATCTCCTGACCTCGTGATCCGCCCGCCTCGGCCTCCCAAAGTTCTGGGATTACAGGCATGAATCACCATGCCCGGCCTTTTTTTTTTTTTTTGAGACCTAGTCTCGCTCTGTCATCCAGGCTGGAGTGCAGTGGCGTGACATCAGCTCTCTGCAACCTCCGCCTCCTGGGTTCTAGCACTTCTCCTGCCTCAGCCTCCCGAGCAGCTGGGATTACAGGCACATGCCTCCATGCCTGGCTAATTTTTTGTATTTTAGTAGAGACAGGGTTTCACCGTGTGGCTGCTCTTTATACGCTGATTATAATGTCTTAGCATGCTAAGAGACACTCTCACCAGCACCACGACAGTTTACAAATGCCACGGCAACATCAGGAAGTTACCCTATATTGTCTAAAAAGAGGAGGATGGATTCAACGTGGATTCCAAGTTTTGCCTTAGGCCACACGGGATGGAGTTGCTCCCGGCTGGAAGACAGGAGCCTTTACCCCCAGTGCCACAAGAGGATTCCCCTCTGTGGCCTCCCCACCGGCTGTGCCCTAAGATCGGTGCTGTGTGCACAGCCCAGCAGGGGAGTCCAGGAGAGACTCCAGCAGACAGGGAGCTGCTGCCCCAGGAGCACATTCCAGCATCTGGAAACACCTCCCACTGCAACTGCAGGGGAAGTGCCTGGAAGAGAAGGAAAAGAAAGAGGAGGAGGAGGAAGAGGAGGAAGAGGAGGATGAAGAAGAGGAGGAGGAGGAAGAGGAGGAAGAGGAGGAGGAGGAAGAGGAGGAAGAGGAGGAGGAGGAAGAGGAGGAGGGTCGTGCCCACGCTCATGGCAAGCGCTGCCCTGGAGCTTTCTGTCTCAGTCCAAGCACATCCACCCACCTTTCCTCATTGCATTCTCCCAGGGGCCCCTGGCCACACACAGGCACAGCCTGCATCTGCATAGAGGGACTGGGCCCTTGGTAGAGGGCCTGGCCTGCCCCATCTTGGGTCCTGGCCCAGTGCTGTGGCTGCCAACCTGCCCTCAGAGCTTCACGGGAACCGAGGGCTCAGGCTCTGAGTGGAGTCCAGGTGGGCCTGGGCAGCCTTTGCTGGAGAGGCTGTTTCCTGATGTGGCTCTGCGGGAGGAGAAAGTGTCAGTTCCTCTCTCAGGCCCTGTAGACAGATGTCCAGGCAGACAGGAAGTTCCGGAGGTGATTTTAGCTTGGTCTGTTACTTTTCTCCCGGCAGGCTGGCTTTACCGTGGTTGTCCCTGTGGCCGTTGGCTGACGTTGCTGAAATTCCAGGGCTCTGGAGTGTCCACACGTTCACAGGGTGCGAAGCCTGTTGCAGACCAGCCATCATGCCCCTGCGGCTCAGGACCACGCTCCTGAAGCCCAGAGCCCTGCCCTGGGAGCAGGTCTCAGCCAGGACTTACTCCTGAGAAGAATGAGAGGGGAAGTGCCTCCAGGCCAGGATGCCAGCTATAGCAGCGCCCTCCAGCAACGTCCAGGAGGAAGCACCTCATTCGTGCCAAACTCACTAATTCTAATTCGTCATCATGATTCTTCACGATGAAGAAAAATTCCAAGCCAGTGCCTTCCTGGGGCATGGCAGGACTCCCTCTGGCCTGAGCGGGCAGCTGTGCCCAGACCTGGGCTCTTCCGAAGGCGTGTGACTGCCCTGCACACAGCCGGGTTCTGCTTGATGCTTCTTTACGGTGGAGGCAGAGAGGTTCCTGGGGTTACCCCATCATCGATAATTTCATCATTGATACTTTTTTTTTTTAGATGGAGTCTTGCTCTCTCACCCAGGCTAGTGGCGCGATCTCGGCCACTGCACTGCACTGCAATCTCCGCCTCCTGGTGATTCTCCTGCCTCAGCCTCCCGAGTAGCTGGGATGACAGGCACCCACCATCATGCCCGGCTAACTTTTTTGTAGTTTTGTAGAGATGGGGTTTTGCCACATTGGCCAGGCTGGTCTTGAACGCCTGACCTCAGGTGATCCACCCGCCTCAGCCTCCCAAAGTGCTGGAATTACAGGCGTGAGCCACTGTTTCAAGCCTTTGTTGATACTTTCTAAACCATCCCTCCCAAGCCCGGGTGGCTTGCTGCCTGCAGGGCTCCTGACCTCAGTGGTTGACCCCCCACACCTGACCCAGCCTGGCCTCCCCGCCTGCTTACCTGGCCAGGTTTTTCCCATTTCCTGTCAGTCCCTGCAGAGGACAAATTAAAGTGAAGATTGTCACCTGTGGGTGGCTTGAGAGAATGAGAGGCAGAGAGGGTCAAAGTGATTGAATTCTGGGTTCAGGAAAAAGGGATATGGGTAATGTGTAAAAGAAGAGAAAAATATAGATGATTTGGTTAAAAGCAATTTGATCAAACACAAATTACTCAAAAGGATTTCTTGGCAGAAATGAAAGATTATTTGAACAATAATGTTTGACAATATCCAATCTCTATCTAGTAATTATCTGGACTTATCCATCCATAGGGTATTATTTTTAAACACCTAAATTAGTGGAATACCTAAGAAAAATGTTATCTTGACTTTTCTGTTGTTGAGACAGAGTCTCCCTCTGTCGCCCAGGCTGGAGTGCAAGTGGTGTGATCTCAGCTCATTGCAACCTTTGTCTCCCGGTTTTAAGCAATTCTCCTGCCTCAGCCTCCTGAGTAGCTTGGATTACAGGTGCCTGCCACCACACCTGGCTAACTTTTGTATTTTTAGTAGAGATAGGGTTTCACCATATTGCCCAGGCTAGTCTCAAACTCCTGACCTCAGATGACCCGCCCACCTTGGCCTCCAAAGTGCTAGGATTACAGGACTGCACCCGGTCAATTGACAAATTATTTTTAATTTTTTTTTTTTTTTTTTAGACGGAGTCTCGCTCTGTCACCCAGGCTGGAGTGCAGTGGCGCCACCTCGGCTCACTGCAACCTCTGCCTCCCAGGTTCACACCATTCTCCTGCCTCAGCCTCCTAAGTAGCTGGAACTACAGGCGCCCACCACCACGCCTGGCTAATTTTTTGTATTTTTAGTAGAGACAGGGTTTCACCATGTTAGCCAGGATGGTCTTGATCTCCTGATCTCATGATCTGCCCGCCTCAGCCTCCCAAAGCACTGGGATTACAGGCGTGAGCCACCGCACCGGCCTATTTTTAATTTTAATTTATTTATTTTGGTTTTTTGAGATAGGGCCTCACTCTGTCACCCAGGCTAGAGTGCAGTGGCACGACCATGGCTCACTGCAGCCTCGACCTCCCTGGGCTCAGCTAATCCTCTCACCTTAGCTTCCTGAGTAGCTGGGATTACAGGCACACGCCGCCACAACCAGCTAATTTTTGTATTTTTTGTAGAGAGAGGGTTTCACAATGTTGCCCAAGCTGGTCTCAAACTCCTAGGCTCAAGCGATCCTCCCGTCTTGGCTTCCCAAAGTGCTGGGATTGTAGGCGTGAGCCACCATGCCCGGCTGACAAATTAGTATATAAAATATGACTTAATTGTGGATTTTTATAGTTATGGGCCCTAATGGACATAATGAAAGTTATGTATGGAAGCACACCTTAGAGCAAAAATACTTAGAGTGAACCATGGTAAAAAGGCCTTCAGAGTCCTTTATTTATTTATTTATTGAGATGGCATCTCACTCTGTTGTCCAGGCTGGAGGACAGTGGCACAGTCATAGCTCACCGCACCTTTGACTTCTCAGGTTCAATTGATCCTCCCCCTTCAGCCTCCTGAGTAGCTGGGACTACAAGTGTGCACCAACATACCCGGCTAATTTTTTTTAAATGTTTTACAGCGATGGGGTCTCACCATGTTGCCCAGGCTGAGATTATTTTTATTTAAAAAAAAAAAAAAAGATTGCAACATGAAGTCTCTTCCTTCCTAAACAGATGATGCAGACTTTTTTTCCTTTCAAATGAAGAGGTTTTATTGGAAGGTGCATAGAGAACACAGTCAGTCACGAGAGCAAAAGGAGCAGGTTCCAGGATTCTGGGGAGATATGGGTACAAGCTGAGAACTCCCCTGAGAAGCCTGTGTGCAGACAGCCCCGGGTGATCCTGGCTGTCCAAGGGCTGAGGGTGGGTTGGGAAAGGCCCTCGTCACCCCAGAGGCCAGCTCCCCACACAGCAGCCAAGTAGCACCCAGAGAACCCGGATCTTCACTCAGGGTGGCTGGCAGCAGAGCCACAGCCCAGGCCACCAAAGCCACCAGAGCCCCTGTGTGGCAAGGCTCATGATGCCAGGGTGGTGAGTTGGTTGCTGTTCTCAGCAGGATCCTTAGTGCAAACGGCCATGCCTGTCCAGCATGGCTTATGGGGCTGAGCATGTGATAACTTGTGTGGCCTGTGCCTGTGCAAACACGTGTGCCCTGGGTATCACACCCAGAGCCCTGCTGTGTGAAGAAGCCTCAGTCATCACGTGTGAGCTCGCAGTATGGCCTGGTTATGGTGCCCTTTCCACAAGGCGCACTGCTGCTGCAGGAAGGAATTGCTGTGTCTGCAAATTCTGGACATACCAGACCCTAAATAGAATGCTGGGAGCAGGCAGGTTACAGAAGCCTCTGAGTGTGGCGGCTGTATGGGAATGGGGGTGCTTCACTTACAAGTATTTGAGGTATTACAATGTATCAAATCTTTTTTTTTTTTTTTGAGACGGAGTCTCGCTCTGTCACCCAGGCTGGAGTGCAGTGGTGCAATCTCGGCTAACTGCAACTTCTGCCTCCCGGGTTCAAGCGATTCTCCTGCCTCAGCCTCCTGAGTAGCTGGGATTACAGGCATGCACCACTGCACCCAGCTAATTTTGTATTTTTAGTAGAGATGGGGGTTCTCCATGTTGGTCAGGCTGGTCTCAAACCCCTGACCTCAGGTGATCTGCCCACCTCAGCCTCCCAAAGCGCTGAGATTACAGGTGTGAGCCACCGTGCGGCCAACTTTTGTATTTTTAGTAGAGACGGGGTTTTACCATCTTGGCCAGGCTGGTCTTGAACTCCTGATCTCGTGATCCACCCACCTAGGCCTCCTAAAGTGCTGGGATTACAGGCATGAGCCACTGCACCCGGCCTGTTTATTTTGTTTTTTTAACTCCCCCCACACTTCCACCAAAAAAAAAAAAAAAAGAAAGAAAGAAAAACTAACCGGTGACTCTAAAGTGTCTGGTAGCCGGTGCGGTGGCTCACGCCTGTAATCCCAGCACTTTGGGAGGTTGAGGCGGGTGGATCATTTGAGGTCAGGAGTTTGAAACCAGCCTGACCAACATGGTGAAACCCGGTCTCTACTAAAAATACAAAAATTAGCTGGGCATGGTGTCGCACACCTGTAATCCCAGCTACTCGGGAGGCTGAGGCAGGAGAATTGCTTGAGCCCAGATGTTGCAGTGAGCAGAGATTGCACTCCAGCCTGGGTGACAGAGCGATACTCTGGCTCAGAAAAAATTAAATAATAAAGTCTCTTGCCTTTGGAGTTGGGCATGAAATCTTAATCCATGAGTTTTCTACCTGGGCCAAGGTGGGCCACTGACCACCTTCAGCCTGCATGGAGGCTGGCCCCCGAGGGTCACCAAGCTTTGCCAGTGCTCCCTGGCCTGTGTGGGGCCTGGCTGAGGGCGAGGGCAACAGGAATGCATTGTGTCTGGGGCTGAGCAGGACTTGCGGTGCCTGGGCCCTCTGACCCTGGTGACTCCTGAGCCTGACCCCATCACCCGTGTGGGCCGACACGAGCACCTTCCACGTTGTGCTCCTGTGTTTGCCGCTGGTCTCCAGGAGTGGCCGCTTCTCCATCAAAGAATATTCCAGTCTTCATGCCCATGGCTTCCCCCAGACCCCAGCCCAGCCAGAGAACAAAGACTCCATTTTCCCTCCCTTGCAGCTGCGGTGGTTGGAAGGCCCAGAGGAAGGGGGGTCTGGAGTGGCCTGGAGCTGCGGCCTCCCCAGGCTATGGCCAGGCCCGCCAGGAGGAAGCCCCTTGCAGGCTCTAAGGTTAACGCTGCCAAACCAAGTCCTGATCCTGAGAGGCTGGCTGAGGATGAGAAGGAGCGGTGGTGTCATGCACGGGCACCTGAGGCCCCTGGCTGCTGTGGCACAGAGAGGCCCCCCCAGAAGGACTCCGCAGGTGCTGGAGCTCGCTCCCTGCGTGGACAGCTGCAGCCTGGGCAGGGGTGGGGAGCAAAGCTGCAGGCCCGGCCCATCATGGAAGGACATTGCCAAGTCCATGTGGGGTGAGCCGGGGACAGCATGGGGAGTGGGAGGGGGACAGTGGGAAGGGAGGAGAGGGGGGTGAGCTGGGGACAGCATGGGGAGTGGGACAGTGGGGAGGGTGGAGAGCAGAGGGAGCCTGGGGACAGCATGGGGAGTGGGAGGGGGACAGTGGGGAGGGGGAGAGCGGGGGAGCCTGGGGACAGCATGAGGAGTGGTGGGGGTGGGGGAAGGTGGAGGGAGGGCAGTGCATGGAGGACAGTGGAAGAGGGAGGCAGTGGTGACAGTGGAGAGGGAAGACAGCGGGGAGGTAGAAGGGAGGAGGGTAGGACAGTCCAGCCCCCATTGGCAGGGGCAGCTGGGGAGAGCAGGCCCCGCCTTGTGTGCCCCAGGGCCTGGGCCTGCCTGGTTAAGAGTCTGCACAGTCCCCGAGCTGGAGCTTCTCAATGTCACTGTTGCAAGGTGAGCCACACTCCACTGGGGACAATGCAGGGGCCCAGGGGTCCTCCCTGGGAAAAGTGTGCTGTGCCCCGCCATGGGGTTCGTGGCAGAAGCCCCTCCCCTGAGCTCAGGCCTCACCTCTGGCCATTGAAGACAAGGAGATGCAGAGAGGGGTGCCCCTCACTCCCGCACCCCTGCAGCATGGGCAGGGCTTGGCAGCCTTCTTGGAGGCGCCCAGGCCTGGACAGCTATTCCAAAGCCACAGCCGCCCTCCCCAGGGTGGGTCCCTTGGTCTTAGGAGCGTCCAAGCTGCAGAGCCCAGTAGACAGAACCTGGATCCAGCGCCTCACTTTACAGGAGGGGAAACTGAGGCACAAACATGTGCTACCTGGCTCGGGGGCCAGCAGGCAGCCTTTTCCCTTCTGTCACCTGCCCTAGGGATGGACCACCACGTCTGCCAGCCTTGACTGGAGCCTCCCTGGTGGATGTTTACTGCACACCTACTATGTGCAGGGTGGTGCAGCTGGCGAGAGTCCCCTCTCCTGTTCCACAGGCCGGCAAGGTTCCCCTGAGCCCTGGGGCAGGCAGGACCTTTGGCTGGAGGTGGGTGTGCAGGGCAGGGTCTCTGAGGGGAGACCTCAGACTGTGGACTTGCGGGTGGACGCTTCTTTGTGTCGGGGCCTCCCGTGTCCAGAAGGATGTTGAACAGCATCTGGGGCTTCCACTCGCTGAAGCCAAGGAACAGCCCCCAGCTGTGACAACCCAAAATGCCTCCAGACCTGGCCCCATGTCCCCCAGGGGGACAGAACAGCCTGGTGTAGGGCAGGGTCCCCCGAGCAGGAGTGGCACCTGTTCCTGCTCAGACCACAGACAGCTGAGCTGGCTGTGCCCAAGACGCCCTGCACCCACCGAAGCCTCAGGATACAGGCACAATTTGCATCTTACTGTCTTAAGTCAGGTTTCTGGAGATGACTGTCACAACACTGGAATCCAGCCTGTCTACAGCAAGGGAGAAAGAGGAAGCTGATGTCGGGCTGCGAGGGGCAGGCGTTACAGGGCGGGTCTCACAAATGCCGACATGACAGGCAGGGCTTCTGGGGGGCTTCGGGGACCAGCAGGGAGGCGAGACTCAGGCACTGACCCACAGACGGCATGGCCTTGGATGCACAGTGGTGACAGCAGCCTCCAAGTGTCCCCCGTGCCCCAGGCGTGAGGGGTAGAAGCTTTTGGGGCCCCTGCATCTTTCCTGCCCCCCCGGTGAAGGAAAATCACCTCGGATGGGAAAAGCTGGAGCCAGACTCCCTCTCCTGCATTAGTGTCGCCGTCCTGCCTCTGAGGTCCCCGGGCCCAGGGCACCTCCCGGGACACCTGAGTGGTGATGCATGACCCTCAGTTCTGGGGCTTAGGACCTCTGGGTGCCCCCGTAGGTCCGTCCTGGAGTCACTTCACAGTCACTGCAGATGGGCACCACACCCCACTTTCCAACGCCCCAACTTTCCACACCCAAGCAGCTCCTTGTCCCTGCCAATCAATGCCCGGTGATGACAACTGTTCTTTTATAGACACCACACATCTTCTAATGCTTTCACGTTAAAAGCGGGAGTGGATCCCACATTCACTTAAAGGCCCAGGTAGGGACTGTTTTTGTAGAAAACCAATTTCTTGTAACAAGTACTGGAACCTCATTGTAACCATGAGTCCTCACTCCTCCTTTTGTTCTAAGTCTGGGTCTGAGAAGTGCAGGCCTCTCACAGCTGTCAGTTCCAAGTGACCAGGGCTATAACAGGTCCTGGCTGACCCTGGGAATGTCAGGGGACTCTGGGAAGTAACAAGGAGGGACGTTTGCCCATAGCCCTGGGGCAGACAGTGTGTCCCGAGGGCCAGGCCAGGCCGTCTACTCCATCTCCCTGGGGCGAGTGCACCCTGGAAAGCATCCTTTCCAGCCCTTCTGGAGACAGTCAGCAGCTGATTCATTCTGGGCACCAGCATGGCAGGTGCCGGGGCTGGTCAGGGCCCAGGGCTGTACCCCTCAGCACTGGGCCACCCCGTCTCCTGCCCCCTTGGGACTGTTGGGCTCCGAGGAGCCTGGCGCTGGGGTCAGAGGTCTTCATCTGGACCCTGGGGACCCTCAGGGTTGAGTGGGGTGGGGCTGCTGAGGGTGGTGGGGGCCGGGGGAGCCACCTCTCACTTTGGGGATCATTGCTGAGGTGAGAAGGGGGACCGTGGCCACCAGGTGATACCCTCTCCGTGCACCTGACTGCTGCTCAGGACTCTGGGGACCGTGTTGCCAGGCCTGCGCCTGCTGGAGGGCTGTGTCTTTCTCGCTGCAGAGCCAAAAGCCCTGGCAGCCTCTGCAGCTGGCCAAACACGGCCCTGGCACCGCCTTTCTTCTGGCAAACTCCACCCATGCCTCTTCCAACGGCAGCTCGGCTTTTCACCAGAACAGCCGAGGGACATTGTTCCTCCCAGGGAATGTGGCAGAGGACATTGAAGCCCAGTGGGGACTTCGGGGGCTCCTCGGTGTGGACGGCTGTCTACACTTGTGGGCACACACATGCGTGGGTCCTGTGGCCTCCGGGCGGGAGGCAGGTTGGGAGCGTCCAGGGCAGAAGAGCTCCTGTGACCGTGGCCCTGCAAACAGCCTTGCATGACGCCAGCAGCACGGAGGCCGTCCTGGAAGAGCGGACACCCAGTCTTCTTTTTAAACCAAACACCCTTCGGTCTCAGGATCCCACATCCCACGGGAAGACCCACAGTGGGTCTGGGTACTGGGAAGAGCCTGGTGCTGAATCCTGCACGCTCCGGGTGGAGACAGCCCATCACCAGTCCCTTCCTGTGGGTGACTGGCAGTGACGGCGGGGAGCCCACTCACTTGGGGACACTCGCCTTTGGTGTGGATGACGCTTTTGAAAGGGCTTCATTCCAGGATCACAGCCAATGCCAGCAGTTCTCCCTGGGATGCAGCCGTGGTCCTTCTGGGGGCTGCCCCAAGTGCTCCCCTGCAGTCTGGGAGTCCATTCTCAAGCTGCCACCTGGCCTCTCATGGTGGCGTCTCACAGAAGCCCTGTCCACGCTCCGGGCAGTGAGCTCTGGTCAAACATGGCCTTGGAAGGGAAGTGAAGGAGAGAGAGGAACATGAAGGACACCTTTCCATTCTGCAGGCAGACGTCGGTTTTCTTAGGACTCAGCTTGGTGGAAACAAAGGGTTTAAAGCTTCGGAAACAGCGGCCTGTACAGGGCGCTTCGACTGGCTCTGATAGGAAGAGGCCGGCCATGTTTCCAGCAAGCCGTGTTCCTGCGTCATCTGCATGCGCTGACCTGGCCTTGGAAGTGCGTTTCTGCGGTCGGCCATCAGCTCGCCCGGGTCCACAGGTGACACCACAGCGTGGTGGCTGCGCACACCCTGAGCCCACTGTCCCCGGGGAACCCCTTCTCATGGGTGGCAAAGGGGGCTCAGAGGGGATCCTGGCCCATGGCGGGGAGCCCGGCTGGCCTGCCTGCGAAGCTCAGCGCCCCTTGCAGCCAGAGGCTCCTGCCAGGTGGGTGACCGTGTGTGGACATTTTTCCCAAATTGGACAGGAATCCACATCTGTGTTGCTCCTGGAACTGAGGGGCAAAAACCTCCACCAGGAGACAGGGAGCCGCCCGAGAGCTGCAGGAGTGGCTGCCGCAGAGAGAAGCTGGCGGTGCCTGGACCCGCTCTGGACACCCTGGTGGGGGCTGGGCGCTTGGGAGCACAGGGGTCCAGCACTCGTCTCTCTGCTTCTGTGCATGTTGGGAAAATCCCATTGCAGTGTGAGAAAGTGCACACCAGGATGCCATCCCATGCCAAGGGGAGGCTGCAGGAAATGCCGTGCGCACCATCCAGGGCTTCACTGCATCTCCGGGAGCAACAGTTGTTCAGGGCAAAGGACTTTTGCCTTTTGAAAGTTTTTTGAAAATCTGAAAGACAGCTGGCAGCCAAGCCTCGCCTGGGCCCCCCAGAACCTGCTGCTTCCCATGGCAAACTCACCAGTGAGCTCTGGCTCCGGCCTCACAGCCCAGACACCTGGGGGACAAACCAAAATGGTCAGGGCAGCAGCAATGGGGGGTGTCCCTAAAGCCCCTGGTGTTCGTGAGCTCTCAGCAGCCCCCTAAACACCCCTGTTGGAAGTCTCCCCAAGGCTCCCGGCTCCAGGTAGGGAAAGCACTCACAGATGAGGGGCTCCCCAGGCCACATGGCTTTTGAGAAAGATCCTCTTAAAGGGGTAAGTGCCTGGGAAGCACTCAAAATGCTGTGACCTGGCTCTGGGGCCCTTCCGCGGCCCAGCCGGCCGGCAGTGGCATCATGGCCGTGGAAGATGTTTCTGGGATGACTGAGATTGGCCACAAATGGGAAAGCCAGGGGCAGCTCACAGGAGCCGCCCCTACTCCGTGGCCACTGCGCCTGCACTCCATTGACTGCCACCCTTGGGGGGTTCTGGGACGAGCCCCCCCCCACCCGTCATCAGGACCGTCACTGCAGCCAACGTTCAGGGCTTCCTGCGCCACTAAGTTCTGCTGCTGTGTCTTACGTGGCTGAAACACAGACCTCCAGGCTCTGTCGCAGAGCTGGCCAGAGTCACAGACCCACAGAACAGGGGTGCTCAAGGCAGCCTCAGCGGCTTCCCTGGAAATGACCGACCACCCTGGCCTCTATATGCAGAAGCCATCCTGGCCACCCGACCTGCAGGGCAGACCTCACAGCGCCCTTCTGGCTTGGCAGTGTCAGGAATGTCACAGATGCTGGGTTTCAAAATCACTCTGTGGGAGAGTTCAGGTTGCTAAGGCTCATGAATATTAGTGCTATCGCAACAAAGTTTCTTTTCTTTTTTTTTTTTTTTTTTTTTTTTTTTTTTTTGAGACGGACTCTTGCTCTGTTGCCCAGGCTGGAGTGCAGTGGCGCGATCTCGGCTCTCTGCAGGCTCCGCCCCCTGGGGTTCACACCATTCTCCTGCCTCAGCCTCCCGAGTAGCTGGGACTGCAGGCGCCCGCCACCTCGCCCGGCTAATTTTTTGTATGTTTAGTAGAGACGGGGTTTCACTGTGTTAGCCAGGATGGTCTTGATCCCCTGACCTCGTGATCCGCCCGCCTCGGCCTCCCAAAGTGCTGGGATTAGAGGCGTGAACCACCGCGCCAGGCCTACCACACAAAGTTTCAAGCTAAATCAGTATCGGTGAGGGAAGTTAAAGCAGGCAAACGTTCACACCAACAGAACGAACATTAACATCCACACTATGGGGCCGTCTCTACCTGCATAGCTGCCTTGGAGCCATCGGCCCCTGAGCACCAAGAATATGGCCACCGCCACGGCCACAAGCAGGCACGGGACAGCCAGGATGCTCCACGTGGCCACGTGCTTCTCGCCGGTACTGACTGGATTCTCTGTGATCTTGTCTCTCTCTCCGATTTCATTTCCTACGAGAAAGAGGAAAATAACCGGACATAAAGGATCTTAGAGGAAAAGGGTCTTTTTCATCCTGGAGTGGAAAGTGTTGCAGGGAAGTATTTATTCCAGAGAACTTCCCTGACATGATTTTGAGGTTTTAAAAACACCAGGCTGATGAGAGGAGGGTTTTCTCTTGCAGAGGGGCTTTGTTTCCTGCAGAGATCTTGTTCCTCCCCGTCCTACCTGGGAGAGGCGATAACCCCACCCACAGCCAGGGGAGCACAGGGCTAGGTGTGGTGGGAAGCACAGGTTCTTACTAGATTTTTTTTTTCTTTTTTTTTGAGGCAGAGTCTCGCTCTGTCGCCCAGGCTGGAGTACAGTGGCGTGATCTTGGCTCACTGCAAGCTCCGCCTCCCAGGTTCACGCCATTCTCCTGCCTCAGCCTCCCAAGTAGCTGGGACAACAGGTGCCCACCACCTCGCCCAGCTAATTTTTTGTATTTTTAGTAGAGATGGGGTTTCACCGTGTTATCCAGGATGGTCTCGATCTCCTGACCTCGTGATCCACCCGCCTCGGCCTCCCAAAGTGCTGGGATTACAGACGTGAGTCACTGCACCCGGCCCTTATTGGATTTTTAAAAATCAAAGTGAGGCCAGGTGCGGTGGCTCACACCTGTAATCCCAGCACTTTGAGAGGCCGAGGCGGGTGGATCACCTGGGGTTGGGAGTTTGAGACACACCTGGCCAACATGGAGAAACCTCGCGTCTCTACTAAAAATACAAAATTAGCCAGGTGTGGTGGTGCATGCCTGTAATCCCAGCTACTCGGGAGGCTGAGGCAGGAGAATCGCTTGAACCCAGGAGGCGGAGGTTGCGGTGAGCCGAGATCGCGCCATTGTACTCCAGCCTGGGCAACAAGAGCAGAATTCCGTCTCAAAAAAAAAAAAAAAAAATCAAGGTGAAAGCCCCATAACATAAAATTAACCATTTCATTTTATTTATTTAGTTTTTGAGACAGGGTCTTGCTCTGTTGCCCGGGCTGAAGTGCAGTGGTGTGATCATAGGTCACTGCAGCCTCAACTTCCTGGGCTCAATCAATCAATCCTCCCACCTCGGCCTCCCAAGTAGCCAGGACTACAGGTGTGCACCACCAGGCCGGGCTAATTTTTTTTTTTTTTTTTTTTTTTTGTAGAGATGAGATCTCACTATATTGCTCTGGTTGGTCTCAGGGCTCAAGTGATCCTCTTGCCTCAGCCTCCTAAGTAACTGCAACTACAGGTGTGCACCACCTTGCCCAGCCAAAATGAGCCACTTTATGCTTTATTTATTTATTTATTTTTTTGAGACACAGTCTTCCTCTGTCGCCCACTCTGGAGTGTAGTGGTGTGGTCTTGGCTCACTGCAGCCTCTGCCTCCCAGGTTCCAGCGATTCTCCTGCCTCAGCCTCCCGGATAGCTGGGATTACAGGCACATGCCACCGCACCTGGCTCATTTTTGTATTTTTAGTAGAGATGGGGTTTTGCCATGTTGTCTAGACTGGTCTCAAATTCCTGACCTCAGATGATCCACCCACCTCAGCCTCCCAAAGTGCTAGGACCAGGTGTGAGCCACCCCTCCCGGCCCAAAACGAACCATTTTAAAGTGAGCAATTCAGGGTGCCAGTGCCATCATAACCACCACCTAATTCCAGGATCTGTAACCCCCAAAAGGGAACCTTGTGTCCATGAGCGGTCACTCCCCACTCTTCCCTGTCCTCTGCTGTCCTTCTGGGCAGTTCATCGGGGAGAATGGTCGTGTCCATTTCAGAGGGACTGTGAGCCCGTGTTAGCAGCAAGAAGGACCAGATCCAAATGAGGGGGTCTCAGAACAGCTGGGGCCTCTAATTTTTCTCTTAAATTTTGTTCTCATTTAGTGCTTTATAGCACTCCCTTCAAATTTCACTTTTAAAACTCTAGCTTGGGCGTGGTGGCGCACACCTGTAATCTCAGCACTTTGGGAGGCCTAGGCAGAAGCATCGCTTGTGTCCAGGAGTTTGAATCTAGCCTGGGCAACATAGTGAGGCCCCATCACTACAAATAATCAAAAATTAGCCAGGCAAGGTGCATGCACCTGTAGTCCCAGATACTCAGGAGGCTGAGGCAGGAGAATTGCTGTCCTCCTGCCCCAGAAGCCTCTAGTCTGCTTCGTGTCTCAGTGGCTCACCCTATTCTGGACACTTTGCATAAACAGAGTCCCACAGGCTTGTCCTCAGGTGTCTGGCTCTGTCACTCGCCTGATGGCCTTGAGGTTCTCCACGCCGCAGCGTGCATCAGGACAGCTGCCTCCTTCCTTTTTCAGGCTAATTCTCCCCTGCACGCATGGATCACGTTTGGTGCATCGGTCCACCCACGAGAAACACTTGGGTGGTTCCCACCTTCCGGCTGCCATGAACATTCATGGACAGGCATTTGTTTGAGTCCCTGTTTTGAATCCTCTTGGCTATATCCCTAGGAGAGAACTGCTGGGTCCTGCAGTGCTTCCACGCTTAGCTTTTCGAGGAACTGCCACACCGTTCCCCATGGCAGCTGCACCCTTCTGCTTTTCCACCGCGATGCACAAAGTTGCCAATGCCTCTGGTCTCTGTGTGCAGTGTCTTTGCCCTTCAGAGAGCCGTCCTCACCGGCAAACAAGCAGCGGCATCCCCCTGGGAGCTTGTTCTGAATGCCCGGCGCGTCTCCAAACACACCTGGAGAAACCACCTGGACGGTGCTCAACCTTGAACCTCTGAAGCTTTTAGACACTATGCCGATGCCAGGTGCCAGCCCAGAGCTTCAGGTGCAATGGGTCTGGGCATGGGGGCTTTCATAGGCTGCCCAGATGACCCCACTGCGTAGCCGGGGTTGAGACGACAGCCCTGGGAGAAGCTTCTGCTGCCACTTGGGCTGCTCTGCGGGGAGTATGCTGGCTGGAAGGCAGTTATCAGAGACTGCTTTGGGAGCAGCCCCTCATCCTGCTGCACGCAGCTCACAGACTCTGAATGCTGAGTCATAATGGCTGAGCCCTGATTTCAAGAAGGAGAATGTCTGGCTGTGCTGGGGATCCTGGCGGCCAGGGCAGACTTCGAGCGTATGACCTGTGCAGGCTTCTGGGGTTGAGCTCAGAAAGGCCCGCAGGAGGTGCAATGCTTGTGGTCACTGTCTGGAATTCTTAATGCTTCCGAAACAATGAGCCCTGCATTCTTGCTTTGCACAGGGCCACGGTGAGTCCTGCTGGCAGCCCCTTTCCTGCAGCCGGCAGGGACCCAGGACCCCTCCTTGATCATCTCCTGCCTCCACCTTCTGCCTCTCATCCTGACACAGGAGTTGGGGACACAAATGGGGAGGGCCTGTGTCCTCTACAAAGGAGTCCCTGTAGAGGAACCCCTTCCACAGGGAGGGGCTGGGCACCCCTTCCACAGGCAGGAGCTGGGCACCCCTTCCAGGGGGGCTGGGCACCCCTTCCACAGGGAGGAGCTGGGCACCCTTTCCACAGGGAGGGGCTGGGCACCCTTTCCACTGGGAGGGGCTGGGCCAGCAGCCGTGCCCAGTGGGATTCCCGTGTCTGGGGCCTTCGGTCTGTCTTCTCAGGGGACACACGCCCAAGAGGCAGGGAGCTTGGGTGGGGGCTGCACAGCTGTGGGCTTCTGTCCTGGGCTGCTGCTGCCTAGTCCTGCGGCTTCTGAAGTGTTACCCAGCCTCAGAGTTCAGCCCTCATCTGTAAAGTAAGTTTAAGAAAACTGACTCCAGGTGAAGAAAATGGAGCAATATGCACTGGGCACGGCGCCCATTCCTGTTCCCGGAGACCGTGGTGGTTCTCACCGTGCGGCACATGCCTCTCACCTCCTCTCCCTTCCAAGCACCTTTCGGGTGCTGAGCCGCGTCGAAGGGACTTTTGTCTCCTGCCTCAGAGGCTCTCCCAAGCCAGCCCTGGCCCCGCTGTCGGGCTCAGCTCAGCACGCAGGCGCCGGGACCTTACCTGTCTGGCTGCCGACAGTCAGGTTCTGCTGCAGAAGCACGTTCTCTATGCAGCAGCCAATGTTCACGCTGGGGGTCCACGCGATCCTCAGCACGCTGACCACGTCATACAGGCCCCGCGTGTTCAAGAAGACGGTGTCGTTCTGCAGAGCCTGGTCCAGCAGGCTGTTGTCCGTCTTATTGATCCAGTACACGTTGGGCCTGGGGTAGCCGTTTATGGATGTACATGTGAAGGTGAGCTCATCCTGGGAGGGGCCGTTGGGGGCGCTGACGACGGGCACGCTGAAGTTTGCTGCAGGGGAGGGAAACAGGTCATGAGAGATGCCGCCAGGCCCTGCTGGTCAAGAAACAGAGGGTACACGGTGCCAAGGCTGGGTCAGACGGGAGGCGGCCCATTGTGCCCCGACATGGGTGACAGGCCAGGACCAGGGCTCTGGTCTGAGCAGCAGGCTCCGCCCTGTCCTGCCCAAGAGTCATCCCCCAAGCCAGTCCCAGTAGCCAGGGACCGCTGAG
Organism: Nomascus leucogenys; assembly: GCF_006542625.1. Classification (NCBI taxonomy): domain Eukaryota; kingdom Metazoa; phylum Chordata; class Mammalia; order Primates; family Hylobatidae; genus Nomascus; species Nomascus leucogenys. The sequence goes on from NC_044405.1 coordinate 29,081,401, forward strand.
CCTGTCAGGCAGTGACTGGCACCCACAGACCCCCCACTCCATGGCCGTCGGCTGTGCCGGGACCCTGTCATTTGGATCTGGTCATTCTCACTGCTGACGCAGGGGCTCACAGTCCATCTGAAATGGACACAGCTGTTCTCCCCAATGAACTGCCCAGAGCTCCTTGGTTGCCTCTTATTTTTCTCTTAAATTTTGTTCTCATTTAGTGCTTTATGGCATTCCCTTCAAATTTCACTTTTAAAAGTCTAGTTTGGGTGTGGTGGCTTATGCCTGTAATCCCAGCACTTTGGGAGGGTGAGGCAGGAGGATCGCTTGTGTCCAGGAGTTTGAGACCAGCCTGGGCAACGTAGTGAGACCCCATTTCTACAAATAATCAAAATTAGCCAGGCGAGGTGGCATGTGCCTGTAGTCCCAGATACTCAGGAGGCTGAGGCAGGAGAATTGCTGGAGCTCAGGAGGCCAAGGCTGCAGCGTGATCACACTGCTGCACTCTAGCCTGGGCAACAGTGAGACCCTGTCTCAAAAAACGAACTGGCCGGGCGCGATGGCTCATGCCTGTAATCCCAGCACTTTGGGAGGCCGAGGGGGGCGGATCACGAGGCCAGGAGTTTGAGACCAGCCTGGTCAACATGGTGAAACCCTGTCTCTACTAAAAATACAAAAATTAGCTGGGTGTGGTGGGGGGTGCCTGTAATCCCAGCTACTTGGGAGGCTGTGGAGAATTTCTTGAACCCAGGAGGCGGGGGTTGTGGTGAGCCAAGATCGTGCCACTGCACTGCAGCCTGGGTGACAGAGCAAGACTCCGTCTCAAAAAACAAAAACAAAAACAAAAACTAACTCAAGAGGCAAAGACAGCAAGGGTAGGAGCTCTTCCGGAAAACCAAGCAGCCGCAGGTCATGCACTAAGGATTTTTCAGCTGTTTAGTTTCCCTCGAAGTTAGACAGAAGCCTGATAACACAGATGAGAATTTTCTTCACTGGAAGAAACAGTGAATGAGCCAGGGAGGGGGTTTCGTGAACACTTTTCCACGATGTGAGTCTGGGATGGACCCAGCTCCCTCCGCCTCGACGGTCCTACCTGCCACGTGCAGTGTGACCACAACGCTCAAAACCTCCTGGAATCCCAGGGATTGGCTCAACACCAAGCAGTGAAATTTCTGCTCGTCCTGGGGGGTGACGTTGAACAAGCGCAGGGAGAAGTCGCCCCGCCGCATGCCGGCTGGTGACATCAGGGCTCGGTTCCGGTAGCGGCTGTCCACGTTTTCCAAGGAGCTGTTCTGCGGGATGTGGTAGGTCACCACGGTTTTCGACTCACTGGTTTGCCAATATACGTAAACGTCATTTAAATCAAAACGGCTTCCTTCAGGGCAAGCGCAGCTGAGCTCCACGTCGCTGCCTACCATCGCTCGGACTTCCTTCTCCTGAGTATCTGCAATGGCCCAAAAGGTGTAAAATCTGTTTTCAGAGGCTGATGCCCAGGCCCTGAAGCTACTCTACGGGGCAGGCTTTGGGTTTCAAGCCTCAAACACCAACGGTGGCTCAGAATTTATTAACAAGGCACATGTAGGAATGCAGTCAAACTTGAAAAACGCAGACATTTCATGGTGAGGTCCATGTCAATCTTTGGCTTCGATGACACACTCCCGTTATGTAAGGGGCTGCCATGGGGAGGAGCGGCTGGATGGGGCCTGGCCGCTCAGTGTTATTTTTGTTACTCAGCACTATTTTTACTACTTCTCGGGAGTCTATAATTAATGCAAAATAAAAAGTTCTTTAAAAATCAGGCATTTAAGGGAGAACAATTTCTCAGCAATTACATTATATTGCTGCTCACTTGCATCAGGAAAGGTGTCATAAATGTAACATAAATGTACTGTTTGTGCAACTACGTAAATGCCTGTGGGAAAATCTTCTTTTTTTTGAGACGGAGTCTTGCTCTGTTACCCAGGCTGGGGTGCAATGGCGTGATCTCGGCTCACTGCAACCCCTGACTCTGGGGTTCACGCCATTCTCCTGCCTCAGCCTCCCAAGTAGCTGGGATTACAGGTGCCTGCCACCATGCCCAGCTAATTTTTTGTATTTTTAGTAGAGATGGGGCTTCATATGTTGGCCAGGCTGGTCTCGAACTCCTGATGTCAGGCGATCCACCCGCCTTGGCCTCCCAAAGTGGTGGGATTACAGGAGTGAGCCACTGCACCTGGCACCTGCAGGAAAATCTGTGTGTGTCCCCTGCCCCCAAAGCCCTCTGGGCTAGAAGGCTCGGCAAGGTTTCGGGTTTGTGCTGTGGTGCCTCGTCCTTATTCCTGGCTCTTCCAGAGACTGGTGGCTCCTAGGGCTCAGCAGGGCTGCTGCCTGGGACAGGGAGACCAGGGGACCCAGGAAGCCCTGGCTCAGAGGAACTGCATTCTGCCCGCAACAAACACGGGATCAAACAAGAACTCCGGAGTTTGCAGAAGTGTTTGCAGAGTTTCCTTTAAGGAAACGCTTCTATCCTGTGCAGCAACCTAGGTTTAGGGTCCAACTTTCTCCAAAGGGCCACTTGAGAAGCAAGAAGGAGCCTGGTGAGGCTGCTTCCAGCGCCCTGTGGCCGGCAGTCCACGCAGCCGGAGAGCCCATCTCTGAGCGGGGCGCCCCATGGCAAAGCACCCCCTGAACTTACCGGCTCGAAGGCTGCTGAAGAGCAGGAAGAGCAGTCCGGGACTGGAAAAAACAACCAGAAAGGCAGGTGAGGCGGGGCCGCCGGGGAGTTACCTGCATCTTCCAAACAGGAGCAGGCTGGTTCCCACGGGCAGGAGGTAGTTAGGCCCATCACAGAAATGTGAAGGCAGAGCCAGGAGCCTGCCTGCCTCTGTTCTCCATGGGAATTCGGGGTCCCTGCCCAGCACAACAAGTCTGAGGGGCTGGCAGCCTCTCGCCACTCTCTAGCTCTCGCAATAACAAATCCCTAGAAACACAGTGATGCTGGCGTGAGGATGAAGGGGAGCGAGGGACGCCATCGAGGCTGGTCTAGCCTTCCTGAGGACAGATGCCAATAAATTGTAGAAAATCAGAGAAAAAAAAAAGCTTTCAGGGCACCTATAGTAGGAGCGTCACTTAAAATGCTGGGGAGACGGAGAACATCAGGCGTGCCCGTGACAGGGTCAGGTGAGTGACGGGACAGCCCTGTGGGGAACGCGGATCATTTTGAAACCAAACCTGAGCTCCTCCTGTTTCAGATCCTGCTGCAGCTGGTGCCCCTGCCTCGGGCAGCAAATTCCCCTCGTGACTCCAATGCCCCTGCCATCTTGGGTCTGGGAGCCTTTGCACTCTGCATGCCACAGGCTCACCACCTCTTCCCGCCAGCCCCCAGGATGCCTTCCCCAGGCGGAGGCCCTTAGTGGCCGGGACAACTTTGGTAGCAGTGCTTACCCCAGCCCCCCAAACCATCAGTTTCTGGGGCCAGCTCCCCAGGAAGTGGGAGCCCCCGGAGCACGGGCATCTCCTCTGATGTCCCTGTACCTCCAAGATCTGGAAGACGCTCATCCCTTTTCTCTGTGGCCTCCGCCTGGGAAAGCTTGGGGGCTTTGTAAGTCAAAGGTTGGTCTTGTGGGAACCTCCCAGTGGGCTGTCCCTGAGCCCTGGAGCCACAGAAACCCCTGCCCCACCCACGATGGCCGTCATCTGAGTCTGCATGGAGGTGTGCCTGTGCCAAGGGAGCACACATGCACCAAGGCCGCCCCAGGCCACCAGGGGCTCTTGAAGCCTGCAGGTGGCCCTTCCTCTCTCTCCCACTCCCCCTATTGGGGCCACCGTTCTGGCTGGCAAGATGGGTGTGATGGCCTCCAGCAGGCCCCCTGCCTCCACCCGGACCTCCCTGCCTCCAGCCTTAGCCCCTTCAAGCATCTCCCCAGAGCCACCATCTAATCGACAGCTGTGAGAACCCCTCTGTGCCCCCATTTGTCTCCCACAGTGCCCATATTCATCACCAGCCCACAAAGCCCGTCCTGTCGATGGAGGCCTCCTCAGGATATCTGGGGGCTTCCTGGGCCGGGGGTGGGGGGTGCCTGCTCCAGGCTGTTTCTGGCTTGTCCCCTCCCTGGGTGCTGCCTACCCAGCGGCCTCTGTGTCCTCTCCTTGGACCCTCAGCACCCCTAGATCTAACCTACCCCCACCCGGAGTTTGCCTCAAGACCCAGCATAGACAGGAACACCTACTTGAAGGTGTGGGTGGCGGAGGGCTAAGACATTTGGGAGGGTTATGACATTCCGGGACTTTTAAATTCTTTCTCTCTAGGGCGGGATCATAACTGCATACACTTCTAATGGGGAGGGGTACTGGGGAGTGTGACACCGGTGTGGCCCAGCTCTGGGCTGTGCAGGAGGCATCCCTGGGGTCAGAGGCCTCACAGGTTCACCCAGGGGAGCACAGGCTGCGGACCCTACAACGTGGGTTACGAAGAGTATATTTTGGATATTTTCGCAAAAATCCAGGAGGAAGCTGTCACTCCTGGTTCAGGGAGCCACAGCCTTCCCCAGTGCGGATCGGCTGCCGGGCTGCGGGGAATCCCACGTGTGTGGGGGAGGGCGTGTCCGCAGACCGTGGGCACCAGCTGGCCTTGGAGAGCGCTCGGCCGGTCACCTCCCTCCTCCCTTCTTCTAGGAAATCAGCAGTGCCAGGGAGTGGAAGGGGCAGCACCCGTGCCCCGGCGTGCAGGGTGCGCCTGCCTTCCCTCCCTCCTTCCAGCGTTCGCGGTCCTCCTTCCCTGGCAGGGACCCCACCCCCGAGCCCGCCCCCGCACGGCTGCGCGTCCTGCCGTGGGTCCCGGTGCCAGGCCCCGCCGCCTGCTGCCGTCCACGCCCCGCCGGCCGCCCCGGCGCCTCCGCCGCCCGCTCCTCGGACCCGCACTGCCAGCCTGGCACCTCCAGGCGAGCTCCGCAGGCCCCGCGTCCGAGCCGACCTGGGGACGCGCGGGCCGAACCACCCCGCCCCTGACCGCGGCGCCTCAGCTCCTTCCCCGGCTCACCTGCCCAGCCGCATGGTGCGGGCGGAGACCTCGGGCCGCGGAGACCTCGGGGCGCGGAGAACTTGGGCCGCGGGAGACTTCGGAGAGGAGCAACCTCGGGGCGCGGGAGATCGGCTCTAACTGCGCTCCCGCCGGGCCCGAGGCTCTGAGCGCCCAGCGCGCGGCGTGCTGGAGGCAGCCGTGTCCCCGCCCTGTCCCCGCCCCGACCCCGGCCTGGCTCCTCTGGCGACCGAGACCGCCCCGGGACGCAGGAGGCGGGGCGCTGCGCGGCGGCTCCGGAAAGTTCAGCTCTGCCCAGGCGTGTGCCCGTCGGCCGGAGGCGGGACAGAGGCAGGTCGGCCTGTCAGCCTGGACGCGGACCTGGGCGCCGTAGGTGCCCCGGGAAGCTCAGGGGTGGGGGGCACCCGGAGGAAGGTGGCCAGGGGTGCTGCGGGTGCCGGCGCAGCGGGGGAGGGGACCGTGGGAGGCAAGGGCCGTTCCCCGCGCCGCGCACAATGCGCCGGTCCTGCGGCCCTCCCCGAGGAGGAGTCCGGGGACCCAGGCCCCCAGGCTGGGAGAGCGCCAGGCCCCTGGTCGGCTGCGCTCCGATGATCTCAGGACTTAGGCGAGTGAGCTCAGCGAGTGCTGAGGAATGAATGATTGAATGAATGCGTGCATGAATGGAAGGAGGGAGGGAAAGTGGGCGGGCTCTACCCTCTGGGCCAGCCCCAGCCCGCCCCCACCTGGCCTTGCTCCCCTAGCCTTCGAGGGGTCTGAAAGGCGCTGGCGCAGCCTCTTTGCATAACACTGGCTCTGAGGATCCCCCGCTGAGAAACCGAGACATCCTTGCGGCTCTGGGCTCCTCAGCCTTGGCAGTGGCGTCTGGCTTGGAGTCTGGGGCAGCTGGTTTGGGAAAGGCTGCTCCACGCAACCGAGGGTGGGACCCAGGGTCCCTGCTCCCTCCCCACAGCACCCAGCCCACCCCGCCTTCCCTCCCTGATCCCTGCAAGCCAGGTGGAGCCCGGGGGGAGGTGACTCCCTTTCTGCAGAGGCACCTCCGGAAGGGCCTGGGTGAGGCTGCTGGACAGGGCAGCGGGGCACCCTCCTCCCGGAGCCCCCGCCTCTGGTCTGAGGCTCGGATCCCCACCGCCTCCTGCGCGTGGAGGAGGCGAGAAGCGCCGGGAGACGGGGGCCCCAGACGGCACCCCGCAGGCTGCCATTCCTTCAACCAAGATGTAGAGAGCGCCGTGGACAAAAGCTTAAAAAAAATTCTGAAACCTCTGCCCGTGGGAAGTCAACATTTTTGCGGAGCAGAGAGCCCAGGCACAAAATAAGAAGGCGGAAGAGACGGGCTGGGGGGGTAGGGCGGACGGCGGCGGGAGGGCAGATAGAGCAGCGGCGAAGGCGCAGGAAGCCCTGAAAAACCGGGCGGCTTCCCCCTCCGCTGAGAGATGGGGGTTGGGAGGATTTAAAATCGCTCGCCTGGCAGGGGCGGGGCGGGGGCCACCTGCCCTCCCGCGGGAAGAGCTGGGCAGGGCCCGCGGCGTGCAGGGCGGAGGCACTGACCGTCCGCACGCGGGTAAGGTGAGGCGCGTAACCCCATCTGAGCCGGACTCTTCAGGACGAGTCCAGTCCCTGGAGCCAGAAAACCCGGTCTAGCGCCAGCGTGGATGTGCGCTTCCCGGGACACGCTCAGGGACGCCGGCTAGGACCGGCGAGGCTGGTGGGGTGGCGATGTTGGGGGCTGAGGTTCCTCGCCCCGGGGCGGGCGGCTGGTGGTAAGGGACCGCATGGCCCCGCGGGTGAGGAGGGCGCAGGTGAGCCGGGCGGGCGGGCTGCGGGCAGCGCCACCTCCTTCCGGAGGCCCCCTCTGATTGACCGGCCGGGATCCGCGCGCCTCTGGGCCTGCAGCGGAGGTCCGGGGCTGCGCCGCGCGGATTAGCTGACGCCGGGCCGAGCGCTCCACCCCCAGGGCCGGGCGCACCTGAATGCCCTCCACCCGCGGGACTGCAGGGAGGGGGACGGCCCCCGGATACCGCGTGGGAGCTGTGGGAGGATGGGGAATGGGTCCTGGGGGAGCAGAGCCTCCCAAATTAAGGTCTCCCAAGAGCGCGGCCGGTCATCCGCGGCGGCGAAGGGAAGGTGCCCTGTCGGTGGGTCCAGACCCCGCAGGGCCCGCCGTGCTGTGGCCGAGGGGGTAGGTCCAGGCTCTGCTTCCCGGGCAGACGCCAGAGACCCCAGCAAGCCCAAGTGCTGCGGGCAGGCCCCCCCGAGAGAAGGGACGCGCGTGGAGGGCACAGCCAGGCAGGGGGCAAGAAGGCAGCTGGGCCAGAAGGGGACACTGAGGCAGGCCGAGGCGGCCGCGGGGGAGGGCGCCAGGACCAGCTCAGGAACCTCGGAGACAACGGTAAGCGGTGGCTGGTTCAGATCCCAACTCCGGAGCTGTGTGACCTCAGAAAGTTCCTTAGCCCCTTGGTGCCTGCATCCCCTGATCTGTGACATATACGTGAATGGGGTTGTTGTAAGTGAACGCACACAGCACACCGGCACATGGGTCACAACACTTAGATGGGTTTAGATGAAGAAACAGAAAAACCCTTGAGAAGTTTCCTGTAGTCAAAGGAAGGTTTTTGTTCTCCCCCTCAACCGTGACTGTTTCTTCGGCGGGCAGGATAGGCTTTTGTTCTAGGGGTGTGGAGAGAGGGCCCCTTGGCAGTGTCCGGGGCCAACTGGGAACCAAGCAGGAATCCTATTTGTGCAGCCTGGGCTTCGAGGCTCTGGGTGCAAGTGGTAGTGCTTAAGCAGGAAGCAGCTGCCCGACGCCCCTAGCCCCAGGCCGCCCTGCTCTGCCGTTTCGAGGGCGTGGGGGTCTTCTGATCTCCTCCTTGATGCACCTCCAGGCCCTGGTCCTTTTGGGGTCTGGCACAGCAACCTGTGTTTGACAGCATGGGTGTCCGCTGATGCTGAGAGCTCAACTCCTGGTCCAAGGAAGATCTTTTCGCTTTGGGGAGCAGTCATACATTGTTTAACGAAAAGCATACATTCCTTCTGAGAAATGCGTCCTTAGGTGATTTTGTCCTTGTGTGAACACCGAGGGCACACACCGGCCCTGGTGGCACAGCCTGCTACGCGCCGAGGCTGTGTGTCACAGCCTGCTGCTCGCGGGCCACAAGCCTACGCTGCAGGTGACTGCGCTGAATGGCGTAGGCAGCTGTGGCTCACTGGTATTTGTGTATCTAAAGCCATCTAAACATAGAACAGGTGCAGTAAAAATACCGCGTTGTGATATGGGAGCACTGTGGCATTGCTTGTTGACCGAAGGTTGTTATGTGGTGCATGACTGTAGGTTCGTTTCCTGCGGGTGCTGGAACTAATGACCTCACGCTTGCTGGCTCAAAACAACAGCAATCTACTCTCTGTCAGCCCTGGAGAGTGGAAGCCTGCCTGGTGGAGGCGCTGGGGGAGCATCCTACCTGCCTCTCCCAGCTCCCGGTGGCCCAGGCATCCCTATGCTTTGCTCCAGCCTCCACCTCAGTGGCCCTGTGGCTTCTCTGTGTGGTCAAGCCTCACTCCGCCCCTCTCTTATGAGGACCTTTGGGATGACACGTAGAACCCACCTGGATGGTCCAGGGAGGCCTCCCACCTTAATTTAATCCCGTCAGCAAAGTCCGTCCTTTGCCACATGAGGTAACATTCACAGGATCCGGGAATGGGGACATGGGCATCCTTTGGAGGGTTGTTCGGCTGAGCATGGGGTCATGATGCATGCTTGGAAGGCCGGGCACAGTGGCTCACACCTGTAATTCCAACACTTAGGGAGGCCAAGGTGGGAGGATCACTTGAGCCCAGGAGTTTGAGACCAGCCTGGGCAACAGAGCAAGACCCCATCTCTACAAATAATTTTTAAAAATTAGCAGGGCATGTTGGCATGCACCTGTAGTCCCAGCTACTCCAGAGGCTGAGGCTGGAGCCCAGGAGATGGAGGCTGCAGTGAGCTGTGGTTGTGCCACTGCACTCTAGCCTGGGAGACGAGCTAGACCCTGTCTCAAAAAATAAAAATTTAAAATAAAATACAGAGAATCTCAAGGTAGTGTGGACAGTTCTGAGTGTTGAGGAGAGAACAAAAGAAGGAAAGTGCATTTTGGGTGGCAGAAAGCCCCTCACAGCGCCCTGGGCTCCTGCTTTGAAGCAGCCCTCACAGAAACTGAACACGAGTTATGTTGGGCCCATGACACTGGTTCCCTGGGTGGACGCAGCCTGAGCCCAGCCCGCCCTGTCTGGAGCTCTCACCACCCCACCTGGCCCGTGCCCACAGGCTCACGATGGCTTCAACCCCGTTTATGTGTCAGCTCAAGCACGGCCTCCCCAGAGGGCTCATTTGCACTTGGATGCCCTCACCTGTGCTCCCTCTGTGGCTTCAGGAGCCCCGGGGTCATTACAGAGCTTGCTAAATTCATCCCTGGACATGAGACGTGTGTCGTAAGCATCCAGGACTGTCACAAGATGGGAGAGGCATCCAGCCATGTTAATTCAAGTGAAGGCTTCTATTCTACTTCCAGATACACATTTTTAACCTTCAAAGGGTCCAATTTTAACCTTTCTTCCACAAAGCATTTTACATACCACTAATAGTCCCAGTGCAGACCCCAAAGTTCCCCTGTAAGATTCATTTCCTGTGATTCGAGCCCAGCCTGAGGCACAGCTTTCTGCGGGGTTTATCCTCACTCAGACTCAGACTGCCGAGGGCCAGGAGGAGCCCTGCTTTTTGCAAGCAATACCACCTGGGGTAGGACCCAAAAGTGACATCCTTTGTGTGTGGATCTGGCCTTGGCCTCCGCACTGTCTGTTCAGCAGGTCCCTCCTTTGCCTGCCAAGGCTGAGGTCCTGTACTTTGCAAAGGTCTAGCCTGTTTGGTGCAGCTACAATCAGGGTAGCGGTCTCATGGGGAAGGCCCCGGCAGAAAGTGCATCATGCGGGACACGGCGCAGGCGCTCCGAAGACGTCTCCTGCTCACTTCTGGCCTACACCCCATGCCCTGCAGGGTGACCGATGGCTGTGCCTATACATAAAACACCAGACGTGACCAATAACTATCTTATAATATACTTGAACTTCTCAACTAGAACACAGAAATGCTTTCGGGAAGTACAACGCGCACCACCATGTGTGGTCCTGTGTGCAGCGGCGCGGGCCTCGCCCGGTCCCATGAGCCAGCGTGATGGGGGAGAGACCCTGAGTCTCCAGAACCCAGCGGAACGTGGGTCCGCAGTGACGACGCAAAAAAACCAGAGCTGAGCAAATAAAACAAGAATCCGAAGAGGAAAGAGACAATGTGAGGAAAGTTGCCTTTGCTCTAGGAAAAGTCTTTTTTTTTTCTTTTTCACAGTATAGTGACTCATTTATAAAGAGGAAGTGAGTTCTGTTGAAAAATACTTGAAATATTCTCTTAGGGGGAGAAAGCAGTTCTTCACCAGCTTGGTGGGCCACTTGGCCATGAGCTTCGAACTCTGCCTGTTCTGAGCCAGCAGGGACAATTCCACTTCCGAAACCAGAGCCGAGTGCCTGCCGCTGAGAGCAGAGGAGGGAAGGTTGTGAGCAAGCGCAGCGCCCACAAGGTGGCCCGGAGATGGGGCTGGGAAGGAATCGCTGCGAGGGGGTGAAGGGAACAGCCTGCCTCTCAGTTGTCCCAGGTGCCTAAGACCCCCCCGGAACCCCCGCCTGATTCTGGGAGTTTTTCTCATGGACGTGGAGTGAGCGGCAAGGGACCAGATGACTCCCCTGCCTCCTGCGTCCCCCGGCCGGGGGCTGGTCCCCTGGGAAGCAGGCTGGGGGTCACTCTGTGTGAACAGCGAGCTCCAGGGCCATCGCTAGAGGATGTCACCGTCCCTGGGCAGCACGCCCGCAGAGGAAAGGACAGGACTCTGGCCATTCCATCACAAAGGCCATCCCCTGGGTTCCTGGGGCTGCCTGTGCCGGAAGCCCCAGCCCTGGGCACAGGAGGGCAACAGGGGAGAGGAAAGGTCCCCTGTCAGCCTGCTGTGAGGAGCCCTTGAGGAAGACGGGCTTTGCAGACTGGGCACCAACACCCCCTCTCCTGCTCCCAGCCGCCCCACTGGAGGCCAGGAACATCTGTTTATTTTGGGGTGAAGGCTGTGAGTGAAGTGCCAGATACAGTGTCCCCCTCCTTCTCCTCAGGCACCCTCCCTAGGGCAGTGGGGACTGTCCTTAACCATCCTGGGGGTGATGGTGGCCACCTCTGCAAAATGATTTCTCCTTTCGGTGAGTGGGTGTCTCCGACGTCACTGTTGAGACACCCAGGAGCCTGGGAGGGAAACCTGTGGGAAGGAACTGCCAGCCTCCTTCTGGGAACCAGGTGACCCCAGGATCATGGCTCAGGTGCATCCAGCCCTCGAAACCCTGTGAGGAGCTCTGTGGGGCCTTGCTCAGAAAGGGGGCCTGGGAAGAAGCAGCTGCCAGCCACGGCCCAAGCCTGCAGGGACCGCAGGTGTGGCCACTGGAGCGGAGGGAGGCGCCTTTTGTGGAGCAGCCTTGCAACCCTGGGTCTGGCTGCACCTGCCACTTAAGAACCCTGATGGGGCCCTGTTCTCTCACTGCTGTGTGGACGCATGGAGCCTCCGGGGGCCAGGCAGCAGGTGAGGCATGGCCTGTAATGCACACAGGTGTTGCTGGGTCTGCCCCCACCTTCACCCCCGCTCACCCAGCCCCACAGAGCCTTGCATGGCCTCCCAGGAAGTGACATGGCAGGGAACAGGCTTAGGGTTAGGGGGAGGTTGTGCGAAGGCCGGCATGCAGGTGAGAGGGCTTCTGAAGAGAAAGCATTCTGGAAAAGTGGCTCAGCTCAGCCCCACCCAAACTCAAATCCAGGGGAGGCCAGGCCAGCAGGACCTGCGGGTGTCATGCCTTGGCAGCTGCCAGGCAACAGGATCATGCCTCGATGGTGACATGGGAGGTGAGAGGGAATAAGTTTCCAGAACTCACTCTCAGGCAGGAGGAGACATGACTCAGCTGAGCCAGAAAGCGCTCGTTCCACACGAATGCACGTATGAGCGAGGCATGCCAGGCGAGTGTGGGAGTGAGGGGATGGATGGGCGGTTGGCTGGAGGGCGTGAAGTCTGGGCTGCCTGGAAAGGCTGTCGAGGGGCGGGGGCAGCTGGGAGAGGCCGTGGGGGCAGCAGGAGGGGGCGCTCAGCCGCAGAGAGGGCGCGTGGGGTGGGGCTGTGTGTTCAAGGCCCCAAAAGGTGGGGAGGGCAGCCCAGGAGTGCACCGTAGGGGGTGCAAGCGTGTGGGTGGGTGAGACTGATGCGTGTGTGCCTGTGTGATTGTGAGCACATGTGAACGTGTGGATGCACGTGCTAGTCGTGAGTGTGCTTGTGTGAGCATGTGACTGAGGGAGCATGTGGGTGTGTGGATGAGGATTTGACTGTGGGGATGACGGTGTGTGTGTGCACACGAGCACACAGGCGTGTGGATGAGCGTGCAAGTGAGCCGTGTGAGTGTGGCTGAGTGTGAGCACGCATGCGCTTGTGAGTGTGCAAGGGAGGTGGGGAGGCCACACGGAATGAAAGCCTGGGGGCTGCAGCCGATCCAGGGCCAGGCCGCCATGGCGCATATGGGTGTCCAGGGGCTGGACCCCGAGAAGCTGAGAGCCAGTGCTGGAGAAGCTCCCCGAGGGGAAAGGGGCATCCTCAGGCTTCGGTGCCTTCAGGGTCTCAGGGTGGCCCCAAAGGCCAACCGCAGTCCCACCGGGGCACAGAGGCTGCTCTGGGCTTGGCTCTGCTAGACAGACCCCATTTCCTCAGTGAGCCCCGCTTCTGGGTCCATGTTCCCCTTGACCCTGAACGCTTTCAGCTGCCCGGGAAATACCTCCTTATGGCTGGGATGTTGCTCCACACGTGGACAGCATTCTGTAGGGATCCGCCGTGGACATCTGGGATGGTGACTGGCTCCATCTGGGGGCGGGAGGGTCGGCTGTGGGTCAGGGGACCTGGACAGTAAGTGCCCCCCACAGGCCCACTGGCCTCAGCCGCCAACGGCCCTGAGTGGTCAATGGACTTTCTAGCCTGACTGTGTTCCCTACGTCCTTTTTCCTTATAAATCACCTTTGGAGAAAAATGCTAATTAATTATTTTAAACTGACAGAACAGACTCTGTGGCAATAAGATATCAAATTACAAACAGGACCTCAGGCCACACCGGGCAAAGGTCGAGCCGCGTACCCTACACCGAGAGGATGGACTCTGCTCTCACGCCACAGCTGCTGCTTTTTCTGCAGCGGCTAAACACGCACTGGCCCCGCGATGAGCAAGATTCAAACAACTGCAGCTCATCCACCCGCAGATGCCAACTGACCACATTCCACAGCCATGACCACAGCTCTGATTGGGCAGGAGACTGACTTCAGGAACCTCCTCCTGATAAGGGACCCCCAACCATGGACCGGCTCCGGCCGGTTTACAGAGGCTGCGCACCTGAGTGCCTGTGTCCTGAGAAGACCTGAGGTTTAGGGCCTCATTGAGACACACTGACATGTTAAGACTCCACTTCAGAGTGAACACAGGTCGTATGTTACACGCATGTTTGTTTAGTACGCATGCAGCAGGACCCGCTTCATGAATATTCACCTCTCCTCCATAACCTGCTGCACAGGTTTAGCCAACCCAGTCAGCATGGTCAGCACGGAGCTCCTGCCCCAGCCACCCCTCCCCTTCGAAGTGTCTCGTCCTGGCTCCTCTGGTCTTGGCGGAGGCTGTGCTTCCCAGCCTGGGGGACAGGGCCTTGCAGGCTGTGCCCCTTTACAGAAACAAAGTCTCCTGTTCTAAAAGCAGACCTTGTGATTTTCAGCTCATGGCATTTGCTCCCCTTCCGAATAGCTGGATTTGCATTCCAGCCACTCCATGAGATTCCAGCCCCAAAGGAACCTCGACCCCGCCTGGACCCCCAGCAAAGGCTCCGGCCCACAGGTGCTGCCCACTCGGTGGGTCGGGCCCCCTGCTGGTTGTGGCCCCTCCATGGGACCTGAGAGCATGAGGAACTTCCCCCTCCTGAGCCTCACACCTGTCTCCGGTGGCTGAGGTGTGGCCGTCCCTTCCCAACCCTGGAAGTGTCTGGAACACCCGGCCCATCAGCCCCAGGAGGGACCCGTCAACTGAGTCCAAAAGTGGCTGCTCTGACAATCAGGATTCAGATGTGTGAAGAAAAGGCTGTATGTGTGTGGTGTGAGTATGCATGCACGTAGTGTGCCTGTGTGTATGTGGCAAGTGTGTCCCTGTGTGTGGTGCATGAGTACAATGACTGTGCACATGCACACTGCAGTGTGTGTGCACCTGTGGGTGCGTGTGGTGTGATGTGCACGTGCGTGTGTGGAGACTGAGGGGGCAGGGGCAGGAGGTGAGCCCCTGAGGCTGTGTTCTGTGAGCACAGGAGTGGTGTGAGGTGGGACTGCCCTCTAATGCTGTCCTTGAAGGGGCTTCGCGTCCCAGGCCACGGTCCCTGCCTGGACTGCACAGCAGCCCTCCTGGGCCCTGTACACACCTGGAAACCAGGGGCCGCAAGGAGCCAGGCCCGGAGCCTGGGGTGTAGACTGAAAAGCCCCTCCCTCACGTGGGCAGGGGTCAGAGGGAGGCCCACGCAGCCCTGCACACACCTCCAGGAAGCGAGACGCGACATCCTGGTCTTCTTTGTTCAGCACCAGATTGTCCACGAACATCCAGAAGAAGGGCCTGGGGCTGCCTGGCTTGGGCCGTGCGTACTGCAGGAGCCGGTGGAACTGGAACAGGTACCAGCCTGGGGTGGGGTGAGGGGGCAGGGCTGAGGGGGGTCTGGGGGGTGCTGGTAATGGAGGCGCTGTTCAGGTGCATCTGGGCGGGGGCCTAAGGAAACTGGGGCTTGAGAGCAGGGCTGAGGGGGCCTAGGGGATGCACCAGCCTGGGTCTGAGGGGTCCCCCTGACCCTGTCCCTCCAACAGCAATGGAGCCCTGCCCAGTGCTGGGGCCACAGAGATGTGAGGACCCCTCCTCCCCCAGGCAGGCCTAGATTTGGGAAGAGACAGACAGGCAACCCCGAGGGAGGAGCTGATGCAGAGTGCATGCCGAGACACAAATACTGCCTTTTAGAGGAAGCTCCAGAGGACACGTGAGCTGCAGTGATGTGGGCACGCTGGGGCTGCACGGGGTCAGCGGGAGGCTTGTGGGGCACAGGGAAGCCTGCAGTGATGGGGACGCTTACTCTGTTGCTCATGATGAGGGGTGCATGGGTGTGGAGCTAGCTCAGAACTCATCCAGTCAGACACGCTGAATGCATGCAACTTACTGTATGTCAGTGGTGCCTTGATAAAGCTGTTTTTGAAAAATGCTGACAATCTGCAGTTTCTGCCCTGGCATGGAGGTGTGAGGAGAGAGGAGAGGAGACAAGGGTGGTGGGGACAGGCTGCCAGAACTGAAACATCACTCACTGGGAGGACGGTCACAGGTGTGGCCCAGGGGAGGTGTGGCGCCGTACAGAAGATCGAAGGGTCCCCACTCCTCCACCTGCAGGACAGAGGGGCGTGGGCACTGAGAGGCAGCAGCAGTGGGCAAGGTCGTGTACAGCAGCACGAGATGACCCCAGGGCAGACCCTGCTCAGCTCGCAGGGCCCACAGGCCGGGGCAAGCCGAGGAGTTGAACCCACTAGGCAGAGCCTTCCACAGCCACCACCAGCCTCGGGGGCTGCCTGCCTGGAGCCCAGAGGAGAACGCTCCGGGTCTAAGGTGAAGACTCTGTGCCATGCATTTGGGGACTGAATTCTTTTTTTTTTTTTTGAGACGGAGGTTTGCTCTGTCGCCCAGGCCCTGGAGTGCAGTGGCGCAATCTCGGCTCACTGCAAGCTCCGCCTCCCGGGTTCACACCATTCTCCCTCAGCCTCCATGCTACGTCCTCCAGCTATTTTTTTTTTTGTAGAGTTTCCCTGTTAGCCAGGATGGTCCGATTCCTGTTCGTGACCTGTGGCCCAAGGCGGGTACGGCGTGAGCACGGCCGGCGATTGGGATGATTTGCTTTATTTTTTGTCATCTTTTAGGAGCGTAGGGATCACCTTACAACCAAAAGCGGGGGCGGGGGTGGATCCGACTGGGGGCCGAGGCGGGCGGATCACGAGGTCAGGAGATCGAGACCATCCTGGCTAACACGGTGAAACCCCGTCTCTACTAAAAATACAAAAAATTAGCCAGGCGAGATGGCGGGCGCCTGTAGTCCCAGCTACTCGGGAGGCTGAGGCAGGAGAATGGTGTGAACCCCGGGGGGCGGAGCCTGCAGTGAGCGGAGATCGCGCCACTGCACTCCAGCCTGGGCGACAGCAGACTCTGTCTCAAAAAAAAGAAAAAAAAAAAACCCACAAAAGCTTGTGGAATGGGTGTTTTTGACCTGGTATATTGTGACTCTGCTGTGGCATCACACGACAGACAGCAGACCTCCTTATTTTAACTCAGGCATTCCTTTCTACTGACTCCGAGTTTTTAAGCGAAGCTTAACTCTTTCAACCAACTGCCAACTAAAGAATCCCTCAACCCACCTATAACCTGTAAGCCTCAAAATATCCCGCCTTTTGGGGCTGAACCAATGCACATCTTCTATGTATTGATTTATTGATTGATTGATTTTTTGAGATGGGGTCTCGCTGTCACCCAGGCTGTAGTGCAATGGCGAGATCTTGGCTCACTGCAACCTCTACCTCCTGGGCTCAAGCAATCCTCCTGCCTCAGCCCCCTGAGTACCCCCGGGTGCACACCACCATGCCTAGCCAACTTTTTTGTAGTTTTGGTAGAGATGGGGTTTCAGCAAGTTGCTCAAACTGGTCTTGAACTCCTGAGCTCAAAGTGCTGGGATTACAGGTGTGAGCCACCGCGCCCGGCCCGTGTACTGTTTTCTGATTCCACCTGCAGTTCCCATCTCCCTGAAATGCATAAAACCAATTGTGCCGGGTGCGGTGGCGGGTGCCTGTAGTACCAGCTACTTGGGAGGCTGAGGCAGGAGACTCGCCTGAACTCTGGAGGCGGAGGTTGCAGTGAGCCCAGATTGTGCTATTGCAACCCAGCCTGGGCAACACAGTGAGACTCCATCTCAAAAAAAACAAAAAACAAAAAACAAAAAAGCCCCCCAAAACTAAACAAGATAGTCAAATATCAGAACCCCATCTCCTGATAGCACCAGTCTACAATGGACCCAACTTCCCTGGACCCCCTCAAATCACATAACAGCTCGACTCCCATTAGCCCCAAACTCCTCGTGCCTCCGGAGCATCCTTTTGTGTCCTTCCCCGATGTAGCAAGTGGATAAACCTAACTGTTAACGGCAGGTGCGACCTGAGGGTCTCCGAGTGCCAAAAAGGCATGGCGGGGTGGGGAAAGCGGAGGTGAGGGGGGCTGCTGGTGCCAGGCCGGGACCCCCCAAAAGACCTGTACACATGCGGCTGCTCATGCTTCTCTGACAGCAGCATGGGAAGGCACCAGGTCAGCGGGGAATCTGGCCCACAGAGGGAACGCACAGCTGGAGCTGTGTCACCTCCTTCCAGCAGCAGGAGGATGCTTTCCAACAGTGACCAGTTGTCCAGGTCAAGGCTCGGCCTCCTCATTTCAGAGTGTGGAGTGGGGGTTCAGCCCCTCCTTGCCGGACAGCGCCCCATCACAGGCAGTGAAAATTGGCTACTTGGATTTCAAGATGTTGGACAAGATGTTTGCCCAACTGCCCTGCTCTGAGCTCTGGGCTCTGGGCAATGCTGGGACCACCAAAACATGCTGCTCAGCCCTCCGCTTCGGGGCATCACAGTGGTGCTGGGCCGGCGGGGGTGGGGCTGACTCCTGCCAGACCCAGGACACCCACCGGGCTGCCAGAGGCCCCCGTGTGTTCAGGGCTCCTCCCAGCCGCTGCCGCCCCTCCTTGCCAGCCTCATCCTTGGCATTTCCTCTGAGGACACTCGCACCCCTGCCCCCACCGCAGTGTCTGAGAGTGTGCGGTGTCCTTCCTCCTGTGAGGTGTACTCTGGGTAGTGTACTCACGTCCTTCCTCACTGTGAGGTGTACTCTGGGTAGTGTACTCACGTCCTTCTCACTGTGAGGTGTACTCTGGGTAGTGTACTCACGTCCTTCCTCACTGTGAGGGTACTCTGGGTAGTGTACTCACGTCCTTCCTCACTGTGAGGTGTACTCTGGGTAGTGTACTCACGTCCTTCCTCACTGTGAGGTGTACTCTGGGTAGTGTACTCAGTCCTTCACTGTGAGGGTACTCTGGGTAGTGTACTCACGTCCTTCCTCACTGTGAGGGTACTCTGGGTAGTGTACTCACGTCCTTCCTCACTGTGAGGTGTACTCTGGGTAGTGTACTCACGTCCTTCCTCACTGTGAGGTGTACTCTGGGTAGTGTACTCACGTCCTTCTTTTTTTTTTTTCCTCACTGTGGTAGGTGTTACTCCTCTCCTTGGGGTAGGTGTACTCACGTCCTTCCTCACTGTGTCTGTGACATCGTCCACATGCTTCAGCTGTCCCGGCTTAGAACCACTTTCCAGAAAGCCCAAACTCGTCAGCTCTAGATGGGGAGAGACCAGAAGGGCCCAGAGGGTGAGTGTGGATTGTGCCCCTACAGGGACTCAAAAAGGCTGACGGCTGATCGGAGCACCCTTCTACCATTAAGGAGCCAACTTTATATTTTTGTTGCTGTTTTGAGGTGGAGTCTCGCTCTGTCGCCCAGGCTGGAGTGCAGGGGCACGATCTCGGCTCACTGCAACCTCCGCCTCCCAGGTTCAAGCGATTCCCCTGCCTCAGCCTCCTGAGTAGCTGGGATTACAGGCGCTCGCCACCACGCCCAGCTAATTTTTGTGTTTTTAGTAGAGACAGGGTTTCACCATGTTGGCCGGGCTGGTCTCCAACTCCTGACCTCAAATGATCCACCCATCTCAGCCTCCCAAAGTGTTGGGATTACATGTGTGAGCCACTGCACCCCGCCCAACTTTATCTTTTTAATGATGTAGCAGGATTATTAAGGTTGGAGGTTTTTGTCTCACAACAAGCTAAACAAGCAAACATTGCCAAGTATTGATTTAAGAACGTCAAGCACGGCCGGGCACAGAGGTTCAAGCCTGTAATTCCAGCATTTTGGGAGTCCGAGGCGGATGGATCGCCTGAGGTCAGGAGTTCAAGACCAGCCTGGCCAACATGGTGAAACCCTGTCTCTACTAAAAACACAAAAATTAGCTGGGCGTGGTGGCAAGCACCTGTAATCCCAGCTACTTGGGAGGCTGAGGCAGGAGAATTGGTTGAACCCAGGGGGCGGAGGTGCAGTGAGCCGAGATCGAGCCTGGGCAACAGAGAGAGACTCTGCCTCAAAAAAAAAAAAAAAAAAGGATGTCAAGGACGTCAAGGACTGTATTACAGCCCCAGGCATTTCTGGGATGCGATGTCACCTCTGGCTATCTGGCTAGGAAATCCACAGAGCGGTGGAGTCCACTCCACTCTGCAGCTGGTGTGAGCTGCAGAGCCCTGGAACGGCCTTGGAGGAGGCCCCGGCTTTCTCAGCCCCGCCTGGGCAGCAAGACCTTGGGCAGGCTGTGCGGGTGCTGCGAGATCGGGCTCCTGGTCGGCTGCATGGGGCAGATATGTGCTCCCGCGTGAGGCCGCTCTGAGACGCTGTGGGCCTTAGCGGGTGTCCCAGTGGGACCCATCCCTAACAGCCAGAGGAGAGGGAGTGTCTTCATGGATTCGGCTGTGCCTGCGGGGCCCAGAAGACGAGTGCCATTTCCAAAGGCCCCAGTGCAGGGTCAGCTGGGCCCAGGGTGGGGAAGGGTGCAGGTCACCAGCAGCTGGCCAGCTTAGGTGGGGGGTGGGGAGCCCCGGGGGGTGGCCTGAGGGGCAGTCAGGTGTGTGGAGGCATCTTTCCACGTGTGTCTTTGGGATGTCACTGACTCACCTTTCTTGATGTTTTCAAAAAGGGACAGCACCCGGACCGGCTGTCTCCTCCACACAGGCACGGTTTCGAACATCTCAAGGGGATTCTCCTATTTATTAAAAAACCAAAACAGGACATTTTGCCGGCTGCTTGGTTACAGAGCCCTTGAGTTACAATGAAAATTCTTCCCTGGATGAGCACTCACTTACCGGACTTACCGGAGACACACCTAAGACGCACCTGCTGAGGCTGACTGGGCCTGTCCTGACCAGCACTGCCCCCCAGGAAGGCCAACTCCAGCCCCTGCCCCAGCAGTCTCCCGCTCTGACCGGTCTCCAGCCGAGAGACAGTAGGTGTGGAAGGGTTTGCTGATTTTTTTTTTTTTTTTTTTTTTTGAGATGGAGTCTTGTTCTGTCACCCAGGCTGGAGTGCAATGGTGCAATCTTGGCTCACTGCAACCTCCACCTCCCAGTTCTCCTGCTTCACCCTCCCGAGTAGCTGGGATCACAGGCACGTGCCACCATGCCCAGCTAATTTTTGTATTTTTAGTAGAGACAGAGTTTCACCATGTTGGCCAGGCTGGTCTTGCTCACCCAGGCAGCTTCCAGAACCTCAGAGAAGAGAGCCCCACGGCCAGAGATGCCGGGGAGAGGTGAGCCTCGGGGCAGGTGAGGCCTGTGGTTTTCCCTGCCCCTGCCAACCTGATGGGCCAGGCGGACAGCCAGCTCTGGCCTCACGTGCTCCCTATTAAAGGGCCAACCCCCAAGGCCTGAAACTTGGGGGCCTCGGCTTTCAGAGTGCTAGGCTCTGTTCCTATAAAATACCTTCCCATCTGACCCTTTCCTTCGAATCGGAGCAGGCTGAAGCTTGCTAGGCAGGGAAAGATGACTTCGTTCAGCCTTAACAAATGTGAGCTGGAGGCCAGTGCAGTTTCATGATCAGCTCAGGGGCCCCTTGCTCCCCATTGGCCGCCTCATGGGGGGCCACACCCCTTCTATAGGAGCTTCCCGTGGCTGGCCTGCAAATTAAAACAGACTGGAGGGGCTGGGCCCGGTGGCTCATGCCCGTCATCCCAGCACTTTGGGAGGCCAAGGCAGGTGGATCACTTGAGATCAGGAGTTCAAGACCAGCCTGGCCAACATGGTGAAACCCTGTCTCTACTAAAAGTACAGAATTAGCTGGGTGTGGTGGCGGGTGCCTGTAATCCCAGGTACTCGGGAGGCAGGAAGGAGAATCGCTTGAACCTGGGAGGCGGAGGTTGCAGTGAGTCAAGATGGTGCTATTGCACTCCAGCCTGGGCAACAAGAGCGAAACTCCATCTCAAAGATAAAAAAATAAAAAACAGGCCAGGGGACTTAGCACAGCAGCAATTATTCTCTCACAGCTCAGGAGGCCAGAGGTTTTGAAGTGAAGGTGTGCTGGCAGGCGTGCCTCCCTCAGAAGGCACCAGGCGAGGACGTGCCAGGCCTCTCCCCCAGCTCCTGGGGCTGCTGGCGCCCATGGCTGGTGGACGCCTCAGTCCAGTCTCTGCCTCCATCATCACGTGGCTGTCTTCTCCGTCTCCATTTCCCAAATCTCTTACAGTGACACTAGTCGCTGCGTTGAGGGCCCACCCTAAATTTGGAATGATCTCACCTCGCGATCCTTAACTAAATTACATCTGCAAAAACCCTGTTTTTCCCAGGTATGGGATGGAGACTTGGGTGTCCCTCTCAGAGGGACACAATTCCACCTTCTCTGCCTTTGTCTGAGGTTCCTGCCGGCCCCCTGGCTCCTCGGCTGGACTCCCAAAACGGCCCACACCTGGCCAGCACAAGCCCAGGCATTTGCTCCTGAGGACTGGACTTTGAGACGTGCCAGCCACCCTCTCCGGGCCCCTCTCCTATCTGCTACCAGGGCCTCGTTCCTAGGCTTGGAAGCAACAAAACTGCCAAAGCAGTTTACCCAAAGCCACCATCAAGTGGAAGCCACTATCAGAGGAACCCAGGAAAGAGTGTGTGCTCCCGAGCCTGCAGCTGTAGTGCCCATCGGCACACCTGCATTCTGCAGCAGGAACCGGGGGAAGGCCGTAAGTCAGGGCCTGCTGCTGCCGGGTCCTGCCCCTCCATGGGTTCCTTACCGACTCTCGGTCGTAGAAGGCCTTGAGCTGGCTGCGCCACTTCCTCCGACGCTGCAGCAGCCCGTTTCGGGAGAAGGGCAGGCACAGGAAGCACACCCAGTTGCTCATAGCATGCACCTTCCCCGACGTCCCGGGGCCGACCAGGCTATCCACACATTCGAAGCAGTAGCATCTAAGGCCAAACAGAAAACCACAGCAGCAGACATGACAGCCCGCCTATCCCGAGGATGGCGGAGGTGGGCCTGAGCCTTGTTTTGGAGGGAAGTCACGCTGGAGCTCCCTTTGGGAAGACCAGGTGGTGGACTGGGAAGGGGCACATGGTCCTTCCTAGAGACGCAGAGTGACAGGAGCCGAGCCAGGTGCAGAAGACAGGGAGGTGGATTCACAGGCAATGACAGATCCAAGGAACCCCCTAAGCCACCTGTCTGCCGCCAAACTCAAGCCTGCAGAAACAGTGTAGGGACTCCCAGCAAAACCAAATGTAGCAACACCAGCTGGGGGAGAACTTGAGGTGGGGGGAGCTGTAAATACGAGGATGGCCCAGAAGGACCGAGGAGAGGAGCCCACGGAGGGAGCTGAGGCGGGGGAGTGACGAATGAGGGGTGCCCCTTGTCACCTCGGTCATGACCGGCAGCCTGGGGTGTGGGGTTTCCATCGCCCCCTGCACAGTGATGTGGCAGTACCAACACCCAAAAGAAAAATCACAATCGCCAACCGTAGACACCCGCCTCCCATAGCTCAGGGCTCTACGCCAAATGATGCATTGGAGACAGAAATCGGAAGCTCTCAGGGAAATCATCCATTTGGGAGCAAAATCCACCCACACTCCAGAATGAGTAGCTCAAAGGATGGGTGTGTCCTCAGCCCCTTCACCCCCCTGGGCAGGCCCCTCGCCTCACCGGGTGCAATCAGGGTTTCCGCAGATGAGCAGCGTCTCTCCGGAGCAGCAGATGGAGCAGTAAGATTGGTACCCGTCATCGTCGTACAGGAAGAGGGCATCCAGGAACTTGTCCTTGGAAGGAGCAAAGCAAGGCTGGCTTTGTGTCATCCGTGCTCTGAGGCCATGAGGGATCACCCCCAGCCTCTCTGCCTACCTTACACGGGGTGCAGATCCCTCCCTCAAACAGAGGGTGCTGCGTGTGAACCTGGAGACTTCCGCAGCAGATGCAGATGTCTAAAGAAAACATTCAAAGCACAGTTTTCCCAGTGCCATCAAATGCAGCAGACAACTTAAGAATAAATTTAGCCAAACAAATATGAGGCTTATACACTGAAAACTGCAAAGAAGCATTGTTGGAAGATATTAAGGAAGATGGAACAAAATGGAAAGATATCCCATGTTCATGGATCAGAAGATTTAACATTGGCTGGGTGTGGTAGCTCATGCCTGTAATCCCAGCACTTTGGGAGGCTGAGGTGGGCAGATCACCTGAGGTCAGGAGTTCAAGACCAGCCTGGCCAACATGGTGAAACCCTGTCTCTACTGAAAATACAAAAATTAGCTGGGCATGGTGACAGGTGCCTGTAATCCCAGCTACTTGGGAGGCTGAAGCAGGAAAATCGCTTGAACCTGGTAGATGGAGGTTGCTATGAGCCAAGATCATGCCTCTGCACTCCAGCCTGGGGGACAGAGTGAGAGTTTGTCTTAAGAAGAAGACTTAATATTGTTAAAATAGCATGAGTCCCCAAGTGGATCTACAGAGCCCTCTCAAAATCCCAGCTGGCTTTTTGGCAGGAGTTGACAGGCTGATCCTAAATTCATACGTAAATGCAAAGGATCCAGGAAAGGCAAACCCATGTTGAGAGAAAGTCGAGGAGTGGTTGCCTAGAATTAAAGGAAGGGAAGCAAGAAGGGGGAATTGGGAGTGACTGTTACTAGATATGGGTTTTCTTTTCGGGGTGATGAAAACCTTCTAAAACTAGATGGTGATGATGGTTGCTGACTCTGTAAATAAGCTAAAATACATTGAACTGTATGCTTTAAATGAAGCTACAGGGGCCTTGGGAGGGGGAGAAGGGATACATGTGGCACAGTGGTGTCCACTGCCTCCTTCCAGGATCTCACCGTCACCCAGGCTGGAGTGCAGTGGTGTTATCATAGCTCACTGCAGCCTCGACCTCCCCAGCTCAAGCAATCCTCCCACCTCAGCTTCCTGAGTAGCTGGGATGACAGGTGCATGCCACCATGCCTGGTTAATTTTTATTCTTATTTATTTGTAGAGACAGAGTCTCACTATGTTGCCTAGGCTGGTCTCAAACTCCTGGGCTCAAATGATCCTCCCACCTTGGTCTCTCAAAGTGCTGGGATTATAGGTGTGAGCCACTACACCCTGCCTCTTTTGTCTGGTGTGGGCCAACATGCAAACACTCACCTTCTATATTTCGCTGGTTAGCCTTGACTTCATATGCAATAAGATCTGGAAAAGATAAGAAGTAGCCCCTTTCTTCTTCCTCTGATCTCTTAATTTAAATTCGGCCAGGAAGTGAGCATCACACATTCGTTTTCCAAAGACACAGGAGCCTGAGGTCCCCTGCCATCCCGCCCTCACACCTTATCTTGGTGTGTTAAACGCCCATGCCTGGGGGAAGACTATGGGTGGGGAACCTACTGCCCCAGCCGGGTGTCTGAATAATGCATGAATACTCCAGAAGCCTGGAACTCCAGACCTCATCCAGGCCTGGGGTCAGCATCCTAAGTGACTGGTCCAATAAGCAGATGAGCCCTCACCTCTGCCTGTCCCGGGTGAAACAGAGCTTGAGAGCTCACTGGATCCCACCAAAATCACATCCATGCTGGGCTCAGCCTCCGGGTCCAGGGCTGGGATGTCCGCCATGGGGATGCCTCGTCAGGACACACGGACACAGACGTGAGAAAGCCGTCAGCCCCTGCTCAGATCCCTGGTGCACCCCAGCACAGGAAGCAGCTTGCTGAGCAGACCCTGACTAGCTCAGGCCACCTGAACCCCCGCAGTGACACCCACGTGCCCAATGAAGGGATGAGGGGCAGGACAGCCAAGGCCGGTGCCAGCCCTGAGAGGGGCTCGAGGGTCCCCTGAGGCGTGCCCCCCACCTGCCTGGCCCTGTTACAACATGGAAGATGGGGCAGAAAGGGGAGGGCAGGGGCCTCATGAGGACCTGGGGCCAATGGCCGCTGTAGCCCCTGCTTTCCTCTGGGCCCAGCCTTCGACCCCTCAGGGACCCCCATGCTCCAGCCTCCCACAGTGTCCCCCAGGCCCAGCAGGGACCCCTGGGGATGGTCTTGGCCAGCCGCACCCTCGAAGGCAGGACAGTCAGGGAGTGGGAGACAGACTCACGGGTTTCACAGGGCGGTTCCCACGGCTCCTGGTACAGCCAGCTGGGGGGGTCAAGGTTCCAGTGGTCCGGGGCCTCCAGGTGCGGGGTCCCCGGGGAGGACTGGGCCATGGAATGAGGGACGGCGCAGGCAAAGAATGAGCTGGAAGTATCCAGGCCCACCTGGGACAGCGGGCGGCCAGAGGTCACCAGGCTATGGGGGCGAAGAATCTGGGCGTGTCCCGCGGGGGCGGGGAGGGGCGGGGGCGGGGCAGCCCTTCAATGCCGGTGTGCAGTGGGAGGGGCGAGGAGCTGCTGGGGGTCACTTGGGGTGGGGAGCTAGGAAGCTGGGGGAGGGGCAGGGAAAGGGAACACTCAGGTGGGGAGGGTTAAGAGCTCAGTGGGGCTGGGGGATTGGGGTTCAGAGGATGGGGCCCTCAGGATGGAGTGAGGGGTGGGGTTTAGGGACCTCAGTGGGGGATGGGGTTCAGGGGAGGGGTGGAGATGGGAGGACTGGGGATGGGGCAGATGAGGGGGGTTTCAGTAGAGGGGGGCCCTTGGGGTGGGGTGAAGGATAGGGGTGGCTGTGGGGTAGGGGCAGGACGCTCAGAGGTGGGGCTTAGGAAGGTCATAGGGGTGGGCTTCAGGGAAAGGGTGAAGAAAGGGATGAGGGTGGAGGGGTGGAGGGGTGGAGGTAGGGCGGGGGTGGGGGTTAGGTGGAGTTGGCCCCCTGGGTGGAGATGGATGAGGATTAGTGCAGGTGGCCCTCAGGGCAGGTTGGGTGGGTGGAGGGCGGGGCTTAGGGAGATCTGTTGGGGATTAGGAAGGGAGTGGGGGTGGGGGTGGATGGTGAGTTGGAGATGGGCGCCTTCAGGGGAGGTGGTCCTCTGGCAGGATGGGGGTGAAGATAGGGTGAGGGTGGGCACTCAGGGGCAGGGAGGGGTTTCGGGGCAAGGGTAGGGAGGGGTGAAAGTAGGAATGGGGTGTGAGGCTGAGGATGGGGGTTTCAGGGGAGGTGGCCTTTAGGGCAGGATAGGGGTGAGAATGGGGTGGGGATGGGCCTTAGGGATCTCAGGGTCGGTGGGGAGGGGAGTGGGGGTGGGGGTAGGTGGTGAGGAGGAGATGGGGGTGTTCAGGGGAGGTGGTCCTCTGGCGGGATAGAGGGAGGGGCATTCAGGAGCGGGGCTTGGGAGCTCAGTCTGGAGCCCCAGGTTTGGGGGGCAGCTGTCGGGGCTCAGAGAAGGAAACCGGGAAGGCCCTGGAGGGTGGGGTAAGGGGTGTTGGGTGGGGAATGTCAGGGCAGGTGGGGGTTGGGGAGCTGGGAGGGGTAGGTTCAGGGTGGGGGTGGAAGGTGGAAGCAGGGAAGGGAGCAGGAACGTGGGGTGGGCAGAGGGGCACTGTGGGAGGTGTGGGGTGGGCAGAGGGGCACTGTGGGAGGTGTGGGGTGGGTTGGGAAGGGGGACTTTGTTGGAGGGAGGTTGGGGGCTTCAGAGCAGGGGGCGGAGGACCGCGGGGCAGGGCTGCAGCCACAGGGCAATTATGGTGGTGGTCGAAAGTGGGAGAAGACCCTTGCGGGAGGTAACCCCCCTGAAGTGTGGGCTGGGCCTGGGGACTTCCTTCTGCAAGTATTGCATGAGGGGTGACCACACAGGGGCAGCCTGATGGCCCCTTGGCCCCTTGGCCCCTGGCCCAGGCCAGCGTCTCGAGAGGATTCGCCTGGGTAGGTGCCCTGCACCGGGGCTTTCTCCCCCCACCCACTGCCCAGTCTCTCCAGGAGTGAACTGCTGGGTCCCAGCAGAGGCAGCCCAGTGCCTGAGCCCTCCTCCCTGGGGCTGTCAGGCCGCCCAACGGGGGAGTCTGAGAAACTCACAGCGGGGGGGGGACCCTGAGGCACTGGGACAATGAAGTGTCACGTGGGATCTCGGATGGATCCCGGGACAGAGAGGGGCGGCAGGGAGTGGGAAATCTGAATAAAATGTGGCTCGTTGGCTCTAATTTGGTGCGTCTGCAGGTTTGTTCAGGTAACCACAGTGTCCATGGCGGCCTGAGGGCTGGGTGGGGGTTGTGGCAGTTCTGGAGCCTCAAGGTTTGTGTAACTTTAAAGCTGTTCTAACTTAGTTACTTTTTTTAACGAAAAAAAGTGAAGGGAGAGAATATTGACGATGACAGTGAGATCACTTCCCTGTGTTTGAGTAAATGACCTTGATTGTTTTCTCCTCCTTTTATTCCAAACAGCTTTGTTTTTCAGGAGCTCACGAGATTGAAAGTGATGAGAAGGAGCCAGCGGGTGCAGCAGGCCCATCTGTCCCCTGACCCCAGCCCCACACCCAACCTTCCCTGCCCTGCGGGGCTGTTCCCACCAGCACAAGTGGAAAGGGGAGAATTCCTGGGGGCCGGTTTTGACTCCAAGGAGGGCAGTTTTCTTTTTTTTTTTTTTTTTTTTGAGATGGAATCTCGCTCTGTCGCACAGGCTGGAGTGCAGTGGCGCCATCTCGGCTCACTGCAAGCTCCGCCTCCCAGGTTCGCGCCATTCTCTTGCTTCAGTCTCCCGAGTAGCTGGGACTACAGGCGCCTGCCACCATGCCCGGCTAATTTTTTGTATTTTTTTTTTTTTTTTTTTTTTAGTAGAGACGGGGTTTCACCGTGTTAACCAGGATGGTCTCAATCTCCTGACCTCATGATCCACCCACCTCGGCCTCCCAAAGTGCTGGGATCACAGGCGTGAGCCACCGCACCCGGACTGTTTTTCTTTTTCTTTTTCTTTCTTTTCTTTCTTTTTTTTTGAGACAGAGTCTCGCTCTGTTGCCAGGCTGGAGTGCGATGATGTGATCTTGGCTCACCGCAACCTCAGCCTCCCAAGTAGCTGTGATTACAGGCATGCACCACTATACTCGGCTAATTTTTTTTTTTTTTTTTTTTTTTTTGAGGAGTCTCCCTCTATTGCCCAGGCTGGAGTGCAGTGGTGCCATCTCTGCTCACTGCAACCTCCACCTCCTGGGTTCAAGAGAATCTCCTGCCTCAGCCTCCTGAGTATCTGGGGTTACAGGCGCACACCACCATGCATGGCTAATTTTTGTATTTTTAGTAGAGACAAGGTTTCACCATATTGGCCAGGCTGGTCTCAAACTCCTGATCTGGTCATCTGCCCGCCTTGGCCTCCCAAAGTGCTGGGATTACAGGCGTGAGCCACTGCACTTGGCCCTGTCTACGAGTCTTTTTTTAGATTTCCATTCTTCCTAACACATTTAAAAAGTTCCTCTTCACCCCAAGATGGTATAAGCATGCACCTTTATTTTCTTTGGGTATTTTATTTCGTTTTTTCCATTTCATCATTTCATGTCTTCATTTAAGTCATTTTATGTTTTAATTCTAATTGGAATAATTTTAGTGTTTGCCATGGCTTTTGCGAATTACTATCCAGTTCTCTAGAGATCACTTGTGAATACGCCCTCCATTCCCTGATGCATTCAAAACCGTGTGTCAATCACCTGCCTCTCTGAGTGCCTGGGTCTCAGGCTTTGCACTTCCTTCCAGGGGTGTGTCAGTTTCTGCCTCGGAGCTCCTGCCACGTTGGCTGTAGCTTTACACCATGTTTAAACACCCCACGCCATGTGACAGTCTTCAGAACTGTCTTGTCTCATGTTCACTCACCTTCCACAAGAACATTAAATCAAGTTCTTTGAAAAATCCCGTTGGTAATTGGATTGGAATGGTATTAGATTTACACACTAATTAAGGAAGAACTGACTTGTAAAAATATTATCAAGGAGTTAAATCCAGGCCGGGCACCGTGGCTCATGCATGTAATCTGAGCACTTTGGGAAGCCAAGGCAGGTGGATCACCTGAGGTCAGGAGTTTGAGACCAGCCTGGCCAACATGGTGAAACCCCATCTCTACTAAAAATACAAAAATTAGCTGGGCATGGTGGTGGGCACCCATAGTCCCAGTTACATGGGAGGCAGAGGTTGCAGTGAGCCAAGATCACGCCATTGCACTCCAGCCTGGGCAGCAAAAGCAAAACTTTGTCTCAAAAAAAAAAGAAAAAAATTAAAGCCAGCTAGACACAAGGGCTCACACCTGTAATCCCAGTGCTTTAGGAGGCTGAGCTGGAAGGATTTCTTGAAGCCAAGAGTTGGAGACCAGCTTGGGCAACATAGCAAGACCCCATCTCTACCCAAAATGAGGTGGGAGGATCACTGAGTCTCGGAGTTCGAGGCTGCAGTGAGCCGTGGTCTCACCCCTGCACTCCAGCCTGGGTGACAGAGTGAGACCTTGCCAAAAAAAAAAAAAAAAAAAGTTAAATCTAGGAACATGATGTATCTTTCCACTTCTTTCCTCTTTTTTTTTATTTTTCTTTTTTTTTTTTTGAGACGGAGTTTACCTCTTGTTGCGCAGGATGGAGTGCAATGGTGCGACCTCGGCTCACTACAGCTTCCGCCTCCCAGGTTCAAGCAATTCTCCTGCCTCAGCCTCCCGAGTAGCTGGGATTACAGGCATGCACCACCACGCCCGGCTAATTTTGTATTTTTTATAGTAGAGACTGGGTTTCTCCGTGTTGAGGCTGGTCTCGAACTCCTGACCTCAGGCGATCCGCCCGCCTCAGCCTGCCAAAGTGCTGGGATTACAAGCATGAGCCACCGCGCCCGGCCCCTTTTTTTTTTTGAGATGGAGTTTCGCTCTTGCTGCCCAGGCTGGAGTGCAATGGCATGATCTCGGCTCACTGCAACCTCCACCTCATGAGTTCAAGTGTTTCTCCTGCCTCAGCCTCCCGAGTAGCTGGAATTACGGGCACCTGCTACCATGCCCGGCTAATTTTTGTAATTTTAGTAGATACGGGGTTTCACGATGTTGGCCAGGCTGGTCTCGAACTCCTGACCTCAGGTGATCTGCCCGCCTCAGCCTCCCAAAGTGCTGGGATCACAGGTGTGAGTCACTGTGCCCGGCCTAGTTCCTATTTTAACATCAGAATGAATCTATGCATATGTCTACAACGGAAGCCATGCTTATGCATGCAGATTAAACAGTGGCACGCTGGACCCCACGCAGTCTGAGCACTCGGTCCCGGCTTCCCGTTGCTGGCTGGCCCATCATCTGTGGAGAGGGACGCCTGGTCTCTCACCTGCCCCCACTGAGGGACATTTGGGTAGTTTCCGTTCTTTTGTCCTTCCTCTTAATCTCAGAGGACTCCCTTCCAGCCCCTAACCAGGCCACATTCTCCTCTATTCTCTGTGCCTCAGCAGGTCAGGAGCAGGTGGGGACATTGTGGAAGGGACGTCCCCAGAGCACCCTGGCCTCAGTGCCTGCTTCCATGGCCTGCAGTGGTTCAGGACCAGCACACCAGAGACCCGGCAGGGCTGAGGAATGGCTGGAGTCTGCCTGGGGGCTCAGGGCCAGGGCTGAGGATGCCTGAATGGGGGTGCCTGCAGAGGCCCTCTGACCTGGAGATTCCCTGTGTGTTTTCTGCACACGTGGCTATCACTCAAGGGTTGGCACCTTTCCCCAGCACTAACCCATCAGCACTTCTGGGGCCTGCTCCCCTTGTCTCTGGCCGGGTGGAGAGGCTGAGAGAGCCCTGTTCTTTCTCTTGTCCATGCAGCGGGTGTGTCCAGACCTGCTCCAGGGCAGGCCCTGGGCAGACGCTGGGAGAAAGCCAGCCAAATCTCGGGGAAAAGTGGACCCACCAGGCAGGGCTGCGGCCCCGAGGCCAAGTGGGCTGGGGCGGGTTCTTTGGGAACCTGGGATAGCTGGGGGACCCTGCAGAGATACAGGGGTGAGGCCAGAAGGCAGGCCTGCTGGGCAGAGGGAGGGTTCCTCCATGGGGGGAACAGGGACTGGCTGCCCAGCAAAAGGCCAGCAACGAGGGGCTGGGAAGTCAAGCTGCGCTGGGGTCTGGAGGAAGAGCAGGTGCTGGGCTGGGCCAGGAGGGGACCAAGGTGTAGTGGTTTCCTTTCTGGTGCCAAGGGCCATGGGCGGCTGCTAGCATAGAAGGCTCCTGGGGCCCCTCTGAGCGCAGGCTCCTCCTCGGAGTGGGGGGCTCTTCCTGCCAAGGGTGAGCCTGTAAACCAGCACAGCCTTGAGCACCTGAGTTGACACCAGACGGGCAGGGCCCCAGGTGAGGACTGTCACAATGGGGCCAGGGTAAGGATGCCCCTCGGCACAGGTGGCCGTGTGCGGGTCCAGATGACAGGCTCCCCCTGGGCCTCCTGCTGAGGACACCCCACTTACCCACCTCCCTCTGTCAGGGCCACCGTCTGACTCTGGATTCAGGGTTGGCCGATGCGTTGTGGATCCTTTCCTTGTCCTGCGGCTCTGCACTGCCTCATGGGGAGGGACCCCGTGGGAAGCTCCCATCAGCACCCAACGCCCTGTGGTGGTTTCTTCCCTTCCTTTTGTTCTGGGCTTTCTGACTATGGTGGAGCCGCCTGTGTTTGCTGCTTGTTTTTAACCCCTTCGGTAACAAGAGCTCCTACTACAAACCCCAGTGCTGATGGGGCCCACGCCAGGGGTGGGGGTGCCAGAGGGCTGTTCCCTGGTGCCACGCTGCCGACCCTTCGGTGCTGATGGAAGGCCCAGCAGGGGAGAGCCACCTACCCTGGCAGTGAGCAGGTGGGCAGAGGGAAGATGTGGAGGGTGGAAGGGAGGGTGCTGTGTTCTAGGAAGTCCTTGGAGACCCCTGCGTGGGCACCTTGGGCTCCCCCTGAGTGGTGCAATGTGAGTGGCACTGGAAGCCCATCCAGTGGCGGCCACACCCACCAGCACCTCCGCCGGGCAGGCTGGCAGAGGCCTGACCTCAACCTCGGTCCTGGGTGTGGGCGAGTTTCTGCAG
This sequence comes from Nomascus leucogenys, assembly GCF_006542625.1. Lineage (NCBI taxonomy): Eukaryota > Metazoa > Chordata > Mammalia > Primates > Hylobatidae > Nomascus > Nomascus leucogenys. The sequence goes on from NC_044405.1 coordinate 29,113,550, forward strand.
GTTATGGGGGGCCTCTGAGGGGAGCCAAGAAGGGGTTCCCCCACCAAAAGCCTTGAGGGGTTCAAGTGGCCCCAAGGATGCAGCTCTAGAAATCTACAGGGTGACCCCAAGTTTCCTACAGAAATGCCAAGGACTTCTACGAGCAGAAGCAACAGGATCCCTGTGTGGCCGGACTCCAAAGACGTGGTTGTGGGGAGCCAAGGTCACTAAGACCACAGGGCCCAGGTGAACCAATGGACACATGGACCATGGAAGGGGGAAGATGCAGAAACAGACCTCATGCCTGTGGACAGCTGGCCTTCGACCAAGGAGCAAAGTCCATTCAATGGAGAAAGGGGTATTTCCAGTGCCAGGGCAACTGGACATGCACCTGCAAAAGGATAAACCTCAGGTCCTGCCTACTTCACACCATACACAGAAGTCAATTTCAGGCTGGGCGTGGTGGCTCATGCCTGTTATCCCAGCACTTTAGGAGGCTGAGGGGGGCGGATCAGTTGAGGTCAGGAGTTCGAGACCAGCCTGGTCAACATGGTGAAACCGTCTCTACTAAAAATACAAAAAAACTAACTGGACGTAGTGGCGCGTACCTGTAATCCCAACTACTTGGGAGGCTGAGGCAGGAGAATCGCTTGAACCCAGGAGGCGGAGGTTGCAGTGAGCCAAGATCGCACCACTGCACTCCAGCCTGGGTGACAGAGAGAGACTAAAAAAAAAAAGAAAAAGGAGAATGAAGTGAGAAATCAGTTTACTAGGTCTCAAGATTTATTATATAGCTACAGTAATCAAGACTGTGTGATATTGGTAAACAGACACATAGACCAATGGAACAAAGCAGAGAACCCAGAAATAGATCCATACGAATATGCCCAACTGCTTTTTAATTAATTAATTTGTATTATAAATTCACAAAACATGAAATTTACCATTTTAACCATTTGAAAGTTTAAAATTCTGTGGCGGCCGGGCGCGGTGGCTCACGCTTGTAATCCCAGCACTTTGGGAGGCCGAGGCGGGCGGATCACAAGGTCAGGAGATCGAGATCACGGTGAAACCCCGTCTCTACTAAAAATACAAAAAATTAGCCGGGCGTGGTGGCGGGCGCCTGTAGTCCCAGCTACTCGGAGAGGCTGAGGCAGGAGAATGGCGTGAACCCGGGAGGCGGAGCTTGCAGTGAGCCGAGATTGCGCCACTGCACTCCAGCCTGGGTGACAGAGCGAGACTCTGTCTCAAAAAAAAAAATAAATAAATAAATAAAAAATAAAATTCTGTGGCAATTAGTACATCATGATATTGTACAACAGTCATCACTGTCTTAGTTCCAGAACTTTTTCATCCACTCTCAGTGGAAACCCCATACTCATTAAACAGTCACTCCTCATTTCCCCTTCTCTCCAGCCCCTGGAAACCACCAATCTCTTTTCTGTCTCTACAGATCTGCCTATTCTGTGTATGTCATATAAATGAAATCATACAATGTGTGGCTCTTTCATGTCTGGCTTACTTAGCATAGCATTTTTGAGGTTCATCCACATTGTAGCAGGCATCAGTACTTCATTCCTATTTACAGCTGAATGATACTCCATCATATGGCTATGCCACGTTCTATGTATCCATTCTTCTGTTGATGGACTTATGGGTTGTTTCTACCCTTTGGCTGTTGTAAATGGTGCTGCTATGAACATTTGTGTACAAGCTTTGCCTTGAATACCTGCTTTCATTTCTTTTTGGTGTATCCCCAGAAGTGAAATTGCTAGATCATATAGTAATTCTATATTTAATTGTGTGAGGGACTGCCAAACTGTTTTTTACAGTGGCTGCACCACTTTCTGTTTCCATCAGCAACTTGTGGGGATTCCAGTTTTTCTACATTCTCACCAACACCTGTTATTTTCTGTTCTTTGAGAATAGCCATCCTAGCTGGGGTAAAGTGGTATCTCATTTGATTTTAATTGGCATTTCCCTAACGATTGAGGATGTCGAGCATCTTTTCATGTGCTTGTTGGCCATTTGCCTATCTTCTTTGGAGAAATGCCTATTTTAGTCCTTTACCCACTTTTTTTTTTTTTTTTGAGACGGAGTCTCGCTGTTGCCCAGGCTGGGGTGCAGTGGCGCGATCTCGGCTCACTGCAGGCTCCGCCCCCCGGGATTCATGCCATTCTCCTGCCTCAGCCTCCCGAGTAGCTGAGACTACAGGCGCCCGCCACCTCGCCTGGCTAATTTTTTGTATTTTTAGTAGAGACGGGGTTTCACCATGTTAGCCAGGATGGTCTCGATCTGCTGACCTTGTGATCCGTCCGCCTCGGCCTCCCAAAGTGCTGGGATTACAGGCGTGAGCCACCATGCCCGGCCTTTTACCCACTTTTTAATTGGATTGTCTAAGAGTTCTCCATATGTTCTCGATATTAGACCGTTATCAGATATGTGATTTTTCAAATATTCACCGGGGGGATTTTTCACTCTCCTGACAGTGTCCTTTATTGTATAAACATTTTATTTTATTTTATTTTATTCTGAGATGGAGTTTCACTCTTGTTGCCCAGGCTGTAGCGCAATGGCAAGATCTTGGCTCACTGCAACTTCTGCCTCCTGGGTTCAAGCGATTCTCCTGCCTCAGCCTCCTGAGTAGCTGGGATTACAGGTGCTCACCACCACGTCCAGCTGATTTCTTGTATTTTTAGTAGAGACGGGGTTTCATCATGTTGGCCAGGCTGGTCTCCAACTCCTGACCTCAGGTGATCCACCTGACTCGGCCCCCCAAAGTGCTGGGATTACAAGTATGAGCCACTGTGCCTGGCCTATAGAAACATTTTAATTTTGATGAAGTCCAGTTTATTTATCTGATGTTTTTGCCATCACATCTAAGAAAATACTAACAAATCCACATCATGAAGATTTCTCTCAATGTGTTCTTCTAAGAGTTCTGTAGCTTTTGCTTTTCTATGTAGGTCTTGGATCCATTTGATTTACTGCCCAACTAATTTTTGACAAAGATATAAAATAAATTTAATGGAAGAAAGACAACCTTTCAACAAATTGGACACCCACAGAGTAGGGGCAAAGAGCCTCAGCCTAGGTCTCACATCTTCTGTAAATATTAACTTGGAAGGGATCACAAAGATTTAAATGTAAACGTAAAATTATAAAACATTCAGGCCGGGCGCGGTGGCTCACGCCTGTAATCCCAGCACTTTGGGAGGCCGAGGCGGGCGGATCACGAGGTCAGGAGATCGAGACCGTCCTGGCTAACATGGTGAAACCCCGTCTCTACTAAAAATACAAAAATTAGCCGGGCATGGTGGCGGGCGCCTGTAGTCCCAGCTGCTGGGGAGGCTGAGGCAGGAGAATGGCGTGAACCCGGGAGGCGGAGCTTGCAGTGAGCCAAGATCGCACCACTGCACTCCAGCCTGAGCGACAGAGCGAGACTCTGTCTCAAAAAAAAGAAGAAAAAAATCTGGCACCACCTAGTTCACTGAGAAAAGTGACACCGTCTGGACACATACCCACAGTGGGACGCAGTGGAGAGGCCAGGCCAGGGAAACTGAGGCCCAACCAGTGGGGCAGGTTTGAGGCAAGAGTAGTAGGAGGGGAGGGGGCAGGGGTCCCTCTTGGCTGAGCCCTTGGGTGAGCAGGGGTTCTTCTGAGCTCACCGGCGCTCGGAGCTGCTTCCCTGACTTGGACACCCATGTGGAATGGCCGTCCCGCCCTCAACAAGCAGAGGCAACTTCCTCTCTACAGTGAGGAAACTGAGGCCCAGTGAGGAAGCTGGTGGCCAAGAGAGTGCTAGGGTCCTCACAAAGTGTTCTGAGGAGACCCACACCTCCCTTGATGCCAGACCACCTGGCCAGGCTGCAGGAGCAGGGCCCAGGGCCTCCAGGAGCCAAGGCCTGGCCAGGGATCCATGTCCCCCGAGGCCATCCTGACTCAGGCTCCAGGCCTCTGGGAGCCTGGCCCTTCCAGGGAGCCACAGGGGATGGAACCTCCATCTGGAGCAGGGGAGAAGGCAAGGAGTCCAGGCTCGTTTGAGGGGCCAAGGCTGAGCCCCCTCCAGCCCCTTCCCTGCTCTGCCATTAGGACCTGGCTCCTCCCAACTTCTGTACACATCACATGGGCAACATCCCTCCTCTTTGCAGGCTGAGAACTTCTGACGTGACCTGGGCACCTGACAGGCACCCGGCACAGCAGGAGCACGGACCTGGAGACTCTCTGTTCTTCCGTGCATCAAGGTCCGAGTCGTGCTTCTGCCTGTTAGCAGCTGCGTGACTCTGGCCGAGCTCCTCCCCGCAATGGGCCTCAGTTTCCACATCTGTGGATGGCACTAATCACGACGATGACCTGAGGAGACCGTTCTGCTGATGGAGTGAGCAGAATCACAAAGCTCTCAGGGCCTAGCCCGGGGCGTGGCAGGTCCGCAGGCGTCCAAGGGCACAGCACAGATGTGGGAGAAAGGGCTGCCGGGCCCTCTCGCTCCAGCCGAGGACACGGGGCTCAGGGATGGAGCCCAATACTGTCCCAGAGCTCTGCTGCCCAGGTGCCTCTTGGGGAAACTGAGGCTCAGTCCCACAAAGGCATCAGCCCCACTGAAGACAGGGCCAAGCCCCCAGCCCCTCGCCCCCCTCCAGGGGTCTATGTCACCTCCAGGGAGCCTTGGCGGCTCCATATCACCCGCGGGCAAGGGGCTGGGATGGAAAGCCCCACGGCTTGGTGGAAAGTCCAAAATTCTACAGGGGCCTCTTTGTTAAACCTCCATGCAAGAGGCTGGGTGACGCCTGCCCACAGGGGTCAGGCTCCAGCCCAGTGACACAGGTGCACCCGCAAAGATTGCAGGTCTTTTTTAAAAAGTGAAGTGCAGACTTGGATCTCGCTTTGCAGTTTTTAATTCCCCTTTAACTATCTCTGGGCTAAGGCATCCATTGACTCACTTAACCATCTGGGGAGAGAAAAGCCACCAGGTTGCAGGGGGTGACTTTGGGGCAGGATGGCCTCTGAAGGGGGGTTGCCCCTCCACACCTGTGGGTGTTTCTCGTTAGGTGCAACGAGAGACTTGGAAAAGAAAGAGACACAGACAAAGTATAGAGAAAGAAATTGGGGGACCAGGGGACTGGCGCTCAGCATACGGAGGACGGCCTCTGAGTTCCCTTAGTATTTATTGATCATTATTGGGTGTTTCTCGGAGAGGGGAATGTGGCAGGATCATAGGATAATAGTGGAGAGAAGGTCAGCAGGTAAGCACGTGGACAAAGGTCTCTGCATCATAAACAAGGTAAAGAATTAAGTGCTGTGCTTTAGATATGTATACACACAAACATCTCAATGCCTTAAGGAGCGGTATTGCTGCCCTCATGTCCCACCTCCAGCCCTAAGGCAGTTTTCCCCTATCTCAGTAGATGGAACATACAATCAGGTTTTACACCGAGACATTCCATCGCCCAGGGACGAGCAGGAGACAGATGCCTTCCTCTTGTCTCAACTGCAACGAGGCGTTCCTTCCTCTTTCACTAATCCTCCTCAGCACAGACCCTTTACGGGTGTCGGGCTGGGGGACAGTCAGATCTTTCCCTTCCCACGAGGCCATATCTCAGGCTATCACATGGGAAGAAACCTTGGACAATACCTGGCTTTCCTAGGCAGGGGTCCCTGCAGCCTTCCGCAGTATTTTGTGTCCCTGGGTACTTGAGATTAGGGAGTGGTGATGACTCTTAACAAGCATGCTGCCTTCAAGCATCTGTTTAACAAAGCACACCCTGCACAGCCCTTAATCCATTTAACCCTCAGTTGACACAGCACATGTCTCAGGGAGCACAGGGTTGGGGGTGGAGTTACAGATGAAAATGGAGTCTCTTCTGTCTGCTTTCCATACAGACACATTCACAAGCTCATCTCTCTTTCTTTTCCCCACAGCCTCAAAGGAGAGAGGAAAGCCGAGTTGCTGGGAGCAACAGTTACTGGTCATCCCAAAGCTGTGTGGGCTGGTTCCCTGGCACCCCAGGGGCTTTTGTGCCTGAATGTGGAGCCAGTGGGTCCGAGGGTTGCCGTTGAACTTGATGTTAGTGAGCTCTCCCCTCGTGAGACGCCTGCCCATGGATGAGCAAGGAGAATGGGGGTGTTTCAGGAGCAGACAGGGATCCTGTGCAAAGCTGGGCTTCTGTGCGACTGTCGCTTGCACTTATTTAAATATTTTTGCTGTAAATACAGAACTGCAGGGGAGAGGGCAGGAAACCCAGAGAGCAGCAGCCCGGCCTGACTGGGGACAGGATGTGCCTGTTGGAGCGGGGACCGGCAAGGCAGGCATGCAGGCATGGGGCTTCCCTCTCGGGGTCTTCAGAAGGCGCAGTGCAGGGAGTGAGACACGCCCAGGCATGGGCAGCGAGAGGGCCCTGCTCCCCGCTCAAGGCTCCCAGGACGTTCCACACAGGAGCCAGCCTGTTTCAACCCTGCACTGCCTGATACTCCACAGCCACCGCTGGCTTTCTGAGATGGACCCCCTCCCCCACAGCTCCCACGACGTCCCCAGCACCTGACCCCAGGCTGACCACCTCGGCCACCACCTCTGGCCCCACCTTCCTCCCCAGGTTTCTTCCCAAACACCCCTAAAGTCTTTTCCGGAGCAATCTCAGACACGCAGAACGCTCAGGGGGACCCTGGGCCTGAAGGAGGTAGGAGAAACCGAGACTGACCCCCGGTCTGGAGGACAGGTGTCTGCCGCTCCCCATCCTGGACTCTGGCTGCCCAAAAGCAAACGGCATGCCTGCCCACGTGGGAATCTTGGTGACGTCTCTCACTGTATCAGTTAGTCCCCAGCCCAGCGCTGCCCAGATTCAGGCTTCCTGGTACCTTCGTCCATCCTTCAGCCCTAACCCATGCTGGCCAGGTCATCTCCTTCTCCGGCTCAGTGGGAACACCCGTGCCCAGAGTCCTCTCGTGGTTCTCTGCAGCCTGCACACAGGGCCTGCCTCCCTGGCTTGACCGCACAGACAAGGGGACTGTGTCACCAAGGCCTCCCATTGAGGCCGCCCCGCCTCCAGGCCATGCCTGCGGGGCCGCCACAGCCTCAGCATCATTGCAGGCCCCAGGCCTCTGCACCTGGTCCTGTTTTACAGGGGGCACTGTCCCCACTCACGTCCACCTGGGACCCTCGGCTCCTGTCCACTGCAGCTCCCCTCCAGGACACCTTCCCAGATGCCCCCAGAAGCTCCTGTCTAGGCCACAGCATCCCTCAGCCTCTGTCACTGGTCCTAGGAAGACCCCTTGGGAGCTCTCACTCAGGGCCACACTCAGGACCCCTGTTGTGGGGCTGGCCGCCTTCCTTCTAAAGCACCTGGAGGAAGGAAGGAAGGAGGGGGTCAATGCGAGCCTCAGTCCCCAGGCAAATGTGCCCCTTTTAAAGATGAGGGAACTGAGGCTCAGAGAAGGAAAGGACTGGCCTGGCTTCCCACCGCCAGCCTGAGATGGGGAGGTCAGGAGGCTCCCCAGCAACGCCCGGGCTGCTGTACCGTCTCCTCCATCAGACTAGGCCTCCGTCCGGCTCCTCCCACAGCCCCAGGCGGGCCCCTGAGTAGGGGCTCTCAGCTTGTGTGGAGGTCCCCCAGGGACACCACCCCGATCCAGCCTCCATGGAGCCTCTTGCCGGCCACTGGGAGGGGCCAGTGCACCCTGGGCAGCCCCTGCCAGAGCCCTGAGACCCGAGCCTCCCCGCCGAAGGCACCTGTCTCGACTTTGCCCCATTCGAGCAGGGCCCTCGCTGAGGCAGGACAGGGCCACATTCGGAAGTGAGAGGCCTCTGAGTCCCGCACAGAGCAAGTCTCTGTCCCCAGCCCCCAAGGCAGCTGCCCCGGCGGGTGAGTCAGGCCGGGTCCGGAGACTTTCCGGGAGCGAGGGAGGGACCGCAGCGCCTCCATCACGGGGAAGTGGCCCCGCGGGAGGCTCTGGCCCTGATTGGGCGCCGGGGCGGAGCGGCCTTTGCTCTTTGCATGGTCGCGGGGGTATAACAGCGGCGCGCGTGGCCCGCAGACCGGGGAGACGGGCTGGCGCACAGCCGGCGCGGACGCCCCACAGCCCCGCCGGGACCCGAGGCGAGGCGAGGGGCTGCCAGTGTCCCGGGACCCACCGCGTCCGCCCCAGCCCCGGGTCCCGGCGCCGACCCCATGGCGGCCGACGCGGCGCTACGCCGGCTCCTGAGGCTGCACCGCACGGAGATCGCAGTGGCCGTGGACAGCGCCTTCCCACTGCTGCACGCGCTGGCCGACCACGACGTGGTCCCCGAGGACAAGTTCCAGGTGGGCCCCCCGCCCGCCCCCCGCTGCCCCCAGGCCCTGTGAGCCAGGGATAGTCCCCAGGGAAGTTCCAGGAGCACCCCGCCCCATGCCTCCCCGCCCCTCCAGATCCCCAGGCCCCTCCAGCCTTCCCCAGCTCCCTCCCTACAAGGAGCCAGGGGCGTCCCTGAAGACAAGTTAGAAGTTGGTCCCCTTCCCCCAGCCGTCCCCACACCTCACCCCCAAGCCAAGCGAATGGCCTCCAGGTTCCCCCAGCCCCACCCTCAACACCCCTACGCCACCACCTGACCCTACCACAAGCCGAGGAGATGGGCCCGGAGCTGCGCCGGCGCCTCTGGCTGGGAGCTCCACCCTCTAGTCATGGTGGAGATGGGCAGGCCGCAGGGTGCGGGGGACCATGCAGGGACCCTCATGCCACCCCACTGCAGGAGACGCTTCGTCTGAAGGAAAAGGAGGGCTGCCCCCAGGCCTTCCACGCCCTCCTGTCCTGGCTGCTGACCCAGGACTCCACAGCCATCCTGGACTTCTGGAGGGTGCTGTTCAAGGACTACAACCTGGAGCGCTATGGCCGGCTGCAGCCCATCCTGAACAGCTTCCCCAAAGGTGGGTCCTGGTGGACTCGGCCATGCTGGGGGCCTGGGGCAGCTGCTGTCACCTGCTCAGCCCAGCTGGACTGGACCCGGAGTGGTGTTTGAGGAGCCCGTGGGTGATGTTCCAGGACCGTCTTGGATCCTAAGAGGCAAAGGGGTCAGGCCTCACCCATCTGGCCAGGGTGTCCAGTTCTGGGGCCCACCCTCTCCCTGGAGAAAACCCTGAGGTTGGGACCCTGCTCCTGCCCCTGAGCTGCAGATGTGGACCTCAGCCAGCCCCGGAAGGGCAGGAAGCCCCCGGCCGCCCCCAAGGCTTTGGTACCGCCTCCCAGACTCCCCACCAAGAGAAAGGCCTCAGAAGAGACTCGAGCTGCAGTGCCAGCAGCCCTGACTCCAAGGGGCACCTCCAGCTCAGGTACCGCAGGGGAAGCCAGCTGGGGTCTCCAGTCTTCCCCGGGAGCCCACACCCTCTCCCCACCCGGGCTCCCAACCACTGGGCGTGGAGCCAGCCTGCCTGGGGCTGTGGGGGTCTCCCCCGGGTACTAGACCCGCACACTGGCCCAGCCTCTCAGCTCCCTCCTGCCCGAAGGCTGAGCCCCCCAGGGCTGGCGAAGTAGGCAGGCAGGTTTCATTTCCTTTTCACTGATGAGAAACCAGAGCCTGGCAAAGGGAATACCCAGCACTGAACCCCCCCTCCACGCCCTCCCACCGGGGGCCCCTGCCCACCAGCACTCACCCCCACCGAGAGGGGAGGCCAGGCTGCCCCAGCTCCCCCATTCAGGCTCTCAACTGAAGGCCAAGACCCCCAAGAAGCCGGAGAGCAGCGCAGAGCAGCAGCGCCTTCCGCTCGGGAACGGTGAGCGGGGCCCAGTGGGAGCGCCTCCCTTCTCCCTGGCCAGGGCAAGGGGTCAGGGGTCAGAGCAGGGCCTGCCCTCTGAGACCCTGTCCTAGGGGCTGGGGACGTGCTGGCCTGGCGTGTCATTCCAAGGGCCTAAGCTGCACCACCAGACCCAGGAAGGGGACACCTTGGGTCTAAGCACGATCTTGCCAGTCACCCCTGCCCCCACTGCACCCTGGTTCTGGGACCCCCTTCTCAGGCACCTTCTCTGCCCATCCACTCCCTATCCTTCAGGACCAGTCCAGACGTGGCTTCCTCCAGAAAATCATCCCTGGCCCCAGCTGCATGCAGGCTGAACCCTTCCTGTTCCCTTCTCCTTCCTTCCCAGGGCACGGGACACCAGGGACCCCCTATCTCCCTGAGGGCAGAGCCTAGGTATTCTGTGTCCCTCCCAGCACAATGCAGGGCCCATGTCATGGGGGGGTGGGGCTGGTCATTGGTCATGCCTTCCTATCCATTGTGCCAGCTCTGCTGACACTGCCACCCCTGCTGACACTGCCACCCCCCAGCACACGCACACATGGGTGCACACACGAACACACACATTCTCATGTCTCTGCACTTACCTGTGGGCTGTCTGCACATGGCAGGACTGGGTCCCCTCCTCGGCCTGCCCTGGCTGGAAGGAAAGGGCTCTGCAGCCCAGTACTGGCTGCTCCTGGCATACAGTATGTCCCCACAGGTGACCCCAATGGGTGCTCCCTTTCCCAGGGATTCAGACCATGTCAGCTTCAGTCCAGAGAGCTGTGGCCGTGTCCTCCGGGGACGTCCCGGGAGCCCGAGGGGCCGTGGAGGGGATCCTCATCCAGCAGGTGTTTGAGTCAGGTAGACGCTGTGGTGGGGAGATGGGGCTGATGGGGAGACCCAGGCTCCAAGATGGATGGAGGACTGCGCCCCTTTGCATCCTGGTGGTCCCACAGCAGACCGGGCTGTCGCTCAGGTAGCCAGAGTTTCTGCCTGTGGTTCTGCTGACTTTGGAGGAGGAGGGTGGGCACTGAAGTCTCCCTGTCGGGGAACCTTCTGCAAGGCCGGTGGTCCAGGCCGACGTCCCCACCCAGGATGTGCAGCACTCCGCAGTCACCTCCATCCATGTGCATGGACCCTCCTGGGCCATGGGGTTGCATTCTTAGAAAGTTCTGCCTGTACTGCTGAGACCCTCCAGGGTATCGGCATTCTTCAACCAGGACAGCCTGTAGCATAGCGTCCTTGCCCCCATACCCTGGCCAGCCTGCAGCGTCCTCGCCCCCCATTCCCTGGCCAGCCTGCGGCGTCCTCGCCCCCCATTCCCTGGCCAGCTGCTGACCCCATGCAATCACCAGTGCCATCTGACCAGGGCACAGCAGGGCCGCTGGCGGCAGACCCACCGTGCCATCGAGTCCAGGGAAGAATCCTTCCTTGTCCCTCCCAGCTCCTGGTCGTTATGGGGATACCCCTGTGCCCCTTGTTCCTGGGCTAAGGACCCCACCACTCCAGCCTCTGCTTCTGTGGCCTCACAGCCATCTCCCATGTGTCCTCTTTATAAGGACACCAGTCATTGAACTTATGGGCCAGTGTGACCTCATCTTAACTAATCATATCTACAAAGACCCCAATTTCAAGTAAGGTCACACTCTGAGGTTCTGGGTGGATGCGAACTTTGAGGGACACTGTTGAACACCCTGGTGTAGATCCAGGACAATCCCCGGGCCCCAGACTCAGCTGGGATGGGGGCGGGCTGGAGGAATGCAGGCTGTGGGAACTCCACCTGTCTCTGCTAGACCCCAACTCGGGGCCTGCAGGACTGCCAAGGCAGGTCCTGCTCGGTGGGTGAGCCAGGACCAGCCGGCATCTCCTCCCAGGGGGCTCCAAGAAGTGCATCCAGGTCGGCGGGGAGTTCTACACTCCCAGCAAGTTCGAAGACCCCGGCGGCGGGAAGAACAAGACCCGCAGCAGCAGTGGCCCGAAGCCTCTGGTTCGAGCCAAGGGAGCCCAGGGCACTGCCCCCGTAAGCCCCTGACCGTCCCTGGGGAGCCCGGCCTTGATGCACCCCCGCCCCAGGAACAGCGTTGCCTCTGGGGGAGTGGCTCTGCTGGGGGGGCTGGGGGCTGCTGCTGAGAGACGCCTGGTGCCACAGCCTGTGCACCCTCAGGCTGCTCAGGCCACCCCCATTGCTGATGCCCCTCTTCCTTGCAGGGTGGAGGTGAGGCTAGGCTGGGCCAGCAGGGCAGGGTTCCTGCCCCTCCGGCCCTCCCCAGTGACCCCCAGCTCCACCAGGTAATGCCCTAGAGCACAGCAGGGGCCCCTGTCTGCCCTTGCTCCTCTCGGGCGGGTCCTGCTGCCTTGACCTGGGCACTCAGGGATGAGCACCAGGGCCTGAACCCCTACCCACAGGGTAGAGCTCTTTTTCTTTAAGAGACAGTATTATTTTCCTGATAATACACAATGGTAATATTTTAAATAAGTCAGAGAAAGCGAGGTCCTCTCAGGCTCTTAAAAGCAGGTCCAGGCTGTACCTGCTGCTCTCAGCTGGGCCCGTGGGTGGGCCAGGCACCCCTGCTATAGCCAGGAGGTCAAGGGTCCACTGGGAATGCCAAGCTCATCCTTCATCCCCAGCATGGTTTCTTAATGGGGTAGAAGCAGTGTGGTGGGTGCCTGCCATGGTGGGTTACAGATCTTGACCACTTGGCACCAGGGGCTCTGTGGGGCCCTGACATTTAGGAATGACAGGGCCCAGTCCTGCACTGCAGGAACACCCGGGCTGGTGGGCGTCTGGGGGATTGTTAGAATGAGTGAGGTCATTGCTGTGCAGGACCAGCCTAGCCTGGCTGTCTGGGGGGATTCTGGAGGAGGTGGTACCTGGGAGACCCCTGAAGGCACAGCACGCACCATCCAGGCAGGGCACAAGGACGGTGGGGGCTGCAGGTGGAGGACTCAGCAGGCGCTGAGGTCGGGAGAGACCTCCCTGGGCCTGGCCCCATTGCCCTGTGAGGAAGGGTGTGTGTGGTTCATGTACAGTTCCGGGGCCCCTGGAACGCGACAGCCTGCAAGAAACTGGGTTTTCTTCCCAATAGGGATGGCCCCGGGGGGTGTCTGTTGGAGACCAGATGGATGGGGAACAGGAGGTCAGGGCGGAATTTCAGGCCCTGGCAGCATGGGAGCAGGGCAGAGACTGGGGACTTCAGGTACCCAGAGATGCTGCTGGGGGAGCCGTTTCCGGAAGGAGGAGGCTCTCAGGAGGGTGCTGCACCGCAGCCCAGTCTGCATGAGCGTCTCTTGCCTGTGCCAGAAGAATGAGGACGAGTGTGCCGTGTGTCGGGACGGCGGGGAGCTCATCTGCTGTGACGGCTGCCCTCGGGCCTTCCACCTGGCCTGCCTGTCCCCTCCGCTCCAGGAGATCCCCAGGTGAGCCTGCACCTCTGCCAGCGCAACCAGGCCACCCCGGTTCACGGCCACCTCCACCCACTGACCCTGAAGGGAAGCTACCCCAAGGCTCTCCCATCCAAGATGGAAGGGGGCTCTGAGTCAGGTCACTGGGCCATGGGGCTGGGGCCTGGGGTTTTCCCACCCTGCCACCTGCCTCCCGGCCTGGCCACACTGGCTGCCCAGCCTGGACAGCTGGGCCCCTGAGGGCAGCAAAGCAGAACGGAGGCCCAGGGTGAAGATGCCACCCTGTCCAAGCTCATCCCAGGCTGCAGCCCACGCCCCCAAGCCCCACCCCAGAGTCCCACCCCAGACAGGGCTGGGGAGCACAGAGGCCACAGAGCTGCGCCCCCAAGGGCAGGTGGGAGTTTGTCCACCAATGCACAGGACCCCTGGCTTAGTGGGGGCGGGAGGCCTCCTCTGCATTCACATCCCGGCGCTCCTTCCCCACAGCCCACCGAGCCCTGCCCCCATTCCAGCCCCACAGGACGTGGCAGTCTGTGGGAGGAAGAGCTCTGGGTGGAGTGGGGGCCCACGTTCAGGCGAGGCTCTGCCCCAGCTCCTGAGTGGCCGTCACCAAGCCCCCTCTCAGCCTCGTGCGTCATCACTAGAATAAGGGGCACAGTGGGGGTCATTGCTCGGCTCCTTCTGAAGCCGTTCCTCCTTGCCGTCTCTTCTGCGCTTGATCACCTCCCATTCTGCTGGGTGCCATTCCCCTTAAGGAAATGGGTGGGTCAGCTTAGGGAGGCCCCCGGCAGGGCCCAGCCCTGAGAGGCAGGCAAAGCCACTGTGGGCTCGCAGGTGTTGGGGATTCCTGGGGTTCATCAGCGAGCACGCCAAGGGGACCCTGATTACGCTGGCCAGGGCCACCCCGCGAAGGGTAAATGTCCCCTCGCTGGGCTCTCCCTTCCTGTGTCTCTCCCCATCTCTCTGCTGTGCCTCGGTTCCCACTCTGCAAAAGGACATGGTGCAGAGCCCCCGAGCTCCACCTGTGGGTTTGGGGATCTGTCACCCGCTGTCTTGTTCTGCATGTCTCTGACTGGTGGACACACGAGCAGTGGGACCTGGAGGTGCTCCAGCTGCCTGCAGGCAACAGTCCAGGATATGCGGCCCCGGGCAGAGGAGCCCCGGCCCCAGGAGCCACCGGTGGAGAGCCCGGTATAGGCCACGCCGCCTCCTAGCCAGGCCACCCCTCCTGTCCGTCTGTCCCCTGGAGTCCAGTGGGACAGGCCTGCCCCAGCCATAGCACTATGCCCCCCATGTCCAAGCCCGGTCCTTGTGGTCTCCTGTGGTGGAGTCCCCATCATGGTTCCTATGGGCCTAAACCCAGGTCTCCTGGCTGCGGGTCCACCCCAGGGGAGGCACTATGAGCACTGATAACGGCCCCAGAAGATGTGTTCATCGTTCTGCTGCTGTGAGGATAGGAGGGCTACTGTGCACAGACCCAGTGTTCCCTCTGACAGCCCTGAGGGCCCCTTGTGTGTAGAGAGGGGAGGAGGGAGGACCACAGAGCCAGGAACTGCCACAGACTTTCCCACTCAGTGTGGACGCCTTCCACCGTGCCGGCGCTCCGCCCCCACCGTGCCGGCGCTCCGCCCCCACCGTGCCGGCGCTCCGCCCCCACCCTGCCGGCGCTCCGCCCCCACCCTGCCGGCGCTCCGCCCCCACCCTGCCGGCGCTCCGCCCCCACCCTGCCGGCGCTCCGCCCCCACCCTGCCGGCGCTCCGCCCCCACCCTGCTGCCCCGGGTTTCAGGGTCCCAGCAGTCACTGACTCCCGGGTGGTGCCGGGCAGGTGCCCGCTGCCCCTCTGATGCTGACCCTTGGGTTCCAGCACCCCCCAGGGCTTAGGTCGGCGGGAGAGGAGGTGAGAGGTCCACCCGGGGAACCCCTAGCCGGCATGGACACCACTCTTGTCTACAAGCACCTGCCGGCCCTGCCTTCTGCAGCCCCGCTGCCAGGGTTGGACTCCTCGGCCCTGCACCCCCTGCTGTGTGTGGGCCCTGAGGGCCAGCAGGTGAGCGGGGAGTGGAAGTCAGGGTGGGCTCTTCAAGGACCTACGGGGTGGATGAATTCACCTGAAACAGGAGGAGAGGGAGGCCCGGCGCGAAAGGCTGTGGGAGGCACAGGGCCTGGGGCCGTGGGGGGAGCGTGGGGGGCTGCGGGGGGAAGGGGACGCTCCTAGACCTCCACTCCAGCTCCTGGCCCTGGGCATTACTGCTCCCCCAACGAGGCACGACAATGAAGGGGGGGATGTCCAAGCATACATGGAGCCCTCCCCTCCCTGCCTCAATTCCCTTCACTGCACCCCTGTGGGCACCACCCTTTAGGAGACTCCCGCACTCAGCCCCAAAGGAGGCTGGGCCCGCCAAGCAGGAGAGAGGTGCGGGTGCCAGGCTTGCAGACAGCAGCCTGAGGGTGCTTGGGTCGCCCCTGCCTCCTGGGGATGGGACTGGCCCCGCTGTCCTGCAGCCTGCGTGGCACCGTGAGGCTTCTCACTTGCACGCAGACCCGCCGTCCAGCCCTGGGTGGTCCCAGGGGAGAGCGCAGAGCACGGGTTCGGGTTCAGCTACATTTTCCCCCGCCCCCCCGCGTCACCCTGTGCTGTCGCCTCCCACAGAATCCGGCTCCTGGTGCGCGTTGCGGGGTGTGCAGAGATGGTACAGACGTGCTGCGGTGTACTCACTGTGCCGCCGCCTTCCACTGGCGCTGCCACTTCCCAGCGGGCACCTCCCAGACTGGGTGAGTGTGGTCCGCATGGAGGCCTGAACCCACATCCACACCCTACACCCCACCCCACACTCCTCTCCCACACCATACAGCCCACAACCGCACCCCACCCACACCCTACACCCATACTCCATCCCACACCCCCCACCCACACCCCTACTCACACCCTACACCCCACCCACACCCTACACCCCACCCACACCCTGCACCCCACCCCACACCCACACCCTACACTCCACAGCCACACCCCACCACACCCCCCCACACCCTACACCTACACCCCACCTCATACCCTGCACCTCACCCACACTCCACAGCCACACACCTCCACCCCACACTCCCACCCACACCCTACACCCACCCCAAACCCACCACTCCCACTCACCACCCACGCCCACACCCCACACCCGACACCTCCCCCCAGCACCCCACACCCCATACCCTGGAGGTGGCACTCCTGCTCCCCCCCAGGCCTGGCAGCCCCTCATCCTCTGCTGCAGGACGGGCCTGCGCTGCAGATCCTGCTCAGGAGACGTGACCCCGGCCCCTGTGGAGGGGGTGCTGGCCCCTGGGCCTGCCAAGGTCAGTGCCGCAGGGACCCTCCATGCATGCCGGTGCTGGGGGTGGGGAACCCCTTGGGTTGGGGTGGGGGAAGCACATCTCAGGGCAGACCCTGGGTGCCAGCTTCGAGGGTTTGCACCATATGCACTGACCATGTGCTCGTTATCTGTAGAAAATATTGTCCCTTTAAACCAATTCTTTTTGGCAACTTAAATATAGTTAAAAAGCTCCCCCCGAGGGTTGGTGACTGACATCACGGTTGGCTGTGTGGCTGCCTCACAGCTTGAGCCTGAGAGTCCCGCCAGGGCGCCCTGGTGGGGTGAAGGGAGAGCGGGAGTGCCACGCCTGCAGGAGCACACCCCCACCCTGTCTGACCCCTCTAGGTCGTCTCACCCCCAGTCCTCCCTGGGGCCAGGATCCACCCCATTGTGTGGCCGGAGCCCTCTCAGAGAGGCAAAGCGACCCCAGGTCCAGCCACTAGTTCTTCCTGTCCTCCTGCTCTGGCGTCAGAGAGGACCTGGGTGGCATGGACACCCCTGACTGCTGGGGCGGCTGAGCTTGCCCTGGAGCTGGGTGTGGGGGAGGCCCGAGTCGCTGCTGCAGGAGCCTCCAGGGGTGGTGGCCTCTTGCCCTGACCGTCCCCAGCAGAGGCCTCCTGAGCACGTCCTGGCCACCGAGGAGCCTTTAGGGATCCTGGGGTGATTACACGTCCCACCTGCTCCACTGGCCCATGCTCTCTCCCAGCTGTGCCTCCACCCTGTATACACCGTGTGGGTGACAGGCCACCCCGGCGTGGTACTCCCCAAGAGGGTGACAGCCCGCCCCAGCGTGTTACTCCCCGGGCAGGTGACAGGCGTCCCTGGCATGCAGGCTCTGGCCTGGCATGGCACAAGCCTCAGACCAAGCCCTGCCCTTGGGGCTCTTGTGAAACAGTGGCGTGGCCCACAGCTGTCACTGTCCCCTTCCTTCTAGAAGCCTCCCTCCTCATACCACCCACCTGGAGTCAGGGGCCCAGCCGGGCCTACACAGATGCCCCTCCCCAGCCCTAGGCAGCTTTCCTGCAGCTGCTCCTGCAGCGGATACCTCGTCATTAACCTCCTGGGTTCTGTCTCTGAACAGTAGAGCCCTCTTTCTTGTCATTGTGATGTGAAATGTAACGCCATGTTACAGGAAAAGTTCTGGCTGGCCTTGGCCCCTGCCCCTCCAGCCTGTCCCCTTCCCCCAGGGTGGTTGAGCTTGGCCCCAGACCCCGTCCTGAGCATGTCTCCCACCCCCTGGGAGCATCCTTAGGACCGGGGAGCATCCAGGGGCTTTCTCCTCCAGACCGGGCAGCCCCTCCCTCAGCCACGCTGGGCTGCCGGGCCTTGCAGCGCCAGTGTTCACCCGAGTGGAGGAGCTGGGATGTGGCTGTTTGGGGCTACAAATGGGCAATTCCACAGGGTTCTATTTAATATGGTCTCCTCTCTGCTGGGGGTGCCTGCCTGGGCACCTTCCCCCACTCTGGTCACTCACTCATAGTGTGGGCTGGCCCTGGTGGTGCTTGTCGGGGGCGGGGTGGCATGGACCAGGCACTTTCCTCTCTGGACCTCAGACTTCCCCTCTCAGAGTGGGACTTCCTTGCTGGTTCCCTGAGCCCCCTCGTTTTCCCCAGGAGGCCACACAGTGTGGAGGCTGTCTGGGGGCCGCGGCAGCTGGCCGTGGGCGGTGGGCAGTGGGCAGGACCCTGGGGAGGCAGCCGCAGCCCCATCATGCCCACGCAGGCCTGTGCCCCCGCCCCCAATGGAGCTGGGTGTAAGAATTCCCATCTCAGTGTGGGGGAAACACCCCCGCGGCCCCTAGGCCCTGCGGCCTCTGTGTCCCTGTGCGGCCTCTGTGTCCCCGCCAGGGCTGTGGGAGTTGGGTTGACCTCTTCCCTTTCCTGGGTTCCAGGATGACACTGCCAGTCACGAGCCCGCTGTGCACAGGGATGACCTGGAGTCCCTTCTGAGTGAGGTAATGCCTCCCCCGGCCTCGGCTGCACCTGCCCCTCCTCCACCCCCCCTCCCCTGCCTCAGCCAGCACCCAGGCCCCCCACTCTGGGGGAGGACTGCCAGCCCCCACTACTCCTGAGCCATGGAAACTCAGGCTGTCCCTCCTCCACCCACCAGGAGCCCCAGTGCTGCTGAGCACCTGGCACCCCCCACAGAAGCCCCCCCAGCCCCTCGCAGGAGCCCCCCTGGCCCCTCCCCCTGCAGGAGCCCAGTGCTGCTGAGCGCCCCCAGCCCCTCCCCGACAAGAGCCCCCACACGGCCCCTCCCCCGAGGGCCTGGACCCTGGCAGGCAGGGGCTCGAGCACCAGGCTCAAGTCCACTTTCCCAGGGAGGGTGGGGTGTGGGAGTGGGGGGGTCCCAGACCCCGTCCCTCTGAGAGTTGCTTGCCCCTCCCAACTCAGGCCTCTCTACGCTAAGATGGGCAGGTAGAATCTGTGGGGAAAATGTGACTTTTAAGGGCTCTGTCTTTTTGGCAAGAGGATAAGCTCCTCCAGCCTGCACGGGTTCTTCTCAGTGCCTGATGTGGCACCTGGGAGTCCCAGCTGACCATGAGGCAGGGGTCCTGCCCTGTGCAGTGGCCGTGCCCCACACACCCTGACCATGCAGGTGTCTGTAGAGCCCCAGGGCCTGAGAGTGGGCCAGGAGACCCAGTGCTGGGTAATGGAGCTGCCCCGCTGGTTGGGGTCCCCGGACATAGCTGGAGAAATGAGGGATGGGCTCACAGCCTCTCCGGGGCGGCGGCCTTATTTCTGCTGGCATCGTGAGGCCCGTGGCCCCATCCTGTGGGAGCGTCAGGCTCCTGAGCAAAATAAGCAGCTGGCCCTGACCCCCCACCCCGAAGGAGCCACCCGAGGAGGCAGAACTGCCATGAACTGCCATGAACTGCTATGGGGATGTGCCCTGGGCTTATGGGATGCGGTGAAGTGCACAGGACAGGGTCCTCCCCAGACTGGCCTGTGCCGTGGACCCTCGGGCCTCAGTTTCCCCACCTTTGACTTAGAGGGAAGGTTGGATGGTGACTTCTTGTAACGATGGCCACAATTCTGTGGCCGTGGCGGGGGCGCACCTGGAGGTTCTCACCATCGCTCTGTCCCGCAGCACACCTTCGACGGCATCCTGCAGTGGGCCATCCAGAGCATGGCCCGCCCAGCAGCCCCCTTCCCCTCCTGACACCGGACGGCTGGGACACACAGCTCTGATGGGAGGGTGCTGAGAAGGACACTTCCTTCCTCAGCCCTGGAAGCTGGTCGGCTGGGACCAAGAAGGGGACAGCACCACGTCTTGTTAGTCCTCGGCTGTAAACAGCCCTGTGTTTCTGGGGACACCAGCCGTCATGTGCCTGGAAATTAAAACCTGTGGTTTCGAGATGCTCTTCAATGGGGGCATTTGTTTGGGGCGTTCGTACGCCTGGTGCCTGAAGTGTTGGCCAAGCTGGCTGGAAGGGAGCTTGCCGTAAGGGAACAGCGGTGCCTGTGGGCAGGAGTTCACCAACAAAACCACAAGGCTCTGTTCCCTGCCTCCCACGGCCCCCCAGCAAAACCCAAGCCCTTGCTGTCCACCCCGCAAGGCCCTGCGTGGTTGGGTCCCCACCCCCGGCCTTCACCCCTCACTGTGCTCTTGGCCTCCCTCTGTTCCCCCAGCAGGCTTGTTCCTACCTGCTGGCCTTCGCTAGGCGTTCCCTCTGCCTGGACACTCCTTCCCCTAGAGCTCTGAGTCCGGCTTCTCATCGTTGACATCTCAGCTCCAATGTCACCTCCTCATTTATCTTCCCAGACGCTGGCGTTACCACTAGACCAAGGAGCCCTCTGGTGGCCGTGTCTGGGCATAACAGAAGGCTCGCAGTCCTGTCTTCTGGTCACACCTTACTACGTCCCCTCAGCTCCTGTCCCTGTATGGCCTGGCTTTTCCTAGGTTATGATTATAGAGCGAGGATTATTATAATATTGGGATAAAGAGTAATTGCTACCAACTAATGATTAATGATATTCATATATAATCATATCTAAGATCTATATCTGGTATAACGATTCTTGTTTTATATTTTATTATACTGCAACAGCTCGTGTCCTCCGTCTCTTGCCTCGGCACCTGGGTGCCGCCCACACCACGGGGGAGGGTGGACATGCTCTGTGCAGACAGTCGAAGGTGACTCTCCAGGACGGCCAGGGCACTGCATGTGTCATGGCCTCTAGTTGTGAGATAACGCCCAGGTTGATGTGTTCTCACACTAGGCACAGTAGATAAGGTGGAAACCAGGAGGCGTTCATGTGACTGGGGCCAGTCCGAAGTCAACGTGGTGGATTAGCATCCAAGAGGGAGCCACCTTTGTCCCCATGGGGTGATGAGGTGGGGCCGTGGCATCCAGGGTGGCTAGAGAGCTGGCCAGGGCGGTCCCAGACGCTGCAGACACGCCACCCATCAGGGGCCAACGCCCGCCACTCCAAAGCCTTCTCCCTACCTAAATGCACCCGGGCCATGAAGTCCTCTGGACCTTGTTCCCAGGCACGCACCCAGTCTTCCCCCCAGCCCAGTGCTCTGCTGACACCTGGGGTCTCACCTTGGGGGCCTGGGGAACCCCAGTCTTATCAGAATTCCTCTACAGACAGGTCCAGGAGGACCCTGCCCCTGGGCCCAGCATCCCTTCATGGGGTTGGTAGTTCGACTGCGCTCATGTCGTTGTCCCCCAACTCTGTGTCACTCTTCTTTGGGACTTGAGCCCTGAGGTCCTACCCTTCCTTCATCCAACTGCATGCGGCTCTGGGGGCTCCTCCCCCAGCCACAGCTCAATTCCCTTAGAAACAGCAAGGATTCTGTTTGGACGCGGGTGGGCAGACAATGCATGGACGACTCCCCTCCTTCCACCCCACAATCACTGGGTTGAGGACCAGGGAGGCAGGGACGGGCCTCTCGAGGGCTTTGTGTGTGCATCTCGGGAAGCAGCAGTCTCCCCTGCTCTCGATAAGCATGTGCTCAATTGGCGTTTTATAAAGTAAATAGAAAATGGCAAAAGAATGACTGCCTCTCGCTGGGCGGCTGCTGCCCTCACCCCGCAGTCCCCACTGCCTCACGCTCCTCCTGTCTCCTGCCTTTAGACACCAGGCCTTCCCTGAGCTCGGCTGTCTCTCTGAGGGGATGGAGGTTTGTCTCCTTCATCTGGCCACTGGAGCGAGGTCTGCCCACGTAGCAGGCCTGCCATCTGCTGCTGAGCACGTGAGCACACACGCGTGGACACATGAGTGAGCACACATGCGCGGACAGGCGGCTATTCACACGAGCAGCTGCGGTCCACAGAGCGGTCTACACAGCCTGCATCGGCCCACAGAGTGGTCTACACAGCCTGTGGCCCACAGAACGGTCTATACAGCCTGTTCCGCCTCCCATGTTCCTTTCCTAGGGTGGCCATGACAAAGGACCCCAGGCCAGAGGGTCAAATAACAGACACGATTTTCCCACAGCCCTGGAGGCTGGGGTCTGAGTCAGGGTGCAGCAGGGCTGGTTCCTGAGGCCCCTCCCCTGGGCTGGCAGATGCCATCGTCTCCTCCCTGTGCCCTCACAGGGCCATCCGTGTGTGTCTGTCCTCATCTCCTCTTCTCACAGGACAGTCAGACTGGATCAGAGCCAGCCTAATGGCCTCATTTTAACTTACCTGCCCCTCTCTGTTTTTTGTTTGTTTGTTTTGAGATGGCGTCTCGCTCTGTCGCCCAGGCTGGAGTGCAATGGCCTGATCTCGGCTCACTGCAACCTCTGCCTCCCAGGTTCAAGCGATTCTCTTGCCTCAGCCTCCCGAGTAGCTGGGACTACAGGCATGTACCACTATGCCTGGCTAGTTTTTGTATTTTTAAAAAAGATGGGGTTTCACCATGTTGGCCAGGATGGTTTCGATCTCTTGACCTTGTGATCCGCCTGCCTTGGCCTCCCAAAGTGCTGGGATTACAGGCGTGAGCCACTGCGCCCGGCCTGTTTTTTTTTTTTTTTTCTTGAGACAGCGTCTCACTCTGTCGCCCAGGCTGGAGTGCAGTGGTGCTATCAAGGCTCACTGCAGCCTTGACCTCCCAGGCTCAAGAGATCCTCCTACTTCAGCCTCCTTGCTAGCTGGGACCACAGGCACATGACACCACCCTGGCTTTATACTTTTTTTTGTAGAGACGGGGGATTTTTTTTTTTTTTTTTTTTTTTTTTTTTTTTTTGAGACGGAGTCTCGCTCTGTCACCCAGGCTGGAGTGCAGTGGCGCGATCTCGGCTCACTGCAAGCTCTGCCTCCCGGGTTCCCGCCATTCTCCTGCCTCAGCCTCTCCGAGTAGCTGGGACTACAGGCGCCCGCCACCACGCCCGGCTAATTTTTTTGTATTTTTAGTAGAGACGGGGTTTCACCGTGGTCTCGATCTCCTGACCTCGTGATCCGCCCGCCTCGGCCTCCCAAAGTGCTGGGATTACAAGCGTGAGCCACCGCGCCCGGCCTGAGACAGGGGATTTTGCCATGTTGGCCAGGCTGATCTGGAACTCCTGGTCTCTAGTGATTCATCCTCCTGCCTTGGTGTCCCAAAGTGCTGGCATAACAGGCGTGAGGTACCGTGCTCAGCCTTAGCCACCCCTTTAAAGACCTCACAGTGGGCCGGGCGCAGTGGCTCATGCTTGTAATCCCAGCACTTTGGGAGGCCGAGGCGGGCAGATCACAAGGTCAGGAGTTCAAGACCAGCCTGGCTAACATGGTGAAACCCCGTCTCTACTAAAAATAGGAAAATTAGCCGGGCGTGGTGGCACGTGCCTGTAATCCCAGCTACTTGGGAGACTGAGGCAGGAGAATCGCTTGAACCCAGGAGGTGGAGGTTGCAGTGAGCCGAGACCGTGCCACCGCACTCCAGCCTGGCAACAGAGCGAGACTCCATCTCAAAAAAATAAAAATAAAAAAAAAAATAAAGACCTCACAGTGCCATTGTGAGTAATGAGGGGTGAGGGCTTCGACGTGTAGGTCTGGGGGAGACAGACATTCTCCTTGGCCAAGCTTCGGTCGGGTTCCTCTGAGTCTTCTTCTAGATGAAGCCTCAAGCTTGGGCTCCGGCCCTGGTCCACTTAGTCCAGCTCAGCAGGAGTCCTGTGGTCAGGTTAGCAAGTGTTGTGGGCAATTCTGTGTAACATCCCTACCACCTACAGCAGCTCTTTGAATCCATCGGGGGCTGGGGCGGCCTCAGGGGCAGGCCCTGCCTTTGGTCTCTGCTCAAGTGTCACTGTTTGGAAATTGTCAATAATTTATGAACAAAGAGATCTGAATTCCACGGTGCTGAGCCCCACGGCCATCCTGCCAGGAGTGCTGTGGGCTCTGGGACTGGCCGGCTCTGGCTTGGGGCATTCTAAACACCCAGGTGGAGAATCGGTGGACACTGGCAAAACAGCTGGGCTCAGAAGAGTATTTCTGGAAAAGATTAGGCTCAAGAGAGCAAATCAGGCTGGAGCTCTGGGCTCAGAATCTTCAGTGGATTAAAAGCAGCCCTCACCCGCTTGCCCTGTAACTGGAGCTTCCACATGCTCTATTATATTAACCTGGGTGATTCAGGTGAAAGACGCCTCAGCTCTTCTGTGAATTCCCAGGGACCTCAGGGCTTGCAGAGCTTCCCTTTCCTGGGAAGGCTGGGCTGGCACCTGCAGGCAGGGGTCCTCTCGGAGGTCCCAGGGACAGGTCCTGCTCAGTCTCTGGAACCCAGCCCCCAGGAGGCTCCTCTTGCCACCCCCTTTCCACCTGCGGCTTTTCCTACACCATCTTCTGTAGGGACCAGCCCCACAGGGTCGGTGGGTCTCTCCCTGTGTGAGGCGACGAGAGAGTGTAGAAATAAAGACACAAGACAAAGAGATAAAAGAAAAGACAGCTGGGCCCGGGGGACCACTACCACCAAGACGCAGAGACCGGTAGTGGCCCCAGTGTCTGGCTTCGCTGTTATTTATTGGATACAAAGCAAAAGGGGCAGGGTAAAGAATGTGAGTCTTCTCCAGTGATAGGTAAGGTCACGTGGGTCACGTGTCCACTGGACAGGGGGCCCTTCCCTGCCTGGCAGCTGAGGCAGAGAGAGAGAGAAGACAAACACAGCTTACGCCATTAGTTCTACATATCAGAGACTATTAGTACTTTCACTAATTCACTACCGCTGTCTAGAAGGCAGAGCCAGGTGTACAGGATGGAACATGAAGGCGGACTAGGAGCGTGACCACTGAAGCACAGCATCACAGGGAGACAGTTAGGCCTCCAGATAACTGTGGGAAAGCCTGACTGGTGTCAGGCCCTCCACAAGAGGTGGAGGAGCAGAGTCTTCTCTAAACTCCCCGGGGGAAAAGGAGACTCCCTTTCCCGGTCTGCTAAGTAGCGGGTGTTGTTCCTTGACACTTCTTGTTACCGCTAGACCACGGTCCGCCCAGCAAAGGGCGTCTTCCCAGACGCTGGCGTCACCGCTAGACCAAGGAGCCCTCTGGTGGCCCTGTCCAGGCATAACAGAAGGCTCGCACTCCTGTCTTCTGGTCACACCTCACTATGTCCCCTCAGCTCCTATCTCTGTATGGCCTGGTTTTTCCTAGGTTATGATTATAGAGCAGGGATTATTATAATATTGGGATAAAGAGTAATTACTACCAACTAATGATTGATGATATTCATATATAATCACATCTAAGATCTATATCTCGTATGACTATTCTTGTTTTGTATTTTATTATACTGGAAGAGCTCGTGTCCTCGGTCTCTTGCCTCGGCGCCTGGGTGGCTTGCCGCCCACAACACACACACGTGATGAAGCTGTAAGAAAAGGGAGAGAATAATGACCCAAAATGTCAGCACAAGGATGCCTCAGGGGTAGACGCAGGTGTCTTTTTTTTTTTTTTTTTTTTGAGACGGAGTCTTGCTCTGTCCCCCAGGCTGGAGTGCAGTGGCGTGATCTCGGCTCACTGCAAGCTCCGCCTCCCGGGTTCATGCCATTCTCCTGCCTCAGCCTCCCGAGTAGCTGGGACTACAGGCGCCCGCTGCTACGCCAGGCTAATTTTTTGTATTTCTAGTAGAGACGGGGTTTCACCATGTTAGCCAGGATGGTCTCGATCTCCTGACCTCGTGATCCGCCCGCCTTGGCCTCCCAGAGTGCTGGGATTACAGGCGTGAGCCACCGCGCCCGGCGACACAGGTGTCTTCTTAGCGCCTTTTAGCCCACGCTATGTGCTTGCGCAGTCTCTCAGTGTGTTTTCCAACATTTCACAATTAAATAAGGAGTAGTCGATATTCACAGCCACCATTTCCACCGTATATGTAGCGAAAAATGCACAAATCCTAGTGATCAGCCCGCTGAGCTTTCACAAACCGAACACACCGTGCGGTCACGAGGCGGCTCTCCCGAACACCGGCTCTGCATCCCCAGGGCCCGGGGACCAAGACTTTCCCAAGGGCCCAGCAAAAGTGAGGAAGGAAGGAAAGGAGGGAGAGGGAGGGAGGAATGCTGGCTGCTTTCCGCCAGCGCCCCGTTTGGGTAACGCCTCTGCTGAGGCCTGAAGGCAGCCCTGAGGGCCCCTGGGTGGCAGGGAGGGGTGGTGGCTGCGGCCAACAGCAAAGAACCTCCGGAGAAGCAAAGCTGGGCCAGACGTGCCACGGGTGCCACCGGGGCCTGGCGCTGGAGAAGGGACGCGTGCGGCCGCACTGGGACCAGCCCCGCCCTGGTCCCCGGCCACATCCTCGAGACCACCGGGCTGGGGGGCTCTGCCCCGGGTCTCACTGCTCAGGGCCCGCGTTACATTGCACAAGTTTAGAAACGCACAGCGGGAAGGCCCCGGCGGGCCGAGGGCGCAGGATCCCTGCTCCGTCCGGGGTCCGTCCTGCGAGGAGGCGCCAGAGGCGGGCCCGGGGCGGGCCCGGGGCGGGGCGGGCGCAAGGCGCGCGCAGGGCGGGGACGGGGACGGCGACGCGGCGCAGGCGGCGGGAGTGTGAGCTGGGCCCGGGTCTCGGCCGCCGCCATGGCCGCGGTGGACCTGGAGAAGCTGCGGGCGTCGGGCGCGGGCAAGGCCATCGGCGTCCTGACCAGCGGCGGCGACGCGCAAGGTGGGCGGGGGTCCCGGCCGCGTTGCGGTGCAGGGTGGGGAGGGCGCCTCCGCCCCGGCCCCTCTGGAGCGCCCGCCGAGCCCTGGGACCCGGGTCTCGGGCCGGCCGTCCTCCCTCCAGCCCCGGCCTCCCGCCCTGGCCTCCTGCCCCGGGTCTGTCCCCCGCTCCTCCCCGGCGCGGTCTCCGGCCTACGTGCGGCCGGCCACGTTCTCGGCCTCCGCCTGGGTCTTGGCACCGCCCGCGCCCTGCCCCGGGGTGTGTCCGACTCTGGGCCGCGGGGCGGGACCCCCGAGGATTCCCCGAGGCCACGTGAGCGGAGGGCGCCGGTCCCGCCGCCCCCAGAGCCTGGCCCTTCCTGGTTCTGAAGCGACCTGGGGACCCGGTGCCTCCCGAGGGCCGGCGCCCGACTGCGGGCTTCCGGGACCTCCTCCCGGCTGGGCGGGGGCGGACTCACCCCCGGACCGCGCCTCCTCCTCGGGGCCCTCGCGGCCGCCTTCGTGTGGATCTAGCTGAGGAAGAGGGCGGTGGGGAGATGAGCTGCCCGGGGCATTGAGCAAAGCCCCGTTGTCACCCTTTTTGCAGGGGTACTGGGGAGGCCCCAGGTGGTGGGGACTGGAACTTGGCAGAGCTGGGTGGGGGTCCGGCCTGAGGGCGTGGTATCCTCCCACGCTCCCTCCTGGAGGCCCGGTCCTGCCCACTGCCGGCCTCCAGTGTCTCTGGCCTGACATGTCCAGTGTGGCACCTGTGGCACAGGACGCCACCTACCCTAACCCTCAGGAGGAGAGAGGAGAGGATTTAGGAGACCAGAAGTGAGGTGCTGGGTTGGGAAGGGGCCCAGCCAGCACCCCAAGACTGTGCAGCGGGGTCTGGTCTTTTAGAGTTCAGAAAATGGTTGAGAAAATGCGGACACACACCCCCACCCAGCTTCAGGCATCTGACCCTCCTTTTCCCTATCTGAAAGCCAGGAAGAGGCGAGAAGGAAGCGGGCCTTGACCGGGACCAAGCCAGGGAGGCAGGAGTGGCTCATGGGTGTCACTGTCTGAACCCCGGCCTGCAGAGGGGGCTCCTTCAGACCTGGCTGAGCCAGGCCTGTGGTGGCTGCCCGCCCGCCCTTCTCACAGCTGTGGCAAGAGTGGGAGCTGCTGCTTGTTGCCGGCCACTGGCAGTGTCCTGGAGCGTGGCCTGGTGGGTTGTGGGCCCAGGTGGGAGAGGAGGCCCATGGCCTTGGAGGGTGAACTGGGGAAGCTCCATCCCATGAAATTAGACAAGAAAGACCCCGAGTCTGGAGGGCAGACACGTTGCTGCGGGGCCGGCCTGCCTGCCCGCCAGGGAGGCGCTTTCTTGGTGAGGCTGGCAAAGCCCCAGAGCCCACCTGTGACTGCCTGAAACACAGAGGGTCCCCAACCAGCTTCCTTGTCTGCAAAGTGGGAGCAGCAGCAGCGGAGGGTTGGGAAGGTTCAGAGCCCGAGGTGGCACTTCCCCCCCCACCCCCTGCCACCCCATGCACAGACTGAACAGAGAAGGGGGGCTCACTGGAGGTTGCTGAAGGGCCAGCCTGGCAGGTGGTTCTTGGGCCAGCGGAGAGGGGCACCCAGGGTGACAGACAGGCAGTTCTGGATGCTGGTGGAGGATCTGGAGATGGGAGGCCCCTCCTGGCCCTGTGGACAGGCTGGCTGGGTGGGCCTCCCATCTCCGTCTGAGCTGGGGGTGCCGACTGCCCAGCTTGGCCCCAGTGCCTGATATGGGGTGGGCAGCGCTTCCTGGCTGCAGCTGGGAGGGTGCCCACAGTGCACCTGCTGGCCGATCATGGCATCCCAGCTGGGTCTGTGCCTTCCTCTGCAAATGTCCTCCCTTCCCAAGCCCTGGGCAGCTGCAGCGTCTCTGTATGCGAGCTCCCGTGCGTGGACAGGGAACAGGTGGTTTTCTGCAAGGGAGGAGGACTCCACACACTTCCCCAGTTCAGGGCTGGGGCTGATTCGTGGAGGATGATCGGGGGCGAGTAGGTTGGGAGGAACTGACATTCTGGGCAGAACCAGGGTCCTTCTGTTTCATGAGTTCTGAGAAGCAGTCTGCGGGGCTCTCCCTGGCCACCACTGCTGCTGCCGTGTGGCTCCCCATGGTGGGTGCTCTGTTTTTCTTCTTGGGGCCCCACTGCCTTCCTAGAAAGGCTGACCCTGGTCGAGGGGAAGCCCGTGGCCTAGTGTGGCCTTCTCTGTGCCCTCCGTGTCAGCCGGACAGCAGGAGAGCGGGGACTGGGAGGCACTTTCTGCCCCGATGCTGAAGTCTGCGTTTGTTGGATGTATGGAACAGCCAGCCTCACCACCCTGCCAGTGTTGCCCAGTCCTGGGACTTCTTGGGCCTTGATTTTCCCTTCTGTGAAAAGGGGGGTTGGGGACAAGACAGGCCACCTTGCAAGTTCCTTCTAGCCAGCCCACAAGTCCTGTCCTGTGTGGCTCTGGGTCACGCCTTTCCTGTTGGCCTGGGGTCCGTGTTGTCAAGCAGGGGAGGGCGTTGTTCAGGGATGTCTCTTTGCACAATAACCTGTGCAGAGGTAGCTAGAAGACTTGAAACAGGCCGGGCGCGGTGGCTCACGCCTGTAATTCCAGCACTTTGGGAGGCTGAGGCGGGTGGATCACCTGAGGTTAGGAGTTCAAGACCATCCTGGCTGACATGGTGAAACCTCATCTCTACTAAAAATGCAAAAAGTTATCTGGGCATGGTGGCGCGCATCTGTAATCCCCGCTACTCCGGAGGCTGAGGCAGGAGAATCGCTTGAACTAGGAGGTGGAGGTTGCAGTGAGCTGAGATCGAGCCACTGCACTCTAGCCTGGGTGACAGAGCAAGACTCTGTTTCAAAAAACAAAGAAAAAGCCCCAAAAATCAGCCAGGCGTGGTGGTGCACGCCTGTAGTCCCAGCTACTCGGGAGGCAGAGGCAGGAGAATCGCTTGAACCGGGGAGGCAGAGGTTGCAGTGAGCCAAGATCCTGCCACTGCACTCCAGCATGGGTGACAGAACGAGACTCTGTCTCAAAACAAACAAACAAACAAACAAAAAAAAAACAGCCCGGCCTGCCTGTGCCCACCTTCATCTCGCCCTGGCCTGGGCACTTTTAATTCTCTGGGCCGTTTGTCTAGTGCCCCCTCCCGGCCCCTGCAGGACACTGTGCCCTGCCTTTCCCTGGCCGGCGTGTTTGGACCTTGGTTTCCTGTTATCGCAGGTGAGGACTTAGCTTCCTGGCCCGCCACGCCTCCCTGACATGGTGTCCTGTTTGGAGCCTTCAGGCTCATGCTTACGTCCTTAGCTGATCATTAAACTTTGCGACCATTTCATGCTCACTGCTTTCTTGCCCAGGAGCTAATGGTGAGGAAAGGTCACGGGGAGCCAGCACACCAACCTCAGACATCGAGTTTGTTCCAGCCTTTTTCCTGGGCAAGGGTGGCTATCACCTGCTGGTAGGCAGCGGCAGGCCCACTGTCCTGCCTGTCCTCTGACTGTGTGGTGTCCGCGACTGCTGCGCGAGGTTTATTTTGAGAAAGAAGAGCCGATTAAAGGGCCATTAAAAAGGTCTTTTGAAGATTACAGCTTCCAATGAGGTTGACAGAGAAAATTTATTCCTTCAGGCCGCAGCCAGTCCCGTTCTAAAATCCAGGACATGTCCCGTTCCAGTCCCGTTCTAAAATCCAGTCCCAACAACAAAGTGGCCGTGTGACATGGCCACTTTGTTCTCCTCCCAAGGGCTCAGCACAAAGCTGGGTTTTGGCAGCTTCATTGTCTCTGGGCGTCAAAGCAGGTTTTATTTTGCAGAGCACCCTGAAGACATTTGGAAGCGAGGGGCACCCTCGCTGACCCCTGACCCTGGGGCCCCTTTGCTGTTCCCAGGCCCCTTGACAAGCCCACCAGGCCAGCTGCTGAGATGGCTGTGACCCTGGGCTGACCCTCCCAGTGGCACACTGACTCCGCCTGGAGCTGGGGAGACCAGAGAGGCCTTGTGGTTGGACGGTGGCCTGGGTGCGCTGCTCCTGCCCTCTCCTTGCCCTGCCTCGGCTGCTGCCTGCCAGAGGTGGGCTTGGACCTGTGGTGGGACCGGGTCTGCAGGGAGGGCGAGGGAGGGACAGAGGCTTAGCTTCGGCCAGCTGTGGCTGAGTGGATCTCCCTCACTGCCCCCAACTCCAGTGAGGGTGGGGGACAGGGAGCCTGTAGTCACAGCACCGCCTTGGACACTCAGCTTCAGGCAGCAGGACTTGGCTCTGCTGACTGTTTTTGGTTGTCAGGTGTTGGGGTGGCTCAGCTGTCTGGGGGGGGCTCGGCTGTCTTTCGGGGGAGGCTTGGCTGTCTGGGGGGCTCAGTGTCGGGGGGCTCGGCTGTCTTTCGGGGGAGGCTTGGCTGTCTGGGGGGCTCAGTGTCGGGGGGCTCGGCTGTCTGGGAGGCTCGGCTGTCTGTTTTGAGGGGGCTTGGCTGTCTGGGGGGGCTTGGCTGTCTGGGGGGGGCTTGGCTGTCTGGGGGCTTGGCTGTCTGTCTGGAGGGGCTCGGCTGTCTGTCTGGAGGGGCTCGGCTGTCTTTCTGGGGGAGCTCGGCTGTCTGTTTTGAGGGGGCTTGGCTGTCGGGGGGGCTCAGCTGTCTGGGGGGGCTCGGCTGTCTGAGGGGACTCGGCTGTCTTTCTGGGGGGCTCGGCTGTCTTTCTAGGGGAGCTCGGCTGTCTGTCTGGGGGGCTTGGCTTTCTGGGGGTGTGTGGGATGCTTGCTGGGTTCCCGCCCTGGTTTCAGCTGTAGCAGCCGCGCTCCCATCTGTGTGGGGATGTGAGGGAGGCACTGTTCCTTTAGAGACGGGGTTGCTTGCTCAAGTGGAGAAGCTGCCAGTGTGGGCAGCTCCAGTTCCCTGCAGGCTCTGTGCTCTGCCTGTTCTGACGTCTGTGCCCCTTCCTCCTGGATGGCTGCCGGGCTTGGCTGTAGCACCCCTGTTGGGATCCCCTGGCTGCTGGGTGGGGAGAGCGCCACCTACTGAACCTGAGGATGGGTCTGGGTGAGTCCTGGCTCTGCTGCCACCTGCTGGGCTGTGGAAGGTCCCTCACCCTCCCTCTGGGACCTCGTTGGATTCCTGTAGTGTGGGGATGGTGGCAGATATTCTGGCTGCTACGTGGGAACAGTGTGCCGATCCCTGGGGTTTCTCAAGGTGTGGCACCTCACCTCACACCTGCTCCCTCCTGCTGAGCCCCACGCCAAGCTGGAGAGCGGATGCGAAGCATGTGTAACCAGGGTAGAGGTCGAGAGTCGTCTCATGGGGGTCTCCGTGTTCAAGGGAGCTGCTGAGGCTTGAGCAGGAGCCCCCGGCAAGTCAGCACCTCCCGCCTCTGCGAGTGCTCGGGGGTGGAGGGCAGGGGCTTTTGAGGGGCACGAGGCTTGGGGACAGAGGACCCGCATGGCTTAGGGATGGATGGCATGGTACGGATGCCGGGAGGGAGGCAGGAAGAGCAGGGCTGGTCCCAGGGGCAAGGGCAAGCTCAGGCCTGTTACACGGCCCCAGACCTCACTCGGAGGGGGACCCCGGCCGCCGGCATGGGTTTCCTCCTCTCTGAAGATTAGGTGGTCTTGGCTGCCCCTTTTGTATGAAGTCGTGGATATCTTTTGAGATGGGGGCTCTCAGGAAGAAGGTGTGAGGTACATTGGCACCAGCGTTTCCTGCCTGCCGCCGCCTCTGTTAATGTCCCTCTCCAGGAAACCGGCTTTGTTAAGGCCCCCGCCGGGACGGGCTATTTCTTTCACTGCAGTCCTGGGAGCCGAGGGCAAGGGGACAGGAAAGAGGAAGTGACCTCAGAGCCTGGTGGCACCAGCGTCATGTCCAGGCTGGGGGGTGAGGGTCCCTGAGGCCCTGGGGCAGGGCAGTGCTGTCCCCTGGGTGGCTGAGGCCGGAGGGGCTCTGTTCTCAGTCCCCTGTCTCATTGCGGAGGAAGGAGCCCATGGGCATTCCAGCGAGCGCTTTCCTCAGTGCCCAGAGGTGCTCCCCGGCTCCTCCATCCCCGTGCTGCAGCCTGAATGTCTGGGGTGGGGGCCGGTGTGGGAGGTGCCAGCCCCTTTTCCACCTGCCCCACTTTTTATCCTGCTCTGTGGTCAAGGCCTGGCCCCGTGGCCTGTGAGTGTGGGGGCTCCATGGCAGAGGTTGGGGTGGCGGGGTGTGGAGTTCGGGACACCCACACACGCCTGGTTGCCACGCCCTGCATGGGATGCTCCCAGTTTATCTCTAGGCACCATACTCCAGGTGCTCGGAAGCTGAAGCCTAGAGCCTGCTGGGTTCACCCGAGCCTCCACCCGGGGGCCCAGGGCTGGTCCTCAGGTTTCCTGGCCTGGTGCCTTCTGAGATGGGGAGGGTGACCAGGCCTTCCCTACCCCCTGCCCTCTGAGATGGGGAGGGCGACCACGGCCTTCCCCCACCACCCCCCCTCTGAGATGGACAGGGTGTCCAGGCCTCCCCGACCCCCTTGTCTTCTGAGATGGGGAGGGTGTCCAGGGCCTTGCGTCTCAGCGTGGGACTGACAGGTGTGCCCTGACCTCCACAGGCATGAACGCTGCTGTCCGGGCTGTGACGCGCATGGGCATTTATGTGGGTGCCAAAGTCTTCCTCATCTACGAGGTAAGGCCAAGGTGGGCTGTGTGTGTGCAGGGAGTGGGGCCTCCTGAGGCGCATGCCGAGGTGTGTTCTGTGTGGGTCACCCTGGGAGACGGGGTGGTCCTGGCCTGGAGGAGCTGACGGGTATGTGGTCTTGGGGAGTGTGAGGGGGAGCTTGGGGGCCAGGCCAGAGGCATCTGCAGAAAGAAGAGAAGACCTGCTGCCTTGGGACTCAGCCCAGCCCGGCTGGAGGCTCAGGGCCTGGGGGCAGGGAAGGAGCTGGGTGGAGAGGGAGCATAGGCCCTTCCTACAGTGATCGCTGACGGGCCAGGCCCCACCCACCACACCCCTGCCTGGTGTTCCCCAGCCTGGCCCTTGTCCCGCCCTGAGGCCTCTGTGAATGAGGACCAGGGACCTCACCGCCTCTGCCCTTGTCCTCCCCAGCCTCCTGCCTCACCACCCAAACCCGGGGAACAGCCCCTAGCAGCAGCTCTGCTGCGTCCATGTTCATTGTGTTCCCGTAGGAGCAGCAGATGCCCCACTGCCTCAGCCCCAGTCCCCGTGGGAGATTTGGGGCTCGCCCTCCGTCCTGGGTATTTACACACCCACACTTGCACTCACACGTGCGCACACACAGGCGCATTCACACACTTGGGCCACACCACGCACTCACAGGCTGCATTCTTGCCTTGTCAGGTGGTTTTCCACAAGACAAGGCCTTTTGTTATTTTGTTGCCACTTTTTATGTAATATGTAGCTGTTTACATAAAATGTGGCAACCCCAGCTCTGCAGCCCCAGGCACTCAGCCCCACCCGGCTCACTGCTCGGCTCACTGCTCACCGCCCTGGGTCTCAGTTCCCCCATCTTGGCCCCAGGGAACAGCAGCCTGCCCAGCCCTCCCTCTGCAGGACCCTGTGAATGAATGAGCGAGTGGGCAGGCTGTGCTGGCCCGTCTTCTCCCTGCGGCCAGGCTGGGGTGGGGCTGGGGTCCTGCCAGTATTGGATTAGGAAGCAGGTCTCAGAGCCCTGGGGAGCTGGGTGTGGGGCCTCTCTAGGCAGGCTGGGCTGTGTCCCTACAAACCCCTCCTGCCACCTGCTTGACCTTCAGTTTCTTCTTCTAAGTGGCAAAGGGGAGAAATTAGGGTTTTCCTGAGCCCCCACACATTTGTGGTTGGGAAAGACTCCTGTGGGAAAAGACAGAAAACAGGTTCATCGGTGCAGAGTGTGTCCTGGAAAAGGGGACAAGAGGCACTTTGCTGTTCCTAAGAGTCCTGGCTTCTGCAGAGCCCAGCAGAGACCAGTGCGCATGGAGAAGCCGAGGGGTATGGGGACACAGTGTGAGGCCCTCGGAGGTGGGGGAATGCAGGAGGGTGAGTTTATGGGAAAAGGAATGAAGGGGTAGGCACGGGTCCTGGGGCTGTCTCTGGGTCCTGAGGGTTGCGAGGGGCATTTACATCCTGTCCGGGCGGGAACAGGAGGAGCCTTAGTCTTGGGATGCTGTGTGCTGCTTTCCTCTCGAAGGGAGGCAAGGCTGAGAGCTTCCCTGAACCTGCTGCCTAGTGGGCTTTAGCTCAGAAACATCCATATCTAAGAGGCAGATTTTGATGTGAGACATTCTGGTATAGCGGCCCAGGGAAGACTTCCCCTCCGTCCTGTGAAGGTTCTTGGAAAAATCCACTTGCCAAAGGCAGATTAATAGGGCAGAGGTGCTGGCATTCACTGTGAACAGGCGTGGAGAGGTAGGGCGAAGATGCTGACCTGCCCTCCTCCCAGGGGAAAGGGGCATGGGCAGCCTGGATGATTCTAGGGGGGTAGGAATTTTTTTTTTTTTTTGGAGACAGAGTCTCATTCTGTTGCCCAGGCTGGAGTGCAGCGGTACAATCTTGGCTCACTGCAACCTCCACCTCCCAGGTTCAAGCAATTCTCCTGCCTCAGCCTCCTGAGTACTGGGATTACAGGCACCCACCACCACGCCCAGCTGTTTTTTGTATTGTTAGTAGAGATGGGGTTTCACCATGTTGGCCAGGCTGGTCTTGAACTCCTGGCCTCTGGTGATCCACTCGCCTCTGCCTCCCAAAGTGCTGGGATTACGGGCGTGAGCCACCGCGCCCGGCCATGAATGGTTTTTAGGGGATTCAATGGGCTTGGACAGCATCTGTTTGTCCTGGTGACCACCTGCCCAGGTGTGTTGGCAGACACAGGTCTTTCTTCCTGCGATGACCTCAGTGCATGGAAACTCAGGGAGGGGACTGGCCGTCACTGTTCCTTTCTGCAGCAGCTGTGGGCTTTAGGCAGATACGGGGGCCTCAGGGAGCAGCTGCATCCTGAGCTTGGAGGAGGCAGAGGGTCGAGAGGCAGAAGGGGGAGGTCAGGGAGACCTGCGGCTGCGTCAGTTCACATCAGACAGCATTTGGGTTTCTGAGCCCCCAGCGTTGGCTTCCTTCAGCAGGGAGACCGATCCCTTCTCCTTGGGGCTGTTGTTAGGGCGGAAAGGGAGGGTGGCCTTGGAGGTGAAAACCCTTCTCAAGTTCTGACACAAAGGAGGGCTCGGAACAGGCTGCTCTTATCCCCCCCAGGAGAGCCCACAGCGCAGCAGGGAGGGCCCTGAGCCTGGGTCCAGGCCTGCAGGGGTGAGAGGAGGGGGCGGGGTCCAGGTCTGCAGGGGTGAGAGGAGGGGCGGGGTCCAGGCCTGCAAGGGTGAGAGGAG
Organism: Nomascus leucogenys; assembly: GCF_006542625.1. Taxonomy (NCBI): domain Eukaryota; kingdom Metazoa; phylum Chordata; class Mammalia; order Primates; family Hylobatidae; genus Nomascus; species Nomascus leucogenys. The sequence continues at coordinate 29,149,397 of NC_044405.1, forward strand.
GGGCGGGGTCCAGGCCTGCAGGAGTGAGAGGAGGGGGCGGGGCTAGAGGGGAAGGAGGGGAAGGTGAGCTCCGCCTAGGAGGACAGATACGGAAACAAAGTGGGTAGAGGGGGGCAAACCGCTTCTAGAAGGTTCCAAGGGTAGGAGGAAGTTGTGTCTGTGAGACTGATTCCAGCAGACCTGAGCCACTGGCCTTGTGGGGGCTCTGGGGACTGCTGGGCTGGCCACACCTGCCTGTCCCTCTGCCTAGTGGGGCAGGGGCCTGGCTGGCACCTGGGCTCTGTATTGGATCCTGAGTTTTGCAGACAGATCTGTGTTTGGTGGCCTCCTGCTCAGGTGGGGCTGTGGGTTTGGAATCATTTTCCTGTTTTCCTTGTTCCTAGCTCAGGGCTGGTACAACCAGAGGGGCCAGGCTGGCCTGGCCTGAGCTGGAGGAAGTAGCTCTGTAGTCCCTCAGATCAGCCCCTGAGATGGCGCAGGGGCACCTGTCCCCCAGCTGAGCTGGTGGGGAAGGGAGGCCGTCAGGCTGGGTGCCCGCCATGGCCAGAGTGGGGACGTTCACGCGCCCTGCAGCGTGCACTGTCCCTTGACCCCCTGCCTGGTTGAGGCACTTGCCCTCCTGGTCTCCAGGGCCCTGGCACCCGGTTGGGGAGGAGGCAGAGGGAGGAGCAGAAGCCCACAGCTGAGCTGGCATCAGCCCCAGCCGAGGAATGGCTGCTCCACTGCTTCACCTCACGGCCTGGAGAAGGCTGCTGATGCCATGGAGGGACCGGGGCTGCACGGAGGAGGCCGCCCTTCTCTTCTCCACACCCTTAGTGAAATGCAGTCATGAGTGTCCCTCCCCTCAAACAACAAGAAAGGGCTGGCCGTGCAGTAGGAAACAGGCACGTGGTGTGGAGGCTGTGCAGGTGCCAGCTGGGAAATCCCAGGTAGAACCGCACGAGGGGCAGATCCACGGCACTGGATGGAAGGCCCAGTGTGGCCAGCGTGGCGGGACGCGGAGCCCGGAGGAGCCCCTGCCTGGGGTGTTGCTGGCCTTACAGGCGATGGCCACTCGGGTCCACTGGACCCAGGAGCCCCCTCGGGCAGGGGCCTGCCTGTAGGGAGGTGTGTGTGTTCTCAGCTGCCCGCTCTGGTGAGCAGATGGTAGGCTGGGCTGTTCACGCGGCCGCCACACAGCAGGAGCATGCACCGTACAGCCTGCCGGCCGCGTGCCCGGGAGGACTCCAGGGGGGACAGAAGGAGCCACACACAGCAACCTCTACGGTGTCATTTCTAGGACTTCAGAACAGGCAGACCTAGGATGCACCCTCAGGAGCTGGATGGCGGGCTCCGCTGGGGCCTTTGGGTGCTGAACTTGCCTGTGTGGATCTGGGTGGGGTGAGGGAGCTCAGACAGGCCCCTGCACCAAAGTGCTTGCCACGGGAGTCACGCCCCGGGACACACGGACTCACCAGCTGTGCAGAGGATGTCTGGAGCCCTCCTGGGGGGCACCCAGACCCCATTACCCCAGGCCCTGGGATGATGGTGGGGCCTCACAGTCAGCACCCCGGTCCTGCTTTCTGCTGCTGGGGTGAAAATCCTGCTCCCAACCACATGCTGCCGGCTGCCATGGGGTCCCCTATCTCATGCCTGCCCCGCTCTTGATTTCAGGGCTATGAGGGCCTCGTGGAGGGAGGTGAGAACATCAAGCAGGCCAACTGGCTGAGCGTCTCCAACATCATCCAGCTGGTGAGGCCTGGGAACGCAGATGCATGTTACACACGGACTCGCAGACAGACACACAGAGACAGACCTGCACACACAGACACATGCACAGAGACAGATGTGCACAGACACATGCACAGACACACAGACAGGCACACAGACACGCACACACACACAGACATGCACACAGACACGCACACACACACAGATGCACGCACACACAGGCGCATGCACACACACACCCGTGCACACACAGGCGTGCACACAGACACAGACGCGTGCACAGATACACACAGACAGACACACAGACGTGCACACACACACAGATGCACACACACAGGCGCATGCACACACACACCCGTGCACACACAGGCGCATGCACACACACACCCGTGCACACACAGGCGTGCACACAGACACAGACGCGTGCACAGATACACACAGACAGACACACAGACGTGCACACACACAGACACACAGACGTGCACACACACACAGATGCACACAGACACATGGATAGACACATGCAGACACATAAATACACAGATACACACGTAGACACACAGATGCGCACACAGGTACACAGATACAGAAACATACAGACATGTGTACTCAGAGTCACACACACACGTGTCCCATCGCACAGGGGCTCAGGTTCGGGCCAACCCTGTCATCTGCTGCCATGGAATTGTTGGGTCGCAGGGTCATGGGGTTGCCAAGGGCCAGGAGGGCCGGGAGACGTGGCCGTGCTGGGTCCTGGAGGAGCCCTGGCTGAGGCTGGCTATGAGGGGCCGCGTGAGCACACCTGGAGCTGCTGAGGCTCGTGCCCTGGAGGCCCCGGCCAGTTCCCTGCGTTGGTACAGGGCCTGTGTGTGGCAGCCTATGCTTGTGTGTACTGTGCTTTCCGGTCTCCAAAGCCTTCCACTCTGTTACCTTTGGGCTTCCCGAGCCCGGGCCGGGACGGACATTGTCCTCCTCTTTGTCTCTCCAAGGAGAGAGGCCCAGGGAGGTAGGGCCACCTCAGGTTTCCAGAGACCCCGGGGCTTCTGCCTCTCACTCTGCAGGGTCTGCCGGTCCCCTTGCTGCCCCATCCTGGGGTCCCTCCGATGATCCCAGGGGCTGTCTGCCGCCTGCCATCTCTCCTGAAGGTTCTGGCCTCTTCTTGCAGGGTGGCACTATCATTGGCAGCGCTCGCTGCAAGGCCTTTACCACCAGGGAGGGGCGCCGGGCAGCAGCCTACAACCTGGTCCAGCATGGCATCACCAACCTGTGCGTCATTGGCGGGGATGGCAGCCTCACGGGTGCCAACATCTTCCGCAGCGAGTGGGGCAGCCTGCTGGAGGAGCTGGTGGCGGAAGGTGGGTCTGTGCCTGGTGCACTGGATGCCCTGGGGTTTTGTTTTGCCGCTGCTGCCAGGCATGGGAATGGGCGGGACAGAGGGAGGAGGGAGTCCTGGGTACCCCGAGGCAGAGGAGTGGCTGTCTGGCGGCTGGCCGGGGAGGAGTGGCGTCTGCCAGCGCGAGCTCGGAGGTCTCCCAGAGATGGAGGTCAGTGCTCAGGCCTGAAGGAGGGGACTCAGGCAGTGCCTGGGCTGGTGGAGGCCGGCGTCGCTCACCCTACGAGGCGTGGACAAGTCTTCTCTGGGATTGATCCGAGGGAGATTCTGGACAGGCGTGGTCACAGTTTGCAGAAATAGAGTTAAAACCGGGGTGACATAAGACACAGAGTCCCGAGATTGCTGCTTGAAAAGTGGCCTCTCGGAGCCGTGTCTGTTCCATGTCCCTCGTGTGGGGGACCCTGAGGCGAGGCCTTGGCCGCTCTGCAAGGCACCCCAGAGGTCCCTCGTCTGCACTTGGCCCCAGTGGATCCGGCTGTGCTGCCACAGGGTTCCAGGCAGGAGGAGGCTGAGCCTGGAACTGCGGGGCCCCTGCCAGGCTGCACGCCTGGGATGCGGGGGAAAGGGTGGCAGGACAGGGGTCTCTGGCCCTGTGGTGGGGCCAGTGGAGCCTCAGCCAGGCCCTCCCGCTGCTCCTGGCCCAGGTAAGATTTCAGAGACTGCGGCCCGGACCTACTCGCACCTGAACATCGCCGGCCTAGTGGGCTCCATCGATAACGACTTCTGCGGCACCGACATGACCATTGGCACGGACTCGGCCCTCCACCGCATCATGGAGGTCATCGATGCCATCACCACCACTGCCCAGAGGTGAGTGAGGCTGGCGCCAGCGGCCAGCTCAGGGCCCCTCCTCCCCGCACGGTGGTGAGGTGGTCTCAGGGTGACAGCCATCCGCAAGGGCAGCGGACTCTGGTAGCCCCCGGCATCCAGGCCAGCCGCCCTCAGCCCCCAGCTGGGGGAACGCACAGCGGGCTCCACTCCCACTCTGCCAGGCTGCGGGGGGCCTTTGTGCAGCCCCTTCTGAGGGGCAGCTGCTTGCCCTGGGGTGTGACGCCCCCAAAGGAAGTCCTGGGCTGGCCAGGCCTGGGCTCGGCAAATGACCCTCAGCCTTGGAGCAGTCGAAACCAGCCCAAAGGCTGGAAGGAACCCAAGGTATCTTTTCGCTCAGAGCCTGGGCGTGAGAAGGGGCTGTCCCCTGCCTGCCTCTCCATCCAGTGGGTCCCTTGAGCACCCCGCAGGGAATCGGGCCGGCAGGGCTGTGTGGCTGGCACTGATGCATCCCTCCTGTTCCATCTCCACAGCCACCAGAGGACCTTCGTGCTGGAAGTGATGGGCCGGCACTGCGGGTGAGGAGGGGCTTCCTGGCCGGCTGGGGTGGGCCGGGTGCTGCTGGGGACCGCAGCGACAGGTGTGGCATATTTATTCTAGGGCTCAGTTAACACCATGGGTGGGGTGTGAGAGAGCCGGGTGGGGGCCGGGAGAGACAGAGAAGCTGTGGCCCAGAGTCGAACCTCTGGGTAAGGGGAAGCTCCCCTCAAAGACTGGGTGGGGGTCCTGAGCAGGCAGGCGCTCGTCCCTCCAGGTACCTGGCGCTGGTATCTGCACTGGCCTCGGGGGCCGACTGGCTGTTCATCCCCGAGGCTCCGCCTGAGGACGGCTGGGAGAACTTCATGTGCGAGAGGCTGGGTGAGGTGGGTGCCGTCCAGCCTGCTAGGGGCTGCAGGTGTCCTGGGGCACTGGGTGGGGCCGCAGGTGTCCTGGGGCACTGGGTGGGGCCGCAGGTGTCCTGGAGCACTGGGTGGGGCCGCAGGTGTCCTGGGGCACTGGGTAGCGCCCCTGGGGTTTTGGGACCAGCTTTGACCAACTCATCTATCACTTATTGGATCATCAGCAGCTGCAGGTGCCCCTCGGGGCGGGACGCACAAGGAGTGGGGGGCTACGGGGCTGACCTCCGTGAGGCACCTGTGGTCCTGCCCCCAGTGGGCAGGAGGTGGAGAGGGTCACTCAGGCCACCGCCGCCCCAGGCTCAGCTCTGTGGTCAGTGTGGGGACCTCGGTGAGGCTGCTTCCTGGGGTGGGACTGCTGAGCCTGGGCCAGTGGGAGGTGGTTGGTTGTGAGGTCCAGACGGCAGGGCCCTGGGGCGGCAAGGCCAGGAGCTGGGCCAGGTGGAGAGCAGGGCCTTCCCCTGAGGGCAGTCAGGGCCCGGGGGTGGGTTCTAGCCTGGAAAGATGTGTCGGAAAGTGGCTGTAGCCACAGAGTGGACAGGAGGTCCTGGAAGCAGGAGAGAGTGGGGAGGCTTCTGGGAGGCCAAGACCGCCTCTGGGAGGGATGGGGGGTGCCTGGCGGGGAGGGGTGTGTCTGGAGTGGGGGTGCTTGGAATGCCGCCCTCTGGTTCCCTTGAGGGGTGGAGTTGGGGGCTCTGGCCTAGAACAGGCTGACACTGCCCTGTGGACCCTGAGACCCCTCAACTAGGACAGGTCAGCCCCTCGGTGGGGCGGGGCTCAATGGTGGACCAGAGGCACGGGCCATTCAGGCTGTCCTCCGCCCATACCCGACCATGCAGGGCAAGCCCAGGGGCCCCCGTGGCTCTAGCTTTGTCGTCTGTGCGCTGAGGCTGAGGCAGGACCACTGGAACCAGCCCTGGGGGCAGAGGGTGGGTCTGGGGCTGACACGGTATCCCTGTCCCCATGTGAAGGTGGCAGCGTCACTCCCATTTGTGTGGACACTGGTTCCACCTCCGCGTGGCTGTATAGCGCTGCCGAGGGCAGTGGGAGAGGCCGTGGGTAATGACCTGGCTTCTAGAACCTTCCCCAATGGAGCCTAGGGGCCAGGGGGAGACGGAGCCCAACAGGCGAGGCTGGCCCGAGGTGCGGGTCCTATGAGGGGCCTGCTCTCCTAGGGCAGGGACTTCACCCCGGGGGTCCCAGCTGCAGTGGTGACCTCGGCCTTAGCTTATGTCTGTGACTCAGGTCGGGCCCTCCTGGAAGTGGCCTGGATGCAAGGCCGGCCCACCTGCTTCCTTCCTGCTCTGTGTGAGCAGCTCAGGCCCTCGCTGAGTCTGTTTCCTCCTATAACGTGCGGGTTCCCACCCTGCCCACCACCCAGGGTGCACTGGGGCAGGGAGGGTGGCGCAGCTCTCCTGTGGGACCTGCAGCCCATCTTCCGGGTGTCTGACCTCACCTGCACTGGCGCCACCTCCTCCAGGTAGCCCTCCACTCCCACCGCACCCGGGCCCTGTCTGAGCTGCTCCAACCCTGTCCCTGTAGGAGGCTTTGTGGCCCGTGGTGGGCAAACATGGGGCTTGTGGCTCAGAGCGAGTCCCACAAATGTTGGCTAGGTCGTTGAAGTGGACAGCTGGAAAGCCCTTTCAGTTCCCAGAGAGCTGGGCCGAGGCTGGTGTGTGGTGCTGAGGCAGCAGCCTGAGGCTGGCAGAGGGGACGGTGTGTCCTATGTGCACCAGTGTGGACCCACAGTGGCTTCAGGGTGCAGGGTGTCCGGGGAGCCCTGGCTGGTGCCAGCGATGTGAGGTCCCTGGTTGTAAGGATGAGCAGATGGAAGCTCACAGGGGCCCCAAGTGGCCCAGGCTAGCCCGGGCAGGCCCCTCTGCCCTGTGCCCCGTGGAGTGGCAGCCCTGTGTGTCTTCCTGCCTGGAAGCCTTCACCAGACACAAGGGCCCAGCTCCAGCGTGTGTGTGCTGGGCCCAGCCCCGAGGGCCCCCTTCCTCCCCTGCTGCCCTTCCCAGGCTTACGGGCACCACCTCCTGGAGGGCGGGGGTCCTAGTGGGCCCAGCCTCATCTCTGCCCTCGTGCTCCGGGCCTGCTTTCCTCCTGCTGGGTGGGGGTGGTGCCCTGGCCGACGTGGGTTGGGGATGGTGGCCCCAGGGAGGGCTCCTGGCGCCTGGGGGCTGTGTCCGGGGCAGGCTTCCCTGCCTGGCAGCTGAGCCCTGTCATGTCTTTGACCCAGACTCGGAGCCTTGGGTCCCGGCTGAACATCATCATTATTGCTGAGGGTGCCATTGACCGCAACGGGAAGCCCATCTCATCCAGCTACGTGAAGGACGTGCGTGTGGGCCTGGGGGTGGCCACTGGGCAGACCCCCTGCTCCTCTAGGCCGTGTGGGCTGGGGCTCAGGGCTGGTCCTTCCCACTGTCCTGCAGCTGGTGGTTCAGAGACTGGGCTTCGACACCCGCGTAACTGTGCTGGGCCACGTGCAACGGGGAGGGACGCCCTCTGCCTTCGACCGAGTCCTGGTAAGTGGCCGCCACCCTGCCCTGCGTACGTGCGTGGGTAAGCGTGGTGTGTGTGTGTGTGTGTGTGTGTGTGTGGGCAGTGTGCACGCGAGCGTGGCACGTGCACTGTGTCCATGTGGCTGTGGGTGAGTGTCCATGGCTGTGTGTGGGGGTGTATGCGTGGGGGATGCCTGGTCCTTGTGAGTGTGTCTGTGTGTGTCTGGTCCTCGGTGTGTGTGTCAGTGTGTGTGGGTGTGTCAGTGTGGGTGTGTAGTGGGTGTTCCCTCAAGCTGTTGCTCCTCCTGGGGGAGACTGAGGCCTGGCTTATCCATTCCCCTGCAGGCGTAGGGAACTCAGACCTGGGGACCATGGGAGGCTCCCCACCAGCCTGTGCCTCCCGGCCGTTCTGCCCCCCACCCCCTGCCAGCCCAAGGTGGCAGCAGTCAGGGCCAGGGGTAGGCCCTGGGAGAGGGGCTGGGTGGGCAGAGGGTGGTGCCTGCGGCATCACAGTCTGGGGAGCTGGTGCTGGGAGGGAGCATTCGGGGTCTGGCGGCATCACAGTCTGGGGAGCTGGTGCCGGGAGGGAGCATTCGGGTCTGGCGGCATCACAGCCTGGGGAGCTGGTGCCGGGAGGGAGCATTCGGGGTCTGGCGGCATCACAGTCTGGGGAGCTGGTGCCGGGAGGGAGCATTCGGGGTCTGGCGGCATCACAGTCTGGGGAGCTGGTGCTGGGAGGGAGCATTCGGGGTCTGGCGGCATCACAGTCTGGGGAGCTGGTGCCGGGAGGGAGCATTCGGGGTCTGGCCTGGCTCACCGTCCTTGGTCCCGATCACCGCTGGGTGTCACTTTGTCCTCTGCAAAATGGGAATCAAGTTGGAGACAGATGGAATGGGTCTGGGGCCAGGCAGGCCCCATGGTAGGCAAAATGCCTGTGTATGAGGGTGGTCACCCTCTCAGGCAGGGCCACAGACTGTCAGACAGGTGGGCTTGTGCTGAGGGAGACCAGGTGACTGCGCCCAGCCCTGTGACTGCACCTGGCCCTGTGACTCCTGTGCTGAGCCGAGCATTCCCAGGGAACCCACAGAGCTGGACGAGGGCCACTCTACAGAGGGGACGCTTCCTCAGGGAGGGACCCTGCCGACCTAGCCAGGCAGCTGCTGTCCCCTCTGTGAGGCCTCAGGCTCACTCTGAAGAGCCTCGTAAGAGGCCTGGGACATCAGGGCAAGCCAGCCGCCGCCGCCGCTGAGCCTGGGTGACGGAAATGCCGCTGCTGTGACCAGGCCAGCCACGTGCTCCCAGCCTGCAGGCTGCCGGGTTTTCCAGCCAGTGTCTCGGATGCCCAATGCCGGCTCCGAAACAAAGGACAGTTGATCATCCCCAGCTGCAGCTGTCACCCAGAGTGTCAAGAGTTCTTGTGCTCCCTGAGCCCGTATTCCCACTGGGTGCCGCGAAGGGGGCCAGGGGACCCTAGCACGTGCAGTGATAACCTGGACTTTTCCAAGGAGCCTCATCCTGCATGGGGGGTGTCTCCGAGGCTGCTCTCCCTAAACAGTGTCCTAGAGAGACCGCCTGGAATAAGGTGCTGCCTGTGCCTCACTTGGAAGATGAAAAAACCTGTGGCCCTGGGGGTGCAGCTGCTGGGCTGCTACAGGGCCGGCCGCTGGTGGTCATGGGATGGCCACGGCAGCCGCAGGCCTGGCTTTCTTTTCCACTGTGGCCGGTTCCTGGGGTGGGGCTGGGGCCTGCCTTTGCAGTGTGTCCCTGGGGGGCAGCTCCTGGATGTGTCCACTGCCCAGCCCCTTGGCCGGCGCGGACACACACCAGGGAAGTCACGACATGAGGGCCTCCACGGGAGGAACCATCGCAGTGGATGGGGCCCTGGGGACCTGGCTCCCGCCCTTGCCCTGCGCGCCCAGCGATGGCACCGAGCGACGGTGGGTGGGTCGCATTGCATGGCACCCTGCACCCCGCAGTGCAGGCTGGGCCTCCCAGCAGGGCAGCGAGGACTCTGTGAAACGGTGTCCAGCGTGCCATCGTGAATGCTGGTCAGACACGTTTCCATCTCTGGTGCCACCTGTTCTGGAAGTTTCCGTCAGCGTGGGGGGCTCTGGAAGCTGGGGTTTGCGCATCTGCAGAGGATGGGCATGTGGCTTGGGGTAGAGGGACCAAGTGGGTGTGTCAGCCTGAACCCCTCCCCACAGAGCAGCAAGATGGGCATGGAGGCGGTGATGGCGCTGCTGGAAGCCACGCCTGACACGCCGGCCTGCGTGGTCACCCTCTCGGGGAACCAGTCAGTGCGGCTGCCCCTCATGGAGTGTGTGCAGATGGTAAGCCCTGGGGCCCCCCATCAGAACCACCTGGCCCCTCTCCCCAGTCCCCACTCACAGGCCCCACTGCTCTCTGGGGGTCCCAGCACTGTGAGCACCGGAGGGCAGGGCCTCGTGGCTGGCCCAGGGCATCCCAGGTCTCTAGGGAGGGGAGGGGTGTGAGCACATCCCCAAGTGGGACGTGGGACCTGGGACATTCCCCAAGAGGCGTGTCGGAGCTGCAGGGAGCCTGGTGAGCAGGGGAGTCACAGGGGTCCACGGCTACTGAGCTTCTGTGGGCAGTGGTGGGAGTTGGGGTTACGATGGGTTGGAGGAGGAGGGGCCGGTGATCAGAGCAGAGCCCTGGGAGGAGCTCGGGCAGGTGATGGGGTACACTGGGGTGGCTGGAGCAGGGACCCGGGAGAGGAGGTACGGGGAGGGTAGAGGCGAGGGGGCCGGGTGTGGGGGCTGGTCCAGCCCTGGCTCAGTGGGTTTGGAGGCCTGCAACTGGGGCAGAGTGGCCCTGCCTGGAGCCGGAGCTGCTGGGAGGAGAGGAGGGCAGCTGGGGGCAGGGTAGGGCCTCCTGGCCTCAGCCAGCCTCAGAGGAGCTGGCCTTGGTGGGGACCACTGTTCCTAGGGAGAGGCTGCCAGGCCTGGGCCAGGGTCAGGAGATGCCGGCCAGATCTGCCCTCGTCAGGCCCACCGGCTGGGGCAGTGGCCATGGGTGTGTGGGCCGGGCACCGCATAGTCTGTGTTCTGTTTCTCTTCCTTAAGACCAAAGAAGTGCAGAAAGCCATGGATGACAAGAGGTTTGATGAGGCCATCCAGCTCCGTGGTGGGTAAGCCCCCTCAGCAGACCCCTGCACTCTTACATGGCTGGGTCCTGGTGCCAGGCAGCACGTGCTGCGGTGGCGCTGTGCACGCCTGGCCTGGGTCATCCTTCTAGGCACCGCGTCTGAAGATCGAGGGAGGAAGGGGCCCGCGGGTGGTACAGGAGGCGGGCTGGGAGGTGTGGTGCCACAGGACACCCTGGGCGGTGGCATGGGCAGGGCCCAGTACACAGGGATCTGGGCATGGCGAGGGGATGAGAAGCTGTGGATGCAAGCCTAGGACATGGGGTGGCCCCGCGGGGGCTGGGAAGGCTGGCAGATGTTGGGTGTGGGTGCCGCTCTCCTGCAGGCATCCTGGTGGCCGGGTCAGGCTGGATTGGACGTCTGGTTTCCCATCTGTGCCCCCACCCGCTACCAAGTTGGCCAACCCTCCCTTGAGCTGGATGCCGGCCACGTGCTTTGCTGCACGGGCTGGCGTGGCCTCGTGTTGGGGGTCTCTCACCTTCTGTGGAAGGTGCCCTGCCTGGCATACGTGGTGTCTGCTGCCTCATGGCTGAGCTTCCATCGGGCCGTGTGCCTGTGACCAGCCTCCTGGGCTCTGTCACGGCTGCACTGTGGCTGTGTGCCGTGGGGCTGCTGGGCTGTGCATGGCGTGACCCGAATCCTTTCCAGGAGCTTCGAGAACAACTGGAACATTTACAAGCTCCTTGCCCACCAGAAGCCCCCCAAGGAGAAGGTGAGGCAGGGAGCAGCACCCACAGAGGGAGAAATGGGCTCGGTTATTCTGCAGCCTCTTCACGCTGGCCCCTGTGGCTGGGCCCGCCTGCCCCCACTTTCCCTCCTGCTGGGGTCCGAGCTGTGAGCAGGGAGGGTGGGCTTGACCTCTGCCTGGGCTCAGGCACAACTGTGGCTGGCAGGTCCCAGAGGCTGGGACCCTGGCTGCAGGGCTGGCTGTTGCTTCTCAGTGGTTGATGGAAATGAAGTCAGGCCCACAGGCTTAACTCAGGAGAGGAGGAGCCATTGTATAGAAAATGTCCCCCGTGGCCAGGCTCACACCTGTAATCCCAGCACTTTGGGAGGCTGAGGTGGCCGGATCACCTGAGGTCAGGAGTTCAAGACCAGCCTGGCCAACATGGCGAAACTCCGTCTCTACTAAAAATACAAAAATTAGCTGGGCGTGGTGGTGGCACATGCCTGTAATGCCAGCTACTCAGGAGGCTCAGGCAGGAGAATCGCTTGAACTTGGGAGGTGGAGGGTGCAGTGAGCCGAGATCCTGCCATTGCACTCCAGCCCGGGCGACAAGAGTGAAACTCTGAAAATAAAATGTCCCCAAACAGCTGAAAACCTCAGGAAATGGGATCTCTCTAAAATAAGGATGAAATGGCTTGTTTCTAAAGTCCTGGGGGACAACGAGGGCCCTGTAGAGAGAGTCATGGCCAGTGAGGTCCTGGCTGCCAAGCCCCTTGAGCCACAGCCGGAGCTGCAGGCCAGGGCGGACAGCGTGGCCCAGCCTGGGTCTGGTCTTCCCTTCCGTGGTCATCTTTGGGTGTCCCTGCTGCTCCAGCCTCCTGCTTATCCCCAGAGCCAGTCAGTGCGCTCCACCCTCCGTGGTGGGGCAACATGGTCTCCATGAACCCAGAACCTGGCTGGGGCGTGACTGGCTTTGTGGGCAGCAGGGCTGGCTCGTACCAGGACTCAATGGGGCCATGTGGCTGTGGAGCCCTTGGGTGTGGTTGCTGCCAAGTGGGGTGTGCGGCATGTGACAGGTGCGCGCCAGGTTCAGAGCCTCAGCACTGGGGTGGAGGGGAGGTGGTGGTGGCCATCACTGGATTCACATAGACGTAGTGGGGTTTTGTGTCCATCAGGTTAAATTAACTGTAGTCCTGATGGGACTGTCTCCACGTCTTTTCCCTTCCCTTAATATGGCTACTAGAAAACACGATAGTCAGGGCCCCTTCCTCACTCGTGGCTGTGCACCCCCTGCCCCCCCGCCCGCTGCCAGCCCCTTGTGTGGGCACTGACCTGTGCTCCCGCCCCAAGCCTGGCTTCACAACGGTGCTCGCCCCCTCTGCCTCCTCTGCTGCCTGCGTGCCAGGGGGCCAGGCTTGCACCATGTCTCTTTTGGTCTTCACCAGAATCTTCTGGAATTAGAACAGATACCGTATTCCCAGGGCAGTGGGTGTGCTGGGCAGTGTCCAGGCTGGTGGCAGGGCCTGGCCCCTTTTTCCAGAACCTGCCGGCCTGCTGACTCCTGTGCAGGTTGGGGGTCCCCTCCTCGGCCGTGCCTCACGCTCGTCTCCCTTTCTCTCTGAAGTCTAACTTCTCCCTGGCCATCCTGAACGTGGGGGCCCCGGCGGCTGGCATGAACGCGGCTGTGCGCTCGGCGGTGCGGACCGGCATCTCCCACGGACACACAGTATACGTGGTGCATGATGGCTTCGAAGGCCTAGCCAAGGGTCAGGTGGGTCCAGCCGGGGCAAACAAGCGAGGACTTGGGCCTTCTCTATGCAGACTTGGGGCGTTTCCTGTGGAAGGCTGGCTGCTGGAGGTGGAGGCCGAGGCCTGGGTCTGCGTGTCGGTGCCCACCCAGGCCTGGGTACTCAGCTCTGTCTGCAGCATGATGCCCAACACTGGCTGGCCCCTGGGCACAGGCCCACCTCTGGGGGGAGTTGACCAGAGGCTCAGACTGGCCCTTGAAGCTGCATCTCCTCCTGGCAGGTGCAAGAAGTAGGCTGGTACAACGTGGCCGGCTGGTTGGGGCGTGGTGGCTCCATGCTGGGGACCAAGAGGTGAGCTGCCTGCTGCGGGTACCTGGGGGCAGGAGGGCCAAGGCGCAGTATCCAGGCCCCGCAGGTGGGGGCGGCAAGGGGAACCCAGCCCGGGGCCCTGGGCTCGGCCCCTCTTCCTGCTGGTGGTCTGCCCAGAGCAGGCTTCACGCCTCCTGCCTGGGGCTTCCTGGCCTGAGCTCAGCTGTGTAGGGCAGGCTGCTCTGGCGGCCCCTTGCCCACGGTGGGCTCTCTGTGGCAAGGAAGCTAGCCAGCGTCTGTCCCTGCCTGGCCGGGCCAGGCAGCCTGCACTGTCAGCACTCTGGCTGAGGCTGTGGGCCTGTCTGATGGCTTTTGTCCCAGGGCCTTAGACCCTTCCGTGGGCATGGGGTGGGCACAGTCACCCTGTGTGACTACAGGGGAAGTTGCTGAGTCCTGAGCCACTGAGTGGCTGCAAGGGCCAGAGGAAGCATCCTCTCCTGCCACTGAGTGTTGAGCGAGAACGCCTCGGGCAGGAAGGGGTTCCCATGGGGAGCCCAGGGGGGTGGGGGGTTCACTCGGTTGCCTGGCCGGTGCCTGGTGATGCTGAGTGGTGCCCAGGCGGCTCACGCTGGGCGTGTGTGTCCCTCTCCGAGTGGAGCCACAGCGCCACATCCAGGGCGTTGCAGTGACTGCTGACCGGCTCGGAGGAACGGCCAAGGCAATGCCTTTCTGTGATCAGATGCAATCTGGACACGTGTCCCCGGGTGCTACGTGTTCACGCGGCTGTGTCTCTGACTGCAGGACCCTGCCCAAGGGCCAGCTGGAGTCCATTGTGGAGAACATCCGCATCCATGGTATCCATGCCCTGCTGGTGGTCGGCGGGTTTGAGGTGAGGGCTGCCCACGGACGAAAAAGCCCTGGGGCACAAGAGAGCCAAGGTGTCCTCCCGCCGAGGGGGCCTGTCCTGAAAACCCGTGTGCCAGCTGGGCCGATGCAGCGGCTGAGAGGATCGGGGTTTTAAGTGTGGTGTGTGGGCTCGGGGGGGTTCTTCACAAGGTTCCGATTAACCCCGGTGCTGGGGAGGGGCAGGGGAGGAAGGGGACTCGGAAGCCGGAGGACGAGAAAGAAGGGAGGCGGAGGAGGCCGAGGTGTAGGCGCTGGATGGCATCGCTTACGTGGTGTCCTGGCACTGGGCAAGCTGTCACTAAATAATGAATAAGTGACAGCCCTTTCCCCTTGCCCTCCATGGAGTGGATCTGGGGTCAGAGTGGGTTGGAGGGGCCTCCTGACCCTCATTAGAGTCCAGTTTCCCTGGTAGGCGTCCTGAGATGACACCAGGCTGACTGCCTGGCCCAGCCCCAGGGGATTGAGCAGGTGGGTCCTGGCGTCCAGCACGGGGCACGTGGCAGGTCGGCAGGGAGCAGGGCTGGGCGGCCGCTGGCAGAGCCTGTCCCTGGCCCACCCTGGTCTTGGTGCTGTTTTTGACCTGCCCCCCGTCCCTACTGCTGCAGGCCTATGAAGGGGTGCTGCAGCTGGTGGAGGCTCGCGGGCGCTACGAGGAGCTCTGCATCGTCATGTGCGTCATCCCAGCCACCATCAGCAACAACGTCCCTGGCACCGACTTCAGCCTGGGCTCCGACACTGCTGTAAATGCCGCCATGGAGGTACGGGGCTCCTGGACCCCTGCCTGCCATGCCCAGGCCCTTGTGGGGTGGGGCTGAGCCTACGGAGGCTGCTGGAGGGGACAGTGCATGGTGAGCACCCGGGAGGGCTGCCAGGGTTGGGGTTTGTGGGGCACAGGCCCGGGTGAAGGGGCTCAGCTCCCTGCCATAGCCACTTCCAGGGCCAGGGGGGCCCTGCGTTGTTCCTCGCTACTGTGACGAGCTCAGATGGGGAGACTAAGGCGGGAGTGTCCCTGCCCCAGTGCTGGGTAGTCTAAGAGCAGTGCCTGGCCTCTGTCCAAGGGTGCCAGGGACACCCCTGCCCGCTCACAGCCAGTGTGTGTGCAGGCCGCTGTCCACTGTGCCTTGGGGGGTGGGGTCGCCTGGTTGAGAACCCTGGTCCTGTGGGGCCCAGGTGGGAGGTGGGCCCAAGCCTGGTGCTGCTGGCTGTCTGGGTGCGTCAGCCCCAGGCTGGCTTTGGAGACACAGGGCTCCCTGCAGGGTAGCCATGCCCACGGCCTGCAGGGAAGGGTGGGCACGTGGAGGACCCCGACCCCCCTTGTCCCCCAGAGCTGTGACCGCATCAAACAGTCCGCCTCGGGGACCAAGCGCCGTGTGTTCATTGTGGAGACCATGGGGGGTTACTGTGGCTACCTGGCCACCGTGACTGGCATTGCTGTGGGGGCCGACGCCGCCTACGTCTTCGAAGACCCTTTCAACATCCATGACTTAAAGGTGAGCCCAGCCTAGCCCCTGCTGCAGCAGACCCGCCGGCATGCCAGCCTGGGCCCCAGACACTCAGGCCGGCCAGTGCAGGGCAGCGCCTGGGCAGGCGGGACTCATAGCCCAGTGCTCTTGCTGGCCCTGCATCGCTGGTCAGCCTGGAATTCCCTCCTCTGGCTCATCCGTGTCCGCCCCTCCCGCAGGTCAACGTGGAGCACATGACGGAGAAGATGAAGACAGACATTCAGAGGGGCCTGGTGCTGCGGTGAGGCTGCCATGGGTCCCCGGCCACAGCTGAGCTTCCAACCCTCAGGGCTAGGGGTGGGGCTGCTGAGGAGCGGCTGGGCAGGAGAAGGCAGGAGGGGTCCTTGGAGAGGGTGGGCGAGGGCCGCTTTCCTGGGAGCTGCCACTCCCTCTCCCAGGCCTGGCCCAGCGGGGACTCAGGATTTGGGGGAGACCTGAACTCGTTCCCCGCTGACTCAGGCCCTGCTGTCCCTCTCAGGAACGAGAAGTGCCATGACTACTACACCACAGAGTTCCTGTACAATCTGTACTCATCAGAGGGCAAGGGCGTCTTCGACTGCAGGACCAACGTCCTGGGCCACCTGCAGCAGGTGTGGGGCAGGGGTGAGGCTCTGAGAGGCCTGCCCCTCTTTCCTGCTACCATCTGTCCCTGGGCCCAGGGGTCCCAGCCTTCACGGGCACCCACGGGCACTCCCGGCAGGCCCTCGGGCATGTGTGCCCTGCCCCAGTGAGGGGACCGAGGCCCGTATCTAGGTGAGGTCTCATTCCAAGAAGGGGTGGGGCTGGGGCTGGAGCCGGGGCCCAAGCCAGGGCATTCACAAGCTGAGCCGAGCTCCCCACCCCTGCCAGGCCTCCTGTGGCCACTTCCGCCGAGCCCCTCACCTAGATCCTGGTTTGCTCCCTGCCTTATGGTGGCCCTGCAGGAAGCCCGCGTCCTGGGGTTTTCTGAGCCAGGAAAGGGAGTCAGGGTGGCTGGGCATGGGGCCCGAGGTGATGGGGCCCGAGGTGGGGCCACCGGCTGCCGATGCAGGGCCCAGGAGTCACTTGACTTGGCCAGGGGGCAGCCGACTGCCGGCCTCGGAGGCAGCTTCTGGCCTGGACTTGGAGCTGGAGAGAGGAGGCAGGGTCCTCGATCGGGAACAGACGGGAACTGTGCACGGGCTGGAAGGAATGGGTGTCAGAATCCGCCTGGGAGGTTCCCCGTGGGGACCCTGTCTGCACTGGGGTTGGGCCTCCCCTCTCCTTGGCCCAGGCAGCCCAGGGGAGTCCAGGAACCGGCCTCCCGTTTCCAGGGTGGCGCTCCAACCCCCTTTGACCGGAACTACGGGACCAAGCTGGGGGTGAAGGCCATGCTGTGGTTGTCGGAGAAGCTGCGCGAGGTTTACCGCAAGGGTAGGTGGTGGGTGCGACCCGAGGCCTCACTCTGCCCTCCCCTGGCTCCCTGGGGCAGGGCCTGGCTGTGGAGGCTGCCACGTGCCTCTGTTTGCAGGACGGGTGTTCGCCAATGCTCCAGACTCGGCCTGTGTGATCGGCCTGAAGAAGAAGGCGGTGGCCTTCAGCCCTGTCACTGAGCTCAAAAAAGACACTGATTTCGAGTGAGTTCCACCGAAGCCTCGTGGAGGCGGGTGGGGCTGAGGGGTGGCCCAGACCTTCCCTGAGGCAGGTGTGCCAGGCCCAGCCCCACGCGCACCCTGACCCCGCAAGGCCTCCTGGGCCCCCACGCCCGGGTCCCCGCCAGGCTGTGGAGAGCAGGGACCATGCCCAAGTCTTCTGAGCGCAGCACTGGGCGATACTTTCGGGTGGGCATGGGGGCACAGTGGGCAGCCAGGAGTGGGCACGCCTGAGGGCGGCTGCGGCTGACTCTGTGCTGTGCCTCCGAGGGATGGGGACCCCAGACCCGTCCCAGCTCCATGATATCGAGATGTTTAGAGGGAGGGGCATGCACAGGCCGCAGGGTCGGCGGGGTGGGGGGGCTGGGGGCGTGGCCTGAAGAGCTGCCCTGACCCCTGACTCCCCATCATCCCCCCATCCCCGCCCTGCACAGGCACCGCATGCCGCGGGAGCAGTGGTGGCTGAGCCTGCGGCTCATGCTGAAGATGCTGGCGCAATACCGCATCAGTATGGCCGCCTACGTGTCAGGGGAGCTGGAGCACGTGACCCGCCACACCCTGAGCATGGACAAGGGCTTCTGAGGCCGTGCCCACGCCCCTCCCCAGCCCCCTCCCATGCCAGCCGCAGCGCCAGGGCTCAGATGGGGCCTGGGCTGTTGTGTCTGGAGCCTGCAGGCAGGTGGGGGCTGCGTCCCTGTTCAGCCCACCCCCTGCCTCTATCCCTGGCCACCTGCCAGGCCTCCCTGGGGCTGCTGTCTTGAGACCAGCCTGCCAGGCCCTCCAGCAGGAGGACAGAGCACCCTGGGGCATCCACCTGCCTGCCCAGGGGACGTGGCGCTGTCGGTGTTTGGAGGCTGCTGCCCCCTGGCTTTGGCGCCCCATGGGCCCTCAACGTCTCCCCACGCTGGGCTCACTACATGGGCTAGCCCTCGCCCTACCTGGCCGGTAGGCTGCTGGCGCCTGGGTTGTGTTGAGAGGGGGATGCCCCTGGCCCTGCCTCACTGTGACCTGCTCCTGCCCACGTGCAGCACCTGTCACCTTTTCTAGAAATAAATTCACCCTGACTGTGGGGTGCATCCGTCTCTGGAGAGCACAGCCCGCGGAACTCCTCGGAGGGAGGGGAGCAGCACCGTGCGGCCAGCCCAGTGGGCAGCGGCCCCAGGGGTGGAGAGCCCTCTGGCCAGTGCCTGGGCCAGGCCAAAGGGACATGTGCCCTAGGAGGCCACAGGCGCTCTCCAGGACTCCCTGGGGGCCACCAGGGTGACCTGAGCCCCTCCTGGTCCTCCCCTGGGGGCAGAAGGGTACAGCCTCACTCCTCTGTCTTCCCAACCTCAGCCTGAGTGGGGGTCTCCAACCTGCAGGCTGGTGGCTGACTTGAGCCAGCATCCAGGAGACATTGATGGTGGACACGCAAGAGGGGAAGAGAAGGCAGTGCAAAGCTGTGCCCACCAGGGGCTGGGGCTGAGTCCTGCAGGTGGTTATGGGGTGGTGGACGCCCTGCTCGCAGGATGCCTATTAACCTTAGCGTCGAAGCCCACGCTCTGCATCACCAAGCTGGCAGGTGCTTGCCCAAGAGGGCTGCTTCCTGCCTGCAGTGCCACCCTGGGGATGTGGTTTTGGGACACAGGAGGTATCTCAAGGGAGACCCTGGCTTGGAGGGTTCTAAGGGCCACATTGAGGGCCCCTGGGCGTCTCCTGGTTGAGCTCAGGCCAGTGAGGTGGCTCTAGGGACCTGGTGAAGGGGCTGCGGACCCTCTTGCCGTCGGGCACCTTGATATTCCCAAGAGCCCCTCACTGTGTTGGCCCTAGTGCCGGAGGCCTCCAGATTGCTTCACTCTGGAGGTGGAGGGGCCCACACCTAGTGGCCTTCTAGTTCATTCTGAGCTGGGCCGTTCTGGGGCCAGGCCCTGGAGGGGACAGTTGTCTAAGGACAGTGCTCCTGGGTCTGCAGCTCTGTCTCAAAGGAACAGAGGAACGGGTTCGCAGGCCCAGGGAACCACACAGGCATGCCTTGGGGGCTCTGTTGTGTCACACCGTCTGGGATCAGGACTCAGTTCTGAGTAGACCCCCCTTGGCCTGCCCTGCCTGATGAGGTGTTAGAACCTGTTCAGCTGCCACTCAGCTGCTGCACCCAGGTGGTGGCCTGTGGCTGATGCCCGGGACAGTGGCCGCCTCCCTCCTGGGCGACGTGCTGTGGCGAGCGCCTGCGTCAGGCCCACTTCTGGCTGCGTGGAGTTGGCGTTTCTGGTATTTTGGGCAGAGTGATGCGGCCTCCTGGGCCCTTGGTCCTCTCCTGTGAACTGGGTGAATGGGACAGTGTGATGGCAGTGCTGCTCGGCTTGAGAACCCACTTTTGGGGTGACTTGGGGAGGAGTGGAGTGGGACTGTGGGGTACCCCGAGCTGGACGTGCTTCTGGCTGTCCTCCATGGCTGGGGGCATTGGGTGACGAGGTGTCGGGAGGGGGAGCATGCAGGAGGCTGAGGTTGGAGGCGGCAATGGTGGGGACGGGGATAGGGGGAACCGTGGGGCTGAACGCAGGCAGCTGCCCCCACAGGTCCCACCCAAGGTGCGCACGGTGTGGGGCAGGAGGGCGCCGGTGTAAGCCCCACATGCCCACGGCAGCGCATGGCAGGGGAAGTGGAAGGGACTCAATTTAAACGACCTCAACCATTCCAACAAAGCGCTTTACTGAGGGCACCCACCCCACAGTCCCAAGGAGACACAGGCCTGAAGACTGTCCACCCTCTGTGTCCCGAGTGGTGACTCCACTCCCCACTGCCCGGAGATCACACACCTTCTGGAGCGACTGTCTTCACCCTGGGCTTCCCCAAGTCCGGCGACAGTGGCTGCCCCAATGCTGCAGCTGGCTCTGGTGATGGTGGCACGGCATGGCCCCGAGCTTGGGAGAACAGCGGCCTGCACGCGTGGTCACGCATCACCGCTCAGTGGAGGACGGGGACATCTCACGGAGATCTGGATCTCAACCCCACACAGGACAAGGGCCCAGGGAGCTGGCTTTCCTACACACCAGCTGGAAGACTGGCTCCCCATCTTACGTGAATGCTTCCTTGGTTTTGGGGGGCACTAGGAAGGTCCCCAGGGCCGCGGGTCACTGCCCAGATTGTGGCATCCTCATAAGACTTGCGATTCTTCCCAGAGGAAAGAAAACCCCTCTCAGATGCTCCAAGGACTCCCCTAGTCCAGCTGCTTCCTGTGCCAGGCCCGGACCCCAGAGCAAACAGGCCTGTTCATCCACAGCCTCACAGCTGAGGGCCCTCCTGCAGTTCTTCACAGGAGAGAGAGAGGAAGGCGCACCTGCCCAGCCCGGCCAAGAAAACAAAACCCTCTCCCGTGGATGCGGGAGGTGCTGCCTGCTGAGAGCAGCTCAGGGCAGATGTCCCTGTGGATGCCAGCATTGTCGAAGTCTCCCTTGTGCAACAGAAATCTATCCAAGGACCAAGGGCTGGAATCGGCAAAGCCATCCGTGAATACCTCCTCATTCTGTGGAGAAACGGCCCTTACTTTCAGGAAGACTGTCACAACCATGCCTTGGGAAATGTCACCTCCAGATCAACCTTGGGAAAATCTTTTATTAGGGAGGACAGCCTGCAAAATCCTCCCTTTAAGAGCCCAGGCCAGCCCAGAACCACCAAACCACAGAAGGGGAGTCCTGGGGACAGGACTGGTGCGGACAGCATCTCTACCGCCCTGGTTAGCTGGTACCTAACACCCACTCCTGCCCTCGGCCGATGTGGCGAACCAGGGAGGCTTTTGTGTGGGGCCAGGGCTGCGGCCGTGGCAGCCACCCTCCAGCTCCCGGGGGCTGGGGAAGACGCTGGGGTCCCCGTGGAGGGTGGAGTGGCGCTCAGGTCCTGCGGTCACTCGGCGTGCTCCTGCACCTCCTCCCCACGCAGGGCCTGCAGCCGGCTGCCCACAGTCTGCTGCACGGCCTCCAGCCCCTCTGCGTCCAGCTCCCGCAGCAGCAGCAGGATGGCACTCAGGACATTCTGGGGGCAGAGAGAGGTGCGGGCTAAGCCCACCCAGCACCGCGAGGCTGCTTCCCTCCACAAGGGCTGGGGCCTGGCCAGCGATGCCCCACCACAAAGCGACTGGTCCCGGGGGTGCGGGCCGTCCAAGTGACTGACCGGCACACACGGAGAATCTGAGCAGAGGAGGAGCCCTGTCTGTGAACATGTGTGTGGCGCTTCTTCCACGTGACTCCTGTTGCCCTCAGCCCAGCAGGGCCTGGGCCCACATTCCACAGACCAGGAGACCAGGAGAGGCTGAGGGGCCAGGAGGGCTCCGTGCGGGGCACGTGTTACACGTGTGTGCGCATTCACAGACCCACACACGCAGCTCCCACTGGGGCGCAGCTCTTCAAGGCCCTGTGAGGCTCCATCCTCCCTCCCCACGATTTCTGTGCAGTGGGCAGAGGCAGCAGCGGCCCCCTAGCAGCCCATCACTCACCCTGCTCTTGTGGCTGCTCAAAGCATCCCTGGGTGAGAAGGAAGGAAACTGGTCCTGGGAAGGGGGCTTCAGGCCAAGTTCACCCCGGGCGCTGCTGGTGAGAGGGACACAGGCGTGTGAGGGTCAGGGGCTCGTGGCAGCGGGGGCCTCTGCAAACCCTGTCTGCAGGTCACATCCAAGCAAAGGCGGGGCTCATGCAAATCCCACCTGGCACACGGGGGCAAGAAAAGGGAGGCAACTCCTGTGAGGTCAGGGGCTACAGATGGCAGCTCCTACAGAGCCCGGCACTTACTTCACGTGTGGGGTGCCCTCCCGGCACCCTGGGGCTCCCCAGCTGTAATACCTTCCACCCGGGGCCTCGGGGACAGGGTGGGGGCCACCCGAACACACAAATGCGGGGGGAGAGCTCCTGACCATGGGGTCAAGCCCTGTGCCGGACGGCAGATGCCTAATGGAGATCACATCCCGATGCCCCCACCACAGGCACCAGCAGCAGGCGTGATCTGCCAAGCAGGAGAGAAGCGCCCAGCTTCTATCAAATGTGTTCGTGACCTGCAGCCAACTGCCCTGGGAGGCGCCGGCGTCTCACTGCAGTCAGCCCTGTGGCCCCTCCGCGGCCCCCAGGCCCAAGGCCGTACGGGCACTGATGGCCGTGCCCACAAACCATTCCAGTGACTGTGGCCCTAGGCCACACCCCCCACCAGGGGCTCCCTGCACCTCACAAGCTCTGGTGCTGCAAGCCTTCTCTGTGCCAAGGCACGGGGCCTGGCTCACCCCCCTCCTGCTCCCTGGCACATCCACTGTTGGGCAAAACATGGACCTGCCACTGAAATCACTACCTGGGCACTGAGTCACTCCCAGAGAATATGGATGAGAACAGACACTCCCCCGGATAATCCCTCTCCCTCACTTCCCAGAGATGCAGCTCACAGGAAGCCCCATTCACTCCCCGTGGGAGGACCCTGGGGGACAGGGACGGGCTGCGGAGTCCCCACTGCCCTCCAGCCTCACATTGCCTCCTCCTCGCTGTCCAGCGGGTCCTGGCCAGTCTCAGCAGCAGAGCTGAGGGACCTCAGTGTGCAGCATGGCTTGGGGCTGCCGTGGCCTGTGCCCTCTCTCTCCGGGGCGGCGGTGATCTCCTCTCCCTCACTCAGTGCACGGGACAGCTCTTCCTCCGTCACAGCTTTGGGATGAAGGACAGAAGACAGCATGAGTGGCCTCACCCACGTGCAGGCCACACGCACTGCAGCTCCAGTCCTTACTGCAGCCTCAGGCACAGCCTGCTTGTGAAATGCATGCAAGTGTATCCACCTCCAGGGACAACTCCCAGAGTAGGAGCCGGTTCCTCACTGTCCCATCCCCAGCCTGGCACGGGCCGACACACAACAGATGGTGGAGGGCTGCTCAGGAATCTCAACACCAGCCTTGGCCAGAAGCAAATACTCCTCAAAACCTCAACTAAGACACAATAGAAAAAGGAACAGATCATCCTTAATTTATTCCATTTTACTCACATATCAATTTCCCTAAAGTTTATATTACTAATATTAATAAAATTGTCTGGAAGAAAATATTAGTGTCCGTATGCCTGACAAGGATGAGACACTAGTGTGCTGAGAATGCCAAGGATGAACAAACAGCATGAAACCACAGCCTGGAAAACTGTGTCGGTGCTGACGCTGGCCAGAGGAGGCACGAGCGCCTCCAATAGGTGGAGCGCAGCAGCGGGCACTGCGGTGCTGGGCAGCCCCTTCCCACGGCGGGAGCGCGATGGCACCGCCACCCTAGGTTCACAGTGGCCCGTGGAGCCTGCCCAGTCCCTGTGGACCAGTGCGACGCTGCTTGCCAGATACTGACGCCCTCACTCGCCATGGTGCATGGCGATGGTCAGAGCAGGGCTGCTACTCACAGAAGCAAAGAAGGAACCCTTTTGCTTTGCTACCAGGTCCTGCGGTCATCGGGGCATATGCAAACTGTCAGTCCCAGGAGGGACCCTACGCTGCGCTGCTGCATTCGGGCGGCGGGATCAAGAGGAGACACAAGCTAGGGGAACAGCCTCTGGAAGAGACTTCACAGGACACATCTGTGTCCCGCCAGACCAGGTATTTGCAGAAAAGGAGAAGAGAAAAGAGGGCCGGGGACATCCCCTTCCAGGGATTGTTTTGGGAGGGCCGGTGACCCCGCTGCGGCCACCTACCCTGGTTGTCCAGCTTCTGTAGGCGCGGCAGGGTGCGCAGCACGGTCATGCGGTAGCGGTGGGGGCTGGCGCCGCAGCACGGGTTCTCGGCCAGCCACAGCACCCGCAGACGCGGCAGCCCCTTCAGGTGGAAGAGCTCGGCCAGGCTGGGGATGCGGTTCCTCCGCAGGTACAGCTCGCTCAGGCGCTGGCACCGGCTCACGGGCTCCAGCGTGGAGATGCTGTTGACGCTGCACGGAGACCAGCACAGTCGGCGAGGGTCGTGGCCAGGGCCCCCAAGGCCACCTCTCAATCCCCACCCCCAGTAAAAGGCACTCAGGGACCTGTGTCCCTGCCCTCTCCTGAGAAGCCCAAATCGGATGTCACGAGTCATGTGCAGCGGACCTGGGCCGAGGAGAGAGCTGTAGGAAGGCCAGGCCCTGAACTCAAAGGCGGACTGGGGTGGACCCCGCCAGCAACAGCCCCTTGGCCCGACGCTCCGCATCAGCTCCTCAGGGCACTAGAGTGTGGGAGGTGGGGGATGTGGCCCTCCTTCACAGGTGAGGAAAACTAAGGCCTCTCAAGGAACATATCATGTCGCCCCAAAGCAGGGAGCGGCCAGAAAAACTCCTGGCAAAAACTACGAGCCAGCTCCATGTGACATGGGAGTGAGCACGGACCTTCCAAACCCCCGCTTGAGGGCGACAACTCTGGGGATGGGCCTCATTTCCATTCTACAGAATGTGGATGCGTCAGAGAAGTAGAGAAACGCAGGAGGCCGGGAGCGGAGACCTGCAGGCTTTACCCGACAGCGTGGGGTCCGTCCCCTCCGCAGGCGAACACGCGGAGCCGCTCCCGCAGGCCCTCAAAGGTGCGGAGCGTCCGCCTCCCGAGAGCCAGGGCCCCCTGCCTGGAGGGCTGCTCTCGCATCCAGCAGGCGCCTCAGAAGGGCGGTTACCAGGCCCCCATGGGCAGCCTGCGGTGCTGAGCCCCCCTCTCCATGCCATCCCTTCACTCGGGGTTTCCCAGGTATTGTCTCAGCAGCACCTAGCTATGAGGCTGCCCCATTTTACCAAGAGCAAAACTCAGGCTGTGGGACTCTTTCCAGGATGGAGTCTGCCCCAGGCACAGGCAGCGGCGTGATGTGCGGACCACACCCGTGGCCTCCAGGCTTCCTGCTCCGCTCCAGGGCAGTCAGGCGTGCAGGCACCAGGCACCTGAGCTCGGTCAACACCCTCGGGATCCTGTCCCTCCTGAGATGTGACAGAAATGGCCCCACACACGAGCGGCCTGATGCTCGGAGGCCCTGTGGCCCCTGGGTGACTCAGTGAGCGGCAGGGACAGGGCTGGATCCACAGCTCCGCCCCAAGCTTCCTGCCACCGTGGGAACCACAAGCTCCACGTTTCCCTGTCAGGTAAGCCTTTCGGAGGCAGGGCTGAAATCCCATCCTCACTGTGTCGCCTGACTTAGTGAAACGAGCCCCGCGGCAGGCACGCGCACCCCGGCTCAACCTCTGGGCGGGCACGCGCACCCCGGCTCAACCTCTGGGCGGGCACGCGCGCCCCGGCTCAACCTCTGGACTCGGGCTCCATCTCCTCCTCGTCTCCCTGTGGGGTGGGCACTTGTAATACCTCCATGTTACAGAAAGGAAACTGAGGCACAGAGGGCCATGCCTCGCCCAAGGTTAGCCAGCCAATAGACGGGAGGGCTGAGATTTGACCCAGGAACATGCCTCCAAGCCCATTTCATTCATTCAGCAAGGCTCGGGCAAGACAGGCTGGTGCCCGCACTGGGGATGCCTGAACACCAGATGGACTGGCCTCAGCCCATGGTGGGCAGCAGGCTGGGCACGGGCATCAACATGGCAATGCCAACCTTGGAGGGCGTTACGGAGGATGGGCAGGGGCTGGCCTACCCCGCAGCTGCCTGTGAGATCAAGAAGGTAGGTCACAGTCAGGGACCAGGGGCCTGCAACACCCACTCTCAGAGCGCAAGCCCTGGAGCCTTCTGAGCTGCCAGAGGGGTGGGCCTTCCCCACAGGGTTTAAACCCTTGTGAGCTTTTAAATGCGGAAACCCAAAGAAGGCACCCATCCAGCGTCTGGTGGGCAGTGGTGAGCCATGAGCGTCTGCTCCCTCCCTGGGTCCCACAGTAGGCAGGAGGGAATTCAGGGTAAAGGGAGCTCTTCTCTTCCCCAGAGCCCCCAAATACACCCCAACTGCCTCAAAGTCCAGTAACATTTGTTCATTCAAGGTTCCCTTAGTCTGTTGGGAGGGCAGTGACCCCAGAAGACAGGCACAGGTCATGGGGTGCAGAGAAACTGGTAAGCAGTGGTGGCACTGGGGGGCAGAAGAGGCCAGGACTCTGGGGTCCCGGGGCAGATGTGGCCACTGTGAATCCTTAGGAGGGCTGGCTCCACCACTGACTGGCCTAGTGAACACAGCAATGGCTTATCGGAGCACACAGGCCAAGGGTGGGCAGGGGTACAGCAGGGCAGGCAGGGGACAGGAGCCATCAGGAGGCCCAGGTGAGGCTCTTAGGAAGGAGGGCTGAACATGGGGGCCACAGGGTAGGCCCAGCTCTCGATGTCCCGGCCCCTCCCCTTCTAGAAGCCGCACTCAGTCTGTGCTGGAGGTTTCCAGGTTATGTCACAGTGCTGGGTCCCACTGGAGGGACGTGAGGCTCTGCCCCGGCTTCCAGGCCCCAGGCTGAGCATGCTGGCAGGAGCGAGGTACCTGAGTGTGATCACCTCCAGGCTGGGCATCTCCCGGCAAATGGAGATCTAGGAGGAAAAGAGCATGACTAGCAAGCATGGCACAGCAGGGCATCGCGGCCGCACTGCCATCAGCCACAGAGAACTGTCGAAGCCATGGCCAACCCACTTCCGGGGCCTGAGGGGCACGGCCCTGCTCAGCCAGTGTGCCCAGGGTGAATGCCCAGGAGCATGCCAGGCTCCCCTCTGACACCACCTTGCAGCCCAGACGCCCCGCAGACTGAAGGAGAAATGTGAGGCTCCTCCTTACACGCACTCTCTTTATTAAATTTTACAGCAGCATCGTTGCTGTCAGATGCTGCCAGCAGTGGAGACAGAGCATTCATTACTTTAGATGCCCTCAAAGGACATCAGGTAAGGGGACCCCAATGCCCCCTATGCAGGGATAGAAAGCAAGGAGAGGGTGGAAATCTCTTCTTGATAACAGGTCTGGGCCAAAAGGAAGACAGGCTTGAAACTGGATCTCAAATCACACTGGTACTGTCAATTCAGGGGTGAGGTGCCCAGTGGTCCACAAAGCCTTCACAACCTGCAAAGCTCCCACATATGCGAGAGCCCACCATACGTCAGGCATGGCACCAGCGCTTGGGTGCCTGGCAGGGCCCCAACCTTAATGAACTCACAGCCTAGTCAGATGCATCCCATGTATAAGGGACTCGTGTCTATGGACATGGTACATTTGTATATTCACTGCTAAACATGGAGTATTTCAGTTACAGCACAAAACAGATTACATCCAGGTGCCATGTAGCCAGGCTTTTTTTTTTTTGTCTTTAAGGAAATGTACAGTTCAAATTAAAAAAACAAAGGAGAATAAAGAGATAAATAATTGGGCTGGACATGGTGGCTCACACGGCTGAGGCAGGTGGACCACCTGAACTCAGGGGGTTTGAGACCAGCCTGGCCGACACAGTGAAACTCCATCTCTACTAAAAAGTACAAAAATTAGTGGTTGCCTGTAGTCCCAGCTACTCAAAGGCTGAGGCAGGAGAATCGCTTGAACCCGGGAGGCGGAGGTTGCAGTGAGCCAAGATCGTGCCACTGCACTCCAGCCTGGGCAACAGAGCGAGACTCCATGTAAAAAAAAAAAAAAAAAAAAAAAAAAGGAAAGAAACAATTGGTATGCGATCCCTGTGTAAGTTGGGGACATTTTGGACTGAGAAAGAGAATGAGGGAGAGAAGAAAAAAATCTTTCCCAGACGCACACGCTCAAGTTCTCCCAGCAGCGCTTATTCTCTGCCTGCCTTTGGGGTAGCGGTAGGGGGTACGAGGCTAGATGTGACCAAGAAGAGGGGGTGTAGACCTTCAACTTCCCCTTAACAAAGTAAAACAAACCCTCCTGGGATTGCTTTCCAGGTGAGAGCAAGTTCCAAACTATTGCTCCCCTCCTCTGCGACCAAGTGACAAAGGGCATTTCATTTATAGGGATGTTGACGGGAACTGCAAAATAAGCCTGGCACTAGAGAATTGTTTTTCCATTAGTGGTTCTGCAGAACGAAAACTGCTAAGTGAACGAAGTACCAAGTGTGGGACTGAACTGATAGGTGCAGTTTTGTCAACTTAAAAATTCTCTTGGGAAAGAAGCTACAACATTTGGGATTGAGGCTATTTGGAGATGATCAGCACAATATTTACATCTGTGAGGCAATACTTACATCTGTGAGGCGGCTGCCCCTAGGGAGAGAAAAGATACATACTTTAATTTTGTTAAAGTTGAATAAAAAATACTGAAGACAAAAATTCCAAAAATGACCGATGACTCCCTACAAACCTTAAGATTCTAGGATTTTAGGCCGGGCGCGGTGGCTCAAGCCTGTAATCCCAGCACTTTGGGAGGCCGAGGCGGGCGGATCACAAGGTCAGGAGATCGAGACCATCCTGACTAACACGGTGAAACCCCGTCTCTACTAAAAATACAAAAAATTAGCCGGGCGTGTTGGCGGGCGCCTGTAGTCCCAGCTGCTCGGGAGGCTGAGGCAGGAGAATGGCGTGAACCCGGGAGGCGGAGCTTGCAGTGAGCCGAGATCGCGCCACTGCACTCCAGCCTGGGGGACAGAGAAAGACTCCGTCTCAAAAAAAAAAAAAAAAAAAAAAAAGATTCTAGGATTTTAATGGCATGGCAAAAAAGGAAGGTTGCCCAGATAACTGGCAAAGGTGTAAACAATTGTTTTAGTTGATTTTCAACTAAACTGTATGTTTGACGTTGGGGTGGTACTTTTTAGATAAGGAGCAGCAGGCGGTGCTCCATTTGTAAGACACAAAAAGATGAACTCTTCCTCATGGTCCCTGAGTAGCAGAAGGTTCATTTCTCTCACTGACAGACATAAACAAGGGCGAAATTCATAAACAAGAGGCCAAATTCAAAGGGTGAACAGGCACCTTATGAAGCAAACTTTAAAAGCCTGAAATAGGGTTGTTGTTTCTCCCAGCTTAGTGAGAGTACTGACCACCCCATGCAAAACAAAGAAATGCATTATTGAAAGCAAATGACACAGATGAATTGTAGCCAAAACACCAGATACGCCAGGGCAGAGAGAAAAGCTTTTTAATTAACAGGGAAGAGCTCACTCTGGGCAGTCTGGAGACACCCCTGGGAGGAAGCGTCTGCTCTCCCTGACCCCCACGCCCGCCTGCACGGTGCGGCCGGTTGACACGGCGCAGTGACTCCGCTGAGTCCCCAGGGAGCCCTGGAACTCTTGCAGGCCTCAACTCCAGGCTCCCTCCTCTGGAAGCTCCTGGTCTTCCTTGGCCCAGTGAGACTCAGCATTACCCGCCTTTCAGCCTGCATGGGTCCCACCGCACCCACGTCCCTTCCTGTCACCTGCCAGGAGTACCCTGGGCACAGCCGCCCCCAGTACTGATCACCAACGTGTTTCCTGACTCAGTCCTCAAGAGCTCAGTTCTCTCTCCTATTCGACTTGGTCCCAGTGACTGCTGGCAACCCCAGACATCAGATCCAGCCCACAGGGCAGCCTGGGCAAAGGCGGGCCGGGAAATGGGGGGGCTCAGGCGACCCCCGACCCCCGGCCTCCTCCCCTCCCCCACCCGTGGCTCCTTCGCCGCCCTCGCCCCTGCCCTTCCCCCCGTTCCACTCCTGCCCCCGCCCCCTCCCCAGCCCTGGCTCCGCCCTCTCCCCGCCCCGGCTCCGCCCCTCACCGCCCCGGCTCCTCCCCCGACCCCGGGGCGGCCGCGGCCAGGCCCTGCCTCACCAGCAGTTGAGCTTGCGCACACTGTGCAGCTCCGAGGCCTTGGCCCGGGTCAGGACCATCTTCCGCGTGAGCTTCATGGCGGCCGCCCAGGCCCGACCGGCGGGCGTCCCCAGCCTCCTGCTCCCGGGCGGGTGACGACTGCGCGGCGCGTGTCTCCAGGGGCGGGGCCCGCGTCGTCAGGGGCGGATCCTGAGCCCATTGGCGACTAGGTGAGGACAGCGGGGCGACGCTAGCGCGCTGGGGCCGCTTGGGCGCTGCTGACACGTTGGCTCTGCTCCTGCTCATGCGCGGCCTGGGGCGCCCGGCTCTGACGCGATTCTAACGCGACCCCGGAAGCGCGCGGCGAGCAGAGGGTGGGTGCAGGTGGCGGTCCCCGAGTCTGCCCAGTGAGGGCTGAACTGCTGCTCCCAGGAACCGAGGGCGGTGGGCTCGGTCCCACCCGCATCATGGCCGAGTGCCTAGGCCTGACTCTGAGCGCGGGCCTAGCGTGGATGGGATGGGCACTACACAGCTCCAAGTTACGCGATTCAAACTCTTGGAATAAACCCAGGGCAGCCCTGGGGCTGTGTTGATTCCTTGTCTCCCTCCCTCCCTGCATTTATAGGAAAGACGCACGGGCAGGTCCAGCAGAGCCCTTACAAGCGTTTCAGCCTTTTAGAAATCAGATAAGACCCTCTAAACATTGTTACACGGGCCACAGTTACATTAAGACAGGCGTTCTGACGTTCTGAAACCGCCTTTGCAAAAAATTGTATCGGTGAGAGAAGGATGGCCTTGAAGGAGATCTGGCCAACCCCCATCTTGCCTTTGGCCTTAAAGCCGCCCTTAATTATTCCTGGATAAGCAAAGCTAACTTTGGGAGGCATTTATAGTTTAAATGATAGCAGCCCTTCCTCAAAACTAAACAGCCTTTGTAAAGCTAATGAGACCACTGCAACCGCCTTTGCAAAAATCATAACTGAAGAAATTATGACAGGGAAAGGTCTCCTAATGTGGGCGGCAAGCCACCCAGGCGCCGAGGCAAGAGACCGAGGACACGAGCTCTTCCAGTATAATAAAATATAAAACAAGAATAGTGATACCAGATATAGATCTTAGATATGATTATATATGAATATCATTAATCATTAGTTGGTAGTAATCACTCTTTATCCCAATATTATAATAATCCCCGCTCTATAATCATAACCTAGGAAAAACCAGGCCATACAGAGATAGGAGCTGAGGGGACATAGTGAGGTGTGACCAGGAGTGCGAGCCTTCTGTTATGCCTGGACAGGGCCACCAGAGGGCTCCTTGGTCTAGCGGTGACGCCAGCATCTGGGAAGATGCCCGTTGCCAGGCGGACCGTGGTCTAGTGGTAGCAAAAGGTGTCAAGCAGCAACAACCGCTACTTAGCAGACCGAGAAAGGGAGTCACCTTTTCCCCAGGGGAGTTTAGAGAAGACTCTGCTCCTCCACCTCTTGTGGAGGGCCTGGCATCAGTCAGGCTTTCCCACAGTTATCTGGAGGCCTAACCGTCTCCCTGTGATGCTGTGCTTCAGTGGTCACGCTCCTAGTCCACCTTCATGTTCCATCCTGTACACCTGGCTCTGCCTTCTAGATAGCGGTAGTGAATTAGTGAAAGTACTAAAAGTCTCTGATATGTAGAAATAATGGCGTAAGCTGTAAATTAGTGAAAGTACTAAAAGTCTCTGATAGGTAGAAATAATGGCGTAAGCTGTAAATTAGTGAAAGTACTAAAAGTCTCTGATATGTAGAAATAATGGCGTAAGCTGTCTTTCTCTTTGTCTTCTCTCTCTCTCTCTCTCTGCCTCGGCTGCCAGGCAGGGAAGGGCCCCCTGTACAGTGGACACGTAACCTTACCTATCATTGGAGAAGACTCACATTCTTTACCCTGCCCCTTTTGCTTTGTATCCAATAGATAACAGCGAAGCCAGACATTCGGGGCCACTACCGGTCTCCGCACATTGGTGGTAGTGGTCCCCCGGGCCCAGCTGCCTTTTCTTTTATCTCTTTGTCTTGTGTCTTTATTTCTACACTCTCTCGTCGCCGCACATGGGGAGAGACCCACCGACCCTGTGGGGCTGGTCCCTACATCCTAACCCACCCCATCTTCCTACTATCCTCTAAGCTGCCTTTGTTCATTCCTGGGTGTAGACCAGACTAGCCTTGGGAAGGAATTTAGTTTATAGATTAAACTCTGAAATAAAATTGATAATAGCCCTTTCCCAAAAAAACCCTTCTTGCCTGGGGACCAGTCTGCCTTTGTAGGACTAACAAATTAAGCTACGAGATTAAAAATTACAGTTTAGGGGCCATGCAACCTCTGGCAGCAAGAGTCTGAACCTCCCCAAATTGCTTCTGGGAATAACATCACTGTTGCAAAACTTAAGATCAGTGCTTGAAATATTTTGTAGACCCTGCATTTGGATGCAGCAGATGATACCACCCAAATGGATAATCTGGCTCAACCATGTGTGTGATCCCACCCAGGGACAGAAGTCAGCCAGAAATTGTTTCGACCCCCTATGATTTAATCTTCAACCTGACCAATCAGCACTCACCACTTGCTGAGCCCATACCCGCCAAATTATCCTTAAAAAGCTGATCCCTGAATGCTTGGGGAAACTGATTTGAGTAATAATAAAACTCCGCTCTCCTGCACAGCCAGCTCTGTGTGAATTACTCTTTCTCCATTGCAATTCCCTTGTCTTGATAAATCGGTTCTGTCTAGGCAGTGGGCAAGGTGAACCCATTGGGCGGTTACACTACCAGCCTAGAAGGGTAGAGGAGCATGAATTCCACTAAGGAGCAGATGTAAACTTTCGTCAGCCATTATTCTGGAGGTCACAAGACAAGCTACTTCCTCAATTACTCTTGCAGGTAACATCACTATTGTAGAACATCACTATTGTATCTTTGCAGGTTTCTTGCACGTCTGACACGGATGGATCCAGCTAGATGTCTTGCCAACAGCTCCTGTGGCCCCACCCAGAAGCCATGCAGCACAAAAGGACCAGAAGGACAGCTAGATTTCATCTCGCACGTAACCAATCGGCACTCCCCATGCCCTAGCCCCCTGCTCACCAAACTACCTTTGAACAACCTCTAACCTATGAGCCTTCAATTGTAACCGAGCAGCTTAGCAGCTGTGAATCCAAAATATCTGAGACAGGTCTCAATCAGTTTAGAAAGTTTATTTTGTCAAGGTTAAGGACAAGCCCGTGACACGACCTCAGGAAGTCCTGACAACATGTGCCCTGGGTGGCTGGGGCACAGCTTGCTTTCATACATTTTTAGGGAGACATGAGAAATCAATATGTGTAAGATGGAAAAAGAAGAGAAAAAGAAGAAAAAATGTATGTATAAGATGTACATTAGGCCGGGCGTGGTGGCTCACGCCTATAATCCCAGCACTTTGGGAGGCTGAGACAGGTGGATCGCCTGAGGTCAGGAGTTCGAGACCAGCCTGGCCAACATAGTGAAACCCCATCTCTACTAAAAATACAAAAAATTATCGGGGCGCGGTGGTGGGTTTCACTCGCGTCCGTGTGAAGAGAACACCAAACAGGCTTTCTGTGAGCAATAAAGCTGTTTATTTCACCTGGGTGCAGGTGGGCTGAGTCTGAAAAGAGAGTCAGCGAAGGGAGATAAGGGTGGGGCTGTTTTATAGGATTTGGGTCAAAGGGGTTCTCTGGTGGGCAAAGTGGGGGTCACAAGGTGCTCAGGAGGGGAGCTTTTGAGCCAGGATGAGCCAGGAGAAGGAATTTCACAAGACAATGTCATCAGTTAAGGCAGGAACAGGCCATTTTCACTTCTTTTTTGGTGGAATGTCATCAGTTAAGGCAGGAACCGGCCATCTGGATGTGTACGTGCAGGTCACAGGGGATATGATGGCTTAGCTTGGGCTCAGAGGCCTGACAGTGGGCGCCTGTAATCCCAGCTACTTTGGAGGCTGAGGCAGGAGAATCGCTTGAACCCGGGAGGCAGAGGTTGCAGTGAGCCAAGATTGTGCCATTGCACTCCAGCCTGGGCAACAAGAGCGAGACTCCGTCTTAAAAAAAAAAAAAAAAAAAGATGTACGTTATTTCAGTCCGGAAAGGCAGGACACCTTGAAGGCCGGGTAGGGGTGGGAGGGTGGAGGGAGGCTTCCAGCTTCCAGGTCATTGGTGGATAAGAGACAAAATATTGCATTCTTTTGAGTCCTTTCACTGAATACACAATTTCGTCTGGCATAGTGAATCTGCATTTTTACATAAACAATAAGGCAGAGAAAGCAAACAGATAGGCATGTGTCTCCGGTGAGCAGGGGGAGGACCTTCTGTCCCACACCTGTGAAGATCAGCTATCAGTTTACATTCCAGGGTGAAATTCAACAGAACTGTTTGAGGGTAAAGATCTTGAGGCCCACAAGGAATTTCCTTGTGGGCAAATTGAGGGAGCTTCATAGCTTTTTATCTTTGTAGCAATCTTATTTAGGAATAAAATTGGAGGCAGGTTTGCCTGATGCACTTTCCAGCTGACTTTTCCCTTGACTTAGTGATTTTAAGGTCTTGAGGTTTATATTCCTTTCACACAGCTAAGCCTCAAACCATGTTTTAAAACTTTTTTCCCCTTTCCTCCTCCTCCACCCTAGTCTGAAGATGTAACTGAGACAAGCTGCTTATGTTACCTTTCATCTTGAAATACAGCCTGGGAATGTGAACCTCCACTCCGTTCTCATCCCAGGCCTTATGCACATTTATTTTACCTGGATGCCTGTTAAGCACACACCATGCTCACTCACCTGGTCATCTCTTTGCTTGGAAGCTTCAGGGGTCAGCTCCTGAAAGGGACCGGACACCTCATTCTGTCTCCAACAAGATTACTTCAAGGCTGGAACTCACTCTCGGCCTTGAAGTAATTGAGGACTAAACTCTGATTTTTTTTATCTTGCCCAAATTCCTAAGGGGTATGGAGAGTCATGCCCTACAAACCATAAATTCTCATCAGATGGGTTTTATTTAACCTTATATATCGTGGTGTTGACAAAAAGAGTCAAACTCTGTAAAATATTTGAAGAGATTTATCCTGAGCCAGATATGAGTGACCATGGCCCGTGATGCAGCCCTCAGGAAATCCTGAGAACATGTGTCCAAGGTGGTCGGGGCACAGCTTGGTTTTATACTTTTTAGGGAGACATGAGACAGCAATCTAATACACTTAAGAAATACGTTGGTTTGATTCAGAAAGGCAGGACAACTCAAAGTGGGGGCTTCCAGGCTATCGGTGAATTTAAACATTTTCTGGTTGACAGTTGGTTGAGTTCGTCTGAAGACCTGGGATCATAGAAAGGAAATGCTCAGGTGAAGATAAAAGACTGTGGAGACCGCCAGGCGCGGTGGCTTACGCCTGTAATCCCAGCACTTTGGGAGGCCAAGGTGGGCGGATCACGGGTTCAGGAGATCGAGACCATCCTGGCTAACACGGTGAAACCCCGTCTCTACTAAAACTACAAAAAAAAAAAAAAAAAAAATCAGAGCTTAGTCCTCAGGTTGGTGTAAGATGTGGGATGATAGAAAAGTCTGAGAGCAGTGCCTTCTGAGCTCTTCTACACCAAGCAGGCAGAATGTTCAGTGCTAATGAGGCTGGAGCTGGGCCCCAGCAGCGGTAGGAAGCTTCCAGCAGGCTCAGGTTGCGGGTGCTTGCAGGAGTGCAGTGTGACGGCCACGGGCCTCAGAGCTCTGGTGGGCTCACGAAGGCTCCGCTGGACCTACGTCACAGCCTTGGCCCCCCGCCCAGCCCTGGGCCTCCCTTCTTACAGGGGGTGAGTTAGGCACGCTGCTCCCCAGTAAATCTCAGGGGGCCACACACAGAGCCTGCTTCCCAGAGACATGGAGAGTGGGGGACACTGGAGCTTCCTGTCGAGTCTTTGAGCAAGGCCACCACTGCTGTCACCAGGCACACGGGGCTGACACCCGCTTTGTGGTTTCAGCCAGTGGGTCGGGGTTTCTGGCTTGCAGCTAGGGGTGCTGCTGAGGACAAGGTACCATGGATTGACCGCTGCTCCCTCCTGCCCTGACAGCTGGGGGCTCTGCAGGGCTCAGCAGGGAAGGCTCACTCCCAACTCAGGGCAAACGCTATTCTGGCGACACGTGGTACTGAGTCCCATGCGCCCCAGGTCCTGTCCTTGTCTCTTCTTTCCTCCACCACCTTCGCCCCGTAGGTGACACCCCCAGTCCAGACCCGCTCCAGGCTGATACCCTAGTCACCTGCACTGCATAACAAATCACCTCCAGACTTAGCAGCTCACAGTGGACATCGCTGTCTCCCGGTTTCGGAGGCTCAGGCATCTGGAGCAGCTGAGCTGCTTGGCTGGGCTCAGCCTCCTGGGAGGGAGGGGGACCGTCTCTGAGGACCTGGTTGGGGTCTCCCAGCTGCCCCACAAGATGTCCGTGGGAGGCTTTGCTCCCTGCAGCATGGTCTCTCACAACATGGCCTCCCAAGGAGTGAGGGATGAGGGGGGCAGGGAGAGGGGGAGAGGAGGAGAGAGAGACAAATGGAGAGTCAGCAAACGTGCTCCGGAGCTGAAGTTTTCATGATCTCGGAGTGACCACCTCTCCCCTGCCCATGTTGCTGGCCCTGCCACCCCCACTCGGGGGCAGAACCTGGTCCACCCTGGAGGCTCTGGGCTCCATACCACATCCCTGAGGCAAACTTTGGAACTACTCGGGTGGCAGGTGTGGCACACCTCCCAGATCCCCTTGGGAACTCTCCCTTGGTCTCAGAAGCCAGTGCAGTGGGTAGCCTGCCTGACCACCGGCTGACCGAGGACCCCTGGCTGGTGCTGCAGATGGCTCAGATCCCTGTGGCAGGTCAGAGCCAGGCCTGGGAGAAGGGACAGGCAGCACGTGTTGATTTATATTTTTTCAGCGTCCTGAGAGGTCTTCAGGCCTTGTGGTCATTTCCAGCTCCGTTCTCGTAATTGCCGTTCTGGGAGCCATTGGGGCAAGGGCGCCTGGCACAGAGAGTTCACGGTGGCCACGCCGGCTGCAGTCTTTACCCTGGCGTGGCATCCATCGCTGTCCTTTCACATTTTAAGAACAGTTCTGTTGTATAAGATATTTCCAGAATGCAGATGACTCTGTGGACTCCAGAGATGAAAAGAAACATGTCTGTTCCCTCAGCCCGAAGCCCTGCTCTAGACCAGGTGTCAGCAAACTGCAGCCCACTGGCCAGATTGGGCCCGCCACCTGTTTGCAAATAAAGGTCCTTTCTTTCTTTCTTTCTTTCTTTCTTTCTTTCTTTCTTTCTTTCTTTCTTTCTTTCTTTCTTTCTTTCTTTCCTTTCTTTCCTTCCTTCCTTCCCTCCCTCCCTCCCTCCCTCCCTCCCTCCCTCCCTCCCTCCCTTCTTTCTTTCTTTCTTTCTTTCTTTCTTTCTTTCTTTCTTTCTTTCTTTCTTTCTTTCCTTTACTTTCTTTCTTGATGGAGTCTCGCTGTCACCCAGGCTGGAGTGCAAGGGCCTGATCTTGGCTTACTGCAACCTCCGCCTCCTGGGTTTAAGTGATTCTCCTGCCCCAGGCTCCTGAGTAGCTGGGACTATAGGTGTCAGGCCTCTGAGCCCAAGCTAAGCCATCATATCCCCTGTGACCTGCACGTATACATCCAGATGGCCTGAAGTAACTGAAGAATCACAAAAGTGAAAATGGCTGATTCCTGCCTTCACTGATGACATTCCCTTGTGAAATTCCTTCTCCTGGCTCAGAAGCTCCCCCACTGAGCACCTTGTGACCCCCACCCCTGCCCGCAAGAGAACCCCCTTTGACTGTAATTTTCCACTACCTACCCAAATCCTATAAAACAGCCCCACCCCTATCTCCCTTCATTGACTCTCTTTTGGGACTCAGCCCGCCTGCACCCAGGTGAAATACACAGCCTCGTTGCTCACACAAAGCCTGTTTGATGGACTCTTCACACGGACGCGCGTGACAATAGGCATGCGCCACCATGTTCGGCTAATTTTTTGTATTTTTAGTAGAGACAGGGTTTCACCATGTTGGCCTTCAACATGCTGATTTCAAACTCCTGGCCTCAAGTAATCTGCCTGCCTCAGCCTCCCAAAGTGCTGGGATTACAGACGTGAGCCACTGTGCCCAGTCTGCAAAGTTTAATATTAGTGCCCAGCTATACTGTATTTGTTCGTTCTTGCATTGCCATTAAAAAACCCCTCAGACTGGGTAATTTATAAGGAAAGAGGCCTAACTGGCTTACGGTCCTGCAGGCTGTACAGGAGGCATGGTGGCTTCTGCTTCTGGGGAGGCTTCAGGAAGCTTCCAATCATGATAGAAGGCAAAGCGGGCAGGCATCTCACATGGCAGGAGTAAGAGAGAGAGACAGGAGCAGGTGCCACGTACTTAAACGACCAGATCATGGAAGAACTCACTCACTGTCACGGGAACAGCATCAAGGGGATGGTGTTCAATCGTTCGTGAGAAACGCCTCCTTGATCCAATAACCTTCCACACTGGGGATTACAGTTTTTTTTGGGACAGAGTCTCGCTCTGTTGCCCAGGCTGGAGTGCAGTGGCACGATCTCGGTTCACAGCAACCTCTGTCTTCTGGGTTCAAGTGATTCTCCTGCCTCAGCCTCCGAGTAGCTGGGATTATAGGCGCACACCACCACGCCTGGCTAATTTTTGTATTTTTAGTAGAGATGGCGTTTCACCATTGGACAAGGCTGGTCTTGAACTCCTGACCTCAAATGATCTTGCCTGCCTCGGCCTCCCAAAGAGCTGGGATTACAGGTATGAGCCACTGTGCCCAGCCTGGGGATTACAATTTGACATGACATTTGGGCGGGGCACAGAGCCAAACCACGTAACATACTGTTTCATTTATGTAGTTGATCCTTGAACCACTCAAGAATTGGGGGCTCCAACACCCCTTAAAGTTGAAAATCTGTGTATAACTTTTGACTCCTCCAAAACTTAACTATGAATAGCTCACTATTGACCAGAAGGAAGGCTTACTGATAGCATAAACACACATTTTGTATGTTGTATTATAAACTGTATTCCAACAATAAAGGGAACTAGAGAGAAGAAAATGTTATTTAAAAAATCATAAGGAAGATAAAATATATTTACATTAAGTAGAAGCAGCTCATCATAAAGGCCTTGCCGTCTTCCCGTGAGTAGGAGAAGGGGGAAGAGGAGGGGGTGGTCTAGCATCTCAGGGGTGGCAGAGGTGGAAGAAAATCCACATAGAAGTGAATCCCGGCAGCTGAAACCCATGTCGTTCAGGGTCAGCCGAATGGCCCATGGCTGCCTTCCCACTGCAAGGGCAGAGGCGAGGAGCTGGGACAGAGACCATGCGGCCCTGTGCAGAGAGTTTGCTGCTCCTGCTCTAGCTGGAGCTTCCCTCCTTCCCGGAGTCTCCTCTGAGGAGCCCGCCGCCTGTCACCTGCTCCCGTGTCTCACTCAGGACCAGAGTGTGCCAGTGCCTGCGGCCCTGTCACTGCCTTTTTCTCTAGTTGTGGTTTTCTCCTGCTGCCAGAGCAGGGGCCTTTTCACCTGGGCCTCGTGCCCACACCGTGAGAAACACTTTGTGCCAAGTGCTTTCTCTCTCTGAACTCGAGAGGACTCTCCAAGGAGATTGGTACCTGCCCTGCTCGAGTTTTATGGTCACGTGTCCTCTCTTTTATGGGAAGAATATTGCATAATTGCTACTGCAGCAGCGTCTGGGCAGACAGACATGGTCCTCTGTGGAGTGTGCGGTTCTTCTCTAGAAAGGCAGGAGCCGCTCCCAGGGCGATGTGGGCCCAGCTGGTTCATCAGAGATGGTCAGCTTGGTAACTACTTCACCTTAAATGACGTTCCCACAGAGGCCCCGGGATACTTGGAAACAAGCGCCCAGCCAGTCTCGCAGATGGCTCTGCAGTTATGACTGTCTTATAAAATAGTAACTGCCCTGCAGTATGTTTTTAGTTAACGAGATGGCCCTCCAGCCAGAAAGCATCCAGGGCAGGGGCACTGGATGGGGCTCTGCTGACATGGAGCGGGTGAAAGGGAGGGGTCTTCACTTCCTTTGCCTGTTAAGGAGGCTCTAAGACACCTCTCTGGGGATGTTGCTGGTTGTCATAGAATCCAACTCCTGCAGCGGGTGCTCATCGAGCACATCTAGTTGCAGGGTGGACCGGGCGGAGGACTGTACCGTCCAGCAGGGCACAGCTGCGGGTGTGTGGGGACACTGTGCTGGTTACTCTGGAGGGCAGCTTCTGGCCACGCTTGTGCAGAGTAGTGTCCTGAAAAGGCGACAGTGTCCTGAGTGCTGTCCTACACCAGGGGCTCTGACCACTTTCCCACCACTTTGCAGGCACCAGGATGGTGGGTTAGTGAGATGGTGGACATCCTTCAGCACTGCTGGCTGGCTCATCTGCGGAGGGCCATCCAGAGGCGTGTGCTCTGGGCAGGAGTCCGGGCAGCAGGCCTGCACACGCAGGGAGGAAATGAGGGTGGCGGGTCAGGCAGGAGTCTGGGGGCACCCTCCCTCCTCCCAGATCAGAGGCCACAGGACCTCTTCACTTCCCTGGACACGGAGGCCAGCAGAGCCCAGGAATGGCAGCCGGGTATCGCCCTCTGGTGGCAAGGAAGGGGCGGACAGTATGGCTTTGCGTCTGGGTGAAAGGGCGTCTGGGTGGTCTGGGCCATTTGGGAAAGCGTATTCGCCTTCTCAGGCATCAGAGGGCAGTCCCCGCCCCTCCCCAAGCCAGAGAGTGGGCAGCACACAGGGTGGATGGGGCCCCGTGGCCAGCACCTGCCGCGATGGGGACTGCTGGGCTTGATCTTTCTGGCTGTTCCTGTCCCCTCTATTGTGACAGATCCAGGGAGCAGGC
This sequence comes from Nomascus leucogenys, assembly GCF_006542625.1. NCBI lineage: Eukaryota > Metazoa > Chordata > Mammalia > Primates > Hylobatidae > Nomascus > Nomascus leucogenys. The sequence continues at coordinate 29,190,130 of NC_044405.1, forward strand.
CCTGAGCCTGCCCCAGCCTTGGGGTCCTGCCTCTCTCACTGGGAATGGTCCCTGGCTCTGGGGTCACATCTGGAGTGCTGGGGGAGGGGGCTGCAGAGGTCTTTGAGCAGGGGGTCCTGAGTCTCGTTGTGGGGGGTCTCACTCAGGCCCAGGTCCCCCTGCGACTCCTGTCCTGCCTTTCCCACTCCCGTTGGCTATTCAGGGCTTAAAGATAATCGCGGCAATCGCCGGTTTAAAGGAGACACCTGTCCCCAACCCTCGGAAGGCACATATCCGCGCGAGTGTCCGGTCCCAGGTCTCTGGGGAGGGCGGGCCCGCAGGTGCGGTGTCTGGGCCCAGTCTTCCCTGGCGTGTCCTTGGCTCTAGCTGCGGGCGCGGGACGCGGCGCGGGAGGCGCTCTCCGGGCTGAGTGACGCAGAGCGCTGCGGGCGGCTCCACTGCACAGGGCACGCGGCGCACGCTCGGGCGAGATGCGGACGGCCCTGCGGGGCCAGGGCTGCGGTGCCGCGCGGGGACGCGGGTGACGCCCGGGCGCGGGCGGCTCCGAGCAGGTAGGTGCCCGCCGGGGGCGGGGCAAGGGCGCGAGCCCGGGTGCGGGGACTGAGGCAGCGGTCCCTGGAGCTTGTGAAGGTTGCGGCGGGGTGCAGGGGCGTGGACCGGGGACGAGTGCGTGCAGGGGCGCGGGGTGCGGGGACCGAGGCCGCCGGCCCCGGTGCTGCTGCAGGGCGCGGCGGGGTGCAGGGGCGCAGGCGGGGTTCGGGGCCCTGGTGCAGGGCACGGCGGGGTGCAGGGGCACGGGTGGGGCTTGGGGCGCTGGTGCAGGGCGCGGTGGGGTGCAGGGGCGCGAAGGGGCTCCGGGTGCTGGTGCAGGGCGCGGTGGGGTGCAGGGGCACGGGTGGGGCTTGGGGCGCTGGTGCAGGGCGCGGTGGGGTGCAGGGGCGGGCGGGGTTCGGGGCGCTGGTGCAGGGGCACCGGTGGGGTTCGGGGCGCGGACTGGAGCACCGAGTGTGCGCAGAGGCGCGGGGCGCTGACTCGGAGCCAGGTGCGGTCTGTCCGCGGGACGCCTTGCCGCTGGGGCGACCCTGTCCGGCTGGCGCGAGGGGACCTGGAGATGAGGGACTCGGCCGTCCTCGTGCCCCTGCCCGTCCGCCGGGACCGCAGGGTCCGCTTCTGGGGCGCTTACTTCCTCCATCCCCGCACCCGCCTCTGCCTGTCCAGTCCCCGAAGCACTGGCTTTCACGCGGGGATTTCAGAGGATGCCCGAGCAACCTCCAAAGAGGGCAGGGAGGCCACACGGTGTACCGAGGGAGTGCAGGGCGCGCCTGTCCCAGTCCTGCCGGTGCGAGAGGCCCGCCCTGCCCAGACAGAACCTTCCATTTCCCGGGGAATCTGCTGGCTGGGCCGGGCTGGGCTGGGCTGGCTGGGGGCGGGTGGGCACACCAGGATCCTCTTGAGTCGCCTGGTCCTGGGCTCGCGTGCCAACGAGTCTTCTTGAATTCGGCCTAGGTGATGGTGGTAGTGGTCTTCCCGCTGCCACCCCTGCCATGTGGGACCCCCGGGGCTGAGGGTGGGGCTGCTCAGTGGCTAACCCTGAAGGGTCCGGAATGCCACCCCAACCCACGCTCCCTGGGGCTCCACTGCACCCCTTTCTCCGGGAATAGCTCTGTGCAGGGCTTGGGTTTGGAAATCCACCCCACATGGGGCCTTGCCTTGCTCATGCCTGCTTCATGCATTGTCTTCTGGAAGTTCACTTCCTACCTGAGTGCTCTCAACACTCACACCTGTGCCAGTTGCTTGTGGAGAATTTTAGCTGTGAACCAGGGTGGCCCAAGCTGTTCTCAGGCGACCTGTGAGAAAGGGATTGAGCCTGTAATTTTGGGTAGAAGAACCCCAGAAAGGGCTGGATGGGCCCTTGGAAGGTTGTTGCCAGGCCTGGGTTTTCAGGGTTCTGCACCCCTGGGCTGAGGCTGAGGCACCCGTCCTGTTGGGCACTGGGTCGAGCCATTGGCCCCCTGACAGCGGGCATCAGATGCTCACGGGGGCTCCTGGCTGCCTCCTGCAAAGTCTGGGGTGGTGCTGGAGCAGGTCTGACCTGCTTCCCAGGGCCCATTTGCCGCTGGGATTAGAGGAACCTGCACAAGACCCCAGGGGCTGTGCTGAGGTGGGCAGCTGCCTGAAAGATGAGCATGTGAACAGAACATGCTGGTCTTCCTTAAGGCAGAGAGCCCCACACCGTGGGCCCTCCTGTCTGATGCTGGGACCTTCGTTTCCAGCATGGAGCCATCCTCATCCCGTGCAGGGTGGACCACCTGCCTGGGGAGCCATCTGCAGTCTGGGTCCCCTTGTGGTGCCACTGTGATCTCTCTAGAGCCTCCTCTTCCTCCTGCCACTGGGGACGTCTCTGCCCCTCTGCTTCCCTTGTAAGCTGGTTGTGAAGCCGGGCCAGTGGCTGCGGGGACAGCTCATGGCCCTGGAAAGGCCCCACTGGCATGCGGCACGACATCTGCTCTGAGAACTGCAGGAAAGGGCCGGGCAGGGCACCCCTGCCATCCTGCCAGTGAAGTTTACGGGTCTTGGAATGAGTGTGGCCAAGGGGCAAAGGGGAGGAGGGAGAGGGGGAGGTGGGGTTGCCTGAGAGTGCCTGCCCCAAGACAGCAGCCAGTAGCTCAGCCCCAAGTGCCCGGCACCGAGCTTCGAGCTGCGTGGCCCCAAAGAGGGGCTCAGTCACCTAATGTGATCAGGGGACGGCAGAGCAAAGTCTTGACTGACAGTGACCGTAATGTGTAGTGGAGATGACGTGGCCAGAGATCGGGTTTCAGGGCAGGGATGAGGGGGGAATTGCAGTCAGATCTTTTGCCTCCCAGCAACCCTCTCCTTCACACCTTTGGGGCAGGGGCAGGGGATGACCATGGATGACCTCATGAGAACCGCCTTGTGGGTGTCAGGGGCTCAGGGAGGCCCCGCAGGGCTTGAACACGCTTATGTTTCTCATTTGTAAAGGGAGGGCAGTCATCCGGTGGCTTCTTGTGGCCTCGGTGATGAAGGCCGCATCAGAGCCAGGGAGAAAGGATATGAGAGAAAAAGATTCCTTTGAATTACTGTCTTTTTCCTGGAGTGGAGAGATGTGGTACTCCCCAAAACTTCCTTTCTAGGCTGGGCACGGTGGCTCACGCCTGTAAAACCAGCACTTGGGGAGGCGGAGGCCGGTGGATCGCCTGAGGTCAGGAGTTTGAGACCAACCTGACCAACATGGTAAAACCCTGTTGCTACTAAATACAAAACAATTTAGCAGGGTGTGGTGATGGGCACCCATAATCCCAGCTACTGGGGAGGCTAAGGCAGGAGAATCACTTGAACCCGGGAGACGGAGGTTGCAGTGAGCCGAGACTGCGTCACTGCACTCCAGCCTGAGCGACAAAGTGAGACTCCGTCTCAAAAAACAAGAAGAAAAAGAAACTTCCTTTGTGGACAGTGAGGGCTATTTAAAAAATTTTTGGAATATGAAAGTAGTCACTGGTGTCTGGAAGCAGGAAGTGTGCAGAATTGCACAGTTGGGAAACCATGTCGCCGGCAGCTGATGCTGGCGGTGGAGACTTCCCTGTGTGGTGCTCAGTACAGATGCATCCGTGGGGGAGGGAGCTTTCTCTGGCCCTGCAGTGACCTGAGGTTGTTACCATTATGAACGGCCGCTGGGACCCCCGCATGTGCATGTACTCCCCCCAGAGTGTCCGGGGGCCCCAGCCAAGGGACACAGCTCAGGCAGCTGGGAAGATGTGCAGGCTGATGAAGAGAACCGGATGAGGGCTTCACATGAGGAAGCATGTGGCCGGGTCCTCTCAGAACATCAGCCTCATCTTCCTGTCTCTGATCTATTTCAGCAACCACCCCGTGTGTCTCTAGAACCCCCAGTGTAGTGAGCTGGAGAGAGGACTGTCCTGAGGGCAGCAGGCCTGGTTGCAGCTGGCGTGGGGGTCTCAGGATGGAGCCCTCAACCCTGGGGAAAGCTGGCTCCGAGCAGGAGGAGGGCTTTGGGGGGCCTCCCAGAAGGGTCACTGCCCTGGGGAGGGTCTCCAATCTCCGGCGCAGCAACAGCAGCCTCTTCAAGAGCTGGAGGCTGCAGTGCCCCTTCGGCAACAATGACAAGGTAGGCTTTCTGCTGGTCAGCCTGCAGCTGGCACGTGGCCATGGAGGTCACTGTTGGGCAGGTCATAGCTTGAGGCTGTGACAACGGGGGTGGGAAAGGGGCTGCTGACCTTGGGGGCTGCTGCCCAATCATACCCTTGGGAGAACAGAACTGGGGAGGGTGATGTGTGGCTGGCCTTTCTGGCCTTCTGTGGGTTGCATGATCATTTCCCGTGGTTGGTCTGATTGGGAAATCACTGGGTTAACTCAAAAATGTTGTGCTAGAGTCCTGGCAATCTGTTGCCCATGCTTACCTGGTTGTGTAATGATTTCACATCCTTTATCTGATTGGGAGGGCCTGGGCCTGGGCTAGCTTTCCCCGAAGCCCCGGATACAAAGACACAAGTGTGTTGAAAGCACGTGGCATCTTGCAGTCCCCTTGCCAGGCAGCCAGGAAGGTGGTTACCCTTTTCCCGATGGTGCAAGATCCAGGTCCCCAGATCCCCAGCCTCCACGTTTTCCACCACACCACGTTGTTCCCAAGGAAGGTGGTGTTGTATAAACTGTAAAGTGCGTGCACATTCAAATTGGCCCCAAGAGGAAAGGATTTCTTAGCTTCATTGCTCCCTCCTGAATCCCCACCTGAGCGTCTTGGCAAGGTGCTTCTAATCTTTGGCTCGGGGTTGCGCAGGCTTCCTTCCTTCCAGCAAATAGTGTGGAAACTCCTCAAGGAGCTCAGATGTGTCTCCGGGGGGCTGGGTGTGCTCTTTCGAATGTTGGAGGATCTCATTGTGCCGTCTTCACCTTCAGCAAGAAAGCCTCAGTTCATGGATTCCTGAAAACATCAAGAAGAAAGAATGCGTGTATTTTGTGGAAAGTTCCAAGCTGTCTGATGCTGGGTAAGTGACATGATTTGTGTGTCAGGCCTCTGACTTCTTCCTTCTGATCCCACATGGAGTAGCTGATCAGGCCAAGACCCCTCAGGGCCTCAGTGAAGGGTCACTGGAGATAGCTCTGTCTCCGTACGAGGCTTGGAGTCCGTAGAGCATTTCCACCTAACCCTCACAAGCCTCCTGTCGGGGACAGTTGACCCTCATCCTGCCTCGCAGGTGCAGGGACCAAAGTGCAGAGTTTAGGTGACTTGTTCAGGGTCGTAACGGCGCTATCGCACGGCGAGGCCCAGTGGTTTGAACACAGATGCATCCTCTAATCCTCTCATTTCCACACCTGCCCCCACCCCAAGAGAGTGAGTCCCAGGGTCCAGGAACTAGAAGGGCCTTAGGGAGAGTCCACGGCCAGAAGACTGCCCCCCTGCACAGCTTGCCAAAGCCAGAGGCCCGACTTGCCCCCAGGCCCCACAGAGCCCCCTTTGCCCCTCCTCCCCACAGAGCCCACGACTCAGGTGTGGCCAAGACTCCCACCCAGGCAACATGGCCACTGTCTCTGAGTGGCTGGATATGCCCTCCGGAGCCGATGGTGCTCCCCGCAGTTGGCGCCCCTTTAGGCACGAACAGAATGTTGATTCATGTTTGTGTGCCCTCCCCGAGCAACACCCATTTCATGCTCTTCCACAAATGAGCCACACGCTTCCTCCTTTTACTCCATCGCCTGGTGAGCTCCTACTTATCCCTCAAGGCCTATTGCAGATGCCGCCTCTGCTGTGCAGCCTCCCTTGACTGTACAAACTCTACCAGGAAGTGAGCTTCCCTCCTACCGCACCGTGTGTTTCTCTTTGATCCCAGCTGTCGTGCTGTAACTGTGTGGCTTTGTGTTCATCTTTCTTGCTAGCTGCTGAGCTTTTGGGGGTCTGGGACGAAAGCCAGAGTATTGTATTAATCCCCAGAGAGTGGCCTTCAGCTCATATTTACTGAATATGGGGAGGGAGAAGCATCCTGTGCTTGGGAAACAAGAAGATTGTGTTGCCCCAGAGTACCTCTAGTGTACTCGGTACATCATCAGAGTTTCACGGTCACCAATATAACAGCTGTCCCTCGGCATCCCTGGGGAATTGTTCCCGGACACCCACGGATACCAAAATCCCATATCTCCTATCAGTCCCCAAATCTCATATCAAGTCATTGATATGAGATGGTGTGGTATTTGCATATAAATTATGCACATCCTTCAGCATACTTTAAATCATCTCTAGATTACTTATAATACCTGATACAATGTAGATGTTATAAAAATAGTTATACTGCATTTAAAAAAATTGTATTTTTGGGCCGGGTGCGGTGGCTCAGGCCTGTAATCCCAGCACTTTGGGAGGCCAAGGCAGGCGGATCACGATGGCAGGAGATTGAGACCATCCTGGCTAACACGGTGAAACCCCGTCTCCACTAAAAATACAAAAAATTCCCCGGGCGTGGTGGCGGGCGCCTGTAGTCCCAGCTACTCTGGAGGCTGAGGCAGGAGAATGGCGTGAGCCCAGGAGGCGGAGCTTGCAGTGAGCCTTGATCGCGCCACTGCACTCCAGCCTGAGCGACAGAGTGAGACTCCATCTCAAAAAAAAAAAAAAAAAAAATTGTATTTTTGTTGTTGTGTGGGTTTTTTCTTTTTCGAGACAGTCTTGCTCTGTCACCCAGCCTGGAGTGCCGTGGCACCATCTTGGCTCACTGCAACCTCCTCCTCCTGGGTTCAAGGGATTCTCCTGCCTCAGCCTCCCGAGTAGCTGAGACTACAGGCATGCGCCACCACGTCTGGCTAATTTTTGTATTTTTAGTAGAGATGGGGTTTCGCCATGTTGGCCAGGCTAGTCTTGATTGAACTCCTGACCTCAAGTGATCCACCCGCCTCGGCCTCCCAAAGTGCTGGGATTACAGGTGTGAGCTACCGTGCCTGGCCAATGTGTTGTTGTTTTATTTTTTTTGAGATGGAGTCTCGCTCTGTCTCCTAGCTGGAGTGCAGTGGTTCAATCTCAGCTCACTGCAACCTCTACATTCCGGGTTCAAGCGATTCTCCTGCCTCAGCCTCCCGAGTAGCTGAGATTACAGGCATGCGCCACTATGTCTGGCTAATTTTTGTATTTTTAGTAGAGACGGGGTTTCACCATGTTGGTCAGACTGGTCTCAAACTCCTGACCTCATGATCTGCCTGCCTCAGCCTCCCAAAGTGCTAGGATCACAGGCGTGAGCCACTGCATCCGGCCATGTTATTTTTAATTTTTTTTTTTTTTTTCCTGAATATTTTTAGTCTGCGTTTGGCTGAATCTGCAGATGCAGAACTCGCGGCCATGGAGGGCTGGATGTACAGACAGTGAGGAAGAGCCCCATGTGGAAGGAGCGGGGTCTGTAGAGCAGTGGTGCTCCAGCCTCGGAGCGCACCCTTGTTACTGGAAAGGGGTCCCGATCCAGACCCCAAGGGTGGGTTCTTGGATCTCACACAAGAAAGTATTTGGAGCAAGTCCACAGAGTAAAGTGAAAGCAAGTTATTAACAAAGTAAAGGAATAAAAGAATGGCTCCTCCATAGGCAGAGCAGCCCTGAGGGCTGCTGCTTGGCTATTTTTTTTTTTTTTTTTTTTTTTTTTGAGACAGGGTCTTGCTCTGTCGCCCAGGCTGGAGTGCAATGGTGTGATCTTGGCTCACTGCAACCTTCATTTCCTAGGTTCATGTGATTCACCATGTTGGCCAGACTGGTCTGGAACTCCTGACCTCAGGTGATCCACCAGCTTTGGCCTCCCAAAGTGCTGGGATTTCAGGCATAAGCCACCGTGCTTGGCTGGTTGGCTATTTTTATGGTAGTTTTGGATCATGTTGTAAACAAGGGTGGATTATTCATGAGTTTTATGGGAAATGGGCGGGGATTTCCCAGAACTGATTTTCCCTTTCTTTCAGATCATGTATGGTATTTCTGATGTTGCCATGGCATGTGTAAACTGTCATGGCGCTGGTGGGAGTGTCTCTTACATGCTAATATATTATAATTAGCCTGTAATGGGCAGTGAGGATAACCGGAGCCTGCTTTGTCGCCGTCTTGGTTTTGGTGGGTTTTAGCCAGTGTCTTGTACCCTGTTTTATCAGCAAGGTCTTTGTGACCTGTGTCTTGTGCCGACCTCTTGTCTCATCCTGTGACTTAGAATGCCTTAACCGTCTGGGAATGCAGCCCAGTAGGTTTCAGCCTCATTTCACCCAGCACCTATTCAAGATGGACTCACTCTGGTTTGAACGCTGCTGACACCGTGACCTGCTGTGTCCTGAGAAGCCTCGGTGAGGTCCTGTGGGTCTGGAGCCTCTGCTGGTCGGCTCTGCGTGCTTCTCACGTGGAAGTGGAAACCCTTGGGGCAGCAGGGCCCAGAGAGAAAGGGGTGCTGACCTGGATCAGATGTAAGCAGGACAGACTTGCTTCTGGAGGTCCCCAAAGCCATCCCCCATGCTCAGGGGTTTGCTAGGACTCACAGCTGTGCACACAGCTAAGGTTTATCATGGTGAAGGCCTACGTGGTGGGCTTGACAAGGGAGAAAGACACAGGCCGAGTCTGGAGAATCTGAGGGCAGGCTGCTGCTGCTTTCCTGTGCAGGCGCCATGCGTGCTCCTTCCTCCAGCCAAGAAGAACGTGGCAACCTGCGAAGCCCATTCGAGGCTCAGAGCCCAGGGCGTGCATCCTGTGCTGGCCACGTGGGCCCCTCTGCATGGCAACCACCTAAATCCCAGACTCCCAGCAGAAAAGCAGCTGTTCAGCATAAACCCACTGCAGGAACAGTCCAGGCCCAGCAAAGCACTCCTAGCAGTCAGGGGACGGAGAGGAGCTCCAAAAGCCCCATCCCCAGACACCACCTTGAAGGCAGGCCCCTCTGAGGAGGCAGCCTGAGATCTGCTGCGCCGAGTCTGTCCCGCACAGAAGCGTCTCTCATCTCACCAACCACAGTGGTCACTGCAGCAGGATGGGAAGAGGGACCAGGTGTGTTCCTGGCTGCTCCTTCCTGAGGAGTGGATGGAGTGTCCCTCCTTCTTGTGGAAAGACCAGGGCGGAGCGAGTGGTGAGCATCGTCTGCCACAAACACAGCTTCTGAAGCAGATTTATTTATACCACTCACGTGTTTCCATTAAGCATGGTAGGGTCTTCCCACCCCACTCGTCCAGACCTGGAGCCCCTCGACACCCGCCCGGGGAATCCCACTGCTTAGCCCCACGTCCTGGTAACCCTCCTCAGCTCTGCACAGACTCGTCTCATTTCCGTGTCTGCTGTGGCCACCCTGGTCCAGACCTTTGTGTTCACATTTTTCTACCATGGATCTCGTGACCTTGGGCAGATGACTTCTCTTCCCTGGGCCACCAATCCTCATCTGTGAAGCGCAGAGACTGGAGGGGATGCCTCAGAATTCAGGCGCACATGCGGTGGGGGTGGGGGAGGTGGGGGGTGGTGGGGGAAGGAAGGAGCCCAGGTTGGAGAGAATACACCTCCAAGAGCTCTCATTTTCCGTGGGGTGCCGGGGGTGGCGTCCCGTTTACGCCTATCTGGGCCGAGTTCCGAGCAACTCTCTGGTGATGTAATTTCTGGGTCAGTGGCCACAGTGCAGTTTCCAGCATCACATCAGGCTTGCAAACACCACGCAGGTTTAAGTTGCAATCTCATCAGAGGTGATGGTTCAAGGAGAAGAGGGACAGGAGGTAGCTTGTGATAGGCTGTTAGGAACACACACGGACATCTGGGGCAGTATTGGAGCAAGACGGGAGAGCTCAGGTCCTTGTCCAGGGAACTCCTTTCCCCACCTTGGACCCAGGTCTCTCATCCATAAACAGTGGAGGTCACATTGTGTCCGGAGTTGGTTCCTTCCGGTGGGTTCTTGGTCTCGCTGACTTCAAGAATGAAGCCGGGGACCTTCGCAGGGAGTGTTACAGCTCTTGAAGGTGGCACGGACCCAAAGAGTGAGCAGCAGCAAGATTTATTGTGAAGAGCGAAAGAACAAAGATTCCACAGCGTGGAAGGGGACCCGAGCAGTTTGCCACTGCTGGCTGGAGGGGTGGCCAGCTTTTATTCCCTTATTTGTCCCCACCTGTGTCCTGCTGATTGGTCCATTTTACAGAGCGCTGATTGGTCCATTTTACAGAGCGCTGATTGGTCCATTTTACAGAGCACTGCTTGGTCCATTTTACAGTGTGCTGATTGGTCCATTTTACAGAGCGCTGCTTGGTCCATTTTACAGTGTGCTGATTGATCCATTTTACAGAGCGCTGCTTGGTCCATTTTACAGTGTGCTGATTGATCCATTTTACAGAGCCCTGCTTGGTCTATTTTACAGAGCGCTGATTGGTCCATTTTACAGAGCGCTGCTTCGTCCATTTGACAGAGCGCTGATTGGTCCATTTTACAGAGCGCGGATTGGTCCATTTTACAGTGTGCGGATTGGTCCATTTTACAGTGTGCTGATTGGTCCACTTTACGGTGTGCGGATTGGTCCATTTTACAGTGCGCGGATTGGTCCATTTTATGGTGTGCTGATTGGTCCATTTTACAGAGCGCGGATTGGTCAATTTTACAGTGTGCTGATTGGTCCATTTTACAGAGTGCTGATTGGTCCATTTTACAGTGTGCTGATTGGTCCATTTTACAGTGTGCGGATTGGTCCATTTTACAGTGTGCTGATTGGTCCACTTTACGGTGTGCGGATTGGTCCATTTTACAGTGTGCGGATTGGTCCATTTTATGGTGTGCTGATTGGTCCATTTTACAGAGCACCGATTGGTCCATTTTATGGTGTGCTGATTGGCGCATTTTACAATCCTCTTGTAAGACAGAAAAGTTTTCCAAGTCTGCACCCAACCCAGAAGTCTAGCTGGCTTCACCTGTCAACATCAGGTGCTCACAAGATCCCTGCAAGTATGAAGTGCCTTGAGCGTGACCTTAGGGGTTTGTACGGATTTGGATTTGTAGGGTGCACATCCGGGAGGAATTATTTTTCCCATTTTAATGGTTGAGAAACTGAGTGTAGAAACATCTGAGATCACACAGTCACTGCGTGGTGGGGAAACCCGTTTCCTTTCTCACTGCTCAGTGGTCTTTCCCCTGTGCCATCTGGTTCAGGTTTCATCTGGTTTTAGAGTTTTGTTTTTTTTTTAAATTCCCTTATTTGTCCCCGCCCATGTCCTGCTGATTGGTCCATTTTACAGAGCGCTGATTGGTCCATTTTATAAAGCACTGATTGGTCCATTTTATAAAGCACTGATTGGTCCATTTTTTTCCTGTCTCATCTGTATATATATATATATACATATATATGCACATATATATACATATATATATATACATATATATGCACATATATATACATATATATACACATATATACATATATACACACATATATACACATACATATATTTACATATATACACACATATATACACATACATATATTTACATATATACACACACACACATATATATATATATTTATTTATTTATTTATTTTGAGACGGAGTCTTGCTCTGTCGCCCAGGCTGGAGTACAATGGCCCAATCTTGGCTCACTGCAACCTTCACCTCCCGGGTTCACGCGATTCTCCTGCCTCAGCTTCCTGAGTAGCTGGGACTACAGGTGTGCACCATCACACCTGGCTAATTTTTGTATTTTTAGTAGAGACAGGGTTTCACCACATTAGCCAGGCTGGTCTCGAACTCTTGACCTTGTGATCCGCCCACATCAGCCTCCCAGAGTGCTGGGATTACAGGCGTGAGGCACCATGCCTGGCCTCATCTGAAATTTTCTAGGTTATTTGTTACCAGCAAAAAATAGGAATCTAAAAATATTGTGGATTAACAATTAAACAAGTTATAAAGAACACATAAATTTATCTCTTCTTGCCCTGAAACACTAATGAATTGCAGTAAAAGAACAAAAAGACTTTAACCCACAAAGAAAAAAGAGGGAAGGTAGCAGTTGAAGAAAGAGATTGCCGCATTCTTGCCAGGGAAGGGGAGGAGGCAGAGCAGCAGGTCCTGAAGGCTGGTGACTCTGGCAGCTCCTGCTGTTCCCGGGCGAGGGGAGGAGGTGGGAGACCTTGGGCGAGGTGCTAGCCCCATGTCATCTGCTTGGAGCCTCCATTTGTGTGTGCTTTTAACTTTTTATTTTGAAATAATTATAGATGTACAGAAGTTCCAAAGATACTACAGATGGGCCCCACAGTTCCACCTGTGGCCACATTCTGCATAACTGTAGTACAGTACCCAAGCCAGGAATTAAAGCTGGTAGAATGTATGTGTTTAGTTTTATGTCTTTTTTTTTTTTTTTTTGAGATGGAGTTTTGCTCTGCTGCCCAGGCTGGAGTGCAGTGGCACCACACCAGCTCACTGCAATCTCTGCCTCCTGGGTTCAAGCGATTCTCCTGCCTCAGCCTCCTGAGTAGCTGGGACTACAGGTGAGCGCTATCATGCCCAGCTAATGTTTATATTTTTAGTAGAGATGGGGTTTCACCATGTTGGTCAGGCTGGTCTCAGACTCCGGACCTCAAGTGATCTGCCTGCCTCGGCCTCCCAAAGTGCTGGGATTACAGGTGTGAGCCACTGCTCCTGGACTTATGTCATTTTTCACATGTGTATTTGTGTAACTACCACCGTGGTCAAGACACAGCACTGTCCGTCTCCACCGAGCTCTTCCTGTACTTCCTCTGTATGGTCAGCTCACCTCCCTCATCATCCCTGATCCCTGCAACCACCAATCTTTCTTCATGCCTATCATTGTGTCATTTCGAGGATGTTACATCAATGGAATCATACGCTACATGACCTGTGTCTTTTCCCCTCAGCACAGCACACTTGATATCCATCCAAGTTGCTGCTTATGTCAATATTATTATTATTATTATTATTATTTTTGAGATGGAGTCTCGTTCTGTCTCCCAGGCTGGAGTGCAATGGCATGATCTCAGCTTACTGCAACCTCTGCCTCTTGGCGACTGGGAGTAGCTGGGACTACAGGCATGCGCCACCACACCTGGCTAATTTTTGTATTTTTAGTAGAGACGGGGCTTCACCGTGTTGGCCAGGATGGCTTTGAACTCCTGACCTCAAGTGATCCACTCGCCTTGGCCTCCCACAGTGCTGGGATTGCAGGTGTGAGCTACCACGCTTGGCCTTGTGTCAATATTATTTAACTGCTAAATATTCCTTTCCCTTTCACCTTGCCTGTGTCATTACACTTCAAGTGAGATTTTGGTAGACATCAAATAATTGGGTCCTATTTTTTAAAATACATTCTGTCAATCTGTTTTTTAATTGTCGTATTTAGAAAATTTATATTTAGTGTAATGATTGGTATGTTAAGGCTTATGTCTGCCATTGTATTTTTTGTTTTCTGTTCTGTTTTTTTTTGTTTGTTTGCCTTCTTGTGGGTTACTTGAACATTTTTTAGAATTCTATTTTGATTATTCATACTATTTTTGTTTTTTGGAGACAGGGTCTCACTCTGTTGCCCAGGCTGGAGTGCAGTGACACAATCTCGGCTCATTACACCCTCCACCTCGCTGGGCTCAGGTGATCCTCCCACCTCAGCCTCCTGAATAGCTGAGACTACAGGCAGGCACCACCATGCCCGGTTAATTTTTGTGTTTTTGGTAGAGACAAGGTTTGGCCATGTTGCCCAGGCTGGTCTCAAACTCCTGAGCTCAAGCAATCTGCCCACCTTGGCCTCCCAAAGTATTGGGATTACAGGTGTGAGCCACTGCTTACAGCATACTATTTTTGAGTGTATCTTCTTGTATCACTTTTTTTTTTAAAAGGGGTTGCTCTAGATAGTATATTATATAATATAGCTTATCACAATCTACCGATGTTGACATTTTACCAGTTTGAGTGAAGTATAGAAACATTATCTCCTTTAACATCTTGTCCCCTTCTTAATCTATAATATAATTGCATGAAATATTTCTTCTGCATATATTGAAATCAGGGCAGGGCACGGTGGCTCAAGACTGTAATCCTAGCACTTTGGGAAGCTGAGGCGGGCGGATCACGAGGTCAGGAGATAGAGACCATCCTGGCTAACACGGTGAAACCCCGTCTCTACTAAAAATACAAAAACAAAAACAAAAAATAGCCAGATGTGGTGGTGGGTGCCTGTGGTCCCAGCTACTTGGGAGATTGAGGCGGGAGAATGGCGTGAACCCGGGAGGCGGAGCTTGTAGTGAGCAGAGATCGGCGCCACTGCACTCCAGCCTGGGTGACAGAGCGAGACTCCATTTCAAGAAAAAAAAAAAAAAAGAAAGAAAACCATGGCAGATAGTGTTATAATTTTTGCTTCAGCCATCAAACATCAGTTAGGAAATTCAAGCGGTTACTCTTTTTGTTATTCTTTCTTTCTTTCAGATATTCCAAAATTCCTTCTTTTCTTGTTTCCTTTCTGTTTAGAGAATGTCCTTTAGCTATTCTTTTAGGGTGTGTCTGCTGGTGACAAATTCCCTAGCCTTCCTTCAATTAAGAAGGTCCCAACTTCCTGTCATTTCTGAGGTTTTCTTTTGTTTTTTTTTTTTTTGAGGAGTCTCCCACTGTTGCCCAGGCTGGAGTGCAGTGGTGCCATCTTGGCTCACTGCAACTTCCACCTCCTGGGTTCAAGCGAGTCTCCTGCCTCAGCTTCCCGAGTGGCTGGGGTTATAGGCGGCTGCCACCATGCCCAGCTAATTTTTCGGATTTTAGTAGAGACAGGGTTTCACCATGTTGGCCATGTTGGTCTCAAACTCCTGACCTCATGATCCACCCGCCTCAGCTTCCCAAAGGGCTGGGATTATAGGCATGAGCCACTGAGCCTGGCCGCTTTTAAAATTTTTTATTTGTTTTTAGTTTTCGGAAGTTTAACTGTTATGTGTCTTGGCATGTATCTCTTTGGGTTTATCCTGCCTGGTGTTCACTCAGATTGTGGAGTGTGTAGGTTTATGTCTTTTTTGTCAAATATGGGAAATTTTGGCCATGACTTCTTTCCATACATTTTCAGGATCACTGTCTTTTTCTTTTCCTTCTGGAACTCTGAGCATGAATGTATGATCTTTTGTTATAGTGCTGCAGGTCTCGGAGGTTTTGTTTACTTGTGTATTTTTTCTTTGTTGTTGTTTGTTTTCTCTCTGTGGTTCTTAGTGGGCAATTTCTACTGTTCTATCTTCTTGCTCCTGGGTTCTTTCCTCTATCTCCTCCATCCTGCTCTTGGGTCCATCCATTGAGTTTTTTATTTCGGTTACTGTATTTTTCAGTTCTAAAGTTTTCATTTGGTATATCTTCTCTTTTTTTTACTGGAAATTTATATTTTTTCATTTGTTTTGAGCATGTTCATGATTGCTTGTTGAAGCATTTCTAATGTGGCTGCTTTAAAATCATTTTCAGATAATTCTAACATCTGTGTCATCTTGGTGTTGGTGGCTGTTAGCTGTCTTTTTTCATCCTGGTTAAGATTCTCCTGTCTCCTTGTAAAACTAGTGATTTTGATTGAAACCTTGATAGTTTAGATTTTATGTTAAGAGACTCAAGATCTTGAGTCTCCCTCCCACGAAGGGTGACGTCTAAGCCCCCCCGTAGCCTCCACTGATCCACTGACACTTCCTGGGGAGGCTTCTTGTTACTGCTGAGGGTGAGAAGAGTTCCAGCCCACCTTTAGGCCTCTGCTGCCTTCCCCATGGCTGGAAGGGCAGGTGCTTTGTTTTTGCTGGGTGGGAGAAGGTTGTGGCTTTCCACTGGGCCTCCTCTGATGCCTTCACAGGGAGCAGGAAGGGCACCACACTCCCTGGGTGACTGGTGCTGTGTCTTTGCAGGAAGGTGGTGTGTCAGTGTGGCTACACACGTGAGCAGCACTTGGAGGAGGCTACCAAGCCCCACACCTTCCAGGGCACACAGTGGGACCCAAAGAAACATGTCCAGGAGATGCCAACAGATGCCTTTGGTGACATCGTCTTCACGGGCCTGAGCCAGAAGGTGAAAAAGGTTGGTTTCCATCACTCTTGCTCTGAATTGTAGGTGGAGCTGCATGGCCCCATAGTGACACGCGGTGGTCGGCATTTCCTGGGGCAAGAGCGGGAGGCTGGCAAAGTTCCAGGGTGCATAGAGCCCACTGCACAGCAAGGGAGAGGGCGGGGACGGGCTCTGCAAGGCAAGCAAGAGATGCACCCCACTCTCAGAGTGCTTGGCCATCTGCAAAGCAGGGTGGGGCACAGTGAGCTTTCTAGGAAGGTGCAAGCCAGGAGTGGTGAGTGAATTCTGGCTGGGTGTCCCTGGGTGGCATTTGTCAGGGCCTGGGAGGGAGTAGGGAGGAAGGAGAGGGATGCAGGACACAGACGCGCTCAGGGTGTGCTGGGGGAATGGTAGGAAGGGTGTGGGGAGGGAGGGAAAAGCAGGGGGAAGGGGCCCAGGATAGCAGGGAGGCCCGTGTGGCAAGTCTGGAAGCAAACGTTGAGAGTCCTTGCGAGGAGGCTGGGCCAGGCATGGCGGGATCCAGGCTGAGCCTGGCCTGCAGGAGAGCGCTGTGAGGGTGCAGACTGCTGGAGGGAGGCCCAACTGCAGGGTTGGGTTCTCTCATGCACAACCTCACTGAGCTCCCTGGACCAGCCATCTCTGACCAATTCTCAGGCCCCATCCCAGGCCTGTGGAGTCAGAGGCTCGGCCGCTTGCGTGTTGACCAGCCTTCTGGAGGGTTCTGAGACTCGCGTGTTGACCAGCCTTCTGGAGGGTTCTGAGACTCGCATGTTGACCAGCCTTCTGGAGGGTTCTGAGACTCGCATGTTGACCAGCCTTCTGGAGGGTTCTGAGACTCGCGTGTTGACCAGCCTTCTGGAGGGTTCTGAGACTCGCGTGTTGACCAGCCTTCTGGAGGGTTCTGAGACAGTGATTGGGTGCCACTGTCCTGGGGGGGTGGTGGCACTGATCCCTGTGCTAGGGTCTGGAGCCCTGAACTTGGTACCTGCCGAGTGTGACCTGTCCACTCGATGTGTGGTGATGCCATGAGGTGGCCAAAGAGGTTGAGTGGCAGGTCCCAGAGACGGGGTCGTGTGGCCCCACGCTTCCTGGCTGGCACAGCCCTTGAGCCATCCTGTGTCACCATGACACGTGGGTGTTCTCCAGGCCCCTGGGCCCCTCTGTCGCTGTGGTCACGGGGATAGTCCTGTTGTTGGGTTTCAGGTGAGGGATTGAGGTATGGGAAGGCCCCACACTTTGTCCAAGGCCACCGTGGCCGTGGCAGTGCTGGGTTTGAATCCAGCTCTGGGGTTCTGGCTGCATCCCTCCCCCAACCCCCCTGGCTTCTCCCAGCCCCCTCCCTGCAGCTGCCGACAGGGGCCGGTGGTGTGAGGGAAAAACGCCTGTGGCCTGACAGTGAGTGACACCAGAGACACAGACCCTGTGGTGCAGCAGGTCTGCCTCGAAGCCCGGGAGCGTCCACCATGCAGGCCGCAGCCCTGCTCCTCCCAGGGAGACCAGCACCTCCAGATGCCTGGTGGACCCGGTGGGACCCACGTTCTGATGGTGACAGGCACCGTGGTTGTGGGTTAACTGGACCTTCTTTAGTGACAATGCTACCACATGTTTGTTTTGAGGGCACCTAATGGCATTTCTGGATTTCACCCATCACCTTTGTGTCTCTGGTGGGCCAATCCCGGCGGAGATTGCAGGCCCGGCTGGGTCTCTTCAGACACAGCCTGCCTAGCGGAACAGGGAAAGTCGACTGCGTACTTGTGAGGGTCTCCTGGAGCACGAGGGGCCAGAGTGATGACAGAGCCTGGGAGAGCCGTGTTCAGACGGGAGGCAGAGGAAGCTGGGCCCGCTGAGTCCCCAGGATGGGCCAGGGCACAGGGGCCACAGAGCAGAGGGGACAGGGCAGAGGGGACAGGAGAGGGGACAGGAGAGGGGGCAGTGCTGGGCACACAAGGACAGGAGGGCAGAGACCCCGGTGCAGGAGCTGATTAGACCCCGGGGAGGCAGGGCCCAGGCGCTATGGCAGGAATTGGAGTCTATGCTGGCGCCTGTTTGAGAGGCGCCCCCAAAATCGAGAGGAAGAGGAAAAAGTGGGTGCTGTGGGGGCACGAGGGCTGGGGGAGGTTTGCTGAGGGCGATCCTTGTCCCCAAGGGACGGCCTGTTGCTCCTGGCTCGGGCCTCTCTGCCTCCCTCTTCTCTCATGATCCGTGCCCTGCCCACATGGGGACCCCTTTTCTGGGTCTCAGCTGGAAAAGTTTGCGGTGTCTGCCGCCCGCTGGGGCCTCTCTGCGTGGCCTGTGTGGGTCGGTGCTGTCCCTGACCACGGACACACGAGTTCCCTCTGCCGTCTTCCCTGTCCCGCAGTACGTCCGAGTCTCCCAGGACACGCCCTCCAGCGTGATCTACCACCTCATGACCCAGCACTGGGGGCTGGACGTCCCCAATCTCCTGATCTCGGTGACCGGGGGGGCCAAGAACTTCAACATGAAGCCGCGGCTGAAGAGCATTTTCCGCAGAGGTCTGGTCAAGGTGGCTCAGACCACAGGTAACTCGGAGGCTGGAGGGACACGAGGCCCCGGCGGGTGGGGTGGGCTCTGGAGGCAGTGCCGGGGCAGTCAGGGCCATCAGGACCCAAAAAGTCCCTGGGAGCCACCGAGGCTGTGCCCCAGCCTGAGTTGGACCCACGCACCCCTCACCTGGGCACTGCTGCTCCCTGACGCCGGTGCTGCCCCTGGCTTGCCTGTGGGCTGGAGATGGCTCAGTGTGTGGCCCTGCTGGTACCCAGGGCCAAGCAGAGATGAGAACCTCGGTGGCCTGGGAACCTCGGTGGACTGGGTGCATGGCTGGGCCAGTGTTGTGGGCCAGTTGTGGGGGTCAGCGAGAGTTCCCAGTCATCAGACTTTCCATTATCATGTTTTTCCATCAAAATCAGGCAAGGAGCATTATTATTTCCATCTTTTCACTTGAGGCAACTGCCTGGTTGGAGTCAAATCACCTCCCAAGGCTGCACCACTGGTGAGAGCCAGGCAGGGACCCAGTCCTGGTGGATGGTGTGAGATCCCAGGTGCCGTGACCTGGTGCCCCGCCCCATCCTAATTCCATGGGGAGGGGGCCCCAAGTCCTCAAGGCTCCCCGGGCCTCCCTGGAGGGGACTGTGGATGAATAGTGAGGCCCTGAGGTGATTACTCGGCAATGTTGCATCCGGATGGGCCTAGAGTCACCCCGCTCTTCCTGGGGTCTGGTCTTTGCCTCGAAGTGGAGTCGTAACTGAGCCTGACTTGGCCTACACGGCTCACAGAGTCCGCAGTTTCATTGTCTGCCTGGTGACTGTGAGGCACGGCTGCATCTTTTGACCTGTGAGCCCCACAGCCCTGCTTGTAAAATGACCAGACCTTTTCTCAGCCTGGTCACGTGGGACTCGGTTTAACGCAGGTCACCATCCCACAGGCACTTTCCGAAGCTTTGCTGCCTCAAATAATGCCGTGGATTTGTTCGGGTCTCACCTGCTCCAGGTCTCAATGTTGCATTTTTTTAGCTTTCAATATCAATGTCCTTGTTGTCCGTTTCCTGGCCCAAAGCCAGTACCACCTTTTCAATTGTTATCTATCTATCTATCTCCATCCATCATCCATCCATCCATCCATCCATTTATTTTTGAGACAGGGTCTCGCTCTGTTCCCCAGGCTGGAGTGCAGTAGCATGATCTCAGCTCATTGCAGCCTCGACCTCTTGGGCTCAGGTGACACTCCTGCCTCCGCCTCCCGAGTTGCTGGGACTAGAGGCGTATGCTGCCATGCCAGGCTAATTTTTGTAGAGACAAGCTCTATGTTGTCCAGGCTGGTCTTCAACTCCTGGGCTCAAGTAATCTTCCTGCCTCGGCCTCCCAAAGTGCTGGGATAACAGGCGTGAGCCACTGTGCCTGGCCGATTGGCTGTTTTTTTTTTTTTTTTTTGGAGACGGAGTCTTGCTCTGTCACCCAGGCTGGAGTGCAGTGGTGGTGGCGCTATCTCAGCTCACTGCAACCTCTGCTTCCTGAGTTCAAGCAATTCTCCTGCCTCAGCCTCCTGAGTAGCTGGGACTGCAGGTGTGTGCTACCATGTCTGGCTAATTTTTGTATTTTTAGTAGAGACAGGGTTTCACCATGTTGGCCAGGCTGGTCTCGAACTCCTGACCTCAGGTGATCTGCCCACCTCGGCCTCCCAAAGTGCTGGGATTACAGGCGTGAGCCACCACGCCAGGCCTGATTGTTGTTTTTATGGCAACACTGTGACCCAGCCTTTGATATGGCAGCATTGCACCAGGGACAAACCCCGAAAGTGAACAAATGTGACTTTCGCTGGTGCCTCAAGGGGAGGCTGTGGGGCAGCAGCTGTGGCCTCACCTGTGCCTCTCACCCTGGGGCAGCCCAGGAGAGCAGACCCCTGGGGACCTCCTGCTCTCAGGCAAAGCTGCCGCCAGCTCACGACACTGGGTCAGGCCAGATGTGGGGTGGGAGATGTGTTTCTTTTTTTTCTTTTTTTTTTTTTTTTTGAGACGGAGTTTCACTCTTGTTGCCCAGGCTGGAGTGCAATGGCACGATCTTGGCTCACTGCAGTCTCCGCCTCCCGGGTTCAAGCGATTCTCCTGCCTCAGCCTCCTGAGTAGCTGGTGTTACAGGCATGTGCCACCACACCCAGCTAATTTTGTATTTTTAGTAGAGATGGGGTTTCCCTGTGTTGGTCAGGCTGGTCTCGAACTCCCAACCTCAGGTGATCTGCCTGCCTCGGCCTCCCAAAGTGCTGGGATTACAGGTGTGAGCCAGCGCATCCGGCCACAGGTGTGTTTCTTACAGGGGTGGCTGCAAACCACCGGCAGCAGATGGCGGGTGGGAGGTGTGGGGTATCCTTCCTAGGGACCAGGCTGAGTGGTGGGAGCGAGGAAGCACTCTGCCGCACCTGGGTCCTGAAAGCTGGACGGAAGAGGGAAAGCAAAATAGAAGAATGCAGACAGCGTGCTGAGAACCGCGATCCTGAGACTGGGGCCTGAGGAGGCAGCAGGGACCAGGGAGAGGGGCGGGGCCTGCTCCTGTTCTCACCCCACCTGAGCACGGTGGGAACCTCGGTTCCTTACACCTGATGCTGGTTTGAAAGCCCCTGAGTGAGGAGCTCTGCGTTGATGGGGGCGGGGCATCGCTGAGCCTAGAGGGGCTCAGGCGTCAGGCTCCTGGGTGTCAGGGTGCCCCTCAGTGCTGCAGGGCCTGCCCACCTGTGCTCCTTCCCCAGGGGCCTGGATCATCACAGGGGGGTCCCACGCCGGCGTCATGAAGCAGGTAGGCGAGGCGGTGCGGGACTTCAGCCTGAGTAGCAGCTACAAGGAAGGCGAGCTCATCACCATCGGAGTCGCCACCTGGGGCACTCTCCACCGCCGCGAGAGTCTGATCCATCCCACGGTGAGTGCGGCCCCCGAGGGAGGGGAGCCTAAGACCAGGGGTGTGGGTGACGTCTGACCGGGCGCTGTTGTGGGGAGCAGGCGGATTGTGCAGGGGCTGGGGTGTGGGTGAGGTCTGACCGGGTGCTGCCAGGAGCAGGTGGAGTGTGCAGGGGAGGTGGGGTGTGGGTGAGGTCTGACCGGGTGCTGTGGGGAGCAGGTGGAGTGTGTAGGGGCTGGGGTGTGGGTGAGGTCTGACCGGGTGCTGTGGGGAGCAGGTGGAGTGTGCAGGGGCTGGGGTGTGGGTGAGGTCTGACCGGGTGCTGTGGGGAGCAGGTGGAGTGTGCAGGGGCTGGGGTGTGGGTGAGGTCTGACCGGGTGTTGTGGGGAGCAGGTGGAGTGTGCAGGGACTGGGGTGTGGGTGACGTCTGACTGGGCGCTGTGGGGAGCAGGCGGATTGTGCAGGGGCTGGGGTGTGGGTGAGGTCTGACCGGCTGCTGCCAGGAGCAGGTGGAGTGTGCAGGGGCTGGGGTGTGGGTGAGGTCTGACCGGGTGTTGTGGGGAGCAGGTGGAGTGTGCAGGGGAGGTGGGGTGTGGGTGACGTCTGACTGGGCGCTGTGGGGAGCAGGCGGATTGTGCAGGGGCCGGGGTGTGGGTGAGGTCTGACCGGGTGCTGCCAGGAGCAGGTAGAGTGTGCAGGGGAGGTGGGGTGTGGGTGAGGTCTGACCGGGTGCTGCCAGGAGCAGGTGGAGTGTGTAGGGGAGGTGGGGTGTGGGTGAGGTCTGACCGGGTGCTGTGGGGAGCAGGTGGAGTGTGTAGGGGAGGTGGGGTGTGGGTGAGGTCTGACCGGGTGCTGCAGGGAGCAGGTGGAGTGTGCAGGGGAGGTGGGGTGTGGGTGAGGTCTGACCAGGTGCTGTGGGGAGCAGGTGGAGTGTGTAGGGGAGGTGGGGTGTGGGTGAGGTCTGACCAGGTGCTGTGGGGAGCAGGTGGAGTGTGCAGGGGCTGGGGTGTGGGTGAGGTCTGACCGGGTGCTGTGGGGAGCAGGTGGAGTGTGCAGGGGAGGTGGGGTGTGGGTGAGGTCTGACTGGGTGTTGTGGGGAGCAGGTGGAGTGTGCAGGGGAGGCGGGCGCACTCAGGAGATTGGGTGCAACTCCCAGACCCACCCCTGACCCAGGTGACCCCGGACGAATGGCTAACTTGGCTGGACTCTGGTATCTTCCTCAAGGTTGTAAGAGGGGTCCACGTGAGAGTCGCTCGCTGTGAGGGCTCCGCTAACAGCGGAGGGAGGGAGCGTAGCCAGCAGGCAGCTGGGTGGGGCTGAGCCAGGGCGATCTGACCCCGAACCGGAGCTTTTAGCACTTTGAGTCCCTGTACTCAGAGGTCTCCTGCAGCCGGGAATCCCACTGTGCTGTGGTCTCTGGCAGCCAGCACCCACCCCCAGCTTCTCTGTCAAGGCTGAGGACGGAGCACTCCTGCCTCTGATTAACTGGATGCAGGAGAAGCAGTTGCTTTAATCCGGAGCCTTGAGTTGAGACAGATAATGAGTCATTCAGCCAGATTTTCCAAGGACACACTAACTTTGGCACAATGCGTGTGCCCCTGAATTCACGTGGTCAGGACAGCCCAGGGAACACTGGCCTGTGACTCACTGAGCAGGTTCCCTCGTCACCCCAAGGGGCGGTTTACTCCTCTGGCAATGACACGGACACTGTGCGTCCATTCCCCGGGGTGGGCAGAGGACACTCCCAGATTCCCACGAGGGGCCCAGCAAGCACTGGCCAGCCCCAGCCCGGCCTTCACCTTCCTTTTGCGTCAGAATCATGAATGTATCTGGCAGGGTCGGACTGGAGCAGCTGTTCGGCTTTGCTCGCTCTTTTCACAAATTGAAAAACTGAAGCCAGGAGCCGCTAGGTGATGTCCCAGGTCACTCCTTACTTTCCTCCCCACGCTGAGTTCAGACGACTTCCCGTGACACCACCGTTGGTGGCGTTGGTGGAGGAATGGGACTGTGGCTGCTTACGCTCAGCCACACTCCCTCTCTGTGGTTGGTGGAGGGTGTGTGTCCCAGCCCGGCTGCCGCCCTCCCTTGGGTCTGTCTCCTGGGGCTGCTGTAACCCAGGCTCACAAACTTGGTGGCTTAAAGCAGCAGAAACTTAGTTTATCAGATCTGCAATCTGCGTCGCTTGGCCATCATCCGGCCATCGGTGTTGGTGGGGCCACCTCCCTCCAGGGCCTAGGGGGAAGAGCATTCCTTGCTGCCTCCAGCATCTGGGTGCTGATGGGCATTCCCTGGCCGGTGGCCACCTCCCTCCAGTCTCTGCCTCCGTGTCCCATGGCCTTCTCTGTGTGCCTGTGTCAAATCTCCCCCAAGTGTTCCGTAAGAACACTTGTGATGGCGTGTAGGTCCCACTAGGGTCATCTAGGGTGATGCCTTCATATCAAGATCTTTAACTGACATCTGCAAAGACGCTTTTCCAAACAAGGAAATGAGGAGCAGCACTTCCCGGTCCATGAGAAGGCCTTGATGTCTTTGGGTGGCCATGATTCAGCCAACTGTAGTCCTCCCTCTGACCTCAAAGATTCCTGTCCACTCCACAGACAAAATATGTTCACACCATTGCCAGATCTTGGCTGGGTGTGGGGGCTCACACCTGTCATCCCAGCACTTTGGGAGGCTGAGGTGGGCGGATCACTTGAGGACAAAAGTTCAAGACCAGCTTGGCCAATATGGTGAAACCCTGTCTTTACTAAAAATACAAAAATTAGCTGGGCATAGTGGCAGGCGCCCGTAATCCCAGCTGAGGCAGGGGAATTGCTTGAACCCAGGAGCTGGAGGTTGCAGGGAACCGAGATCATGCCACTGCACTCCAGCCTGGGTGACAGAGCAAGACTCTGTCTAAACCAAACCAAACCAAACCAAACAAAATGATCCCCTCCAACTACCAACCTGTTACAGCAGAAACTCCAAGATCAAAATCTCATGTAAATATCATAAGCTCGGCCGAGTGTGGTGGCTCACACCTGTCATCCCAACACTTTGGGAGGCCAAGGCAGGCAGATCACCTGAGGTCAGCAGCTCGAGACCAGCCTGGCCAACATGGAGAAACCCTGTCTTTACAAAAAATTAGCTGGGCATGGTGGTAGGCGGCTGTAATCCCAGCTACTGGGAGGCTGAGGCAGGAGAATCGCTTGAACCTGGGAGGCGGAGGTTGCAGCGAGCCAAGGCTGTGCCACTGCACTCCAGCCCAGGTGACAGAGTGAGACACCATCTCAAGCAAAACAAAATAAACAAACAAAAATATCATCAGCTCAAAAGTCCCAAATGTCATCATTTAAGTCAGGGACGCAGAAGACTCTAGGTCTGATCCATTCTGGGGCAGAATTTCTCTTTGTGTGTGCACCTGTGAGACCAGAAAACAAGGCACCTGTCTCCACAATACAAGGGAAGAACAGGTGTAGCATCACAGCTATAGAAGCGCTCATTCCCAGCGGGGGAACACGGGAAGAACGAAGGCATCACCAGCCCCAGGCAATTCCAAAACCCAGCAGGCAGAATACACTAGGTGATAAGACCGGGGAGACCCCTCTGTGGCTTGGGCATCCCCCACCCTGCTCTGTGTCCATGGCCCTGCCTTCAGGACGATCCTTTTCCCTGAAGGTTATAGCTTTTTGTCTGTTTGAAGATTTTAAGGAGTCTGACGACCTTTCATTTTATCCCGTCTCTGTCCCTTTCAGTCCAAATTTGCAGTGTTGTTGTTGATACAGCATTTGTGAAAACCTTGTGGTCCTCCTTTGAATGCCATAGGAATTTCTGCCAGTAGACGAAAAGGGCTCTGCAGACCTTTCCTGTGATGCCGTCTCCACTCCTGGCTTCTGAGATGGTTGAGTGAATCTCAGTCTCCTTGCCTAGTCTCTTCATCACTAGCAGGAGGTTGTTTAGACACACCCTTGGCCCTCTCTCTGTGTTTTTTTTTTTTTTTTTTTTTTGAGACAGTCTCATTCTGTCACCCAGGCTGGAGTGCAGTGGTGCGATCTCAGCTCACTGCAACCTCCGCCTCCCGAGTTCAAGCGATTCTCCTGCCTCAGCCTCCTGAGTAACTAGGACTACAGGCATCCACCACCACGCCCAGCTAATTTTTGTATTTTTAGTAGAGACAGGGTTTCTCCATGTTGGCCAGGCTGGTCTCGAACTCCTGACCTCAGGTGATTCGCCCGCCTTGGCCTCCCAACGTGCTGGGATTACAAGCGTAGCCACCGCACTGGGCCCTCGGCCTTCTCTTTAGAGGCCGCTTTTCGAAGAGTGAATCTCTTTTCATTTTCTGCATTATATGCGACCTGCATTATATGTGACCTGCATTATATGCGACCTGGAAAGGCTGAGAATTTCCCACATCATCAAGTCTCCTGGTTCTGTTTTGTCTGTCAGTTTTCCCCTCAATTTGTCTCTTTCCTTTTGCATTTTGTGAGAAGCAGCAAGAAAAAAAGCCAGGCCACAACTTGAACACTTTGCTTGGAGATCTCTGTGGCTAAATCTTCAAGTTCATCATTTACAGTTCTGCTCTCCACAAAACTGCACAGCACAATTCAGCCAGGCTTTCTGTCACTCTGCAGCAAAGGTGGCCTTCCCTCCAGTCTCCAGTGCCACATTTCCCACTTCCTTCTGAGCCCTCACCAGGAGCATCTGTGATGTTCATTTTTCTGCTAAAATTCTGTTCATGCCAGTATATGTATTCTCTCTATCTCTCTCTCTTTTTTTTTTTTGAGACGGAGCCTTGCTCTTTTGCCCAGGCTGGAGTGCAATGGCGTGATCTCGGCTCACTGCAACCTCTGCTTTCCGGGTTCAAGCAAATCTCCCACCTTAGCCTCCCGAGTAGCTGGGATTACAGGCATGTGCCACCACACCCAGCTAATTTTTGTATTTTTAGTAGAGATGGAGTTTCACCATGTTGGCCAGGCTGGTCTCGAACTCCTGACCTCAACTGATCTGCCCACCTTGGCCTGCCAAAGTGCTGGGATTCCAGGCGTGAGCCACCGTGCCTGGCCCATATATATATTTTCTAAGGCAGCAGTCCCCAGCCTTTTTGGCACTAGGAATTGGTTTCATGGAAGACAGTTTTTCCACAGATGGGGGCGGGGTGGTAAGTGATTGGTTTGGGGACGATTCAAGCACATTACGTTTATTGTGCACTTTATTTCTATGATTACATTATAATATATAATGAAGTAATCATACAACTCACCATCATGTAGGATCAGTGGGAGCCCTGAGCTTGTTTTCCTGCAGCTAGACGGTCCCATCATCTGGAGGTGATGGAGGACAGTGACAGATCATCAGGCATTAGATTTTCATAAGGGGCGTACAACCTAGGTCCCTCGCATGCACAGTTCCCAGTAAGGTTAGTATTCCCATGAGAACCTAATGCCGTGGCGGATCTGACAGGAGGTGGAGCTCGGACAGCGTCACACACATGACGGGGAGCGGCTGTAAATAGGGATGAAGCTTCGCTCGCTCACCCACCACCCACCTCCTGCTGTGTGCAGCCCAGATCCTCACAGGCCATAGACCATTACCAGTCCATGGCCCAGGGGGTGGGGACCCCTGCTCTAAGGCAACAAAGCCCTCTCTGCCCTGCTCCTCGCTTCCTTCTGAGCCCTTACTGCGAGTTGTTTTTTTTCTGAGACAGGGTCTCACTGTTGCCCAGGCTGGAGTGTGTTGGTGCGATCCTCAGCCTTGACATCCTGGGCTCAAGTGATCTTCCCACCTCAGCCTCCCAAGTAGCTGGGACTACAGGTGTGCACCACCATGCCCGGCTAATGTTTTTATTTTTGTAGACATGAGATCTGCTATGTTGTCCAGGCTGGTCTTGAACTCCAGAGCTCAGGTGATCCTCCCGCCTTGGCCTCCCAAAGTGCTGGGATTACAGGCATGAGCCACTGCACCCGTCTCTGCAAGGCCTTTAACACCACATTCCCACCAACATTCTCTTCAAGGATGTTGAGACGTTTTCCATCCACAGTGCTTCAAAATCCTCCCGTCTTCTCCCCATTGCCAGTTTCAATGCCACTTCCACGTTTTTAGGTGTTTGTTACAGCAGCACCCCACTTCCTCACCCCAGACCTGTATCCGTTTCCTGTGGCTGCTGTAACAAATGGCCTCAAGCCTGAAACAGCAGCATTGTGGTCTCTCACGTGTCTGGAGGACAGAACTCTGATGTGAGGGTCACACCTCTCCTGAGGCCTGGGAGGAGGGTCTGTTTCCCTGCCTCCTCCACTCCTGGAGGGTCTGGCTTTCTCCACTTGTGGCTACGTCACTCGTCCCTGCCTCTGTGGTCCCTCGGCCTCCTCTCCTGTGTGTGTCTCCCACCACCTCTCTCCTGTAAGGACACCTGTGATGGTATTTTGGGCCCACTCGGATCATCCAGGTTAATCTTCTCATGTTTCAATCACATCTGCAAAGTGACTTTCTCCAATAAGGCCACATCCACAGATTCCAGGGACTGGGACCTGGTCTCTCTGGGGGCTGGTGTTCAGCCTGCTCGTGTTAGAGAGGCAGAGCTTTCCAGAAGCTGTGTCTGACGCTTCCTGGCCATCCCAGGGCAGCTTCCCCGCTGAGTACATACTGGATGAGGACGGCCAGGGGAACCTGACCTGCCTGGACAGCAACCACTCTCACTTCATCCTCGTGGACGACGGGACCCACGGCCAGTACGGGGTGGAGATTCCTCTGAGGACCAGGCTGGAGAAGTTCATATCGGAGCAGACCAAGGAAAGAGGAGGTAGGGGAGTTTGCTTTTGAGGGCGCTCGGGCAGAGTGCACAGTGGGCTGGTCAGAGTGTCAGGTACAGCTGGTCACGACCAGGACGTTCAACAGGCCTGGCGCTTGGGCAGAGTGCAGTGGGCTGGTCAGAGTGTCAGGTATAGCTGGTCATGACCAGGACGTTCAACAGGCCTGGCGCTCAGCAGAGAGTGCAGTGGGCTGGTCTGAGTGTCAGGTACAGCTGGTCACGACCAGATGTTCATGGTACTCGGAGCGTCCTCAGAACACACCTGGGTTTCTTTCCCATGTCTCTTTATACTTTGTTCCAGGAGGGTCATCTTCTCTTGCCAGTTTCAGCCAGTGGGAGGGCGGTCTGGGGGGCTGGCAGCTCACCTGTGTGCTCGCAGGTAATAGGCCAACCTGCATTTTTTTTTTTTTTTTTTGAGACAGGGTCTGGAGCGCAGTGGTGTGATCTCAGCTCACTGTAGCCTTGAACTTCTGGGCTCAAGGGGTCCTCCCACCACCCTCCCAAAGTGCTGGGATTACAAGCTTGAACCACTGTGCCTGGCCCTACAATTATTTTAAACCATGATTATGGTCTGGTCTCAGGTTCAGAAATCAGAATGTACGATAGTCAAAACTTAGAATTTGACACCTTTTTCCTCATGGGGGGATGGGATGGGTTTGAGGACGTCGGGAGGTCAAGTGCGGGGTTTTGCACATCACTTGAGGAGGGTTCAAAGAGGAGATGGTGAATGGGAGGTGTCTGACCTGTGCCCGGGTGGCTGGGGTCCCTTGCAAGCTTCCTTGTGCATCGGACTCCCCTGGAGGGCTCCTCACCAGCGCGTGGGCTCTGGCCCCAGGGTCTGATTCAGCAGCTCCAGGTGGGCTGAGAACTTGCATTAGGAGCACGTTCCCTGGTGAGGTTGATGCTGCAGTTCAGGGACCAGGGACCACACTTTGAGCACCCTGCTTGACTAGGACACCCAGGGTAGGATGTGTGGGTGAGTGTGTGAAGACGATGGGCCCATGGGGGGCTCACAGACAGAGTTTGCTGCCTAGGGAAAGGGGTTTCTAAGTCCTTCTCAGGCTCCACTGCTGTTGGGCTGGATGAAGTTCTGGGTGGGGCTGGGCGGATGGACACAGGATGGACGTGCCGCATGCTGCTCCCATCCGCACGTGACAGGTTATGCCCACCTGCTTGGGGCATCAGCTCTGACTGTCCATGGCCCCTCTCCCTCCCTCCCAAGAGAGCAAGCAGGGGTGGATGGGATGCAAGCGAGTGGGGAAGGTGTGGCTGGCGGGGGGCTCTTGAATCTGCTCATTGATGTGGAACAGGCAGGTTCCCTGGGAATGCGGAGCTTTGGCCTTCAATGGCGACTCAGCAGTGGCAAGAGGCCTCCCAGCAGGTGCTTCAGTGTGTGGTTAGGCTGGAGCCGGCAGGGGGCAGGGAAGAGTGCCCCCAGGGCAGGGTCTTGCCCCCCACCTCTGTCCCCTCACTCGGCTCCATGCTTTTTCTAGGCGTGGCCATCAAGATCCCCATCGTGTGCGTGGTGCTGGAGGGCGGCCCGGGCACATTGCACGTGAGTATGGCCGGGTGGGAGGGGGCACGTGTGGGCCTGTCCCACCGCAGGCTGATGACTGTCCAAAAGTGCTTGTCTCAGGACTCAAGACTGTTGGGAAGAGGGCAATGAGCTTGCCCACCAGGAGAAGAGAAAGAGCATCTATGCTGTGTCGGGGCTGTTTCTGGGTGCTGGAGGAGGGTCGGAGGAAGGTGTGTGGGGAAGGAGGCTGGGCTTGGCTGTGACCGGTCCATTGACCAGCATGAAAGGAAAGGGTGGGGCCCCAGGGCCTGGAGTGACTGGGGAGCCTCTGCTCCCAGGACCCGCTGGGGAGGCTGGGGGGTTTCTACAACTCTGCCCCCAAGACTCCTCCAGGAAGCATTTTTCAAAGTACAGGGCCGTGGCCCCCATCCCAGATCCATGGTGCCAGCAGCTGTGTGACCGCAGATGTGGCAGGCAGCTTGAATGCGCTGCTCTGCTGGTCTTCCTTCCTGACCCTAACCCTAACCCTAACCCTAACCGCTTTGTGGCGTGCAGGGTGCGAGGTGACCTCACCTGCTGTAGGAATGTACGAGGACATGTAGCCTGAGAATCTGGAGCAAGAGTGTGGGCTTTTGTGAAGGATGGGATCATAGGCAATGTCTCGTTTATGTTTTATGATTGCAGGAGGTCAAAACAGAGCCTTGGGGGCTTGAGGCTGAACGGGAATCCATAGAACACCGGGTCCCCACTCCCTATGCGTGCCGAGTACCCTTCACGGCTCTCCTGCTGGGGCGGCTGCACCTGCCTCCTTACCCCAGGCTGATGCTCATGCACACGGCAGGGTCCTTCCTGCCAGATAGCTTTGTGGCCAGTCCCTTCCCGAAATCCAGCACACCCTGGAGCCCAGGGGCCCTCCTCATGGCCCTGCTCTTACTGTGGGCTTTTATGAGGTCGGTAACTCCAGGTCCCCTTTGCTGCGAGGCCCTCATGTCTGCGGGTCCATGGGCAAAAATGCTGGGAGTCTTTGATTATGCTGGTGCTGAGGCCTGAGGGGCGCCAGGTGTGCAGCCCCCAGTGTGTTGGGGAAGCTCCCTCTTCCCCCAGAGCAGGGGACGCCACCAAACTAATAAGTGCTTTCAGTGGATCTCGGAGTAGCGTTAGCCATCCCTGCCTTTAGCTGGCCTTGGAGAATTCTCCATTTCAGAAAGCATCGGAGCGAGGCGAGGACCCAGTTCCAGGCTCACACCCCCACCTGCCTTGCAGACCATCTACAACGCCACCACCAACGGCACCCCCTGCGTGGTCGTGGAGGGCTCGGGCCGCGTGGCCGACGTCATTGCCCAGGTGGCCAACCTGCCTGTCTCGGACATCACTGTCTCCCTGATCCAGCAGAAACTGAGCGTGTTCTTCCAGGAGATGTTCGAGGCCTTCACAGAAAGCAGGATTGTCGAGTGGACCAAAAAGGTGAGGCTGACAGGCGCGATGGTCACCAGCATGTGGCTGCTTCACAGAGACACTGTCAGCCTGGTGGGCAGGACCAGGACTCACGGACCGGTGCGGACAACCCACCGGGTCTGAGCGGGTGCCGGAGTGATTTGCAGAGGGCGGGGCACAGGTGGGAAACCTCCTGGCTGGGTTCCGGAGGTCAGACCCCATGACAGCACGTGAAAGGAGGGTGCGAACCTCACCGGCAGCACACCAGGGCGGGCTGGGAACACTGCTGGGCTCAGTGGTGCTGTGAAAAGGGTCTGCTGGATTGGAGGGTGGGAGGCAGGCGCTGGGGAGGCCTCAGCCGAGTCGGGCAGCAGGGCAGCTGCGAGTAATGGTGTGGGTCGCAGGGTCCAGTCCAGATCATAGCCTCACAGGTGAATTAAGGCATGTAGAGTGGCCTCAGGAGGGGCCATTGCCCCAGTCCAGGGGTAGATTTTGGGCGGCCCCTGCCATGACCCCAGCCTCCAGTGGGGGTCAGTTGTGAAGGGCCGTGGTGGGTCAGCCCTGGCCACCCCACCAAGCCCTTGACCCGGGGGGGCGGCCTCCAGAGGAGAGTCCCTCCCCTCCCTGTACCTGCTGGTTCCAGGGTCACCTGACTCAATTCTTGGAGGATTCTTTGCAGGGGTTGGCACTGGGGCCTTTTCATCCGAGTTTCCCAGCAAGCCGGGGCCGGCGGAGCCCTCTGTCTGTGTCTTTCCTGCAGACCCTGGACATCCCCAGGTTCGGAGTGGCTGACATGCGCTTTCCACGGCTCCCACTGTGTTTAATTTGGGCTCTGTGGGCAGTGGTGACCCCCAGCTGCAGGCCACAGGGACACACGTATTTGGCCAGATTGGGTCTGTGGAGAGGGGATTAAAAATGGGCGCCCTCAGGAACCACGGGTGTCGGAAGGGCTGGGTGGAGGTCTTGGCCCCGTTGGCCAATCCAGAAGCAGAGTTTCTGTGACTGGTGATTTGTGGGTGGCACAGTGACCTTGTTTCCTTCTGTGCTTTGTGATGGTCTCAGAGTGACCTTGTTCTGCACAGATGTCTTCTTTTTTTTTTTTTTTTTTGTGAGACGGAGTCTCGCTCTGTCGCCCAGGCTGGAGTGCAGTGGCGCAATCTCGGCTCACTGCAAGCTCCGCCTCCCGGGTTCACGCCATTCTCCTGCCTCAGCTTCTCCGTGCACAGATGTCTTCTGAGAGCGTTTTTGTCCGGCAGGAGAATTACATGATGTAGCTGTAAGCGTCAGATCAGTTTGTGAAAACATCGCGGTCCGGCTATGAGCGGCCGCTCAGCTCCCGAGGTCAGGGCGGCTTTCTGACCTTCCCGGTGCCACTGGGACTTGTCAGGCGGGCCCTGGAGCCCTTTCTCTGCTGGTTGATAAATTATTCAGGCAATTCTCAGAACTGAGTTTAATCTGCTGTTGTTGAAAGGTGCTTGTTTTTAATGCACTCTCCATAGCCAAGCCAAGGCCCTGAAAGTGGTGCTTTCACACTCAGCCGTCAGGCCTCAGCAGGGTCAGTGGGGAGGGGCCCAGCCACGCAGCCAGGGTCAGTGCGCTCCTTTAACACGCCTTCTCAGAGTGTCCGTCTACACTGGGGAGGAGTTGCAGAGCCACCCTCGGGTGCTGCCGCTGGTGGGCGGCCCCGTCAGAGGGGCCCGGGGGGCCTCCCTGCAGGGACTCACAGCTGTGGCCAGGAAGAAGTTGCCCACCTTCGTTCAGCCTTGCCTTTCTCATCTGTCAGGTAGGGGTACTGAGTGCTCGACTCAGATGAGGAAACGGGGCCCTGGTGTCCATATGGGCTCAGACGCTGGGAACTGCTTCACCCTATGAGGACAGGGCGGGCTGAAGTCCAGGAGACTTTTACAGGCTCAGACGCTGGGAGCTGCTTTACTGTATGAGGATGGGGGTGCTGAAAGCCAGGAGACCTTTGGCTGCTGGATGAGGGTGGAGTTTGCCAGGGAGCCCAGGATGTGTTTTGGAGTGGTCACGAAAGCTGGACCCCGAGGGATGGGGCACCGTTGAGGTCTTAGGCATGGAGATGGAGTGTGAGGAGCCCTCCAGGTGAGGGCAGAGTCTATGTGGAGGCAACGGGGCCAGGCTGGGGACGAGGAGAGAAGCAGGGGAAGCCAGGTGTGGCCTGGGGAGCCGGAGGGACAAGGCTGAGGCTTACTTTGGGAGCAGTGGGAGCCATGGGAAGATGCGTTTGTGGAGTTGCCTGCCCTGGACACAGGGGGAAGGCGCTTTAAGGAGGAGTAACTGTAGTAGACATACCTGCTAGGGATGCCATGATGGATGGATGGATGGATGAATGGATGGATGAATGGTGGGTGGGTGGTAGATAGATGGATGGATGATGGGTGGGTGTGTGGATGGATAGATGGAAAGATGGATGGATGAATAGATGGATGGATGGATGGTAGGTGGGTAGGTGGGCATGGATGGATAGATGGGTAGCTAGATGATAGGTAGATTAGATGGATGTATGGATGTATGGATAGATAGACAGATAGGTGATAAAATGGATGGACTGGGCACAGTGGCTCACACTTGTAATCTCAGCACTTTGGGAGGCTGAGGCAGGTGGATCACTTGAGGTCAGGAGTTTGAGACCAGCCTGGCCAATCACATCTGTACTAAAAATACAAACATTATCCAGGCATGGCGGTGGGTGCCTATAATCCCAGCTACTTGGGAGGCTGAGGCAGGAGAATTGCTTGAAGCCAGGAGGCGGAGGTTGCAGTGACCCAAGATCGTGCTACTGCACTCCAGCCTGGGCAGCAGAGCAAAAAGTCTGTCTCAAAAAAAAAAAAAAGATGAATGAATTGATATGATAGATAGATGGATAGATAGATAGTGGGTGGGAGGTAGATAGAAAGATAAGTGGATGGATGAATGGTTGGTAGGTGGGTGTGTGTATGGATGGATGGATGGAAAGATGGATGGATGGATAGCTAGACAATAGATACATGTGGATGGATAGATGGATACATGGATAGATGGATAGGTAGACAGATAGATACATACATATATACATAGATGAAATACACATGGATGGATAGATATATACATGGACGGATAGACAGATTTATAGATAGATAGATAGATTATGTAGATAGATAGATGGGTAGATGCATAGATGGATAGATAGATCAGATTAGGTAGATATACAGATAGATGGATAGATGCATAGATAGATAGATCGATTGATCGATCGACAGATAGATAAGTAGACAGATAGATAGGCAGGTAGGCAGGTGGTGAGGAGTGGCCTGGGCTTAGCAGGAAGGCTAGGAGGAGCAGCCTCGCATGAAGCTGCACTATCGTCAGGGTGAAGATCCGTTGCCCTTGGATTGTGTTTTCCACCCAACAGATTCTCACAAACATGGTGTATTTGGTCCCCATGGATCTTCATCTGCACCATCTAACGCAAGAGGAGATGTGGTGGTGTCCTGGCCACAAGGGCAGACAGGACCCAGGGCTCTGGCCGTGTCCAGGGCCTCAATTCTATGTGTCCTGGAGGAGGCAGGGGTTCAGGAGTCACTGTGTGTCTCACTTAGAAAATGCTTGTTGCAGATCCAAGATATCGTCCGGAGGCGGCAGCTGCTGACTGTCTTCCGGGAAGGCAAGGATGGTCAGCAGGACGTGGATGTGGCCATCCTGCAGGCCTTGCTGAAAGGTGAGGGTCAGGGAACATGGGGACAATGGGGTGGAGGCCAGAATGTGGGCTCTGAGGGCCCTAAGTTCTAGTCTTGAAGCGCCATGATTCTGGGAACCAGAATATTCCTCCTTGGTCAGAAACCCTGGCCAGAGGGCAACTGGCGACGGGCAGGTGGGCGCCTGCCTGTCACCTGATGTTAGAGGTATGAGCTCCTTTATTTGTAACTGGAATCCGAGTGCAGCCTGTGTCATTTTTACCTTTGTGGTGGTCATAATTTCTCATAAAACTTCAGGGTGGAAAGAAAGAGTGCGGAAGTTGCCTCTCTCAACTTCCTGCTTGCTGGCTACTTTAGCTCCTCTGCCTCTGATGCAGGAAAGAGTGTAGAGGCAGAGCAGGGCCTCAGGAATGGTGCGATGGACTCGAGCTGTAGTGGCTTTCTGTGTGACTTCTGTTGCTTAGGCTGGCCCTTTCTCCAGGCCACAAACATCACTGTCCTCTTCTCATGCCACAGGAGAGAAGGCTTATGCCTCCTTCTCTTACCCAGCTGGCACCTGACACTGGGAAGCCTTGGTCTTATATATGCTCCTCCCATCCGATGCTGGGCTTCTCACCCTCCGGGGTTGGAGGCCCCAGGCTGATTCTGAAGGGCTCAGCAGAGTGGGCCCAGGCTGGGATCAGCAGGGAACTTTTGTGATAAAGGGCAGACTTTCATCTTGTTTCTGTGTTGATTTGAGACTCCCCTTATCAAGGACTTGATGTTGTGCATAAAACCTCACACCAACAGCGAGATGATAGACTACATATTAGACCACAGATTAAGTCTTAATTTATCTCTCAATAGATTTAAGATAGATATTATACAAATTATCTTCTCTGACAACAAGATGAACTTAGGAATTAATAAGGATGTAAAAGTGGAAAATTCACCAAGTTGTGGAAACTAAACAACGCTACCTTAAACAGCCAATGGATCAAAGAAGAAATCAAAAGGGAAATCAAGAAACCAATGAAAACAAAAGCACAATATATCAAAGCTTATGGGACATAGCAAAAACAATGCTAATGGAGAAATTTATAGTTATAAATGCTTACGTTAAAAAATAAGATCTTAAACCAACAACCTAACTTTACAACTTAAGTAATTAGAAAAATAAGAACAAATGAAATCCAAAAGTAGCAGAATGAAGGAAATAGTAAAGATTAGAGCAGAGATCAATGACATAAATAATAGAAAATTGCAGAGAAAATCAATAAGGTAAAAAATTGGTTATTTGAAAAGATCAACAAAATTGACACACGTTTAGCTAACTAGACTAAGAAAAAAGAAAGAAGATTCATATTACTAAAATTAGAAATGAAAGTAGGGACATTACTCCTGACTCTACAGAAATAAAAAGGATTCTGTGAACAATTGTATGCCAACAAGTTGGATAACCTAGATGTGTTAGTCTGTTTTATGTGACTAAAACAGAATACCACAGACTAAGTACTTTATAAACTACCTAGTACTCTATAAATCAATCACTGACCATCCTTGCATTCCCAGAGGATGGTCAGCATCTGGCAAAATTGAGGGGCCAACATCTGGCAAGGGCCTGCCTCGTGTCATTCCAGAATGGCAGCACACACATGCCCTTCCAGTGGAAGGCAGAAGGGTAAGGGAGCACACAGACGCATGAAAGAGAGTAAGAAAGCAAGAGGGAGCTAAACTTGCTTTTTATAACAAGCCCACTCTTGCAATAACTAACCCACTCCCAAAATAAGACATTAATCCATTCATGAAGGCTTTGCCCTGTAATGGATCAC
This sequence comes from Nomascus leucogenys, assembly GCF_006542625.1. Classification (NCBI taxonomy): domain Eukaryota; kingdom Metazoa; phylum Chordata; class Mammalia; order Primates; family Hylobatidae; genus Nomascus; species Nomascus leucogenys. The sequence continues at coordinate 29,226,780 of NC_044405.1, forward strand.
TTCTATTAGGCCCCACCTCCCAACACTATTATACTGGGGATTACATTTACAACACATGAACTTTGGGGAAAACATTCAGGCCATAGCACTAGATGAAATGAACACATTTCTAGAAGCACAAAACCTACCAAGACTAAATCATAAAAAAATCAAAAGTCTGAATAGACCTATAAGTAGTAAGGAGACTGAATCAGTAATAAAAAATCTCCCCACAAAAGTTTTAAGTCTGATAGCTTTACTGGTGAATTCTACCAAATGTTTAAAGAACTAACACCAATCCTTCTCAAACTTTCCCCAACAATTCCAGAAGGAAAACTTCCTAATTCATTCTTTGAGGCCAGCATTACTCTGATACCAAAGACAGACACTGCAAGAAAACTACAGACCAATATCCATTATGAACATTGATACAAAATTCCTCAACAAAATATTAGCATACAAAATTCAGTAGCATTAACAGGATTATACACTATGACTACATGAGATTTATTCCTGGAATGCAAGGATGGTTCAACATATGAAAATTAATCAATACACCACATTAACAGAATGTTGGGGAAAAAACCATGATTATCTCAACTGATACATTTGACAAAATTTGACACCCTTTCATGGTAAAAACATTCAACAAATTAGAAATAAAAGGAAACTACCTTGATGTAATAAAAGCCATATATGAAAAACTCCCAGTGAATATCATGTTCAATGGTGAAAGACTGGGACATAGCAAAAACAGTGCTAATGGAGAAATTTATAGCTATAAAAGCTTACGTTAAAAAATAAGATCTTAAACCAACAACCTAACTTTACAGCTTAAGTAATTAGAAAAATAAGAACAAATGAAATCTTTTCCTCCAAGATAGAAATAAGGGAAGGATGCATACTTTCACCACTTCTATTCAACATTGCATTGGAAGTTCAAGCCAGAGCAATTAGACAAGAAAAAGAAATAAAGCTTATAAATTGGGAAGGAAGAAGTAGAATTATTTATGTTCACAGATGATATGATTTTTGTATTTGTCCATTTCACACTGCTATAAAGAACTGCCCAAGACTGGGTAATTTATAAAGGAAAGAGGTTAAATTGACTCACAGTTCAGCATGCCTTGGAAGGCCTCAGGAAACTTACAATCATGGTGGAAGATGAAGGGGAAGAAAGGCACTGTCTTCACAAGGTGACAGGAAGGAGAGGTGCCAAATGAAGAAGTAAGAGCCCCTTCTAAAACCATCAGATCTCATGAGAACTTACTATCATGAGAACAGCATAGGGGAAACCGTCCCCACAATCCAACTACCTCCACCTGGTCTCTCCCTTGACACATGGGGATCATAGGGATTATAATTCAAGATGAGATTTGGGTGGGGACACAGAGCCTAACCATATCAATTTTCTGTGCAGAAAACCATAAAGATTCCACAACATACCCCTGAACTAAGAAATGAATTCAGCAAAGTAGCAGGACACAAAATCAATACACAAAAATCTTCTGCATTTGCTGGGTGCGGTGGCTCACGCCTGTAATCTCAGCACTTTGGGAGGCTGAGGCGGGCAGATCACAAAGTCAGGAGATCGAGACCATCCTGGCTAACATAGTGAAACCCTGTCTCTACTAAAAATACAAAAAATCAGCTGGGGGTGGTGGCAAGCGCCTGTAGTCCCAGCTACTCAGGAGGCTGAGGCAGGAGAATGGTGTGAACCCAGGAGGCAGAGCTTGCAGTAAGCTGAGATCACGCCACTGCACTCCAGCCTGGGTGACAGTGAGACTCCGTCCCCTCACCCCCTGCAAAAAAAAAAAAATCTGCTGCATTTCTATACACTAAAAATGAATAATCAGAAAAGGAAATTGTGAAAACAATTCTATTCACAGTAGCATCAAAAGGAAAAAAATACTGAGTAATTAATTAAACCAAGGGGGTGAAAGACTTGTACAATGAAAACTGTTAAACATTGCTGAAAGAAATGAAAGAAGACATAAATAAATGGAAAGACATCCCATGTTCATGAATTGGAAGCCTTAATATTGTTAAGATGTCAATACTAGTCAAAGAAATCTACAGATCCAATGCAATTCCTATCAAAACCCCAGTGATTTTTTTTTTTTTGCAGAAATAGGAAAGCCCATCCTAAAATTCATGTGGAGTCTAAAGGGATCCCAAACAGCCAAAATAATTTTGAAAGGGAAGAACAAAGATGGAAGACTCACACTTTCTGATTTCTAAACTCACTACAAAGCTATAGTAATCAAAACAGTGTGGTAATGGTGTAAAGAAAGACATAGAGGGCTGGGTGTGGTGGCTCATGCCTGTAATCCCAGCACTTTGGGAGGCCAAAGTGGGCTGATTGCTTGAGCTCAGGAGTTTGAGACCAGCCCAAGCAACATGGTGAAACCCTGTCTCTATAAAATCTAAAAGCTGGGCAAGGTGGTTCATACTTGTAGTCCCAGCTGCGTGGGAGGTTGAGGGGAGAGGATCACTTGAGCCCAGAAGGTTGGGGCTGCAGTGAGCTATGATAGTATCACTGTACTCCAGCCTGGGCAACGGAGCAAGACCCTGTCTCAAAAAAATCCCAAAAAGATATGGAGACCAATGGAATAGAATAGTGAGCCCAAAAATAAACCCTCACATATATGGTCAAATGATATTTGACAGGAATGCAAAAATCATTGAGAGGGACAGTCTTTTCAACAAATGATGCTGGAAAACCTGGATATCCACATGTCAAAGAATCAAGTTAGACCCTTACCTAACACCATATACAAAAACTAACTCAAAGTAGATCAAGGACTTCTGAATATAAGACCTAAACTCTTAGAAGAAAGCACAGGGCAAAAACTTCATGACAAAGGATTTGGCAGTGGTTTTTTGGCCATGACACCTAAGGCACAGGAAACAAAAGAAAAAATAGATAAATTGGGCTTTATGAAAATTAAATAATTTTGTTCATCAGAAGATATTATCAACAGAGTAAAAAGGCAACCCATGGAATGGGAGAAAATATTTGCAAATCATACATATGGTAAGGGATTGGTATCCAGAACATATAGAGAACTCCTATAACTCAACAATAAAAAAAAACACAATTCAAAAATGGGCAAAGGACTTAAATAGACATTTCTGTAAAGAAGACGTACAAATGGCCAATAAGCACATGAAAAGATGCTCAGCATCACTAATCATTAGAGAAATGCAGACCAAAACTAAGAGATAATCATTTCAAACACATTAGGATAGCTACTATAAAAAAGAACAGAAAATCACAAATGTTGGCCAGTGTGTGGAGAAACTGGAACCCTTGTGCACTGCTGGTGGATATGTAACATGGTGTAGCTGCCGTGGAAAACAGGATGACAGTTCCTTAAATATTTAAAAATACAATTCCTGTATGATCCAGCTATTCCACTTCTAGACATATATGCCACTTCCCACCCCCAAATTTAAAGCAGGGTCTGGAAGAGATATTTGTATACTCATGTTCATAGCTGCATTATCCACAATAGCTAAAAAGTGGAAGCAGCCCAAGTGTCCATTGACAGAAAAATAGATAAGCAAAATGTGGTCTATTCCTACAATGGAATATTACTGAGCTTTAAGAAGGAAGGAAATTCTGACACATGCTGCAACATGGATGAACCTTGAAGACACGTTAAGTGAAATAAGCCAGTCACAAAAGGAAAAATACTATATGATTCCACTTACATGAGGTCCCTGGAGTAGTCAAATTCATGGAGGCAGAAAGTAGAATGGTGAATGCCAGGGTCTGGGGGAGAGGCGAATGGGGAGTTAATGTTTAATGGGGATAGAGTTTTAGTTTCCAAGATAAAAAGATATATGGAGAAGGACAGTGATGATGGCTGCACAACATTATGAATGTACTTAAGACCAGTGAACTGTACGCTTAAAAATATTTGGCTGGGTGAGCTGGCTCATGCCTATAATCCCAGCACTTTGGGAGGCTGAGGTGGGAGGATCACTTGAGCCCAGCCTAGGCAACATAGAGAACCCTGTCACTACAAAGAAATAAAAAAAAAACTAGCCAGGCGTGATGGCGCACACCTGTACTCTTAGTTACTCAAGAGGCTGAGCTGGGAGGATTGCTTGAGCCCAGGACGTTGAGGCTGCAATAAGCCTTATGATTATAAATATGATCACAGCACTGTGCTCCAGCCTGGGTGACAGAGTAAGACCCTGTCTCAAAAACAAAAACAAATCAACCCAAAAAGTTAAGATGGTAAATTTTATGCTACATGTATTTTACCACAATTTAAAAGCATAATGAATTTTAAAATATTAACTTTATGAAGGTTCAGCTTAGAGACAATAAGCTCCCCCAGTTCTAAATGTACTGTATAACAAGCCTAGACACCGTGACCCACCACAGTCTCCACACAGGACATCTCCCCTACCCTGAATGTTCCCTCATGGCCCTTTGTAGTTAAGCCTCCCTCCAGCCTGGCTCTGGAAATCATCTGTCTGCTTTCTGTCACTCTAGATTAGTTTTGCCCATTTTAGAACGTCACATGAATGAAATCATACATGATACATTCTTTCACGTCTTGTTTCTTTTGCTCAGTGCATTGTTTTTGAGATTCATCCATGTTGTTGCATGTGTCAGAGCTTTGTTCTTTTTTGTCTGTGAAGGAGTATCCTATTGTGTGAATACACCACAGGTTGTTTTTCCGTTCATCTGTTGGTGTGGATTTAGGTTGTTTCCAGTTTGGGGCTATTATGAATAAAGCTGCTATTTGTCTTCATTTCTCCTGGGTCAATATCTAGGAGTGGAATTACTGGCCTTTATGGTAAGTGTATGTTTCACTTTGTAAAAAACTGACAAACTTTTCTGAAAAGATTGCATTCCTTTTCCTGTGTGCTGGCAATGGATGAGCGTTACCCTACATCCTTGCCCACACTTGGTGTTGTCAGTCTTTTAAACTGTAGCCATCCTAGTGGGTATGAAGTGACATCTCGTTGTGGTTTGAATTTACATTTCCCTGAGGACTACTGATGTGGAGCATCGTTTCAAGGACTTTTTGGCCATTTGCCTCTCCTCCTTCTGAAATGTCTTTCAGATCTCTTGTCTATTTTTATTTGATTATTTGTCTTCCAGTTTTCAATTTTTAAGAGTTATTTGTATATTCTGATACAAATCCTTTGTCAGATATTATTTTCTCATGGTGTGTAGTTTGCTTTCATATTTTCTTCAAGATGTCTTTGAAGAGCAGGAGGCTTAAATTTTTTTTTTTTCTTTTTTTTTGAGATGGAGTCCTGCTCTGTTGCCCAGGCTGGAGTGCAGTGGCGTGATCTCGGATCATTGCGAGCTCCGCCTCCTGGGTTCATGCCATTCTCCTGCTTCAGCCTCCCAAGTAGCTGGGACTACAGGCGTCCACCACCACACCTGGCTAATTTTTTGTATTTTTAGTAGAGATGGGGTTTTGCTGTGTTAGCCAGGATGGTCTCGATCTCCTGACCTCATGATCTGCCCACCTCAGCCTCCCAAAGTGCTGGGATTACAGGCGTAAGCCACCGCGCCTGGCCAATTTAATCAATTTTTCTTTATGGTTCATGTTCTTTGCGTCATAGCTAAGAGATCTCTGCCCATCCCAAGGTTGCAGATATTTTCTTCTGTTTTCTGATGGCAGCTTTGTAGATATAGCCTTTATGTTTGGGCCTATGAACTGCTTCAGGTTGATTCTTATGTATGGTGTGAGGTAAGGGTCAAAGTTCTTTCTTCTTTTTCCCCAAATAACAACCCATGTTTTAAAAAGTTAAACCAGAAAGGGAGCACAGAAACTACTTGAGCAAAATAACTTGTCCTGAGAACCAGTGAGGTGGTTGTTACTGTTGAACATTTACAGGCAGTTGAGGCAGGAAAGGAAATGTGATGGCTTCCGAGTCCTGAGTTTTGGATGTTAGTGTAAGATGCCTGCCCTCCAGAGACCTATGTCTTCTTAAAACAGGGAGGCCTTTTTCTTGCTCACTGCCCACCTGTCGCTCAGGGGCCAGGGCATGGCCAGGAGGAGGGCAGGGGAAACAGGGGTGAGTGGACGTGATGACCAAAGCTCCAAAATTCACTGATTCTGACCCGAAATGGAATGTGCTTTTGCAAGGCTGTGTGTATGGGAGGAGGTCACTGGGTGCTGCGCCTGTCACTTTGAATTGTTGAGAGGCAAGGGCTCATGACACATCCCTGACTCTGACGTCATTTCCCTGGAGGGAAATGGCTTTGAGCCCCAGATCGAGGCCCAATGTGTACTTGTTCATCTGCAGCCTCACGGAGCCAAGACCACTTTGGCCACGAGAACTGGGACCACCAGCTGAAATTGGCAGTGGCATGGAATCGCGTGGACATTGCCCGCAGTGAGATCTTCACGGATGCGTGGCAGTGGAAGGTAAGTCTTCCAGAGCACCCCGTGGAGGGGCCCACTGGGCCCACATGCATTGCACCACGGAAGCAAGGGCAGGCAAAGGTCGCATTGTCTGGATCCCAGCCCTTCCCTTGAGGGTGGGTGACCTGGGCAGCTTTCATCCGCCCCAGGTTGGGGACAACAGCAGCCCCCATCTCCAGGGCCTTTGAGATCAGGATGACGTGGGGTGATGACCAAAAGCAACCATCACCGCACGATGTTTGCTCTCAGCCTTCAGATCTGCACCCCACGATGACAGCTGCACTCATCTCCAACAAGCCTGAGTTTGTGAAGCTCTTCCTGGAGAACGGGGTGCGGCTGAAGGAGTTCGTCACGTGGGACACCTTGCTCTACCTGTACGAAAACCTGGAGCCCTCCTGCCTATTCCACAGCAAGCTGCAGAAGGTGCTGGCGGAGGAGCCCGAGCGCCTGGCTTGCGCGCCCGCGGCGCCCCGCCTGCAGATGCACCACGTGGCCCAGGTGCTGCGGGAGCTGCTGGGGGACTTCACACAGCCGCTTTACCCCCGGCCCCGGCACAGCGACCGGCCGCGGCTCCTGCTGCCAGTGCCGAACATCAAGCTCAACGTGCGTGCTGGTAACGGGGCCCAACCTGGCCTCGCCCGCGCGGGCTACTATGTTCTTAGAGCTCTCTGTTTTTAAAATTAGCTTTTATTTTTATTAGAAAAGACACACGCTCTATCTTAGGCTGCTTGGGCTGCTGTAACAAAATTCCACAGACAGGGCAGAAACTACCAGTTTATTTTCTCGAAATTCTGGAGGCCCAAAGTCCCAGATTAAGGCACGAGCAGGGCTGGCTTCTGGCCAGCGCCTCTTCCTGCTTGCACGTGGCTGCCCTCTTGCTGTGTCTTCACATGACAGACAGAAAAGTCTCTGGTGCCACTTCCTCTTCTTTTTCTTTTATTTATTTATTTATTTATTTTTTTGAGACAGGATCTCTGCCACCCAGGCTGGACTGCAGTGGCACGATCTGGGCTCACTGCAACCTCCGCCTCCCGGGTTCACGCCATTCTCCTGCCTCAGCCTCTTGAGTAGCTGGGACTACAGGCGCCCGCCACCACGCCCGGCTAATTTTTTGTATTTTTAGTAGAGACGGGGTTTCACTGTGTTAGCCAGGATGGTCTCGATCTCCTGACCTCGTGATCCGCCCGCCTTGGCCTCCCAAATTGCTGGGATTACAGGCATGAGCCACTGTGCCAGCCCGGGTATGGCTTGGTTTTATACATTCACAATCTGTGCTTCTTAAGTCCACTGTGTTTATTTAAGACACTCAGTTGAAATATGCTTAGGAAGGTCCAAAGCAGAAGCTCAGGCTTATCTGTACCTGTGGTTTAGGAAGAAAAACACATTTCTTTATAATGAAAAACCTTCAGGAAATTTCTAGGATCACTTGAGGTGTGTTTTGTACGGTATGCGATGTGGGAGACGGTTTTTTTTCTACTGCTGGGGAGTGTTTCCCAGCTACCTGAGTATGCGTTTCCTGGTCCGGGGAAAAGCCTAGCCATGTAGGGAGCTGGGTCTGGGTGAGGTGCCCTGTCCTTGCTCATGAGTGAGCCTTGTTGCCCCCCTGGCAGATCTTTCCTAGTGGCCTTTCTGCCACAGACACTGCAGGAGAGTCCCTCAGGGAGAAGACAGTCACTGACCTATTAACACACTCCACTGTGGTAGAATTTTGCTTTGTTGAAAGCAGCTTTGATGCCATCAGATAAGACTGGGGAACCTTGAAGTGCCTGGCATGAAACAAGAGTCTACAAATGTTGGTAAAGGAGTTAGATGGGTATTTCACTTTCTAGATATCTCCAAAACAGTGTTTTAAAAAACTTCCGTGTGCATAAGAATGATCTAGGGTGTTGCTGAAAATGCAGGTTGTAGTTCTCCAGGGACAGTGAGATCCTGAGAAGGTCGGGGCTGGGGTCAGGGCCTGCACCTCAGACAGGCTCCGCCAGTGACTCTGAGCCAGGGGGGCCCGGCTGGGGCTCTGACAGTCCACTGCTCACCAGGTGCAGGGAGTGAGCCTCCGGTCCCTCTACAAGCGTTCCTCAGGCCATGTGACCTTCACCGTGGACCCCATCCGCGACCTTCTCATTTGGGCCATCGTCCAGAACCGTCAGGAGCTGGCAGGAATCATCTGGGCTCAGGTAATAAGACCAGCTTCTCAGCAGACACAGCTATAGGCCAGCGGCCAGCTGGGCAGCGTGGCTGGGGAGCCTGAGGCCAAGTGCTGTGGAGGCCGTGGAGGGGCGTGGAGGCTGTGGAGGGGCGTGGAGGCCGTGGAGGGGTGTGGAGGCCGTGGAGGGGTGTGGGCGTCTCCAACACCGGGAAGGACTTGGGGAACCTGGAGGTGGAGAACAAAGAACTTAGCTCTAGGCAGGAAAGGAATTTTTTTTTTTTTTAAAGACGGAGTCTTGCTCTGTTGCCCAGGCTGGAGTGCAGTGGCACGATCTCGGCTCACTGCAACCTCCGCCTCCCGTGTTCAAGCGATTCTCCTGCCTCAGCCTCCTGAGTAACTGGAACAACAGGCATGTGCCACCACGCCTGGTTAATTTTTTATATTTTAGAAGAGATGGGGTTTCACCATATTGGCCAGGCTGGTCTCGAACTCCTGACCTCATGATCCGCCTGCCTCAGCCTCCCAAAATGCTGGGATTACTGGCGTGAGCCACTGTGTCCGGCCCAGGAAAGGAATTTTTAAATTAAAAGTTCTGCTAAAAAAAACTGGTTCTGTGGTTATGTCCAGGGCCAAGTCTCGCTGGGCACGCACAGGCCGGGTGGTGCCACCCTCTACAGCTCACACGGGTTCCGATGGGGGCTGGTGCATGTGCTGGGCATGTGCTGTCCATTAGGCTTTGCAGGGCAAGCAGACCCCTCCCACAGGCCATGCAGGAGCCTGGGCCATCAGAGGTTGTGTATTGACTGGGGTAGGGCTTAAATTGTCTGTATAGATGTGGTCACACACAGTGATTGCCCAGTGGCCCGCGCTGTCCCCGGGCCTTGTTTTCATCACCTGGGGCAGTGTGTTGGGTTCCTCAGGCTGGGTTGAGCCTGGCTCTTTAGAGTCTCACGGTGGCTCCTCTGGTCCCCAGAGCCAGGACTGCATCGCAGCGGCCTTGGCCTGCAGCAAGATCCTGAAGGAGCTGTCCAAGGAGGAGGAGGACACGGACAGCTCGGAGGAGATGCTGGCGCTGGCGGAGGAGTATGAGCACAGAGCCATCGGTGAGCTCTGCTGGGCACGGGCTGCAGGCCATGGCTCAGCCATGCATGCCCTCACTGGGGTCCCTGTCCCTGGGTCTCAGCCATGCACACCCTCACCTGGAGTTCCTGTCCCTGGGTCTCAGTCCCATGTGCCCTCACCCTGGGGTCTTTGTCCCTGGGCCTCAGCCCTGCACGCTCACCCTGGGGTCCTCATCCCAGAGTCTCGGCCCTGTAACCACCCAGTGGGTTCGTCTTGCCTGCTGCTCAGATAGAGCCCATTTGTTAAGACAGCGAGATTGCAATAGAGAACGAGTTTAATTCACAGAGCCGGCTGAATGGGATGCTGGAGTTTCATCACCCAAATCAGTCTCGCTGAACATTTGGAGCCCTTTTTTTTTTTTTTTTTTGAGATGGAGTCTTACTCTGTCGCCCAGGCTGGAGTGCAGTGGCACAATCTCGGCTCACTACACCCTCTGCCCTCTGGATTCAAGCGGTTCTCCTGTCTCAGCCTCCCGAGTAGCTGGGATTACAGGTGCATGCCGCCACACCTGGCTAATTTTTGTATTTTTAATAGAGACGGGGTTTCATCATATTGGTCAGGCTGGTCTCGAACTCCTAACCTCAGATGATCCACCCACCTCGGCCTCCCAAAGTGCTGGGATTACAGGCGTGAGCCACCATGCCTGGCAAGACTGGGATTTTTTAAGGATAATTTGGTGGGTAGGGGGCCAGGCAGTGGGGAGTACTGATTGGTTGGGCCAGAGATGAAATCACAGCGGCTCAAAGTGGGTTCTTCTCACTGTCTGCTATGCATGATCACAGCAGGTTGAAGTGGATTCTTCTTGCTGTCTGCTGTTCCTAGTGGGTAGAAGTAGGTTCTTCTCGCTGTCTATTGTTCCTGATCACAGGGGTCGAAGTGGGTTCTTCTCGCTGTCTGCTGTTCTGGGTGTGGACACAGAACTGGTTGGGCCAGATCTCCAGTCGGGGTGGTGTCAGGGATGCATCAGAATGCAGGCTTTCAAAATACCCTGGGTTTTCCAATAGTGATGTTACTCCTAGGAAGAGTTGGGGAGGTTTGGAATCTTGTGGCCTCTGGCTGCATGACTCCTAAACTGTAATTTCTAATTTGTGGCTACTTCGTCAGTCTTACAAACGCAGACTGCTCCCAGGCAAGAAGGGGGTTCGTTTCGGGAAATCTTTGTTTGGAAGTTAAACTATAAACGAAGTTCCTCTCAAAGTTAGTGTGGCCTATGCCCAGGAATGGACGAGGGCAGCTTGGAGGTTAGAAGCAAGAGGGCTCAGTGATTATGATCTGCTGCTCTGATGGGGCTCTGATGTCTCTGCCCAGGGGTCTTCACCGAATGCTACAGGAAGGACGAAGAGAGAGCTCAGAAACTGCTCACCCGCGTGTCTGAGGCCTGGGGGAAGACCACCTGCCTGCAGCTCGCCCTGGAGGCCAAGGGCATGAAGTTTGTGTCTCACGGGGGCATCCAGGTGACCTCCCAAGGGCTCCTTCCAGAAACAGACGCCTGTGGTGCCTGCAGGGTGGACACAGCCTCCTGTTTGTGCAGTTGGCATGCACACTCACACAGGCTTCAGGGCCCTCAGCAGCTCGGGGACAGTGCCTGACCCCTCGGCCACCTGCTCCAGGCTCTGGCCTCCCATTTTGCAGATGGGGGAAACTAAGATGAAGCAAAAGCAGGAGCTGGTGGCCATGGAGGTCGCAGTTCACCTCCCCATGGATGTTCCTACCTGAGAGCTGCAGGCAGAAGCCCAGGTGGCTCTGGGAACGGCGTCCGCCCTCTCTCCCTGGAGGGATAAGTGGGACACGGCGTGTCTCCCTGGAGCAGCAAGGGCTCCCAGGCATGGCTGCCCTCAGCATCGCCCTAGCACCCCCGGCAAGGCCTGGCTCACAGCGAGTGCCCCTTGCACGCTGGCCTTCCTTGGAGCTCCGAGCTATTGCCAAGTCCATGAGCTCCCATTGTGTCCTGGGCTGTGCCAGGCCTAGGGAGGCCTGGGGAGGGGTCCTGTCCCCCACCGCAGAGCTCAGAGGGGCCAGTGCTCTACAGCTTGCAACTGCGGGGCCTTTGAAGTCAGCAGAGATGAGGTCCCTTAGCTTGAGGTCGGGTGAAAGGCGGGATTGGGCACCCAAAGCCCCAGGGCAAGCTGTGTCTTCACCACTTTCTGCTGTGAGACTGCAGGCCAGCTCTGTCCACTAGGCACCCCGAGTCCTCAGCAGACAGCTGACGGGCACCATCTGGGGCACAGGGCTGGGCACCGCTGTCCTGAGACTGCCCCCATCCGCAGGCCTTCCTGACCAAGGTGTGGTGGGGCCAGCTCTCCGTGGACAATGGGCTGTGGCGTGTGACCCTGTGCATGCTGGCCTTCCCGCTGCTCCTCACCGGCCTCATCTCCTTCAGGTGCTGCAGGGCTGCGGGGCTGTGGGACTGTGGGGCTGCGGGACTGCGGGGCTGTGGGGCTGTGGGACTGTGGGGCTGCGGGACTGTAGGGCTGCGGGGCTGTGGGAGGGGCTCCTGGGGGCTCCGGATCTTCCCTAGATCCCCTCGCTGGGAGCAAGTCACGTGTCCTCAGAATTGTCCCCGGATCCTGGGGCCATAGAGATGGGGGTGGGAAGCAGAGCAGGGCCCCACGTACTGGAAGCATCTGCCCTGCCCCAGCCCCAGCACTGATCTCATGTTGCTGGTTAGCCTGTCCCTCGGCCACAGCAGCCTGGGGTCAAGGAGGCCGGGAAAGATGGTCTCCTGCTCCTGCCGGCACTGCAGACCTAAGCCAGTCTGGGGCGCGGGCAGTTAGTGCAGGTCTGGGATGCAGGCAGCGAGCTACGGCTGAGTGCCTCCCTGTCCTCGCAGCCACAGAGCCTGTATTGATGGCATTGCTTTCCCTTCTGAAGGAGGAGGACATGGCTGGCTATGGTTGAAGACCTGGCCTGGCCTGGTGTCCCCACCTGCACCTCCTCAGAGGCTTGCTGGGGCTTTGCGGGGTCTGCTGTGTTTTACTGAGGGCTGGATGGAGGCTCAGGGTCTCCTGGGAGTCAGGGCAGATTCAAGACCCCAGCGAGGTGGCTGAGCCCCTTCTGCAACCCACAGGCCACAGTGCCCGCCTCCTTCCCTTTCTCTTCACGGCCAGGATGGGTACCTGAGTGCTCAGGAATCCTGGTGGGAAACTGAGGCAGGGAGGAGCGGCTCAGGTGTCCTAAAGCAGTGCTGGCTCCTCCCCTGCTGTCCCGAGGATGGCAGAGCCGTGTCACTGATGGCCGCCTCTGCTCCCGTTCCAGTGGCCCTGGGATAGGGACCTGGGATCAGGGCACACCACAGGGGGAGTGTGGTCAGCCCTGCCCCCACTGAGGATGGCAAGGAAAGCCTGTCCCCATTTACGGGAGGGTGACCAAGGCCTGAGCGCCCACTGAGCACCGGGAGCTCTGAAGCTGGGGCCCTCCCAAGGCTGGGCTTGGGGCAGGCTGGGCCTCCCTGTGTGCAGCCATGAGGGTCATGGCCATGGGCAGGGCGTCAGTGGGCATCCCTGTGTCCTCACTTTGCTGGGCTGTGGGGTCCAGCCCCACCCCGGTGACTGCGTGTGGCGCTCCCAGGCTGCGCTGTGCCGGCTCTGTCTGTAGCTGCCGTTATGGCCCTGGATCCCTGAGTGATTTTGCCCCTAAAAGCACATCTCTCTGAGGGGCACGGGGGATCATGGGGTGGCCAAGGCCTGTGGAGGTCAGGACTCTGGCCCTGGCGGTCACTGTGCGCTGCGACGGCCACAGGGAGAAGAGGCTGCAGGAGGTGGGCACCCCCGTGGCCCGCGCCCGTGCCTTCTTCACCGCGCCCGTGGTGGTCTTCCACCTGAACATCCTCTCCTACTTCGCCTTCCTCTGCCTGTTCGCCTACGTGCTCATGGTGGACTTCCAACCTGTGCCCTCCTGGTGCGAGTGTGCCATCTACCTCTGGCTCTTCTCCTTGGTGTGTGAGGAATTGCGGCAGGTACAGCCCCACCCGCTTTTCCACGCCCCAGCCCGGGGCCACCCACCTGGCTGCATTCTCATAGGGGACCCAGGGCTTAGAGCCCACCCCATCTAGCCTGCCCAGCTCCCTGCAAGCTGAGCAGAGCCGGTGTTTCCTCCCCAAAATGGGTGGCTGGGGCCCTGCCCTCCAAGCCCCTCCCTCCTCATGCCCCCTGCGCCTGCTTCCCTGCTTTCCCTCGGCCCAGACATCCTTCCCTCCTGGAGACCGGCTGAGCAGCTCAAGGTGGATGCCCTGACCTTGTGGACTATGAATGAGTGTGTCCCTTCCTCCAGGAAGAGCAGTGCAAGGTGTGGGGTCCCTAAGACCCCTCTCACATTCAATAACGAGCCAGAAGGACCCACAGATGCTGGGGAGTGGCAATGCTCACTTACGGTTTCTTAAGCAAAAGTCTACAGACTAAACCAGCCAGGGGGAGGGACGCAGCTGCATCCAGGACAGCTCTGAGCCCAGGGAGGTGTGGGTGGCACTCCATCCTCCCAGTGATGATGTGTGGCCTCATGCGTGGAGGCACGGTCCCCAGGGAGGCTCACGGGCCTTGGTGTCTACTGGAGGTCAGTCACAGAGGCGCGGCTGACACCACATGGTTGACCTCAGTCTCCAGCCCTCCAAAGGTCAAACTGAAAACTGCCTAGGGCCCCACCCCAAATCACACTGTGGGACCACCTGGCATGGCCCAGGCCCCAGGAACAAAGACACCCTCATCAGGCGGACATTCCAAGGGCTCAGAGGCTACCTCCCTGGAGCTGGGCGAGGCCAAGCTGCCCTCCAGGTGGGGCGAATCCCTTACTGTGTGGGGTCTTCACTGTGCCCTCGCGGTGCTTGCACCTGCTGGCAGCCAGTGAATGGGAACTAGGTCCATGGGACCCTCAGGGCAGTGGTGAGGGGGTGGGGTTGGCCCACGGGGCAGTGGTCCTGGCTTAGACTCATCTCTGCTCTCTAACCTTGCTGGACCACCAGGCCCCCAGTTAGAAAGCAGTGTGCACTCTGTAAACACCACTGCCTGCTGGGGCCCTGGGGGAGGCACCGGCGTCCCCAGGAAGGAAGATCAGGTCCAGGACTCGGCGGGGCCTGGGAGCTGTGCTGTGGCCCTGGCTCTGCTGGGCTCTCCTTGGCCCTCCTCTTGCCACATGTCTTCTGCCACCAGACCCTCTCTATGAGGGGCCAGAGGCCTCCATGCACCCCCAGCCCCAGCCCCATGGGCAGCAGCCTGAGAGCAGAGGGGGCACTTCCTTCTCCCTGCATCTGTCTGTGATCTGGGGAGGGCCCTGGTTGGTCCTGCTGGTCACCTGCCCCACCTGTCCAACTGCTGGGTCCTGGGGCCTGGGGCTAGGGAGGGTGTGGGGACTCCTGCCAAGTAGGCCAAAGGGGGGCTCCCACAGCCCCTGTCAGGGTCCTGCACTCTTGGCCTGCTGAAGAAGCAGTGTGGCCCCTGACAGAACAAAGATCCTTGTGGGAAGGCAGCTGGCACCTGACATTGAGGAGGGGGCTGCTCCAACACACACACACACACACACACACACACACACACACGTGCACACACATGCATACACATACAGGTACATGCACACAAATGCACACACAAATACATAGGCACACATACATGCATATGCACACATACATACATGCGTATGTACACATATACACATACATGAACACAGCACATGCATATGCACACATACATGCATATGTACACATATACACATACACACATGAACACAGCACATGCATAGGCACACATACATGCATATGCATACACACATACATGCACACATGCACACACATGCACACACACATACATGCACACATACACATGCATACACACGTATGTATGGACACACGCATATAGAGATGCACACACATGCACACACGCATACACATACACATGCATACACACAAATATACACACAGATAAATACATGTATACATACATGCACACATGCATACACATACATGCATACACATACACATTACACACGTGCATACACACAAATATACACATACACACATACACATGCACACACATACACACATACACAGCACACAAATGCATACACACGTACACAATATACACAGGTACATATATGCACACATACATGCACACACACGTATATACACATACATGCACATACATACACAAATATATGCATCACACAAGCACGTATACACATACACACATGAACAAACACGTACACACATACACATATACACAAGCACATACATATGCACACATACATGAACATACACATGAACACACATACATACACATATACACACATGTACACAACATACAAATACACATACACACGCAGACATACATATACACATACATGCACACACGCATGCATACATAATACATGCACACATGTATGTGCATACAAATACATGCACACACACAGAATGCACGCATACATACACAGTGCACACATACGTGCACACATGCATATTCACACACATACACACATACATGCAGAATATATGTACATACACATATATGCACACACAGGTGCTGAGTGAGCAGGGGGCCGGGGTAGCTGCTGCCAGCACTACTCTGCATTGTTCCTCCATGTCCTGTTCCCATCTCCCTCACTGACCCAGCTCTCTTCAGATCAGAACCAATGTTCGGATTTGCTGACCATGATGATAGCGTCAGTGGCAGTGATGATACTGGTAGTGATGATAGTGACAGTGATGATAGTGGTAGTGATGATAGTGGTAGTGATGATAGTGGTAGTGATGATAGTGACAGTGATGATAGTGACAGTGATGATAGTGGTAGTGATGATAGTGATAGTGATGATAGTGACAGTGATGATAGTGGTAGTGATGATAGTGACAGTGATGATAGTGGTAGTGATGATAGTGACAGTGATGATAGTGATAGTGATGATAGTGACAGTGATGATAGTGATAGTTATGATAGTGATAGTGATGATAGTGACAGTGATGATAGTGGTAGTGATGATAGTGATGATAGTGGTAGTGATGATAGTGACAGTGATGATAGTGGTAGTGATGATGGTGATAGTGACAGTAATGATAGTGGTAGTGATGATAGTGGTAGTGATGATAGTGACAGTGATAGTGACAGTGATGATAGTGATGATAGTGGTAGTGATAGTGACAGTGATGATAGTGACAGTGATGATAGAGACAGTGATGATAGTGGTAGTGATGACAGTGACAGTGATGATAGTGACAGTGATGATAGTGGTAGTGATGATAGTGGTAGTGATGATAGTGACAGTGATGATAGTGACAGTGATGATAGTGGTAGTGATGATAGTGACAGTGATGATAGTGGTAGTGATGATAGTGACAGTGATGATAGTGGTAGTGATGATAGTGACAGTGATGATAGTGACAGTGATGATAGTGGTAGTGATGATAGTGACAGTGATGATAGTGAAGTGATGATAGTGGTAGTGATGATAGTGGTAGTGATGATAGTGGTAGTGATGATAGTGGAGTGATGATAGTGACAGTGATGATAGTGCAGTGATGATAGTGGCAGTGATGATAGTGGCAGTGATGATAGTGGTAGTGATGATAGTGACAGTGATGATAGTGACAGTGATGATAGTGACAGTGATGATAGTGGTGATGATAGTGACAGTGATGATAGTGACAGTGATGATAGTGGTAGTGATGATAGTGACAGTGATGATAGTGACAGTGATGATAGTGGTAGTGATGATAGTGGAGTGATGATAGTGACAGTGATGATAGTGAAGTGATTGTGATGATAGTGACAGTGATGATAGTGACAGTGATGATAGTGGTAGTGATGATAGTGACAGTGATGATAGTGACAGTGATGATAGTGGTAGTGATGATAGTGACAGTGATGATAGTGACAGTGATTGTGATGATAGTGACAGTGATGATAGTGACAGTGATGATAGTGACAGTGATGATAGTGGTAGTGATGATAGTGACAGTGATGATAGTGACAGTGATGATAGTGGTAGTGATGATAGTGACAGTGATGATAGTGACAGTGATGATAGTGGTAGTGATGATAGTGGTAGTGATGATAGTGGTAGTGATGATAGTGACAGTGATGATAGTGACAGTGATGATAGTGGTAGTGATGATAGTGATAGTGATGATAGTGACAGTGATGATAGTGGTAGTGATGATAGTGACAGTGATGATAGTGGTAGTGATGATAGTGACAGTGATGATAGTGATAGTGATGATAGTGACAGTGATGATAGTGATAGTTATGATAGTGATAGTGATGATAGTGACAGTGATGATAGTGGTAGTGATGATAGTGATGATAGTGGTAGTGATGATAGTGACAGTGATGATAGTGGTAGTGATGATGGTGATAGTGACAGTAATGATAGTGGTAGTGATGATAGTGGTAGTGATGATAGTGACAGTGATAGTGACAGTGATGATAGTGATGATAGTGGTAGTGATAGTGACAGTGATGATAGTGACAGTGATGATAGAGACAGTGATGATAGTGGTAGTGATGATAGTGACAGTGATGATAGTGACAGTGATGATAGTGGTAGTGATGATAGTGGTAGTGATGATAGTGACAGTGATGATAGTGACAGTGATGATAGTGGTAGTGATGATAGTGAGTGATGATAGTGGTGTGATGATAGTGACAGTGATGATAGTGAGTGATGATAGTGGTAGTGATGATAGTGACAGTGATGATAGTGGTAGTGATGATAGTGACAGTGATGATAGTGGAGTGATGATAGTGGTAGTGATGATAGTGACAGTGATGATAGTGGTAGTGATGATAGTGGTAGTGATGATAGTGACAGTGATGATAGTGGAGTGATGATAGTGATGATAGTGGCAGTGATGATAGTGGCAGTGATGATAGTGTAGTGATGATAGTGGTAGTGATGATAGTGACAGTGATGATAGTGAGTAGTGATGATAGTGACAGTGATGATAGTGACAGTGATGATAGTGGTAGTGATGATAGTGACAGTGATGATAGTGACAGTGATGATAGTGGAGTGATGATAGTGACAGTGATGATAGTGACAGTGATGATAGTGGTAGTGAGGATAGTGGTAGTGATGATAGTGACAGTGATGATAGTGACAGTGATTGTGATGATAGTGACAGTGATGATAGTGAAGTGATGATAGTGACAGTGATGATAGTGACAGTGATGATAGTGGTAGTGATGATAGTGACAGTGATGATAGTGACAGTGATGTGATGATAGTGACAGTGATGATAGTGACAGTGATGATAGTGACAGTGATGATAGTGGTAGTGATGATAGTGACAGTGATGATAGTGACAGTGATGATAGTGGTAGTGATGATAGTGACAGTGATGATAGTGACAGTGATGATAGTGGTAGTGATGATAGTGACAGTGATGATAGTGGTAGTGATGATAGTGACAGTGATGATAGTGACAGTGATGATAGTGGTAGTGATGATAGTGATAGTGATGATAGTGACAGTGATGATAGTGGTAGTGATGATAGTGACAGTGATGATAGTGGTAGTGATGATAGTGAAGTGATGATAGTGGTAGTGATGATAGTGACAGTGATGATAGTGAGTGATGATAGTGACAGTGATGATAGTGAGTTTGATAGTGATAGTGATGATAGTGACAGTGATGATAGTGGTAGTGATGATAGTGATGATAGTGGTAGTGATGATAGTGACAGTGATGATAGTGGTAGTGATGATGGATAGTGACAGTAAGATAGTGTAGTGATGATAGTGGTAGTGATGATAGTGACAGTGATAGTGACAGTGATGATAGTGATGATAGTGGTAGTGATAGTGACAGTGATGATAGTGACAGTGATGATAGAGACAGTGATGATAGTGGTAGTGATGATAGTGACAGTGATGATAGTGACAGTGATGATAGTGGTAGTGATGATAGTGACAGTGTATTGGTGTGATAGTGAAGTGATAGTGACAGTGATGATAGTGAGGAGAAGTGACAGTGATGATAGTGGTAGTGATGATAGTGACAGTGATGATAGTGACAGTGATGATAGTGGTAGTGATGATAGTGACAGTGATGATAGTGGTAGTGATGATAGTGACAGTGATGATAGTGGTAGTGATGATAGTGGTAGTGATGATAGTGGTAGTGATGATAGTGACAGTGATGATAGTGGTAGTGATGATAGTGACAGTGATGATAGTGGCAGTGATGATAGTGGCAGTGATGATAGTGATAGTGATGATATGATAGGATGATAGTGATGATGATAGTGACAGTGATGATAGTGACAGTGATGATAGTGGAGTGATGATAGTGCAGTGATGATAGTGACAGTGATGATAGTGGTAGTGATGATAGTGACAGTGATGATAGTGACAGTGATGATAGTGACAGTGATGTAGTGATGATAGTGACAGTGATGATAGTGAGTGATGATATGATAGTGACAGTGATGATGATAGTGGACAGTGATGATAGTGGTAGTGATGATGTGACAGTGATGATAGTGACAGGTTGGATGATAGTGACAGTGATGATAGTGACAGTGATGATAGTGACAGTGATGATAGTGGTAGTGATGATAGTGACAGTGATGATAGTGACAGTGATGATAGTGGTAGTGATGATAGTGACAGTGATGATAGTGAGGTGGATGATAGTGACAGTGATGATAGTGACAGTGATGATAGTGACAGTGATGATAGTGGTAGTGATGATAGTGACAGTGATGATAGGGTAGTGATGAGTGATAGTGATGATGATGACAGTGATGATAGTGGTAGTGATAGTGACAGTGATGATAGTGACAGTGATTGTGATGATAGTGACAGTGATAGTGACAGTGATGATAGTGGTAGTGATGATAGGACAGTGATGATAGTGATAATGATGATGGAGTGATGATAGTGACAGTGATGATAGTGAGTAGTGATGATAGTGACAGTGATAGTGACAGTGATGATAGTGGTAGTGATGATAGAGACAGTGATGATAGTGATAATGATGATAGAGACAGTGATGATAGTGAGTGATGATAGTGACAGTGATGATAGTGGTGTGATGATAGTGGTAGTGATGATAGTGACAGTGATGATAGTGACAGTGATGATAGTGGTAGTGATGATAGTGACAGTGATGATAGTGACAGTGATGATGATAGTGACAGTGATTGTGATGATAGTGATAGTGATGTGACAGTGACAGTGAGGATAGTGATAGTGTCAGTGATAGTGATGATAGTGATGACACTGTGATATTGACAGTGAATAGTGATATGACAGTGAGGATAGTGATGATAGTGATAGTTACTGTGATAGTGACAGTGACTGTGATGATAGTGGATAGTGATGTGACAGTGATGGTGACAGCAAGGATAGTGATGATAGTGACAGTGATTGTGATGATAGTGATAGTGATGTGACAGTGACAGGATAGTGATGATAGTGTCAGTGATAGTGATGATAGTGATGACACTGTGATATTGACCGTGAATAGTGATGTGACAGTGAGGATAGTGATGATAGTGACTGTGATGATAGTGACAGTGACTGTGATGATGATAGTGGATAGTGATGTGACAGTGATGGTGACAGCAAGGATAGTGGTGATAGTGACAGTGACTGTGATGATAGTGACAGTGATTGTGATGATAGTGGATAGTGATGTGACAATGACAGTGAGGATAGTAAGAGTGACAGCCTGTCTGCCTTCCCACCGCCCCTCTTCCCAGTAGCTCTTCTATGACCCTGACGAGTGCGGGCTGATGAAGAAGGCAGCCTTGTACTTCAGTGACTTCTGGAATAAGCTGGACGTCGGCGCGATCTTGCTCTTCGTGGCAGGGCTGACCTGCAGGTGAGTGGCCTCACGCCGATGGCAGGCCCCTGTCTGAGGCAGCCAGCCCCGCAGGGGATGAGCACAGGCCGGCCTGGAGCCAGCCGCACCGGGTGAGGCTCAGCTCCTCTGTGAACCCTGGATTGTCATCTGTCCAATGGGTGTCCAGGCAACAGCGCCCCACCTACCCTTGGGATTGTTGAGGGAGCACAGAAGGGGCATGAGTGCTCCCGGCAGAGCTGAGATTGTCCATGTACAAGGGGCCATGGATGGCAACCTCTGGAATTGTCCCAGCTCCACGGACACGCGGCTGCCGCTTTCTCCCTCTGCCTCCCTACCGTGGGGTCACTGCACTGCCTGTGACGGTCTCGTGTCTCTGCGAGGCCACGGCCCCCTTTCTCTGAGGCAATAGGGCCCTGGCTACCTGCTGGCTCCCCAGGTGCCCCCGCGCCAGGCTGCCCTGTGGGGCTGGGCGTCTGGACCTTTCTGAAGAAAAGTGGGAGGCTCTGTTCCTCAATCTCATGCCGGCTTTGAACACCTGGGATGCAGGGCCCACCAGAGCCCTTTGCCTCCAGGGCCCACCTGGGCTAGGACAGGTGGAGGGGCGGCGGGGGACAGCTCTGGGGGCTGCTGTGAGCAGGTGGCTGAGGTGCGTGTGCTTCTGCCCGGCGGCCAGGCTCATCCCGGCGACGCTGTACCCCGGGCGCGTCATCCTCTCTCTGGACTTCATCCTGTTCTGCCTCCGGCTCATGCACATTTTCACCATCAGTAAGACGCTGGGGCCCAAGATCATCATTGTGAAGCGGATGGTAAGGGGCGAGGGCACTGGCTCCATCGTGCCTGCAGCCCAGGGTGGGCCTCGGGGAGGGCAGGCCTCTTGCCACTGGCTCAGACCGGGGCTTAAACACACCGGCAGGTTCCCCATCCCTGCTTTGCCCCTTGGGCTCCCAAGAATGCCCTTCTCGTATCTTTGACTGTATGTCACCTCTTCCAGGAAGCCTTCCCTCATTCTCCTCTCTGATCCCCACTTATTCCTGACATCTGATTCAGCTCTAGGAGCTTTCCTCCTCGGGTCATGGTTATGTCTGACCCTCTTGCACTTTGTGGTGCCAGCACAAATATGTCGGCAGTCCACGAGGGTGTGGAGGCAGCCCCAGGATCGCTCCTGCGAGCCTCCTGCATGCCATGTCTGTACTGTGAGTGGCAGTGCCGTCTCCACCGCTGCTGGGCCTGCCTCTGCGCCCAGTGAGTGTCGGGGGCCAGGAGAGTGTAGCCCACGCACTCTCTGTCCTGCAGATGAAGGACGTCTTCTTCTTCCTCTTCCTGCTGGCCGTGTGGGTGGTGTCCTTCGGGGTGGCCAAGCAGGCCATCCTCATCCACAACGAGCGCCGGGTGGACTGGCTGTTCCGAGGGGCCGTCTACCACTCCTACCTCACCATCTTCGGGCAGATCCCGGGCTACATTGACGGTAGGAGCCGGGTGCCATGGGAGCTCGGGTGGTGATGCCGGGAAGCAGGAGAGAGGCTGGAAAGGGGCTGCAGCCTGAGTGGGAGCGAGGCCGGCTCTGTCGGGGTCTTGCGGTTCCCACCTGGCCAGCGTCCTCCCTGGGGGCATTCATTCCCCAGCTCCTGTGGCAGGAAGTAGAAGGGGCTCCACCAGGGGAGGGAGGAGGGTGGGCCTGGTGGGGATGGGGGTGGGTGGTGCCACGCAGAGGTCAGAGTGGGCCGAGGGCACCTGGGGCATCAGCTGACAGCCCCCTGAAATGGAATGTCACCCTGTTTCCCCTTTCCCTCTCACCTCAATCAGAAATAACTTCCTTCTTCTCTTGATGGAAAGAATTCATTCCTCCCTCCCTCCTTCCCTACCTCCTTTCCTTTCCTCCCCTCCCCCCTCCCTCCATCCCTCCTTCCCTTCCTTCCTTCCTCCCTCCCTCCCTTTCCTCCCTCCCTCCCTTCCTCCCTTCTTTCCTCCCTCCCTTTCCTCCCTCCCTCCCTTCCTCCCTCCCTTCCTCCCTCCCTCCCTTCCTCCCTCCCTCCTTCCTCCCTCCCTCCCTTCCCTCCCTTCCTTCCTCCCTCCCTTCCTCACTCCCTCCCTTCCTCCTCCCTTCCTTCCTCCCTCCCTTCCTTCCTCACTCCCTCCCTTCCTCCCTCCCTTCCTCCCTTCTTTCCTCCCTCCCTTTTCTCCCTCCCTCCCTCCCTTCCTCCCTTCCTCCCTCCCTTCCTTCCTCACTCCCTCCCATCCTCCCTCTCGTCCTCCCTCCCGTCCTCCCTCCCTCCCTTCCTCCCTCGCTTCCTCCCTCCGTTTCCTCCCTCCCTCCCTTGCTTCCTCCCTCGCTTCCTCCCTCTGTTTCCTCCCTCCCTCCCTCCCCTCCCTCCCTTCCTCCCTTCCTCCCTCCCTTCCTCCCTTCCTCCCTCCCTTCCTCCCTTCCTTCCTCCCTTCCTCCCTCACTTCCTCCCTCCCTCCCTTCCTCCCTCCCTCCCTTCCTCCCTCCCTCCCTCCCTCCCTTTCCTCCCTCCCTCCCTTCCTCCCTCCCTTCGTCCCTTCCTTCCTCCCTTCCTCCCTCCCTCCCTTTCCTCCCTCCCTCCCTTTCCTCCCTCCCTCCCTTTCCTCCCTCCCTCCCTTCCTTTCCTCCCTCCCTCCCTTCCTCCCTTTCTTCCTCCCTTCCTCCCTTTCTTCCTCACTTCCTCCCTTCCTTCCTCCCTCTGTCCCTTCCTCCCTTCCTCCCTTCCTTCCTCACTTCCTCCCTTTCTTCCTCACTTCCTCCCTTCCTTCCTCCCTCTGTCCCTTCCTCCCTTCCTTCCTCACTTCCTCCCTTCCTTCCTTCCATTTTTTGACAGGGTTTTGCTCTGTCACCCAGGCTGGAATGCAGTGGCACATCCACCTGCTGCGCTCGAGTCCTCCTCCCACCCGTCTCCCGAGTAGCTGGGACTACATGTGCACACCAACACACCCGGCTAATTTTCATATTTTTTGTAGAAATGGGGATTTCACCATGTAGCCCAGGCTAGTATCGAACTCTTGAGCTCAAGTGATCTACCCCCTTGGCCTCCCACAGTGCTGAGATTAGAGGCGTGAGCCACCATGCCTGGCAGAGAGAACACTTTTCATATAGAAGGTTTTTTTTTTTTTTTTTTTTTTTTTTTTAACAGCTTCATTGAGAGAAAGTTCACCTGGATAAAGTGCACCTGTCAGTGGTTTTCAGTATCTTTACAGAATCTAATTTTATAACATTTGCATCACCCTGAAAAGACCCTGTATACTCACTCACAGCCACTCCCATTCCCCTTCCCTCAGCCACAGCCACCCATGAAGCTACTTGTGAGTTGCCTTTTCTGGGCGTTTCATAGAAACTGGATGATGTAATGGGCAGTCTTTGGTGTCTGACTTCTTTTACTTGACGTCACGTTTTCAAGGTTCGTCACCGTGTGTCAGTATTTACTTCTCGTTTACGGCTGAATAGGACCCCGCTGTGTGGACACACCACATTTTGTTCATCCATTTATCAGTTGGTGGACATATGGGTTGTTTCCACTTTTCCTTTTTTAAAAAAATTAATATTTAATTTTTTAATTAAAAAAATTTTAAATTAATTAATATTTAATTTTTTTTTCCCCGAGAGGGAGTCTCGCTCTGTTTTTTTTTTTTTCCTGAGAGGGAGTCAGGCCGGAGTGCAGTGGTGCAATCTCGGCTCACTGCAACCTCCACCTCCTGGGTTCAAGCAATTCTCCTGCCTCAGCCTCCCAAGTAGCTGGGATTACAGGCACCTGCTACCATGCCTGGCTAATTTTTGTATTTTTTGTAGAGATGGGGTTTCACCATGTTGGACAGGCTGGTCTTGAACTCCTGACCTCAGGTGATCCACCTGCCTCGGCCTCCCAAAGTGCTGGGATGACAGGCGTGAGCCACCACACAGGGCCGTTTCCACTTTTCAAATGCTGTGAATAACGTAGCATGAACAGTTATTTATAGGGTTTTGTGTGGGTATGTTTTTATTTCTCTTAGACACCTAGGAATGCATGGCTGGCTCATATGGGAACTCCATGTTTAAGTTTTTGTGGACGTACTGGGCTGTTTTCCAAAGAACTGGCTGCATTCCACATTCCTGCCTGCCTAGTCCCAGGATTCCAATTTCTCTACCTTCTTACCAACATTTGTTATTGTCCATTAAAAAAAAAAGCTCGCATCCCAGTGGGTGAGAAGTGGCTCTCCTTTTCGCTTTGACTGGCATTTCTCTAAGGACCCGCCATGTTGAGCATCTCCTCCTGTGCTAACTGGGTCGTCTGTATGTCTTCTTTGAAGAAATGTCTCTTCCTCTCCTTTGCCCATTTTTCTTTTTTTTCTTTTTTGATGGGGTCTCGCTCTGTCACCCAGGCTGGAGTACAGTAGTGTGATCTCGGCTCACTGCAACCTCTGCCTCCCGGGCTCAAGTGATTCTCCTGCCTCAGCTTCCCGAGTAGCTGGGACTATAGGCGCACGCCACCATGCCTGGCTAATTTTTGTGTTTTTTAGTAGATACAGCGTTTCACCTGACCATGTTGGTCAGGATGGTCTCGATCTCCTGACCTTGTGATCCGCCCACCTTGGCCTCCCAAAGTGCTGGGATTACAGGCATGAGCCTGGGATTACAGGCGTGAGTGCTGGGATTACAGGCGTGAGCCACTGCCCCCAGCCATCTTTGCCCATTTTTCAATTGAGTTGTCTTTTAGGGAATTATTGAGTTGTAAGAGTTCTTTACATAAGGATGCCAGTCTCTTACCAAATGTATGATTTGAATTTTTTTTGTCAATCTGTGCGCTGACTTGTTATTTTCTTTTCGGTGTCATTTGATGCACGACCTTTTGAAATTTTGATGACGTTCAACTTATCAATCTCTTTGATCATTGTGCTTTTGGTGTCCTAGCTGAAAACCATTGCCATGATTTATGCCTGTGTTCTACTAAGTGTTTTATAGCTTTCGCTTTTTGTTTGGCCTGGTGTGTGGTAAGGGTCAGTCTTCGTTGTGGCTCTCCTGTTGTCCCAGTACTATTTGTTGACGAGACTGTTCTTTCCCCAGCGAAGCATCTTGGCATCCTTGTTGAAAATCATTGGACCATTAACATAAGGGCTTATTTCTAGAGTCTCAGTTCGACTCCACTGATGTCTGTCCTTGTGCCAGAACCGCACTGTCTTGGTGAGCATAGCCTTGTAGTAAGTTTTGACCGCACTGTCTTGGTGAGCGTAGCCTTGTAGTAAGTTTTGACCGCACTGTCTTGGTGAGCGTAGCCTTGTAGTAAGTTTTGACCGCACTGTCTTGGTGAGCGTAGCCTTGTAGTAAGTTTTGACTGCACGGTCTTGGTGAGCGTAGCCTTGTAGTAAGTTTTGACCCACTGTCTTGGTGAGCGTAGCCTTGTAGTAAGTTTTGACCCTACTGTCTTGGTTGGTGTAGCCTTGTAGTAAGTTTTGACTGCACTGTCTTGGTGAGCGTAGCCCTGTAGTAAGTTTTGACCCTACTGTCTTGGTTGGTGTAGCCTTGTAGTAAGTTTTGACCGCACTGTCTTGTCTTGGTGAGCGTAGCCTTGTAGTAAGTTTTGACGGCACTGGTCTTGGTGAGCGTAGCCTTGTAGTAAGTTTTGACCGCACGGTCTTGGTGAGCGTAGCCTTGTAGTAAGTTTTGACTGCACGTCTTGGTGAGCGTAGCCTTGTAGTTTTTGCACGTCTTGGTGAGCGTAGCCTTGTAGTAAGTTTTGACTGCACTGTCTTGGTGAGCGTAGCCTTGTAGTAAGTTTTGACTGCACGTCTTGGTGGTAGCTTGTAGTAAGTTTTGACCACTGTCTTGGTGGCGTAGCCTGTGTAGTGAGAGTTTGGTGAGCGCTGGTAAGTTGACGGTCTTGGTTGGCGTAGCCTTGTAGTAAGTTTTGACCACACTGTCTTGGTGAGCGTAGCCTTGTAGTAAGTTTTGACTGCAGTCTTTGGCTAGCCTTGTAGTAAGTTTTGACTGCACGGTCTTGGTTGGCGTAGCCTTGTAGTAAGTTTTACCCACTGTTTGGTTGTTTTTTTTTTTTTTTTTTTTTTTTTTTTTTTTTTTTTTTTTTTTGCGTAGCCTTGTAGTAATTTTGACGCACTGTTTGTTGTAGCTTTATAGTTTTTCTTTGTAGTTTTAAGTTTTGACCGCACTGTCTTGGTGAGCATAGCCTTGTAGTAAGTTTTGACTGCACCGTCTTGGTGAGCATAGCCTTGTAGTAAGTTTTGACTGCACGGTCTTGGTGAGCGTAGCCTTGTAGTAAGTTTTGACCAGGCATAGTTTTTGACCGTGGCATAGCCTTGTAGTTTTGACACGTCTTGGTGAGCATAGCCTTGTAGTAAGTTTTGACCGCACTGTCTTGGTGAGCATAGCCTTGTAGTAAGTTTTGACCACCTGGTCTTTTGTGTTTGATGTCTTGTAGCTCCTTGTAGTAAGTTTTGACTGCACGGTCTTGGTTGGAGCTTGTAAGTGCCCTTCTTGGTAGTATTAGTTTTTGACTGCACCTGGATACTTGGTGGATGGCGTAGCCTTGTAGTAAGTTTTGACCACACTGTCTTGGTGAGCGTAGCCTTGTAGTAAGTTTGACCGCACTGTCTTGGTGGCGTAGCCTTGTAGTAAGTTTTGACTGCACCGGTCTTTGGTTGAGCGTAGCCTTGTAGTAAGTTTTGACTGCACCGTCTTGGTGAGCATAGCCTTGTAGTAAGTTTTGACCACACTGTCTTGGTGAGATAGCCTTGTAGTAAGTTTTGACCACACTGTCTTGGTTGGCGTAGCCTTGTAGTAAGTTTTGACCGCACTGTCTTGGTGGTGTAGCCTTGTAGTAAGTTTTGACGCACTGTCTTGGTGGCGTAGCCTTGTAGTAAGTTTTGACTGCACGGTCTTGGTGAGCATAGCCTTGTAGTAAGTTTTGACGCACTGTCTTGGTTGGCGTAGCCTTGTAGTAAGTTTTGACTGCACGGTCTTGGTGAGCATAGCCTTGTAGTAAGTTTTGGTTGGTAGCCTTGTAGTAAGTTTTGACTGCACGGTCTTGGTGGCGTAGCCTTGTAGTAAGTTTTGACCACTGTCTTGGTGAGCGTAGCCTTGTAGTAAGTTTTGACTGCCTTGGTAATGCCACTGTCTTGGTGAGCGTAGCCTTGTAGTAAGTTTTGACCACACTGTCTTGGTGAGCGTAGCCTTGTAGTAAGTTTTGACCACACTGTCTTGGTGGCGTAGCCTTGTAGTAAGTTTTGACGCACTGTCTTGGTGAGTAGTTTAGTAGTTTTGACTGCACGTCTTGGTGAGCATAGCCTTGTAGTAAGTTTTGACCGCACTGTCTTGTTGGCGTAGCCTTGTAGTAAGTTTTGACTGCACGTCTTGGTGAGCATAGCCTTGTAGTAAGTTTTGACCGCACTGTCTTGGTGAGCATAGCCTTGTAGTAAGTTTTGACCGCACTGTCTTGGTTGTAGCCTTGTAGTAAGTTTTGACCGTACTGTCTTGGTTGGCGTAGCCTTGTAGTAAGTTTTGACCGCACTGTCTTGGTGAGTGTAGCCTTGTAGTAAGTTTTGACCGCACTGTCTTGGTTGGCGTAGCCTTGTAGTAAGTTTTGACTGCACGGTCTTGGTGAGCGTAGCCTTGTAGTAAGTTTTGACCGCACTGTCTTGGTTGGCGTAGCCTTGTAGTAAGTTTTGACTGCACGGTCTTGGTGAGCGTAGCCTTGTAGTAAGTTTTGACTGCACGGTCTTGGTGAGCGTAGCGTAGCCTTGTAGTAAGTTTTGACTGCACGGTCTTGGTGAGCGTAGCCTTGTAGTAAGTTTTGACCGCACTGTCTTGGTTGGTGTAGTCTTGTAGTAAGTTTTGACTGCACGGTCTTGGTGAGCGTAGCCTTGTAGTAAGTTTTGACTGCACGGTCTTGGTGAGCATAGCCTTGTAGTAAGTTTTGACTGCACTGTCTTGGTTGGCGTAGCCTTGTAGTAAGTTTTGAAATTCAGAAGTGTGAGTCCTAATTTGTTCTTTTCTAGGATTCCTTTGGCCTCTAGGTCCCTTGGCTTCAAAAGAATTTTTGGGTCAGCTCATCAATTTCTCCAAAAAGGGCATCTGTGATTTTGATTGTGAACATGGGATGTCTTTTTGCTTATTTAATTCTTTAATTTCTCTCAATAATGTTTTATAGTTTTCAGTAATAAGTCTTAATGCTTCTGTTAAATTTATTCCTAAATATTTTATTATTGTCCAAACTATTAGAAATAGAATTGTCCTATTGATTTCATTTCAAATTGTTAATGGCTGGTATATAGAAATACATTGTCTTTTGTAGATTGATCTTGAACCCTGAAACCTTGCTAAACTTCTTTATTACTTTTAATAGTTTTTTAGTGGATTTGTCATATACGAGACCATGTCATCTGCAAAAAGAGAGTTTTACTTGTTCCTTTCCAAACTGGTTGCCTTTTATTTCTTCTTCTTGCCTAAGTGCCCTGGCTAGAACCTCCAGTACAATGTTGAACAGAAGGGACAATGGGGGACATCCTTGCCTTGCTCCTGATCTTAAGACGAGTCCACTGATCTTAGGGAACAAGTCTTTCACCATTAAGTGTGATGTTAGCTGTTGGGCTTTTGTAAATGTCCTTTATCAGGTTGAAGAAGTTCCCTTCTATTCCTAGTTTCTTGAGTGTTTTTATGTGAAGGAGTGGTAGACTTTGTCAGCTGCTTCTCCTGCACTTATTCGAATGTTCAGATGGTCTTTGATCCTTTTACTATTAATATGGTGCATTCCATCAATTGACCTTCGAATGTTAAACCAACTGTGTGTTCCTGGGACACGTCCCACTTGGTCTTGGTGAATAATCCCTTTTATATGGTGCTGGATTCACTTTGCTAGCTGTTTTTTGATGATTTTTGCACCTACATTCATGAAGGTTATTGGTCTGTGGTTTTCTTGTAATATGTTTGCCTAGTTTTGGCATCAGGATAATACTGGCCTCATAAAATGGCTTAGGAAGTAGTTCCTTCTCTTATATTTTGGAAGAGTTTGTAAAAGAGTGGTTTTAATTCTTCCGTGAACATTTGGTAGAATTCACCAGTGAACTCCTCCGAGTGTGGACTTTTCTTTGTGTGATGTTTTTAACTTACTAATTCAATCTCTTTATGTGTTATAGGTCTATTTATATTTTCTGTTTCTTCTCCAGTCACCTTTGGTAGTTTGTGTCTTTCTAGGAATTTGTCCATTCATCTAGATTATCTAATTTTTTAGCATGCAATTTTCTCTAGGATTTCCTGTGAGTTCTTTTTCTTTTTGTAAGATTAGTAGTAATATCCTCTCTTTCATTTCTGATTTTGGCAATTTGAGCCTTCTCTCTTTTTTTCCTGGATCAGTCTAGCTACAAGGTGGTAATTTTTTTGTCGCTCTTTTTCAAGAACTGAATTTGGTTTGTTGACATTCATTGTTTTTGTTTTCTCGATCTCATTTATATCCTAATCTTCATTCTTTCCTTCCTTCTGCTTGCTTTTGGCTTGTCTAGGGGAAAGCATCCAGTCTTTCCCACTGGGTATGATGTTAGCTGAGGGCTTTTGTAAATGTCCTTTCAATCAAAGAGGTTCTCTTTGATTCCTAACTTCTTGAGTGTTTTTATTGTGAAAGGGTGGTTTGCTCTTCTTTTTCTAGTTTGCTACAGTGGAAAGTAACATTAATAATTTCAGCTCTTTTTTAATATAGGAATTTATAGCCATCAGAGTGAGTTTCTATCTTAGAAAATTAGTAACACATTCAAAATAGGTTTGATTACCCAATAGTGCATTGCTCATTGTTGAACAATTTTAAAATTCAAGATAAGTATAAGGAAAGAATGTTATTTATAATTTCACCTCCCGGAGTTAACCACTATTAACAACTTACTATGTTTCCTTAGAGAGTTGTTTAAGGTAGAAGCTGGTTCCATATTCAATAGTCCTTACTTTCTATGCACGCAGGACGCTATTTTGCTTCACAATCACCCGTTTCACTTGTCGATGCATTGCCTCTGCAGCATCTTCCCTTTTCCACATCTCCCTGTCCCCCTTCTCTTTGGGATAGTTGTTATTTTTTTCCTTTTCAATTCTTCTTATTATTATTTTTTTAATTTTGAGGCACACATTTGCTCTTGTTGCCCAGGCTGGAGTGCAATGACGCAATCTCGGCTCATTGCAACCTCCACCTCCCTCCCGGATTCAAGTGATTTTCCTGCCTCAGCCTCCCGAGTAGCTGGGATTATAGGCGCCCGCCACCATGCCTGGCTAATTTTTGTATTTTTAGTAGAGACAAGGTTTCACCATATTGACCAGGCTGGTCTCAAATTCCTGACCTCAGGTGATCCACCCGCCTTGGCCTCCCAAAATGCTGGGATTACAGGCATGAACCACTGCTCCTGGCCTTTCCTTTTAAATTATTTCCCACCAAATTGAACTCCCCAGGCTTGGGACCTGGTGCTGGCCCTGGCTGGGACCCTGGCAGTGCCCTGGTGGGTGGCACACCCTGGGCGGAGGCACGGGCCAGCCTGGGTGCAGCTCTGCCCCCGGGGCCTCCTACCTGCATCTGGCTGGAGACAGATGCCTCTTTCTGGACTTCTGGCCCAGAGGTGACAGCTGAGGTCACCCAGATGAGCAGCATCAGGCCTGCGGGGGACCTGACAGTGACTGGAGGCCTCGAGGGCCCCCTCCTGCCAGGTTCCTCTTGACTCTGTGTTGTTTTCTTGGCTCACCCACCCCCATTCCCAACGCCAGGCGTGAACTTCAACCCGGAGCATTGCAGCCCCAACGGCACCGACCCCTACAAGCCCAAGTGCCCCGAGAGTGACGCAACGCAGCAGAGGCCGGCCTTCCCCGAGTGGCTGACGGTCCTCCTACTCTGCCTCTACCTGCTCTTCACCAACATCCTGCTGCTCAACCTCCTCATCGCCATGTTCAAGTGAGCACCTGGGTGGGGCTGGCGTGCAGATGGGTGGGTGGGCGGCGTTCCTGGGCCGCAGTGGCCACGCTGTCTCCAGGGTCTTGTGGACAGTGTGGATGATGGGCTGGTGCACAGAAGTGTGTCACTCGTATCCTGGTGGAGTGTGCACAGCCACTCTCTGTGGTCACTGCTGCATCTCTTGAGCTGGCGTGGGTCTATCCTTGTGGCTGCTGGGGACCCGCAGTGTGGCAGATCCACATGGGCCCTGCTCACGGCACTTCCGCGGAGGGCAGGGATGTCGGCGTCAGCCCCGTTCCTTTTGCGCAGGAGCAGCGTTATTCGTGAGCTCACTGCTCTGCCTGGGGAGTGTGCTGGGGCCGCTGCTGCTCAGGGCTGTCCCTTTGTCACCCCGAGGGCTCTGCCTGTTTCTCCCTGTTACTGAGCAAAAGGGCTCACTCCCCAATGTGCAGGAGGCCAATACTGTGACACTAGGTTTTTGAGAAAAGAAAAGCTTTTATTCTAGGCCAAGCCACAAGGGACAGGGGCACAGTTCACGTCTGTCTCCCCGTGCTGGCTTTAATGCAGTGTTTCTATTAGGGAAGGTTCGAGGGTGGGTTCTTGGATTAGTAAGTGGCTGGTGGAAGAAAAGGGGGTTCTGGAAAGTTGTGTCTCCTCATGGGTCTCGTGTGCACATTTGGGCGGAGTTACTGGGACCCCGGGGTAGAAACTCGGGCTGTGCAGACTCCAGCTGGCCACATTGGTCCCAGCTGACCTCAGCCAGTTCCGAAAGCTCTTGCGAGCAAGTCTCAGCATCCCAGCAGGTGGTTTCTCTTCCTGTCTGCCATCTGTAAGTGTGAGCATTTCTCTTAGTTGCTGGGTTCTTTAGCTCTTTGGGGCCAGTTCCCCAGCCCTAGACGTGTTCCTGCCGCCCCCACTGTGTGCCTCAGACGGCACTGGCTCTGCGGTGCCTTCCCGGAGCTCCTATCCGTCTGTGGACGGCTCTGTGTCCGCCCTCCCGCGCCATTAGGGTATTCCTCATCTGCACGTCTTCACGTGCTTTGCTGGTTTTGTGGATTTGCACACGTGTCCACCTCCTCTGGGCCTGGTGTTTGTGGCAGTTTGAATAACAGCCCCAGGGATGTCCACACTCGAACCCTGTGGCTATGGGGCCGTATGTGGCAAAAGGGACTGGGAGGGTGGGGTTAAGTGGAGGATCCTGAGATGGGAAATTATCTGGGGTTATCTGCATGGGCCCGACATCATCACGAGGGGCCTTGGAAGAGGGAGGCAGAGAAGGAATGTGACGGTGGAAGTGAGCGTCAGGGGGAGGTGAGAACCCCAGCCCAGGAATGCAGGTGGCCTCTGGAAGGCAGGAAAGGCAAGGCATGGAGGCTCCTGACCTATGGGAGGAGCACAGCCCTGCTGAACCTTGGTTTTAGCCCAGTGAGACTCCTGACCTCCAGGACTGAGAGAAGAGTCTGATTGCTTTGAGCTGCCGAGGCCGTGGCGGTTCACTACAGCAGCATCAGACCCATGCAGTAGCTGTTTCTTCTCTTTGAAAATGTCTAGGATTTTCTTTAAATGCTTAGTGTCTTGAAACACCCAGTCTTATCATAGAACTTTTGGAATGTTTTTTGCTATTGTTGCTTTTGAAACAAGAAGTACAAAATAGGTGGCTGTCCATCCAGCCCCTGGTGGACGTGGTCCTCTGGGGTCGTGTCTCTGATCAGCCACAGCAGCTGTGGGCCCCAGGCTTTTGGGGTTCTGTTTTGCTCTTGCAGCTTTTACACTTAGAACAAATTAAATGCTGAGGACCTCACACCAGAGGCAGCATAAAAAAGAACTCCAGGGAACCAGGAGGCCATGCAGAATGAAAACGCAGGTGTTTGGGGTCCTAGTGGGCCCCAGGGTTGGCTCTGGGGGTTCTGTGGCCAATTCCTGGCCCTGAAAGTGGAGCTGAGGAGCCCAGCACAGCTGCGGAGCTGTCATGGCCCACAGAAAGCCGGGTCTCCCCGTGCTGCCCCCATAATTCAGAAAGCCTCCCAGGCCCTCAGAGCCCTTCCCAGCCTCTGCACACAGACCCTGTGCTACCCGGGACTCTGAAAATCCTTGTGTTCCTGGTTTTGTTAGGAACCAACTGTTTCTCTTCTTGTTTCATTGGCTAAGTTGCTGAGGTTGCCACCTTTTGCTTTAACGTGGGTTCTGAACATTGAGACAACCTGAGCATGGGCTAGGACTGTCATCTCGAGGCCAAGGGGCTGGTGGCAGGACGCTGTCCCTGCAGCAAGTATGGCACCCACACTGCCAGCTCCCACTGCGGAGGGCTCTGTGCCTGTCACCCTGAGACACATCAAGGAGGCCCCTGCAGCCCTGCCTCTTCCACATGCACCCCTGGATGGGTCTGGCTCTTGTGCTCGTCAGAATCCGCAGATCAGGTCTTAGAGTTCAATGCCAGACAGCGTCTGTCTCCTGATAAACACTCACTGCGTGTTATTCATCACTGAGGCTTATGAAATCGAAAGGCTGCATGCTTCTCCTTTTTTCTTGCCTCGGTTCCCAGGAAGCCTGGAATTGTGAGGTCTGTGGGCTGAGTTCTGTGCCTGGAGCTGGCCTCCTGTGTGGCATGGCTCCGCTCTCTGTGGCATCACAGTGGGCACGCGGGCGGTGAGAGGGTCTGTTCCGGCTAAACACCCTGACCTCGAGGTGTCGCTTTCTCCTCCCTGACAGCTACACCTTCCAGCAGGTGCAGGAGCACACAGACCAGATCTGGAAGTTCCAGCGCCACGACCTGATCGAGGAGTACCACAGCCGCCCTGCCGCACCGCCCCCCTTCATCCTCCTCAGTCACCTTCAGCTCTTCATCAAGAGGGTGGTGCTGAAGACTCCGGCCAAGAGGCACAAGCAGCTCAGTATGCCAGTCCCAGTGCCTCTCCTGAATGTCCTGGCCGCCCGGGTGCAGGGGGGTGGAGATGGTGTGGCAGCTCTGCCCAGAACCCTGGACGCTCGGCAGGCGTGCAGGCCACTCAGGCCACTGGCCTTCTGCTGGCCTTGAGCAAGTGGTGGGGACCGAGCCCAGAGGCCCCCTTGGGGGCAGTTGTGCAGCAGGCGTTTCCTGCCACTCAGGACTGGCCCCCTCCCACGGGGCCCCCCGGTGGGTCAGGGCTTCAGGGCCCACTTCCTGAGGATTCCAGGTTCCCTGGTCTGTCCTCCCACCCTGACAGAGAACAAGCTGGAGAAGAACGAGGAGGCGGCCCTGCTCTCCTGGGAGATCTACCTGAAGGAGAACTACCTCCAGAACCAGCAGTTCCAGCAAAAGCAGCGGCCCGAGCAGAAGATCGAGGACATCAGCAATAAGTATGGGGGCTCAGGTGGGCCTGGGGGTGGGAAGCCTCTGGGGGACCTCCTGCAGGTCCACAGGCACCATGAGTACATGTCCCACCTGGGGAGGCCCAGCAATGCCTGATGGTGGTGGTGGTAATGGTGGTGGTGATAGTGGTGGTGATGGTGGTGATGGTGGTGGTGATGGTGATGGTGGTGGTGATGGTGATGGTGGTGGTAATGGTGGTGGTGATGGTGATGGTGGTGGTGGTGGTGATGGTGGTGGTGGTGGTGATGGTGGTGGTGATGGTGATGGTGGTGGTGATGGTGGTGGTGGTGGTGATGGTGGTGGTGGTGGTGATGGTGATGGTGGTGATGGTGGTGATGGTGATGGTGGTAGTGGTGGCGGTGATGGTGATGGTGGTGGTGACGGTGGTGGTGGTAATGGTGGTGGTGACG
This sequence comes from Nomascus leucogenys, assembly GCF_006542625.1. NCBI lineage: Eukaryota > Metazoa > Chordata > Mammalia > Primates > Hylobatidae > Nomascus > Nomascus leucogenys. The sequence goes on from NC_044405.1 coordinate 29,262,894, forward strand.
GTGGTGGTGGTAATGGTGGTGATGGTGGTGATGGTGGTGATGGTGGTAATGGTGGTGGTGGTGGTGGTGATGGTGGTGATGGTGGTGGTGATGGGTGGTGATGGTGGTGGTGATGGTGATGGTGGTGGTGATGGTGGTGGTGGTGATAGTGGTGGTGATGGTGATGGTGGTGATGGGTGATGGTGATGGTGGTGATGGTGATGGTGATGATGGTGGTAATGGTGGTGATGGTGGTGATGGTGGTGGTGGTGGTGGTGATGGTGATGGTGGTGATGGTGGTGGTGGTGGTGGTGATGGAGGTGGTGATGGTGGTGGTGGTAATGGTGATGGTGACAGTGGTGGTAGTGATGGTAGTGGTGGTGCTGGTGCTGGTGGTGACGATGGTGGATGTGGTGGTGGTGGTGATAGTGATGGTGGTGATTATGATGGCAATAGTAATGATGATGGTGACAATGTAGGACCTTAATGAACTAGCTGATGTCAAAGCCCCTTCTAGCTTCCATTCTGAGTGAACTAGATACACGTGCCCTGTTTGCTTGAGTCTGGGCACGATGACTTCCAGTTGAGCCCTTGGCATGCTCTTTGCCTAGAACAGTCTTCTACCAGAGAGAGTCAGGACTTGCTGTCTCTCTCTATTCAGGCCTTACTTCATTGGAGGGCCTTTCCTGCCCTCCACCCACCCTGTCCCCATCCCCTGTCTTTCTGGAATCTGGATGTTGGTTGGTTGGCTGGTGGGTTTGTGGGTTGGGTCATGTCTAACTGCCAGGCTCCATGTGAGAGTAGGGTCAGAGTCCCACATGTTCCCCATAGTATCCTGGGACATAGAGCAGGCCCAGTGCCTAGAAGGCACTCAGGAAATCCTGTGCAATTCTGGAACTGCTGCTAGTTCCTGGCCTGGCAGATTTGCAGGAGGCTGGGGTTGCTGGTCTCCAGGCCTGCTCAGCCCTGACGTTTGGCTCTGGTGGTCCACTTACAGAGAAGGGGCCTGGGGCCATGCAGTGCCCTGAGAACCTTCTCTTACTTGCTGTGGCCAAGCACAGCTTTGATGGATGGCCTCGTCTGGGACTTTGAGCAGTGGCCATGCCCAGGGCGCAGATGCTGGGGGAAGGGGCTTGGGAGAGTTTCTGAAAGGCGGCCTCCACATGTCGGGATGAAGCTGGAAGGCCACAGCTCTGCTGATGACCAACATAGTCAGGGCTGGAATACGATGGCCGGCGTGTATTAAGGGCTCACTGAGGACCACACCCTTCATCTGCATCATCTCGCTCAACCCTTTTGCAGAGGGAGGTATTTTTCCTTCCACTTTTACCCATGAGGAAGTGGAGGCCCAGGAAAGTGAGAGAGGTGGCTCAGCTTCCACCACTGGCCAGCAGTGTGGCCTGGAATGCAGGCCCCAGCAACTTTGCAGCCTCTTGCCTTACGGGAGTGGGCTGGGCCCCAAATGAATCAGTCCCAGGCTGGGCGCGGTGGCTCACGCCTGTAATCCCAGCCCTTTGGGAGGCTGAGGTGGGTAGATCACGAGATTAGGAGATCAAGACTATCCTGGTTAACATGGTGAAACCCCATCTCTATTAAAAATACAAAAATTAGCCGGGTGTGGTGGTGTGCGCTTGTAATCTGAGCTGCTTGGGAGGCTGAGGCAGGAGAATCGCTTGAACCCAGGAGGCGGAGGTTGCAGTGAGCTGGGATCGCACCACTGCACTCCAGCCTGAGTGACAGAGCAAGACTCCACCTAAAAAAAAAAAATTTAGTCCCAAATGCCTCTCAGCTCCTGCCCTATCCCAGATGTCTTAAATCTCAGAGCTGGTCTGCTGCCTATTTCCCAGCCTGGGTGCTCGGTGAAAGTTGGGCACCTTCAGTTATTTTCTGAGGTTGAAAAAGCTTAACTAAAATATAAATTTTCAGGCCAGGCGCGGTGGCTCACGCTTGTAATCCCAACACTTTGGGAGGCTGAGGTGGGAGGATTACTCGAGCCCAGGAGTTCAAGACCAACCTAGGCAACACAGTGAGACCCCCGTCTCTACAAAAATTTTTATTTTACAAAAATAAAACAATTAGCCAGGCACGGTGGCTCATGCCTGTGATCCCAGCTACTAAGGAGGCCCCGGCGGGAGGATTTCTTGAGGCCAAAAGTTTGAGACCAGCCTGGGAAACATAGTGAGACCCCATCTCTACAAAAAATAAATAAAACAACAAAAAAGGAAAGAGTAGCCAGGTGTGGTGGTGCACATGGGGTCAGGAGTCCCAGCTGCTCAGGAGTCTGAGGCCAGGGCTTCGAGGCTGCAGTGCGCCATGATGGTGCCACTGCACTCCAGCCTGGGTGACAGGGTGAGACCCCAACTCTAATGCATATTTGTATATGAGTAGAAGTTTTCCCAAGTTGAGGCTGCAGAACATGTTTCCGCTGGGCCGCTGGCTGGTGTGCTCAGCTGTCACTCCCACTGGTCAGCAGCTCTGGCTTATCCGCAGAGGGACCTGGGACAGAAGCTGATGTGCTTCAGTTGACCCGATCTTGCAGAACACGGGCTCCAGGGAAAGTGAGGAAAGAGCTCCTCAGCCCGTACCAAGGGCCCGAACCTGGTCACCGTCCCTTCCTCCAGTGAGGAAGCCGGGGACCCGGGAGGCGCATGAGTGTGGAGTGCCATAACCTTGCGGCATTGAGGTGAGCTGAGTTCACGAAAGCTCCTCGCCCACAGGGCAGGGCTGGAGCTTTGGGGGTCAAGGACAAGCTCTGTCTGCAAATCTAGACCCTGCATCTCACAGTGGTGGAATCACGTGGGTCTGAGAAGGCTCCAGTAACCACCGTCACATGTTTGCAAGGCTGTCTGGGAAAACGTGGCAGGTGCGGTTAAGCGGCTTTTGTGGAATTAAGCAAAATGAAATGTGAGTGAAAGGAGACGCCCAAGCCTGGGGCGAAATCACTTTCTTCCCTTTCCCTAGATAACTGTTTAAAGTGGGTCATATCCCCAGAAAATTTCTGTGTTACTAAAATAGTTGCTCAGTGTATTATAAGAATATCACTTGCAGTGGGCGCTGTGGATGAAAGGAAGTGAGGGAGCCCAGGGGACAGCGGATGAGAGCTGGAGACTCGGGTTTGCCCACAGAGTTATTTTAACCATAAACACAGCAGGCCAAGGCTGGGCGAAGCAAAATAAGACAGAAACCAAACATTTCCAGAAAAATAGCATCACTCCACAACCCCACAAAACAAGACAGAAACCAAATACTCCCAGAAAAACAGCGCTGCTCCACGACCCCCACAAAATAAGACAGAAGCCAAATATTCTCAAGCAACAGTGCCGTGCCACATCACCCCCAAAACAAAACCAACCTCTGCTGTGCCCAGAGGAAGTTTCATTGTTTATGACCTGTCACCTGGCCCTCCCTCAGTTCACTCACCTGCCCCTCTCTCCTGGGACCGACAGGCTGCCAGAGCTTGCCGTGTGAGCCTTGGCTGTCCGTCTGCTGAGACGTCTTCCCCTTTGGGGCCCTGGGCAGTTTGGTTCTATGGGAGAAATGCATGTTAGAAATAGTTTCATATTAAGAGGAAGCAAAGGCTGACCCAGGGCCTTGGTGGCTGCGTCTGGCAGGGCTGTCTGCAGAGCGGTGTGGCGTTCCCGGGGCCCCAAGGTGTGGTGTGCATCCAGCTCAGCTGCTTCCTCTTTCAGGGTTGACGCCATGGTGGACTTGCTGGACCTGGACCCACTGAAGAGGTCGGGCTCCCTGGAGCAGAGGTTGGCCTCCCTGGAGGAGCAGGTGGGTCCGAGGTCCGGGCTTCCGTCAGGAGGTGCCACTGCTGGGCCTGGTGGGCGGCTCTGCCATGTGGTGGCACCGAGAAGGAGGGCTCTGAGAAGTGATGGTGAGGAGGCCGGAATGTCGGGCAGCCGTTCCCAGCTGGAAGAGGCACCCTGTGTGTCCTCCAGAAAACCCCGCCTAAGGGTCTCTGTGACTGAGCTCCTCCTGTGTGCGCTGAGGCCTCCATGGCTGGGCTGTGCTCCTCGCTGCTCCCAGGAAACAGAGTGCTTGTCCCCTCCCGGCCTCCGAGGAGGCTGTGGGACCCTGTGTCTGAGCCCTGGAGAGGCCACAAGACCGAGGTGGGGAGGACTTAGAGACGGCCTCTCGGGGTCTGCCTGCCCCACCTCATCAACGTCCACCAGCTGGGCTGGGCCGTGCTTTCCAACAACAGCACCTGCGGCCACGGCAGCCCCTGCGGTCAGCGCTGAGCCCTGTGGATGGCTCAGCCACCCAGTGCTGCTGCTCCCAGCCTTGCTCTGTGGGGCAGGGCTGGGCCCTGTGCTGCTGGGGCGTCCACCATCCACCAGTCCTGCCCGTTGCACCCAGGGGTCTGCCCAGGCCGCCCTCTCCCCCGGTCTTGGCCATGCTGGGACCCCTGACAGGGTGCCCAGCACTGAGCCACACGAGTGAGACATGTCCCCCTGTCCCTGGTGGGGGGGCACATCGGCCTCTGGGGAGGCTCCTCCTGGGAGGTGCAGGAACCCTGGAAGCCTCTGGCTTTGGCGGCCTGTGACCTCTCCCTGTGGTGCAGAATTGCCTGACTGCAGCTTCATGCTGGCTCCGGCCTCTGGCCTGTCCAGTCCCGTGACAGTCCCACTGTTGTGTCTCTTGGGCAGGCTGCACCATCAGATGTGTGACTTGGCAGCCCCCGGGGGGAGCCGGGTGGGCCTGGGGCAGCGTCCTGGCTGGCTTGGTGGCTGCCTGGGGAGGAGGTGGTGTCTCACTTTTAAAGGGCGCAGGAGCTGAGTGACAGGGGTGGGGCTCCTGGCTGGGGGCGTGAAGTCTCGGTGGGCAGTGGGGTGTGTACCATGCGTGTGGGTGGCAAGTGCTCACTGTGTCTTGGGCCATGCCTTCCAGGTGGCCCAGACAGCCCGAGCCCTGCACTGGATCGTGAGGACGCTGCGGGCCAGCGGCTTCAGCTCGGAGACGGACGTCCCCACTCTGGGTGAGTGGGTGGCCAGGCCAACAGCTGGTCTCCACCCGCCTGTGTTCTTTTGGGTCTGGGGTCAGTTGGGAGGAGAGGCAGCTGGGGGTGGGGGTGGGCTCTGTCTAGGAGGAAGGCACTGGCTGCAGCCTGTTCCAGGCCTGGCAGGGCCAGCGCCCTCAGGAACTCAGCCCACCCACCGACGCTGGCGCCAAGGCCCCGCCCAATCCCTGACCTGACCTGGTTCCTGGACGTCCACAGGGAGGCCTGGCCTGCTGTGCCCTGAGCTCCCCACATACCGCACTGCAGAGTCGGGGTGCGAGCCGGGCAGCTGCAGACTGTGTCCGAACCTGGTCACGTGGGCTGAGTGACGAGAAGCAAAGTCTGTTTTCCTAAATTCGCAGCCGGCTATGAAATGGACATAAGTAGCCTTCCTTGGGCCACTGAGTTTCGCTGGCCCTCAAGGAGCATATTTGCCCTCGTAACTGCACTGTGAGTTCAGCTCATTACCGAGGTCCCTGATTGCCACAAAGAGGCAGGTGCCGGCGGGGACGCTGCCTGAGCTCCAATGGCCATCCTCCCTGGGGGCCCTGCCCACTTCAGAGCCAGTGTTTGACCTGCATGGCCATTTGGGCTTGGGGAGGTGGAGGAGCCCAGATGTTTTGGTGGAAGGACCACAGAGGAAGTCCTTGTCCTGTGGGTGGGCACCTGAGCCCGGGCTCCGCCTTGCGTCACGGCTTCCTGACTGTCCCCAGCCTTCCAGAAGGCCGTGGAGGAGCCGGATGCTGAGCCGGGAGGCAGGAAGAAGACGGAGGAGCCGGGCGACAGCTACCACGTGAATGCCCGGCACCTCCTCTACCCCAACTGCCCCGTCACGCGCTTCCCCGTGCCCAACGAGAAGGTGCCCTGGGAGGTGAGCACCTGCCCAAGCCCAACCAGGCGCAGTGGCCAGGCCCCTGGGGAGGGGAGGGCGGCCCTGTCCCCATCCATCTGGTATTAATCCTGGCTCCAAGCCACTGCAGCCACAGGGGGATCTGTGCGTCTGGCAGCCCCTGTTTGACATTTGAGGAAACTGAGGCACAGAGCAGTCAGGTCACAGGGGCCCCCCAGCTGGAGGTGGTGGAGGGGCCTGGGTGGGGACACACTGATCCCCACAGAACTCGAGGCTCGGGCTTCTCCCGTGAGCGTCCTGGGGCCCAGCCCCCCTGGCCCCATTCCCCCAGATCATTCCCTGGTCCTAGACCCCACCCACCCCGGTGAATGGCTCTGGCCCCTTTCCAGGCACCAGGCATGGAAGAGAGACAGAGACACAGAGACAGGGAGATGGCTAATGGCCCCGGGGAGACCCCCGCCCTCTTGGTGCGGGGCTTCTCTCTGGCCTATCCAGAACATTCCAGGCTGCTGCTTCCGCTGCCTCCCCTTGGTCTCCACCACATAGCATCCTCCTTGCCTCTAGGGTCCAGCTTAGCCCCCTGCCCTACTCTGGGAAGACCCCCAAGGCCCCCAAGTCATGGCCACCTGCCCTTCAGCTGGCCCCAGGGTGGAGGTCCCTGAGCCTAGCCCCCAGCTCTGCCTGGCACTGGGCTCTGCCCAGCTTGGAGCTTCTGCCCTGCATGTTGGGATGTTGGTGTCGGGTTCAGACCCAGCTGAGCAGCCCTTTCACCCTGGTGCCTGGGCCAGCTTTGCAGTGGGGGTAAAAATCTGAGGGAAAACTCCCTGCTTTGCTACAGACGGAGTTCCTGATCTATGACCCACCCTTTTACACGGCAGAGAGGAAGGACGCGGCTGCCCTGGACCCCGTGGGAGAGTGAGTATGGGCCGCTGTCCGTGCTCCCAGCTGGCCCCAAACCCAGGGCCTCCTAGGGGCTCCCTTGAGAATCCCAGTCAGAGCCCAGCCCGGGGAGGCCCAGGTGAGCAGGAGGGGCCTGTGGGGGCCTGAAGGGGCCCAGCTCCTACTGTTGTGTACACCCAGCCTGCAGCCACTCGGCTGGGCCCTTGGTTGGGGGTGAACCCTCTGTCTGTCTGCTCTGTCCCACCTGCAACACGGGGACACAGACACGCTTTCTCCTCTGCTCCCAGCACCCTGGAGCCGCTGTCCACGATCCAGTACAACGTGGTGGATGGCCTGAGGGACCGCCGGAGCTTCCACGGGCCGTACACAGTGCAGGCCGGGTTGCCCCTGTGAGTGTGCCCCCCATGGGCCCCGCCCCGTCAGCCTTTGGGGTTTGCCTGGGGGGCAGGTTTCCTCTCTGGGCAAAGGAAACATTTTTCTCATAAAACAAAACAAAAGCACGTGAGCCACAGAAAGGAAGAAAACATCAACTCATGGCATCTCCGTAGCCCCCAGGCATGGGGGTGTGGGACTTGCCCCCTGGCCTCCGGCAGGCCCTGCCCCACGGTCCCTGCCGTAACCTGGGGACATGGATTTATCTGTGTATGTGGAGATGGCTGTGCTGGGAGAGGGTGATGCCTCAGAGGATGGGCAAGGGCTGTGCAGCAGGGAGGGGACACGGAGATGGGCGCTGGCAGGCTCACCTGGCTGGGAAGGTGGCCTCGCCTGGCATCCTGTTCCCCACAGGATCGGTGCTGCACCCATCATACAGGTGAGGAAACCCAAAGTAAAGGTGTCAAGTGCCCCGCAAGCACCTACAAGTGCCCTGGAAGGAAGGAGCCTGGGGGTCTTGGACCCTGCCATGAGGAGGAGGTGGAGGAGGGGCCACCAGATCCTGGGGTTGGGGGGTTGCCGGGATGTGGGGCATGGACCATGGGGCTGAGGAGCCGAAGGGTCTGAAGGACGGGGGGACTGCGTGGCAGGCCTTTGCGGAATGCTCTGGAACAGGGTATGGGCTCCTCTGCCTGGAGCCGGAGGTCGAGTAAGGAGGTGGTAGGAGGCAATGGGACCTGAGAGCAGAGGTCCTGGCCGGGTGGCTGCAGCTGCAGGCAGCCCGCTCTGGTGTTGGAGTATGTGGGACGGGCAAGGGTGGATGTTTAGGGAGGTGCATCTGGTGGCTGTGGGAAGCTGATGAGGAGAGCAGCAGGTGCATGGTGTGGGCAACAAGGCGCGAGCACCTGCTCTCATGGGCGGCTGCCACACAGGCAGGTGTGTCAGGACTTGGCAGGACGTGGTGGCCACGCGGGCTTTATAGCACAGAAGAGCACTTTCTATATGCACCATGCTTCTGTTGTGGACTTACGAATCATATTTTCATTATATTTCCTTAGGTGCGTTCTCTTTCTATGAAATTATAAAGACACACCTTCCTATATTCATTTGATACATTTTAAAATTAGCTTTTTTCACCAAGAGTTTAATACAGCTGAAGGCTGATTGTATAAGGTGTGAGGAGGGGCCTGATTTATTTTGTGAATTCACACAGAAAGTGAGCTGCCTGACTTCATTTCCTGCTAAGGTCTGGCTCCTCCCTAGCTCTGGCTCCTCCCTTAGCTCTGGCTCCTCCCCTTAGCTCTGGCTCCTCCCCTGAGGTCTGGCTCCTCCCCTTAGCTCTGGCTCCTCCCCTTAGCTCTGGCTCCTCCCCTGAGGTCTGGCTCCTCTTTCATAGCTCTGTATGCCTCTGTCCCACTCATCTCATAGCAGGTCGTGCCACTATTTGCCACAGCATTGCAGTAATCCTGACTCTGGGATAGCATGTCTTTAAACTTGCCTTTTCTAGTCTTGAGCCTTTAGCTTTTTTGTGACTTTAAAAGCCGGTTTTTCTAGCTCTATGACAAATCCATTGATAAGAATTGTATTAAATTTATAGAAAAATTTGAGACAATGGACACTTTTATGATAATGAATCTTCTATGACTGTATTTGTCAACATTTATTTATGTCTTCTCTTTGTCCTTCCCTAAAGTTTTATAATTTTGTTCATAAAGATCTTACATTTTTAAATAATATTTATTCCTCAGGTATTTGATAACTTTTGTTATTTGGGGGAATTATAACATTTTTTCTTTTTCTTTTCTTTTTTTTTTTGAGATGGAATTTCACTCTTGTTGCCCAGGCTGGAGTGCAATGGGGTGATCTTGGCTCACTACAACCTCCACCTCCTGGGTTCAAGTAATTCTCCTGCCTCAGCCTCCTGAGTAGCTGGAATTACAGGCGTCCACCACCATGCCCAGCTAATTTTGTATTTTTAGTAGAGATGGGGTTTCACCATGTTGGCCAGGCTGGTCTTGAACCCTGACCTCAGGTGATCCACTCACCTCAGCCTCCCAGAGTGCTGGGATTACAGACATGAGCCACCACACCTGGCCTATAACATTTTTTTCTATTTTCAATTTTTAAAAAATATATAGGGGCATTATTAATTTTGTTTGCTGACTTTGTATCTAACAACTTTATTAAACTTTCTCATTAATTATATAAATGTGTTTGTAGATTTTCTATGTAAATAATATATATTCTGCAAATAATATTATCTTTCTCCTTACAATAATCATGCCTCATTCCTTTTTCTTGCCTTATTGTGCTGGGTAAATTCTTCAGTGTAATTTAGAATATTGGTAATATTAACAGGCTTCCTTGTTTCTGACTTAATGGAAATGCTATCGACATTCCACCATTAAGTATGGTATTTACTGAAGAAATTTATAAATACCTTTTATCGGATTAGGAATATTTCTATCTAGTCCCAATTTTTCAGGAGCTGAATGCTACTAAATGGTTTTTCTGCCATTGATTGAGATAGTTATCTTTCCCCTTTAGCCAATTAGTGTGTGAATTATTTTTATAGCTTCTTCAGTGTTGAGCCATCCTTGCATTCCTGGAATAAACTCTTATTTAATGTACTGCTGGAGTTAATTTACTAACATTTTACTTAAGATTTTAAAAAATCTGTGTTCAAAAGTGGAATTTGCCTATAATCTATATTTCTTGTACTGTCTTACTTTGGTTTTGGTATGAGGTTATACCAGTCTCAATGAATGAGCTGGTCAGCTTTCCTTCTTTTCTCTTCTTTGGAACTGTTTGAATGAGGTGGAGATAATTATTTGTTTCTTAAAGTCTGATAATACTCACCTATAAAACTGTCAGGTCTAACATATTTTGAGCAAGTGGATTTCTAACTACTTTATCTTCCATAATGATTTTTGGAACCTTATTTCCTGTTTCTTCTTGGGTCCTTTTTAGTAATTGTAAATTTTCTGGAAAATTATTTCATCTAACTTTTGAAATGTATTGTGTCACAGATGTCCAAAATATTCTTTTATGATTTAAAAAATCTCTAAATATACAGTAATTTCTCTTTTAAGCATTGATATTTATTATGTATTTCTCTTCTTTTTTTTTTGATTATTCTTGCCAGTGGTTTAATTTTATAATCTTTTCAAAAAACTAACTTTTGGATTTGTTGATTATCTTAATTTTTCGACCTCATCCATTTTTGCTTTTATTGTTATCTTCCCTTCCTTTCTACTTCTTATGGATTTGCTCTTGATTTTTGTGTTAGGGCTCATTTTTATTCAACTTTCCTGGTTTTCTAATAAGGGTACCTAAGACTATAAATTCTCTCTAAGACCTGATAGGCTGTATTCCTTAAGTTTTGATGTGTAGGGATTTTATTTTTTACTTTATGAATTTCATTGTAATCTTCATTTTACACTTTTGTTTTGCTCTTTTTTTTTTTTCTTTTTGTGGAGAATGAGGTCTTGCTCTATTGCCCAGGCAGGTCTTAAGCTCCTGGGCTCAAGTTATCCTCCTGCCTCTGCCTCCTCAAGTGTGGGGATTACAGGTGTGAGCCACCACACCCAGCATAATCTTCATTTGATTATTTAGTGATGTACTTTTAGCTTTTTTTATCTTGAGATAGAGTCTCACTCTGTAGCCCAGGCTGGAGTGCAGTGGTGCAATCTTGGCTCACTGCAACCTCTGCTTACCAGGTCCCAGTTCAAGCAATTCTCCTACCTCAGCCTCCCAAGTCTCTGGAATTACAGGCATGCACCACCATGCCAGCTAATTCCTTTTGTATTTTTAGTAGTGATGGGGTTTCACCATGATGGTCAGCCTGGTCTTGAACTCCTGACTTCGTGATCTGCCCCACCTTGGCCTCCCAATGTGCTAGGATTACGGGCGTGAGCCACTATGCCTGGTTATGCACTTATAGTTTTTCAGCCATTCTTTGTTATCACCTTCTAGTTTTATTGAATTTTTGTTGGAGTGGGATTGGCAACATGCTGATTCTTGAAATTGAAATGTCCTCTGTGGCCCCAGTCTTTACCCTGGGTTGTTGCAGCTGCTTGACTGTAACCCTAAACTAACACCTAACCCTAACCTTAACCCTAACCCTAATCCTAACCCCTAACTCTAACTCTAACCGTAACCCCTAACCCTAACTCTAACCCTAACCCTTAACCCTAACCCTCTTGGCCCATTCACAACAGCAGCTTGTGTGAGCTTGTCTGACTCAAGTCACTCACACACTCAGATGCCCTTTCTGGTATAGGAGTGACTGTCCCCACATCTGTCTGGGGCCAGCCCCCTCACTGTATTAGTTTTCTATGGCTGTTGTAACTAAGTACCACAAACTGGGGGGCTTAACAGAAATGGATTATCTCACAGTTCTGAGGGCCAGGAGTGTGAAATCAAGGACCACACTTCCTCTGAGGGCTTGAGGGGAGACCCCTTCCTGCCTCTCCAGCTCCTGGTGTTCCTGGCAGCCCTTTGTGTTCCTTGGCTTGTGATCTCTGCCTCCCTAGCCACATGGCCTCTCCCTGCATGTGTCTGTGTCTCTTCTGTTCTTAGGATTATAAATCATACTGGGTTTAGGGCCAACCCTATTCCAGTGTAGCTTCATCTTAACTAATTACACCTGCAGACACTATTTCTGAACAAGGCCAGATTCTGAGGTTCTGGGAAGGACATACATTTGTAGGCATTGTTCACCCCAGTGCATCTTTGTCCTAGACCCATCTCCCATTGCCTCTCAAGGTCCTCATCCCAGGAATGTCCTGCTCCTCCTGCACCTGGGTCCTCCTGCCCTCTTGTGTTGCTCCTGCTGACATAAACTCTTTAAACAAGCCTTCTCCTTTGCCCCTGCCTGCAAGTCCCTTCCTCTTTCGAATCCACTCTACTTGGGCTTGGCTTGCCCCCTCTTTCTGAGATGGATTGAGGTCAGGTCAGCAAAAATTCTGCCTTGTTCAACCCATAGGCCAGCTCTCCACCCCTCAACCCACCTGCATTTCTGGAGCTGAGTGGATGAGTGAATGAACGTGTGATTGCTGCAGCGGGACTGTCGCTGCTTTTGTGCTTTGGGGTTGTGTGGGTAGGTTTATGGATGGGCCTATGCCTTGACGTCGTGATGGAACTACCGAGCCTGTGGCAGGGAGATGAGGGGTTGAAAACCGTGTGGACGAGATCATGCCCGGGGGCTCAGAGATCAGGGCACAGTGAGAGCAGCTGAAGACTCGGGCGTGGGGGGGCGGGCTGCGGTGGGAGGAGGGCAGCATGGTGGTCCGAAGCCCCTGCTGCCCGGCCCACTCAGGCTGACTGAGAAGCAAGGGTGCAGACTGTTTCCCTCCTGGCAGGAGCAAGCGTGCATGTGGTAGGAGCTGGCAGGCCCCTGACCTCCCTCCTGGCTCTGCCACTGGTCGACTAGGGATGGGGACGGTGAGAGGACAGCAGGGCCCTGGGGCCCAGAGCTTCCTGTGGGAGTGGACTCGTGCCAGACAGAGCATGTGGCCTCCTCTGTGAGCTTCTTGATGGATGCACTGCACTCAGCATGAACAGCAGTTACAGGGAGACCAGGCAGCCTTGCTCCCAGCAGCAGGACCCGCTGCCTTCCTCTCCTTCTGGAGCTCAGTGCAGCTCTGCCCAGTGCCGAATTTGTCCGTGGTCTTGGTTCTGGGTTCTGCCCGCTCAGTGGCGTGAGGGCAGGAAGGAGAATGGTGGCTGGCAAAGGCGGGCTGGACGGCAGTGAGAGACGGGCTTGGGGTTGAGGGGAGGCAGCAGTGGCCCTCGCAGGAACCCTGACTGAGCCCTGGCCTTTGAGCTGAGGTCCCCAGGCCTTGCTGCGTATGTTGCCAGCTCTGTAGCTTGGTGGGGCCGGGGCTCTGGTTTCTGAGCAGCTTCTGGGGAGGCTGCCTGGGCCCCACCGTGCAAGTCCCCCCGGCCACAGAGGAGACTGCAGAGTGAGCTGGGAGGGCTGTCTGAGAGGCCTGGCCAGATGGGCCCTACACACTGGGCAGGTTCTGGTGTGGACTCTGATTGCCGTGGGCTCAAGCAGGTCTGCGCAGAGGTGCCACGAGAGCTGGGGCCCCTGACAGCTGAGCAGGAGCAGGGCGGCTGCTGGGGGGCAACAGAGAGGAGGGGCTGGGTGGAGGCAGGGAGGCCAGCTGGAGGCTGCCACGCCAGGCAGGGTTGGGGACGGTAGCGCAGGCCTGGCTGGTGGCCGCCGGTGCTAGAGGTGGTCAGCTGTCCCGGGGCAGCCATGCACGGCCGCGCAGACTCAGGAGGACGGAGTCCAGGCTGTGTGGAGAGGAGGCCGTGAGGCGTGGGTCAGAGGCTGCAGCTCTGGTGGGGTCTGGAGGTCAGAGTGGAATGGTGGAGGAATGATACCACTGTTCCCACTGTGGCATGGATGGTGGTGGGGACTGTGGTGGGGACGGTGGCGGGGACGCTGGTGGGGACTGTGGGGGGGCTGTGGCGGAGACGCTGGCAGGGATGGTGACAGGGACTATGGCGAGGACTGTGGCAGGGACGCTGGCAGGGATGGTGACGGGGGCTGTGGCGGGGACACTGGTGTTGGGAACACTGGTGGCAGGGATGGTGGCAGGGATGGTGGCGGGGACTGTGGTGGGGATGCTGCTGGGGACCTTCTGTAGACGAGGAGGCCGCCCCCCCGCCCCCGCACGATAGTGGTGGTGCATTTCTTCCTTCTGTTTTAGTGGTACATTCACAGGAACTCGCCCGTTTCTAGATCTTGCTGTTTCATATAGGACCTGGTGGTGTCAGGGAGACCAGCCTGGCCCAGTGGGAAGCGTCTGTGGCTCCTGCTGCCCGTGGTTAGCACACTGTGCTGGGGGGTCTGTGTGGCCTATCATCTGTGGCCACACAGACGCAGGGCCTCTGGGTGTCTGGCCTGGCTCCCACGCTGCCCCTCGGAAGGCTGCCAGGACGGAGGCCATGCTCTCGCGTGTTGGGGCCTTTGGACGCAAAGTGCTGGCCTGAGCAGTCGGCTAGGTCCATGCTCTGTGGGGAGAAGGTGGCCACTTTAGCCCCTCGCCGGCCTGTAGTGGCTGGACTTCTGCTCCCAGGGAGACCATTCCCCCACCGGGTGACCCCAAGGCAAACCAGAGCCTTGGTCTCACTCCCTGGGAGTCCCAAAGGGATCCTCCTCCCTAGGCCAGAGCAGGTCCCTAAAGAAGCCTGCAGGCTGTCCCACTGTGCTCCGGCTCCTGACGCCCGCTGTCCCCTCTGAGTTGCCCTCCCTGCCCTGTCCTGCTCCCACATTGCTGGACGGTGGACTGAGTCAACCCCTCCGCATCCTAGGAACCCGATGGGCCGCACGGGACTGCGTGGGCGCGGGAGCCTCAGCTGCTTCGGACCCAACCACACGCTGTACCCCATAGTCACTCGGTGAGTTCATGCGTGCCGGGCACCAGCACCTCAGCAAGGCGCTCACTCCCACCTTCACAAGGGGTTGCTGCCATTGCCCAGTGCTCAGGGGCCGGGAGGGCGGCTTTGGTGCTTGGCACATGGTGCCCATCGGGGGGATGTGGGGGGCGTCTGTGGATAAACGTGAATACACCCGAAGCAGGGCAGAAGTGTCCATGCCGCCCATCCTGGAGGAAGATCTCAGGACCTATCCCCTCTCCTGGGCTGCCCTCACTTTCCTGCCGGTCCCTGCCCATTACAGGGCCCCTCCATGGGGACACAGCCCCACACTCACCCCTCAGACTCACTCCTCCACTCCCATCCACAGGGACACAGCCCCACACTCACCCCTCAGACTCACTCCTCCACTCCCATCCACGGGACACAGCCCCACACTCACCCCTCAGACTCACTCCTCCACTCTATCCACAGGGTCACAGCCCCACACTCACCCCTCAGATCACTCCTCCACTCCGATCCCGGGGACACAGTCCCCCACTCACCCCTCAGACTCTCTCCACATTTTCCCGGGGACACAGCCCCACACTCACCCCCTCAGACTCACTCCTCCACACCCATCCACGGGGACACAGCCCCACACTCACCCCCTCAGACTCACTCCTCCACTCCCATCCACAAGGACACAGCCCCACACTCACCCCTCAGACTCACTCATCCACGGGGACACAGCCCCACACTCACCCCCTCAGACTCACTCCTCCACACCCATCCACGGGGAAACAGACCCACACTTACCCCTCAGACTCACTACACTCCCATCCACAGGGACACAGCCCCACACTCACCCCTCAGATTCACTCTCCACTCACATCCACGGGGACACAGCCCCACACTCACCCCTCAGACTCACTCCTCCACTCCCATCCACGGGGTTACAGACCCACACTCACCCCTCCACACCCATCCACTGGGAGACAGCCCCACACTCACCTCTCAGACTCACTCCTCCACACCCATCCACAGGGACACAGCCCCACACTCACCCCTGAGACTCACTGTCCACAACCATCTCGGGGACACGGCCCCACATTCACCCCCGCAGACTCACTCTCCACCCCCATACACGGGGACACGGCCCCACACTCACCCCTCAGACTCACTCCTCCACTCCCATCCACGGGGACACAGCCCCACACTCACCCCTAAGACTCACTCCTCCACACCCATCCACGGGGACACAGCCCCACACTCACCCCTCAGACTCACTCCTCCACACCCATCCACGGGGACACAGCCCCACACTCACTCCTCCACACCCATCCACGGGGACACAGCCCCACACTCACCCCTCAGACTCATTCCACACTCATCTACGGGGACACAGCCCCACACTCACCCCTCAGACTCACTCCTCCATTCCCATCCACGGGGACACAGCCCCACACTCACCCCTCAGAATCACTCTTCCACACCCATCCACAGGGATACAGCCCCACACTCAACCCCTCAGACTCACTCCTCCACTCCCATCCACGGGGACACAGCCCCACACTCACCCCTCCATTCCCATCCACAGGGACACAGCCCCACACTCACCCCTCAGAATCACTCTTCCACATCCATCCGCAGGGATACAGCCCCACACTCACCCCCTCAGACTCACTCCTCCACACCCATCCACGGGGACACAGCCCCACACTCACCCCTCAGACTCACTCCTCCACTCCCATCCACGGGGACACAGCCCCACACTCACCCCTCCACACCCATCCACGGGGACACAGCCCCACACTCACCCCTCAGACTCACTCCTCCACACGCATCTACAGGGACACAGCCCCACACTCACCCTCTGACCCACTCTCATCCACAGGGACACAGCCCTACACTCACCCCTCAGACTCACTCCTCCACACCCATCCACGGGGACACAGCCCCACACTCACCCCTCAGACTCACTCCTCCACCCCCATCCACAGGGACACAGCCCCACACTCACCCTCCACTCCCATCCACGGAGTAACAGACCCACACTCACCCCTCCACAACCATCCACGGGGAGACAACCCCACACTCACCCCCTCAGACTCACTCCTCCACTCCCATCCACGGGGACACCGCCCCACACTCACCCCTCAGACTCACTCTCCACACCCATCCACGGGTACACAGCCCCACACTCGGGGACACAGCCCCACACTCACCCCTCAGACTCACTCCTCCACTCCCATCCACGGGGACACAGCCCCACACTCACCCCCTCAGACTGACTCTCCACACTCATCCCTCAGACTCACTCCTTCACTCCCATCCACGGGGACACAGCCCCACACTCACCCCTCAGACTCACTCCACACCCATCCACGGGGACACAGCCCCACACTCACCCCTCAGACTCACTCCTCCACTCCCATCCACGGGGACACAGCCCCACACTCACCCCTCACACTCACTCCTCCACGCCTACCCACAGGGACACAGCCCCACATTCACCCCTCAAACTCACTCCTCCACTCCCATCCACGGGGACACAGCCCCACACTCACCCCTCAGACTCACTCCTCCACTCCCATCCACGGGGACACAGCCCCACACTCACCCCTCCACACCCATCCACTGGGAGACAGCCCCACACTCACCCCTCACACTCACTGTCCACAACCAGCCCGGGGACATAACCCCACACTCTGCCCTCAGACTCACTCCCCCACAGCCATCCACGGGGACACGGCCCCACACTCACCCCCGCAGACGCACTCTCCACACCCATCCACGGGGACACATAGCCCCACAGTCACCCCTCAGACTCACTCCTCCACACCCATCTCGGGGACAAAGCCCGACACTCACCCCCGCAGACTCACTCTCCACACCCATCCGCGGGGACACAGCCCCACACTCACCCCTCAGACTCACTCCTCCACTCCCATCCATGGGGACACAGCCCCACACTCATCCCTCACACTCACTCCTCCACGCTACCCACAGGAACACAGCCCCACATTCACCCCTCACACTCACTCCTCTACTCCCATCCATGGGGAAACAGCCCCACACTCACCACCGCAGACTCACTCTCCACACTCACCCCTCAGACTCACTCCACTCCCATCCACGGGGACACAGCCCCACACTCACCCCTCCACACCCATCCACTGGGAGACAGCCCCACACTCACCCCTCAGACTCACTCCTCCACACCCATCCACAGGGACACAGCCCCACACTCACCCCTCAGACTCCTCCACAGCCATCCACGGGGACACAGCCCCACACTCACCCCCGCAGACTCACTCTCCACACTCATCCCTCAGACTCACTCCTCCACTCCCATCCACGGGGACACAGCCCCACACTCACCCCCGCAGACTCACTCTCCACACTCATCCCTCAGACTCACTTCTCCACTCCCATCCACGGGGACACAGCCCCACACTCACCCCTCAGACTCACTCCTCCACTCCCATCCACGGGGTTACAGACCCACACTCACCCCTCAGACTCACTGTCCACAACCATCTCGGGGACACGGCCCCACACTCACCCCCGCAGACTCACTCTCCACCCCCATCCACGGGGACACGTCCCCACACTCACCCCTCAGACTCACTCCTCCACTCCCATCCACGGGGACACCGCCCCACACTCACCCCTCAGACTCACTCCTCCACTCCCAGCCACGGGGACACAGCCCCACACTCAACCCTCAGACTCACTCCTCCACTCCCAGCCACGGGGACACAGCCCCACACTCACCCCTCAGAATCACTCTTCCACACCCATCCGCAGGGATACAGCCCCACACTCACCCCCTCAGACTCACTCCTCCACTCCCATCCACGGGGACACAGCCCCACACTCACCCCTCCACACCCATCCACTGGGAGACAGCCCCACACTCACCCCTCAGACTCACTCTCCACTCCCATCCACAGGGACAGAGCCCCACACTCACCCCTCACACTCACTGTCCACAACCAGCTCGGGGACACAACCCCACACTCTGCCCTCAGACTCACTCCCCCACAGCCATCCACGGGGACACGGCCCCACACTCACCCCCGCAGACGCACTCTCCACACCCATGCACAGGGACACATAGCCCCACAGTCACCCCTCAGACTCACTCCTCCACACCCATCTTGGGGACAAAGCCCGACACTCACCCCCGCAGACTCACTCTCCACACCCATCCACGGGGACACAGCCCCACACTCATCCCTCACACTCACTCCTCCACGCCTACCCACAGGAACACAGCCCCACACTCACCCCTCAGACTCACTCCTCCACTCCCATCCACGGGGACACAGCCCCACACTCACCCCTCCATTCCCATCCACGGGACACAGCCCCACACTCACCCCTCAGACTCACTCCACTCCCATCCACGGGGTCACAGCCCCACACTCACCCCCTCAGACTGACTCTCCAGACCCATCCACGGGACACAGCCCCACACTCATCCCTCACACTCACTCCTCCACGCCTACCCACAGGAACACAGCCCCACATTCACCCCTCACACTCACTCCTCTACTCCCATCCATGGGGAAACAGCCCCACACTCACGACCGCAGACTCACTCTCCACACTCACCCCTCAGACTCACTCCACACTCATCCACGGGGACACAGCCCTACACTCACCCCTCAGACTCACTCCACACCCATCCACGGGGTTACACACCCACACTCACCCCTCCACACCCATCCACTGGGAGACAGCCCCACACTCACCCCCACAGACTCACTCTCCACACTCATCCACGGGGACACAGCCCCACACTCATCCCTCAGACTCACTCCTCCACTCCCATCCACGGGGACACAGCCCCACACTCACCCCCGCAGACTCACTCTCCACACTCATCCCTCAGACTCACTCCTCCACTCCCATCCACGGGGAAACAGACCCACACTTACCCCTCAGACTCACTACACTCCCATCCACAGGGACACAGCCCCACACTCACCCCTCAGACTCACTCCTCCACTCCCATCCACGGGGTCACAGCCCCACACTCACCCCTCAGACTCACTCCTCCACGCCTATCCACAGGGACACAGCCCCACACTCAACCCTCAGACTCACTCCTCCACGCCTATCCACGGGGACACAGCCCCACACTCACCCCTCAGACTGACTCTCCACTCCCATCCACAGGACACAGCCCCACACTCACCACTCAGACTCACTCCTCCACGCCTATCCACGGGACACAGCCCCACACTCACCACTCAGACTCACTCCTCCACGCCTATCCACGGGGACACAGCCCCACACTCACCCCTCAGACTGACCCCTCCACACCCATCCACAGGGACACAGCCCCACACTCAACCCTCAGATTCACTCTCCACAGCATCCACGGGGACACAGCCCCACACTCACCCCTCTGACCCACTCTCATCCACAGGACACAGCCCTACACTCACCCCTCAGACTCAGTCCTCCACACCCATCCACAGAGACACAGCCCACACTCACCCCCACCGACACAGTCTCCACACCCATCCACGGGGACACAGCCCCACACTCACCCCTCAGACTCACTCCTCCACAGCCATCCACGGGGTTACACACCCACACTCACCCCTCCACACCCATCCACTGGGAGACAGCCCCACACTCACCCCTCAGACTCACTCTCCACTCCCATCCACAGGGACACAGCCCCACACTCACCCCTCAGACTCACTCCTCCACTCCCATCCACGGAGTAACATACCCACACTCACCCTCCACACCCATCCACGGGGACACAGCCCCACACTCACCCCTCAGACTCACTCCTCCACTCCCATCCACGGGGTACACACCCACACTCACCCCTCCACACCCATCCACTGGGAGACAGCCCCACACTCACCCCTCAGACTCACTCTCCACTCCCATCCACAGGGACACAGCCCCACACTCACCCCTCAGACTCACTCCTCCACTCCCATCCACGGAGTAACATACCCACACTCACCCTCCACACCCATCCACGGGGACACAGCCCCACACTCACCCCTCAGACTCACTCCTCCACTCCCATCCACGGGGTTACACACCCACACTCACCCTCCACACCCATCCACTGGAGACAGCCCCACACTCACCCCTCAGACTCACTCTCCACTCCCATCCACGGGACACAGCCCCACACTCACCCCTCAGACTCACTCCTCCACTCCCATCCACGGGACACAGCCCCACACTCACCCCTCAGACTCACTCCTCCACTCCCATCCACGGGGACACAGCCCCACACTCACCCCTCAGACTCACTCCACTCCCATCCACGGGTTCACAGCCCCACACTCACCCCCTCAGACTGACTGTCCACACCCATCCACGGGGACACAGCCCCACACTCACCCCTCAGACTCACTCCTCCACTCCCATCCAGCCCCACACTCATCCCTCACACTCACTCCTCCACGCCTACCCACAGGAACACAGCCCCACATTCACCCCTCACACTCACCCTCCTCCCATCCAGCCCCCCCCCCCCAACTCACTCCTCCATTCCATCCACGGGGACACAGCCCCACACTCACCCCTCCATTCCCATCCACGGGGACACAGCCCCACACTCACCCTTCAGAATCACTCTCCACACCCATCCACGGGGACACAGCCCCACACTCACCCCTCAGACTCACTCCTCCACTCCCATCCACGGGACACAGCCCCACACTCACCCCTCAGACTCACTCCTCCATTCCCATCCACGGGGACACAGCCCCACACTCACCCCTCCATTCCCATCCACGGGACACAGCCCCACACTCACCCCTCAGACTCACTCCTCCACTCCCATCCACGGGGACACAGCCCCACAGTCACCCCTCACATTCACTCCTCTACTCACATCCTTGGGGAAACAGCCCCACACTCACCCCCTCGTACTCACTCCTCCACACCCATCCACGGGACGCAGCCCCACACTCACCCCTCAGACTCACTCCTCCACTCCCATCCACGGGGACACAGCCCCACACTCACCCCTCCATTCCCATCCACGGGGACACAGCCCCACACTCACCCCTCAGAATCACTCTTCCACACCCATCCGCAGGGATACAGCCCCACACTCACCCCCTCAGACTCACTCCTCCACACCCATCCACGGGACACAGCCCCACAGTCACCCCTCACACTCACTCCTCCACTCCCATCCACGGGGACACAGCCCCACACTCACCCCTCACACTCACTCCTCCACTCCCATCCACGGGGACACAGCCCCACAGTCACCCCTCACACTCACTCACTCCACCCCTACCCACAGGAACACAGCCCCACATTCACCCTCACTCCTCTACTCCCATCCATGGGGAAACAGCCCCACACTCACCCCTCACACTCACTCTTCCACGCCTACCCACAGGAACACAGCCCCACATTCACCCCTCACACTCACTCCTCTACTCCCATCCATGGGGAAACAGCCCCACACTCACCCCCTCGTACTCACTCCTCCACTCCCATCCATGGGGACACAGCCACACACTCACCCTCAGAATCACTCCTCCACTCCGATCCCGGGGACACAGTCCCCCACTCACCCCTCAGACTCTCTCCACATTTTCCCGGGGACACAGCCCCACACTCACCCCTCAGACTCACTCCTCCACACCCATCCACGGGACACAGCCCCACACTCACCCCCTCAGACTCACTCCACACTCATCTACGGGGATACAGCCCCACACTCACCCCTCAGACTCACTCCTCCATTCCCATCCACGGGGACACAGCCCCACACTCACCCCCTCAGACTCACTCCACACTCATCCACGGGGACACAGCCCCACACTCACTCCTCAGACTCATTCCACACTCATCTACGGGGATACAGCCCCACACTCACCCCTCAGACTCACTCCTCCATTCCCATCCACGGGGACACAGCCCCACACTCACCCCTCCATTCCCATCCACGGGACACAGCCCCACACTCACCCCTCAGATTCACTCCTCCATTCCCATCCACGGGGACACAGCCCCACACTCACCCCTCAGACTCACTCCTCCACTCTTATCCACAGGGTCACAGCCGCACACTCACCCCTCAGACTGACTCCTCCACTCCCATCCACAGGGACACATCTTTACACTCACCCCTCAGACTCACTCCTCCACTCCTATCCACAGGGACACAGCCCCACACTCACCCCCTCAGGCTCACTCCAGCAGCTGGCCCACTGCTCTCACCCAACGCACAGGCCGCCTTCCATATGGGTACAGACGCCTCTGTCCCTGAGGAAGCTGCTGGGGGCTCTTGGTGACCCCATTTGGCAGGAACGGGATTCTGGGGTCCAGGCCCAGCTGCTGTGCCTCATGCTCTCTGGGGGCTCTGCCTCCACAGCCCGGACCTCCCCCCAGCAGAGGGGCCTTTGGCCTCAGGGTGCTCTTGCTGCCCAGCCACTCTCACCCAGTGGCTTCTCTGGCCGTGGAGTCATGGTCCTGGGGTGCGAGTCACTCTCTGCTCCCCTGTCCCTTTGGCCTCTCCTTGGCCTGCCCAGGTGGCACTTGGCACCCCACATCACCCACATGTCACCCCCAGGCTGCACTCAGCAACCCACGTCACCCCCACATCACCCCCAGGCGGCTCTCGGCACCCCACTCCAGGGCCTCACCCCACATCACTCCCGGGAGGCCCTCGGCACCCCTCGTCACCTCACTGGACTCCCACTGGCATTTTCTAAGAGTGGTCAAACTGCAAAGCTGGGTCAAAGGGCAGGTACCTCTCTAAGGGTTTTAATGTTTAAAAAATTCTCCATGAAGGCTGGGGCTCTTTCTAGTCCTACCCGCTATTGATGGAAGTAAAGAATGACATTCCCTAAGTGGTTACTATCTCAGTCTTTTCCCTGGGGATGAAGAACTTGAAAAAGAACAGGGTTTGAGCCTGCAGTAGGCTTGACACCGCCCCGCCCCAGGCAGGGCCAGCCCCACTGTGGCGCAGGGGAGGGTGGAGGCCGCAGCGGGTCCTGGGCAGCCGTGGCCGCTCCCTCCGCAGGTGGAGGCGGAATAAGGACGGAGCCATCTGCAGGAAGAGCGTAAAGAAGCTGCTGGAAGTGCTGGTGGTGAAGCTCCCTCTCTCCGAGCACTGGGCCCTGCCTGGGGTAAGGCTGCCACGCGTGGGACCTCTGTCCACTGGGCTGTCTGTCTGTGGGTCACTTGTCCATTCATCCATTCCACCCACGGACTGAACACCAGCCCCCTGCAGCCCCCGGGCAGGGAGGGTTCGAGACCCCAGCTTGTTTTGTCTGTAGAAGACACTCCTCCCTCCCGTTTCCTCATGTTGCAGTTAGGAAAACCCAGGATCAGAGGATCTTTTGGTGCATAAACACTAACGGGGCACCTACTGCGTCCCAGCCATGGGCTGGGCTGCGGCTGGAGGCCACCTGGGCTCCCCCTGCGGCGTTCAGGGTGTTGAGGGCAGAGGTAGCTCCTCACCCGTGTGTCAGACACCAACCTGGGGCAGGGTCAGGGGCGGGGTGTGCACAGGCCCCTCAGCTCAGGGGCTGGTTGTGGGGCTGAGGCTGGAGTGCACCCCAGCATCTTGTGGGGAGGGGTGCACACACTCGGGACAGATGGCCTGGGCCTTTCTTGTTCAAGTGCCTCCAACAGCTCCTGTTTCCTCCCAGGCCAGCCCGGCCTCCACAGCCCTCCAGCCCCCTCACTGCAGGGGATGGATGAGGCTGGTCCTGCCAGGAGGTCTGAGTCCTGCCAGGCCTGGCCGTGGCACACGGCCTCTGGGGTACGGCCTGCCCCGCAGGGCCTCTCCTCTGCACCTGATCCCGGGAGTCTGTGACTTACAACTCAGCAAGCAGCTGTTGTGTTTCTCTGACCCCGAGCTCACGGCCTGGTGGCTGCCTCTGCTGGTGTGGGGGTGTGTGTGCTACCGTGGTGTGCAGGGCAGCAGTGCCACGAGGGCCTTTGGGCAGGAACGGGGACTCCGGAGCCCAGGTCCCCACTGCTGAGTCCCAGTGCTTTGGGGGCCTGTCTCCACAGCTGGAACCATCCCCGCAGCAGAGGGGGCCTTTGGCCTTGGGGTCCCCTTGCTGCCCTGCTGCTCTCACCCAGTGGCTTCTCTGCCTGTGCACACCCGGCCCTGGGGCACGAGTCACTCTCCGCTCTCTGGCCTCTCCATACGGAGTGCGTGGGGTTGTGTCTTAGGTCCCACTCACTGGCATCCCTGTCAGCTCAGGCTGGTCACTGAGAGGGGCACTCTGAGGGGCCTCCTGGGTTCCTGGCTCTGTAGGGCACGCACCCTTGACGGTGGGAGTGTCATGGGGCTGAGGTGGGACCGTCTTGACGTGGCCTGTAAAGTCTTCCTGAGAAACCCACGGGTGTTTCAGTGGGACTTTGAATGACAAATAGGGTGGGAAAGATGGGTGCGGGGAGGAGGAGGTGCCGGCAGGTGGCGCTCGGGAGCATCTGGGAGCCCAGCCAGCCGCAGCACAGGCCGGGGTGGGACCGGGAGAGACAGGAATGCAAACAGGGAACCCGCCGTGGCAGCCTGCTGCACTGGGCGCGAGCTGGGAGGGGTGACGCGGGGGCAGGCGCCAGAGGACCGGGGAGGGGGTGCCCTGGCACCCTTGGGGAGCCTGAGCTCAGGGTGGGTACCCTGGGGCCTGTCCCTGCAGCCCAGTGTCCCCTGCTCGGGCCACGGCAGGGCTCACAGATGCTGACGTGGACGGCGGGTTCTGGGCAATGTCACTGCATCCCGAGACGCCTCCTGCCTGTGGCTCCCAGGGCTGGGCCGCTGCCCAAGCCGGGCAGGAGGCCAGTGGAGACGGGTGCCAGGGCAGCCTGAGGTCCTGCTTCGGTGCCCTGTTGACCTGCCTCTGTCTTCTGTCTGTCCAGGGCTCCCGGGAGCCAGGGGAGACGCTGCCTCAGAAGCTGAAGTGGGTCCTCCGGCAGGAGCACTGGCCGGCTTTTGAGAGCTTGCTAAAGTGCGGCATGGAGGTATTCCTGGCCTGTTTGCTCTGCTCCACCTGTGTGTCCCCAAGGCTGTAGGAGGAACACAGTGTGATACTGGGGACCTGCCCCAGCCCCACTGGGTGACAGCAGTCCCACCCGGCTTCACCAGGTGACGGTGGTCCCAGCCCCTGCCCCCACGTTGCACAGTTCCCAGAGGACCCGGAAGCATAGCTGTGTGCAGGGTCCCTCAGACATCTCGCCCTCCCTCTCTGTTCCATTTTCTGCTCTGTAAATCAAGGGGGATGGGCTGAGGACCCTTGCTGCCTTCGAGTGTGACAGCTGCTTGGAGGCCTGGTGCCGCCCTTCTCCCCACATCCACCCTTGCCTCGAGCACAGCTGCACCCAAGGGTGCTGGGAAGCCAGCACCTGCCCCCAACTCCCAAGCTCTTGGAGGGGCCCTTCCCATGTGCATGCCCAGCCTGGGGGCCTCCCAGGTAGCGGGGGCTACAAGGGTGAGACGCCACACCCGGCTAATATTTTGTATTTTTAGTAGAGACAGGGTTTGGCCATGTTGCCCAGGCTGGTCATGAACTCCTGGACTCAAGCGATCTGCCCATTCTCGGCCTCCCAAAGTGCTGAGATTACAGGCGTGAGCCACTGTGCCCAGCCCTTTATGGACGCTCTTTATAAAAGCAGGCTACACGGGCCAGGCGCACTGGCTCACGCCTGTAATCCCAGCACTTTGGGAGGCTGAGGTGGGTAGCCCTCAAGTGATCACTTGAGGTCAGGGGTTCGAGACCAGCCTGGCCAACCCGTCTCTACTAAAAATGCAAAGATTAGCCAGGCCCAGTGGCGCACACCTGTAATCTCAGCTACTTGGGAGGCTGAAGCAGGAGAATTGCTTGAACCCAGGCAGCAGATGTTGCAGTGAGCCAAGGTTGCACCACTGCACTCCAGCCTGGGCAACAGAGTGAGACTCCATCTCAAAAAAAAAAAAAAAAGTGATCAATGCCATGGTGTGGAACACTTCACAACATTGTGCAGCCACTTCCTCTATCCGGTTCCAGAACATTCCATCACCCCAGTCACCCCCAGCTCCTCCCCAGCACTCCCGCATCTGCTTCCCATCTCCTTGGATTTACTGGTTCTGGGTGTCTGTTATGAGTGGACTCCTACAGCAGGTGGCCTTTGAAACTGTCTTCCTTCACTGAGTAGACGTTTCCCAGATCTCTGCAGGGCAAGGACGTGTCTGAAGCCCGCATTGGGCTACTCCACCGTGCAGGCCCAGGCAGGCTGACAGGGGCTGGGGAGAGCCGGGCCGGGGTCCTGTGTGTGGTGGAAGCTGTGCTCAGAGCTGGGGCAGGGTGGAGGGCACGAGGTGGGCCGGGGCACCGCTCAGGCGTCCCTCGCTGTTGGGCCTGCCCTGCCCATCCAGGTGTACAAAGGTTACATGGACGACCCGAGGAACACGGACAATGCCTGGATCGAGACGGTGGCCGTCAGCGTCCACTTCCAGGACCAGAACGATGTGGAGCTGAACAGGCTGAACTCTGTATGTGCCTGGCCTCCTGGGAGTGGGGAGGCAGGGACGGGTATGGGCGTGGCCTCCGGGGAGGGGGAAGGTGGGGACCGGGGTCTGGATTCTGGACGTGCCTCAGGGGCTTCCAAGGGAGGGACCTGGCTATGCTCCTGGGGCCCAGGGCCAGAAACTGGAGGCTACAGGGTCAGAGTCTTGCCCAGAAAGTGACAAAGGGGGCACCAGGGAGCCACCTCAGATGGCCAGAGCTGACAGGGCTGGCCAGGCGACCATGAGGGCCCTGTGTAGTTCTGGGACCTGGGTCCTCCAGGGGTGAGACTGGCAAGGCCCCACACCCGCCCCCTGCCCTGCTGCTGGCTTTTAGCCCTTTATGGGGATGTGGATTCCCAGTACTTGGATCAATCCTGCATGCTCCTAATTCAGAACTGGGATGGGAAAGTTCCATAAATAACCCCGGGCCTTATATGCGGGCTAAACAGCTCCTGGCAAAGCTGCACTTGCAGCTTCTTCCCCTGAAGGATCCTCAGGGCCTTGCGGGTGCATCTCTGGTGCACCTGACACAGGGGTCCTGCCTCCCATTTCACAGAGGAGTAAAGGGAGGGTGCGC
The DNA here is from genome assembly GCF_006542625.1 of Nomascus leucogenys. Taxonomy (NCBI): domain Eukaryota; kingdom Metazoa; phylum Chordata; class Mammalia; order Primates; family Hylobatidae; genus Nomascus; species Nomascus leucogenys. The sequence continues at coordinate 29,290,456 of NC_044405.1, forward strand.
AGGCCCCAAGCCCTCGAAGGCTGCAGTCTGTAGGGCTCAGCTGGGCAGAGGCGGGGCTGGCGGGGAGGGTCAGCTCTGCCCTTGTTCTTCCAGAACCTGCACGCCTGCGACTCGGGGGCCTCCATCCGATGGCAGGTGGTGGACAGGCGTGTCCCACTATATGCGAACCACAAGACCCTCCTCCAGAAGGTGGCTGCTGAGTTCGGGGCTCACTACTGACTGTGCACTCAGGCCGGGCAGCTCCAGTCCGTGGACGGTCCCCCCAGAAACCAGGGCTTGTCTCTCCTGAGCCTGTCCAGGACCCCGGCTAATCCTGGGCCCTGCGCATGATGGGGTTTGGTGGACCCACTGCCCCGCAAGTCTGCCGCAGATGACCTCATGAACTGGACGGGGTCAAGGTGACCCAGGAGGAGAGCTCAAGACAGGGCACAGGCTACTCGGAGTTGAGGGGACCCTTGGCCATCAGGTGAGGGGCTGGGCCTGTGCAGCTGGGCCCTTGGCCAGAGTCCACTCCCTTCCTGGCTGTGTCACCCCGAGCAGCTCATCCACCGTGGAGGTCATTGGCCTGAGGCAAGTTCCCCGGAGAGTCGGGGTCCCCTGTGGCCCCCTCAGGCCTATGTCTGTGAGGAAGGGGCCCTGCCACTCTCCCCAAGAGGGCCTCCATGTTTCGAGGTGCCTCAACATGGATCCTTGCCTGGCCTGGGCTAGGGGCACCGTCTGAACTCCTGGCTGTCAGGATAAACTCCATGGGGTACAGGAGCCCAGACAAAGCCCAGGCCTGTCAAGAGATGCAGAGGGCCCCTGCCAGGGTTGGCCCCAGGGACCTTGGGACGAGGCTGCAGAAGCTCTCCCTCCCTACTCCCTGGGAGCCACGTGCTGGCCACACCCAGGAAGGAGGGACGGCATGGGCAGGAGGCGGGGACGTGGGGGCCTCCTGGTTTGGTGTCAACAGCTCACAGGAGCATGAACCATCAGGGCCCTCAGGAGGGGAATGTGGTAAAACCCAACACATTAAATCTGCCATCTCAGGCCTGGCTGGCTCTTCTGTGCTTTCCACAAATAAAGTTCCTGACACATCCAGGGCCAGGGGCTATGTGATGGCTGCCTGAAATTCTCCTCCATCCCCGGGTGAGCTTCCTCCGACCCGTGGGTGTCCTGCAGCCCCTCAGCCCTACACCCCCCGTTTCTCCTCCGACCCGTGGGTGTCCTGCAGCCCCTCAGCCCTACACCCCCCGTTTCTCCTCCGACCCGTGGGTGTCCTGCAGCCCCTCAGCCCTACACCCCCCGTTTCTCCTCCGACCCGTGGGTGTCCTGCAGCCCCTCAGCCCTACACCCCCAGTTTCTCCTCCGACCCGTGGGTGTCCTGCAGCCCCTCAGCCCTACACCCCCGTTTCTCCTCCGACCCGTGGGTGTCCTGCAGCCCCTCAGCCCTACACCCCCGTTTCTCCTCCGACCCGTGGGTGTCCTGCAGCCCTCAGCCTACACCCCCGTTTCTCCTCCGACCCGTGGGTGTCCTGCAGCCCCTCAGCCCTACACCCCCCGTTTCTCCTCCGACCCGTGGGTGTCCTGCAGCCCCTCAGCCCTACACCCCCCGTTTCTCCTCGACCCGTGGGTGTCCTGCAGCCCCTCAGCCCTACACCCCCAGTTTCTCCTCCGACCCCTGGGTGTCCTGCAACCCCTCAGCCCTACACCCCCAGTTTCTCCTCCGACCCGTGGGTGTCCTGCAGCCCCTCAGCCCTACACCCCCGTTTCTCCCTGTCTTCATTTTCCTAAACCTGGGCTCCAGCATCGTTCCCAAGCCCACCAGGCCAGGATGGGGGCATCCACATTCCCTCCTCCTTGGCTTCCCCTGCAGGGTGGTGCCAATGTGCCCTGGCACCCCTGCAGGGGCTCCGGATGGAGCCTGGGGCTGCCTGGCCACTGAGCACTGGCCGAGGTGACGCCCACCCTTCCCTGGGCAGGCCTCTGTCTTCCACCTGACCCAAAGCTCTCTGGCCACCCCCTTGTCCCCAGGTATCCCCCTCACCCCATCACCAAGGACACAACTGACCCCTTATGCCCTGCTTAGAATCAGTCCCATCACCAGCTTTCGTGACAGAGTCACCCTGGGGTTTGATAAAAATGTAGATCTTCAGGCCCCTCTTGAAGCTCAGAGGCAGCAGGGCTGGGAGGTCCTGGAAGCTGCATCTGTGGTCAGCATCCGCCACTCCCAAGGGGCTCGAAGGTGGTGGGTTTGAACCACAATGCAGCCTGGATGTGGCCCACCCCACCCCTCTCCAGCTCCCTCTCCCCCTGCAATACGGCCTCCATGTGCAATGCAGCCTCCACGTGCAATCCAGCCTCCAGGTACCACAGGGAAGGCCTGTCACTCCTCGGTTACTGGCCGTGGGTCCAGACGTCTGCCAGGGACCACGCTGAGCTCAGTGCTCCTGTTTCTGGCTGCACCACGGGGCTGAGCTCCCACTGTCTGGGGCTGGTCTCGGCTGTGTCTGCAGGATCTAGAAACGCCCACGCTGAAGGTTGCCCCCAGGGAAGGGGTGGGGGCTGTGCCTGGGGGTCAGACCAGAGTGGGATGCCACCAAGGGGACAGGCGTCTGCTCTGCTCACTTAAAACACCCATGACACGAACTTCGCCATTGGAACCATTTCAGCTGCACAGTGCAGTGGCCGTAGACATTCACAGGGCTGTCCCCCACCACCACCGTCCCCCCTGCTCTGCCCACTCCTAGAGGTGCTGCTCTTCCAACCTGGGGCTGCTCCCTACTCCAGCAGCACCCCTGAGGGCCTCGTGGCTGAGCTGTGGGTGCGTGCTTGGGCCCAGCCACACACCAACAGCGGCCCTGTGGGAGGAAGTTTTGCCTCCCTTTGTAGAGGGATCTGGGGTGCGGAGAGGGCAGAGGGCTTGCTCAGTCCTCTCAGCAGCCACTGGCAAAGCCAGGCCTGGACCCAGCTCTCCTCGGCTGTGTCATGCAGCAGCCACAGAGGTCAGTGGCTCCTAAAACCAAATGGGAAACCATGACATGCCTGGCTGACCAGGGACTTTTTGAGAGGCATGAGGCCTTCTGATCATTCACTCATCCCTTCCTACCTGGTTGCTGAGCCTGTCTGTGCCCTGGGGATTGGGATTTGAGCGGGGCAGTGATGAATAAAACCCATCCCTGCCCAAGGGCCTCACAACCTGGATGAAGTCCACTCAGGACTGCAGGAGCCGGACTGGGTCGGAGGCCGGGGAAGAGCAGGCATTCCAGCAGAGGAGTCAGGTGGCTTCTCCAGTGAGACAGCTGAGAGTGAAGACTCCAAGGGCAGAACAAACAGCAAACGGGAGACAGGCAGGGGCACGTTCCACAGCACTGATGTGGGCCAGCCTGCTGGGGGCAGTGTGGAGCAGGCAGTGCCCTCATCCAGGACCTCGGCATTGAAGGAAGCGAGGGTGCTGTGAACCATGGTCTCTTAGAGGCCACTGTCCTCTAAGGGAAGAGCTCACATGAGCAGGATCTGGGTGGGGGCTGGCGGGAGGGTGAGCGGAAGCTGGCTGAATGCAGACGTGATGGCCAGAGCTCCAGCAGCCTTCTGGGGCCACGAGGATGAGGCACCTGCCTGGTGTGGTGGAGTGGGAGGTGACAGGCTCTTTATGGCCCCACCCTCCGGAGTCCTTTCTTATGTGAGAAGGGAATACTGTGTGTTAAAGCCACTGTTATTTTGGGTGCCAACCAACTTTAACCTAAAATTTGTTAAATATGCAGCCAACCAATTTTCATGGAATCACCAGACAACCCAGAACCACCAAATGTTTGAGGAAAACCAATCACTACCAAAAAGGGGCCCCCAAAGTCAGCAGGTATCAAGGAAGCAGAGCAAACAACACCCTCAAAAAAAGGGCAGTGCATCTTCACAGGTTTATCTCTCCATAGAGAAGACACAGGCTTAAACACGGAATGGAAAAGATAAATATGAAAAATGTGACATCCAAAAAAAAAAAATTAAAAAGTGATGGGGTGAAAAACAGGAAGAAAAGGCTGAAGAATGAACTTGTGCCTGGAACACACTGTCAAGGAATTCTCCACTTTGTGATGGCGGCTTTCCTCAAATATCTGGGGATGCTTTATTGCTTCCTTTGCTTTGTACTTGAAAATGCCCAAGTTTTTTTGTGCACAGCAGAGAGAGATTGAGGGAAAGTACGAAAAAAAAAAAAAAAAGGAAATGAAGGACGAAGCCAGACATTCCAACGTCTGCACACTGAGAGTTTCAGAAGAAGAACAGGCTTGGAGGGAGGGAAATGATGCACACCCGGGCCCCGCGGGCCCCGCAACGGAAGCTCTGCCTGCTCCTCACAGTTTCTCCCGGAGCCCAGAGCAGCGGCTGTTATAGAATCAGCTCTCCGTGAATGAGACACGAGGTATGTCTTCATCTTCATAAAATTTTAGAACAATGAAGGCAAAAGGAAAGATTTAAAAACCAATGTGGGCTGGGCACGGTGGCTCACGCTTGTAATCCCAGCACTTTGGGAGGCCGAGGCGTGTGGATCACCTGAAGTCAGGAGTTCGAGACCAGCCTGACCAACATGGTGAAACCTGGTCTCTACTAAAAATACAAAAATTAGCTGGACGTGGTGGCGCATGCCTGTAATCCCAGCTACTCAGGAGGCTGAGGCAGGAGAATCACCTGAACCCCGGAGGCGGAGGTTGCCGTGAGCCGAGATCACTCCATTGCACTCTGGCCTGGGAGACAAGAGGGAAACTCTGTCTCAAAAAAAAAAAAAAAAAACCAACGTGATAAAAAACCAAAACAACAAAAGCCATCCCCAGGCTTCCCGACAGCCATGGGGTGAGAGAAGAGGGTGTCCCAGCGTCCCCAGGTGACTGGCTTCGTGTCTAGAGTCACAGACCCGGCCACGCAGGCCTTCAGGTGGCAGCGTCCCCATGTGACTGGCTTTGTGTCTAGAGTCACAGACCCGGCCACGCAGGCCTTCAGGTGGCAGCGTCCCCATGTGACTGGCTTTGTGTCTAGAGTCACAGACCCGGCCACGCAGGCCTTCAGGTGGCAGCGTCCCCATGTGACTGGCTTTGTGTCTAGAGTCACAGACCCGGCCACGCAGGCCTTCAGGTGGCAGCGTCCCCAGGTGACTGGCTTTGTGTCTAGAGTCACAGACCTGGCCACACCCAGTGACAAAATGTGAGGATGCAGAAAATGTCACCCACGCGTCTTTCCTGAACGAGTTTCTCAAAGGTGAATTACAGAAAACAAAACAAAATGAAACAGAACAAAGCACAGACCACTGCAGGCTGCCCAGGCTGTTGTAGCAAAATGCCACAGGCTGCCTGGTCTAAACCTAGAAGCTATTTTTCTCGCTGTTCTGGAGGCTGGAAGTCCACGATCAAGGTGCTGGCAAATTCAGTTTCTGGGGAGGGCTGTCCTGGGTGGCCATGGTTAACAAGGCTGTCCTGGATGCTGGAAATGGGCTAAGAGGATAGATCTTAAGTGTTCTCAATACACACAAAGAAAATAAAAGAAGCTGGTGCCGTGGCTCATGCCTGGAATCCCAGCACTTTGGGAGGCCGAGGGGGGTGGATCACTTGAGGCCAGGAGTTCAAGACCAGTCTGGGCAACGTGGCGAAACCCCATCTCTATTAAAAATAAAAAAAATAAAAAAAAATTAGCTGGACATAGTGGCACGTGCATGTAGTCCCAGCTACTGGGGAGGCTGAAGTGGGAAGATTGATTGAACCTGGGAAGCAGAGGCTGTAGCGAGTCAAGATTTCACCATGGCAGTCCAGCCTGGGCGACAAAAAAAAAAAAAAAAAAAAAAAAAAGAAACTGTTTTAGGTTGCTGCAAAAGTAATTGTTTCTAGTTGCAAAAACCTCAATTACTCTTTGCACCAACTTAGTAGTAACTGTGAGGTGTGAACATGCTAAATAGCTTGACTGCAGTGATCATTCACAGCGTGTATCAGAACATCAAGTCCTGCGCCTTAACTATACACAATTCCTATTTGTGAATTTTCTCTCAGTAAAGTTGAAACAATTTTATAGAAATCTAATAATAGCCTAGAATTAAAATCCCAGGCGGCCTCAGCGGGGGTGGCAGAGGAGACTTGTGCAGGCAGCTGAGGTGCAGTGGCCTCCCTGGCTTGCTCTGGGGGAAGAATCAGACGCTGGGCCACACATGAGTGCAGGGGAAACATGGGCTTCAAAATGCAGGAAGTAAAGCTCAGGGCATCACTAGAAGGATAGAAATGGAGGAATGACTTTAAACCACTGGAGGAATAAAATGAAACAACAAAATCAAGGAAAAAAATATCACTAAAGAATGGTTAATATGAAACAAAATGGCAGGAAACAGTCAAACTGTGACAGTAATAACCACACATGTAAGTGGCAAGTCTCGTATTGGGACAAAAACATAACACAACTAGTTCCTGCTATTTTCCATCTACAAGACTCACGTGAAACTAGAGGGATGCATAACCGCTGAAAACGGGGACTTTTACACCAGGCAAATGCTCTCAGAAAGCAGGATGTGGAAACGGTCATCACAGACCAACAGAACCGAAGGCTAAGTTTGTCCTTTTAAGGAACAAAGAGGAAAGTGTAACTGGATAAAACTACAAATACATTAAGAAGATACTATGATCATGGTCTATTATGTAACATGGATATTGTAATATTGTAATATATAAGGCAAAAACTATATATAAATATATAAAGCAAAATTCTTAAATTTATAAGGCAAAATGGAAATTCAAGAAGAAATTGGCAAATTCACAGCCATTGCTGAAGTCTTTGCAGATTTCTCTCAGAAATTAAAGCAATCAAGAAGCACAAGGAGGCCGGGCGTCATGGCTCACACCTGTAATCCCAGCACTTTGGGAGGCTGAGGCTGGTGGATCACTTGGGGTCAGGAGTTTAAGACCAGCCTGGCCAACATGGCAAAAGCCCATCTCTACTAAGAACACAAAAATTACCCCCGCATGGCAGTGCGTGTCTGTAGTCCCAGCTACTCAGGAGGCTGAGGCAGGAGAATCATTGAACCAGGGAGGCGGAGGTTGCAGTGAGCTGAGATTGTACCACTGCACTCCAGCCTGGGAAACAGAACGAGACTCTGTCTCAAAAAAAAAAAAAAAAAAAAAAAAAAAAAAAAAAAAAAAAAAAAAAAAAAAAAAAAAAAAGCCCAAGGAGAACAGGGCAGAATTGGAATGTAGGCAGTGGAGATTGCGGTCGCCCTGTGGGCATGTGTACATGTGCGTGTATACCTACAGCTATGGATGTCTGTGTGCCTGTCTGCATTTATATGTACACATATCTTGATGGATTATGGATTACATATTGTGCATATAACTCATGTGTAATATGCATGAACACACACATGAACGACACGTGAGCAAACACTATGGATCCATACAGTGTGTGATTCTGCACCTGCTCCGCTGCAAACAGGTCCTGAGGAGACACTTCATCTTCAGACACGTCTGCATGTGCAGACGGAACACGCACAACCTCGCAGAGAAGGGGTCCCAGCAAGTTTCCAAAGCACCCCCACCCTGCTGGAAACACCCTCCAGCCACAACCTCAGGAGAGTCATGCTAGGACGGGGGTGGGGGGGCGTGCCGTGAGAGGACAGCAGGCGTGAGTGGATCTCCAGGCACCCTCGGACCCTGAGCGCCCAGCCCTGACCAGCTCAGCAATGGCACTGTCGGCCGGCCAGCGGGCCCCACTGGGAATGCAGCCCTCCTTGCCCTTTGCCCCCTGTGAGGGGCTTCTGTCCTCACCATCAGATTGTGGCAGGAGGCCTCAACTCCTTCTGTTTCCCAGGCTGGGTGACTATGGGGAGGGCAGGGCCACCAGAAGAGTGGAGGCTGTCCCGCGACTCAGCCACAGGGATTTGGGGGAGGGAAGTGAGGACTTTGAGCTGGGCATGCTGTCCTCCCTAATAAAGCAGAGATTCTCTCCGGAGAGCCAGAGGGGCTGAAGCAGCTTCCCCCAGAGCCCCCCTCACGTTGCCTCCAGCTGGGACGCCCTGCAGGTCCAGTGGGGTAGAAATGAGACATGAGAGAGAACGAGAGGATGTGTGCCACCCAGCAGGCACCTCTCTCTGAGAGAATGAGAGGGCACATGCTACCCAGTGGGTGCCTCTCTCCGGCGTGGCTGGAGGGCTTTCAAAGGAACATTCATAACCTTAAATGCACTTGTTTGAAAATAAAAAGACTAAAATAGATGGTCTAAGTTTATGACTCAAGAGGCTAAAAAAATAGCTACAAAATAAATCCAGAGGTGAAGATGAAGACAATGTCGGATTTTATGAAAAAGGAAGAAATAAAGAACTGGTATGATAAATATATTCAAAAACCAGTTCTTGGAAGATATCAACAAAAACGACAAAGCTTAGACGACTCAGAGCAAGGGAAAGCCAGAGATCGGGGTGGGTGTGGCGTGCAAGAGAACCCACAACGAGGGGGGCTCCAGAATCCAAGGGAGGACCCCGGGAAATGGGACAGGCTGGGAGCCAGGGGCGAGGAGGTGGCTCAGGTGGCTAGGGGGACTTTGGGGAAGGATTGCCTGGCTACACAGACCGTGCTCGCGGGCCCAGGAGGGAACATAACCAGTCCGGATTTTCAAGATTGACAGAGAAATCCAGGAATTCAGGGAGCTTAGGGGAAGGCTCAGTCTGGCCAAAGCCACTGAGGACCAATTGGCTGAAAGGCAATTCATGAGGACGGACGCCCTGGAGAGTGTGGCTGCTCCAGTCCAGCCCTCGTGGACTCCTCCTGGCAGCGCTGGCCCTCACCACGGTGCTGCCCCTGCCCTGCCTGTGAGATGGCCGGGGGCTCTGTCTGAGGGTCCCCACGCCGGGTGAGGGGCAGGGGCTGGGTCAGGAGGGACGAGTGTGGAAGCGGGGCAGCAGAGGGCCCTGGAGGGCAGCAGGTGGTCAGCCTGCACCCAGTGGCCGGCCGTGGCAGTGGGGCAGGGCTCATTCGAGGCCGCTCTGTCTCTCTGAGTGTGGGGTGGGCAACCCCGGCTCCTTCACCCAGGATGTTTTATTCACTTCCCTGATGACATCCCAGCCCCGTGGATGCTGCAAGTGCAGCTCCTCCATGCCAGTCCCCAGCGAGACGTACTTAGACCTCTCCTGGCCAGATGCCCTCACGGCTGGGAGAGTGATTAACCAGCTGCAGCAGCTGCATTTTACCCCCAGACCACAAGGCTGGGTCCTGGGCAGATAAGGGAGTGAGATGCTCAGCCCTGAACTCAATCACAGCCATGAGGGAGGCCACAGCGCGCAGACCAGGGAGGCAGGAGGAGGCTTCTGGTGTTTTTGAGAGCACAGGCTGTGGTCTGGAGCAGACGGCGCCCCAGGCTGGGTGCAGGGCCCTTGGAGACGGCTGACGTCTTCACCAAATGGGGCAGGCCACACACGCAGAACCCAGGGGACCCAGAGAAGGCACTCACCACGCGGCTTCACACAAGTGCCCCTGACTCAACAATCGGTCAATCAGTGCATACACCGTGAACACCGAGAAGCGTCTGTGACCGGCGAGCATGCCGCACACCTGCCTTGTCTTGACGGTGGCATCACCCACACTTAGTCACGCACTCACCTCTTAGGTGTGAGCAGCTGATGGGTTACTTATGTCAACAATGAGCACCTGGTCATCTCCAGCCCCCAGAGCCCTGGAGCCTCCGCACTGTTGTCCCCATGCTTCTGACCTCCTCACCCCCCACGAGTCTCCTCTGCTCTTGAACCTCCCCAGTCGGAACCTGGCCAGGTGTGCTTTGCGTGCCTGGCCTCCTTCACTCTTGGCAATGTCTGCGGATTCATTCCTGTCTACACTGCAGTGTTCAGTGGCAACTGCATGAATTCACTGAATTTAAAATATACTGTCACGTTTGGGTTTGGCTTTGGCATCTCTTCCGCTTTTAACATACCAACTTCACAGCTCACGTTATTCTAATCCCTTTAAAAGATAATTGATTTAAAGCAAAAATCATAACAATGCGTTGTGGGGTTTATGACACACGAGAAGGTGGGATGGTGACGGTGTGGGGTCCGGGTGAGGGTGGCGGCACCCCGCTGTGGGGATCTTACAGTGTGCCTGACCCGCTGGGACAGGAGAAGCCGGAGGCAGGTCATTCTCCACCCTGGGGCAGCCACTGAAATGACAGCAGAGTCACTGTGGAGGGGCCAGGCGGGGAGCACACACGGAACCCTAAGGAAAACCTGAGGCTGGAACAGAGGACAGAGGAACGGCGCTGTGTGGAGCAGCCCGGGAAGAATCAGCACAGACCGGGCCCGGCCAGAGCGTCGTCACCTCAAAACAAGGTCACCAAAGCCAGTCACCCTGGCAAAACAGCGCAAGCCAGACCGCTGCCCTCACTCAGCTTCTGCAGTTTCTCTGCTCATGTTCTTTGTCCCTTCCAGGATTCCACGCTGCTTTTTGCTGTCACTTCTCCTGTCTTCTCTTGTCTTCCATGAGCTTTTTGCCTTTGAATGCACTGACCAGCCACTTTGTATGGTGTCTCTCAGTTTGGGTGTGCCCAGGTTGTTCTCATGATTGGAATGGGGAGATGTATTTTTGGCAGGAATATCTCAGAAGTGACGTCCTTCTCAGGTTGTTGTATCAAGGGTACGTGATGCCAATCTGCCTTGCCACTGATGGCCCAAGCTTTGTCACATAGATAAGGTGGTTTCTCCACTGAAAAGCTGTTATTACTTTTTTAGGCTAATAAATATGTCAAAGCAGATACTTTGATCCTACGGAAATCTCCAAAGAAGCTAATTTAAGTATAAGACACACTAGGTAAAAAGTAACAAGGTAAAAGAAGATATCCCATGCTAAACTAATCAAAGGAAAGCAGGAGTTGATTTCAAGTCAGAGTCTAGGGATAAAGAGGCTCATTTCATGATGACACAGGGGTCAACCAGTCAAGAGCATGGCACGATGTGAGCACAGGGTCTCAAAACACACGAAGCAAAAGCTGATAGAGCTGCAAGGAAAAATTACAGACAAATCTGCAATTACAGTCAGAGGTTTCAACACCGCTATCAAGAACTGGTTGGTTTGAGATAGGGTCTTGCGCTGCCACCCAGGCTCAAATGCAATGGCACAATCATGGCTCACTGCAGCCTTGACTTCTGGGCTCGAGAAATCCTCCTGCCTTAGCCTCCCAAGTAGCTAGGATTACAGGCATGCGCCACCATGCATGGCTAAGTTTTTGATTTTTTGTAGAGATGGTGTCTCACTTTGTTGCCCAGGCTGGTCTCTCAATAGTTAGCAGAGCAAGTAGACAGAAAGTGGATGATAATATAGGCTACTCAAATAACACAGTCATTGCCGTTTATAGGACACTTAATGGAGCAACAGAACACAAATTCAAGTGCAAATGCAACAACTGCGAACCATATTTGAGGCCATGAAAGAGTCTCAATAAATTTAAAAGGATCCAAAACATAGAATATGTCCTCTGACAACAATGGCTTTAAATTAATGATCAACAGCAGAAAGAGCTCTGGAAAATGCACAAATATGTGGAAATGAAATAGCATAATTCTAAACTCATGGGTCAAAAAGAAAATCAAAGGGAAAATTATAAATTACTTTAAACTTAATGAAAACAAAAATACAATATATCAAAATTTCTGGGATGCAGTTAAAGCTGGACTTAGAGGGAAATTTATAGTACTGAATGCTTATACTAGAAAAGAAGGTCACAGATCAGTGACCCCAGCTTCCACCTTAAGAGACCTAAAAAAGAACAGAAAGTCAAACCCAATGTAAGCAAAAGAGGCTGGGTGCAGTGGTTCATGCCTGTAATCCCAGCACTTTGGGAGGCCGAGGCGGGTGGATAATCTGAGGTCAGGAGTTCGAGACAAGCCTGGTCAACATGGCGAAACCCCATCTCTACTAAAAATATACAAAAATTAGCTGGGCATGGTGGCACATGCCTGTAATCCCAGCTACTCAGGAGGCTGAGGCAGGAGAATCGCTTGAACCCGGGAGATGGAGTTTGCAGTGAGCCGAGATTGCCCCCACTGAACTCCAGCTTGGGCAACAAAGCAAGACTCTGTCTCAAAAAAAACAAAAACAAAAACAAACAAAAACAAGCAAAAGAAAGAATAAAGAGTGGAAGTCAATGAAAAAAAGTGAATCAATGAAACCAAAAGGTATTTCTTTGAGAAGATCAATACAATTGATAAACTGCTGTCTGACTGTTCAGTTTAAAAAAAAGCCACAAATTACCAGTATCAGAAATGAGAAAGATGACATCACCTCATACTTCACAGATGTTGAAAGGATAAAGGAATATTATGAACAACTTTATGCTAATAAATTCAACAACTTATATGCGATGGGCAATTTCTTGAGTGATACAAACTACATACATTCAGTCAAGAATAAAACTCAGCAGTTGTGTATCCATTAAATAATTCAACCACATATAAAAATGATAATACATCATGACCACGTGGTGTTTATCTCCAGAACACAAGATTGATTTAACACTTTAAAATCAATCATTATACTCTATCATATTAACAGATCATCATGCAAAAAGATTCTAAATAGATGCAGAAAAAACAAAATCCAATTTTCATTCCTGATTAAAAAAACTCTCAGCAAACAAGAGAAAGGATAGTCTTTTCAACAGTCTGGAAAAAACTGATTATCCACATATACAAAAAATAAACATTGAATCATAACTCATACCATAAACCCAAATAAACTTAAAATAGGTAATAGACCCAAATGCAAACCTTTAAAACTCTAAAACCCTTGTGACTTTGGGTGAGGCAAAGGTTTCTTATATATGACACCAAAAGCAGGATCCATAAAAGAAAAACATAGATAAATCGGATTTCCTCAAAATTAAAAAATTCTGCTCTTTGAAAAACTGTTAAGAGAATGAACACACAATCCAAAGGCTCGGAGAAAACATTTACAGATCACATATCTGATAAAGGACTTGTATCCAGAATATGCAACAAACTCCCAAACTCAATAATAAGAAAATAACCCAATTAAAAGTGAGTAAAAGATTTGAACTCAACGCTTACTACAGGAGATGGAGAACAAACAGATGAAATGATGCTCAACATTATTGGCCAACAGAGAAATGCAAATTAAAACCACAATTCCATCTATCACCACATACCTATTAGAGTATTTGAAATTAAAAAGAGCAACCATACCAAGTGCTGGGGAGGATGTGGAATGTAAAATCATACAATCGCTTTGGCAGTTTCTTAAAAAGTTTCACACAGGCTACTGTGGCATCCAGCCACTCCACTCCTAGACATCTATTCAAGAGAAAGAAAAGCATTCATCCAAAGACTTGTGCACAACGTTCAGATCAGCTTTATCTGTAGGAGCCAACACCAGAAGCAACCCAAATGCCCACCAGCAGGTGAATGGATACAAACTGTGGTACATTCATACACTGGAGTACCATGCAGCCGTAAAAGAAATACGCATTGACAAACCAAATGACACAGGCAAATCTCAAAAATAATTGTGCTGAGTGAAGGAAGCTACACAAAAAGTACATATTATATGATTCCATTTGTGTAAATCATAGGAAATGCAAAGTAATCAGTAGCGACAGAAGGCAGATCAGTGCTTGCCTGGGGATGAGGGAGGGCAGGGAGAGATGACCAAGAGGGAACCCGGGGTGTTCACTAGGCTGATTGTGGTGATGGTTTCACAGGAGTATCCGAGTGTCAAAACGTATCAAATTAAAATATGTGGCTTACCGTCTATCAATTACACCACAATAAAGCTACTTTTTGAAAACCATGAGGATGGCTCAGGTCCGGCTCAAATGCCCCCACCCTGCCTTCCTTCCTTGGGATGTCAGACGCTGGAGCTGGAGCAGGAGGGGACCTAGATGGGCGGAGATCTAGCCCTACTCACCCACTGGCCACGGGGTAGGCGAGGGACGCTCAGCAGGGGCTTCCCGCAGACCCAGGGTCTTCAAGCCCCAGAAGTCCCGATGCCAGAGGGAAGAGGGGATTTGCCTAGAGTGAGGGGCAGGGGCTGGACCCACAGCCCCTCCCGGCGCACAGACCCCGCCCACACCCATAGCCACGCCCTCAGCCCGCACCACCTCGTCCTCAGCCCTACAACCACGCCCCCAGCATGCCACAATCACGCCCACAACCCGCCCACAGCCCCTGCAGCTTGGGTCTTAGTACCAGCTCCATCTAAAGCCGCACCACCGGCCCATCCCATGTCCCGCCCCCATCTCTTCCAGGCCCCGCCCTGCCGCAGAACCCGCCCTCAAACCCCGCCCCCACCTAACCACAAATCCCGTTCCGGTCTCCTTACTTGCCCCGCCCCTTCCCCGCCCCCGCGGGGATTCGACAGCCTGTCTCCGCCTTTCGCCCCGCCCCCTCCAGGCCCCGCCCCACCACGCCCCTCGCCCGCGCAGGCAGGAGTCGCGGCCTCCCCAGCTAGTGGTCGCGGGCGCGGGCGCAGGGGCAGCGGGGTGGCCGCCGCGCCAGGCGTGGAGCCGGGTCTGGCGGGCTCCGAGAGGACCGGGAGCGGCGCGCAGAGCAGCCTCCGGCCGCCGCCGCGCAGGTAAAGCCCCCGCCCAGCCCTGGGAGCGTGGATTCCCCCCCACCCTATGACCATCCCCCCGCCGCGAGTGCTGGGGTCTCGGGGGTCCCAGGTTCCGGGGGTCCTAGGGCCGGAGGGTCTAAAGGCTCGAGGTCCCGGGGGTCCGAGCCTCTCCCGGCCGGCTCCGCGCGCGGCCCCGCCGTCCACGCCCAGCGCGGGCCGCGCGCACAGGGCTTGGCTTCTCTGTTTTCTCCGTTTCCTTCTTCAGGCAGTTGAAAGAAAAGGCGCGGTTCTGTGCCCGGTGCGAGCCGCGGCTCCTTTAGGGCTGGCAGGGAAGGGCTTGCTGGGTTATTACAGTTTTTAGGGATTGTCGGCGTCAGCCAGGCGTTGGCTGCGGGAGTAGCCCCTGGCGCGCGGGCGCCCGCTGGTGCCCGGCCACGTGCCCAGCTTGACCCGCGCTCCAGGTTCGGGAGAAGCTGCAGCCGTCACCGTCCTCCTGGCGTCCACCCTGAGGAGCGGCTGGGTGGTCCCAAGCCGCCGCCACCCCGCCGCCCGGCCTTTGGTCCCCAGCGGTGCCGTAGGTGGCCAGGGCTGGCCGCAGTGACCACCCACTGGGCCACGCGGAGCCCCCTGGCAGTGCCAGCTCCCTGCACTTGTGGGACGCTCCTCCCGGGCGCATTGGGAGTCTCCAGAAGTAAGTTACAGGCAGAGCTGTTTAAGGAGGCGTGCTCCCCACCCCAGACCCTTCAGTAGGCCCTCAACACCCTCCCCACCAGTGGATGCGTTCCCCAGATGACCGCAGCCGGCAGTGCTGACCACCCTCCCTCCCTTTCCCCTCCCTCCCTTTCCCCTCCCTCCTGCGTCTGCCCTTTCAGAGCTGCCAGAGTGGAGTGCACTGCTTCTCCCAGCGGGGCAGGATGGCGGTTTCATGTCTGGTTGGAGAAGGCCTTGCCCGCGGAAAAGAGCTCCGTCCCCAGGCCTGAGCAGAGGCTCGCGCGTCCCCGTCCCCAGGTCAGGTCAGGATGGGCACTGTGCGCCCACCTCGCCCCTCGCTCCTGCTGTTCTCCACCCGGGGGTCTTGTCTCTTCCTCCTCCTCTGCCTGCGCCTGGGCGCCGCCTGCCCGCAGCCCTGCCAGTGCCCTGACCACGCAGGGGCTGTGGCTGTCTTCTGCAGCTTGCGGGGCCTTCAGGAGGTCCCCGAGGACATCCCGGCCAACACCGTGCTCCTGAAGCTCGATGCCAACAAGATCTCCCACCTGCCGGACGGGGCCTTCCAGCACCTGCACCGGCTCAGGGAGCTGGATCTGTCTCACAACGCCATCGAGGCCATCGGCCCCGCCACCTTCGCGGGCCTGGCCGGGGGCCTGCGGCTGCTGGACCTGTCTTACAACCGCATCCAGAGGATCCCCAAGGACGCCCTGGGCAAACTCAGCGCCAAGATACGCCTGTCCCACAACCCCCTGCACTGCGAGTGCGCCCTGCAGGAGGCCCTGTGGGAGCTGAAGCTGGACCCCGACTCCGTGGACGAGATCGCCTGCCACACCTCAGTGCAGGAGGAGTTTGTGGGGAAGCCTCTGGTTCAGGCTCTGGATGCGGGTGCCAGCCTCTGCAGCGTCCCCCACAGGACCACAGACGTGGCCATGCTAGTCACCATGTTCGGCTGGTTCGCCATGGTGATCACCTACGTCGTGTACTACGTACGTCACAACCAGGAGGATGCCCGGAGGCACCTGGAGTACCTGAAGTCTCTGCCCAGTGCCCCCGCCTCCAAGGACCCCATCGGCCCGGGGCCCTAGCGCCTGTTCCGGCAGACCCCCGCCGGTGGCTGCTGTCACTTTTGTAGTAGGTGGTGACTGATGATGCTTTTGCTCTTCCCCGAGGCAGGTGTCAGTCATGTGTGCTCCCCACTGTTGCACTCAGGGACAGCAGCACCTCCAGGCTGGGTGGTTTTGCCATCACATCCGTGTGACGGATGAGGAACCTGAAGCTTAGAGGAACGGAATGACTGCCCGTGACGATACCATCAGGAAATTGTCCCAGTGGACTTCAACCCGGGCTGTCCATCGTGACATTCCGCCTCCTTCCACCATGCGAGCCAAGTACATTGGAACATGAGCCCTGTTTCCAGAGCAAAGTAGCAGAGACCAGGTTTTTCTAGAGAGCTAAGTGGGATGTGTCGCTCAAACTGTCCTACTCTTTTTTATTCTCACAATGGTTTTGTAACCGTAGTGCCAAAATTTCAGTTCAGTAATGGGGTGAACAATATGGAGAGAGACCTGGGAAAAGTCCAGGGTCGCTTGCCCGGGGAAGACGGCAGCCACATACCTGGGGCCCCGCCTGCTTCCTGCCCCTCTGGCTGTGCCTGATGCGGAGGCCCTGCCCCAGGGCGATCTTGGCTCACTGCAACCTTTGCCTCCCAGGCTCAATCACTTCTCCTGCCTCAGCCTCCCTAGTAGCTAGAATTACAGGCATGAGCCACCACGCCTGGCTAATTTTTGTATTTTAGTAGAGAGGGTTTCACCGTGTTGGCCAGGCTGGTCTCGAACTCCTGGCCTCAAGTGATCCACCCGCCTCAGCCTCCCAAAGTGCTGGGATTACAGGCGTAAGCCACCACACCCGGCCCTGTGCCTTGCTTTTTCTACTCACTAAGATACAAAACAGCTCTTTTTCCAAGGCCCGGAGTACTGGTGATTGATGTTTCAAGGCCAATCAATGGGATGCTTCGTCTTCTCCAGCAACGGGAACTCTCTTTTCACCTCTGCTGCCAGGAGTCTCAGAGATAATTTAGTGGTCAATTTACTAACCTTACTTCACATTCAGGTTAGATGTTACCTCCACCTATATGATAGTAATTGCTAATTTTATTTTTTATTGTCCTTTTTATGAGTGTTTATATTTTAAAGTACTTTGAGTATTTTTGGGGGGGTACAAATGAGCGATCAGTGTACATTGTGTGTGGACTGAAGTGTAGGTATGTAGAGATGCTTCGCCAAACAGATGCTTAAAAATGACTGGAAGTTGAGGGTGGTTTCTGTTTGGAAAGTATCAGGTGACTTGGAAGGTGAGAGCCTGTCCAGGGTGTGCGCTGGTTCTGATGTGCCCAGTGTGTGCAGTGTGAGTCACGGGGGTGTCTGTGTTGTGGGGTGCTTGCTAGGCTTTGCTCTGCCCACAGTGCAAACGCGGGGTGGGGGAGGGGCCAGGCCCAGTGTGTGAGTGGAGGCAGCCCCGGGCCCCGCCTGCTTCCCTCATGCCACGCTGCCTGAGTGTCGCCATGCTCGGACCTCCACGGAAACTGCCAGCACCGCTCACCCTTCCAGTGAGAGCTAGAACCAAGTGCCAGCCCCCGGGAGTGCACCCGTGCTAGTGTGGGGCCGCGTGGTCCACAGGGCCAGCAATGTGGGGGGGGGTGTCCGGCTCCACTGTTTGGAGGAAGCGGGTGCTGACACAGCAGAGTGCCCTGGGCCCGTGGGGATTTCCTTCCAGAGGACACATGGCTGAAAGCATAGGATAAGGATGTGTGGGTGAATGACCGGTGCCATCCCTGGCTCTCTGATAGATGCAGGTGGGACAGGTGAACTGTTGCTGGCCTGGCCAGCAGGCCTCGGGTCACATGGTGATTGGCATCCTCCTGCTACCCCTTCTCCATGCCAGGGTGCCTGTAGTGGGTTTGCCCAGCACGTGTGACCCCAGGTCCCAAGGAGAGTGTGGACCGAGGCCTGCGTGGTGAAGGCAGGGCCTCTCCTCGGCCCTGTGTCCTGTGGGTGCCGGCCAGTCCCTTCTCACATTTTGGGGGGCCCTTTCCCTGCTGCCAGGGGACTCTTCATTTGTCCTTACCCTAGAATCAGCCCAGAGACTGGACATCACCCAGACGTGGCCCTTCAGGAGGTGCACAGGGCAGGGGCAGGCCCGTCCCTCCCTGCCCCAATTTGCTGGGCCGCCCCAGCCCAGGGTCTGGCCTTCCCCTTGGTGAAGGTCTGCTGGGCCCCTGCCCACCTCCTGCTGGGAGGAGGAGATGGGGAGAGGACCAGGAGGACACGAGAGGCCCTGTCCCTTGCACTGTGAGCTCAGTCAGGTCCATAAGCTGCCCACCGTCCTGGCCTTACTGTGCCCCCTGCCCCACCAACATGGGGGAAAACACTTCCCCTCTAAGGAAGACCATAGAGACCCCAACACTGTGGGACCCCAAAGCTCTTTCATGCTCATTGGAGCTCCCGCCCAGGATGCTTGCAAGTCTTCAGCTCTCCCGGGGTACAGCCCTCCCCTTCCTGCCCTCTAATGTCCTCCCCTCCCCTGCCCTCCCCTCCACTTCCTTTCTCTGCCATCCCGTCCCCTCCCATCTTGTGACCTCTTTACTGGCGGGGCCTGGAGCCCATGATGGACACTTGCGGAAGGAGGGGCAGCGGAGCACCCCTGAGGTGACATCGCTGCCTGGCCCCAGAGCACCCCGCCCCTCCCTGTGACTCAGTTCTTCGCAGCCCACATGTGAGCATGTGCACCCTGGGACCTGCTGCCTGCTGGGACGCTCAGGCCAAATCAGCCCCTCTGCCTTCATGCTGCACTGATTGCAAGAGTTTCCCACATCTGCAGAGGCCGTGGGCTCAGCCCCACACCAGCCAGGCCACCAGTGTTGACAACGGAGAGGCGGGGACAAAGGGAATATCTCAGTTCACAGTGTGGACATGGTGGAGGTCTCGGCCTTGTGAGACAAGGCAAGGGGGAGGGGATAGGAAATTGGGGGTATTCTGTGACTCCTGGGCCACCAGGGAGCCAGAATCTTCCAGCCAGACTGGCTGGGCAGGGCTTAGCTTCCCGATGCTGGCCATTCACCACTTTCACCCCGGGAACCTACCTGGGTATCATGGGAGGCAGAGCCTGAACCCCAACCCAACCCTAACTCTAACCCCTAAACCATCCCTCACCCTAACCCAATCCTCGCCCTAACCCTAATGCTAACCCCTGACCCAACCCAATCTTGACCCTAATGCTAACCCCTGACCCAACCCAATCTTGACCCTAATGCTAACCCCTGACCCAACCCAATCTTAACCCTAATGCTAATCCCTAACCCAACCCTCACCCTAACCCCTACCCAACCCTCACCCTAACCCTAATGCTAACCCCTGACCCAACTGTCAGGCCTCTGAGTCCAAGCTAAGCCATCATATCCCCTGTGGCCTGCACGTACACATCCAGATGGCCGGTTCCTGCCTTAACTGATGACATTCCACCACAAAAGAAGTGAAAATGGCCTGTTCCTGCCTTAACTGATGACACTGTCTTGTGAAATTCCTTCTCCTGGCTCATCCTGGCTCAAAAGCTCCCCTACTGAGCACCCTGTGACCCCCACTCTGCCCACCAGAGAACCCCCCTTTGACTGTACCCAAATCCTATAAAACAGCCCCACCCTTATCTCCCTTCGCTGACTCTCTTTTCGGACTCAGCCCACCTGCACCCAGGTGAAATAAACAGCTTTATTGCTCACACAAAGCCTGTTTGGTGGTCTCTTCACACGGATGAGAATGATTTGGTGCCATGACTCAGATCCGGGGACCTCCCTTGGGAGATCAATCCCCGGTCCTCCTGCTCTTTGCTCCGTGAGAAAGATCCACCTACGACCTCAGGTCCTCAGACCCACCAGCCCAAGGAACATCTCACCAATTTTAAATCCAGTAAGCAGCCTCTTTTGACGCTCTTCTCCAACCTCCCTCACTGTCCCTCAACCTCTTTCTCCTTTCAATCTTGGCGCCACACTTCAATCTCTCCCTTCCCTTAATTTCAATTCCTTTCATTTTCTGGTAGAGACAAAGGAGACACGTTTTATCTGTGGACCCAAAACTCCAGCACCGGTCACGGACTGGGAAGGCAGCCTTCCCTTGGTGTTTAATCATTGCAGGGACGCCTCTCTGATTATTCACCCAGGTTTCAAAGGTTTCAGACCACGCAGGGAAGCCTGCCTTGGTCCTTCACCCTTAGCGGCAAGTCCCGCTTTTCTAGGGGAGGGAAAGTACCCCAACCTCGTAGCTCTGTGCCCCGATCCCTTATTTCTGCGCCCCAACCTCTTATATCTCTGCACCCCAACCCCTTCTCTGCTTTTCTGGAGGGCAAGAACCCCCCACTCCTTCTCCGTGTCTCTACTCTTTTCTCTGGGTTTGCCTCCTTCACTATGGGCAAGCTTCCGCCTTCCATTCCTCCTTCTCCCTTAGCCTGTGTTCTTAAGAACTTAAAACCTCTTCAACTCTCACCTGACCTAAAATCTAAGCATCTTATTTTCAGCAATGCCGCTTGACCCCAGTACAAACTCGACAGTAGTTCCAAATGGCCAGAAAATGGCACTTTCGATTTCTCCATCCTACAAGACCTCAGTAATTTTTGTCGAAAAATGGGCAAATGGTCTGAGGTGCCTTACGTCCAGGCATTTTTCACACTTCGTTCCCTTCCTAGTCTCTGTTCCCAACGCGATTCCTCCCAGATCCTCCTTCTCTCCCTCCCGCCTGTCCCCTCAGTCCCAACCCCAAGCGTCACTGAGTCTTTCCAGTCTTCCTTTCCTACAGACCCATCTGACCTTTCCCCTCCTCCCCAGGCTGCTCCTCACCAGGCCCAGTTAGGTCCCAATTCTTCCTCAGCCTCCACTCCTCCACCCTGTAATCCTTCTATCACCTCCCCTCCTCACACCCGGTCCGGCTTACAGTTTAGTTCCGAGACTAGCTCTTCCCCACCTGCCCAACAATTTCCTCTTAGAGAGGTGGCTGGAGCTGAAGGCATAGTCAGGGTACATGTACCTTTTTCTCTATCAGACCTCTCCCAGATCAGTCAACATTTAGGCTCTTTCTCATCAGACCCCACTAACTATATACAGGAATTCCAATATCTAACTCTGTCCTACAATTTAACCTGGAGTGACTTAAATGTCATCCTGACTTCTACCCTCTCCCCAGCTGAACGAGAAAGTTTTTTCTCTAGCCCAATCTCATGCTGATAACCGCCAGCTTCACGAGCCAGACCTCCAGGAAGGCATTAGAGCAGCTCCCCGAGAGGATCCCCAATGGAACTATCAGGCAGATTCCCCACGTATAGCTAGGCGAGATTACGTGATTTCCTGCCTAGTTGAAGGGCTTAAAAAACGTATCTTACAAAGCTGTTAATTATGACAAACTTAAAAAAACGACCCAAGGTAAAGATGAAAACCCAGCCCAGATCATGGCCCGCTTAGCAGCAACCCTTAGACGCTATACAGCCCTAGACCCTAAAAGGTCAAAAGGCCGTCTTATTCTCAAAATACATTTTATTACCCAATCTGCTCCCGACATTAAATAAAACTCCAAAAATTAAATTTCGGCCCTCAAACCCCACAACAGGATTTAATTAACCTCACCTTCAAGGTGTACAATGATAGAAAAAAGTTGCAATTCCCTGCCTCCACTGTGAGACAAACCCCAGCCACATCTCCAGCACACAAGAACTTCCAAACGCCTGAACCGCAGCGGCCAGGCGTTCCTCCAGAACCTCCTCCCCCAGGAGCTTGCTACAAGTGCCAGAAATCTGACCACCAGGCCAAGGAATGCCTGCAGCCCAGGATTCCTCCTAAGCCATGTCCCATCTGTGCGGGACCCCACTGGAAATCAGACTGTTCAACTCACCTGGCAGCCACTCCCAGAGCCCCTGGAACTGTGGCCCAGGGCTCTCTGACGGACTCCTTCTTGGCTTAGCGGCTGAAGACTGACGCTGCCCGATTGCCTCGGAAGCCCCGTAGACCATCATGGACGCCGAGCTTCGGGTAACTCTCACAGTGGAAGGTAAGTCCATCCCCTTTGTCAATACGGATGCTACCCACTCCGCATTACCTTCTTTTGAAGGGCCTGTTTCCCTTGCCTCCATAACTGTTGTGGGTATTGACGGCCAGGCTTCTAAACCCCTGCAAACTCCCCCACTCTGGTGCCAACTTGGACAACACTCTTTTATGCACTCTTTTTTAGTTATCCCCACCTGCCTGGTTCCCTTATTAGGCCGAGATATTTTAACCAAATTATCTGCTTCCCTGACTATTCCTGCAGTACAGCTGCATCTCATTGCCGCCCTTCTCCCCAACCCAAAGCCTGTTACCATCCCATTAAAACTTAATCACCCTTACCCCACTCAACGCCAATATCCCATCCCACAGCACGCTTTGAAAGGATTAAAGCCTGTTATCACTCACCTGCTTCAGCACGGGCTTCTAAAACCTATAACCCTCCTTACAATTCCCCCATTTTACCTGTCCAAAAACCGGACAAAGCTTACAAGTTAGTTCAGAATCTGCACCTTATCAAACAAATTGTTTTGCCTATCCACCCTGTGGTGCCAAACCCATATACTCTCCTATCCTCAATACCTCCCTCTACTACCCATTATTCTGTTCTGGATCTCAAACATGCTTTCTTTACTATTCCTTTGCACCCTTCATCCCAGCCTCTCTTCGCTTTCACTTAGACTGATCCTGACACCCATTAGGCTCAGCAAATTACCTGGGCTGTACTGCCGCAAGGCTTCACAGCCAGCCCCCATTACTTCAGCCAAGCCCAAATTTCATCCTCATCTGTTACCTATCTCGGCATAATTCTCATAAAAACACACGTGCTCTCCCTGCTGATCGTGTCCAATTAATCTCCCAAACCTCAATCCCTTACAAAACAACAACTCCTTTCCTTCCTAGGCATGGTTAGTGCGGTCAGAATTCTTACACAAGAGCCAGGACCGCACCCCGTAGCCTTTCTGTCCAAACAACTTGACCTTACTGTTTTAGCCTAGCCCTCATGTCTGCGTGCAGCGGCTGCCACTGCTTTAATACTTTTAGAGGCCCTAAAAATCACAAACTATGCTCAACTCACTCTCTACAGCTCTCATAATTTCCAAAATCTATTTTCTTACTCACACCTGACGCATATACTTTCTGCTCCCCGGCTCCTTCAGCTGTACTCACTCTTTGTTAAGTCTCCACAATTACCATTGTTCCTGCCCGGGACTTCAATCTGGCCTCCCACATTATTCCAGATACCACACCTGACCCTCATGACTGCATCTCTCTGATCCACCTGACGTTCACCCCATTTCCCCACATTTCTTTCTTCCCTGTTTCTCACCCTGATCACACTTAGTTTACTGATGGCAGTTCCACCAGGCCTAATCGCCACACACCAGCAAAGGCAGGCTATGCTATAGTACAAGCCACTAGCCCGCCTCTTAGAACCTCTCATTTCCTTTCCATCGTGGAAATCTATCCTCAAAGAAATAACTTCTCAGTGTTCCATCTGCTATTCTACTACTCCTCATGGATTATTCAGGCCCCCTCCCTTCCCTACACGTCAAGCTCAAGGATTTGCCCCCACCCAGGACTGGCAAATTAGCTTTACTCAACATGCCCCGAGTAAGAAAACTAAAATACCTCTTAGTCTAGTTAGACACTTTCACTGGATAGGTAGAGGCCTTTCCTACAGGGTCTGAGAAGGCCACCGTAGTCATTTCTTCCCTTCTGTCAGACATAATTCCTCGGTTTAGCCTTCCCACCTCTATACAGTCTAATAACAGACCAGCCTTTATTAGTCAAATCAGCCAAGCATTTTTTCAGGCTCTTAGTATTCAGTGACAGACTAAAGGTCTTTTAAAAACAACCTCACCAAGCTCAGCCACCAACTTAAAAAGGACTGGACAATACTTTTACTACTTTCCCTTCTCAGAAGTCAGACCTGTCCTCAGAATGCTATAGGGTACAGCCCATTTGAGCTCCTGTATAGATGCTCCTTTTTATTAGGCCCCAGTCTCATTCCAGACACCAGACTTAGACTGTGCCCCCAAAAAACTTGTCATCCCTGCTATCTTCTGTCTAGTCATACTCCTATTCACCATTCTCAACTACTCATACATGCCCTGCTCTTGTTTACACTGCCGGTTTACACTGTTTCTCCAAGCCATCGCAGCTGATATCTCCTGGTGCTATTCCCAAACTGCCACTCTTAACTTTTGAAGTAAATAAATAATCTTTGCTGGCAGGACTATGCTGAACCTCCTTAGACACTCTCTAATTAGATGTCCTAGGTCCTCCCAATTCTTAGACCTTCAATACTGTTTTTCTCCTTCTCTTATTCCGTTTAGTTTTTTTAATTCATACAAAACCGTATCCAGGCCATCACCAATAATTCTAAATGACAGATGTTTCTTCTAACAGTCCCACAATATCACCCCTTACCACAAAATCTTCCTTCAGCTTCATCTCTCCCGCTCTAGGTTCCCACACTACCCCAATCCCGCTCGAAGCAGCCCTGAGAAACATTGCCCATTATCTCTCCCTACCATCCCCCAAAATTTTCGCCGTCCTAACACTTTACCACTATTTTTTATTTTTCTTATTAATATAAGAAGACAGGAATGTGAGGCCTCTGAGCCCCAGCTAAGCCATCATATCCCCTGTGACCTGCACGTACACATCCAGATGGCCGGTTCCTGCCTTAACGGATGACATTCCACCACAAAAGAAGTGAAAATGGCCTGTTCCTGCCTTAACTGATGACATTGTCTTGTGAAATTCCTTCTCCTGGCTCATCCTGGCTCAAAAGCTCCCCTACGGAGCACCCCGTGACCCCCACTCTGCCCACCAGAGAACAACCCCCCTTTGACTGTAATTTTCCTTTACCTACCCAAATCCTATAAAACGGCCCCACCCCTATCTCCCTTCCCTGACTCTCTTTTCAGACTTAGCACACCGGCACCCAGGTGGAAATAAACAGCTTTATTGCTCACACAAAGCCTGTTTGGTGGTCTCTTCACACGGACGCAAATGAAACCAACCCTCACCCTAACCCTGATGCTAACCCCTAACCCAACCCTCACCCTAACCCTGATGCTAACCCCTAACCCAACCCTCACCTTAACCCTGATGCAACCCCTAACCCAACCCTCACCCTAACCGTGACGCTGACCCCTAACCCAACCCTCGCCCTAACCCTGACGCTGACCCCTAACCCAACCCTCGCCCTAACCCTGACGCTGACCCCTAACCCAACCCTCGCCCTAACCCTGACGCTGACCCCTAACCCAACCCTCGCCCTAACCCTGACGCTGACCCCTAACCCAACCCTAACCCTGACGCTAACCCCTAACCTAAGCCAACCCAGCCCTAACTCTAACTCTAAAGCTAACTCCTAACCCTAGGAGAGGAGCCCAGGCCCGGGCCCCTCCGCCTGCTGGTTTCCTGTTGGGCTTTGGAGCCCCAGATGCCTGTCCAGAGGCTCCCTTGTGCGGGGTGGGGTCCAGCAGTGGGGGATGGGCCCGGAGCCGGGGTAGCCACCAGCAGAACCATCCTGATCCACAGGGCCGTCCCTGGTGGGGTGGGACCCTCTGAGGCAGGAAGGCCACTGAGGGCAGCGAGACTCCTAGGCCCACTCACGGCGCAGGCCCCACAGGAGCTGGCTGGAGGCTATGGGGTGCAGGGGTTGCGTGGCAGGCAGTGGAGAGTGGGTCATGCTGGCAGCTGTGGGTGAGGAGGCTCCTCTCATGAACGGCCCCGGGGAAGTGGAATCTGGCCCTCAGAGACCCCTGGCCTCCTCCGCAGGGGCTGCCTGCAGGCTGGGAACCGGGGACCACCTCCCGCCACAGAGCCCGGGGCCCCCAGCCTCGCCTACAGGGAGGGTAGATGAGAGTTGTAAACTGCACATGAGGCCGGGCTAAACCTGGACGTGTGTTTTGTAACCGAAGCAGCCAGGAAGCTCTGGCTCTGCCCAGAGGTCATCTGGGCAGGGCATGGGGACGAGTGTCCAGGCTGAAGGCAGGGCCCGGCCAGCAAAGGGCCATTTCGCATTGAGCTCCACAGCTGGTCACATTCTGTGGAACGTGCGGACGTGCTCGGCCCATCAGACAGGGTCTGGAGCGGGGCTGCCATCTTGGGCAGTTCTTCCCGGGGGTCTGCAAAATGCCAAGGTCACCAGAGCCAAGGCAGCAAGGCAAGGAGCCTGGCTTCTAAGAGCTTCTAAGAACTCTGAGCAGGTGTGGCCCATGGTTTGGAAGCAGCTGACCCCATAGCAGATAGCACAGAGGGCGGCCCAGAGTCCTGGACGCTCCTGGCACGTCCCCTCGTGGGGGACGTGGGGGCTTGGCTTAGGCCTCGTCTGGCTGGCCTTCCTGGACCGCAGTGGCCAGGAGCTGAAAACGGTGACCCCAGGTTCCCTGCAGCGGGGATTTCTGTTGGCCAGTCAGATGCGTTTGCATAGGACTTGGATCCTGAACTGTGTAACTGGAGAGGCAGGTGTGAGCGGGCCGTGCTGCTGGCCCAGACTGTGCCGGTGTCTGATTCTGTTGTCTCTCAGCCCTTCTGTGAGCCCTCAATAAAGCTCTTTGTGCTTTAGTCAGCAAGTGTGGATTCTGTCGTCTGCAACTCTGCGGCCCGGCCCAAACCCCAAGCCTCCCCCTCCCCCAGACCTTGCAGTGCCATGGAGCTGAGGGACCTGTGAATCCACAGCTGTGGCCCCAGAAGGGCTGCTGGAGCTGAACCTGCATGAGCCCCGCAGAGGGTGCAGAGCCGGCTTGTGCAGGCCCCCAGCAGGCTCATGACAGCGGAGGGTTAAATGTAGCTCCTGACAGCCAACTGTTAAGGTTTCAGGCATTTTTGCACCAGGTGACATGATGGTAGGCTGAACATGACCATGGCAGCAGTCTCTACATCAAGGAAACTGGCAAATGTCAACACGCTGGGTGCCCTCACTCCTGCCCCCCGAGGCTGTCAGTGTCTTCCAGCCCACACTGCGGGGCGCCTTGTTGTGTGGCCGCCTCCTAGGCTGGGGCGAGGGTCTCCAGAGACCACCATTGTGCAGGCTCTTGGTCAATAGCAGGGTGTGGTGCTCGCGCCAGGGGACGCATTCTCTGTGTGACCTCCACACCCCCAGGTCAGGTCGGGATGTGATTTGCTTCTCCAGGGCCGTGACTCACTAGATCCACCTCCCACTGGTGCATGGTGGCCCCCAACAGCCCGGCCCCCACTTCCAGGCCCCGGCCTGCCCTAGGGTCACAGGTGCTGGCCTGTCCCCACTGTCCTCCTGACCACCTGGTGCTCCCGGCCACCCTGCCCGTCCCCCCGTCTCCTCGGGACAGCCTGGCTGCTTCCACTTGCTGGCCCCTGCCGGCGCACCTGCTTTCCAAGCCTGCCCTGCCCCTCAGCTCCTGGGGTGGGGAGGGGAGACCTCGCCTTCTGCCTGCAATGACTCCCACCTGTCACGGAGCCCCCCTGCAGCGCCACCAGGCCCTGCCCTTTCCCAAGCAGGGGGACGGGACCGCTGTGCAGATCCCGGGTCCTGCCCCTAGGGAAGGGCCTCGCTGCAGAAGCCAGGCTGCCTACCTCAGAGTGCGGAGAACCAGCTCCCCTTTCGGCATCGGTGGCGTCTCTCCATGGGAAGGGAGCGGTTTTATCCAAGCAGGACACTGTTTTCTGTAGTTTTACCTTCTTTCAAGAAATGTCGTACATAAGACCTCCGTTGAGTGTGGCAGCTCTTCATTGATATTCCATTGGATGCACCAGTGCGTCCTAGTCCCCACGATCAATGTGTAAATCGTAACATTCAATCATAGCTAGTTTCACACTTACAGGAATAAATGGAGAGTGCTGTACTGGGCTCCATTCGCTTCCTCCTGCCGTGATCCACGCCTGGCCAACCCGGCTTCCCATCCTCACACTCGCCTACGTTCTCCCTCCAAATGAGTAAAAGCAAATCCCAGATCTCAAAAACAAAACAAAACAAAAAAATACCTATCTGTAAATATAAGCAGGAACCCTTCACACATAGGGCCTCTTTTTTGTTTTAAACATATAACCACAAAACTACCATCCACCTGAAAATGACATTCCAGCGGCTCCTGACTCTTCCTTGCGGGGTGCTCACATCTCCCTGACGATCTCGTCGTATTTTCCGGGCTGGCTGGAATCAGTCTCCCCAGGGCTCCGCCAAGGCCGCTGGCCAAGGCCTCTTAGGTCTGTTAGCTTATGGACCCCGTTTGTCTGCTGTCGGCTCCCCTCACGGTGGCTCTCTGAAGCAGCCTGGCTGCCCGCCCGGGGACACCCTGCCTGGATTCTGCGGCGCCCCCACGGCGCCGTGCATGCGCCTCTGTGAATGCGTGCGCTCGCTGGATTTCCCGCAGGGCTTGCTGGCCACACTCTCCCGTCAGCTGTGTGTCTTCGGTTGTCGCCTGGGGACATTTGCAGCTGCTGTTCATTCACGGGGTGATTGAGCAGGATCCGCTGGTCCATGAGCCCTCTTCGCTTGTTAGCTAGAATCTTCCAGGAAACGCATCGGTGCCTCCTTCCCTGCGCCTGGTTCCTGCGGGATCGCAGGAGGGTCACTGGATACGCTCCTTGATTCACCAAGTGCAGGGTGAAGAGCTGCCTCCTCTAACAGTGACAGTCATGTTGTAAGCATCATTTTGCATGGCTCTAAACACATTTGGTGGCCTTACTTTCCCTAATGCAGCCACAGCGTCCCGTCTGTGACCAGTGGCACCTCCGCGTCTGCTCTGTCTTTACGACCAGCCCTGGTTGTCCGCGCAGCTTCGTGGCTCTTGGTGGGACAAGGGGTTCTTGTCTTGCCCCCTCTTGCCCTGGCCCTGGGGAGCCCTGATTTCTTTCGGGAGGAGAGGCATCCACAGCCTGGCCTTGACAGGTGCTCACCGTGAGCCAGCCCTGCCCCTCAGGCCTGCCTGGTCTGTCCCCTTGAAAGGTCAAACAGCCTGTGGGCTCCCATGGATGCTTCCTGTGGCCCAGGGCTCAGGTGCCGTCCTCCCACCCTCGCCCGGCCCACGGTGGCATCTCCACCTCACCTCAGCTCCAAGCACCCCGGAGGCAGAGGTTTCTGCCTTCATTTCACCTCCCTCTTCAAAGCCATCTCCATGGTGGGCAGAACCGCAGCCCGCAAAGATGTCCCTATCCTCATCCTTGGATCCTGTGAAGATGTCACTTTATGTGGCAGAAGGGACTTTGCAGGTGGGATTAAATCCAGGACCCAGAGATGGGCGATGTCCTCACAGGGTCCTAGTAAGTGGGGGGTGGGAGCTGTGAGCACAGGGGGTCGGGGTGCTGTGCGGCTGCCTTGGAGGTGGAGGGGGGCACCCCGAGCCAGGCATGGGAAAGGCAGGAAACAGGTTCTATCCTGGAGCCTCCAGAGGGATCCAGCCCTGGCAGTACCTTGATTGCAGCCCCGTGAGACCCGTGTCCAACCTCTGACCTCCAGAATTCTAAAATAGATGGCGTCGGTCAAACCCCAAGTTTTTGGCAATTTGTTTTAGCAGCCACAGGACACCAGCCACCTCCGCACAGTGAGAGCTGCCTACGTGGGCAGAGCCGATGGTCCTCGTGCTCTGGACACCCCGGGCACCGTCCCCAGGGCTCAGTTCTGGGGGTGTGTCTTTAATGCCATAGCCCAGTGACCACAGGGAGCTCACATTGCCTCTGTCAGCCTCTCCTGCTTCCCTGCAGGACAGGAGCGTCCCTCCCAGACGGGACAGGGGCTGTGGTGTGGGGTGGCTCAATGCTGCTGGCTACCTGGATCCTCACACACACTCGGGCACACACACAGGCACACGCACACACTCTCACTCTCCCTGCACACACACAGATGTTCACTCTCCCTGTACACACACACACACACATGCTCACTCTGCCTGTACACACACACACACACACTCTCCCTGTACACACACTCTCTCTCCCTGTACACATACACACTCTCCCTGTACACACACACACATGCTCACTCTGCCTGTACACACACACACATTCACTCTCCCTGTACACACACACACACACGTTCACTCTCCCTGTACACACACACACACGTTCACTCTCCCTGTACACACACACACACACACTCTTCCTGTACACACACACATGCTCACTCTCCCTGTACACACACACTTGATCTCACTGCACACACACACCAGCACACACGCTCACACACATTGTCCTACACGCCTGAGCTGGGACCGAGGAGACTGACCGATGAGACTCAGTTCAGGGACAGCAAAATCCCGCAGCCTCATGACAGGGCTCAGGGAGGGCTGCCCGCCTGGGAGGGGACAGCAGCCATGGCCTCACCAGCAGTGCTGGTGCCCTTTGATCGTAAACAGAGCAGAGTGCACCGGGCAGGAGTGCACGTGGCTGGCAGCACCTTGTCTGCCTCCTTCCTCCCTGGCGCCAGCTCCTGACGCAATCAGATGCCCAGTGACACCCACAGCACAGGGAGGAAGTGCATGGATGTCCAGGTCCCTCTATGGAGCACAGCTGTGTAGCTTCAGGTCCTCAGGGAGGATGCCCCATTCACCCCTCCCTCATGGGTAAACTGAGGCTCAGGGATGGGGAACTGGCCGGTGGGACTAAACACAACATGTCCTGACCCCTGCGTGGGACTGCTGCCTCTTTGGGCCTTGCATTCATCAGGGCTCACCAAGGAAACAGCCACTAGGATGTGTGGAGAGGAGCAGAGACTTTGCACGAGGCACTGGCTCCTGTGCGGTGTGGGCGGGCAGGTTCAGGACCCAGAAGAGCCCATGGTGCAGGCCAAGCCCAAAGGCAGGCTGCAGGAGAAGGCCCTTCTGGCCCAGGGGGCCCGGCCTTCTTATTCTAGTTTGGCCTTCAACTGATTGGATGAGGCCCACCCATCTGCTTTACCCGAAGTTCACAGATTTGAAAATTAATCTCATCCAAAAACACACTCCAAATTGACCCATGAAATTAACCATCACAGCTGTCAGGCTGGGCTCTCAGAGGTCCCCACAGTGCGACTGACCGGGGTGGTTTCTCCCCTTCTCCCCGTGTGGCCACCTTGCCTCTGAGAGTACTTCCAGGGGCTCTGCCAGCAGGTGTACCCCAGGGTGACCAGCCTGCCCTGCCTGAAGCTGCCTCCCCACAGGCCCGGCCAGGTCCCTGATGCTCTCTGCACTTCCTCCAGTCGCCCCTATCCTTCCTGGCCCCGCAGGCCCCACCTGCAACCCCAGTGAAATCAGAGCGCCCCAGCCCTGAGAGGTGTGGCTGCTCCTCCCTGGGTGGGGTGGGCAGATGGAGCTGATAAAAATGCAGGCTGGCCAGTTACATCTGGATTTCAGATCGATAGCTTTCTTTCAGTGTAAGTACGTCCCGTGTAACATTTGGGATATACTTACACTAAAAAATGTATTCATTGTTTATCTGAAATTCAAATTTCACCGGGCACCCTGCATGTTTATCTGGCATCCTTGGCCCCACCTCTCCTGAGGCCAGCAACTCCAGCCCAGACACACTGCAGCCCCTGGCTGCCCAGGGCCGGCCAAGGAGAGGCAAGGGCAGGGCCAGGCCTCAGGGATGGCGACAGCAGGGATGTGTGGGGGTGGAGGTCTCTGCTGCAGGCTGGGCACATTGCAGGGGCGATGGGGGCAGCCTCTGAGGTCATGGAATTCCCTGGGCTCTCCTAGCCTCTGGGGCTCCTTATGCTCACAGGTCCTCTGGCCTGGCCCCTTGGCCCTGCTCTTCTGGCTCCCTGAGGAGGCTGTGACAGTTCGGCCCCCACCAGCCCTCTCAGGGCTCCTGGTTACCTACTGGCCTGAAGGAGGCTCTGGAAAAATCAAAGCTTTTGGAAACTAGGAGGCTCTGGTTAGTCTTAAAATCCCAGATGTGGCCCTGCACTGAGAAGGACCAGGCTGGGAGTGGTCGCTGCATTAGTCCATTTTCACACTGCTGTGAAGAACTGCTTGAGACTGGGTAATTTAGAAACGAAAGAGCTTTAATTGACCCACAGCTCAGCATGGTTGGAAAGGCCCCAGGGATACTCACGATCCCGGTGGAAGGGGAAGCAAGGCACCTTCTTCAGAAGGCGGCAGGAAAGAGAAGCAACGCAGGAGGAGCTACCGAGCATGTATGAAACCACCAGGTCTCCTGAGAGCTCACTGTCCCAAGAACAGCATGGGGGGACCACCCCATCATCCAGTCACCTCCACCTGGTCTCTGCCGTGCATGAGAACAGCATGAGGGGACCACCCCATCACCCAGTCACCTCCACCTGGTCTCTGCCGTGCATGAGAACAGCATGAGGGGACCACCCCATCACCCAGTCACCTCCACCTGGTCTCTGCCGTGCATGAGAACAGCATGAGGGGACCACCCCATCACCCAGTCACCTCCACCTGGTCTCTCCCGTGCATGAGAACAGCATGAGGGGACCACCCCATCATCCAGTCACCTCCACCTGGTCTCTCCCGTGCATGAGAACAGCATGAGGGGACCACCCCATCATCCAGTCACCTCCACCTGGTCTCTCCCGTGCATGAGAACAGCATGAGGGGACCACCCCATCATCCAGTCACCTCCACCTGGTCTCTCCTGTGACACGTGAGGATTATGGGGATTATGGGGCTTACAATTCAAGATGAGACACAGCTTCCTCTTCCTTTGTTCTTCCTTTCCACACTTCTGGGGTTAATTAGCGCTGTGCTTTGTTATATAGCTTGATAAAACAGTCAAAGGCCTAAGCTATTGTCGAAAACAGCATAATGCCACTAGCTTTTGAGTGTGTATGTCAACATCTGTTTTTCTGTATCTAACTTTTCTTACTTCCTTTTGCAAAAGGAACCTGCTTAGCCTGACAGTGCTAGTGTCATACTTATGGGAAGCCAGCTCCCTCGACTTTTTCATTTTTATCCCTCTATTTTTCTCGGGCTGGAGGGCATTGACACATTCAGTTATTTATTTCTCAGAAAAGGCAACAGAGGCTCAGGGAGGCTAATGACTTGCCCAAGTTCACATCGCTAACCTACGACAGGCCTGAAGGAGATCGTGTCTACGGTGGTCCATTTCCAAGACAAAGTGCCTTGACTTGGCTTAGGTCTGCAAAATACAGAAGAAACAGGATATCCCAGGCCCCTGCTCGGATAGCCAATGCCTGCTTGTCGGGATCCCCCTTAGTTGCCCTCACCTGAACCGAAGAAGTTTAGTCTAAGATAAAAGTTTACTAGCCTGCAAAACAGCTGGCTTTGTCTGTTCTTATCGGTCTGCCAGCTACTTAGGTCATAAGTCAAATGCGTAAAGAGCCCCAGGGCTAACTAGGATTGCAATGCACTGTGGACTGCAACAAAATGCAGCAAGACAACCCTAAAAAGACACCTAAAGCCCCTGCCCAACAACCAATAGGTGACGTCCGGGAAGACTGTGACCCCCATAGTGCTCAGCCTATGAGGAACTGGGGGAGGGACCTGCACACTAGGGGATAAAGTGCTTGTTCAAACCACACTGGAGGCCGGTGCGGTGGCTCACGCCTATAATCCCAGCACTTTAGGAGGCCGAGGTGAGGTGGGCAGGTCACTTGGGGTAAGGAGTTTGACACCAGCCTGGCCAACATGGCAAAACCCCGTCTCTATTGAAAACACAAAAATCAGCCGGGCGTGGTGGTGAGTGCCTGTGATCCCAGCTACTCAGGAGGCTGAGGCAGGAGAATCACTTGGACCCGGGAGGCGGAGTTACAGTGAGCCCAGATCCTGCCACCGCACTCCAGCCCGGGCGACAGAGAAAGACCCCATCTCAAAACAATAGCAACAACAAAACCGGGCTAGGCGTGCCTTCCCATTGGACACCCGATCTCACAAGACTGTCATTAAAAGTCTCACTCTCGCTGTTCTCCGGGTCGTGAGCCCATTCTCTGGGTGTGGATGGGTGAGTTTGTTTCTCACAAGGGCCAGGACTTGAACTCAGGCCGTGAGACCGGGCCAGGGTTGTGAGCAAAAGTGCAGCTCATTGCGGTGCCTCCCTTGGCACCAGTGGGAGGGGAGAGGACCCCAGGGCTCCCCAGCCTGGCCACGCCAGCGCTCCCAGCCGTCTCACTCAGTCCCACGAGCCCACAGAGTGCCTGAGCTCAAAGGGACTTTGGAGACCATCCAGTCTTTCTTCCCAGTTCACACACCCAGAGACTCGGGCCCAGAGAAGACAAGTGACTTTGTTCAAAGTCACAGGCAAATTAGTGGCAATGCCCAGACTTGAACCGAGATTGGCAGAGCTTGGTGGTCTGCCACAAACCACCCGCCCCCACAGCAGGTGCGGGTGGGGGGCTCCGTCCTTCCAGTCACTACAGCAAGTTACAGGTTTCTGCGTCAGTGCGCCTCGTCTTAGGAAGAAACATCTCTGGGCTGGGATGGCTAGCTCCCCGCTTTCAGCCATGTAGAATTTCTCTTGGCATTTTAGTTAGAAGTGTTGTCTAGATTTCTTAAGTGTCTGAGGCTGCCCTGGCCACAGGGATGAGTTAGGGAAAATTACCGTTTCCCATGTGCATGTGTGAAGCTCTCCGTGCTCACTAAAGTCAGAGTGAGAAGCAGCAAACACGTCATCAGGAGGGTGGCCAGCACGGCTGTGTCCTTTCACACGTCCCCAGATCATCCTTGAATCCACCTACATTCTAAGTTCATTCTCAAAAATGAGATTCCAAATTTCAGGATCTATTTATAGCCAGACGATTTTGGTGCCCCCTGCTCAAAAGCCTTGATTACTCCTGTGCCTTCAAAATAAAGTCACAAATCCCTGGCCCATCATCCAAGACCACTTGCGATGTGGTTAAATCTACCTCTGTGAGTGCTAGTAAATCCACGTCTACTAGTACTAGTAAATCTACCTCTGCTAGTGCTAGTAAATCTACCTCTACTAGTGCTAGTAAATCTACCTCTACCAGTACTGCCCCCCACTGTTTCCTTTCAGGCATTCAGCTCAGTCTACGGCCCGCAGGCAGATTTCCTAGAAATAACTGCTCCTACTTCTGAACTCTTAACAAAAAGGTCTCTGAAAAGGAATTTGGAGGAAACAGACTATTCCAGTGAACAGTGTACAAGCCTGGGAGATGTGGCCTTTGGTGTAAAACGAAGGTGTGTTCAAAGAGCAAAGAGGGAGTTCAGGTTTTAAAGCAAAAAGCTCCTGCCCTGGGGTCCCCATTAGGTCCATGTAGGCAAACGAAGGATTGAAACGTGCTTAGTTCTGATTGGTTGATACAGCTGGGCCCTGATGGGTTGGTTTCCAAGCCGCAAACCGGAGGTCTTTGTTAGCTGTTTCCTTCAAACAGTGGTGGGGGGGCGTGCGGGGCGTGGGGGGAGTGTCGGGCTGGGAGGAGGGTGGGGGCCGCTCTGGCTACAGTTAATCTTGGCACTGACAACGGGGACTGATTGGGCTTCGTTGTGAAAAGGGGGGCCCTGTGGTGCGTTTACAGTATCTGAGAACACAGAGTTCGTGGCCACTCCCTCACCCAGCCCTGGGCACCAGGTTATGTTTTAAATTTGGGCACCTCAGTTAGCCATGGGGAACCCCTTTTGTTTGTCAGCCAGGGCATAGTTTACCAATCCCAAATCTGTAATCTCTCTCTTAACAAATCGCTTTCTACCCAAATACAGATCCTTAAGGGCAGGGCCTCTGGTTCATTTTTGTCATCTCCACCTAGCAGAGAGCGCGGCACACGGCAATGATACGGGAGTGCGGGGAAAGGAAGAGCGTGGTCCCTTTAAATAATACAGAGGGGGAGGTGCTGGGTAGAGGTGGGCGTGGTCCCTGGCTAGGGCTCCACCCCCACGGACCTGGGTGAGGACAGGCACTTCCGCCTTCTTGCCCAAATGTTGCATTTTCCAAGACCACCCTGGCCCGCCATGCCCCCATCCTGGGCCTATAAAAACCCGCAGACCCTAATAAGGCAGAGACAGAACTGTTGGATGCTGAGAGGAACACACATCAGTAGAAGAAGAAAAGCAGCTGGACATGGAGAGGACGTCAAGGGAGCATGCTGGCGGAAGAGCACACCCACAGACGCCGGCAGGCCACCGAGCGGAGGGCCACCGAGCGGCAGGCCACTGAACGGCAGGCCACTGAGCGGCAGGACCAGGAGGAGTTTGGCCAGGGCAGTCGGAGGAGAGCCGGGGCGCCAAGCACCCCAGCTCCAGGGGAGAACCATCTCCCTTCTGGCTCCTCCATCAGCTGAGAGCTGCTTCCACTCAATAACACTTTGCACTCATTCTCCAAGCCCCCGTGTGATCCGATTCTTCTGGTACACCCAGGCAAGAACCCAGGATACAGAAAGGCCTCTGTCCTTTCGACGAGTACCTCTACTTGAGGTACTCATTGACCTGGTTAACACAAGCCGCCTACAGATGGCAAAACTAAGCACTCTGGAACACAGGCCCTCTGGGGCTTCAGCTGTAAACATTCACCCCTGGGCACTGCCAGGGGTCGGAGCCTGCCTGACTGTATGCTCCCCTAGAGGTTTGAGCTTCGGGGCACTGAAGAAGTGAGCCACACTCCCATCGCACACTCTGTGAGGGGGACAAAGGAAATTTCTCTCTTTTAACTGGGGCCTCATCTGGGATCTCGGAAAGTGAATGCCTTTCTCCCAAAACCCTACCACCTGTCTCTCTTTCCTGTGGGTAAGAGGCTCTGTTTTCCTTTCATCTCTTTTTTGTCTCTCACGGTTTAAAAATGACTCTTATCTCCTTCTTTATGATGTTAAAAGAGTTTTGCTACAGGCTGCAGCAATGTTACTATGTAGAATTAGCATTTGGCTCAGCCGCCAAAGTTGCAAATCAGTCCAATGTTTCCTAGAGGTGCCATGTATGCCTCCACCTCGACAGCCGCAGGCACACACGGCTCTGGGCACCTCTCCTTATTCTTTCCCTTTCCAGCTCGGGCACCTGGGCGTGCCCACAGCAGGCAAAGGCCAAGCCCAACAGCCACGAACGGGGCGGGAGGAACAGCCACGAACGGGGCGGGAGGAAGCCGAGGGGGTGGCCGGGACCCTACAGGGAGTGCCTTGGTCAAGTGTGCCAAGGGAACTTTTTCTCCCCTGGCCAAGGAATTCAGCCTGGTCTGAACTGGGGAAAGGATGGGAAAGTTAGAATTAGAGGGACCCAGTTGCACTAAGCAAGGGGTTCTTCCCCAGAATCTTCCCCTTTTTGCCCCTTAAACTGTTTTTCTCTTCCTTTTCTAAGTGAGAGGGCTCCCCTCCCAACTCTGTTTCTGATGGGGAAGTTAGCAGAGGACCAGCGACCCCTGCTGGCTGAGAGCTGCAAATTCGGCAGGGCACATTTGAGACACTCAACAGATACAACCAGCCTCTGAAATATCTTTTCAGTCCCAAACTCGATTCCAAGCTTCAGGCTGAGGTCTTAGAAAGAAAAAACAGGTCTGAGGGATCCAAAGCCAGGGAACAGGCACAATGTAAATGGGTAGCACCAATTCCTGCTGACTAAACCCCCCATCCCATGGAAGGAGGCCATGCTTCATGGCATAAACAGGCCCAGGGAACTGAAGGTTTGCCGACAGCAGGGAGAAAGGGAGGCATAGGCAAGGGCGGTTCATTCCTAGTCTGCAGGTTTTCCCTGCTTCATGGGTACATACCACATTAGTACCCATGGCTGGCACCTGCCAAGGTCACCAGGGCTCAGGGATAAGGAGTGGAGAGTGAAGGGATCATGCTCATTTTCTCTCTCCATCACACCCTGAGTTTTCGCTGAAAGAAGGAAGGGAATGAGGGGCCCCTCTGTTCACTGTCTCCAGTTCTCTTCAACACCCTCAGTTTATACTCCTCTGTAGTGTACCCTGAACCATCGGGTCTGCTTTGACCCTCAGAATCTGCAGGAGAAACACCTCAGAGCCCTCTGCACAAAGGTTGGGCCAAATTATGAAGGACTGGGTTGGCCCTAGGAAGGAACCATTCATTTCCATACCATTTGGCTGCTGAGACTTTTCTGTAGATGTGAGGACAGATGGCCTGAGGCCCCATATGTGCAGGGGCCTTTCTATACCTTGCAAGGCAATCCAGACCTTGCCGACCGTGTAGGATTCATCCAGCCCTCCTGTTTGCCATCTCAGAGAAGGCTGCAAGGGGTAAGCCCAGGGAATTAAAGATACGAGTCCTAGAGGCACCCCAGAAAGAGAGGCCAGCTCCCTCAAGCCCTGCTCCTCTGGGTCCACCCTGACCTCCCTATCCAGCTTCAGCCTCTCACTTGGCCCCTGCTGGAAATTCTCACTCTGAACAAGCCCCAGTCTCACTCTTGCTTCTCCAACAGATGCCTGGTGAATTTGGGCCCAGTAAGGTCCAGGTTCCCTTCTCCTTACAGGACTTAATATAAATTAAGGGGGGATCTGAGCAAGTTTTCAGATGACCCTGATAGGTATATAGATGCTTTCTAGAATTTCAACCAAACAGTTGAACTCTCCTGGAGAGACTTTATGTTACTTTTGACTCAGACTGTGATGGACACTGAGAAACAGGCCACTCTCCAAGCTGCAGAGAGATTTGGGGATGGGCTTTGCATCACATGTAGCATCAGGAAAGGGGGTGAATATTATCCAACCGGAAAAGAAGCAGTACCAGTGAATGATCATAAATGAGACCCCAATCACGAGATGGAAGCCTGGAGGAGGAGACACTTTCAGGTGTGCGTAATGGAAGGCTTACATAAGACTAAGAACAAGTTGTCCATGATCGACCAGGAATTTGATGAAAATCCAGTCGCCTTTTAGAAAAGGCTAAGAGAGGCCTTGGTAAAGCTCACCTGTCTCTCTCCTGGTTCAGTTGAGGGACAGCAAATCCCAAAGCATAACTTTATTACTCAGGCGGCTCCTGACATCAGGAGGAAGTTGCAAAAACTGGGCCATTGGACCAGATAGTACATTAGAGGACCTCCTAAAAGTGGCCACCTCAGTCTTTTATAATAGAGATGGAGGCCCAGGAAAGTGAGAGGAGACACAGGAAAGAGACACAAAGCTTCAGTGACCACCGTGTCGGACCACAAACCCCAGAATTCCCAGGGTGCGTCTGTTAACTGCTAAAGATACGGCAAGAATAGTTACTTCGTTCTAAAGTTTATCTGCTCTTGTACAAGGTTTAATTTCTTGCACCAGGGTGAAACAGCTCAGGGTACAACTTTGCTGTTAGTATATTTCACTTCTTATCTTTGTGATCTTTGGCGGTACATTCTTTCTTTTTATAACACACGTGTTTAACCCATGCATACTTAACCTTATAAAACCTGGGTTTTTTTTCTCTCATGCCTAGAAGTCATCAAACTCCAAGTGGACAGGCAACTGGAGCCTCAGATAATGACTCCCCTTTGCTAGGATCCCTTAGACAGACCTCTGGGAGGAATTTGACTGCCATTTTCCCCAAAACGACGTCCCCTGTCAGCAGGAAGCAGCTAAGACTGGTCGTCGTCCATATTCTAACAGCAGTTAGATGTACGTCTTCAGAGAGGGGAAATGATATGCGAGTGCGGGGAAGGGAAGAGTGTGGTCTCTTTAAATGATACAGAAGGGAGGTGCTGGGTAGAAGAGGGCGTGGTCCCTGGCTAGGGCTCCACCCCCACGGACCTAGGCGAGAGCAGGCACTTCCGCCTTCTCACCCAAATGTTGCATTTTCCAAGATCACCCTGGCCTGCCATGCCCCCATCATGGGCCTATAAAAACCCCGAGACCCTAGCAAGGCAGAGATAGAAGCTGCTGGATGCTGAGAGGAACACATCAGCGGAAGGGAAGAAGAAAAGTGGCTGGACATGGAGAGGACGTCAATGGAGCTTGCTGGCGGAAGAGCACAGCCACAGACCCTGGCACGCCGGCAGGCCACCGAGTGGCAGGCCACGTAGCAGCAGGCCACCGAGCGGCAGGAGAAGGCAGAGTTTGGCCTGGGCAGTCGGAGGACAGCCGGGCCACTAAGTGGCTCAACTCCAGGGGAGAATCATCTCCCTTCTGGCTCCTCCATCAGCTGAGGGCTGCTTCCACTCAATAACACTTTGCACTCATTCTCCAAGCCCAGGTGTGATCCGATTCTTCTGGTACCAAGGCAAGAACCCCGGGATACAGACAGCCCTCTGTCTTTTCGACGAGTAGAGGGTCTCATTGAGCTGGTTAACAGAAGCTGCCTACGGACAGCAAAACTAAAAGAGCACGCTGGAACACACGCCCTCTGGGGCTTCAGCTGTAAACATTCACCCCTGGACACGGCCGTGGGGTTGGAGCCTGCCTGTCTGTATGCTCCCCTAGAGGTTTGGGCATTGGGGCACTGAAGAATCGAGCCACACCCCCATCGCACACCCTGCGAGGGGCACAAGGGAGCCGTTCCCTTTCAGCAGGTCTTAATAAACGCTGAGTGAATGAATGATTACGCACTCAGAACAATCAGTTACCCTCTCCCACTCCATGTCTGGGAAGTACCAACAGATACTGAAAGGTAATGGGTAATGTCTGGAGATTTTCTCCACAGGATAGAAACAGAAAGCTCAAATGAGGCAGCAAGTTGAAGAAAGTGTGACACTGCTTTATTTTTAGGATTTTTTCTCTTTTTTTAAATAAATATATGTGTAGAGAGACAGGGTCTCCGTTTGTTGCCCAGGCTGACCTCGAATTCCTAAGCTCAAGCCATCCTCCCACCTCAGCCTCCCAAGGGCTGGGATCACTGCATGAGCCTCTGCGCCTGGCCCTTAGAATTTTTTTCTTTTTTAAAATTTTAATTATTTTATATATATTTTTAAGTTCCAGGGTACATGTGCAGGATGTGCAGGTTTGTTACATAGGTAAACGTGTGCCATGGTGGTTTGCTGCACCTGTCAACCTGTCACTAGGCATGAGGGCCAGCATGCACTAGCCCTTTTCCCTAATGTTCTCCACGCCCCCCTGGCCCAGCCCTCTCCCAACAGGCCCCAGTGAGTGTTGTTCCCCTCCCAGGATTTTTTTTCTTAAGGAAACACATCACATCAGGCACTGAAGTGAGGGTATTGACTCTCTTTGAGGTTTGTATGCACTTTTTAACCAGAAGTCATGGCTGGGGACACAAAAGCACCTCCTTGCCTATGTAATTTTGTTCCTTTACCGCTTTAAACAGGCAAGACGTGGTTTGCATTCCTTTCGCTGCTGGTGTTGTTGGCTTTGTGCTTCTAAACAGAAATAACTTGACTGACTTTTGCTGTCAAGGTTGTGAAAGCCCCCCACCCCCATATGTTCCACTCATTTGTCACCGAAACCCTCAGTGTTGCTATCTGTGCAAAATGTGTGTGGGTCGGGTTGTGTCAGGCATCGGACGATGTCAGTACCTCTCCTCACTGTGAAGGATGACCCTGTGCACACCACCACTCCAGGCAAGGATGCGTACCCACCGTCCCGGGGTTGAAGCACATCATTGTCACCATCGCAAGGGAGTGACAGCCCTTTACAGATTACATCTCCTTTTCCTGGTGATTCTCCCTCTTAACCCCTAAATGAGTCCTGCAAGATGGCTGTTGATTCTTCCTATAGCACAGCTGAAAGGGTTGAATGGCTTGTCCTAGAGCACACAGTTGGGCAGGGCTGAGTAAAATGAAACCCAGTGCTTGTCCCTCCAGGCTGCGGCGAACCTGCACTAGAGTTTTATGAAAGTCCAACTTCCTGGCGATAGGCAGAAAAAGCAACAATCACCTTCCCTGCTATTTTCACCTAGCGGACAGTCTTCAGCCCAGAGAACGTCTTCCCAAAGTCCAAGACAGAAGGTACATGTAGAAAATGAAATAGAGGTTCCTCTTCAAAGGGACTTTCCTCCCAGTCTAATTCAGAATAGATAGTAACCTCTCTTAGAAGCAAAATTGAGGCCGGGCGCGGTGGCTCACGCTTGTAATCCCAGCACTTTGGGAGGCCGAGGCGGGCGGATCACGAGGTCAGGAGATCAAGACCACGGTGAAACCCTGTTTCTACTAAAAATACAAAAAAAAAATTAGCCGGGCATGGTGGCGGGCGCCTGTAGTCCCAGCTACTCGGTGAGGCTGAGGCAGGAGAATGGTGTGAACCCAGGAGGCGGAGCTTGCAGTGAGCCGAGATTGCGCCACTGCACTTCAGCCTGGGCGACAGAGCGAGACTCTGCCTCAAAAAAAATAAAAAAATAAAAAAATAAAAAAAAAAAAAAAGAAGCAAAATTGACTCAAAGACCTGTGTTAATATTCTTAAATTCTGCTAGCTGTAATAAAAAAACCAATATACTCTGTTCTTAGCTCCCACATTTTAGCCTAGGTATTTGCCCTGGCATGCCTGAACCGGTCCAAGCAAGAATTAGGTCATAGCCTATTCCTCTTCCTTATTTGGAAGTGTTTTTCCTCTCTCAGCATTCCACAAGTCACTACCTCTCTTCCTTTGTTCTCCTCTGCCTTTGCCTCTTTTGGGAAGTCCTAAGTTGCCAGCCAGTCGGGTCTAGTACAGGATGTGAGGTTCCATTCCAGCCGGTAGAAACTGGACACAGCAGTAGGGTAGATGTGTCAGGTTATAAATGACCCTGTCTTTTTGGTTTGTGTGTGCTCTCGTGGCGAGACTGCTAGTGAGCAGCACCCTTTCTGCAGAAAGTAAACTAGCCTTGCGGAGAGATCCTTTGTCTCAAGTGTTGATTTTTGCAACACCGAGCACCCGTTCCCAACAGTACACGTGTCTGTCTGTGTGTGTACACATCCACCCATCAGCCACAACCCTACGCCTGAAGCCAAGCACTAGAAAGAAATCCTCGGGGTCACATCATTGTTTCAGATTTCCAGTCTCACTTCCTGAACCTGTTACCATTCGGGTCTATATCTCCATCCTCCCAGATCATCCTCTGATTCCACCAGAGCCAAACCCAGAACCCTCTGCTCATTTCACTCTTTCAACACACATATTCCAGGCACTTCTGCCGCTCAGCATCTCCCAAGGGTGAGCCCTGAGCTCGTGCAGGGATGAATGCTTTCCATGGCTTTTCTGTCTGCCTGCAGTTATGCCCCAATCTCTGGGGACAGGACCCACCAGGTCTGTCTGGGGAATACATGTGTGAGACCGGAACTGGCTCCTCCCACTCTCAGCCCCAGTGACCTGCTCTGTAAGGCTGGTTGTAAGTGTGGCTGCTGCCCCTGCCCAAATGCTTTAGGTTCCCCTCCTGGGATTCTCCTGCCCCTCTAAGCAGCTCTCCAGGGGACCCCATCCTGACACTCAAAGAAAGCAGAAAATGGGGTTCCTGATGAGAAAAGAACTGTTCTGTGAGGAACACAAGTCCTTTTACATGATCAGGCACAGAGAGACATGGAGAGGGGACAGGAGTCCTGTCCTCCCCCCTCTGAGCTGTGTGTTCATCTTCAGAAGCTGCGTGCGATGACCATGAGGAGCCACTAACCAACAAATCATGCCCAGCGGATGCTGCGACCTGCACCGCATAGCTTAGTGGTGTTATTTCTGTGAGCCAGCGAGACTCCCGACAAGCAGCTTTGTGTTGGCCTGCTCCGTGTCGCCCTCTTTTGCCTGTAAAAACCTGCCTGTAATGAAGGCCAAAGAAAGCAAGCTCACGGCTGGAAGCTCATGGCCGGGAAGCTCACGGCCAGGCGTACGTGGGTGTGAGTCTTCTGGGCTGCTGTCCTCACCCTGGCTCAAGTCAACTCTTTAAGTTAGACTTCATGCCTCAGCCTCTTC
The DNA here is from genome assembly GCF_006542625.1 of Nomascus leucogenys. NCBI lineage: Eukaryota > Metazoa > Chordata > Mammalia > Primates > Hylobatidae > Nomascus > Nomascus leucogenys. Next base: position 29,334,442 of record NC_044405.1, read on the forward strand.
CTTTTAGGTGGACACTGATGGGAATACAGGAAGGGCCCCCGTCCTTCCCTGTCTGAAGCTCAGACTCCGCATGAGAGGACTTCCCACTCCACCTCAGGATGGAGACAGCCTGCTGAGGATGCAGCTTTGTCCAATGAGTTCAGGAGGGCTGGTGGCCGCGTCTGTTAATTCTGTTGGGGCAGCCAGTGGCAACTGGCAGTTATTCCAGCTGAGGATGCTGGGATGGTTTTTTTTTTTTTTTTTTTTTGAGACACGGTCTCACTCTGTCACCCAGGCTGGAGTGCAATGGCATGATCTCGATTCACTGCAGCCTCAACCTCCTGGGTTCAAGCAACTCTTCTGTCTCAGTCTCCCAAGTAGCTGGGATTACAGACATGCGCCACCAAGCCTGGCTAATTTTTGTATTTTTAGTAGAGAGAGGGTTTCACCGTGTTGGCCAGGCTGGTCTCGAACTCCTGACCTCGTGATCCTCTGCTTCAGCCTCCCAAATTGTGGGGATTACAGGTGTGAGCCACCGTGCCTGGCCTGGGACGGAATTTTAAGTGAACCGTGGCCCTTAGATCATGAGTCCAGCTTCAGTGTCTGATGAAACGACACCGCAGGGTTGGGAGAGAGGGGAAGATTCGCAGGTCACGCCGAAACCTCTGGTTAGCCCCCGGCTTCCACATCCTTCCCAAAATCTTTAGCTCAAGTGCCGCACAGCCCCTTTTGCATGTCTCCCCCACTCCTTGGTGGCAGAGGCCCCTGTTGGTAAAGCAACAATGGAGAAGTGGGGAAGATAAAGAGCTGTAAAAACTGCCCCAGAGAAGCTGCAAGAAGCTTCGCTGGAATCAGGTTTTGCATCTCCGAATCGGAGCTCCATTTGTTGGGTCGGGGACCATGCTTATTGGTTCAAGAACTGACAGAAGAGGTGTTTGCAAAATGCTTGTTGGGAGGATAAATAAACAGCTAAAGGAAATTTTATCTGAGCCTGAGAACCGCCTGCACCAGCACAAAAGTAAAGCCCCAGCACCCTCGGGCCAGGCCTGCTGGAAAAATTCCCGTGTGTCAGCCGCAGGAAGACGTGGGCAAAATGGGGCATATCCTGACCAATGCAGGAAATGGCCCTGCTCTTCTGCTCGTCTCCCTTCCACTGTGATGCTAAAAATCCCATCAAGGCCGGTCATCAAGCGGCAGGAAGTAAGAGGGTCAACTTTTGCATGGCCATTTAGAGGTTTCCTGGAAACCTGGCTCTCTCCCCACCGTTGCCCCATGAGCATGGTGGTGACGAGCTTGGGCTCTGAAATCAGAAAGTCTCAAGTGTGAAACCTCAGTCTTCTTCCTTATTAGCTGTGAGACTATGGGCAAATTACTCAACCTCTCTGAACCTCAGTTTCCTCAAACTGTAAAATGGGGCTAATGTTGGGTGACACTCAGCATAATGTCAGAAATAGAGTTAGTGTCCAATAAATGTTGATCTCATCAGCCCCACAGCCCATTCCGCCACTCCCTTCTTTCTCTTCCTCCCCACAACCCAACTTCATCATTGCCTACAAACAGCCACAGGATAGAACTCGGGACAGTTCGGGACAGCTCTGGACAGCCCAGAGGTTATCTACCAGTCTAAGAGCAATCAGTGAGTCCTGCCCAACTGCCCAGCTGTTTGAAAAGCACGTGCTGTTTTTCAACACGAGACAAGCCTGGCCTGTTTGAAAAGAAGCTGGTGCTGTCCATAAGCCACATATTTTTCTAGGAATGACAAGGGTGTGGATTTACAAAATCACTCTTGACCCTTTAAAGTAACACAACTATATTTTGCTCCCACCATATCTCAAGTGGCACCCAGATTGTGAGGCCTTCCATCCGGTGAGTAGTGTCACCTGGAGAGGTGGTGACCGATTTAGGGCCCCGGTTTAGGGCTGAGCCAGGATCAGCTGCTTCTTTGTGTGTTGGTCCCCTTCTGCGGAAAGCAAAGGGATTGGACTAGATGATCGTGAAAGAACCTTCTGATGTTAAGATATAGAGTTTCGATGGTTCCATGATAGAGGGATCACAGAAAAGTAAGATCCACAAAGCTTAACCTCCCAGGGGGACAATTACAATAATGTGAAGTTAATGCTAACACAGCATAGTTTGATGTGGGTGTGACGGCATAGGGAGGTCGGGGGCCTGGAGGCTTCTCAAACTCATTCTCAGCACCAGATGTGGCATCAGGAACAGCCTGAAGGGAGGCTAAGGGATCCTGCCCTCTCCCCAGCTCTGAAGATGCCTCCACAGTGAAAAAGAGACAAGGAGCCCCCAACTCTGCACTTTCACTGGCTACTCCCACACTGGGGGGCAGGGGAGGAGGAAGACCCCAACACCTCCCACCACCGCTACAGACCCCGACCAAGCTTCAGTTCTCACCTGCACCACCACCCCAAACCACCCCTGAGAGCCATCAGGTGACAGCTGTGTTTCACCTGCGAAAGGTCTTCCTTTGGCAATTTTTGTCACAAGTTTTTGCATATTGTTTGCGTAAATTTGCAGGTAGGATTCAAAAGGTCCCGATTCCAATTACGCAAGAGGAAACACACTGACTGCACTTGCAGTTGAAGAAGGTTCTCAGAAGAGCGCGCTAGAACCGTTCCCCGGTGCCAGGAGAGGTGTTTGAATTATGTGCGGCTGGGGCGCCCAGACAGGGGCTTCCCCACGATCCAGGAAATCAGAGCTTTTCCAGCGCTGGCTCGAAATCATGGCTAACAGACAGAAAAGCGCTTTTCTCAACCCCAGGGGAAGACTGGGGAGGTGGGCGGGGCCACAGGGCCCACTGATTCCATCCAAGAGGGGACGTGGAAGGACAGCGGCAAGCCCACGTCTGAAGCTGCTCCCTCCTGTGAAAGGCAAACAGAATCCTGAGATGCCAAACTCACTATTCCAAAGGGAAAGGGAAAGCTTGGAAATGGCGTCACGCAAAAACCTGCCTTTCAGGAGAACCAGTCTGTTTCTGAACAGAGAGCTTGCAAGACGGCCAGCCGGCCGTGCATCTCCCCGGGAGGCCTCCCGCACTCCGACAGTGTCGATGAGCAGCTGATCCTCGCGAGCGTGGGACAAAAGCAAGACCAGGGCTTGCTTTTATTTTTGTTCAGGGACACAAAGCCAACACCACCAGCGGCTAAAGGAATAAAACCACATCTTGCTTGTTTAAAGCAGTAAAGGAACAAAATTACATAGGCAAGGAGGTGCTTTTGTGTCTCCAGCCATGACTTCTGGTTAAACGCTCGAGACAAACACAGGCTTGGCTTTTTCTTCTTCTCTGTGTCCACTCTATCTGATGTGAGATGCAGGTTTGCTGAGCGCCAGGTGAGTGCGTAAAAGGCTGTTCCCCCACCTCCCCCTTTCACTTGTAATGTGCACTCGGTGCGTGCGTGCTAATGAAAGCCTCACAGGAACCTGACCGCTCGCCTCATTGCCTACCCCCCCTTTTCTCTCTCCTCCTCCCCCCGCCCCGCCCTCTCCTCTCCTCTCCTCCTTTTAAATACTCAGCACCTCAAAACGCTCTCTGGAAAAGGCCTGGCCACAGGTCCTGCTGTGACTGGCGTCGCTTTTTCCTGGGCAGATTCTCAACCTTGGCATCATAACCCTCTAAGCTGACTGAGATCTGGCTCAGACACTTTCAGTTTTGCGCACCAAATACTGAGTGTTTGGTAACTTTACCCAGAAGTTCTTAGATTTTCAGCTACTCAAGCCAGGCTCTGATTTCCAAAATAAGGCCAAATCTAGAACACTTTGGGGAATGAAGGGATCTGGCTGAGAGATGGGAGCTGGAACAGTTGCGGCACCGTCAGCCTCACATGAACAGAAACAAATTACTCAGACAAACAAGAGAAGAGCAAGGCCCAACTGGAAAAGCATGTAGATGAGTCTGCAAACCAAAAAAGTACCCGAGGCGGGCCTCGATCAATGGAGAAGTTTATTTTGCCAAGGCTAAGGACGCACCCAGGAGACAGGTCTGTGCCTCTCTCCCAAGATGGTGTTCAGGGCTTCGGTCAAGGGGAAAAGCCGGCTGGAGGGGCAGAGGGAGGAGGGTGTGGTCACATGACTGATTGCCCCATGCTGCAGGAGAAAAGGGGCAGGTGGGAACAGTCAGTTACCTGTTTCTCTCGTGCTCAGTAAATCGGCACTTTCCACGAGATAAGGTGCACACAGAGCAGCCACTAGTGGAGATGCTGACCCTCTCATCTGTAGCTGTCTGCTTAGGGCAAAGGGAAAGGCAGCTTCTTGCAGGACTCAGATTTCAGCGTTTTTCTTCTTGGTTGAGTGAATTGGGGCCTCCAGTTTTTATCTTCCTTTCACAAGTGCTGACCCAATGAGGCCAATCATGTGTGATTGGGATCTTCTGAGTGACTTGGTGGAAAGCAGGGCCCGACCCCCTGCCCAGGACGCTTGGGGAAGCCTTGCTGGCTGGACGGAGGGGAAGGAGGCTCTTGGCGACTGCCCCCAGAGGGGATTGGCTCTCCACTGGCCACGGCGATGGCTGGAGTGAGACCTGGGCCCTGGAAAAACACGAAGGTCCCAAAGCTGGCAAAAGCAGACACTGAGTTTATTATTTGCCAGACAAGGGGAGGCTTCCATTTCATTACGAAAGGTCAGGAGTGCTCTCTGAGCTGAAGGTGAATGGACAGCTGCGGTGTAGGAAACAGGAAGTTTTGTCCACAGTTCTGATTGGCGGAAAAAGCAAATTGTAAACTCTCTGAGGAGCGCTCCTGTTCCGATTTGTGTTGCAGAAGCAGGAGCACCGTTCCTGGAAGACCCTGGCAGGTGTGGTCTGGGCTGCGTGGCCCCGGAGCCTGCTGTCTGAGCCTCTTCTCATGGAGGGGGGGTGGTTTCTCTGGCACCCACATGGGTTAAGAGGGAGGAGCCCTGGGGCCTCATGCCCATCAGCCCCTCTCATCCTCACTGCCTGTGACGGATGGACAAGCAGCTCTCCCGGCTGCAGAGACAAGATGACCACAGGAGAGCCAGCAGAGGATGCTGTTACCAGGGAGCTAGGACAGCCAGCACACAGGCAGATGGAGGCACGCAGCTTGAGTCCCAGGCAGCGGGAGGACATGTGATTAAAATGCTGCTGAATAGGGAAAAAGTCCCGGGCCCAGAAGTTGAGGTCCCTGTGGGTGGGGCTGTGGGGAGGGGGTGCCACCCAGGCCATGCCCAGGCTTGTGCTTTCAGACCTTGCGCCAGTGCATTTCCGGGTAAACGGAGGCTGGGAGGGAAGCCTCTCATGTACGGGGAGGTGGTCCTCTGTCCGTGTCCGTGGTGAGGGGCTGTGCCCTCCCGCTGCCAAGACAGGAGCACCGGTGCTTTTGTAAAGAGCAGTATAAATACAGTTCCGTTGAGATAAAACACAATAAATAGGTGGTGGCAATGGTGGGGCGGCACCATGCCTGGCCTGCGCAGGCAGCCGGACACACACTGCAGGAGTGGCTGGCGAGAGGCCAGCCGCGGGGACACCAGCCGAGGTCCTGTTGTTTGAGGTAAAAATTTATAGAAACGGTTCCTTGACAGCGAAATCCCCGCTGGACACTCAGATGGGCGAGCACTGGCAGGGGCTCTGGGCCTCCGCCTGCAAGACCCGGACCGTCACTGGGGCTGTGGCTCAGAAGGACCCAGAGGTGGATGGATGTCCCTGCCCGAACCAGGGCCGCAGATGGCCCCACCTGCACCCTGCCTGATGCCCAGGCCTGGGATGCCCTAGGCTCGGCCCACCTGGACGTCCAGGGCCACCTGGGGGAGGTACTGGGGTCCCGCCCCGCCTGGCCACCCCAGTTGCTCCCAGGCAGCCACGGCCTCAGCGCGTCCTCAGCCGCAGGACCCTGGAGAGGGGCTCCTTGGCGCTGGAGTAGATGAGGTAGGCACCAGCCGTGGTGCTGAAGGCCTCCCAGTCCCTGCAGCCGACGGTGGGGAGGCTGTGCACCGCCACGAAGCCCTCGTAGCCCTGCCACCTGCGGGACAGACAGCGGCAGCCGGGTCAGCCTGGGATCTGCGGGGCGGCTCCTCTCCCCCGGCTCCCACCCGCGCTGTCAGGGACCCAGCAGCTCTGGGTCACATCAGAGCCTCTTCCATCCCCCCGACTGGAACGGCGTGGAGAGATCAATTCTGGGCCATGAGGGCCCTTCTCATCTTGCAAAGCAGGAGGCTGAGGCCCAGAAGAGGAAAGATTCCAGATCTCACCAAGATCCCAGTGCTACCTCCTATCCACCCAAGATCCTACCCCTGGGGACCCCCAAACGTGCAGTTCCAAGGGTCAGCCTCAATTGTGAGGTGCGTGACCTTCCCCAGGGCCCCCTCAAACACACGCAGGCCACCACGCAGGCAGGAGTCCCTCTGTCCTCAGATGCAGGAGCCCAACTCTCTGCCCGCTGCTCTGCGGCCCCACGTCAGGGGCTGCCCCAGGCCCTCATTCTTGCTCTGGGCAGCTGCTGGCCGCCGGGGTTTGCCTTCAGAAGGACTCATTTATCCCAGGGGCTTCCATTTCCAAGGCGTGGAGTCCCCAAGGCAGGGCAACAACATCAAAGGCATGAGTTGTTTACATTTAATTAAGGATGGCCTGAGCCTGGGAATTTCAGCCTGCAATGAGCTGAGGTTATGCCACTGCACTTCAGCCTGGGCTACAGAGTGAGACCCTGTTCCCCCCAAAAATAAATAAATAAAAAGGAGATATTATTAAAAAGGTACCAGGCCCAGATGGCTTTATAACTGAATTTAACCCAGCTGTCAGAAATGAGAGAAAAATCCTATTCTTCACGCTATCCCAGTCCACAGGTGCAGTTAGAAAGCCCTGCAGTGTCCACAGTTAGAAAGCCCTGCAGTGTGTATTTACTGTTAGGCTTCATTTTAAACTGGATAAAGTTAAGTCCCCAAAAGAAAACCACCAAGCAATCTAATTTCCTATTATAGATGCTAAAAGCTTAAAGATAGGCAATTGGAAGGCAGTGGCTTATTAAATAATTCTGCATCATCGCCAAGTGGCATCGGGTCTAATAACGTGAGGAGATCTCTCACTATAAATCATGACATCAGCAGTAAATGTAGTGGACTGCACCACACACTCACAGATGCCAAAGGAGACCCCAGCCCCAGCCCGGACGGCCCACAGCCCATCGAACGGCCACGCTCAGATGTGCTCGTGAAATTAGAGCAAGGTGGGACAGCTGCCGCTTCTGCCACCATCCAAGATTGTTCTGGAATCTTTAGCTAGGGAAGCAAGCTAAATAATCAATTAGAACACTAGAAATCAAGGGGAAATGTTCTTTATTCTCAGAGGTAATTATATTCCTAAGTCCCCTGAGAATCTTTTTAAGAAAAGCTATTAGAACTGATAGTTTGGTTAGGTGGCAAGACAAAAAATGATTGTCATGATGAGCAGCTGCAAATGAAAGTTAAAAAAAAAAAAAGCCAACCCTATTCGTTAAATGTACCAGACTTGGAAAACTCCTAGAAATAAATATGTTGAGAACACCACAGTGTCTATGAGAGAAAAATTAAATATCAACACCTCCCATGTTAGGATGTCCGCACGCCGCATCCCCGACAGAACCCAAAGGCAGAAGCGCCAGCACTCGTGGGTTGTGGCTACACCCGGGGCAGGGGCCCCAGCTCAGATCCCACGCGGGTGCAGCCAGTGCCGGGCTGTCCACTGGGCCCAGCCAATCTCGGAAATGACACCTGACTTGGGACTCGCTGTGAGCTGGTGGCACCTGCGAGAGAAGGTGAGCCCCCAGGGGGAAGCAAGGCGCTGGGAGGAGGCCAGGCTTGGCAGCTCATTACCTGTAAATAATACTGTTCACCGAGAAGGTGCGCCCATCGAAGGAGTTAGCGACCACCAGGAAATAATCTTCTCCCACCGAGAAAAACTCCCAGTCCAGAGCACTGTGGGAACAAGTGGGCGGATATTAGGACACAACAGACGTCGCCAGGTGGATTGGCCTGAAGCTACCTCCAAAATTCACAGAGGAGGAGCCGGGGCCTAAGTAGGGAGTGATTTTCTCACAGTCACATATGTGTTGGTCTATTCCAGGAAAATGTAAATTACTTGTTTGCTTAAAAAAATGTCAAATTTTATTTTATTTTATTTTTGAGATGGAGTCTCATTCTATCACCCCGGCTGGAGTGCAGTGGTGAGATCTCGGCTCACGGCAACCTCTGCCTCCCGGATTCAAGTGATTCTCCTGCCTCAGCCTCTGGAGTAGCTGGGATTACAAGTGTGCGGCACCACGCCCGGCTAATTTTTGTATTTTTAGTAGAGATGGGGTTTCACCATGTTGGCCAGGCTGGTCTTGAACTCCTGACCTCAAGTGATCTGCCCACCTCAGCCTCCCAAAGTGCTGGGATTATAGGCATGAGCCACATGCCTGGCCTCAAATTTTAAATTGTGGTAAAATACATATAACATAACATTTCCCACCTCAACCATCTTTAAGTGCACAGATCAGGGGCATTAAGCACATTTGTACTGCTGTGTGGCTGCCACCACCATCCACCTCCAGAACGCCTTCACCCTGCAAAACCGAAGTTCTGCACCCAGTAAACATCACCCCCCACCCCCTCCCCAGCCCCGGCACCCACACGCCACTTTCTGTCTCTATGAATTTGACCACTCTAGGGACCTCATATAAATGGAATCACACGGTGTTTGTCCTTTTGTGTCTGCCTTAGCTGAGACTCCAGTGACTCAAGGTTCATCTGTGTTGCGCTGTGTGTCAGAATCTCCTTCCTTTTTAAGGCCGAGTAATGCTCCACTGTGTGAATGGACACAATGTGTTTGTCCGTCCGCTGACAGACACTTGGGGAATTTCCTCCATGTGGCTACTGTGAATAATGCTGCTATGAACACCAGGGTACAGAAGTCCACTTTTAAGAGGTTGAAACAATCAGAGAAAAAGTCTCAGGCTCCTGGCGCCTGCTGGAGGCAGGAGCTTCGTTTCCCGCTCTGGACACTGTGCAGAAATGGAGTCACGGTGCTGTGGCCGCTGTGCCTGGCTTCTTCTCTCAGCATCGTGTCCTCAGCTGTGAGGTCAGCAGCCGTGAGGTCACTCCAGGAGGGGTCTACAGGACCTGCAGGACCTGCTGGTTCACAGAGGTTCTCCTACAGGCAGAAGCTGTTTCTTGTTGCAAACAGATTTGCTGTGTCCTGTCTTAGACAGGAGTCTTGCCTGAATTTGCCAAGGATGCATCTGTGCTTGGGGATGGCTCGGTTTGAGGGGTCTGACGAGCGGCTCCCCCGGAACCTTTCCTCCCCAGGAGCCCACCTGCTGAGCTGTCGGCGTCAGCCCCACATCTCAAGATGAGGAAATGGAGGTCAAAGCCATGTACACGCAGGCGTCCTGCTGACATGCAGGCCAGGCTGGTGCCTCTGTTCAGCAGCCTCAGGGCTGTGGCCAGTTCAGGCAGCAGAGGGGCCTCATCCTGGTGCTTCCCTGTAGGCAGTTGAGGGGCCGGCCTGCAGCAGGGGCTCAGACAGGACCCTGGGAGAGGGAGGGATCACGGAGGTGTCCAGCGACAGGCAGGGCGGGCAGAGCCCATGGGGCCTTGGACTCCTCGCTCCGGTCAGTCAGGGTGACATCTGGAGCCACCTCCATTAATGGCGGGTTATGATTTGGTTCCCATGGAGCCCGTGCCAGCTCGCTGGGAGGACGAGGACGCCGACGCCTGCGATCACATGCTCTGGTCTGGAGGCACGGCCGTGGGCCCTGGGTCAGCGTGAATCCGCGGGGTTACTCCTCAATCGGATCTGAGCTCTAAAACCCAGACCCAAGGAAGACAAGCGGCCATGTCGGATGTACCAGCGGTGGAAAATCCTGTCTGGCTGCACCGAGGCTCACGTCAGAAGCCAGCTTCGGTTTCACCACAAAATAAGGCAGCTAGTGCCCGATTCTGCCTCCAAAGCAGCCCTGGGTCACACTCGCTGTAGGACAGATGTTATTCTTTAGAATCATGCCCTCTGGCAAATGCCCATCATCGCACAAACGGATGGATGAAGTGTGACTCAGCCACGAGGAGGGGGATGCTCTGACACGCGCGGCCACGCCACCAACCCAGAGGACACGGTGCTGCGAGAAAAAGCCAGGCACAGGCCACGGCTCTGCGAGTCCATTTCTGTGCAGTGTCCAGAATGGGAAATCACAGAGACAGGAAGTTGGCCTGGGGGTGCCCAGTAGGGAGGGTGGGACTGGTAAAGGGTGTGAGGGCTCCTTCTGGGGGGATGAGAATGTTCCAGAGTTGACTGCAGCCATGGCTGCACGTATCTGTGGATTTAACAGAACTACTCAATCTAAAAAGCAAACACAGCAGACCATTTGAAGGCAGTCAGAGCCGAGGTTACACACAGAAGCCACGAAACCCCTCAGCGCCCTCGAATAGGGTTTTGGACTTGGTGAGGTCAGATCACGTCTCCGGGAAGTGTAGGGAATTCCCCATGCTGGGTAGAAGGGCTAGGAGTTTGACTTCTGTGTGCTGTTTCGATGGTAATTATTAAACATTACCTTAATTAATTAGTAAGTACTTTCTGTGTTTCATAATTTAGTTCATAAACTGTCCACACCACTGTCCAGTGGTGACATGGCCATAAGTCGCGAGTGTGTAGCTGTGTCCTGTCAGTTCCCGCAGCTTTCAAACACCGAGGCATCTGCCTCATCCGTTTCTGGACTAGCATCATCTCCATGACTAATTTTTAATCACACTTCACTCTCCAACTTGTCTTATTCTAAACGTTCTTCTAAAAAGCCTAATCTTTGTTTTGTTCTCGGCGTTGACATTAGATGGCGTGGATTCGTGCTGGGGACACGCAACCGCCGCCGCCGCCCCGTGCCTGTTTCTCCTGCCACGGCTGCCAGGCCACGCAGGGGCCACGGAACCCACAGGCAGATCATCCCGGAATCCCCAGTGCCCCCAGCAGGCACCGCCGCTGGCTCTTTTTCTTTATTCTGAGTGTTCTTTTTTTAATTTTTAAAAAATCATATAAGTAAGATATTAGTCAGTTAACATTGTCGTCCTTTGTAAAGCCAGCAGTTCAGAAGTAACAGGGCAAATAGGGAAAGTCCTTCCTGGCCTGCCTGCACACCCCTGCAGCCCGCCTGGTCCTGGGGTGACTGCTGACGGAGAGGGCACGCCCTTCCAGATCTTCTCTGCACTTCCACGGGCACGCACAGCTAAGCGGCACACAGCGGCTGGGCTCGCTCCTCCGGACTGGGATCATGAGATGTCACTGCATCTCACCCAGCCCTTTCCACAGAGCAGTTCGTCTTGGAGACTTTTCTCCTTGAAGGGTCTAAAGGTATGTGTTGTTGTGTCTCTCAAGCTGAGATGAGAGCCCAGTGCCCAGGAGGGGCAGGTGAATTGTGACTGAATGAAATGGGAGTGCATGGAACCCTGAGGAAGCCTGGGAAAGCCGCCTCCTCCCTCCCAGGATGGGGATGGGCCAGATTCCAGCTCCAAGCTTGACCCATGGCCCCTGGCTCTGGGATCTGAGTAATACGGATTCGACTGCAGGTTTATTCACAGACTTCAGAATCCCACCCCAGAGGAAGCCCCACGCTGGTCAGGACGGTTATGGATTCTCAGTGCCCGCTGTCCAAAATGTGGTGCCCACGCAACCTCCTGTGGCCCCACAGAGCATGTCGGTCTGGAGCCATCACTTTCTTGTACATACAGACCCACCCTCCATGTTCCCTGGATCTCACGTCTGTCTCAACACGCCAGTCTCCGTGTCCTGGTGTTTGTTGTCGGGGAGGATGCAACATCGGGGGAAGGGAGTAATCATGTCTGGTGGCAGTTGGCATTGGCAGGCAGTGGGCACTCGAAGCCTGCACCTTGCACCTGTCCCTGTGGGGCCTCGGCTATCCCTCTGCATGATGGGCATGAAGCCCCCTCCTTTCTCCACTGCCTGGATGAAAGGAGGCAATGAGTGTGAAGGGGCAGAACCCTGCACACAGCGCCCGGCTCTGGGAACCAAACCTGTGGCTCAGGGAGGCACTGACTTCCCCAGGCCAGGAAGGTCCCCAGGCCAGTCTTTCCACAGGAAGGTCCCCAGGCCAGTCTTTCCACGGGAAGGTCCCCAGGCCAGTCTTTCCACGGGAAGCGTGGTGAGGATGAGCCTAACAGGGATTCCGACATGGTGGGCCTCCCAGAGATCAGCCCACCCTCCCACCGGCCTGTGGTGGCGCATACCTGCAGGTGAGAATGTCCTGGAACTTGACAAAGGCCTGCGCGGTCACATTCAGCTCGTAGATGACGGAGTTGATGACGTAGGAATCATTCTGGACTTGCATCTCCACATCGTAGCTGTGACTGTTCGCCACAGCAAGGAAGATCCTCTCCCCGATCTGGAAGACCTCCCAGTCTGCAGCACCGAATGTCTAGGACCAAAGGAGAGAAGGTGCAGAGGTGTGGGTGAGCGGGCACAGAGGTGTGGGGGAGCGGGTGCAGAGGTGTGGGGGAGCGGGCGCAGAGGTGTGGGGGAGCGGGTGCAGAGGTGTGGGGGAGCGGGTGCAGAGGTGTGGGGGAGCGGGTGCAGAGGTGTGAGCAGCACTCTCCCTGGCTGTCCCCAGGGCTGCCACTTGGCAGGACGTGGGATCTTGGCACAGCCCAGTGCCTGCTGCGCTGCAGGTGCCAGACGTGGCACTCCTGCTGGCAGCCTCCTTGGCCATCATTCTTCCTGAATGTTAGTGCCAGCTGTGCCCACCCCTGCCCCCAGCGACCATCTGTATGACTTGCTTCTCAGCAATCCATGCCTCCCCCTACTCCAGGCCCCAGTGCTGTGCATCCTACGAGCACCACCTGCTGTCTCACCTCTTCCAGGAAGCCCACCCCGATCCCTCTAGTCCCAGCCTCAGACACTGAAGCAACATCAGGTACCTCTCGAGTTTTCTCTTACACGCTTTCCCTGGCCTTGCAGTTTGGCTGAGGCTTTCCTCTGGCTCCGTAGACAGAAGCCATCTCTGAGTTCCTGTGTTTGCCATTCCTCCATAAATCACTTACCACCCTCAGGAGGCAACAGGTCTGGGGCTGCACACGGAGACCCAACTGCGGCACCTCTGCCACCAACCTTGAGCTGCAGGAGCCTGTCTGCATGTGGGGCCCACAAGGCGGAAGCTTATGCCAGCACCTTGGGGATAAGGGTGGTGGGGCTGCACGGGGAAGGGGAAGGCTGCTTCCCTGGGGACAGTGTCCCCACAGGCTGGGGATCCCTGTGCACGGTCCCAGGCTGTCCTAGCTGAGGACAGAGCCGGTCATGCTGCGGGGCTGTGTCTCTTCCTGACTCACCCCCGTCCGGAGGGCCTTCTGCCTGAGGGACATTGTGCACCACCGGGCCAGGTGCGAGGCAGCTGGGACGTTTTCTATTTGCCCAAGTCGACCAGCAAGGGCCCGGCTCAGACGCCCCCGGGTCTGATGCGACCTGCCCTCCGCAGTAGGTCAGGCACCCTCCCATGCTTGTATGTTCAGGACGGGGCTGCCCAGGCGTCTTCTGGTCCCCCTGACTGTCCGGCGCCTGCCCGGCCGGCTCAGGTGCCGCAGGAAAGAGAAAACTCTGGGCCCAAAGTCAACGTGCGTTCTCCACGCCCAGCAGGGGGCGCCGTTGCCCGCCCGAGCCCGGAGAGCCTGGGCTGCAGGGAAAGGTGAGGTGCTGCAGGGGAGGGCGCCACAGGTGTGGACACAGCTCCGTGGGCACCAGGCAAGGTCCCAAAGCAGATCCGCAGCCGGTCAGAGGAGCGCACATGGGTGAGCTTAAGCTAAGAAACCAAGACTCACTAGGCAAGGACAGGGGACCAGGACACCTGGCGGCGCCGAACCCTCGGCGGGGGCGGGGCCAGGGGCTGGCTGACGCTTTCCCAGGTCAGCGCGCCCTCCCCTCCTGCGGCTCCACGAGATGGGACTATTCCTATCTGCTGGAGAACAGCTGTCCAGGCCACCCCACGTCCTTCAAGGGGACTCTGAGACACTCCAGGCCGGTGGGACCTTCAGCATCATCTGGACTTTGGCTGTCTCACAGGTGGGCGGGTGGGAGTGTTACACACAGGCCAGTTCTCTGACTTAGCAGAAGAGAAACAGGAATCATCAGACTGTTAAACCCTGGGCTTCTCCCACGCCTGTGCTGAGGAAACCAACTGAGTGGGCAACCCTCATGTGTGTACACATTTGTACACATGCCTGCACACACCTGCACACATGCAATGCACACACCACACAGGCCCATACCTGCACACCTGCATGTATGCATACATACAAACATGGATGTGCACTGTGTATGCACACACGCACACACACACGCACAGCACATGTACCACGCACACACACATGCATGGCCATACTGCACACTGCATGATGCATACATACACAAAACATGGATGTGCACTGTATGACACATGCACACACAGACACACACCTGCACGCACAGCCATACCTGCCACATGCATGCATACACACACAAACATGGATATGCACTGTGTATGCACACACACACACAAACACACACAGGCATATATGCTTACATTTTTACATGCACAGATGTACATGCACGCCTGTACACATGTCGATACACATGCAGATACACGGGCCTGCTCATGTATACATACACATGTACACCTACACACATGTATATACGCAGGCAACCATGCATGTGTGTACATGCATACAGGCATGTGTGCACATGTGCATATGTGTATACTTGCACACATGCCTGTACACAGGCACATCCCTGCAGGCACACACATGCACCCGCCTGCATGACATCTACACGCACACATACACCCGCACAGCACAGCTCTCCCCACATTGCTGGGGAAGCCTGAAGAGACATGCCTACAGCCCTGGGCGTCCTTCCAGTGGAGCCCCCTGCTTCTTAGCTACTTGCTGATGCTCACCTGTGTTGAGGCAGATCCTGATGGACTGCCGGGGCCAGAAGAGCCTGAAACTCCCTCTCAGGGAAAGCCTCAGAGTGCCCACCCTGTAGCAGCCCAGGGTAATGGGAGACCCCGAGCTGGCACTCTGAGCACTGTGTAGAGAGAGCTTACTGCAAGCTGGGGCTGAGCCGGGCATCACATCTCAGTGATGAGTGAGGTGCCCTCCCTGCCCAAAGGAGCCCTGGAACAGGGGCTGCTGCAGATGGGGGACCATGGAGGGGCTGCCTGGGGCCTTGGGGGCACAGAGGAAGAGGGCCCAAAGGCATGGAGGAAGGACAGGGGAGTTGGCAGCAGGAAGCAGGGAAGGGTATCCAGGCAGAAGGAACTGCAGGACAGACAGAGGACTGAGGGAGCCAGGAGGGCTGGGCGCACACAGAGTGCGGAGCAGGGGCTGGGGCAGGCCTACAGGGCAGGGGTGCTGTGGAAAGCAGCTGGGCCTCCAGCCAAAGGTCACTGGGAGCCAGAGGAGGCTTTTGAGCAGAACGAGGAGGTCAGATGTATGTGGACGGCTCTGAGACCCACAGGAGCTAGGAGGGTGTCAGGACAGAGGTGAGCCAAGTGCTGTGGGGGTGGGGTGGGGTGGGTCCCATTCCCAAGAGGGGAAAGAAGGGTGGGGTCCTTGGAGATAGGGGCTTCTGGAGACCCCTCAGAGAACTCGGTACATCCCTAGGGATGGAGACAGGGGCTTCGGGAGACCCCTCAGAGAACTTGGTACTTCCCTAGGCATGGGTGGCACACGGGCTGCTGTGTGAGCCCTGGGGAGGGGCAGGTGGCAGGAGTGTAGGGTGGAGGTGGTGGTGCTCTGGTCACAGCCCCGAGGCTGGTGGAGACCCTGGGTTGGGAATGCCTGAGATGTGCAGTCTGGTCTGGTGGGACCTGCAGCACTGCAGCCTGCCTGCAGGGCAGGGACTGTGCCCACGTTTCATGGGGTGGCAGGGAGCGAACCTTGAGCTGCATCTTGGTTGGAGCCCAAGGTGGGGCATGTATTTGTTCCAGGAAGAGCACGTGTCAGCTGTGGGGGTGGGCATGGAGGTCTGTCCAGGACATGGCAGTGGCAGAAGTCGGTGCTGTGTGGCCACCTGCCTGGCTGCTGCTCAAGGCAGAGCCCTTGCTGGAGTGCAGACAGGCCTGGGGGGGCCGGGGGCAGCTCGGAGGCTGCTCAAGTCACCCTTCTGTTCCCTGCACCCAGCCAGAGTCTGTGCACCCGATTTAGCAAATCCAGGGTCCCTGTTCAATCTAAATTTCAGACAATGAATGATTCTTTAGTCTGTGTGTATCCCATGTAATACTTGAGACATACTTTGGCAAAAAGAAAAATTAGTTTATCTGAAACTGGCTGGAGGCTGGCAGAGACCCCCCCATTGGGTGTCACCGGCTCCCGGCCCCAGCATCTAGCTGGCCGAGTCCACAGCAGGGTGGTCATTGTCATTGGCTGTTGACAGCCCCTCCTCCCTATGCCAAGCTGTCAGAAGCCCCTTGCAGGTTGGAGTGAACCTGTCCTTCTGCTGAAGCCGGGGCCTTCTCCCATTCAGAAGTGAGGAGGTGCCCCCCCAGGGGCTGTGCCAACCCAGGCAGAGGGTGTGCAGCGTGCGACCCGCTGTCAGGCCACTCCCAGATTCTAAGCACATTAGGGACTCATAGAGGAGAGAAAAAGAATCTTCACATCAAAGGCCCTGCCAAACCCTGGCTGGCACGGGAGCCAAGCGGCCAGGCACCTGCTGGGCTGGGCAGGCCCTCCCCGCCCTCCCTCCAATGGAATTCCCCGGAGCCTGGCCCTGCTGCCCTGGCACGGTGCCTGGCAGCTCAGGAGCATCTTGCTGGGATGATAGTGCTTCCGGGACTTGGCAGCCAGGAGCACCTGGAGCCCCCAACAGCTCCCTCGAGGGCGGGTGGGCACCCGGTAATCAGTGGATTAGTTGCTGGGCAAAGAGGCCCTTGGGTTCCGGCTTTGATGGGGCAAAGAAAGAGGATGCCTCTGTGGTCTGGGAGTGCCAGGGGAGGGGAGGGAGGCAGGATGCACCCCTGGGGCTCCCTCCCTAGCTGCCAGGAGAAGGCAGTTCCCCAACATGCCCTGGTTGGGGGGGCACTGGCATCCTCTCTGAGGGTAGCCAGCTAAGACTGGACAAGCATCCCGGGCAGCCGTGGAAGGCAGCGCTACTGGATGACAGGTCACTCCCCTGAGGGAACTGGGCTCAGCACACTCCCCAGCCAACTCTTGGGTGCCCCCCTGTGCTCTTCCCGGCCCTGCAGAACCCGCAAGCCTGGCACCTTCCCCAAGCTGCCTAGGCCACTGCCAGCTCCTGTGTCACAGAGAAGACAGAAGTCATGGGGCATAGCTGCCACCTTCCTGGAGCCCTCCCACCCAGGCTCTGCCCAGGCTCTGCGCAGCCCCTTCAGGCTGTCCTGGGCAGTGCTGACCACCGAGAGGGGCCCCCTCATGCCGTCCCCTTGACAGATGTGCAGATGGAGACTCAGAGAGACACAGCCAGGCCTCATGAGGGTGCTTAGGGGCTCCTGCCTGTTTTTCTAACCACCACACGGCTGCCTGCCGGGCACCTGTCCCCAGAGTGGCCCCCACTGCGTCCTTGCCCCACAGCACCTCTTGCCCTTCCATCACCATGGAAGTGAGTACACACACGTGTGCATGAGTGTGCATGTACATGTGTGTTGAGGAGCCATGGGCGGGACCCTTGGGAAGTGTGTGGCACCAAGTCGGGGGCCCAGCTGTGACGAGGGGTCCTTGCTAACATGGTGGCTGCTGCTGTCCTTGTGAGGACCCCACGTGCTGGCAGCTACAATCACAGAACCACCAAGCTTTGGAAGCTGCAACACCTTCTCAGGTCTGCAGCAAACTCACTAAGAAGCCAAACCTATTTTGGAGACCACATTTGGTGACCACGACCGCAGGGCCCACTCCATCAGCTCCAGGAGCAGGACCCTAGACTTCTAGGGACAGAGCTCACTCCTCCTTTGGTCCAAGCAGGGGAGGCCCAGTCATTGGAGGCTTGGTCTCTCCCACCTGGAAGAAAGTTCTAGAATTCCTGGTGGGATGGGCAGAAAGACTTTGAGGGCAGGCGGAAGAACGGGACATCAAACTCCCTTCCCCAGGGTGGCAGCCAGCTCATCACTCATATCTGCCCTGGGGCTGCAAAGTCCTGCCTTGCCCACCGACCATTCCCTTGGAGCACTGCACTTAACCTGCAGTGCCCTGGGAACGCCCACCCTGTGTTTCTGGGAGAAAGTGAGCTCTGTGTGCACAGCTCCTCAAACTCCACCCGCACCCCACACCCCCACAGACCCCTCCAGAAAGGGCGCCTCTCTGCGGCACACATGCATTTTCAAAGCATCTCGGCTTCACCCGCTTCAAAGCTCGCGTTCATGAAAGACATTGCAAAACTCAAACCAAACAGTAAACAAATGAAGACATCTCTAGGACCTAAAAGGATTTCAACACAATGTGAAAAATGTTGGCAAAACATGAAAGTGGGCTTTGTGAGTTTTGAGGAATTACTGAGTTGTGAGAAATGAGGCTCAGGCCGGGTGGAGAGGAAGCCCATCCATGTGTGCGTGCTCCCAGCGCCTGCCCAGGGCCCTCCTAAGGCGCGTGCAGGGCCTGGGCCATGGCGGTGCCCCCAGCAGCCAGGTCCCCGTTCCTGGAGTTCTGGTTCTGCTTGCGGGAGCTGCAGCCGGGCTTCCTTCTGTCCGCCGTGGTCCTGCTCCAGCCCCTGCTCTTCTCTGATGTTTGTTTCAGGCGGATGTCACCCACCCCTTGGGACTTCTTCTCCGCGGGTCGCTAGCCCAGACCCTCCCCTTGGCTCATGTGGTTCCATTTCTGCCCCTTTGCTGCTGGCCCCCTTCTGAGGATGCCCGTGCCTCTCCAGGACCACTGCTCCAGTCCTTGGTGTAGATCAAAGCTGGCCTTGACATGCGGCCTGAAAATGCAGAGTGGCCGCCTTCCGGGCCGGGCTGCCACCTCCACCACATCACCCGTGACAGACGGCCGTGTTTTTCAGTAACCACGTTCCACGAACACCTCCCGACTGCCTTCCAGAACACACAAAGATCAACGAAGCTCAGAATCCAGTCCCGATGTCATTTCATGAAAAGCAGGTAGTCCATCAAAGGGATGGGCCCCATGAGTGAAGGGCTGAGACCCCACCACAGTGTGAGGTGTCCCAGGCACTCCCGTCAGGGCCCAAACCAGGCTGCAGGCGGCATCCCCACGGGGCAGGCACAGAGGAGGTGATTCATGTGGACACAGGGACACCTGTGGACGCCCTGGCTCGGCTGCCTACCGCCGTGTGTTTGTGACCAGGTCCCTGCTCCCGAGCCTCAGTTTCCACACCTGCGAGGTGGGTCTGAGGTGGAATCGCCAACCAGCTGAGGATGTGCAGCCACAGACCACCTTCCAGAAATCTCCAAAAGGCTTTCCAAAACAGGAAGACAAGGAAGGCTGGAATTCCAGGGCTTCCAGAATGAGGCTGTCAGGAGTGAAGGGAGCCGTGCTCCACATGCAGGGCAGGGGCCAGGGCTGCCAGGTCTTGTTTATCTGGGAGTGCCAGGCTGCTGCCTGCACCTGGTCTGGGCACCCGAAGGCAGAGCTGCTCCTGCTTAGGGTCTGTGGCAACTGTCCTCCTCAGTGGGTGCTGCTGGGAGCTCCTCTGATCCCTGGTGGGTGGCTTCTGGCCTCGCCTCTTCCCCCACGGTGTAGGGTGTGGGATGGAGATGCAGGGCCTCTGCTCTCCTTCTCCTCTTCCGCTCCCCCAAGCAGCCTGGGTTGTACCCCCACTAATAAACACCAACACCCATGCCCAGTGTTGGACCCAGACAGATTCCCCTGGGTTCGGCCACGGGGCGATTCTCTGAGTGACACATCATGATCAGCTTCGTGTGGTCCTGACTTCATGGTAATGTCAGCCCCCAGAGCCAGGGGCCGGGCTATGGCACCACCCACCCAGGCGATTTCCATGTCGGGACGACCGATTGTGCCCTCCCTGGGGCAGTCCCCCATGCCAGGCAAACATTCTCCTTTCATGCTTAAAATCACAGGACAGGTTCACCTGCTTCGTACTTGGACCTGTGATCTACGTACGCTGCTTTTCAACAAGTTTCTGGTTGTCCCCTCCTGGGTCTGGCCCTCCCCTCCTTCCTTCTTTCCCAGAGGAAGAAAACACACCAGCTGTGCATGCAAGAGCGCTCCCAGCTCTCCCATCTTCCCACCCCAGGCGCCCCTCGCTCCTGCTCCCTGGGGCTCTGGGTCCTGTCCCACCTCGGCGGCTGCTGCACAGGAAGGCCGTCTCCTGGCCTGGCCCCTGTGTCTCTGCCTTCCTCGTCTCCTGCAGTCTGTGCTTCTGTCACTCCTTCAGTGTGCCATCCCTGGACACACTTTGTGCTCCGTGGACTCCACAGCCCCCAAATCCCCTCTTATGCCCTCCCTGACCCCAGACCATCTGGGCTGGCTTCTCTCTAGGACACACACCAGCTCTCATTCCAGAACTTTCCTTATGGTCATCTTTGGGTGGAGCCACCACTTCCAGTTCTGATCTCCTGCATCTGGTTGAGTACCCGGGCTTGCCAGTGCACCCCAGGAACACCGCCTAATCCAGGGCTCCCACATGTCTCAGACTGACAGCCAGACTGGGTCATATGACCGGCACTAGCCAATGAGCTGTGAGCACACGTGAGCACACGCGAGCACAGGGCCAAGCTAGGTCATGTGACTGGCACTAGCCAATGAGCTGTGAGGACATGTGAGCACAGGTCCAGCTAGGCTGGGACATGTGACTGGCACTGGCCAATGGGCTGTGAACACAGGTCAGGTCAGCCCTTTCCTGCTGCTTCCCACTGTGTGTGCTCCAAGGGGTAGCTGAGACGAGACAGCAAAACCTTGTCTGAGTTGATATGAGAACTAACCCAATATGGCAGGAAGCCACTGACATGTGGGAGCCGTGCATGGCAGCGGCCAGCGTCCTTGTCCTGCGGGGGCACTGCGTACATCACTCGCCTTCAGAACACTGAGTCCTCCTACCTCCTGATACCCTGCGGATGGGAAGTCCCAGGCTGCCGTGGCTCCTGTGTGCTTTGAAGGTAACTTTCCTTTGCTCTCGCCCTCCTTGGGCTCAGCACCCTTTCAGTCTGATGAGATCTGGGAGGTTTTCTTCAAGGCTTCTCTGACAATTCCATCACTTTCCTCACCCTCTTCTTTTTTTCTAGAACTTTGGTTAGCCAGATACAGACTCTCCTGAGTTGATTCTCTTTTCATTCTACATTCTAGAAGATACTGTTAACTTTATATTTCAATCATGTTAATGAATGTCTTCTTTTAATGCCAGCAATTGCATTTTTAATGTCCAAGCTCTCTGTCTCATTGGTAGCATTTTTATTTCATAAGTGCAGTATTTTCTTGAATACTTCTGAAGGCAATTATAACTTTAAAAAATTCCTTTCTGTTTCTAGAGCTAGCTCAGTTTCTTTCAGCCTATCTTTATTTTCTTTAGCCTGGCTCCTGCAGTTTTCTGGATTTTTGTCAAACCTCCAGGGACCCTCAGCTGGAGAGGATGGCATGGGTGACACGCAGCTGGCCAGGTACGCTCTGGGGCACTGGGGCATCTTGAGCACCTTGGTGCAGTGTCATGAAGAAGACACTGTAAATTGGACTTGGTGTTATCACAGGAGCTTTAGGATCACGGTGTTGGTAGATCTAGGATGATAATCTCCAAAATGCACTCCCCAACCCACTGCAGGGATCCTTTCTCTTGTCACCTCACTTTGTGATTTAGAATGCAGGGCCTCCAGGACAGCAGCCTCTCCGTGGCTCAACAGCTGTTAGGAGACCTTGCCTAGTTGACGAGAAAGTCACTTGTGGTGCCTTTCCATCCAGGGTGTGCGATTCTGCTCTCAAGACCCCCTGGAGGCTCCCCCTCCCCCCGACCCCCAGCTCATCTGTGAGATGCTTGGAAGGGACTGCCTATGCCTTCTTTCAGGATAAAGCCTCAAGTCCTGCAATTGTTCCTTGTGTGATAACGTTTCAAATCCCTTCCTGATTCTGGCAAAGCTCCTCGAACATGCTCCAGTGTGCTGGGGCTCTGTATGTGTGAGCCTGGAGCCAGCAGGGTGCTCGTTCATGTTAGAGCACCAGTGTGATCCTGATGACACGTGGCTGGTGTGGAGCCCCGGGTGTTTCCACGGGAACTGCTATCGGCCGGATTGCCTGCGCTCTGCAGCTCAGCTGTGCCCAAGTCCCCAAGCCATCCTTTCGTTGCTGCTCGATGTCACCATTTGCCATTTTTTTTTTTTTTTTTTTTTTTGAGATGGAGTCTCACTCTGTCGCCCAAGCTGGAGTGCAGTGGTGCGATCGCGGCTCACTGCAGGCTCCACCTCCCAGGTTCACGCCCTTCTCCTGCCTCAGCCTCCTGAGTAACTGGGACTACAGGCGCCACCACCACGCCCGGCTAATTTTTTTTGTATTTTTAGTAGAGATGGGGTTTCACCGTGTTTGCCAGGATGGTCTTGATCTCCTGACCTCGTGATCCGCCCACCTTGGCCTCCCAAAGTGTTGGGATTACAGGCGTGAGACACTGCGCCCAGCCCACCGTTTGCCTTTTTAGCCACTGTCCCCACGTGTCGAGGCCTCCTTGGGAGTCCCAATTTCCAGCCCATATCATGCTCTTGGCCCCAGCTGGCAGCTGCTTTCACATCTCAAACCTCACCAGCCTCAAGTCCAACTCCAGGTCAATGATTACTGGTCAGAGGAGCCATTCCTGCTGAGCCCTGTGGTCAGGGTAACCCATGACCGAAGGCTCCTGAACCCTCCTTCAGGTCCGCTGTCTGCACACCAGCACGTGGCCACCAGCTAAGGACACCCTTGTAGTTTCCCAGAGTCTTAGCAGCATGCGTGTTGTGGTGAGAGGACGGTGCAGGGACCAGTAAGACAAGGAACTTGTGCTCAGCTCTGTCCTGTGCCACATCAAACCAAGCGACAGGCCGCATTGCTTGGCTTGATCCCAGTTCTGCCACGGGCAAAGCGCTTCACCGTTCTGAGCCTCTGTGTCCTTGTGGGTAACAGGGACCAGTGGCAGCAAGCCCCTCTCAAGGTGCTGTGAGGGTGACGTGGGAGGATGCGGGCAGAGCTCTTGGCACAGGTGCTCTACAGAGTCGAGGCTCCGCCAGTGTGGGCTGCTACCACCACCTACCTCCTGAGGCTGTTACCAAGGCCAATGGCTGGAAGGAATCTTGCTCACCCTCAACCCCAGTGCACTGAGCCTCACTCTGCCCTCGTGCCAGGAGGCTCACCCCGCCTCTTCCTGGCTCCCAGGCACGCTCACCTGTTTCATCCACTGCACTAGCAAGCTCAAGGTGTGTTCCTTCTGGCACTGCTGCCTCCTCACCTGGGCACCTGCAGCTCATCTGGGCCGCCACAGCAGCCTCCCAGTGGCTCACTGCCTCCCAGCCACCGACCAGTCATTATCTTGCAGCCCTGTCAGCCCCACAAGGGCAGGCTTCACGTTTCACTTGCAGCCTGTGGCTCTGGGTGGTGACCCTGCTGCCTGCTCCCAGCCCCACTGCCCTGCAGGTACCCTCCCCACTTTCCCAGCCCTCACTTCCTCCTGGTGAGGGCTGGGAAAGTGGGGAGGGTGCTCCCTGACATCTGCTGTCCTCATGCCCTGAACATCCATGTAAAGCTGCCCTTCCCCACTGGACCACGAGTGCCCGAAGGGTGGGGCGGTGGTCACCTGGATGACACTGTGCCCCAGCCTGCCAGAGGGCTGAGCACGTGGGAGTCCCGGTGCAATTCTCTGCATGCATTAACATGTGTGACTGGTCCCTGTGAGCCGTGGCTCCTGGTCCGGCCCCTGCAGGCTTCTCAAGGTGCTGCTCTCACTCCTGCTGGGTGGAGGGGCTCCAGGAACCTGCGATTGCTGAACTCCATCTTCCTCCCTTCTGTTTTGAAGCTCATTCCCATGTGCTACCTGCAGGCTTGCTCTAATGAGATGTCTGTATGGAATGTTATGTATGGAATGTTCCAGAATGCCTTCAATCATTTCAGCCATAAAGCCCCACCCACCACATACACAGCCTCTTGTCTAAAGCAGGGATAGCTTGGCAAGGCCTGACTGTTGTCGCTGTTTTTCCAGACTCCCTGATGGGGGCGAGGGGTCCAGGCATCAGCGTCCGCCATGGCTCTGCCCCTGTACCAGCCTCACTGGGATATGGCGTGGGGGCAGCTCACGTGGCAAGAGTGGCCCGGGTTAGTCTCACTGCCTCAGGTGCAGAAGGCCCTGAGAACATTTCTGCAGGGGAATGAGTCGCCAGGTCAGAGGGCACAGAAGATTCTGGAAGGACACGAGGGAGGTGATGTCTTATGAGAGGCACGCTTCCAGCAAACAGTGGGAGTGCTGTCACCGGCACTGCAAAGCCCCTGAGCTGCCCCCTCTAGGGAACTGCAGCTCACATAGAGGCTGAGCCCGAGGTGGGAGATGCGCCCCCACCTGTCCCATACCCCACACCTCTGCTCCGGTCACAGTCCTCAGCACACTTACTGGGAGCAGGCAGCACGCTGTCCCTGCCCCTGGAGGTAGCCTAATAAGCACCTGTCGCTGCCTCAACTCAAAGGTCTTGTGGTGGCTGGAACCAGCCGACGGACACTTGAGGCCTGGAGGGGAGTGCCACTTGCTGCCCTGACCCGGCCCCCACACTGCCCTGGGTCAGAGCCGAGCTGCCCAGCTGCCCCAGGGCCAGGGCCCCGACGCCCATACAGACTCAGATTAGACCACGGGAGCTTCCGAGGGGAGGGAGGGCCTGTTCTGAGCCCGGGGGCTGCTTTATGGAGAACACCACGCCAGGGTCCGGCAGAGCCAGGGTGTACCTCCTACCTCATTTCCAGGCACCTGGACTGTCCCTGGGCGCACAGAGGCTCTCAGGCAAGAAGGGCTCAGACGCCAGGCAAGGATCCTGTGCCGTCCAGAGGGGCAGGCCCTGCCTGGGTTTTGGGGTCGCGGGTGCAGAGTAGCACTAGGTTTGGCTCTCGGTGGACCCCCAGCCCACATCACCTGTCCAGCAGGTGCACACGACAGACGCAGTGGCCAGCCATGGAGAGCCGGGGCTCATGCCGGGGGCCTTACCGGGAAGGACTGGAAGAGCTGGAAGGAGCCCAGGAGCCGGATGTAGAGGTGCGAGTGCACCTTCGTGGAGGTGCCGTTGAAGGTGTTGGCCACCACCAGGAACGAATAGGGCCCCACACTGAAGAACTCCCAGTCGTAGGCGCCGGAGGTGGCAATGGTCTGGTTGGCCTCGAAGAGCCGGGTTGCCGGGTTCCACTTGTAGATGACACTGTCGATGTTGTGGTTGTCGCCTGGAACCAAGGGACTGTGCTGGGGGCAGGGAGGCAGATTCCACAGCCCCATGGCAGCCCTGACGGGGCCAGAGCCCAGTCCAAGTCCCTGCCCCGAGGACCGAAGACCCACGAGGGCAAGGCCAGCTGTTGGGGACATTCTTACCTTGAGCCTCCCGCCCTCAGCCCCTTGCTGACTCCACCTCTGGGCCATCACAGGTGCCATTCCCATATGGAAATGCTTGGTGGCCCCCACCGCCCTCGGGACAGGTGTACATCTCCAGGACCTCCCCGTGTCCTGCAGGTGGGGCCCACCGTGTCCTGGCCCCGCCACCCACAGCTCCCCAGCATCCCCACAGGCCAGGCCTTCCCACGAACTGCCACCTCTGCCTGGAGGCCCCTCCGTCTCCACTGTGGAGCTCCCCCATTGGGTGGGTCGTGGGCTCAGGGGAGTGCAGAGCTGTGGAGCCTGGGCAGGGTTGGGTCTGGGGGGTCCTGCAGGAGGGAAGATGCCCTCAGACCCAGGCTGGCTCATGGAGCTACACAATGGCAGGTACTCGTGGTGGCCACTCAGGGCAGTGTCCTGGCCTGGAAAGCAGGTGTCCTGGTGCCTCCCAGGCCAGTGCTCCTCACTGTCTCTGCTGGCACAAGGTGGGACAGCTGCCTGTCCTCAGGAAACAAGGCCATGGAGGCCATCCAGATCCCATGTCCTTGGCAGCTGTCCTCCACCGCACACCTGGCCATGCCAGCCACCAGGCCAGTATCCCTGCCATGGGCCTGGGCCCACCACCCAACATCTGCCCTCCCTGTACTGGTCAGACCTTTCCTGCTGGGAGGCTGCTTAGTCAGTCAGTCATTGAGGTAGTCAGTCAGTCAGATGTCAGTTATTACAGTTAGTCACTGAGGCAGTTAGTCAAGTAGTCAGTCAGGTAGTTTGTCAGTCAGCCAGGTAGTTAGTCAGTTAGTCAGCCAGCCAGCCAGTCAATTAGTCAGTGAGGTAGTCAGTCAGCCAGTCAGTTAATTTGTCAGTCAGGTAGTTGGTCAGCGAGTCAGTCAGTCAGCCAGCCAGCCAATTAGTCAGTGAGGTATTCAGTCAGTCAGTCAGTTTGTCAGTCAGTCAGGTAGTTAGTCAGTGAAGTGGTCGGTCAGTTGTATTAGTCAGTAAGGTAGTCAGTTGGTCAGTCAGTTAGGTGGTTAATAAGTCAGGTAGTCAGTCAGGTAGTTAGGTAGTCAGTCAGGTAGTTAGTAAGGTAATCAGTCATTTAGGCAGTTAGTTTGGTAGTTGGTCAGGTAGGCAGTCATCATCAGTCAGTCAGTCAGTCAGTGAGGTAGTCAGTTAAGTCATTGAGATGGTCAGTCAGTAAGTCAGTCAGGTCGTCAGTCAGTTCAGTAGTTAGGTAGTCAGTCATCAGTCAGGTACTTAATCAGTCAGGTAGGCAGTCATCAGTTAGTCAGTCGGTGAGTGAGGTAGTCAGTTGTCAGGTAGTCATCAGCCAGTCAGATAGGTCATCAGTCAGTCAGTCAGTCAGTCAGGTAATCAGCCAGGTGGTCAGTCAGTCAGTCAGCCAGTCAGTGAGGTAGTTAATCAGTTAGTCAGTGAGGTAGTCAGTCAGTCAGTTCGTTAGTCAGGTAATTAGGTAGTCAGCTGGTCAGTTCAGTGGCTAGTCAGGTAGTTGGTCAGTCATCAGTCAGGTTGTTAATCAGTCAGGTAGTTTGTCAGTCAGTCAATTAGTCAGTGAGGTAGTCAGTTAGTCAGTTTGGTAGTTAGTCAGGTAGTCAGCCAGTCATCAGTCAGGTAGTTAATCAGTCAGGTAGTTAGTCATCAGTCAGGTAGTCGGTCAGTCGTCAGGTAGTCAGTCAGTCATCAGTCAGGTAGTTAGGCAATCAGCCAATAAGTGAGGTAGTCAGGTAGTCAGTCAGATAGTTGGTCAGTCAGTCAGTGAGGTAGTCAGTCAGTCAGTCAGTTAGCTAGTCAAGTAGTTAGGTAATCAGTCAGGTAGGCAGGTAGTCAGTCAGATAGTTGGTCAGTCAGTCAGTCAGTGAGGTAGTCAGTCAGTCAGTTAGCTAGTCAAGTAGTTAGGTAATCAGTCAAACAGGTAGGCAGGTAGTCACTCTGTCAGTCAGTCAGTCAATCAGTCAGTGAGGTAGTCCATCAGTCAGTCAGCCAGCCAGCCAGCCAGTCAGGTAGTTAGTCAACTAATCATTCAGTCAGTCAAACAGTCAGGTAGTTAGTCAGTTAGATAGTAAGTCAGTTAATGAGTCAGCCAGTCAGGTAGTTAGTCAGGTAAACAGTCAGTGGGAGAGTCAGGTAATTAGTCAGGTAGTCAGTCAGTCAGTCAGTGAGGTAGTCACTCAATGAGTCAGTCAGTTAGTCAGCCAATTAGGTAGTTAGGTAATCAGTCAGTCAGTCAGTCAGGTAGTTAGTCAGGTAGTCAGTCAGGTATTTAGTCAGTCAGACAAGTAGTCAGTAAGGTAATCAGTCAGTGATGTAGTCTCAGGTAGTCAGTCAATCAGTTAGGTAGTTAGCCAGTTAGTCATGTAATCAGTCAGTCATGTAGTCAGTCATCAGTCAGTTAGGTAGTTAGTCATCAGTTAATCAGTTAGGTAATTAGTCAGTCAGCTAGTCAGTTAATCAGGTAGTTAGGTAGTCAGTCAGTGAGACAGTCAGTCAGTAAGGTAGTCAGGTAATTAGTAGTCAGTCAGAGAGTCAGGTAGTCATTCAGATAGTCAGACAGTCAGGTAGTTAGTCAATCAGTCAATCAGTCAGTGAGGTAGTCAGTCAGCCAATAGTCAGTCAGCCAGTCAGGTAGTTAGGTAATCAGTCAGTCAGTCAGATAATCAGGTAGTTAGTCATTCAGATAGTCAGTCAGTCAGTCAGTCAGTCACTCTTTGAGGCAGTCAGTCAGTCAGTCAGTCAGCCAGTCAGATAGTTAGTCATTCAAGTGGTCAGTCAGCCAGCCAGTCAGGTAGTTAGTCAGATAGTCAGTTAGCCAGTCAGCTAGTTAGTCATTCAGGTTGTCAGTCAGCCAATCAGGTATCAGTCAGGTAGTCAGTCAGTCAGTCAGACAGTCAGGTAGTTAATCAGTCAGACAATCAGTCAGTCAATCAGTCAGTGAAGTAGTCAGTGAGTCTGTGATGTAGTCGGTCATTCAGGTAGTCAATCAGTCAGTCAGGTAGTCAGTCATGTAATTAGTCAAGTAGTTAGTCAAGAAGTCAGTCAGGTAATTAGTCAATCAGTCATCAGTCAGGCAGTCAGTCATCAGTTAGTTAGGTAATTAGGTAGTCAGTCAGTGAGTCAGGTAGTCAGTCAGCTAGTCAGTCAGTCAGGTAGTCAGTTTCAGACAGGGAGGGAGGCTGGCAGGCATTCTGTGCTGGGAGTCAGTCTGGCAGTCCATGTTTCTGGGGTGGCTGTGTGCTGTGGGCAGGTGCCCCAGGGACCACCGGTAGATCTCCCTCCCCCAGACAGTGAGGAATGGTCCAGAACGCATGTTCACCCTGTGCTGCATGTGGCTTATTGTTTTCTAATAAGATACACATTCACCCTGCGTGCAAGTCTTGCTCTGCCCCTGGAATGGTTGCCTCCTGGTGTAAAGGCCACACCTGCCCTACCTTCCCGGTGGTTGGCCACCGCCAGGAAGTGCTCCCCATCCACCTCGAAGGCCTCCCAGTCTCGGGCGCTGTGTGTGGCAATGCTCTGATATGGGGTAAACTTCAGCTTTCTGTGGCTCCATTTGTAAATGACAGAGAACTCCCGACCCTTTTCATCTGGTTCAAAATTAGCCACTGCCAGGAAGATCTGAAAGAGAGTAAACCGGGACCACGTGGTTCTGCTTGGGTCGGTGCCAGCGGCCTGGTTTCTGAAGGCTTCTGAACATCAGCGTCTCTCTCCAGATCCACGGCTGCTACGTGGTGCAGGGACAGAGGACCGAGGCCCCCGCATTACAGGTCATCATGGTGGGGTGGGCGCAGAGCCGGTCATTACATTCATCAAGACCCTTGAAAATGTCCATATTCTTTACCCAATATTTCCACTTCTATTGCTATCTGAAGGCAAAAAACACAAAAGCCAAAATTCCCAAATTCAGGAAAAGCTTTATGCACAAAAATGTTCTTCATAACCCAGATGACCAGAAAAACTCGTCACAACCTGCTCTCCTGTGTTATGGGTGTGATCACCACGCAAAGCTGTGTCAGGGCAATGCGTGTAAAACATGAACATGGCGCAGTGTGCCCAGGGCTCGTAGTGTAGCTGTGTGAACATACAGAATGAGGGGCAAGGTGCATGGTTCATGGATGATGTGCTTGGAGGCAGGGACGCCACATGAACCTACGTACTTGCTTGGATGATGGAACAAAACATTTTCCCCTTTGCTTTCCTGAATTTTCCAATTGTTCTTTGATGCAAAGCTTTTTTTATAATAAAAAACTAAAACCTGATGATGTCATCAAAAAAAAAAAAAAAAACTAGTTATTCACCCGCCAGGCTGGATGCAAATGCAGCCTGCATGAGGGTGGCTGTAAGCCACAGGAGAGTGGTTTCCGTCTGCTGCGTTCACTGCTTTAGCCCTGTGTCCAGGCGGGGCCTGGTGGGCGTGCTTGGTATATTGTAGTACAGTGAGTGACTCTTTGGGGGCAGTCAGGAGGTGCTGTCTCTAGGACATGGCTGTGTGGAATCCAGGGAGTGGACAGAGCTGGGAAGAGGAAACCCCATCCTTCCCACTGGGGTGTCAACTGTCTCCCAGACCCACCACCTCGACCCTCTGCCCAGAGCAGCCCTGACAGGAAGGTGGCTGCCAGCCTGCGAGGTCCCACCCATGGCTCCCCTGAGCCTGGCCTCAGCCTTGCATGCGGACATCGTGTGTCCTCAACATCTGAGGAAAGGAGGGATCAGGAATGTCCATCTTCTAATGTCTTTCTGAAACGATTTGTGGGTTCTTGACCGGCTCATGTAAACACTCTCAACAGGTTTTAAATGTAGTGACGAGGGGTCTACGTAGAACCAGATGGCATGTGGGAAACGGTCTGGCCTTCCGTTTTGCGGGAGCCAAGCAGACTGTCTCAAAGTCACATCCTGGATTTAGGGTGGTGGGTTAACGTGTGCGACTCTGTGAGCCTTTTACCGCCTGAACGAGGTGTTGACACCGCGAGAAACTCCTTTACCTGCAGAATCAGTGTAGGGGGCCCCGCCCGTGGACTCGGGGCTTTCCAAGTGAAAGGGGATGGAGAAAGTCACCGAACACAGACTTGCCTTTTTCCCGATGGTGAAATGCCTCCAGGCCTGTGCTTGGTGCGTGGGGATGTTCTGATATGAGACGAACTTCTCTTCGGTCCACTTGTAGATGGCGGATGTGGCTTTGCGATTGGCTGTGGCCACAAAGAGCCCCACCTGAGGGATGCGGAACACCTCAATGCCCAGGGTCTCCGAGTTGGTGAACAAGTTCTGATGCTCCTCCACGTAGTCCAGTCTTTCTTTGGCTTGTGATAGAAACATGGTGACTCGGTTAAGATTTCCGAGAACGGAAATCCAGAGCAATCCTCGCGGGAGCGCGATTCCCAAGCCCCAAGCCCCAAGCCCCGACTCCTGCGCCTCAGCCTCGGGCATCAGTTTCCACATTTCGCTCTCACAGGAAAGGCCTGTCAAAGGGAGGCTGCTCGCTGCTGCCAGGGCCTTTGTGATCTGTGCAGCCCCCAATGATACCGACAGGATGAAGTTTACATGTTGTGGCCGTGTTAAAAAGCTCACTGCTTCTACGGCAAGTTGTGTCCTTGATAATGTGAAAGAGAGCAGCTCACACACGTGCTAGGCGGAACCCGTGCCCATTTCCCACGGGTAACCTGTCTGGAGCATCTATCGCCGCCTCCAGTCACCTTCGCAGCAGCGGGAACAGACTGCTGAGAAGGCTGTCTGTAAAAATGACCTTTCAGGCTCTTCATCTCCTTGGATCTCATCTCTGATCTAGTGGACAGGGAGGGTGTGGGCAGAGGCGGCGTCCGGGTCACCCTACCAAGGAGGCTGCAGGGAGGCAGGCATCTTCTTCCCATAGTTTGGGAAGGGGTACCACATGATGCCCAGCCCTGTCGGCCCGTGCGCCATGCCCTTGGAGGTTCACATTTCCAAATGAGATGTACAGGCTCGAGGCTCCTGGTGGGGCGGCTTCCTGTCCTGAGTGGTGCCTTCCCTGAGGAGGGGCCGTGGCTGAGAGTCCTGTGGCTCTAGGGAGGGCAGTGTCCTGCCCGCCGCTTGCTTTGGGGATCAGGACTGATGCTGCCTCTCACTCTCAGAAGTGCCCCAGCCTGACGGCCAAGCCTGAGGTCATTCAGGGGTGGCTGAGGTGCCACCTTCCTAGCCTCCACTCCCAGTCACGCTGTGCCAGAGTGGCCCTGCATGCCAACGCCCCGGGTGCAGGGCTGCCTCACCTGCTAACACGGAGACCCACTCGTTGCCAACACACAGGTACAGCCCCTTCCGGCTAGCATCAAACCAGAACTGGGCGTCTTCCACCTCGGTACATGGTGGCTGGGGTCCCAGCGTCACTCGAATGTTGGTTTCTGAGGGGAAGACCAGGAAGATGAGTATCTAGCAAGCCAGTGCCCCCCAAGGAAGACGACACAGGAAGAGGCCCCCAAACCAGGCTGCCTTGCCTCAGCCTCTGCACGCGGGCTTGGAAGCACCCCTGCAGGCACCTTGGCACAAGCCTGCCACATCGCAGGCGGGGAAGTGAGAACCTGGCCTACCGGTGACGAAGCACATCATGATGCCCCCTATATGGTCAGCCCACCCTCTGTCCACTCTGAAAGGCGTGGCTTTCCATCCCATTGAGACAGAAAAGGCCTGCTCCTCTGAGAGTCCTCAGCGATTGCACAGGGCGTGGTCCCCTCTCAGGAGGGCGTCCCTATTGACACTGGTGTATCTTAATGACGGCTTGGCTTGGATCTGTGACGGTTTGATCTCATCACTTCCAGTAGTCACACCCCACCATGGGTCCTAATTCTGCCACCTCTTGACTCTACATGGGACATCTGTGCACCTGCCAGCCAGTGCTGGCCAGCTATGTGACACAGTATACCATGCGACCCCGATGTGTTGGAAGTGGGGGCTCCCCTACCTCGTAACCGCTAACCCTGAGGCTCGGGGGCTCAGCTGTTCTCTACCTCACTGTCCCTCGGGGTGGCCGAGAGCAGTGGGGATGCGGCGGGGAGGGGCATTTGAGATTCTCCATGGTGGGAGTGTGGTTTAAATAAATACAGTCACCCTCGTAACTTCACACAAGAGAAAGCCAAGTGGGGAGGCCCTCTGGGCCAGGGGATTGTGGAAGATGTGAGTGTAGGACCAGAGTGGGCTCGACTGGGGTGGGCTGGTCTGGATGATGGTGGGACAGAGGCTGGGTGGGGAGAAATGGCCCAAACGCTGTCCTTGGGGGGCAAAAGGGGATGAGGGATGTCAGATAGCTCTGGACAAAGACTTTCTTTTTTTTTTTTTTTTTTTTTGAGACGGAGTCTCACTCTGTCACCCAGGCTGGAGTGCAGTGGCGCTATCTCGGCTCACTGCAAGCTCCGCCTCCCAGGTTCACGCCATTCTCCTGCCTTAGCCTCTCCGAGTAGCTGGGACTACGGGTGCCCGCCACCACGCCCGGCTAATTTTTTGTATTTTTAGTAGAGACGGGGTTTCACCGTGGTCTCGATCTCCTGACCTCGTGATCCGCCTGCCTCGGCCTCCCAAAGTGCTGGGATTACAAGCGTGAGCCACCGCGCCCGGCCTGGACAAAGACTTTCTAAAGTAAGTTAGGCCTGCTGTCTGCCTGGGGTCCCCAGGAAGGGTCTGGATGGCTGTCGTGGGAGTGCTCAGAGGGCAGGGCAGGATGACACTGGCCTGTCTGATGGTGCCACCTGCCTACCTAGGGGTGGGCCCCCAGTATCCCCCTGGCCAATGTGACCGCTGCCCCCCTGCGGCAGAGATGAGAGGGGCAAGCACACGGGAGGGGCTGAGAGCTGAGCCCTGAGTTCCCGCCTGGTGTGAGGCCAGGGCTCTCGCGTCTGCCTTTGGTGTGGGGGCGGGCGGCCCCCCTACTAACCATAGGGATATTTTAGCACCTCGTTATCTTCTGGCTTCCCTGTGAGAGCCTGCAGGACCCGTGGGATGGACAGCACCGCCAGCGGGGCGTTCCTGCTGGGACACAGCCTTGGGGTGGCGTCTGAGCCCGGCAGCAGGACCAGTTGCCTCACCAGGCCCTGCAGAGAGAGGGACAGCTCCTTCAGGCCCACGCTGCTGGGGAGGGACCCGCTGAGGAGGGGGCCACTGAGCTTGGCCCATCCAGACCCTGGAGGAGGGTCAGGTGGATGGAACCTAACCTTTTGCAGAGCTAAGTGGGAAGAGTTTACATGATGGTTACTGAGGAGGCCATGGGAGCAATGGTGAAGAATTGCCCCCCTTCCGAGGGAACTGAACCACAGAAGGGGTTTTTTATGTGAACTCAGAGTGACTGGCTACTCTGCTCATCCAACAGCCCAGCCACCCATCCTGTTCATCCATCCATCTGTCCATCCATCCATCTGTCCATCCATCAATCCAATCCATTCATCTATCAGTCATCCATCCATCCCTCCACCCACCCATCCATTCATCCATGCATTCATCCATCCATCCATCCACCCATTCATCCATCACTCATCCATCCATCCCTCCACCCACCCATCCATTCATCCATCCATCTGTCCATCCATCAGTCCAATCCATTCATCCATCACTCATCCATCCATCCATCCCTCCACCCACCCATCCATTCATCCATGCATTCATCCATCCATCCGCCCATTCATCCATCACTCATCCATCCATCCCTCCACCCACCCATCCATTCATCCATGCATTCATCCATCCATCCACCCATTCATCCATCCATCACTCCATCCATCCATCCATCCCTCCACCCACCCATCCATTCATCCATGCATTCATCCATCCATCCACCCATTCATCCATCACTCATCCATCCATCCCTCCACCCACCCATCCATTCATCCATGCATTCATCCATCCATCCATCCACCCATTCATCCATCACTCATCCATCCATCCCTCCACCCACCCATCCATTCATCCATGCATTCATCCATCCATCCACCCATTCATCCATCACTCATCCATCCATCCCTCCATCTACCCATCCATTCATCCATCCGTTCATCTTTCTTTCCATCTGTTCATCTCTCCACGCATCCATCCATCCATCCATCCATTTGTCCATCCCTCCATCTGCCCATCCACTCATCCATCTGTCAAACATGCATCGATCAATATTCAGAGCATCTGCTGTGTGTCAGGCATGGCTCTAGACACCGGACTCAGCAGGGAACAGAGGCCTCTAAGCCTCATGGAGTGAGGTCCCCGCTCGCACGTGAGTGGAGACACAGGCACTGAGCAGACACACAGCTGGCCTGAGAGCAGTAGGCCCTACTGAGGAAAGACAGCTCTGGGGAAGGGGCTGCAGGGCAGAGTGTGGGCATCAGCTCAGCATGGTGGGGGCAGCCTGAAGAGGACCGTTGGGCAGGGACCCAAGACCATCAGGGAGGAGGGTGCCAGGAGGAAACAGCAAGCATGAAGGCCCTGTGGTGGAGACTCCACGCACGCTGTGCCTTCTTTTCTCAGTTAGCACATCCAAGGATCCGTTCAACTAGAGCAGTAGGACAACTGGCCTGGGGCAGTCCCATCCCGTGGTGCGGGTGTTGGGGGGGCAGCCCCTCCATACTCGCCGTGAACAGGCCTTTGACTCTCCTCCGGCTGCCGACGAAGAATCGAGCTCCTTTCACCGATAGGGTGGCTGGGAAGGGCACATCGGCCATTCTGAAAATATCAAAGGACTGTGTTAGGGCCACAGGAGAGCAGTTGCCCCAGTTTACTCACAGAAGGAACGGGAACAAGCCCTTCATTAAGCAGCGTGCATCGGTGCTGCGGCTGCCACACAGAGGATGGCACACAGGGCCGATCGCCTGCACAGCTCTGGAGGCCAGTAGCCTGGATCAAGCTGGGGCAGGGTTTCTCCGAAGGCTCCAGAGGAGGATGCTTCCTTGACTCATCAGCTTCTGGTGGCTCCACGTGCTCCCCGTGACCTGTGGCCATGTCGCTCCAGTGTCCGACTCTCCCCGGATCTGTCTCCTGGTAAGGATCCTAGTCCCACTGGAGCAGGGCCCGCCTCCCTCCAGGATGATCTCAGCTTGACTCGATGACCGCAAAGCCTCTGTTTCCAGGTAAGGTCACATTCACAGGTGCTGGGTGGACATGAATTCTGGGGGGCACTTCACCCCAGGGCCAGGGCCTCCTGCAGAAGTGCGTGGTGACATGTTTAGCGGTTCTTCCCCATCTCATGGTGAATGTGCAGTGGCTTCGACCTGCACAGGGTCCTCCGGCCCACTCACCCTCCCTCTGCTGAGCTCCTGCACCATCACCCGGCCTGGGGTGCTGGGACAGATGGCTTCAGGACAGGAAGGAGGCTGGTGACCCATGAGGGTGTCAGGAGCAGGCAGTCTTGATGAGTGAGTGGAGGCTGAACTCTGGAGATGGAGCAAGGTGGGTGCCCGCTGAGGGACGGCATGGCTAGAGCTCCTGGGCGGAAGAGCAGGGGTGCCTTCGGGCTTGCCTCCTGCCCGCGCTGCCACTGTCTCTTGTAAAACACCTGCTCCTTCCAGTCTTTGCCATCTGGCTTCAGCTGGCCATGGTGAACTCAGCTCCTGCCCTGCTGTCCCAGAAGGCCCCGTCCTCTGCACACAGCTCGGCCTCTGCTAGGGTCCAGGCTGCTGGCCCCCAAGCCCTGGCCTATACCCTCCATGGTAGCCTGCCATGGGCTTAAGTTGTATCGTGGCCACAATCAGCTCCAGGCCTGTGACTCCTCATATCCCACCATCTTCCCCAGGAAGTCCACTTTTAAAACATTCGGGGAACATTCCTAATCATTATGCTTTCGACCCTAATTTCTTCCTTTCTCCTGATGAGGCAGGTGAACGTTTGTGCAGGCCTCAGGCGCTGCCGCCGCGTCATTCCTAGCTGCTGCGGCAAAGCCAGAAGTCAGGCAGCATTCACGTCCAGCCAGAAGGACTTTCTTTACAGGGTGGGAAGCCGCTGCTAGGTCAGGTTGTCTTCGGCCTTCCCAGCACGTCCCTGGGAGGCTCGCAGCTCTCGGGACCTAAGAACTCATCACCCTCCTAAGGCCCTAATGAGTTTGGGGTATGGTGGGAGAGAGGCAGTGATAAAAGTGTGTTTAAACTAACTGCGTCATAAAAATAATTATGAGATAAGTTTCATAACAAAACAGAAGATCCTACCTTTGAAAGTAATATTTGAAATAATTTAATATTTAATAGATTTAATATAAACCGGATCATCTGCAATTAAAAAGACAGAAGCGCAGCCCTCCTCCACAGCGGTAGATCCTGACGTGGGTGACCAACTGGCTGAGCTGTGGGGACTGAGGGCTCCTGTCCAGGGGACCTACCGTCAGGCCACAGAAACCAGGAGACGCAAAAGCAAGAAACGAACTCGGCTTCCAAAAGCCCCCGTTGTGTCCAAGGCCACAAAGGATAATCTTGTACTCATTTGGAGTTTCTGTCAACATTTGCTCCCTCGTCCATGAGGAACCTGCCATGCGGAGTCACGAAGCCGGGCCTCGGCCTCCAGCCTGGAGGTTGGGGAAGGAGTTACTCTGACTTCCTGCTGCTGCCTGTTGTGATGTTAACGCCCTCCCCACAGGGCCGGTCCCCTGCCAAGTCCCCTGAGCTACTTCTGGAAAACGCTTGGTATGATCGCCCTTACCTGGTTCTAAGCCACTGACGCTGATGTGCGGCGGGTTTTGTGTTTAAGGCATGGAGGAACATTAAAATCTGGGTTTTGACAGGAGTGTGCTTCATAAATGCTCCGCGGGAGAGGCCCATTCCCCTTCCAGCCCGAATCCAGGGCATCACTCACCACCTGTCCTCGCCAGTGTCCACTCTGCCCACAGATGGTGAGCCTGCCTCACCCCATGCAGCCCTTCAGAGGCTGGCTCGGACCCTGACCTGACCTCCCATGGTCAGCCCCTGCCTCGTGAATGGCTCTTGCCCCCTGGGCGGCTCCTGCCCCTCCCCACCATGGCTCCTGGCCCCTGGTCGGCGCCTGCCCCAGGACAGCTCCTGCAGGTGTTGCTTGGCGAGCATGGCTGAAGGACGCCTGGCCTGGTAGGACTCTGCGGGCGGCAGGTGCACCCTCCCCGGGTCGGTACCTACATGTCCACCGGGAGGCCGCAGTCCGTGGTGAGGGAGAAGACGCCTGCGGACACAGCCAGGACCAGCGTGTGCCAGCGGCTGTCCACCAGGGCCGGGCTGCGGAAGGACACTCGGGTCTGCCAGGCGCCGGCCGTGTCCTCGCGAAGGAACAGGAAGTGCAGCTGGGCAGGTGAGAACCGCAGGCCAAGCAGCAGCAGGTCGCTCTCCTCTGCCACCACCGTCAGCAGGTACTCGTTCCTCTGTGGAGAGCGGGCCAGGCTCAGGACGGGGCTGGGGGTAGGGGTCGGGTGCAGGGGCAGGGCAGATGGGAATGGCAGGGGTGATGAGCACAGGTGCTGAGAGGAGCAGGGGCTCACTGGAGGGGCGAGGCGAGGGGGCGCGGTGGATGGGAAGGGCAGGGCGGATAGGGGCCCTCTAATTAGCCCTCTAATGGGGAGGGATGGGGTTGATGGAGCGCTAGGGCTGGTGCGAGGGGTGGAGCTGGTGTGAGGGGGCGGGGCTGGTGTGTGAGGGGTGGGGCTGATATGTGACAGGGCTGATGTGTGAGAGGTGGGGCTGCTGGGCCAGGGGCAAGGCTGGTGCCAGGCAGTAGGGACTGGCTTAGTCAGGAGCACGGGTCCATGGTAAAACCCAAAGGCACCCCCACACACTGGGATGGCTAATGCCCAAAGAACAGAATGTGTTATGCTGGTGACAGTGTGGAGAAACTGGAACTCTTGCACACTGCTGGTGGGAATCTAAAATTGTACAGCCACTGTGGAAAACAGGATGGCAGTTCCTCAAAAAGTTATAAACAGAATGACCAAATGATTCAGCAATTCCACTTCTGGGTCCATTCTCAGAAGAATCGAAAGAGATACTTGTACACACATGTTCATAGCAGCTTCCTCACAATTGCCAAAAGGTAGAAGCAACACAAGTGTCCATGAATGGATGGATGGGTAAACGCAGTGTGGTCCATCCACACAGTGGAATATTAGTCAGCCATAAAGAGGGAAGGAAATGCTGACACACGCTGCAACATGGATGAACCTTGGGGATGTTCCGCTTATATGAGGTCACTAGACTGGTCAGATTCACAGAGACAAAAGGTAGAATGGTGGGTGCCGGGGCTGGGGGGTGACGGGGAGTGAGTGTTTAACGGGTGTGGAGTTTCAGTGTTGGGAGATGAAGAAGTTCTGCAGATGGACGGTGGTGATGGCTGCACAACATGAATGTCCTGAATGCCACTGACTATACCCTTAAAAGTCGTTTCAATGGTAAATTTTACATTATGTGTATTTTACCACAGTTAAAAAACAAGAACGTATACAAATGCGGTGCCACCAAGACCTCAGAGCTTTTTGGCTTCCTTTCCAATTTGGGTTATGTGAAACAAAGTACTTGATTGTACTTATTTCCAATTTAGATTCCATTAATTCCTAGCCCAACACAATTAAAGAATTGAAAGTGATGAAGCCTGAAGGGTAAAGCAGGTATGAAACCAGTTAGAGAGCATACAGTCACGTGCGGCCAGAGCACGTTTCAGTCGACAGTGGACAGCACAGGGGATGGTGGTCCTGTAAGATTATAACACTGACAAGATACAGACACTGTATCTTGTCTGTGTTTAGAAACACAAATACACTGTTTGTACACTGCGACTGCCTGCAGTATTCACACAGTAGCGTGCTGAAAGTAGCTGCTCACCGCACCCTCTGCCTCCCAGGTTCAAGCAATTTTCCTGACTCAGCCTCCGAAGTAGCTAGGATTACAGGCACACGCCACCACACCCGGCTAATTTTGTATTTTTAGTAGAGATGGGGTTTCACTATGTTAGCCAGGCTGGTCTCAAACTCCTGACCTCAGGTGATCTGCCCGCTTCAGCCTCCCAAAGTGCTGGGATTACAGATAAAGCAAAGTTTTGAGCTTTAAGACCAGAAGGATCAATTTCTATGTTTATCAGAAAAAAAGAAAAAAAAAAAAAAACTATCTATGGGGCTATTAGGTCTTTTTCCGTTGGAAGTGGACTTTCTGTTCTGCCTAACTTTGTTTCCACTCCAAGCTCCTTACCCTCAGGTTGGGAGACAGAGGGACTCTTCTGTGGAAGGAAGCCCTGGTGGCTCAGGCTCAAGAGTTCACAGTGGCCAGAGTCTAGCCCTGTCAGCCACTTGTGTTCCATGGCTGATGGAGAGGAGGGACCTGCCCAGCTGCAGTGGCTGTTCACACTCTGGCCCCTTTCCAAGCGGTGCTGGGCTTCTCCCATCCTCAGGCTGCTGCTCCTGCCAGTGCTCCCCTCAGCGTCCTCCTGCACAGACCTCAGCAACACTGGCTTCTGGGCCTGATTCCCACCCACTGGCATTTTGGGCCCTTGGGTGATGTCTTGCCGTTAAGTTCTGTCCTAAATGCAACCCATGGGTTTTTCTTTTTCTATCTGGTAATTCTGTCTGTTTCTATTTGGGATTTAGGGAGATTTGGAAACTATGCCTCAGGTAGCACCATGTCTCTAGGACCCACCCCTCCCCCTCAAAACAATCCTTGATCCTAGTAAACGAAAATTCAGAGCAAAAAGGAAATAGAAAGACTTGGTTTAAAAATAAAAGGTTTCTACTTAAACCCCACAGCAAACACTGTGTGTAGTGATGAACCTTTGGTGCTTTCTCTTGAAAATCAGGAACAATCAAGGATTCTTTTAATTTTATTCAGCATCATCCTGGGTGTTCAAAGTAATGTTGCCACAGGAAAAACAATAGAAATGGGAGTTTTAAAGATTGGAAATGAGAAGTTAAATTCTCCTTAGTTTCAAATGA
Organism: Nomascus leucogenys; assembly: GCF_006542625.1. Lineage (NCBI taxonomy): Eukaryota > Metazoa > Chordata > Mammalia > Primates > Hylobatidae > Nomascus > Nomascus leucogenys. The sequence continues at coordinate 29,374,728 of NC_044405.1, forward strand.
TGAGCTCATGTACATAGAAAATTCCAAGAAAATCAATGACAGAGTGTAAGAACTAATAAGAGAACTTGCAAAGGAAAAGAGCTAAACATACGGTTTGATATGAAGACAATATGTGAATAATTTATATAGACATATATATAAGATTTATATACTAAGACAACGTAATAGAAAGCTGTTCCCCATTCACACTAGTAAAACATCCCTGTGAAATACCTAGAAATTAATCCAAAGAGGAATATTTTAGACCTATAGAAGAAAATGATAGAATTCTAAATGGAACTATTGTACTATGTAACTGCAAGGCAAGATGAGATGAACAATTATAGTTTCCTCCTACATATTTAAAAGCTCAATGCAATCCCAATCAAAATCATAGTACTTTAAAAAATACTTGAAAAGCTTTCTAAAATTAATCGAGGACAAGCTAGAACCAGCGTTTTCAGAAAATAAGATAGTGGCACCTTCCCTATGAGCTGTTAGGATATATTACGAAGCTGAATAACATGGATAGAACATCTGGAATGGGTTCAAGGACAGATCAAGAGATTAATAGAACAAAATACAAAATACAGATTTCAGAAGCAGACTATACAAACATTTCTATCAGACGAAAGAGATGTTTCAAATGGGAGATGGAGAGAGTAAACTAACTTTAAAAAAGGACAGTTGGCTATTGGTGGAAGAGAAAGATTAATATGTCATACCTCACAGAAGTCATATCAGCAAATGGGGCAAAAAGTTAAATCTAAGCAATAACAATGAAACCAATATCAGCAAAATTCGGCCTGTTTCCAATCTCGGGGAGTGTGCTGTATAGAAGTAATGATGGGTTGGAAATATTTGGAGGGCATATGATGGACAGAGGATCCCCAGCCCTAAATCCACAAGAAAAACACACATAGCATGATAGGAAATGGGCTAGGAATGTGAACAGGAAACAGCGTGGAGGGCCATGCGCTTAGGCCGTAGTGGGTTCCCAGCAGCTGTCAGTGCAGAGGGCAGGGAGCTGAGAGCAGATCAGGCTGAGCCGGGGTCACGCGGGGTCCCCCAGCCACTGAGGGCACTGGGCAGCAACCATGCAGGCCCTGCCCCTCCAGGCTCCACCTCACTTTCTGTGGCATTTCTGTGCCTGTTCTGACCACAGCCACAGCAGCACCACGTCCATCAGGCTGCGGCCGGCCTGGCTGTGGGGTGACTGCAGCATCCCAGGGGCGGGCATTCTCGTCAGCGTTTTGATCTCTGCCGCTGGCCTGGAGGAGCTTGTCTCACAGTCTGAGGACTGACTGCTCTGTGCCCACCCAGGGTGGCGGAGCCCCATGCGCTGCCTGATCTTACCACTGTCCCCGCTGACGGCCTTTCCCACAGGACATCACAGGCAGCTCATGCTCCCCGCTTGGACCAAGCCTTAGAGGGATGAGAGTGTCGCTGACTGTGTGCCCACACTGGCATCATCTGTGGGAACCCAGGCTCCTCATCCCTACACCTCTGTGGAACCTGCTGCCCCCAGAGGAGAACCTGGGCAGCACCCGGGTTTTGGGGAATCCTGTGCATCCGTCCGCCCACCCCATGATGCTTTTGTCCTCATCGAGTCCCTTGTCTCCTGTGCAGGTGCAGCAGCCCCTCACTCTCCCCTTGCGTTGCTGCTGAATGGGCAGAACCCTCGGGCGGGCGGCACACAGGGAGGGTGACCAGGCCTGGAGGCTGTAGTGCCCAGACCCCAGACCAGCTTCCTGGAAGGTGACTCTGCAGGGCGGGCTCTCCCAGGTGAGAGAGTGGGTGGGACGGTCCTGGAGCCTGGAGAGCCCCACAGCCCAGGGCACAGCAGCCAATGACCAGGCTCAGGAAGACCCGGGCACAGGGGCTGAGCCGGGACTGAGCCTTCCTGGGAGTGACCGTGAGTCCCACCTGGTGAACCCCTGGAGGAATTAGGCCACTGTCCCCTGTGACTTCTAGGTTAAGTCACTCATTCCTAAAAATAATCATGGCTGGAGGAGACCAATGTCAGCTCAAAACCGTGTGTCCCCAGGAGCACAACAGAAAAGAGAATCAGGTGACCAAGGAGAGTTTATTGGGGAGCAGAAGGAGGTGCTGACAGGTTCAAGTCGAGGCTAAGTGACCCAGAGCAGAGAAGCTGGGAGGGAGGACAGGGGACCCAGCAGGCAGGTGGGCATCTGCTGGGAGGCAGGAGCTGGGGAGCTGCAAGGATGGAGGCTCCTGGGAGCAAAAAGGGGGAGGTCGCCTCAGCACAGGGGAGACACGGGGACCCATCCTAGGTGGGGGCAGCCACCTAACCCAGGTCAGGAACTGAGCCCAGCTGGCCCAGGGGGGCGTGCACATCAGCAGCTGGACTCCTGGCCTGAGAAGAGGGCTCAGCAGGCCGGGCGGGAGCACGCGGGGCGGCAGAGGAGGGACACGCAGGAGGCCGGGCGGCAGCAGCTGGCCTGGCAGGAGGAGGCAGGGGCACAGCAGGAGGAGACAGGCACGCAGCAGGCAGGCCTGCATACGGGGCGGCAGAGGAGGGACACGGAGGAGAAGGGTCTGTAGCAGGAGGTGGTGCCGCAAGCCGGCTGGCAGCTAGACTGCTGGCAGCATGAAGTGGAAGCCCCAGAGCAGACAGGCACACAGCAGACGGGTTTGCAGCAGACAGGCTTGCAACGGACGGGCACATAGCAGGCCTGCTGGCAGGGGGAGGAGGTGCAGCAAGCTGGCTGGCAGCTAGACTGCTGGCAGCATGAAGAGGAATCCTCAGAGCAGGTGGGCACATAGCACACGGGCTTGCAGCAAACAGGCACACAGCAGGACTGCTGGCAGGAGGAAGAGGCACAGCAAGCTGGCTGGCAGCTAGACTGCTGGCCGCATGAAGAGGAATCCTCAGAGCAGGTGGACACACAGCACACAGGCTTGCAGCAGATGGGCTTGCAGCAGACGGGCATGCAGCAGGCCTGCTGGCAGAGGGAGGAGGTGCAGCAAGCTGGCTGGCAGCTAGACTGCTGGCAACATGAGGGTGTGCAGGAGCTGGTGCAGCCTGATTGGCAGGGGCTGGGCTCACAGGCTGCCTGGCAGCAGGGGCTGGACACACAGCTCCCTGGGGTGCAGACCAGGGTCAGGCAGGGGGCCGGGGCGCAGCAGCTGGGGGCACAGCATAGGGGCTCACAGCAGCTCTCTGGGCAGTCGTCCACCTGCCAGGAGTCAGAGCAAGTGCTGGAGCAGATGGACATGGTGGACGCGGCCATGCTGGGGTGGGGAGGAGGTGAGCTGGGGGAGGTGTGAGTGAGTGTGGGAGTGAGTGTGTGTGTGAGTGGTTGAGTGAGTGTGTGAGCTTCGTGGGGCTGTCAGGCTTTTATACCCCTCCTGGCCTTGTTGTTCCAGGGCCCACAGCCTCCCCTTCCTGGTTGCTGAGAGGCGGCGTGTGTCATGATTAGGGATGTTTGTTTGCCTGTGATGTGGCCCAGCTCATAAATCTGTCATGTCTGGGCTGTAGCCTGTCCCATGTGGATCCCTGGGGGCAAGAGTGGAGGTGGACCTGGTCCCAGCACCCCACCAGTGCAGCCCGGGTTGTAAGAAGGGGGCTGTGGAGGCAGGGGTGGCCCTTCAGCCTTATGCAAAGTGTGGCATGGCAAGGCGAGAGCTGTCCCACCCACGATTATGGGGGTGTCTCCTCCCTAAAGCGGGTCCTCACTGAAGGGGCAGAAGCAGCTGGTAGAAGCATAGGATCACGGGAGCAGCCGGAGAGAAGGTGCAGCAGAGGCCGGTGAGCCCCACAGTGGTGGCCCTGCACATTCCTTCCCCCATCCCCATCACTGGAGGAGTTAGAGCCCCAAACAGGGAGAAGGGGAGCAAGGAAGGAGAGCCCATGCCCCTCCCCGCGGCCTTCCCCGAGGTCCACTCAGACGTTCATGTGGGAAGGCTGGGGATAGGACTGGGCTTCAGATAGGAAAGAAAAGTTTTGAACTGGTCCATCCTGGGCTATGGATTTGGTTCTGCTCTTAAAGGCCATAGCTTTATGATGTGCTCCAATCATAGATAACTCAAGTCCCATTATCAATATTTCTTTCTTTCTTTTTTTTTGAAACGGAGTCTCACTGTCGCCCAGGCTGGAGTGCAGTGGCGCGATCTCGGCTCACTGCAGGCTCCGCCCCCCAGGGTTCACGCCATTCTCCTGCCTCAGCCTCCCACGTAGCTGGGACTACAGGCACCCGCCACCTCGTCCGGCTAATTTTTTGTATTTTTAGTAGAGACGGGGTTTCACCATGTTGGCCAGGATGGTCTCGATCTCCTGACCTCATGATCCGCCCGTCTCGGCCTCCCAAAGTGCTGAGATTACAGGCGTGAGCCACTGCGCCCGGCCCAATATTTCTTAAATTTTTTTTTTGTACAGATGGGGTCTCAAGTGATCCCTCCTGCCTTGGCCAAAGCACTGGGACTGCGGGCGTGAGCCCTGTGCGTGGCCATCATCAGTGTTTGTGCACCCCACGTGTCTTCCCTGTTCCTGTTCATTGTCCTTGCTGTCCTCAGCTTCCTTTCTTCAAACGTAAGCTGCATGTGAGCAGGGAGCGTGTTTGTCTTGTTCACCACTCAGTCTTCAAAGGCCTAAAATAATGCCTGGCGCAAGGAAGAGCCTTTATAAAAATGGGCTGAAATAATAAACTTTTTTGGAGAAATTATTGAAGAGTAATTTTGAGCTCTGAAAATGATTCCATTGTGCCACCTTTTTCTTATGCTGTATAAAATGCTCTGTCAAGTTCTCCTTTCATGTGTGGGGAACTGGCTAGACTGGCCATCTAGCTGAGAAAAATTAGGAAATCTGGTTTACAAACAAAATTTCTGTTCGAAGGGGCCGGGAGGTATCAAGACAGCTGAGACTTGAGTGAGTGAATCCGCATTAGAGAGAAAGTGCACAGAAGTGACTCCAATATTCCTTGTGGATTTTCTTATTGAGGCATTTACCAATTTACAGACCACAGCCAAGAGGCTGAGAGGCTGATCAGCTGGGCAGAGCTTTTAGTAGTCTCATGGAAATAGAAGAAAAAAACCACAGAGTTCAGGACCTGACAAGGTGGAGGGATTCTAGTAAAAAAACCCCTAGGTTTTCAGCTGGAAATGCTGAATGTAAGTGAAGGGCTATTCCCTCGGAGGAAGGAAAAACCAGAAAGAATGAAGCCCACCTTTAAATCAGCTCGTACTGAACTCATACGATCTGCCTGTAGCCTAACTGCCTCCCAGAAACGGAAGTCATCTCTTCTGGGGACAGCAGCATCAACGGAGGCTCAAATCATCTTACAAATTTTCATAAAGTCCTTCATTCAGTCAAAAAATTACTAGGGATACTAGAAGACAAGACCAACTGACCAAAAGACCAAGAGGAAAAAACAAACAAAAGAAACAGACGTGCAGGAGATCTAAATATTAGCATTGTGACACTGGAATTTAAAGTAATGCTGATTAACTTGCTCAAGAAAATAGAGAACAAATGGAGAATTTCAGTGTCAAACTGGATTTATTAAATGGAATCAAACAGAAATTCTGGAAACGAAGAACACAATAGCTGAAATTAAGAACTAGGTAGCTTAGCTTTACAACATATAGACAAAACCAAAGAGAAGATTAGTAAAGGAAGGGAGATGAAGAAATTTCAAGCCTGAATACAGAGATGGGAAAGAAAAGAGGGAAATAAAGAAAGTGGAGCAATAAACATGCCTATATTTTGTGAAAATTTATGGGAAAAATGATTGAAATCCTACAAGGAGAGGAGTAAAATAGGTGTAGTAAAATATTTGAAGATATAATGGACAAGAACTTTAACCTGATGAAATGCATAGATGCAAAGAGCATTTAAGAATCTTTAGGCCAGGCATGATGGCTCACACATGTAATACCACCACTCTGGGAGGCCAAGGTGGCCCTGGTTGAAGATGAGCCAGGACAATATGGCAAAACACAATCTCTACAAAAAATATAAAAAATTGGCCCACTTTGGTGGTACATTTGTAGTCCCAGCTACTCAAGAGGCTAAGGAGGAGGATCACGTGAGCCTGGGAGGTAGACGCTGCAGTGAGCCAAGATTGCACCATTGCAGTCTAACCTGGGCAACAGAAGGAGACCTGATAAAAAAAGAAAAAAAAGAAAAGAAAAAGAAAAAGAAAAAAAGGAACCCTCCAAACCAAGAATCTTTAGCAAGTGAACACAAAGAAAACTACACCTGGGCACATTGGGGTTGAAATCCAAAGACAGAAAAATTTAAAAACAGCCAGAGGAAAACAAGACATATTACCTTCAAAGAAGCAACAATAACATTTACAGATGACTTCTCAGTAGAAATGATGAAAGGCAGAGGACAATGGAATGATATATTTACTGTCTGAAAGAAAAGAAGCACAAAGCTAGAATTCTATACCTGGAAGAAGATTCTCCCAAATGAGAACAGAATAATGACATCCTCTAGACACCAAGAGGATGTGTCACCAGCAAGATCTGCACTACAGAAAATACTAAAGGGAGTGTTAGGTAGAACAAAAACAAGCACAGATGAAAGCAAGAAGTTGATAAGGAAATGAAGTGTAACAAAAGAAGAACACATGGGGGAAATCTAAATGAATATTGGCTGTATAAAATGTCTTGTAAGTTGTAAAATATTTATAGAAATAAAATACATGGCAAGAACACAAAATTCATGGAGTTAAAGTGGCTTAAGCACACTGTACCATCTGAAAAATAATATAAGGTCTAATTTACATTAGACTTTAAAAAGTCATGGATTCATGTTATAATCTCCACTATAATAATAAAGGAATATACAACTCACTAGGAAGTAGATGCATGTACTCGGCTGAATCATGCCTCCCCAAAAGTTGTCTCCACCCAGAACCTCACAATATGACCTTATATGGAAATAAGATATTTGCAGATATAATTAGTTAAGTCATACGGGATCATAGTGAACCTTAAATCCAGTGTCTAGTGTCTTTACCAGAGAAAGGAGAAGGAAGTTCAGACATACACACAAAGGGAAGAAGATGATATGACAACAGAGGCAAAGACTGGAGTGAAGATAGAAGCCAAGGGACCCCAAGGTTTGCTGGGTGCCACCAGAAGCTAGAAGGAGCAAGGACAGATTCTCCCTTGGAGCTCAGAGAAAGCATTGCCCTGTGGAAACCTTCATTTCAGGTGCCTGGCCCTAAGAACTATGAGAGAATAATTTTCCATTGTTTTCAGTCACTCTTTTAGTGTAATTAGCTATGGTAGCACTAGGAACCAATACAATGAAGGAATAAAAAAACCTAAAACACTCAATCCAAAAGCAGTAAAGCAAGGAGATAAAAGGGAGTAGATTCCTTGCATAAGCAAAACCACAGTGAGATGGGAGGTTTAAGCTCAAACGTATCAGCAAAGCCCCACATTCTTGCCAGTCCTGCACGTCAGATGTATCATTCCTTTAGTCAACACAGCTGTATAGAGAGAGTTCACTGGGGTTTAAGTTTGCATTGTCCTGGCGATTCATGATGTGAAACATGTTTTCATGTGTTTATTTGCCATCCATATTTGTTCTTTAGTGAAGGGTCTATTTAAGTCATATATTATATGGCAAAATACTAAACGCTGTGGGATTCTGTAGATGTGATATTATGGCAATAGTAATAATAATAAGATGAAAAAATCAGTGCCTATTAGGGGCTAGAGTGGGGATGTGGAATGACTACAAAGGGGCATGAGGGAAATTTATGGGATGATGAGAGGAGTCTATGTATTGATGGTGTTGGTGGAGACACAACTGTCTATATTTGTCGAGACACAGAATCCAAGAAAAGGAAAAGTCCCAAATATATCATATTGATTAAATGAATCTAAGATTAAAAGCCATTCTACAAAGCAAACTACGGACCCAAAGATTTTCACCAAAGAATGCTCTCAAATAATTGGGAGAGAAATAATGCTAGGCTTAAATTTCTCAGCTTGTTTTATTAGGCCATCATAATTTTCCAGAACTTAGGAAGTGGGACCTGAAGTATTGGCCTCTAGTGAGAGCAACTGAGGAATGCTATGTCCTGCCTGGGGCGGGGGGGCCACATGGATGTTACCTGGGGACATGATGGCCTGGCTGGGGAGGAGCCAGCCACAGGCCAGGAGAATGGCCAGGAACAAAGGATAATGAGGAAGCCACTGTCATGCAGAAGCTGGAGCAGACTGATCAGCAGGGGCTGGGCCCACAGGACATTATGTGCTGATGAAAGTGAACCCATCAAGAAGATATACCAATTGTAAATATATACATATCTAATATCAGATCACCAAAGTATTTGAAACAAAAATGGACAGACATGAAGAAAGAAATAGACAGTTCCGGTTCTACAATAAGAGTTAGAGACATCAGTGAGCCATTCTCTGTAATTAAAAAAAAAGAGGCCAGGCGTGGTGGCTCACGCCTGTAATCTCAGCACTTTGGGAGGCTGAGGCGGGCGGATCACAAGGTCAGGAGATCGAGACCATCCTGGCTAACACGGTGAAACCCCGTCTCCACTAAAAATACAAAAATTAGCCAGGCATGGTGGCGGGCACCTGTAGTCCCAGCTACTTGGGAGGCTGAGGCAGGAGAATGGCGTGAACCCAGGAAGCGGAGCTTGCAGTGAGCTGAGATCGCACCACTGCACTCCAGCCTGGGCGACAGAGCGAGACACTGTCTCAAAAAAAAAAAAAATTAATTAATTAATTAATTTTGTAAAAAAGAATTAAATTGACATTCAGTAAAGAAATAGAGGATTTGAAGAACCCCCTAAACACATCTAACATAGATGCAGAAACACCCAACTCAACTAACAGCAGACAACACACTCTTCTCAAGTTCACATGGGACAGTTGCCGTATTAGACTATACCTTAGGCCACAAAACTAGTCTTAATAATTTAAAATGATCAAACTCATACAAACTATCTTCTCTGATTATAATGGAAAGAAACTAGAAAACAACAGAAGAAAAACTGGAATTCACAAATATGTGTATATTAAATTACACACTCTCAAACAACCAAGGAGTCAAAGGAGAAACTCAAAGAGAAGATAGAAAATACTCTGAGATGAATAAAAAAAGCAAACCAAAACTTATGAGATGCAGTGAAAGCAGTATATAGAGGGAAATTGATAACTGAATGCTTACATTTTTTAAAAAACAGAAAGATCTCAAATCATTAATCTAACTTTATACCTTAAGGAACTAGAAAAAGAAGAGCAAACTGTATCCAAATTTAGCAGAAGGTAGAAAATAAAGACTAGAGCACAGAAAAATGGAATAGGAAGTAGAAAATCAGTAGAATCAATGAACCTCAAAGTTGGTTCTTTGAGAAGAGCAACAGATTTGACAAATCTTTATCTGTCTAGATCTTTATCTAGACAAATATTTATCTAGATTAAAAGATGACAGATTCAAATAATTAAAATCATAAATGAAAATGGGAATATCATTACTGACCTTACATTAATAAAAAGGATTATAAAGAATACTATGAAAATTTGTACACCAACAAATTAGATAACTAATATGTAATGGAAGAATTCTTATAAACACACAAACTACCAACATGGCTACCTTTCCTTCATATGGATCCAGGTTACTGTCTAGTGCCCTTTTATTTCAGCCTGAATTAGCATTTCTTGTAAGGCAAGTCAATTGGCAATGAGCTCTTTCAGGTTTTATTTACCTTGAAATGAATCACTTTCTCTTCAGAGTCTCACTCTGTTGCCCAGGCTGGAGTGCAGTGGTGCAATCTCTGCTCACTGCAAGCTTCGCCTCCCGGGTTCCCACCATTTTCCTGCCTCCGCCTCCTGAGTAGCTGGGACTATAGGCTCCCGCCACCAGGCCTGGCTAATTTTTTGTATTTTTAGTAGAGATGGGGTTTCACCGTGTTAGCCAGGATGGTCTCAATCTCCTGACGTCGGGATCCACCTGCCTTGGCCTCCCAAAGTGCTGGGATTACATGAGCCACCACGCCTGGCCCCTCTTTCATTTTTGAAGGATAATTTTGTCAGATGCTGATGTCTTTTTGGTTGTTGGTTTCCCCTGCCCCTGTACTCCAAGGCAGCATGTGAAATATGTCATCCCAATGCCTCTGGCCTCCACGGTTTCTGATGAGAAATCCGCTGTTAGTCTTCTGTCCAGCAGCTTTCTAGATTCTGTTTTGACTTTTGAGAATTTGATTACACTGTGTTTTTGTGTGATTCTCTTTGAGTTTATTCTACTTGGGGTTCACTGAGTGGCTTGAATGTGTAGATTAATATGTCTTCTCAATTTGGGAAGTTTTGGCCATTAGTTCTTCAATTATTTTTTCTGCTCCCCCTGTCTCCTCTCCATCTGGAAATCCAGTTAAGTGTGTTGGTATGCTTGATGGTGTCCCACAGGTCTTCTAAGATTTGTGCATTTTTCTCCATTCTCACATCTACTCCCCTCTGTCTCAACTACTCCTCAGACTAGAGTATGTTAATTCGTCTGTCTTTATGTTCACTAATTCTGCCACCTGATAAAATCTGCTGTTGAAACCCTATCATGAATTATTTATTTCAGTTGTTGTAGTTTTCAATTCCAGATTTTCTGTTCGGTTTCTTTTTAAAGTTCCTATCTCTTTATTGATATTCTCTATTTGGTGAGGCACCATTCTCCTGGTTTATCTTAATTCTTTGTCTGTGATTTTATTTAGTTTTTTGAACATGTTTAAGAGAGTTGATCGAAAGGCTTTATCTAGTAAGTCCAATTCTGGGCTTCCTCAGGAAGATTTTCCATTAATTGCTTTCCCCCCACGAGTAGCTCATATTTCTTCCTGCTTTGGTGAAAACCAGACAGTGACTATTACGATGGGATATTTCTGGGTATCAGGTTCTCCTCCCTCTGCACAGTTTGCTGTTGCTGATTGTCGTGGATTGTGGTTGTTTTTGCTTGTTTATGTCAAGTTAAAAAATAGTTTCTTCATCATGTGTGCTCACTTTCTATTAGCTTGGTGCTAAGACAGTAATTTGACAGAGAGTTCCTTAAATCCCTGGAATCAAAAAATTGTTTTTCTTCAGGGTTTGTAGCTGGGCTCTGTGTGTTGGTCCACACCCCTCAGCCCTCGGCTGGGGAGTTTGCAACTCTGCCTTCCCCTTCACTTCCTGCTTGCATCTTCACTTCCTGCTTGCACCTTTACTTCCTGCTTGCACCTTCCCTTCCTGCTTGCTCAGAGCCTGAAGTTCAGCCAGAGGTGAGCACTGAGAGCTTCTCAGGTCTTTTCTGTGCCGGTGCCCCATCATGGGCATGCGTGGGGGCCTTCTGGACTCCCAAGAATCAGTGGGATTTCCCAACTCCATTATTCCTCAAAGCATGTCATCTTCCAGCTTTTCCTCCCAGGCTTTTTGGGCGTGCCCAGTGTTTTCTGGCTGATACCTTTGGCCCCAGGTGGCACTGGCTGTTTAATGTTCTGACAAAGCCTCAGTGTAGCTGCTCTCTGCCTTGAGTCTGAGTTGGTGAAATAAGGCAAGCCCTGTGTGTTAGTCCTTCAGGGAGCTGCCAGATGGGTAGAAACGGACAACTGCACTGCCTTGCAAACAAGGTCCCCTCTGCTTCCCTGGCAGCAGCACCCCACACCAGGAACTCAGGCTGCTGTCTTCCTGACTGTCATCCAGCTGGGGAGGGGGGATGGGGCAAGGGGAAGTTAAAATCCACAAGGTTCTATTGGATTGTGCTGCTTTCTCTTGATTATGCGTTCCCTTGACTGCTGCAAACCTTCAGGTATTTTCCAGAGTTCAGATAAAATTGAACTCCAGCCCCCTTTGTTGGGGTGGGTGGGTGGACGGCAGGTGGGGACAGGAAGGTCTTGGGGAAGCGATGGTGGAGGAAGCCCAGGACAGCGTGGGACCACGTCCAAACCAGAGGGTGGGAGAACAGGTGACCGTGTAACATGAGTGCAGATGGAGCCAGACAGTTTCAAACAGGACTGAATGAATCCGAGAGTAGACTCCACGAAATACAACTGCAGAGCTGGGGGACGCTGGCCGGGGGTGGCCGGGGGCGGTGGGTTTGTTTATTTGGGTTTTGGCAGTTTCTGATGTTCCATGGTGGGACTGGCCCTCACAGTTCCCCGCTGCGCCATTTCCTCTGACATCGGTATTCACAGGCACAGTTGGGAACCATCTTTGGAGAGCATTTCTCAGTATCTCTATGAATTTGAAATCCATGAACACTCCGCGCTAACAATGCCACTTCTAGGAATTTAGGCAAAAATGTACCTAAGTGTGGAAAGGTATATGGTAGAAACACCCACAGAGGTGTTAGAAATAGAACTCAGAGTCATAGGGAAAACGAGCACTTAGACAAAGGATTTTTTAACAAAGCAAATTTATCTTTGAGCAGAGAAGTGGTTGCCACGAGAGCACACAGAACAAAGGAGAGTGAAAGTTTTTATTTTTGACGCAAATCCTGCCCCTGTGCCCTTTTTTAACTGGCTGGGGTCGGACCGCACAATCTCAGCTAGACCCTATTGGCTAAACATTTAGGGGAAGGGGCCGTCTGCGGCGAGCTAGAGAGTCAGTCTTTCTCAAGTAAGGAAAGGAATGTGAGCTGGTGCTGATGAGGCCACTGGTGCTGTGGCATGCCTGGGCGTGTAGGAAAAGCAGAAAGAAGGAAAGAAGAAGAAAGACATGGGGAGGGGTACTGGGAATTAAACAATAAAGGACTGATCAGGTTGTTTGAAGAGAAACCTTGCCATATCTCACAAGAGGTATTGTTTGTAATAATGAACAACTGGAGAGACATCAGGGCCATCCACGTGGCGTTGCAGACATCAAGTGCAGCGTGTTCACACTTTGGAACGCTGCTCACCTTGCTGAAGAAAACCATGAGAAAGTATTTTTTTAAATCAACCTGGCAAAAAAAGAATAATGTGTGCCCCCCACATTGTGATTGTATAGCTGTGGAGAAGTCAAGGCTCAGGGCCTCTTGCGGGCAACGTGGTGACAGTCACCTCGCCAGTGTCCCTTGCCTGCAGTTGCATTTCTAGGAGTCTGTTCTCAGATTTACTCAATCCTGTTTGAAAGCACATCTGGCTACATCTGGACCTGTGTGTCCATGTGTTTCTCTTGCCCTCTGGTCTGCATGTGTCCCCATGCTGTCCCAGGCTTCCTCTGCCGTTGGGGCCTTCCTGTTCCCACTGGCCCTCCGCCCACCCAGCCCAGCACAGGGAACTCTGGAGGCCGCGTCTCTGTTCTCTGCTCTGCATCCCAGCTGTAAGCCTGGTGCAGGAACAGAGGGCGTCCCTGAGCGTATATGAGTGTGCACAGGAGGCCAGGATGCCAAAACTATCCCTGAGTGGAACTCCCTGAGCGCAGGGACAGCTGGAGCCCAAGTCTACCCCCGTCTCCCACCTCCCAGCACAGCTGGGGCCTGCCACCCCCTGGGACAGCCCCAACCCTTGCCATGGGAAGGAGCTGCTTCTACCCACAGTGAGTGGGGCGTTGGCCTGAGCCACGTGGTGTCCGTGGGACTCAGCCAGTGAGCAAGGCCTTTGGGCCCCACAGGACCCGGGAGGGGAGCCGGACAGCAGAACATGCCACGAGGTGGACAGGAGCTTCCAGGTGTCACACAAGAGCCCCCCGAGACCCCCTAGCTGGGGATGTAAAGAGATCCACGGGGCCCAGCCCCCCAGAGCCAGGCCAGGCCCCACTCTGCCCCCTCCTGCCCTGGGTATGCAGAGTCAGCACAGAGTCAGCTGGGGCCGTAGAGGCTTTATTGGTGCTCAGAGGCAGAGGGTGACACTCCTGGGTGCGAGACACGGGTCAGGAGGGCCCATCCCCGACCAGCGACCAGCGGAGGGTTGTGGTCTGCAGCCAGGAAACACCGTGAGGAGCAGCCAGGGCTCGCCCACCCTGGGGGAGGTCAGGGAGGAGCCAGTGAGCATCTCAGACCCCATCCCTGGCCTAGGCGGCTGTGGGTGGGGCTGCTCCTTCTCTGTGGTTGAGCTGTGCTGGGGCTGGGTGGGCTGGGAGGTCCAAGGATTGGCAGGGAGGTGGGGCCTGAGCCCGGCTGGCCCTGGGGGACATGGCCGTCAGCAGCTGGACTTCTGGCCTGAGGAGAAGCTGCAGGAGGCCGGGCAGGAGCATACGGGGTGGCAGAGGAGGGACACGCAGGAGGCTGGGCGGCAGCAGCTGGGTTGACAGGAGGAGGCGGGGACACAGCAGGAGGAGACAGGCACGCAGCAGGTGGGCCTGCACATGGGGCGGCAAAGGAGGGACATGGAAGAGGAGGGTCTGCAGCAGGAGGTGGTGCAGCAAGCTGGCTGGCAGCCAGACTGCTGGCAGCACAGAGAGGAAGCCCCAGAGCAGACAGGCACACAGCAGACGGGCTTGCAGCAGACAGGCTTGCAGCAGACGGGCACACAGCAGGCCTGCTGACACAGGGAGGAGGTGCAGCAAGCCGGCTGGCAGCTAGACTGCTGGCAGCATGAAGAGGATGACTCAGAGCAGGTGGGCACGCAGCATACAGGCCTGCAGCAGATGGGCACACAGCAGGACTGCTGGCAGGAGGAAGAGGCACAGCAAGCTGGCTGGCAGCTAGACTGTTGGCAGCACGAGGGTGTGCAGGAGCTGGTGCAGCCTGATTGGCAGGGGCTGGGCTCACAGGCCGCCTGGCAGCAGGGGCTGGACACACAGCTCCCTGGGGTGCAGACCAGGGTCAGGCAGGGGGCCGGGGCGCAGCAGCTGGGGGCGCAGCAGGGGGGCTCACAGCAGCTCTGTGGGCAGTTGTCCACCTGCCAGGAGTCGGCGCAGGCGCTGGAGCAGATGGACATGGTGGACGCGGCCATGCTGGGGTGGGGAGGAGGTGAGCTGGGGGAGGTGTGTGAGTGAGTGAGTGTGGGAGTGAGTGTGTGTGTGAGCCTGTCGGCTGCTGGGGCTTTTATATGCCCAGGGCCTGTGTTTTCCCAGCAGGAGACTCCGCAACGCCCTCCCCTTCCATGTTGGTGTTTGGAGCCGGGAGGACCCTCATTATTTCTGCTTCCTTTGCCATGACTTGTCCTCACTCTGCTCCTAACACTCGGCTGGTCCTGGGCAGGACCGGTGCCCCTGGCTGAGCCTGTCCCCCAGGAACACCAAGAGGGAAGGTGCGACCTCTCTGGAGCTGACCTGGTGACTTCCACCTGGCAGGTCCCGTGACTGTGCCCGGCGTGGGCCCTCAGCCCGGGGGAGGCCCAGCCTCTGTCTGCAGGGACCTCACGGGGTGGGCTGGCGTGGCTGCGACTGGGAGAGCCAGGATGGAGGTGCCTGGGTTGGGAAAAGACGCTTGAGGACAGCGCTTCCTGGCGCGCTCTGGGATCTTCTAAGATCCTGATGTCTGCCAAGGGCAGGAGGACAGAGAGGACCTCCCCTCCCCTAAGAAGGAGATGGAACGTTCCGGCAGGGCCTCTGGACAGTCAGCTCATTAGGAGGACAAGGTTTGGGGACTGGCCTTTGGGTCTGGACTGCCGTCCCCTGGAGCCCTGGTCAGGTGTTCTGAGAGGGGCGGGTACAGATCCGGGCCTGGGGGTGGGGAGGGGCCTCTGCCTTGGGGAGGTGGATGTGGAATGAGGGTCACTGCAGAGTGAAGGACACTTGGGGTGGGCAAAGCCAGCCTGTGCTTGGGAGGTCATCAGGCAGGACAGGCCCTGACCCCGGGGCAGGGACCATCACAGGCGAGCTCCTTTGTCTTGGGGCCTGAGCCCAGCACGGCCTGAAGCTGGTTCTCACCAGGAACCACCAACATCTCCTAATGTCCTTCCAGCCTCTTTCAGCTGGGGATGAGGCTACGGCAGCCTGGGATGGCCTTTCATGGTGGCCCAGAAAGCCTATAGCGCTAGGGAGGCTCACTGGAAGCTCTCCTGTCATAGTGTAGCAGGAGGTGAGCGGGCCCCTGGTCACCAGAACCTTTCTCCGTTGTCCTGCAGGGCCAGTCAAAGCAGCAAGCCGAGAAATAGAAATGAGACGTGAACCTCTGTTATTCGTGGGTGACACAATTGTCCACATAAAGATCTGAGTCACTGCCATTGTGACTGTCACTGGCCATGTGCACCGGCTGGACGTGGGATAAACTCACAGCCCCCAACAGCCCCTCCTCCCTGCACACCTGCCTCGCCATTGTGATGGAAATTCCATCTGAAGCTGGGGCCTCCAGCACGTGCCAGTCACTCCGCCCTCCATGGCTGTGGTCAAACTAGCCCCTCCGACCTCTCAGGGGTGATGTCTGTGAAGATTCAGCTCCCGACAAGATCCTCTCATCTGAAGACGCAGGGCAGTCAGCAATGGGAGCCAGGGCAAGAGCCGAAGGGAAGCCGAGGCAGCTGCGTTCCCTAATGGAGTGTGATGGGGGAGGGTCCCACAGACCTGGAGCCACAAGTTATAGCATGTGACTGTAGTGACAGCTTCGGCGATCTTAGAAAATGACCCCCCTAGTAGCACTGATGATGAAGCTGGCGAGGTCAGAGCACGTGGCTATGCCAGGTAGCATTCCAAGCACTTGGCATCTATTCATTCACCTAATTTTGGCATTAACTTCTTGTCGAAGTTACTATGGACAGATGCGGAAGCCTCAGCAGAGAGGTTGAGCAATCTGCTCAAAGTCACACAGAAAATAGTGACAGAACCAGGACTAGAAGCCAGCCAGTCTGTACCTAGGATCTACATTCTCAACCAGTGTGTCTCTGATTCTAAAAAAAAAAAAATGTTGAAGATGAAAGACAGCGAATCTTCAATACCAAATTTAATACCAAACAGCTGGATTAAAAATTCACATCAGAAGCAGAAGCAGAAGAGCAAAACTAACACCACAGAGAATCAATTCAATTTTAAGTCCAAACATGAGTTCTTCCAAACACCGAGGTAAAGGATAAAACCCACAAATACAATGAGAGAAAAGATAACAAACAGAGTGTATATTTAGCTGAGACAAAACATGAACATTCAATTGCTAGGGAGAAAAAAATAAGATCAAAGTAATAATCAAAGAAATAATTGAGGATCAGGCATTCTGGGCTGAATGGACAGAGGTGTGTGTATTTGGAGTAGAAGAACTTAATCAATTTCAAGAAAATCAGGCCTTCAGAGCCCACCCTAGACATGCATTGACAAGTTTTTCAATGTAGAAGACCTAAGAACAGGCCTCTCACAGGCCAGACGAATAATACATGATCTGGAAATGAACTGCATCAGGCTGACCTCAGACCCCTGTCCCACTAACTAGGGTATGGCAATATCCTCAGAGCTTCCAGGGTAATCTTTGGTGGACTAAGGCTCTAATTTTCCTTTTTTCAAATTATTACATCTTTCTCAAATAAAGATAACAGCAATGTATTTTCACAAAAGCAAGAGCTTAGAAAGTACTCCACCCAGGTATCCCTCTTGGAAAAAATACTTAAGGAAATATGACAAATGGCAAAGTGATTGTTACAGATGGAATGTTTGTATCCTCCCAAAATTCACATGTTGAGACCCTAATTCCAATATGATGGTATTAAGAGGTGGGGCCTTTGGGAGGTAATTAGGTCAGGAGGGTGGAGCCCTCAAAAATGGGATTGGTGCCCTTTAAAGAAGAAACCATGGAGAGATTATCGGGGCCATGTGAGGACAGCAAGAAGGTGGCTGTCTGTAGACCGGGAAGAGAGCCCTCTCCAGAACCCCACCATGTGGCACCCTGACTGATCCTGGACTGCCAGCCTCCAGAACTGGGAGAAAGAAATGCCTGCTGCTCAAGACCCTCCAGTCCACGGCAATTTGTTATAGCAGCCCCAGCTGACTATGAGAGAGAAGAAGCAAAGACAAGAGCTCCAGAACGTAGAGGCTGGGGTATCAAAGGGCTGGCCCGGATGCAAAGACAGGAAGACACTGACCTGTGTCCAGATAACCAATGTGCTCAGTTATAACTGCAAATGCAAATTTCACATCTTTTATAACAGATGCATACAACGGATGCATATTCAACATCCTAATTGAATAGCAATGGTAAGATTCTAATACTTTACTGCATGCTAATGTGAGAGGCCACTAACCACATGTGGCTCTTGAGTGATTGAAATGTGGCTTATGCCACTTGTTGAAATGGTAACATTCTGGATGTACCGGGTTAAATAAGATCTATTATTAAATTAATTTCACCTGTTCCTTTTGCCATCTTTAAATCTGGCTGTTATAATATTTAGGATTATATGTGTGGTTCTGTTTCTACTGGTTTATGCTGTATGTTGCTTTCAATTAAACAAGAAAGACTGAGAAGTGGGTGGGGGTGGACCCGTGGGCTGATGTTGGGGAGAGCAAGATTAATTCTGTTTTAAATAGAAATTCTCGAATTGCAGTTCCAGTCCTCACTTTAATAGTTAAAAAATAAACATAAAGGTAAACTTAAAAGCTATTTATTAGTACAATTAAAAACAGAATGTATATTTTTCAAAACAGCAAATAAAAGTAGAAGAGAAAAAACAAACCGTGGTGGATATTCTAAAGATGGAAAAGCAACCAAAACAGGAGGAAAACCTCAAAAGCAGAGAAGACCATGAAAATGTGAGGATGAGGAGCGAAGCAGCCAGTTGGAAAGGAAAGGAAATTGCACCTGATGTTTTCTATTAGATGAAAACATTTCTCAAAACGGTTTATAAAATAAAAACCGAAATAAGGTAACTAATGTCACAAATAAACAGTAATGGGAGGGAAAAGAGACGTCTCCCAGGTCCGACGGCTGCAGGGGCCCACACAGAGCCTCCTCTCTCATCCTCCCCAAGGGGTGACCCACACAGCCTAGAAATGGGGACTCCCACACTAGCAGGGCCCCCACATCCCACAGGATGAGCCAAAGGGAGGGCAGCCTGGCTCAGGACTCCCTGAAGATGCAGAAACTGTGTGCCCGTACAGAGTCCCACCCAATGGGAGACATGGGCACTTGGCTAGGCCAGCTGGCCAAGGGCTGTGGGAGATGGGTGGTGAGGGGCACCAGGATCTGAGAGCCCTAGCGTGAGAAGTCCCCTCCCAGTCCTTGTGTGGTGAGTCTCCCACTCTGGCCACACACACATCCCACCCCCCTTCACAAGCAGGGTGGAGGCTGCACACACACAGTCCTGGGGCTCAGGGCAAGGTGGCCTCACCCTGGGCTACTGATCAGACCCAGGACACAGAGCGGGCTGGGGACAGCCCTTCCTGCCATGCCTGCTCCCCTTGTCCTGGTAGCTGGGCTGGGAGCTTACAAAGGAAAATGACAGTGACAAGGGGCCTGTGTCCTTCCATCCTGGGTGCCTGTGACACTCGGACAGGGACTTCCAAGCGTGTATTGCATTTGCACAGACATGCCATCAAAACTGCAAAGGAATAAATGACTGCTGGGACAAGTTAATAGATACAGTGGTTCAAAGGAAAAGACCTACTCAAGAATTAAGGAATCCTTGCGAACAACAGGGGAAGGTTACAGAAAGTTTCCAGTTATTCTTAAGAATTAAGAAGTCGCGCCGGGCACGGTGGCTCATGCCTGTAATCCCAGCACTTTGGGAGGTCAAAGCAGGCAGATTGCGATGTCAGGAGTTCAAGACCAGCCTGGCCAATATAGTGAAACCCAGTCTCTACTAAAAATACAAAAATTAGCCAGGCATGGTGGTGCACACCTGTGGTCCCAGCTATTCAGGAGGCTGAGGGAGAAGAATAGCTCCAACCCCTGAGGCAGACGTTGCACTGAGCAGAGATCGCGCCACTGCACTCCAGCCTGGCAACAGAGTGATACCCGCTCTCAAAAAAAAAAAAAAAAAAAAAAAAAAAAAAAAAAAAAAAGGCCGAGTGCAGTGCAGTGGCTCATGCCTGTAATCCCAGCACTTTGGGAGGCCAAGGCGGGTGGATCACAAGGTCAGAAGTTCAAGACCAGCCTGGCCAAGATGGTGAAACCCCGTCTATACTAAAAATACAAAAAAATTAGCTGGGCGTGGTGGCGGCACCTGTAATCCCAGCTACACAGGAGGAGAGGCAGGAGAATCCCTTGAACCCGGGAGGTGGAGGTTGCAGTGAGCCGAGATCGCACCACTGCACTCCATTCTGGGCAACAGAGCCAGACTCTTTCTAAAAAAAAAATAGAAGTTGCTCCAGGGATTCCAGTTCTGGAAACTGGCTGGTGAGATTGTTTGACCCATCATCCTGCTGAAAACAATTGAAAACACTAGGAAGAATCTTCCTAGTTGCAACAGGAAACTGGAAAAGGAATAAAGAATTACAGGATTACAGGCCCAAATCAAAGGCGGGGTCTTTGCCCTTTTTGTGCAAGGGAACTTCCTGGCTACCTCGTGAAAGCTTTGGAGGTTTCCAGATGAGTAAAAGGAAACCAACTTCATGACAACATGGCTATTACACTATGAAAAAGCAAACTGGTGATACAGCATGTACTTCCCTAGGGAACACGTGCCTGGTGAGACCCAGCAGGTGCATCTCGCACCACCGTAATTATTAAGCAGCAGTGGCCAGAATGAGGTTTTGAGCATTTGCAGCCGGCATAATGTGACGCCACGCATCTCATTCCTGTTGGTGACAAAGCTGCAGGTGCCACCGTAGGTTTTGTCGGCTACATTCATAGTTGATTGAAACACTGTATTTCAGTTAGATGTTTGGGAAAATAAAGATGCTTTTTTTTTTTCTTCTCATCCAAGCTCACAGACAGCAGGTGAACGACTCCTGCTCTAACCCATAGCATTTAGAAACACCCAGAATTCACTTCGTTCTTGAGGGCATTTGCTGGTCTGGTGATTTTAAATTTAGGATTGAATGGTTTTGCAGGATGAAGACGACAGAAACCGAAGCCAAGGGCCCCCCTCGTGGTGGGGTCTAAAGAAGATCATCCCTACATGAAGCTAGAGACTGCACGGGCTGCACCCTCAGAGAAGAGGGAGTCAGAGGTAAGCATGGGCTTATGACCATCCCAGAGGCTGCTGGCTGCCTGGGGACTCAGCACACCCACAGGAGAACATCCTGCCCCAACAAGCCTGCCCTCATTCTGCTTTGCAGCCTGAACCGGCACCTTTTGGGTGGCCCACACAAATCGAGGCCATGAATTTAGTTGAAGGTGATCCTGGAATCAGAAGGTTCGTCACATAAGGCAAAAGCAAACACAACTTTCTTAGAGGCCTCAAAAATGCCCACAAATACTTTCCAAGGACAAGGGTGGTTACTCAGCCACAAACAGTGAAGCACACAAGGAAACAAGATACCACGAGCGAGAACTGGTGGAAATGACAGAAAGCTGAAATGGACCCACAGAGACTTCAGGCATTGGGATGACCGTACACGGACCGTCCAACGAACATACACAGATACTTTGAAATAAGGGATCAGCTCTAAAATGTCTTCCAGAAATGAGAAATATTTATTTTATTTAATAAGAGAGGGCTGGTGAGAAGATGGTGAGTGGGGGTCAGGCAGGCAGAGGAAGGAGAGAGGGGGAGCCCAGGGAGAGGCCAGGCCCGGTGGGTGTGGGGGATTCACAGAGAAGGGCACCCCCAGGGCCTGGAGACACTGAGGCTGGCAGGGGAACCCCACAACAGCAGACCCAGCACAGCGGGAAGTCAGGACTGCCTCCGCCCCTGGCACTGTCAGCCTGGATGCAGCTCAAGGCCAGAGTCCCGAAGCTCCCACCCCACACAGCGCATCGAAGTTCTTCCCACAGGTTTGCCAGATATGCAAAAAAGGCCTCTGAGAGGGCACAGCGGTGACTTTATTTGTTGACAGACTGATCACTCACATGGGGCAGGACACAGTGACCGCCGGCTGGTCAGGATGGAGATGAAGGGGCGGGAGAGATGCATGCCTGGAGGGAACTCGGCATGAAGGCTCAGCATTGCTGGCTGGAGGTGCAGTGGCTCTGGGCAGAGGAGACTCAGGGCTCAGGGCTGCAAGGATTTTCGGAAGTCAGAGATGGCCCTGGAACAACTCTGGAGAAATGGGAACTGCCCGTCAGCAGCTGGACTTCTGGCCTGAGGAGAGGCCGCAGCACGCGGAAGACAGGCGGGAGCACGCGGGGCGGCAGAGGAGGGACACGCAGGAGGCCGGGCGGCAGCAGCTGGGCTGGCAGGAGGAGGCAGGGGCACAGCAGGAGGGGATGGGCACACAGTAGGTGGACCTGCACACGGGGCGGCGGAGGAGGGACACGGAGGAGAAGGGTCTGCAGCAGGAAGTGGTGCAGCAAGCCGGCTGGCAGCTAGACTGCTGGCAGCATGAAGTGGAAGCCCCAGAGCAGGCAGGCACGCAGCTCACAGGCTTGCAGCAGACAGGCTTGCAGCAGACGGGCACACAGCAGGACTGCTGACATGGGGAGGAGGTGCAGCAAGCTGGCTGGCAGCTAGACTGCTGGCAGCATGAAGAGGAATCCTCAGAGCAGGTGGGCGCACGGCACACGGGCTTGCAGCAGACGGGCACGCAGCAGGCCTGCTGGCAGGAGGAAGAGGCACAGCAAGCTGGCTGGCAGCTAGACTGCTGGCAGCATGAAGAGGAATCCTCAGAGCAGGTAGGCACGCAGCACACAGGCTTGCAGCAGACAGGCACACAGCAGACTGGCTTGCAGCAGACGGACATACAGCAGGCTTGCTGGCAGGGGGAGGAGGTGCAGCAAGCCGGCTGGCAGCTAGATTGCCGGCAGCACAAGGGCGTGCAGGAGCTGGTGCAGCCTGATTGGCAGGGGCTGGGCTCACAGGCCGCCTGGCAGCAGGGGCTGGACACACAGCTCACTGGGGTGCAGACTAGGGTCAGGCAGGGGGCTGGGGCACAGCAGCTGAGGGCACAGCAAGGGGGCTCACAGCAGCTCTCTGGGCAGGCATCCACCTGCCAGGAGTCAGAGCAAGCGCTGGAGCAGATGGACATGGTAGACGCGGCCATGCTGGGGTGGGGAGGAGGTGAGCTGCGGGAGACGTGAGTGAGTGAGTGAGTGATCGTGCCAGGTGCTCTGAGTGGTCGGAACCTTTATACCCCTCTGTGTTGATTGTGCTGCCCCTGGCTGGCTTCGAGAAGCCTTCCTCTTCCTTGTTGTTGTAGGCGCTGTTGTGTTAGTAGTGTTGGTTCATTGTTTGTGGATGTTCTGGTTTGTGAGGCTCCTGACTGGAGTTGGGGCTTCCCTAATGTGGGTTTGTCCAGAGATAAACTAGTAGAAATAAACTGATTGCATCAAAGCACACTGCAGAAGCAGGGACAGTGGCAATTAGGAGATATTCTAGAATTGACAGCCCTCTGCTCCATCCCAGGAGGAGTTTGCACTTAAAAAAATACTTCTATACCTAAGGAGGGATGAGGTTAGGAGAACCTCAGCTTCTGGGCCTTGAGGAAAGGGAGAGATGTGTTCTGCTGTGGACAAGTTTGATGATGCTCAGTTGGCCTGGCCGCACGGCGAGATCCACCCTGTGGGTTGTCACTGCTGGTTGTCAGTGGGAACCATGGGGCATATTTCTGCTGGGGGTGAGCCCTGGGGCAGGTGTGAGGGAATAGTGTTTTCCTGGGCAAAGATTGGCTCACAGAGGGGAGCAGGGAGGTAGCTGCAGGCCCAGCACAGTAGAAATGGAGATGAGGGGCAAGCACCTTTGTTTCATTTCACGTTGAACTGTTATGGGACCTTCTCCCGGTGGTGTGCACAATAGTGTTCACACCTTCTCCTCTCAGATCTTGGGCAACATCACCTGCAGTGGTGTCCTTGGGAGCTCCAAGGTCTCTTCCCTTATGGGCCAGAAAGTCATCAGAATGTCTTAGTTCTACTGTTGGCTCCTGGACATTGTCATAGTAAATGTAAAAGGGTCTGATCGCAGAGCCTTGTCTCACAAATACCTACACACCTGTGTGTATCAGCCCATGCCTGTGCTCAGGACCATACCTGTGCACTAGTAAACCCCCAAAGTTCTGATCATGGATCCCTCATCTCCTCACTCTATGATCACTATTTTCTACTAAATCTTTGAAACGGCAAAGGCAGAGGCTCTGATGTTGCTCTAGGCTGCAGGGCTCTCCAACATTAGGCCAGGGCTCCACTGAGTGCTTGGTGGGGGCCCATAGGCTGCAGGGTTTGAAGCCTCTGACCTTTGATGGGTATGGCTAAGGGCTCTGTTGGAGGACTACCTGGCAAAGTCAAGCTACAATGGAAAAATATTATTTCATAGAAATAATAGCCGGACACAGACTGGCAAATTGGATGAAGAGTCAAGACCCATCAGTGTGCTGTATTCAGGAGACCCATCTCACTTGCAAAGGCACACATAGGCTCAAAATAAAGGAATGGAGGAAAATTTACCAAGCAAATGGAAAGCAACATAAGCAGGGGTTGCAATCCTAGTCTCTGATAAAACAGACTTTAAGCCAACAAAGATCAAAAAAGACAAAGAAGGGCATTACATAATGATAAAGGGATCAATTCAATGAGAAGAGCTAATTATCCTAAATATATATGCACCCAATACAAAAGCACCCAGTTTCAAAAAACAAGCTCTTAGAGACCTACAAAGAGACTTAGACTCACACACAATAATAGTGGGAGCCTTTAACACCCTGCTGTCAATGTTAGACAGATCAACGTGACAGAAAATTAACAAGGATATTCAGAACTTGAACTCAGCTCTGGATCAAATGGACCTAATAGACATCTACAGAACTCTCCACCCCAAATCAACAGAAGATACATTCTTCTCAGTGTCACATGGCACTTATTCTAAAATTGACCACATAATTGAAAGTAAAACACTCCTCAGCAAATGCAAAAGAACTGAAATCATAACAAAGTCTCCCAGACCACAGTGCAATCAAATTAGAACTCGAGATTAAGAAACTCACTCAAAACCACACAACTACATGGAAATTGAACAACCTGCTCCTGAATGACTCCTGGGTAAGTAACGAAATTGAGGCAAAAATCAAGAAGTTACTTGAAATCAATGAGAACAAAGAGACAACGACCCAGAATCTCTGGAACACAGCTAACGCAGTGTTAACAGGGAAATTTATAGCACTAAATGTTCACATCAGAAAGCTGGAAAGATCTCAGATTGACACCCTAACATCACAATTAAAAGAACTAGAGAAGCAAGAGCAAACAAATCCAAAGGCTAGCAGAAGACAAAAAAATAACTAAGATCAGAGCAGAACTGAAGGAGATAGAGACGTGAAAAACCCTTCAAAAAAAAAATCAATGAATCCAGGGGCTGGTTTTTGAAAAAATTAACAAAATACATAGACCACTAGTTAGATTAATGAAGAAGAAAAGAGGGAAGAATCAAATAGATACAATAAAAAATGATAAAGGGGATATCATCACTGATCCCACAAAAATACAAACTACCATCAGAGAATACTATAAACACCTCTATACAAATAAACTAGAAAATCTAGAACAAATGGGAAATTCCTGGACACATACACCCTCCCAAGACTAAACCGGGAAGAAGTTGAATCCCTGAATAGATTATAGCAAGTTCTGAAATTGAGGTGGTAATTAATAGTCTACCAACCAAAAAAAAGGCCCAGGACCAGATGGATTCACAGCCAAATTCTACCAGAGGTACAAAGAGGAGGTGGTACCATTCCTTCTGAAACTATTCCAAACAACTGAAAAGGAGGGACTCTTCCCTAACTCATTTTATGAGGCCAGCATCATCCTGATACCAAAACCTGGCAGACACAGCAAAAAAAGAAAACTTCAGGCCAATATCCCTGATGAACATTGATGCAAAAATCCTCAATAAAATACTGGCAAACTGAATCCAGCAGCACATCGAAAAGCTTATACACCACAATCAAGTCAGCTTCATCCCTGGGATGCAAAGCTGGCTCAACATATGCAAATCAATAAACGTAATCCATCACATAAACAGAACCAATGGCAAAAACCACATGATTATCTCAATAGATGCAGAAAAGGCCTTCAAGAAAATTCAACATCCCTTCATGTTAAAAACTCTCAATAAACTAGATGTTAATAGAACATATCTCAAAATAATAAGAGGTATTTATGATAAACCCATAGTCAATATCATACTGAATGAGCAAAAGCAGAAACCATTCCCTTTGAAAACCAGCACAAGACAAGGATATCCTCTCACCACTCCTATTCAACATAGTATTAGAAGTTCTGGCCAGGGCAATCAGGCAAGAGAAAGACATAAAGAGTATTCGAATAGAAAAAGAGGAAGTCAAATTACCTCTTTTTGCAGGTGACATGATTCTATATTTAGAAAACCCCATCGTCTCAGCTCAAAAACTCCTTAAGCTGATAAGCAACTTCAGCAAAGTCTCAGCATGCAAAATCAATGTGCAAAAATCACAAGCATTCCTACACACCAACAATAGACAAGCAGATAGCCAAATCATGAGTGAACTCCCATTCACAATTGCTACAAAGAGAATGAAATACCTAGGAACACAGCTAACAAGGGACATGAAGGACCTCTTCAAGGAGAACTACAAACCACTGCTCAAGAACTACAAACCACTGCTCCATTTTCCACAAACAAATGGAAAAACATTCCATCCTCATGGATAGGAAGAATCGATATCATGAAAATGGCCATACTGCCCAAAGTAATTTATAGATTCAATGCTATTCCCATCAAACTATCACTGACATTCTTCGCAGAATTAGTAACTTTCCAAAATTATTGAAAAACATTAATCTACATATCCAGGGCCTCAGAAAACTCCAAGGTGGAGATACACAAAAGATATGCAAACAGACATATCATAGTAAAAATACTGAAAGTCAAAAAAACAAGGAGAAAATCTTGAAAGCAGCAAGAGAAAAACAAGTTATTTATAAGAGAACCATAAGAAGAGCAACAGTTCACTTCTTATCAGAAACAATGGGCACCAGAAGGTAGTATGATGGTACATTCAAAGTGCTCAAAGAAAAAGTCAGCCAAGAATTCTATATCCAACAAAGTTATCTTTCAGAAATGAAGGCAAAATAAAGGCATTCCCAGATAAATCAAAACTGAGGGAATCTATTACCTGCAGGTGCATCTTACAAGTCATACAAGTCATACTAGTGTTCTGCAGACCAAAAGCAAGTAACTCCAGACAGAAATTCAAATCCACACAGAAAAACAAAACAGCAGTAAAACTAATTATGGAATTATAAAAAGTAGTACAAATGCATATTTTCTCGTTTATTCTCAACTGTTTTTTAAAAGCAATATAAAAATGTATATTTGGTATTGTTAGGCCTGTAACATGTAGAAATCTAATATATTTGGCAATAATACTACAAAGGAGGTACTTGGAAACAAAGCTATATTGTGCAAAGGAAGTTACTGAAGATAGTAATGTGAATCCACAGGAAAAAATGAAGAGAATCAGAAATGATAAAAAGGCTAATATAACAAATGATATAAATATATACTTGTTCTTTCTTCTCTAAGCATCTTTAAAAGCCATACAATTATAGGAAGTAATAAGTATAACAATATATTGTTGGGTTTTAACATCTGTAGATGTAATGTATATAACAGCAAGACTACAAAAAGGAAAAAAGGAAAAGATTTGTAGAGGAGCAATCTTTTTGTATCTCACTGGCATTAAGTTGGCACAAATCTGAAGTTGATCTTGATAAGTCAAAATAAGCATATGGTAAACCCCAGAGCAACCACTAAGGAAAAACTAAAACAGTGTCATGGGAAAACATAAAGAAATCAAAATGCTACATTAGGAAATATGCACTTAATATGAGAGAAAGTAGTGAAGAAAGAATATAAGGACAGTGGTGGCAAAAAAACCCATAAAACCACAGAACCATATAAAACATATGGGAAATAAAAAGTAAACTAGTAGACATAAATCCAAGTACAGTTGATTTTCACTGTTAGTAGTAATTACATAAAGTCATTGCAAATACTGAATAAGGAAATAATATACCATTGTTCCTAGGGGAAATACAGAGTTCGGTTCTTGTAATCCTCTGGTCGCAGTTTCAACTATCAACATATAATCAAGTGTTATATGTGTTTAATAATTATTGTTTATTCATTAACATTGAACTCAGCCAACAGTACTATAACTTATGCCTTAATAAAGCTTCTCTAACATACATATTTTCTCTATAAGGGACATCACAGCCTTTTTGCACTTAGGAACACTGAACAGCCCCTTCACCGCCATGCCTGAAGGCCATTTTAAATAGTAAAGTCACCCAAAAAATCACAAAAATGTGAAAATGTGGCATTAAGTAGATTACAAAAAAATGCTTATTTACAATATGAGAGCTGAAGCAAGAATGCATAGTGTGCCTTGTTCAACCTCATCTGGGAACATGCATTTTGGGAGACTCAAATTTCTCACTAATCTGTGCATGTCAATGAATGACTACAAAAGTGCCACCAGTATTTATTTTGAGATTACAAATTAATTTTAGATAGTAGCTGAATTTGCAAATACAAAATTCATAAAAATGAGGTCAACTGTTTATCAATAACAACATTAAATGTAAATAGATTAAATAACCCAATCAAAAGGCAGAGGCTGTCAGACTAGATTAAATGAAAAACAAGATGTAACTAGATGCTCTGTAAAGTAGGCATTCTTTATATTCCAATATACAACTAGATTGAAAGTAAACAGAACGAGATAAATTATACAAACAACAACCACGAGAAAATTGGAGTAGCCCAACTGCTCTCTGATAAAATAAATTTTAAAACAAAAATTGTTATTAGAGATGAAAAGGAACACTTTATAATGATGAAACGTCAACCTATCATGAAGGTATAATAAATATAAACATGTATGTAAATAATAACAGAGCACCAAAATACATGAAGCAAAAGCTGACAGAAATGAAAGGAGAAATAGACAAGTCAACAATATTAATTGAATAGTTCAACACCATAATTTCAACAATGGATAGAATAACTAGGTAGAAGATCAACAAGAAAAAGGAAAACTTGAATACAATAAACCAATAAAGTCTAGCAGACATCTTTAGACTATTCCACCTGATGACAGCAGAATATACATTTTTTTGAAATGCATATGCAGTATTGTCTAGGATAGGACATATGTTAGGCCATAAAATAAACCTCCAGTAAATTTAAAAGGATAGAAATTATGCAAAGTATGTATTCTGGCCACAATAAAATAAAATTAGAAATCAATAATAGAAAAAAAACTGGGGAAACACACAAATATGTGAAAATTAAACAGCACACTCTCATATAACCAACCAACAAGTCAAAAAAGAAACCAAAAGGAAAACCATAAAATCATCAAGATGAATAAAAATGAAACCCAAAATACCAGAACTTATAAGATGCAGCAAAAGTATTGCTTAGAGAGAAGTTTATAGTTGTAAATATCTGTATTAAGAAAGATCTCAAATCAATAGCCTAACCTACTTTAAGATGCTGGAGAAAGAAGAGCAAACTCAAAGCAAGCACAATGAAGGAAATAATGAAGATTGAAGTGGAAATAAATAAAGAATTAAAACCAGTTCTTCACAAACTCTTTCAAAAACTAAGAGGAAGTATTACTTCCTAACTCATTCTATGAGGCTAGTATTATTCTCATACCATAATCACACAAAGACATCATAAGAAAAGAAAACTACAGACCAATACCAGTATCTCTCATGATATGAATGCAAAATACTTAACAAGATACTAGCAATCTGAATCCAGCGACATAAAAGAAGAGTTACACACCATGGCTAAATGGGACTTATCCCTGGGATGCAAGATTGGTTTAATATCTAAAAATCAATTAATGTAACACAACATATCAACAGAATAAAAAACAAAAATAGCATGATTATAACAATAGATGCAGCAAAAGCACTTGATAAAATCCACCATCCTTTCATGTTAAAAACACTCAACAAGACAGAGCAGGAAACTTGCTCAATTTGTTAAGGGCATCTATGAAGAATCCACAGTTAACATCATACTTAGTGGGAAAAAATAAAAAGTATTCATATTGGAAAAGAAGAAACAAATCATCTCTATTCACAGATGACGTGATCTTATATATAGAAAATCCTAAGAAATTCACTAAAAAACTGCCAGCTCAGCAAGGTTGCAGGATACAAGGTCAACACACAAAAATCAGTGGTATTTCAGGCCAGGTGTGGTAGCTCATGTCTGTGATCTCAGCACTTTGGGAGGCCCAGACCAGCCTGGCCAACATGGCGAAACCCTGTCTCTACTAAAAATACAAAAATTAGCTGGGCATGGTAGTGTACACCTGAATTCCAGCTACTCTGGAGGCTGAGGTGGGAGAATCGCTTGAACCCAGGAAACAGAGGTTGCAGTGAGCTGAGATTGCACCACTACATTCCAGCCTGGGTGACAGAGTGAAACTCTGTCTCAAAAATAAATAAATAAATAAATAAATAAGTAACGGTATTTCTATATATTTGCAATGAACAAGGCAAACATGAAATTATTTATAATAGCATCAAAAAGGAAAAAATACTAGGACTAGATTTAACAAAATAATTATAAAATTTATACTCTGAAAACCATAAAACATTATTTTTGTTTTGTTAAGGAAGATGTAAATCAATGGAAAAGCATCATATGTTCATTAATCTGAAGTCCATGATCCACTCATGTTAATATTGTTAACATGACAATACTCCCCAAATTAATCTACAGATTTGTCCACTCTCAAGCTAACTTCTCTGTAGACATTCACAAGTTGATTATAAAATCAATATGTAATTACAAGGGACCCAGAATAGCCAAACCAAAATTTAAAAAGAGGAGCAAAGTTGGATGACTCATGGTTCCCAATTTAAAGATTTACTACAATGCTACAGTAACCAAGACTGTGTGGTACAAATATATAAATAGACAAATGAATAAATAAAATAAAATTGAGAGTCTGGAAATAAACCCACATATCTATAGTCACTTTATTTCTCACAAGGTTGTTAAGACCATTCAATGAAGAAAAAATAATCTCCTTAGCAAATGGTGTGGGGGCAACTGAATATCTACATACAAAAGAACAAAATTGACCCCCTACCTCACACCATATACAAAAATTAAATGGATTGAAGACTTCCATGTAAGTACCAAAAGTATAAAACTCTTAGAAGAAAACATAAGGGTAAATCTTCATGACCTTGGATTTGGCATTGGATTCTTGGATATGATACCAAAAGTACAAGCAACAAAATAAAAAAAAATAGATAAATTGAACATCATTATGGTTTAAAAGTTTTGTGCTCCAAAGGGCTCTACCAAGAAAGTAAAAGGAAAACCCACAGAATGGGAGCAAATATTTGCAAATCATATATCTGATAAGGGGCTCATCAAATATATAAAGAATTCTTTACAACTGAGCAATAAGAAGTCCATTAATCCATGAAAAACTGGGCAAAAAAATTTAAATGAACATTTCTCCAAGGAAGATGCACAAATGGCCAATACACACGAGAAGTGCTCAACACCACTGTTGGAAATGCAAATTCATTTTTATTTACTTCAGAAGGACCTGCTGTACAGATATGATATGCAGTGTCCCAGAAACCGTAGGGAAGGGGACAGAGACAAACATTACTGTCTTCACCTTCCAAACTAGTAGGCAGAGGATGGGATAGGGCTTGTCTATTAGATTTGGGATTGATGGCACTTCAAGTCTTAGATAAATGGGTCTACAAAGTGTCCCTTTTTAGATGTGATTTTATTGTTAGCGCTTCCTGCCAAAGGATGTCAACATAAAAACTCTGAGCACTAGACCCTCGATTGCAGGAATTGGCTGCGCAAACCACTAGCAAATGGTCACACAGACTCTCACATACTGCCAGTGGCAGGGACCTCACTACCTAGCAAGGCCAGCCACTCTTGATCCCAGAGAAACCCAGAGAGTCCTTGACAAATGCCGCCCCTCAACCTGTGCACGCGTTGGTACTGGGAACCTCACAAGGGAAAACTACGCTATTATAACGCAAAGCGCAGAAAGTGCCACTGACCTTGGGTGGAAGATTGGGAACTCTCAAAGTTACAACGATGGAAAATTCTTCAGGGAAGAGGTCACACCGGGAGAAAATCCTGGATGCAGGGAAGCTCATGGTGTGGGGGGCGGCTGCTGAGAGCTGGAGTCCCCGTGCACCGTGAATCTGAACTATCCTGATCCCGCTTGTGGCGCCATCAGAAGGGATCACTTCCGCCAGGATATCCAGGGGGCGCAGGTCTGTGGCAAAGAAATCACAGGTGGGTTAGGCCAGGACACCCCCAAAAGTGGATACCCATAACAGCCAACATGTATGGGGCATCAGCGTGGCAGGCACTTTACATAGCACTATAGCCCCTATGAGCTGTGAACCAAGGTTTCCTCTGTTTCTGTGGTGAGGAAACAGAGGCACCATGAGGCGTGCCCGTGTGGCCTCCCCCCACCCCTCCTCCTGCTCCTGGGGGATCTTGCACAGCTGCCTCTGAGCTGCAGGTAACATTCCACCCGTGGCTGCTGTTTTCAAGTCGGCAGCCAGGCACTGTGCAGGGTGAGCTGTGCAGGATGAAGGAAGGAACGCATGGCCCCACTGCAGCCGCGGGGACCCCGAAGGAAACGCAGGAAGCGGCTGGGAATGAGACCAGGCAGGCCCAGGCTCCTGTCTGCGGGCCTCCCTTGGGTCCCTGTGCTGCCCTCGGGTGCTGTGGGAGGCTGGAGCTGCCGTGGAGCTGGCAGTGCCTTCCCCTCGTGCCCCTCTGGGCGTGCCAGGGGAGTGAATAAGCTCCTGGGGAACCTTGGATTCAAAGTTGGTGGGAACATAATTGATGGCTGGCCTGGCCTCCTCTGGGGCCAGGTGACAGGGAGGAAAATGGGGAGCATGGAGGGCAGAGGGCTGCAGACCAGATCCCTGGCCCAGGCTGAGTGGCTGGGAGCAGAGCCTGAGACTGACGCCTGGACCCTCCTCAGCCCGGCCACTGCAGCTGGCCCCAGCCTGGGTAAATGCCAGGGCATAGCTGAGTGAAGCAGGCGTTCCCGGAGCTGTCTCCCTCCATCTGGCAGTCTTGCTGAGGGGCCTCCTGCCTCAGCCTGGCATGAGGGTGTTGGGTCAGTCTACTCTGGCACCCTCTAGGGTTCATCTTCCCCCACATGCCCATCCTGGCCGGCACTGTATGGGGAATGTCATGGATTCCCTGTGAAGGCCCTGGAAGGGCTTTGGTCAAACATCTCAAGCAGAGGCCTTCCTCCCCCGCCCGCCTGCGTGTGGCAGGGCCCCAGTGAGCACGTGGAGAGCAGGACTCCACTCCAGCCCAGGAGAAGGCACAGCCCTTCCTCACGCTGCCATGTGCATCGCAGTGCCACAGCTGCAGTGACACTTGGGTCCTCTATGTCCTCCAGAGAGTGTGAGCACCTGGGATGGAGCAGGTCTGCAGAAGAGCATACCCTGGAAAAGCATCCCCGTCTGCACACGTGCACACAGGGTGTGAAATGCAGGGTGTGAAACGCAGGGTGTGAAACGCAGGGTGTGAAGGGCACTTCTTTGTTAGAAAAACCGGATGTGACCCAGATGTGCACGTCCACACATGTGCACACAGGGTGTAAAGGGCACTTAGAAAAACCAGATGTGACCCAGACGTGCAGTGCAGGAACAGCTGGCAAAGCAGCCGTGAGCATCCTGGCTGCAGGACGCTGCCTGGGCCTAGCCCAGGCACAGAGTGGGAAGATGTGGCAGGACACACCGTGGGCCAAGGACGGAAAGGATGCAGAGGGTCCTGGCTGGGGCAGGGGTGTGTGTGTGTGACCCACAGCACCAGAGAGTGTGGGGACATGCAGATGGGGGGAGCACGGTGAAGAAAGGGTGGCCTGCTTTAGGACAGGAGAGTCTATTATTATTGTTACTATTTATGCAATTAAACACAAAAGGCAGAGTGTGAGGAGGCTTTGCTGCTTCTTGGAAAGACCCTGAGCTATAAAACATGCCACGACAGAGGGACAGCAACAGTGGACACTGTGTGTAGAGAGGTCTGTGTACAGGGACCACCCCTGATGGAGGCCACTGTGTGTGTTTGGGGGGTCCTAGGCTGACTCTAGGAGGATTCTGGCATCTTGGTGTGGGGGGATTCTGTGCCTCAGGGCTCTGATGTTGGCCCAAGCCTCAGGCTGGTGGAGGTTGGGGATGAGACTCCACATCCTGTGGCGTTGCGTCCTGGGTCCCCTGGAAAGAATGAGTCTCTAAGTAAACCCCACGCACCCTACCGCCCCCTCCCCCCAGTCCCAGAGAGACACTGCTGCACAGCATTGCCTGGTGCTGGGCTCACCCCCGGGGGTTTAGCTTGAGCACGACCAGGTGCCACCTCCTCACTGAGGCAATGTGGGGGCCACCATCCAGACAGTGCCCTGCCCAGCGCTCAGGATGAGCCTTTGCCCTGCTGAGCCCCGGGACAGACAGTCAGCCCATCCTGCCCAGCACTCGGGATGAGCCTTTGCCCTGCTGAGCCCCAGGATAGACAGTCAGCCCATCGCTTGCTGGGCTTTGGCAATCAGGAAACAGAATCCTGCCCATCCCAGCAAGAGCCTCTCCCTCCACTGTTGAATTAAAATAGCCTCTTCCTGGCTCCGGACCCCACGCCTGCAGTCTTGTGTGCCTCTCAGCCTCCTGGGAGTGGACACCCAAGGGCAGATGAGTCCCCGACACAGCCTCGGCAGTGCTGGGTGGGGGCCTCTGGAGGTTGACCCGCCGTCACAGCCACCTTGTGGGGCATCCTCCTTGACTCTATCATCGGCGAGACATGGGTCCAGAAGCCAGGAATTATGGAATTACAGAAGGGGCTGCAGAGACAAGCTCGTTCACAGCCTCAGGCACAGGCCGGGTACAGCCACCGAGGATGGAGAAGGAGGGAACCGAGCGCTGCTTTGAAAAGAAGAAACGTATTGAATCCAACATAGGAGCTTTGCTTTGAGAAACTAGAGAAAGACGAGGAAATGGAACCCACAGCAAGCAAAGGGAAGGATGGGGCAGGAATCCACACAATTAAAAACAAAAGGAAAATAGAGGAAATTGATTAAACCCAAGCTGGTTCTTTGAGATCAATCAAATTGATAAACAATATGGAGAACAAAAGGGGATATTGCTAAACAATTGTCAGAAATTAAAAGGCTGATAAGGGAACGCCATAAACAACACCACGTGTTGTTTATCAAAACCTCAGATAATGTGGACCAATTCCTTGATAGGCACAAATACCAGAACTCATTAAAGAAGAAAAGATAACTGGGAGGTCCAATATCTAATAAAGGACACCTTCCAACACAGAAAAACTACAGTTTCCTGGAAAATACTACCAATCCTTTAAAGAAGAAAACATGTCAATTCTACATTATCTCTTTCAGAAGACAGAATAGGAGAAAACACTCACCAACTCTTTTCATGAAGGCAGTGTTACCAAACCAGGCAAAGGCATTGCAATAAGAGAAAACTACAGACCAACCAAAATCCTCAATAAAATATTAGCAAATACAATCCAGCAACATGTAAAAAGGACAATACGTTGTAGACATGGGGTCTGGCTATGTTGCCCAGGCTGATCTCAAACTCCTGGCCTTAAAGAATCCTTCCGCCTTGGCCTCCCAAAGTGCTGGAATTACAGGCATGAGCCACCACATCCAGCCTAGAAGGGAACATTTCAGACCAGATAACACTAGTCTGGAAAAACCAGCACCAACACGATTCTTAGTGGGGAAACCCTTCCCTCTAAGATCAGGTGGGTGTTAATGCACATGCCGGCCTCCTTGCTCTGTCTCCTGGGAGGGCTGGGAAAGCAACACCCCAGTGGTGTGAGCACACCTTGCTCCAGATTTTGGTTTCTAAATGCCTTCGTCCACCAAGAGGGAGTGGGGCTTCCTAGAGAAGCGTCTGATTCCAGGGATGAAGCAGGGCAAATCTGAGATGAACTTGGACCCAAAAGTAAGAAAGGTCGGGGAGGGACAGTGTGTTGAAAGGGCACCAGGGCCAAAACGAAAGAACTTGAGTGCCAAGGTTGGAACCACTGCAACCACAAAATACATAGTGATCGTACTGGATTATAGCTCAAGTAATAGATAAACATTCTTTAGTTCACACCTAGTTAAATAAATAAGGAAGCAAATAGACACACAGAAGAGCAGGACAGCTCCTCCTCCCAGGAGAGTTTCAATTAGTAAGTGTGGAAGGAACAAGGCAGGGAGGAGAATCCTTAACAGAGCCCCACAGGGACTGCGTGGGCCAGGCCCCCAGAGGGGCACCAACACTACTGGGCAGACGCCTGGGCAGACGCAGGACAGCTGCCAAGTCTCAGACGTGACCAATTACAGAGGGAAACGGCGGCACCGCGAGGGATGGGATGCGGCCATGTCACCCCCGTACCCCACGTGCACTGCTCCTGTGGGATTCCTCCCCCAACACGATGCCTACCCTGACCCCAAGGAAACCTCAAGCGAGTCCACACGGAGGGGCGTTCTACGAAACACCCAACCAGTCAAGGTCGCTGAGGCCAAGGAGAGACTGGGCAACCGTCACAAACCAGAGAAGCTGAGGAGACCTTTCAGCTAACGCCATGTGGGGTCCTGAGCAGGACCCACGGGAAGCCGGTGCACCTGCCTAAAGCCCGTCCTGGGTGAGAAGAAACAGACCAGCGCTGCTTTCTCAGAGCTGGGAACCGACTTGTGGTGGCGTCGGGAAGCTGGTGAAGGGCGATGTGAACTCTGCTTTTCAGCCACTATTCCCTAAAACCATTCCACGAGGTCAAGCCACACCTCACAAGCAAAGGCTGCTGAGTGCCCAGTGCTGGGCCCCTGCTGTCCTGTGCTACCCTCGCCACCCCCCATGCTCCACCTGCCCCAGGCCCAAGTCCATGAGAAACGCTTCTGCTGTGCCTGCCTTCCAATCCCGGGTTCTGCTCCCGCGCCCACCTCCTCATCCCAGGTTCTGCCATTGTGTCTGCTTGCTGTGGATTGAATTGTGTCCCTCAAAAGGTGCCGAACTCCTGACCCCTGGTACATGTGAATGTGACCCTATATGGAAATAGGGTCTTTGTAGGTGATCAAGTTAAGAGGAGGCTGTTAGGATGGGCCCTACTGCAATATGCTTTGTGTCCTTATAAAAAGGAGAGATTTAGACACACACACACACACACACACACACACACACACACACACACACACACACACAGAGAGAAGCTGTGTGAAGATAAAGGCAGAGCTCAGGTGAGGCCACTGTAAGCCAAGGACCCCAAAGATAGCAGCAGCCCACAGGAGTGAGGGGAGCGAGGTGAGACAGTGCCCCTCGCAGCCTCGGAAGGAACCCACGCTGTCCACTGCCCACACCTCGATCTCAGACTTCTGGCTTCCAAAACCACGAGACACGGAATTTCTGTTGTGTGACCAGCCAGTTTGTGGTACTGTTTGTCATGGCAGCCCAAGGAAAGGAATACATTACAGCATGCAAATCATGACTCACATTATCTTTATTTAGAACCCAAACGAACCTCTCTCCCTAAGCTTTGAATCACAGAGGCACATGATCTTGTTCAGCGGCCTAGAAAACCAAGGCCCAGCAGAGCCACCCGCAGGCACCCATTCCCCATAGCCCGACACACACACAGCAGAGCCACCCGCAGGCACCCACTCCCCGTAGCCCGGCACACACACGGACCACACCACCCTCCACGTGAGCCTGGGGAGCAAAGCAGCACAGCCTGAACTGCACCTCAGCTCTTCC
This sequence comes from Nomascus leucogenys, assembly GCF_006542625.1. Classification (NCBI taxonomy): domain Eukaryota; kingdom Metazoa; phylum Chordata; class Mammalia; order Primates; family Hylobatidae; genus Nomascus; species Nomascus leucogenys. Next base: position 29,412,382 of record NC_044405.1, read on the forward strand.
TCCTGAGTCTAAAACACGCACACGCGCCCCAGGTCAATTCCAAGTTTTGTAAACTGAGCAACAGCTCTTGGAAAACAAAAACACAGCTACTGTTTATTCTCCTGGAGCTGGCTGCATACCCCAACAAGGAAGGGAGGGCTTGCTGAGACTCTTGTCTGGACAACACGCACCAGGGAGGAGTATAAAAGCCCCACAAACCCGAGCACCTCACTCACTCCCTCACCCACTCCCTCCCATCTCCCCCAGCTCAACCCCCAGAACAGCAGCATCCACCATGTCCGTGGGCTCCAGCGACCTGAGCTACAGCAGCCGTGTCTGCCTTCCTGGTTCCTGTGACTCCTGCTCCGACTCCTGGCAGCTGGACGACTGCCCAGAGAGCTGCTGTGAGCCCCCCTGCTGCGCCCCCAGCTGCTGCACCCCGGCCCCCTGCCTGACCCTGGTCTGCACCCCAGTGAGCTGTGTGTCCAGCCCCTGCTGCCAGGTGACCTGTGAACCCAGCCCCTGCCAATCAGGCTGCACCAGCTCCTGCATGCCCTCATGCTGCCAGCAGTCTAGCTGCCAGCCGGCTTGCTGCACCTCCTCCCCCTGCCAGCAGGCCTGCTGCGTGCCCATTTGCTGCAAGCCTTTGTGCTGCGGGCCCAGCTGCTCTGAGGATTCCTCTTCATGCTGCCAGCAGTCTAGCTGCCAGCTGGCTTGCTGTGCCTCTTCCTCCTGCCAGCAGGTTTGCTGTGTGCCCGTCTGCTGCAAGCCTGTGAGCTGTGTGCCCGTCTGCTCTGGGGCTTCCTCTTCATGCTGCCAGCAGTCTAGGTGCCAGCCAGCTTGCTGCACCACCTCCTGCTGCAGACCCTCCTCCTCCGTGTCCCTCCTCTGCCGCCCCGTGTGCAGGCCTGCCTGCCGCGTGCCCGTCCCTTCCTGCTGTGCCCCCACCTCCTCCTGCCAACCCAGCTGCTGCCGCCCTGACTCCTGTGTGTCCCTCCTCTGCCGCCCCGTGTGCTCCCGCCCGGCCTGCTGAGGCCTCCGCTCAGGTCAGAAGCCCAGCTGCTGATGGACATGCCCCCCAGTGCCAGCCAGGCTCAGGTCCCACCTGAAAGCTGATAGTCACGTCCTGAATTGTTCCTGCACTTTGACCGTTTCCTGGTGTCTGCTATTGAGCTGGACAATGGAAGAACTGAACGTCTATACTCAATACTGCAGCCCTCTTGCCGGGGGGGAGCGGGTGGGGGGTGGGAGGAGGCGCTTCTAGAAAGTTCCCATGGCAGTGGCCTCCCCTCCATATCTCCCACCTCTCATGAGGGTCAGCTCAGCCTTGACCCGTGAGGTCTCTGTCCTCCTGGCTCAGAGCCCCAGAGCCTTCTTTGGATGCCCTCAAACTGACCAATAAAGGCCCTGAGACTGCAATGGCGCTGGCATCCAGCTGTGTTGATTAAGGCCTTGGCTGGAGTCATGGCCATGGTTTTCTCCTTTGTGCACAACCCTCTGCTGTCCTTCAGGCCCCTAAGTGTTTTCCTGTGCCCACGGGTGTGTGGTTCCCAGGGGTCCAGGCTAGACGTACATGGGCAGGGGGGAGCCTTGCAGCCCTTTGGCCATTTCAGGCCCTTGGGTTTGTCCCTAACCCTCCTGTGTTTTTAGTCACGTCATAGTTCTTTTTGCTGATTTGCTTTTCAAGTTATCCTTCTTCTGCACAACAGTTGTCAAATAAGAATGGTGTCTTCTAGCGCCATGCTTGCCCAGAGCGTGTCCAAATGCCTCCCTAGCTTCAAAATCAGTAGTCTTCATCGACATTGCCTAAAACCTCTTGTGCCCTGTGCAGACATTACTGGCGTGGTGGGAGGAACACAGGCAGGCGATTGGAATCAGGTCTCTGTCGCTTCCACCCTGTGTGAGCAGAATCATCTCCTCGACCCTCCGGCCTCTCTAAGGTCAGGGAAGTAGGACTCCCTCTTTCAGGTTTCCAAATGGAGTGGCAAGAATGACAGCGCACATGTGACCACAGTGAGCCCAGGGCCAGCAGACTGGCCAGAGCAGGATGGTCTGAGGAGTTTTGGGTATTTTAAGAAGTCTTTAAAAATTATATGTGGAATAAAGATGTGTTGTAACCACTGGAAGAAGTGCCAACTATTCCAATGATTATAAAACATACTCATAAAGCAATGATGATAAGATCAGAAAGAATTTCCATGCACAGGTGTCAGAGAGTGGCCCGGGAACTCAGCTGCAGTGGAGGTGGAGTTGTGAGGACAGACTCAGAGCACTGGCCACATGGAGTCACAGTCCCGGAGTGGAAGGGAGTGCATAACTCACGGGTGAACAGACACATGGACGTCCCAGGGTAGGTGAGAGCATGAACCTTATGGGTGAACAGACACACGGATGTGCCAGGGTGGGTGAGAGTGGGCACCTCACAGGTGAACAGATGCACAGATGTGTCAGGGTGGGTGAGGGTGGGCACCTCACGGGTGAACAGACACACAGATATCCCAGGGCAGGTGAGAGTGGGCACCTCACAGGTGAACAGACACACGGATGTGCCAGGGTGGGTGACAGTGGGCACCTCATGGGTGAACAGACACACGGATGTCCCAGGGTGGGTAAGGGGACACACCTCATGGGTGAATATGCCCATGGTTTTCAGCAACACAACTCAATGTGTTGATTGCAACCCATGGAACCAGAGAGTTAAAAATAACTCCAGAGAAGGGGGACTCTGTGGAAGAGGCTTCATTAAACTACAGTGCTGTTTCCCTTCACGTGAGCTGAGAACACTGCTGGTTGAGGTCCTTTGTGTCTTTACCAAACCTCACTCTGTCTTCAGAAAGTCATTTTCTAGGAGGTGTATAGAAAAGCTGAGAAACCACCATAAACCAAGATGACTTAAGGGATATTTATACAATATCCTATCCAACAACAACGGGCTGCATGTTGTTTAAAGTGCACATGGAACATCCACCAACATGAACCACCAGAGAGGCCTGAAAGCAAGTCTCAGTGTCCTCAGGAGGGATGAAATGACAGGAGGGCTGAGTGTGCTGCTTGACCACACAGAATTGGAAATCATTAACAGAAAGACATTTAGAAAACTGCCACATACTTGGAAATTAAATAACACACTTTAAGATCTATGAGTAAAAATATAAATCACAATGGAAACTATGAAATATCTGGAATAAAACGAAAATGAAATCACCACATATCAATACTTGTGGGATGCAGCTAACAAAGCATGTAGAGGAAAATGCATAGTAATTTGCTTTATTAGAGAAGAAGGCCTAAAATCAATTATCTGAGCTTCCAGCTTAAGAAGCTAAAGCAGCATATGTTGAACCCAAAAATAACTAGAAATAATAAAATAATCGAGAATTTAAAAACTCACTGTGTTTGTCCATTTTGCACTGCTGTAAAGGAACACCCGAGACTAGGCACTTTATAAGGAAAGGCCCGTGGTTATCTGGCTCCTGGTTCTACAGGCTGTACAAGCATGGCACCTGCTTAGCTTCTGCTGAGGTCTCAGGAAGCTTTACTCATGGTGGAAAGTGGACAGGGAGCAGGCATCACATGGTGTGAGGGGAGCAAGAGAGACAGAGAGGAGGGAGTGCCAGGCTCTTGTAAACAACCAGCTCTCCATGAAGTAACAGAGCAAGACTTCACTCATTATTGTGGGGGTGGCACCAAGCCACTCATGAGGGAGCCGTCCCCATGACCCAATCACCTCCCACCAGGCGCTGCCTCCAACACGGGATCATGGTTCACCATGAGATTGGGAGGGGACATGTATCAACCATATCACCTACCAAATAGAAAGTGGACAAACAGGGAAATAAATAAAACCAAACCTAGTTTTTTTAATAGACCAATGAAATTGGCAAATTTCTAACTTTACTGGTCATTATAAAACAAGAGAACAAATAAATTACCAATATCAGGTGTTATGGTTTGGCTGTGTCCCCACCCAGATCTCATCTTGAATTCTCACATGTTGTGGGAGGGACCTGGTGGGAGGTAATTGAATCATGGGGGTGGGTCTTTCCTGTGCTGTTCTCATGATAGTAAGTAAGTCTCACAAGATCTGATGGTTTTATACGGGGGAGTTTCCCTGCACAAGTTCTCTTCTCTTGTCTGCCACCATGTGAATTGTGCCTTTCACCTTCCACCATGATTGTGAGGCCTCCCCAGCCATGTGGAACTGTGAGTCCATTAAACCTCTTTCTTTTGTAAATTGCCCAGTCTTGGGTATGTCTTTATTAGCACCGTGAAAATGAACTAATACATCAGGAATGAATAAAGGTTGCCACTACAGAATCTGTAGATATTTAAAGGAAACGAAAGAAACAATGCAAACAACTCTATGTCAATACATTCAACAGCTTAGATGAAATAGGCAAATGACTGGAAATATATCATTTGTGAAAAGAGATACAAGAAGAAATAGAAAATCTGAATAGCCCTCTATCAATTGAAGAGATTGGATTCATAATTAGAACCCTTCCCACAAAGACAATGCCAATCCCGAACGGCTTTGCGATTGAATTCTACCAAGCATTTAGGGGAGAAATAATACCAATCTAACCCAAACTTTTCCAGAAAACCGTGGGGGTAGACACAGCGTCAGCGAGGGTGCTAGGGATTAGGGGACGGAGGTTGAGTCCTCACGGGTGGCAGGGACTCCCTTTGTGGGCTCTGGCCATGGACACAGTCTCCGGGGATGAGAGGGGGACTCACGGAGGAACAGCCACGCCTTGGCCCTGAGATGGCTTTGCAGGGAGGGTAACTGAAAATTTACCCACTGGGGACCGTTGCCTACCTACTAAAACAGTTCCAGCCACCATTGCAGCTCCTGGAAGGCCATCCCCCTAGAAAATCCCCCAGGTCTCAGCTGGGCCTTGTCCACCTGTGCCCTCCAGTGTCGCCCATGTCAACCTCACCTAAGAGGGGCCTGACGCATGGCCCTGCAGGCGCGGACTCTGGGTCCTGAAAGCCCATGTGGAACCTGGTGCCCCCAGAGGAGGATGTGGGGCAGCGCCCGGGTTTTGGGGAATCCTGTGCATCCATCCCCCCACTCCCTGATGCTTTTGTTCTGATCGAGTCCCTTGTCTCCTGTGCAGGTGCAGCAGCCCTTCATTCTCCCCTCGCACTGCTGCTAAACGGGCAGAACCCTCGGGCGGGCGGCACACAGGGAGGGTGACCAGGCCTGGAGGCTGTGGTGCCGGGACTCCAGGCCAGCTTCCTGGAAGGTGACCCTGCAGGGCGGGCTCTCCCAGGTGGGACAGTGGGTGGGACGGTCCTGGGGCCTGGAGAGCCCCACAGCCCAGGGCATGGCAGCCAATGACCAGGCTCAGGAAGACCCGGGCATGGAGGCTGCGCCAGGACTGAGCCTTCCTGGGCGGGGCCGTGAGTTCCGCCTGGTGACCTCCCTGGAGGAATTAGGACACTGTCCCCTGTGACTTCTAGGTTAAGTCACTCATTCATAGAAACAGTCATGGCTAGAGACCAATGTGAGCTCAAAACCATGTGTCCCCAGGAGCACAACAGGAAAAGAGAATCAGGTGACCAAGGAGAGTTTATTGGGGAGCAGGAGGAGGTGCTGACAGGTTCAAGTCGAGGCCAAGTGACCTGGGGCAGAGAAGCTGGGAGGGAGGACAGGGGACCCAGCAGGGAGGCAGGAGCTGGGGAGCAGCGAGGATGCAGGCTCCTGGGAGCAAAGAAGGGGAGGTCACCTCAGCACATGGCGGCCCCGTCCCAGGTGGGGGCAACCTCCTAACCCGAGTCAGGACCAGTTGGTCCTGGGGGACGTGCCCGTCAGCAGCTGGACTCCTGGCCTGAGCCGAGGCCTCAGCAGGCTGGGCGGGAGCACGCGGGGCGGCAGAGGAGGGACACGCAGGAGGCCGGGCGGCAGCAGCTGACCTGGCAGGAGGAGGCAGGGGCACAGCAGGAGGAGATGGGCACGCAGCATGCAGGCCTGCACACGGGGCGGCAGAGGAGGGACACGGAGGAGAAGGGTCTGCAGCAGGAGGTGATGCGGCAAGCCGGCTGGCAGCTAGACTGCTGGCAGCATGAAGTGGAAGCCCCAGAGCAGACAGGCACACAGCAGACGGGTTTGTAGCAGACAGGCTTGCAACAGATGGGCACATAGCAGGCCTGCTGGCAGGGGGAGGAGGTGCAGCAAGCTGGCTGGCAGCTAGACTGCTGGCAGGATAAAGAGGAATCCTCAGAGCAGGTGGGCACACAGCACACAGGCTTGCAGCAGATGGGCACACAGCAGGCCTGCTGGCAGGGGGAGGAGGTGCAGCAAGCTGGCTGGCAGCTAGACTGCTGGCAGCAGGAAGAGGAATCCTCAGAGCAGGTGGACACACAACACACAGGCTTGCAGCAGACGGGCTTGCAGCAGACAGGCACGCAGCAGGCCTGCTGGCAGGGGGAGGAGGTGCAGCAAGCCGGCTGGCAGCTAGACTGCTGGCAGCACGAGGGCGTGCAGGAGCTGGTGCAGCCTGATTGGCAGGGGCTGGGCTCACAGGCCGCTTGGCAGCAGGGGCTGGACACACAGCTCACTGGGGTGCACACCAGGGTCAGGCAGGGGGCCGGGGCACAGCAGATGGGGGTGCAGCAGGGGGGCTCACAGCAGCTCTCTGGGCAGTCGTCCACTCGCCAGGAGTCGGAGCAAGTGCTGGAGCAGACGGACATGGTGGACGCAGCCATGCTGGGGTGGGGAGGAGGTGAGCTGGGAGCTGGGGGAGGTGTGAGTGTGTGAGTGAGTGAGTGAGTGAGTGAGTGAGTGAGTGAGTGAGGTGCTCAGGGCTGTGGGGCTTTTAAATCCCTCCCTGGCGTGTGTTGTCCTGACAGGAGGCTCCACAAGCCTCTCTTCCTTGTTGATGTTTAGAGCTGGTGGCTGGAGATGCGTCATTCGTGCTGGTTTATCTCTGTTTGTTTTTCCCTCATTAAACTTGTGTGTATGTCGCAGGGCTCTGTTTCTTCATCGGTTCTTATTTTAGCCCCAGAAATGTGGTGGAATATATTTCAAGCAAACTTTTGTTGAGTAGAGGTTTTAGAGATGAAGACTTCTCTAAAGGGAGGAATTCTAGTTTCACCGATCCTGTGTTTGGACTGATTGGATATATTTTATTACTTTTAGCATATTAAAATATAAATAGGCAGAAAAAATATGCATTTCTTATAAAATGCAACTGGCACAGAGGGTAAGACAAAGCTAAGTGGCCCTCCCTTCAACCCCTCGTGCCTCGTAAGGGGAATGCTCAGAGATTCGGTATCTGGTGGATCTGTGCTTTATCCTTGTCTCTTCAGCTCTTCCATGCCACCCTCAGAGGCCTCTCTCTGTTTTATTTGAAGCTGCGCTCTGGGTTTTCTCCATTTTTATTTCCTCATGGTGACAGATCAAGTACTTTTCCACATATGGTGATTTTAGGACATACATTTTAAGATTTCTTTCTTGCCTAAAAATGTACTCAACTTTACCCTCACACTTATATGATAGTTTAGCTGGGTATATAATTCTAGTTTTAAATCAGAATTACTATTATAAATAATAATAAAAAATCTGCTTTCTCAAAATGATGAACCCGTTAAAAAACCTGTTTTCTCAAAATGATGAACCTGTGTCACCATTTTTCTGTAGTGTCCAGCGTTGCTGATGAGAGACTGAGGTTGGTCATTTGTCATTTTTTATAGTTTGTCTCTCTCTCTCTGTTTTTTATCTCTCTGGGAACATTTGGTTTTCTTTTTATTCTTGTTTTGTTTCTATGTGTATGCATTATTTTACTTTCTGTGGTTAGAATTCATTAAGCCTTTCAATGTGGAGGCTCAGGAAGTGTTTTGCGCTCTTAAAAATAACTCTTATCTCTTGAGGTGTTTCCTTTTGTGACTCTGATTTTTGTCTCACGATGAATGAAATACATTTTTGGCTCACTGTAATGATGTTATGTTGAGCATTTAAACGTTTTCCCCTCGTTTCACTGGACATCAGTTAAGCTCTGCTCATTGGTGGTGGGTCATTTGATTTTCTGAGTAAAAGACTATTTTATTCCAGGGCATTGGGGTCCTGATCCAGTTTACATTGTAATTTGTTTCCATCTGTTTTCCTTTTCTACAAATATACAAAGGATTTTAAAGAGCCTCCCTTTTTGTTAGACAATTTTGATTTTATTTTTTATAACTCTTTGAATATCCTTTCAGTGATTATTAGTAGAGGTTGTGCAAGAACTGTGTGCTTAACCCACTTTCTGGGACTGAAGGACTCGATGCTCCTTTCAGGAAATGACAGGAAAGCCAGGAAGGCTAGGATGACATCATATTAGCGGGTGTGCTACAGACATGCACGGTGCAGGTGCGGTCTCCACATAGCCACCATGTGAGGGGTGACTCTGCAGCCCATTTTGACAGTTGCAGAAATGCTGAGAGAAGATAAGTAACCTTGAAAGAGGACAGCTGGCCGGCAGTGAACCCTACAACCGCACGCTCTCACTCCTTTCCCTCACGGCCATAAATGGCTCCGTTCCGTCACACAGCTCCCAGAAAAATGCGTGCTTCCCAAGTGGCAGGCAGGCAGGGAGGGAGGTGGTCCTGAGCCAGCGGGCTGTGGTAAGGCTGACATGGCTTCTGGGACAAGCCCTGGGGCCTGTATGATAATTTGCTTTAGTTTTCCCACCGCTGTCTCTGGCAGCCTCCTTAATTGAATGAGTGTGGTGATTCCTCATCTCTTTATTACTATTTGTGATCCATGCCCTCTGTTGCTCCCTTCTGCTGGTGCCTGGACCACCCGTCACTGTCCAAAGTGTCTTTCCACAATCATTGCTGTGCCCACAACACCTCCAGGGTCTCAGTGTGCCTGATCTAATTCCACGCCCTGCACTCAGTGGAGATGTGTCTTTTTGGATCATGGAACTTTTCATTGGGGGCCACCACGGCAGTTTCCATGGACAATCGAATGATCACACCAATTTCTTTCTTTCTTTTTTTTTTTTTTGATATGTAGTCTCACTCTATCACCCAGGCTGGAGTGCAGTGGTGCTGCAGCCCCCACCTCCCGGGTTCATGCGATTCTCCTCCCTCAGCCTCCCAAGTAGCTGGGATTACAGGTGTGGGCCACCACATCCAGCTATTTTTCTTTCTTTTTTTTTTTTTTTTGTATTTTTAGTAGAGATGGGTTTGGCCATGTTGGCCAGGCTGGTCTCAGACTTGTGGCCTCAAGTGATCCGTCCGTTTCAGTCTCCCAAAGTGCCGGGATTACAGGTGTGAGCCACTGCACCCGGCCAGATCACATCATTTCTTAAATCAAGCAGACACTCTGGGGATCTCAGTGAGCTGAGCTGCAGGGATTAAATGGCCCTGGCTGGGGGAGGGAGGTGCTGGGAGGGGATGTGAGTCTGGAGGGCAGGGTGGCCCACGGCTGTGTCTTCTGCAGGTGACACACATTTGGATTCTTCTGTTCCAGAATGTAGTCTTTTGTTTCATTTGACTCCCTTTCATCGTGGCTGCCCGCCCAGCACAACGCTGGAGACGTGATGACAGCAGCCCTCGGGTCTTGTTTCCAAAGTTAACAGAAATGCCTCCCGCAGCTCCGCACTAAGCCGGTGTTTGCTGGTTTGTAGCACAGCCTTGGTCTCGTGCATGCAGTGTTTTTCCACTCTAGTTTACCAAGAATTTTGCCTCAGGCTTTTAAAGAAGGAGTGAGTTTGTTCATATACGTGTGTGTGTGTGAATGTGTGTGTATTAATCTACTGAGAGTTCCAGTGGCTTTTCTGCTTCTATTTTATGAGTATAATGATACCCTTTGTAACTTGCGATCTAAGATATACATTACTTGATAATGGCTCATTATCCCTTTTTCCCCAGCTTTATTGAGATATAACTGACAAACAAGAATTATATAAATTCAGGATGTACAACATGACGTCTTGATACATGTACACATTGTGTGATGATTACCACAGTCAAGCTAATTAATATGTCCATCACCCACGCAGTTACCTTTCTTCTGTGATGAGACATTTAAGATGGACTGTCTTAGCAGATTTCAGTGTTACTGAGTCACATTCTGTGTTAGTCAACTGTCCCCGTGCTGCACGTGAGGTTTCCAGAACTGACTCATCCTGCACAGCTGAAGCTGCATCCTGTCATCAGCATCAAAGTGGATTAAGCACACAGTTCTTGCACACCTGTATTAATAATCGCTGAAAGGATATCTAAAGAGTGATAAAAAATGAAAACTCCCTGCACCCCCCACCCCTGTGAACCCCTACTCTACTCTCTGCTTTGCCGAGCTTGGCTTTTTTAGATTCCACATATAAGCGAGGTCTGCAGTATTTGTCTTTCTGTGGCCTGGGTCACTTCACCCAGCATAGTGTCTGCAGGTTCACCCATGTTGCCACAGATGACAGGATCTCCCTCCTTTCTATGGCTGAGTCGTATTCTATCGTGCATATACAGCGCATTTTCCTTATTCACTCATCTGCTGATGGGCACTTATGTTGCTTCCATATCTTGGCTGTTGTGAATAGTGCTGCAGTTAACATGGGAGTGCAGGTCTCTCTTTGAGATCTGGCTTTAATTTGTCTTGTATATACAAGATTGCTCATCACACGGTAGTTCTATTTTTAATTTGCTGAGGATCTTTGATACTGTCTTCCATAATGGCTGTAACAGCTTAGGTTTTCTTTAACGTAGGCACATAGAATCTCTTACTTTATCTTTTTAAATGGGATCGATTTACAGTCCTCTCTCTCCCTCTCTCTCTCACACACACAATTGTTCCTGGTTTTGGCAGCAGGGTGTCACCAGTCTTACTAGAGGAATCCAGAAGATCTCTGGCTTCTTCTGAGCTCTAGAATATTTCAAGTATCACAGGAAGGTCTTATATTGAAGGCTGATGATATAAACCTTTAAAACATCTGAGTCTGCCTTCTGAAGAATATCTTTCAATACCATTTCCATATTTTCCTGGACACCACTGTATTAAAATTTTCATTTTGTTATTCAGTGTTGGTAATTTATATTTTTTAGAACACAGTACATTTCATTTATATTTTCAAATTTTAGGATAAACATATCCATGCTACTTTCTTTTACATAAAAACAAAAATCTCTGAATCTGTGGGCATGTTTCTTTTTCGATCTTTCATGTCTGCTTATTTTTATTAGACTGTATTTTTATTTTCTTTAGATTTTCCTTGATGAGCATCTGCGGATTTTTGTGGACATTTGAAAAGAGGGGGTTGTGTTCCTTCTTGTTGGAGATTGTTGAGTAAAAGTTTCAGAAAGCGTCATGGGTGGTAAACTTTCCGGATCCCTGTTGTTTAAGAACAGCCCTCCCGCTGACGCCTGCCACAGCAGAGTCTAGGTGCAGAATTTCTTCCCTCTACCTTAGTAGAGGCTGGGCCACCAATGTGTCTCAGATTTGCATAACTTTAATCTTCTTGTGAAGCTTTTCCTCTCTCCAGAACCTGGCACTATTCTCTCCTCCTTGTACTTCATTCATTTCACCAGACCCCTCCCTAGTCACTGTCATCAGCTGTGTTCATGCCCTCGGTCCCATCTTCTTTTAGTTCAAGGAACTTTTATTCCCATATGGGTTTGATGATTTTCTTCCATTCTTGGCTTCTCTCCCCACTGTGATCCTCATTAGGATCACAGACCCTGAGTCTCCTGGGTTCATCTCCCTTAGACCTCAGGCTTTTCTTGGCTTCATTTCTTTGTCCTTCTGCATTGGGTTTCGGTCATTTTCTGAACTGGGGGTCATGGTGTCAGCTCTTCTGCCTTCAGGGTCTGTTATGAGGACTGTCATTGAATTCCATATGTTTGGCGTGTCACGATTTCCGTCTCCAGGAACCCAAGGTGTTTTCCTTTCTTCTCCTTCTCCTTTTTGGTAGCACTCTCTTCTTGTTTCATGGAGTAACGGCCTCTTTGTTTCATGCATTATTGTTTGTTTAGATTTTGCTTCTCTGTCATGCTGTGATTTCCTCATGCGTCTGAGGACCCTTAGTTGTTGTTCACATTTTTAAGTGGGGGTCTAAACTGGATTTCATTGCTGAAAGGTTCTTTGCACGTAGACACATGTGTGCTTCTCACAGAGCTGACACTGGGGCTCTCAGGATGGGGCCTTGTCTGCCGCTGGCTGAGTACAGCGGCTTTGGTTCATTTTGGCATCCAGAACTTCCTGGGGTATGGTCTCTTCCTCTCCATCCTAGGACCCAGGCTGGGAGCCTCCTGGGCCACCCCTGCCCTGCCTGGCTCTCCTGCTGGACTCAGGGCACCAGGCGGTTCTTCTTTAGAACTCAACCCTCAGTTAAAGATGCCTGAGTGCCCATGGCTGTCCTCATGTGCTATCCCTGTGTCAGGGTCTCTGGGAAAAGCCATTTGTCTTCAGTCCTGCTTCTGCCTTTCTTTCTGTTGAATTTTACAGTCAAGAAAACCTGATCTTTTTGTCTTGTCTGTCCCAGAAAATCCTTACTGACCTGGTCTGCGGATGGTATGCCTGTTTTCTATCACTGTTCTGGCAGCATTCATTTTTATTTGGATGAAGGGGAGGTGGAGGCATTGGCGAGTAGCCAGCCCAAACAGAGGGCTTAGGCTTTTAAAGAAATTTACCAAGAGAAAATTCACAAGCCACGAAGCTCACCTGCTGCAAGGACATAATCCATTTGTTTTTAGCATATTCCCAGTGTTTCTCAGCCATCACCAATATATAATTTTAGTACATTCCCCCCTCCAAAAAATCACACCAATCAGCATCACTCCCCATGCGCCACTCCCCCAGCCTCAGGCACCTACTCATCTACTTTCTTTCTCTGTAGATTTGCCCATTCTGAGCCTTTCATACAAATAGAATCCCACCAGGTTTCATACCAGGGATGCAGGGATGGTTTAACATTCACAATTCAACACCACATAAACAGAATTAAAAACAAAAATCACATGAGCAATAGATGCAGAAAAAGCTTTCGACAAAATCCAGCATCTCTATGATTAAAACTCTCAGCAAAATCAACATACAAGGGACATACCTCAATGTAATAAAAGCCATCTATGACAAACCCACAGCCAACATAACACTGAATGGGGAGAAGCTGAAAGCACTCCCTCTGAGAACTGGAAAAAGATAGGGACGCCCACTCTCCCCACTTCTCTTCAACATAGTACTGGAAGTCCTAGCCAGAGCAATCAGACAAGAGAAAGAAATAAAAGGCATCCAAATCGGTACAGAGGAAGTCAAACTGTCGCTGTTTGCTGATGATATGATCGTACACCTAGAAAACCCCAAAGACTCCTGCAGAAAGCTCCTAGAACTGATAAAAGAATTCGGCAAAGTTTCCAAATACAAACTTAATGTACACAAATCAGTAGCTCTCCTATACACCAACAGCGACTAAGCCGAGAATCAAATCAAGAACACAATCCCTTTTACAATAGCTGCAAAAAAATAAAATACTCAGGAATATACCTAACCAAGGAGGTGAAAGACCTCTACAAGGAAAACTACAAAGCACTGCTAAAATAAATCACAGACAACACAAACAAATGGAAACACATCCCATGCTCATGGATGGGTAGAATCAATACTGTGAAAATGACCATAGTGCCAAAAGCAATTCAAGGCAATTCCCATCAAAATACCACCATCATTCATCACAGAATTACAAAAAAAATTCTATAATTCATATGGGACCAAAAAAGGGCTTGCATAGCCAAAGCAAGACTAAGCAAAAAGAACAAATCTGGAGGCATCACATTACATGATTTCAAACTATACTATAAGGCCACAGTCACCAAAACAGCATTGGTATAAAAATAGGCACATAGACCAATGGAACAGAATAGAGAACCCAGAAATAAACCCAAATACTTACCGCCAACTGATCTTTGACAAAGCAAACAGAAACATAAAGTGGGGAAAGGACACTCTATTCAACAAATGGTCCTGGGATAATTGGCAAGCCACATATAGGAGAATGAAACTGGATCCTCATCTCTCACCTTATACAAAAATCAACTCAAGATGGATTAAGGACTTAAATCTAAGACCTGAAACTATTAAAATTCTAGAATATAACATGAAAAACCCCTTCTAGATATTGGCTTAGGCAAGGATTTCATGACCAAAAACCTAAAAGCAAATGCAATAAAAACAGACATAAATAGCTGGGACTTAATTAAACTAAAGAGCTTTTGCACGGCAAAAGGAACAGTCAGCAGAGTAAACAGACAACCCACAGAGTGGGAGAAAATCTTCACAATCTATACATCTGACAAAGGACTAATATCCAGAACCTACAACAAACTCAAACAATTAAGAAAAAAACAAACAATCCCATCAAAAAGTGAGCTAAGCACATGAATGGACAATTCTCCAAAGAAGATGTACAAATGGCCAACAAGCATATGAAGAAATGCTCAACATCACTAATGATGAAGGAAATGCAGATCAAAACCACAATGAGATACCACCTTACTCCTGCAAGAATGGCCATCATCAAAAAATCAAAAAATAATAGATGGTGGCATGGATGTGGTGAACAGGGAACGCTTCTACACTCCTGGTGGGAATTTAAACTAGTACAACCACTGTGGAATACAGTGTGGAGATTCCTTAAAGAACTAAAAGTAGAACTACCATTTGATCCAGCAAATCCACTACTGGGTATCTACCCAGAGGAAAAGGAGTCATTATACAAAAAAGATACTTGCACAGACATGTTTATAGCAGCACAATTCGCAATTGCAAAAATGCAGAACCAACCCAAATTCCCATCAATCAATGAGTGGATAAAGAAACTGATATATATATATATATATGATGGAATACTACTCAGTAATAAAAAGAAATGAATCAATGGCATTCACAGAGACCTGGATGAGATTGGAGATTATTATTCTAAGTGAAGTAACTCAGGAATGGAAAACCAAACATCATATGTTCTCACTCATAAGTGGGAGCTAAGCTATGAAGAAACAAAGGCGTAAGAATGACACAGTGGACTTTGGGGACTCAGAGGGAAAGGGTGGGAAGGGGGTGAGGGATAAAAAACTACAAATAGGGTGCAGTGTATACTGCTCGAATGATAGGTGCACCAAAATCTCACAAATCAACACTAAATTACTAATCCATGTAACCAAACACCACCCATTCCCCAATAACCTAAATAAAATATAAAATAAAAATAAAAAATAAAAAACCCAAATAGAATGTCACCACATGTGGGCTGTCACTGAGCATCTGCTTTCAAGGCTCATGCATGGTGTAGCCTATGTCAGTATTGGATTCCTTTTCATGGCTGAATAATATTCCCCATGGGAATGGGCCACATTTTGCTTGTGTGGATGGGCTGTGTTTTGCTTTGTCCTCTGATGGACATTTAGGCTCCTTCCACTTCTTGGCTGCTGTCAGTCATGCTGTGTACATGGGTGCACCAGTCTCTGGCTGCTGTCAGTCATGCTGTGTACATGGGTGCACAAATCTGTGTGTGGACATTTGTTTCATTCCTCTGAGGTAGATGCCTAGAACTGGAGTGGCAGGATCACAGGGTCACTTTGTGAGGGACCATTTTGAGGGACAGTTTTCCAAGGTGCTTTCACTGGGAGTTGAAGCTCTGATGAAGCAGAAGACACATCAAATGAGGACCCAGAGCAGGGGTCAGAGGTGAGACCCCCCGCCAGGAGGTGTCCTCCCTGGGGATGGCCAGACAGGCTGGGTCCTGTCGGTGCCTCGGACGAGGGCAGGTGGGGACAATGACAAACATGGAGGAGGTCAGAGAACCAGCCCCGGCCCTCCTCCCGGCTCTCTGTTCTGACCCTGTGGCCATCAGTGGGCACAGTGAGGTGGGTGGGGCTCAGACATGCATGAGTGGGGAGCCCCTCCCCAGGATGGTCCTGGAGCCCAAGGATGAAGGCTCAGCCCCTGCCAGCTACCCAGAGAACCAGGGCAGGAAGCAAACATCTCTGCCCCTGGAGGCCCTATTTGTCCCTTCGTGGGGACCTGGCTTTGCTTCTAAGGTGGTGGACAAGGCTGTGTCAGCTTGGCCTCCGGCCCTAGGGACAGCTGCTGCTGGCTGTCCTGGGTGGTCTGCCTTGAGAGGAGTGAGGGAGGCGGCTGTGCTGACCACAGGGAGCTCAGTGGGCTGAGACTCTGGGAGGTCCTGGTGCTGGGGCTGGCGGCCTCTGGCATTGACATGCAAGGGTCATTCTGGCAGAAAGAGTGCGTGGCTCATACCACTCGCCCAACGTGGCATCCTGGACCACGTCTGAGTGCCAGAGCAGAGGGTGGCAGGCAGAGCCGAAGGCTGTCTTGGAGAGACCTGGGAGGCTGGGGGTGTGGGGACAGGGTCCTCAGGGTTAGAGTCCAGGACCACGGGATCAGGAAGGACAGGACCCTGAATCTCTAGGCAAGGTCGCATAGGGCAGGGGGGCCCGCAGGCTTGGTTAGTGGGTGCCATGGTCCCTGCCCATCTGTGCTCTTGCCAGCGATGCCTGAGCAATGGGTATTCCAGAACCCCATGAATACTGGGTTGCTGGGCTCAAGTCCTGGGGGAGGGCGTGGTCCCCATGTCTTACTGTGGAGGAGACGAGGGCTGCAGGGACGGGCACTGTGGTCCATAGCTGGTCTCCCCAGGGGTAACAGGAGGGGTGAGGCTGCTGGCTGGAGCTAGGCCCCGGGTGGGCACCCTAGTCCTGGGGGGCAGCCACAGAGCTGGGGAGGGTGAATGTGGCTCAGGGGCCCAGAGCTGCTGCCAGGGTCCACTTTGTCCCAAAACTCCTGGCCTTGGTTCCAGAGGCAGCTTCCCTAAGATGGGCCGGGGGGCCACGTGCTGGGGTTGGGGGCCCACGGGGCTAAGAGGGAGACTGGGCTTCAGGGTTCACAGAGGCCAGCACCAGGTGGCATTGCTTCCTGCCTCATCCCATGCCCCTCGGGGGTCCACAGACAGGATGGAAGGTCGACAGAGACAGAGGGGTGGGGCCAGGCCTGCTGGGGGTCAGGACTCTCCCTGCAGTCACGGGTGGCATCACTTCCCACCTCACCCTGTGCCCCCCGGGGGTCCACAGACAGGACAGAGGTTGGTGTGAAACAGAGGCGGCTTTATTAGAACTAGAGGGGGTGCTGCCCAGGGTGGAGCCAGGCCTGCTGGGGGTTAGTTCTGCAGAACTTGGGTCTGGGGGAGCAGCTGGGGTTCCTCATGCAGCCAGCATCTGGGAAGGACTGGGGGAGCAGCCTGGTCCCTGAGACAAAAAGCCTGCCCCATCTTCTGAGGGTGTCAAAGCCAGAGAGGGCAGAGCTGGCTGGGGCAGCTGGGAGGTCAGTCCCTGGTGGGAAGGGACTCTGGATGACATCCAGGGCTGTCAGCAGCTGGACTTCTGGCCAGAGCAGAGGCTGTAGCAGGCGGGGCGGGAGCACACGGGGCGGCAAAGGAGGGACACGCAGGACACTGGGCGGCAGCAGCTGGGCTGGCAGGAGGAGGCAGAGGCACAGCAGGAGGGGACGGGCACGTAGCAGGTGGACCTGCACACGGGGCTGCAGAGGAGGGACACAGAGGAGGAGGGTCTGCAGCAGGAGGTGCTGCAGCAGCTGGCTGGGAGGCTGGCAGAGGGGAGGAGAGGGGCACAGGGACTGCTGGCAGGGGGGAGGGCAGCGGGGCAGCTAGACTGCTGGCAGCAGAGAGGATCTCAGAGCAGGTGGGCACGCAGCAGCACAGGCTTGCAGCAGATAGGCACGCAGCAGGCCTGCTGGCAGGGGGAGGAGGTGCAGCAAGCCGGCTGGCAGCTAGACTGCTGGCAGCATGAAGGTGTGCAGGAGCTGGTGCAGCCTGATTGGCAGGGGCTGGGCTCACAGGCCGCCTGGCAGCAGGAGCTGGACACACAGTTCACTGGGGTGCAGACCAGGGTCAGGCAGGGGGCTGGGGCGCAGCAGCTGGGGGCGCAGCAGGGGGGCTCACAGCAGCTCTCTGGGGAGTCGACCACCTGCCATGAGTCAGAGCAAGAGTCACAGGAACCAGGAAGGCAGACGCGGCTGCTGTAGCTCAGGTTGCTGGAGCAGACAGACGTGGTGGACGCCGCCATGCTGGTGTTGAACTGGCGGAGGGTGAGGGAGTGAGTGGATGAGGAAGTGAGCCTGTGAGGTGCCGAGGCTCTCGGGCTTTTATTCCCCCCGGCCTTGTTGTCCCCAGGCCCACAGCTTCCCCTTCCGTGTTGCTGAGAGCTGGAGTCTGCCGGGATTAGGGGTGTTTGTTTGCCTGTGATGTGGCCCAGCTCATAAATCTCCCATCACATCTGGGCTGTGTTCCATCCCATGTGGATCCCTGGGGGCAGGAATTGGGCTGGGCCTGGTCCCAGCTGGGTTCTGGGAGCTGGGAGAGCCACAGGCAGGGGCATCGTCCAGCCCTGGCCCCAGCAGCCCCGGGACACGGAGTCCCTCTGCAGGAAGCCGGCCTTAGGAAGGTTCTTGTGGTGAAAACTCCTCATCCAGAGTGGTCCTTCCCCCATCAGGGGACACAGGACTGTGGCCATCTTCTGAGGAACAACCTGGGGCCCAGTGAGCCTTCATTGACCTGCCCAGGGCCATGGCATGGGGGGGCAGCTGTAACTGTGCCCAGACCTCTTGGCTCTGAGCTCTGGAAGACTTCTCATCCCCACAGCCTCTGCACCTCCTGCCCTGTTTCGTGCCCATCTCGTCTTTGTGTTTTGGAGGCAGCAGGACCTGTGTGTTCCAGGGCAAGAATGGTGGGCCCGGCCCCTCCCTGCTTGGACAGCATGACAGCCTTCTGGGCTGTGGTTTTGGGTTCTGAACCTGCAGAGTAACCGTGCTGAGCAGCGGGTGGTCAGCAGCCCTCGTCCCCACCTGGAATGGCTCCTCTGTGTGCTCTGCTTCTCCGACGCTGCCCGTCAGCCCCCACCCAGCCTCTGGCTGGGCCCATTTCCCAGCCCTGTCTTCCAAGCCCTGTGCTAGGCCTCTTAGTGTCACCACCTTAAAATTAAGGGACATCTGTCCAAAGAACCCGCACAGAAGACACAAAATGGGTCCATGAGAAGTTGATCTCGCTGCAACCCCATTGCCAGTGTAAACTAAACATAAAATCCTAAGCCCCTCAACTGACTAAATGGACCCCATCTTGGCCATGGGGACCCCGAAAAACCGAATTCCTGCATGACAGGAAGGGAGGTCAGACACGCCTCGTTACACCCCCTCCCTTTAGGGTTTAGACACAACCACTGCCCAGCATTAAAGTTAAAATAGAGACCGTAAGACCCACAGAACAGACTCTGTGGCAATAAGATATCAAATTACAAACAGGATCTCAGGCCACGCCAGGCAAGGGTCGAGCCGCGTACCCTACACCGAGAGGACGGACTCTGCTCTTACACCACAGCTGCTTCTTTTTCTGCAGCGGCTAAACACGCACTGGCCCCACGATGAGGATGAGCAAGATTCAAACGACTGCAGCCCATCCACCCGCAGACGCCAACTGACCACGTTCCACAGCCATGACCACAGCTCTGATTGGGCAGGAGACTGACTTCAGGAACCTCCTCCTGATAAGGGACCCCCAACCATGGACCGGTTCCAGCCGGTTTGCAGAGGCTGCGCACTTGAGTGCCTTTGTGTCCTGAGAAGACCTCTGAGGTTTAGGGCCTCATTGCGATACACCGACATGTTAAGACTCCACCCTGTAAGAAGCACATTTCAAGTGGTCCATATTCAGAAAACAGGCCCTGGGAGGTCCAGGCAGCAACCTTGCAGATGTGACAAGCCACATAGTACAGACATCTGGGAAGAGTGATAAGACTCACAGAAGTCAGAGGGGAGGAAGAAAAAGTGGCGGATGGCTAACACATAAAAGGAAAGAAACTTTTGCCATTGAGAAATCAAAACATAAAGTGGGGAAGGGGACCGGATGTAACCTTATAAGGGGATAATGAAGCTTAGGTGATGTCCAGGAAGCCTGCAACCCCACAGTACTCAGGCTGCGAGGAACTGGGGGAGGGACCTGCACACTAGGGGATAAATTGCTTGTTGAAACTGTGCTGGGTGTGCCTGCCCATCAGACACCTGATCTTGCAAGACGGCCATTAAAGTCTCACTTTCACTGTTCTTCATGCCTCTAAGTCCGTTCTTTGGATTTGGACAGGTAAGTGTATTTCTCACAACCCCAGAGTGAAAACAGGTCATATGTTACATGCATGTTTGTTCAGTTCCTCCTTCGTGAATATTCACTATTCCTCCACAACCTATTGCACATGTGTATTCAGCCAACCTGGTCAGCATGGAGCTCCTGCCCCAGCCCCTCCTCCTGGCTCTGGTCTTGGCCAGAGGCTGTGCTTCCCAGCCTGCAGGATGGCTTTCTTGCAGGCTGTGCCCCTTTAGAAGAAACAAAGTCTCCTCTTTTTTTCCGAACTTACAGATCTGTTATATTTATTTATTTATTTATTTTTTTTGAGATGGAGTCTCACTCTGTTGCCCAGGCTGGAGTGCAGTGGTACGAGCTCAGCTCACTGCAGCCTCCACCTCCTAGTTTGAACCAGGAGCAATTCTCCTGCCTCAGCCTCCCGAGTAGCTGGGATTACAGGCATAAGCCACCATGCCTGGCTAATTTTTGTATTTTTAGTAGAGACAGGGTTTCACCATGTTGACCAGGCTGGTCTCAAACTCCTGACCTCAAGTGATCCACCTACCTTGGCCTCCCAAACATGCTAGGATTACAGGCCTGAGCCATCGCACCCGGCCAGATGGTGATTTTTTTAAGTGAACACAAGCAGTCACCCAATTCTCTTCTCAGGAAGCGGCTACTTTCACCCACTTATTCTCTTTCTCTCTGTATCTCTCCATCTTTCTCTGTCTCTGTCTGTCTGCCTCTTCCATATATGCACACACACAGCCCATTCTCATTATTCCCAGAGGTTCTGCTCTATACAGTCTCCACCAGCACTGAATAACCATTGCTCCTACAGGAAGTACAGGGTTATGGTCTCATGAGCCTCTGATCACAACGTTCTCATCATCCAATCAATGCATAGACATGTCTTATGAGTGCTTCTGTCTAAAGACACCTTATTGAACCTTTATAGTTGATTTATCAACACTGAACCCCAGCCAACAGCCCTACACAGCCTGAATGAAGTTGGTTGAACACATGTGTTTTCTCTGTAAGACGTGCTGGAGCCTTCTGAGCTCCGGACACCCAGCAGCACAGCAGCACTGCACTGGGGCACTTTAAACAACAAGATCACAGCATCGTGGAGGAACGCGCGGCACTGAGGAGAACACAGCAAGGACACCTGTTTACCATATGCGAGCTGAGACAGGAAAGCAAAACATCACCTCGTTCTGTTATGTGTATGTGTAAACATATATGTACATACACATACATACATAGAATGCCTCTGTATACATAAATTTTTAAAATGCAAATGATGCCATACTCTACCCACTATGTTTTTGAAAACATGGAGCTCCTTTCCTATGAATACATAATGATCTCTGTCTTGTTTACAGCTGCATAGAATTCCATGTTGGTCTGTGTGTTCATTTTCTATTGCCGTGTAACAAAGTACCACAAGCTTAGTGACTTCAAATAACACATTTATCATCTCAGTTTTGGTGGGTCAGGAGTCCAGACACAGTTAAATTGGGGTCTCTATAGGGCTGTATCGGAGTGTCTCATCTGAAGGTTCAATTGGAGAAGGATCCACTTCCAAGCTCATGTGATTGTTGGCAGAACTCAGTTCCGTGCAGCTTCTTGGACGGAGTGCCTCAGTTTCTCACCAGCTGTCAACTGGAGGCTGCCATAATCTCTTTCTATGTGGCCTCAATGGGCAGCTTGCAATGTGCTGGCTTTTTCACAGCCAGCCAGGGAGACAGAGTCCTCCTGAGACGAGCATTAGGACCTTATGTAATGGGACCATGCACATCCCATCACCCCCTCTGTGCTCCTTGTGTCTATACTCGTGCCACAGTCCCACCCACACTCAAGGGGTGTGGGGCACACATCCAATGACCACTAGGAGGCGAGGGACATGGGGCCACCCTAGAGTCTGTCTCCTGCTGTCTAGACAGTCTCATGGCTGTGATACCTTTGCACATACCTTGTATCCACCCAGGAGTATCTATAGGATGCTTGCATAGTGATTCAGGCTCAAAGGTGTGAGGTTTTGAATTTTGATGCGTAGCAGCAAACTGCCTGCCAAATCTGTGGAGCCATCCTCAGCCCAGCAGCAAGTCATCTGGGTAGTTTGCCCACACCCTCGCCAACCCATATTGGGAACATCAATGGTTTTCATTTTTTCCAATATAAAAAATGATATCATATGGCCATTAAATTTGTTTCATCTCATTTTAAATGGGGCTGAGCATGTCTTCACATTTAAGAACCATGTATATTTCTTTCAATTGCCCCTTTGTATCCTTTGCTCATTTTCTGTTATGTTGCTGTTAGTGGTCTTACCAACTTGTGGGAGCTCTTTGGATATTAAGCAAATTAGCCGTTTCTCTGATATATGGATAGGAAATGTGTTTCCAATATTGCTGTCTTTTGACTTGGTTTATAATGTTTTCTCTCCTGCAATTTAAAAATTTTTATGTAATTAGTTTTATCAGTTTTTTAAACGGCTTCAGTGTTTTACTCAAAACAGAATAGACCTTTCCACTCGGAGATGATTTTTCTTTTCCTTCCTAACATTACTGACAGGTGTATTAACATCCCCCACTATGATTTTCCCTTTTCTCTATTTCTACTTTTAGCTCTGCCAGTTAAAAAAATTAAAAAACATTAATTTTTTAATTTTTTTAATTTTATATTTAAACTATATAATTAGATTCATCCAAATTTAGAATTGTTACAGCTTCCTGGTAGGTTGACTCTTTTAGCTTCATACATTTCTTTCTTCATCTCTATTGCTCTAAAATCTACTTTTTCTGATATTCATAAGTCACACTAGCGTTTTAGTTAGTGTTTGCCTGGTGTATTTTCTTCCATCTTGTTACTTTCAAGCTTTCTGCACTCTTTTTCTTTCTTTCTTTCTTTTTTTTTTTTTTTTTTTTTTTTTTGATGGAGTCTCTCTTGTCACCCAGGCTGGAGGGCAGTGGTGCAACCTCAGCTCACTGCAACTTCCACCTCCTGGGTTCAAGTGATTCTCCTGCCTCAGCCTCCCAAGTAGCTGAGATTACAGGCGCCCACCACCATGCCCAGCTAATTTTGTATTTTTAGTAGACATGGGGCTTTACCATGTTGGCCAGGCTGGTCTCAAACTCCTGACCTCAGGTGATCTGCCTGCCCCAGCCTCCCACAGTGCTGGGATTACAGGCGGGAGCCACAGTGCCTGGCCTCTATGCTCTTGTATTCAGGCTCTGTATCTTGTAAGCAACATGTAGTTAGGTTTTCTATTTTTTATTCAGACCAACAATATATTTTAATGGGAATATCTGATACTTTATTGACTGACGATTTAGTTTATATCTATCTACTATCTGATTGTACAATTTCTATTTGTCCCAATTTTTTAACGTTTCTTTTAAAAATCACTTCCTGTCTATTTTGGATTAATCGAGTATTTTTTATTATTTATTTTCCTTCTTCTGTTCTGTTCATTATTCGTGAGATATGGCAAGGCTTCTCTTCAAACAGGCAGCTCAACCTTTTATTCTTTAATTCCTAGTACCCCCTTCCCCTCTCTTTCTTCTCCTTTTCTTCTTTCTGACTTTACTACATGCCCAGGCATGCTGCAGCATCACTGGCATTATCAGCACCATTCCGTTCCATATTTAGGAAAAGACTGGCTCTCTAGTTTCCCATAGATGACCCCTTCCTCCTCTCCCATCTCTCCCATTACGCATCCACCTTATCTAAGAAAGTTTAAATGTTTAGCCAGTCGGGTCTAGTTTAAATTGTGTGGCGCAACCCCAGCCAATGGGGAAAGGACACGGGGGCAGGATCGTGTTAGGAATAAAAACTTCTACTCTCCTTTCTTCTGTGTGCTCTTGTGGCAATCAGCCGTATGGGAGACACCCTCCTGTGCAGAAGTAAATTTGCTTTGCTGAGAAATCCTTTGTCTCAGTGCTCATTTTTCCTTATGACTCTGAGCCTTATTTCTAACATTATTGACGATACATTGATTATACATAATTTTTACTATCTCTTCAGTGGTCACTTTAGAGATTATAGCACACATTCTTAGATTATTCAAGTGTAACATACATCAGCACTTCCACCACTTCCAAAGCAATGCTGAAACCTTAGAAAACTTTCACTCCATTTATCCTTCTCACCTTTTATTGTTAATGTCATTATGCATTACTTTTCTACTTCTAGTTTAGACCCCACAAGAGATTATAAATATAATAATATTACCCTTTCAGATCCTCCTGGTTCCTTCCTGCATTTTTATCTTTCTGTCATCCTGCCTGAAAAGTTCCCTTTCGTGGTTACTGTAGAGTGGGTCTGCTCAGGTCCAATTTGCTCAGTTGATATCCAGAATTGTTTTGTTTCATTTTCACCTTTGAACGATGTTCTTCCTGGTCCAGAATTCTAGGTTTGCAGTGATTTTCTTTCAGCTCTTTAAAGATGTCATTCTATTACCTTTAGTTTCTTCAACAGCTCTGTTAGGAGAGCTTTAAAGGAATCATTTTTAAAACATTTTGTTCAGCTTTTCAAGTTGTTCTCAGCAGGAGTATATGTCTGACATAGCCACTTTGTCCCATATGGAAGCAGAGGCCCCCATTCTCTCTCTCTGTCTCTCTCAATGTACTTCCATCCTATAGGACCAGATCCTGTACCTCTGGAGGGACCAGGCCATGCTCAAATTTATATTATTTTTATAGTTTAAAATATACAGAAAGACAATTCATCCCACCATGTAACTGAATTTCTAGCCCTCTGAGGCCTTTTGTACTTTTCCTAAATCCCCTAGGAGTTAAGAGGCCTGGACTGGGAAACACAGATAGAGACACAGAACACCCTGAGCCTCTGAGACTTGCCTGGGCATCAAACCCCACCAGAAGGGCCCCTGGAGCCCTCTCCCCTGGGTAGGGGCCACTCCTCTGGGCCACATGCATGCTGGGCTATGGCTGGTCATCACTGACATCACCAGGCACCAAGCAGCCCACCTCCCTCCCTGGTGGGGTCCACAGTCAGGGTTACTACCCCTTCACCTTCACATTCTCAGCACCCGGTGCTATTTCCAGCACGTGGGAGGACTCACTGCATCATGAATAAATGAATGCTTGAGAAGTAAAAGTATCAGATAAAATTGGAAACATTTAGCAGAAAGAATCAAAAAGATATGGTGGCCAATTTGATATTATTTGCAGAAGAAATGGAGACTTAGATCAGATGTCTAGCTGGGACTTAGTTAGCAATCAAGAAAATACACTGCAAGCGAAAGCAGTGCTTGCTGCTTTTCACACGGCAGTGCTGTCGCCAGTGGCTGTGCTTTTTGCTGAGGAGATGCATTAGGTGTTCCGGGTTAGACCTACGGGTTTGCAGTGTTTGGGATAAAACCAAATGGAAATGGTGGGGGGGGGCCCATACAGGGATCTGGGGCCTCCCTAAGTGCCCAGATGGAAGAGGGGGTGCACAGCCCCCAGGAACTGCTGTGAACCTGACGGGAAATGGCTCACACCACTGTCCACCCTTTCCCGTTTGCCACTTGCTCTAAAGCCCTTGGGGGGACTTCATGCACCAGAGAGAGTGGGGAGTCACTTCTAGGAACGTTCCACCCTCATGCCATCATTGACAGGGGCTTCTCTAGCCCGGCATTCCAGAAGCCACAGCCACCCAGACAAGCAGAGTCCCCTGGTGATGGCCCACAGGCGCTGGGATTAGGATGGATGGATCTCTTCTGCAGCCAGCACAGGCCCCCGGGACACTCTATTTGCAGACATTAGACCCTGTCTACTTCAATATTATGCTCTGGAGCCAAAGGCAGGTGAGGGTGCATCAACGGACCCAAATACAGACTCGGGACTTTACAAACTGAACGGCATCTCATAGGACTAAACATAAAACTCGCACTAATAAGCGTTCTCTAGGTTTTAAACACAAACAAGGAAGGGGCGGGAGTTGTTGACACTCCAGCTGGGACAACAGGCCAGGGAGACATATAAAAGCCAACATCCCTGAGCACCTAACACACGGACTCACTCACTCACTCACTCACCCACTCACTCCCATCTCCTCCAGCTCAATCCCCAGCATGGCCGCATCCACTGTGTCCGTCTGCTCCAGCGACTTGAGCTATGGCAGCCGCGTCTGCCTTCCTGGTTCCTGTGACTCTTGCTCTGACACCTGGCAGGTGAATGACTGCCCAGAGAGCTGCTGCGAGCCCCCCTGCGGCGCCCCCAGCTGCTGCGCCCCAGCCCCCTGCCTGACCCTGGTCTGCACCCCAGGGAGCTGTGTGTCCAGCCCCTGCTGCCAGGTGGCCTGTGAGCCCAGCCCTTGCCAATCAGGCTGTACCAGCTCCTGTACGCCCTCGTGCTGCCAGCAGTCTAGCTGCCAGCCGGCTTGCTGCACCTCCTCCCCCTGCCAGCAGGCCTGCTGTGTGCCCATCTGCTGCAAGCCTGTCTGCTCTGGGATTTCCTCTTCGTGCTGCCAGCAGTCTAGCTGTGTGAGTTGTGCGTCCAGTCCCTGCTGCCAGGCGGCCTGTGAGCCCAGCTCCTGCCAATCAGGCTGCACCAGCTCCTGCACGCCCTCGTGCTGCCAGCAGTCTAGCTGCCAGCCGGCTTGCTGCACCTCCTCCCCCTGCCAGCAGGCCTGCTATGTGCCTGTCCGTTGCAAGCCTGTCTGCTGCAAGCCCGTCTGCTGTGTGCCCACCTGCTCTGAGGATTCCTCTTCCTGCTGCCAGCAGTCTAGCTGCCAGTCAGCTTGCTGCACCTCCTCCCAAAGCCAGCAGGGCTGCTGTGTGCCTGTCTGCTGCAAGCCTGTGTGCTGTGTGCCCGTCTGCTCTGGGGCTTCCACTTCATGCTGCCAGCAGTCTAGCTGCCAGCCGGCTTGCTGCACCACCTCCTGCTGCAGACCCTCCTCCTCCATGTCCCTCCTCTGCCGCCCCGTGTGCAGGCCCGCCTGCTGCGTGCCCGTCTCCTCCTGCTGCACCCCTGCCTCCTCCTGCCAGCCCAGCTGCTGCCGCCCAGCCTCCTGTGTGTCTCTCCTTTGCCGCCCCGCGTGCTCCCGCCCGGCCTGCTGAGGCTGCACCTCAACCCGGAAGCCCAGCTGCTGAGTGATCTCCTTAAGATCATCCAAAGCCTGAGTGCTCACTGCCACCTGCACCCCTGGATTCTTTACCCTGGACGGCTCTCCACATCCCGCTCCTGAGCCCTGCAGTGGACGGCAGTGGTCAGCTGGCCACCCAGTGTGCGCTTCTCCTCCTAGCAGCAGCTCAGCTGTTTCTCCAAGTCTTGACTTTCCCCCAATTACTCAGCCCTGCCTCCCCAGCAGCAGGTGGGCAGTGACCCCAGCAAGGCCAGCGGGTCCTCCCAGGCCATGGCCCAGTGTGGGGAGAAACGAGGGTAGACACGTATCAGGTGTGGGTTTCTCGTCGCTGTCCTGGCTCAGTGGCGAGCCCTGCTCCTCCCCTGCTGTGGGCCTGGGCCTCTTTCTCTGTCTTCCCTGACCACGGGAGCAGGTCAGACCCTTCTAATAAATTCCTTTCCTAAAAAGTACAACTGGAATTCATTCTTGTTGATCACAACCAAAGACCCCTGCCTGATGCCCCCCACCCGTGGGTGGTCCTGAGCTGCTCCCACGCCACGAGGTCCCTGTCCTTCCCAGGTGTCCTGGCAGCCCTGCAACACCCTCACCACACAGATGTCCGAGGGGTAGGCAGGCCTGAGGGATGGGAGAGGCGAGTGATCCAACAGCAGAGCCTGCCCTGGGTGGGGCTGCTTTGGGGGCTCCCCAGAAACTGGGTTGTGTCCAGCCCCTGGCTCCAGAAAGGAAACCCCATGGCCGTGTGCAGAAAGGGTCCACACGGTGGGTGGGGACGGCTGTCCTGAGGCCCGCTGGCCAGGCTGGCCCTTGGCTGGCATCCGGGAACTGGGATTTCCGAGGGGCTCCCCCTGGCCCCGCCTCACTGGGCCTGAGCTGTTTGTACCACGTGGTTTAGGCACTCATGTCCCCACTGGGAGTCTGGAATTCTGGCGCAGCCCAGGCAGAAGCTGCTCACATGACCAGTCCCCGGGTACATCACCAGGCAGGGCATCCCCAACATCACATGCGCGGCGTCCCAGCTGCTTGCAGGGGAGTGAGGCACATCCTGGGTGACCCCCACCCCAGGAGAGGCCTCCAAAGCTGAGCCTGGTGCCCCTGGACTCGGCCCCAGGAACCTTTCCCTTGGCCGATTTTGCTCAGTGTCCTCTCTGTGGGAAATCACAGCCATAGGTACCACGACCTGCGTGGCCTGTGGCTCCTGGAGAATCGCTGCCCTGGGTGGTCTTGGGGACCCTGACACAGACCCCAAGCTGCCCTTCCCAAGTGACGACAATGCTATCCTAGGACAGTGCTGGGTGCATTTCTGGTAGTGCTTCCTTTGACTCCTGCTCCAGAGGGGGTGGAGACAGAGAAGGAGGCTGGGTGAGGCCAGGCCATCGTGGGTTTCACGAGGAGCAGAGCCGTCCTGCACCTGCAACAAGCTGTCCCTCCCCTGTGGTGGCCACAGAGGCTGTGGCCTGAAACTCTGGCATGGGGCTGGAGCACCAGCTGGCAAGGAATAAGCCCCCACATGTCCCACCCTGCACTCCTCTGCCCCCACCCCGGCCCCAATGCAGAAGAAATGAGCCAGACTTCTCTCTGGCACCAGGGCTGCACCCTAAGTCGGCATCCAGGCTTTGCCTCACTGGATCCCCTCTGGTTCTCTAGGAGGCACCAAGGGGACCCTGTGGTGAGTCCCCGAACTACAGACACCTGAATCCCACAGACGCAAGATGGAGGGGCCTTGCTCAGAGAAGCACGTCCTCCTCTGTGGATCCCGGACTCGGCTCCTCCCCTAGGCATGGCCCCAGCAAGCATCCAGGCATGTGAGCCTCTGGGGAAACACACCCCCCACACCCCGGGTGTGAACTTCAGGGGAGGTGTGCTGTGGGGGAGAAACATCAAGTTCCTTTCCAAGGGCAACAGGTGGAACTTCAGAACCTCCTGCAGAGGAAGGGCATGCCAGGGTGGCCGGGCAGAGAGAGGCAGCCTCCTCCAAGGGGCTATTCTCAGCTGCACCACAGAAGCTGACGGTGGCTGAAACTGCCCTTTGTCACCTGGACATTCACCATTTGCCCCTGGTCAACAATGCCTACTGCCATCCTTGGTGAAAGAACCAATATCTCATAAAAAATGCAAAAGGCACAAATCATTAGAGAAAATACTGACAATCTTGAATGCAGTAAAATGCACACAAAAGCACAAGCACATAATCAAAGTTCCCACCAATCCCATCTCAGAGAAGCCACCTCTGGGGCATCACGGTGAGACTGGAGGCTCACTGTCTCCCTCCTGGGCACATGGCCTGGCAGGTTCCAGCCACATGCAGCTAGTTAGGGCCACACGATGAGTTTCTATTGGTTAAACGTGCATGAAGAGATGTCTGCCCCTTCCGGGCCACAGGTTCTGGGAGTCCTGCTGCCTCTCTTCCTTGCCGGGCTATCTTGGAGGCTCACGTGCCAGAGAGTGGGCCCACAAGATAGGGGCGTGGCATGCTTGGATGGCAATGTGAGGAGTGGGGAAGGCCTTGTGGGCTTAAGCCATCGACATGTTGACTTCTGTTGGTTTCTGAACCAGCATTGATTACCTTCACCAACAGTATGTAACAAAAGATTCAAATTCAGAATTTATAAAGAAAACATAAAAAGAAATGAATAAAAGAGATGGAAATATGCAATTATGGGATAAGATGTCCAATGGC
Source organism: Nomascus leucogenys (assembly GCF_006542625.1). Classification (NCBI taxonomy): domain Eukaryota; kingdom Metazoa; phylum Chordata; class Mammalia; order Primates; family Hylobatidae; genus Nomascus; species Nomascus leucogenys. Next base: position 29,442,247 of record NC_044405.1, read on the forward strand.
CAAAAATCATAGGATAAGATAGCCAATCTCACCTACCATCAAGACACCATGCACAAAAATTAACTAGGGGTGAACCCTAGACTTAAATGTCAGAGATAAAATAATGAGATCTCTATATAAGATCACATCATCAGCAGAGACAGTCTCACTTCTTTCTTTTCTATTTCAGTACCTTTTATTTCTTTTTCTTGCCTAATTGCTCTGGCTCGAACTTCCAGCACCATGGTAAATAGAAGTGACAGGAGTGGGCATCCTTGCCTTGTTTTTGATCTTAGAGAAAGAGCTTTCAGCTTTTCACCACTGAGTATGGCATCAGCTGTGGGCTTGTTGCATATGGCCTTTATCGTGATGAGGTACATCTCTTCTATATCTATTTTCTAGAGAGTTTTAATCATTAATGAATGCTGAATTTGTTCAAATGCCTTTTTGCGTCTATTGAGGTGATCGTGTGGTTTTTGTCCCTGATGTTAGTGTGATGTATCACATTTATGATTTATGTATGTTGAACCATTCTTGCATCCCTGGGATAAATCCCACTTGATCATAGTGAATGATCTTTTTAATGTGCTGTTGAATTCAGTTTGCTAGTCTTTTTTTGAGGATTTTTGCATCTATATTCGTCAAGGACGTTGGCCTGTAGTTTTCTTTTCTTGTAAAGACTCTACCTGTTAGTCTTCAAACTGTTAGGACTGATAAACAAATTTAATAAAGTTGCAAGTTACAAAATCAACATACAAAGATTAATAGCATTTCTATATACTAACAATGAACAATGATCCAAAAAAGAGATTAAGAAAACAATATCATTTACAACAGCATTTTAAAGAGTTTAGAAAGATATTTAACCAAGGAGGTGAAAGATCTGTACACTGAAAACTACAAAACATTGATGAAAGAAGTTGGAGAAGACACAAATAAATGGAACAATGTCCCACATTCATGGATTACAAGAATTAATATTGTTAAAATGTCCATACTACCTAAAGCTATCTACAGATTCAACGCAATCTCTATCAATTTCGACGTCAGTTTTACAAACACATAGAAAAGAACAATCCCAAAATTCATATGAAACTGTAAAAGATTCTGAATAGCCAACACAGTCTTGAGTACGAAGAGCAAAGCTGGAGGCCTCACACTCCCTAATTTCAAAATACTTTAAAGCTATTGTAATCCAAACACCATGGGACTGACATAAAAATAGACATATCAACCAATGGAATGGGATAGAAATCCCAGAAACATACCCAAGTGTTTGTTGTCAATTTATTTCTGACAAAGGTGCCAAGAACAAATGATGGGGAAAGGACAGACTCTTCAATAAACAGTGTTGGGGAAACTCAATATCCATGTGCAGAAAACTAAAATTGAACCCTCATCTTACATTATATGCAAAAATCAGCTCAAAATGCATTGAAGACCTCAGCATAAGACCTGAAATGTGAGACTGCTAGAAGAAAGCATAGTGGAAAATCTCCATTACATTGGTCCAGGCAATTATTCCTTGAATAGGACCCCAAAGGCACACCCAACAAAAGAAAACATAGACAAATGGGATTGCATCCAACAAAAAAGCTGTACAGCCAAGGAGACAATCAACAGGGTGAAGAAACAACCCATGGATTGGGAAAAAAATCTGCAAACGATATATTTGATAAGGGGCTACTATTCACAATAAGGAACTCAAACAACCCAGTAGCAAGAACATAAATAACCCAATTTAAAAATGGACAAAACAGCCTGGCAACAGAGCGAGACCCTGGCTCAAAAAAATGAAACTACATAAATAAATAAAAATGGGCAAAAGACCTAAACAGACATTTCTCAAAAGAAGCCATTTAAATGGACAGCAGGCATATTTTAAAATGCTCAACATCACTAATCATCAGGAAAATGCACATTGAAGGGACAATGAGACATCACCCCACACTTGTCAGAATGGTTCTTATCAAAAAGATGAAAGCGAACAAGTGTTAGGGAGGATGTAGAGAAGAGGGAAATCTTGTACATTATTGGTAGGAATCTAAATTAGTACAACCACTATGGGAAACATTATAGTGGTTCCTCAAAAAACTAAAAATAGAACTTGCCTATGATCCACAAATCCCACTTCTGGGTTTATATCTAAAATAACTGAAGTCATTCTGTTGGGGAGAGGTCTGCACTCCTATGTTCATTTCAGTCTTATTCACAATAGCCTAGGTGTGGAATCAATCTAAGTTCATCAATAGATGAATGGATAAAGAAAGTGTGGCATATATACACAAGGGAATACTATTCAGCCATGAAAAGGAGAAAAATCCTGTCATTTGTGACAACTTGGAGGACAAATGGACCTGGAGGACACTATGCTAAGTGAAATAAGCCAGGCACAGAAAGACAAATGGCATGATTTGTGTCTAGAATCTAAAACTGTCAAACTTTGAAACAGAGAGCAGAAAGGTGGTTACCAGAGGCCGGTGGCTGCCAGAGGGAGGAATGGGGAAGGGAGATGTTGATCAAAGGAAACAACCTTTCCATCACACTGGAGGAAAAAGCTTTAGTGACCTATTGCATTGCATGGTGACACATAAAAATAATGTGTTGCATACTTCAAAATTTGTAAAAGAATATACTTTTAATTTACCAGAAAATTGTTAAGTTGGTGAGATGATGGTTATGTTAAGTAGCTTGATTTAATCTTTTTTGTTTGGTTTGGTTTTTTAGACACAGTCTTGCTCTGTTGCCAGACTGGAGTGCAGTGGCACGATAGTTCACTGCAACCTCCACCTCCTGGGTTCAAGCGATTCTTGTGCCTCAGCCTCCCAAGTAGCTGGGACTAGAGGTGCGTGCCACCACACCCAACTGATTTTTGTATTTTTAGTAAAGACAGGGTTTCACCATGTTGGCCAGGATGGTCTTGATCTCCCGACCTCATCATCCACCTGCCTTGGCCTCCCAAAGTGCTGGGATTACAGGGCTTGATTTAATCTTTCTACAATGCATGCACAGATCAAAACATCACATTATAGATCAAAACATCACATTATACCCAGTAAATACACACAATTATTATTTGTCAGTTTAAAAATTGGTAAATAAACAATGAATGAAATAAAAATAATGAAGCTCTAGAAGCACATATAGGGGAATGTCTTCACGACGTTGTGGTAGGCAAAGACTTTGGGAATGGGGTAAAAACGCTACACATAAGAGAGTAAATTAGTAAATCGGATTTTACTACAATTAAGAGCGTCTCTTCATCAGATGATACTATTAATACCACAACACACCCATAAGCATGACTCGAATTGAAATAGACGACCAATACCGAGTGTCAGCAAATGTGTGCAGGAAATGGAACTCTCCTACATTTGCTGGGGTGGGAATGTGAAATGGAACAATCCCTCTGAAAAACAGTTTGGCAGTGTCATAAACATGACACACACCCCCTTCATATGCCCCACACACTCCACCTCCTGCGTTTACCCAAGAGAAGTGAAATCATATCACAAAGACTCACTCACAAATGTTTAAAGAAGCTTTTGCCACAACAAGCCATGTGTCCATCACATGCCCCACACACTCCACCTCCTGTGTGTTTACCCAAGAGAAGTGAAATCATGTCACAAAGACTTGCTCACAAATATTTAAAGACGCTTTTGCCACACAAGCCATGTGTCCATCGACACATGGGTCAATTGTACTATAGAATTTGATTTATATGAAATTCCAGGAAAGACAAACCTATTTGAGATACAGAGGAGATCAGTCGTTTCTTGGGGCAGAGTCAGGAGGGGTGGGGATTGATCATGAAAAGTACACCTGGGAACTCGGAGATGATGGAAAATCCAGATCTTGCTTGTGGTAGTGGTTACATGGGTGTATATTTTCTCAAAACTCATCAAATGGTAACTTTAAATAGGTACATTTTACAGCATGTAATCATACTTCAATAAAACTGACTTTTTAAAAACTTCATTTTTAAACCCCAGACTTGGATGAGTTATTTGCAATTCCCATACTCAGTGGTGCACTAAAGCCGGCATGCCCTGGCTCATGACAGCTGACATGCCCCCCTCTCTTCCCATCTCTGTGTTAAGTGACATTGTCTCGGTAGCTTGGATTTAGCTGGGTTGGGAGCATTCACACGTGGATGTTGGCAAATGCAACCAATCGGGACTTTTGTTTTTGTTTTCGTTACAAAAACAAAAGCCAGTTATTGAATGTTCACTGACACACTGCATATATACAACTCATATTCAGAATACATAATAAATTTCTGCAAATCAATAAGAAACACAAGTAGCCATATTTTTAAAAGCAAGCAAATGTGTTGAACAGGCACCTCACAAGAAAAGATATCCAAGGTTCAATGAGCGGCTTTACTCATCAGGGACATGCACATTAGTGCAACAGTGCAATATTCCTACACACTTTCCAAAATAAACAAATTTTAAAAGACTGATCAACCTCATTTCGTAAAGATACAGAATAAATGGAATTATAAAATCAACTAGTGAGGATGTAAATTTCTCTAGAAAGTTGTTGGTATATGCTAAGCCAACATATGCCTATCTGTGACCGAGCAATTCCACTTTTGGGAGCACAATGAAGAGAAATTAGTAAAAATATCAGTGAAAAAGTTTACAAGAATTTTTCTAGCAGCACTATTAATAGCAGCCAAAATCAGGAAACAATCTAAATCTCTAACACTGTGAAAGAGAATGGACAAATAACATGTTGTAGAATTTAATACAATGAGGCAGCAAAAAAAGAGTGAAGTACTGATGCATGCAGCAACATGGTGCTTCTCACAGACATTGTGCTGAACAAAATGAACCATAAAACAAAAGAGTTCCATAGAACAGGCAAAGCTAACCAATGAGGAGAGAAGGTAGAACAGCAACTAATACTTAGGAAGGAGGGAGTAACAGAGAGACAGCACAAGGGATCATTTAGGATTCTGGAAATGTTCCACATCTTCCCCAAAATATTCTAAGGGGAAATATTTCCACCCAGAAATTATATCCAGCTAAGCTATCAATAAAATAGAAGAGCAGAATAAAGGCATGTTTAGTCATGCTATGGCTCAAAAATGTATCTTCCTTGCACCCATTTTCAGAAAGTTACTGGAGGATGTGCTCCACCCAAACAAGGGCATAAATCCAGAAAGAAAAAGACAAGGCATCCAGGAAGTAATGGATCCAACATCAGAGAGAGATGAATGAAAATCCAAAGACAAGAGTGAAGGGAGATCCCAGAAAACCTGTGTACCAGGCTGAGGGAGCCGCCAATAGAGACTGGTCCACACATAAGAGAGCTCTACGAGAGATGTTTCCAAAAAATAAATGAAGCTAATAGATTGTTATATTTGAACTTCTTGAGTGGAGCATGGGGATGAATGAGTCAGAGTTTGGAGAGGAGCAATTGTTAACTCCAAGAGGGGAAAAACATAAACAAAAACAAAACATGTACAAATAAGGAAATTTAATCTGGTTCCACTATTCAGACTTGGCTATGAACAATATTTACTTTATTATAATATACATTCTGAACACTGATTTAACCAAATATTGATATTTTACTGCCTTTGCCTTCTGAGGATGGGAAGGGGGAGCTTTTCATGGGCCTGGTGATAAACAAGAGAAAGTACTTTCCTCCACAATAGGAAATCAGATCATATCTGAAATTGAAAATGCAAGAAATAACAGAGCATGTACATTGTTTAATAATTCTGAGATAAACAGGAGAACTAAGAAGAGCATCTGGGATGGGTCTTGGGAGGGATGCATGCCAGAGAGGGGGGTGTTAAAGGCATTCAGTTTTATAAGGAAAGCAGAGCATAAAAGTTTGAAAAATTTGCAGCCTGACTATGCAATAGAAAAGAAAAACCCATTTTCTAGGGAGAAATTCACGCCGGATGCAGAAGTTTGCATAAGTAGCAAGGAGCCTAATGTTAATCCCCAAGACCATGGGGAAAATATCTCCAGGCCACATCAGAGACCTTCATGTCAGCCCCTCCCATCACAGGCCTGGAAGCCCAGGAGGAAAAAGTGGTTTTGTGGGTCCAGGGTCCCCATCCTGTGTGCAGCCTGGGTGAAAGGAACCAGTGTACAGCTCAGAGTGTGGCTTCAGAGGGTGGAAGCCCCAAGCCTTGGCAGCTTCCATGTTGTGTTGAGCCTGCAGGTGCACAGAAGTCAAGAATTGAAGTTTGGGAACCTCTGCCTAAATTTCAGAAGATATGTGGAAACACATGGATGCCCAGGCAGAAGTTTGCTGCAGGGGTGGGGCCCTCATAGAGAACCTCTGCTAGGGCAGTGCAGAAGGGAAATGTAGGGCCAGGGCCCCCACACAGAGTCCCTACTGGGGCACTGCCTAGTGGAACTGTGATAAGAGGGCCACCATCCTCCAAACCCCAGAATGGTAGATCTATTGACACCTTGCACTGTGTGCCTGGAAAATCTGCTGACACTCAATGCCAGCCCATGAAAACAGCCAGGAGGGAGGCTGTACCCTGCAAAGCCACAGGGGTGGAGCTGTCTGAGGCCATGGGAACCCACTCCTTGCATCATTATGACCTGGATGTGAGACCTGGAGTCAAATGAGATCATTTTGGAGCTTTAAAATTTGACTCCCCTACTGGATTTTGGACTTGCATGGGCCCTGTAAAATCCCTTTGTTTTGGCCAATTTCTGCTATTTGGAATGGCTGTATTTACTCAATACCTGTACCCCTATTTTATCTAGGAAGAAACTAGCTTGTTTTTGATTTTACAGGCTCATAGGTGGAAGGGACTTGCCTTGTCTCAGATGAAACTTTGGACTGTGGACTTTTGGGTTAATGCTGAAATGAGTTAAGACTTTGGGGGACTGTTGGGAAGGCATGATTGGTTTTGAAATGTGAAGACATAAGATTTGGAAGGGTCAGGGACAGAATGATATGGTTTGGCTGTGTCCTTACCCAAATCTCAACTTGAATTTCATCTCCCAGAATTCCTACATGTTGTGGGAGGAACCCAGGGGGAGATAATTGAATCATGGGGGCTGGTCTTTCCTGTGCTATTCTAGTGGTAGTGAATAAGTCTCACAAGATCTGATGGGTTTATCAGGGGCTTCTGCTTTTGCTTCTTCCTCATTTTCTCTTGCTGCCACCATGTAAGAAGTGCCTCTCACCTCCCACCAAGACTCTGTGGCCTTCCCAGCCATGTGGAACTGTAAGTCCAATTAAAACCCTTTTTCTTCTCAGTCTTGGGTATGTCTTTATCAGCAGTGTGAAAATGGACTAAAACAGGGGCATCCCACCGGAGTTTGCAGATGGAACAGATAGGGGTGGCAGGGTGGGGAGCCAGGGGGCATTCCTAGCCGAGACACCCATTGTTCAATGGAGCAGGACTCTGGGACAGGTGGAGAACATCTGCTGGTAAAAAAATACCCCACCCCTGGTACCAAATACCCCAATAGCAAAGACACACAGGCAAAGACAGGAGGAAAGTGGGGCCAGGTTTTCCAGACTTGCCAACTCACGATCTGTTCAACTCCCAGCTCCACCAGCAGACATGCAGCATCACTGCGTGTGGTTGCAGGGCACAGACACCTGTAAGCGGCCAGCATCACCCAACCACATGCAGCAGTCCTGGGACCACAGTAACAACCCACAGCAAGTAAACTAATTAGGGTTGCCTGGAGGCAAAGTCTCAGCCACAACAAGGAAAGGGAAGGCTTGTGAGACTCCTGTGAGGAAAATACCCAGGGAGGGTATAAAACCTCACGGTAGCCAGGGCACGCAAACCCACACATCTCACGCCAGCACTCACACCACCCAGCCCAGCACCCACCATGGCTGACACCTGCTGCACCAGGACGTATGTGATTGCTGCATCCACCATGTCTGTCTGCTCCAGTGATGTGGGCTGTGTCAGCCGAGTCTCCTCCCCCAGCACCTGCACTGGCTCCTCCTGGCAGGTGGACAATTGCCAGGAAAGCTGCTGCGAGCCCTGCTCCTGTGCCTCCAGCTGCCGTGCCCCTAGCTGCTGTGCCCCAGCCCCCTGCCTGGCCCTGGTCTGTGCCCCAGTGAGCTGTGAGCCCAGTCCCTGCCAATCAGGCTGCACCAACTCCTGCACACCTTCATGCTGCCAGCAGTCTAGCTGCCAGCCGGCTTGCTGCACCTCCTCCCCCTGCCAACAGGCCTGCTGTGTGCCTGTGTGCTGCAAGTCCCTCTGCTGCAAGCCGGTGTGCTGCGTGTCCATGTGCCCTGGAGCTTCCTCCCCATGCTGCCAGCAGTCTAGCTGCCAGTCAGCTTGCTGCACCTTCTCCCCATGCCAACAGGCCTGCTGTGTGCCCATCTGCTGCAAGCCCAACTGCTGTGTGCCTGTCTGCTCTGGGGCTTCCTCTCTGTGCTGCCAGAAGTCTAGCTGCCAGCCGGCTTGCTGCACCACCTCCTGCTGCAGACCCTCCTCCTCCGTGTCCCTCCTCTGCCGCCCTGTGTGTAGGCCCACCTGCTGTGTGCCCGTCCCCTTCTGTTGTGTCCCCACCTCCTCCTGCCAGCCCAGCTGCTGCTGCCCAGCCTCCTGCCTGTCCCTCCTCTGGTGCCCTGCGTGCTCCCGCCTGGCCTGCTGAGGCCTTTTCTCAGGCCAGGGTCCAGCTGCTGATGGGCACATCCCCCAGGGCCAGCTGGCTCAGGTCCTGACCTGGGTTAAGTGGCTGCCCCTACCTGGGACAGGGTCCCCATGTCTCCCCTGTGCTGAGGTGACCTCCCCCTCCTTACTCCCAGGAGCCTCCAGCCTCGCTGCTCCCCAGCTCCTGCCTCCCAGCAGGTGCCCACCTGCCTGCTGGGTCCCCTGTCCTCCCTTCCAGGTTCTCTGCTCTGGGTCACTTGGCCTCGACTTGAACCTGTCAGCACCTCCTCCTGCTCCCCAATAAACTCTCCTTGGTCACCTGATTCTCTTTTCTGTTGTGCTCCTGGGGGACACACGGTTTTGAGCTGACATTGGTCTCCTCCAGCCATGATTATTTTTAGGAATGAGTGACTTAACCTAGAAGTCACAGGGGACAGTGGCCTAACTCCTCCAGGGGGTCACCAGGTGGGACGCACGGTCACTCCCAGGAAGGCTCAGTCCCGGCTCAGCCCCTGTGCCCAGGTCTTCCTGAGCCTGGTCATTCGCTGCCGTGCCCTGGGCTGTGGCGCTCTCCAGGCCCCAGGACCCTCCCACCCACTCTCTCACCTGGGAGAGCCCGCCCTGCAGAGTCACCTGCTGGGAAGCTGGTCTGGGGTCCGGGCACTGCAGCCTCCAGGCCTGGTCACCCTCCCTGTGTGCCGCCCGCCCGAGGGTTCTGCCCATTTAGCAGCAACGCAAGGGGAGAGTGAGGGGCTGCTGCACCTGCACAGGAGACAAGGGACTCGATGAGGACAAAAGCATCATGGGGTGGGTGGAGGGATGGCATAGGGGCAGATGCTTGCTGCTGACTGGGACATTCCCCAAGGCCCACCGCCCGCTGCCCCTGAAATGCACGTCCTTCATGTGGTTTAGGTGTGCAACTTGTGATTTTCTAGGCTTGTCCCTAATCTATCCCAGGCCAGGCCTGGCCAGGTTCTTCAAGGCCCTGCGGCTCTGCTGCCCCGACCCGGGTCAGGGGTCCACACGGCTCCAGCTCAGGCCTCTCCTCCTCTCACCCTGCCCAGCAGCATAGGGACGGCCCCTGCTCTGCTGGGCTTGCCCATCCCGCCGTAGGTCCCTCACCTGATGACCCCATGAGCTCCTGCTCTGGTGTCTGTCGGGGTGTCTGGTGTCTGTCTCTGGGGACCTCAGCTCCCCTATCTTGCTCTGTCCACAGCATCAAGACCCTGCTCACTGCTTTGACGATTCACGATCCGTGCCGCCAGCGTCACTGCCCGCTCTACACCCATTCAAGCCCAGCACACGGTCTGAGCTGGGGATGACTGTCCCCACTGATGTCAGGCAGCCCTAAGTTGGCCTGTGCCATGCGCTTTGCATCACCACCACGGGGACAGCGCCCAGAGACAGGACCAGTAGTCACAGTGGCTGGAGGGAGCCCAGCTCTACAACAGGCACCATCCCCAGGGGGCTGTCAGGGTGGGCCCCCTTGCAGACAGGGAGTCCAAGAAACCTCTGCCATTCGTGAGTGACCAATCCCAGGGCCCAGGCGAGGGTGGAACAGAGTCCCTGGTCTGCCCTCCTCTCCTCCCAGTTCCAGGCTCGGTTTCTGGCAGGGCTGTGTGGCGGGGCTCCGGAACGTTCCTGCTGGCCCCTCTCCCCTCTGACGGGGCCTGCTCGGGGGTGTTGGGCTGGGGGGACCATCACCAGCAGACAGATGAATGCGTGACAGACTTCTCCAATGAGACACGGAGAGCAAGAGATCAAGAAAACCCTGATGTGCTTGACTCCATAAGCAGACATTAACCTCTCTATGCCACGAGACGACAGCAGAAAACCAGTGAAAAAGGAAGCCACGGTGTGAGAGGACACTCGACTGAGAAGATTTCAATGAGACAAAGGCATAAACTCCCAGGAGGGAATAGGCATGGACGGGCTACTCCCACCCAGAGGCCCAAATGGCCTTGGAACATGAGACATCGGCACCCCTGGAAGGCAGGCACCTGCCAACAGGAACCCCAGGCACCTCACCCCGCTTGTCCTAGAAGAAAAAGCTGGACACACCCATTGCTCAGGGGACGTGGCGGGCAGGAGCTCCAGCTGGCTGTGGAAATGGGGGATTGGCACCACTACTTTGGGAAGAGGCGGGGCCCTATCTTACCATGGGAGAGGCCCCCCGGACCCCACCATCGGCAGTGCTGAAAAATCTCCGGCGCATGTACGTAAGCGGCACTGTTTGTTACCATGAAAAATTAGAAACAACCTAAATATCCATCCACGAGGGAATGGAGGCGAATGGAGCCAGCGCCGCACCACGGGGAGGCCCTGAACGAGGGCCGTGCGCTCACCTGAGCCGCACACACACAGGAGCGCGAGTGCGCAGGCTGCGGAAGAAAGCCCAGGCCGCACAGGTGCCAAGCGAGGCGGCGCTCTCTGGCCTGGGGACACGCTTTAGCAGTTTCTGTAAATAAGTGGATGGGATCCCACCTCTCAGCGGATTTTCCAGAGAAATAGCTGGGGGATTAGAGAAATTTTTACCGTGGAATTAGTAACAGCGGGGATTTCACCACCCAGATTAACCTGATGTCATTAATTCCATGATCAAAGGTTTTTTTTTTAATTTATTCTGGTTTTTTGGAACCATTTGAAATTCAGTGCTGTAGCCACATGGCGGCACCTCCCCCGGGTCCCTCTGCAGGTGCCTCCTGGGAGTGAGGGCCTTCTCCCGCCTGCCCGCAGTGAGTGCAGCTGAGGACGGCCAACTTCTATATATATATAGTTATCAAAAGAAGCAGAACGTCATGCAACAGTCGTATCCAAATTTCCCAAAAAGCCCCCCAAACTGGAATCAGATAAGTCTGTGCACTGCCCTGGTGACCCTGACATTCTCATCTCATTTAACCCAGGAGCGTCCTCCCAGGACCTGACCCTGAGCATTCTGGACACTGCTGTGAGGTCTTCATCAAGGAAACTACGCCCATGAGACAACTGCTTCAGGCGGGGCCGCCCGGGATGCCAAAGCCACTGTCAGGAGGCGCTTGAGCAACAGGGCGTCCCAGCAGTGCCACATCCCCCAGCAGAGGCCACACAGAGACCACCCCATCTCCACAGACAGAGGTCGGCAGCGCCTGGGCAGAGTGCAGCGTGTCAGTGGGCGCCTCCCGGCGGGGCTTCCTATGTGTCAATGCACACATGCTGAGGCTCTCCAGCCCGAGGCCACATCTGTTCGACGCAGGCAAAGGCAGCTGCCCCAGATCCCTGCCAGGGTCACCTCTGCTCTAACGACATGACAGCAGGGAACAAACCCCAGGGGAGGTGGATGCTCTCACGGTGCCCTTTTGTCTCTAAAGGGGGGAGAGATCTTACAATTCTTCTTTTTCTCTGCCAGGATGTTGCCTTGGGGGTAAGCACCTCCCTTCTCCACCCCACACCACCTTCCACACAACCACAGACACAAGGCTGGGGCACGGGCCCAAATGTCACAGGTGTGCAGCCACAGGGCTCTTACCTTTCACAGCCTGTCAGCCCCCGACCCTGGGTCCCCAGTCCCTCACCATGCTGCCTGGCCCTGCCTCCGCCTCCTCCCTGCCGGGTGCCTTCCAGAGCTTCACAGCCTCCTCCTCCACCTCCCACAACTCCTCCAGCCCCTGTTCTCAGATCAGCGGGGCAAACCTGGCTTTGTTTACGTGGAACCCGAGACCCTGCCCTGGTCAGCACCCAGTTCGAGAGCTCTGCTCAGCAGTGAGAATGAGACACCATGGCAATGTGGCTGTGCACCCGACACCTGGCTCAGCGCAGGCGGCACACCGACAGAGCCTGTGGTGTGACCACACCAAGCAGCCCTAAGGCAGCAGGTGCCCGCTCAAGCCTCAGCCTCTGGTCCGGTACCGCCTGCCCACTTGGGTGTATTTTTTGTCTGACTTTTGCTTCTGGTGCCGAACAACCCAGCCAATTCAACACAGCCCCAAGGCTGTGCTAAAAGTTCCTAGGAGGAACACGTGCCACAGCCTAGACACCCACCAGGAAAAGCAACCAGGAAAGGAGGATGCAGTGGGGAACCCTGCCAGAAAACACACACAGGGGGTCTCTAAAACCCAAGAGCCTGAAGCACCTCACTCACTCACCCGCTCACTCACTCATGCCTCCCCCAGTTCACCTCTTCCACACCCCCAGCATGGCCACGTCCACCATGTTCGTCTCCTCTAGCACTTGCACTGACTCCTGGCAGGTGGCAGAGGCCCCAACTGTGCTGGGAGGTGGGACATGGCGGGAGGCTTGGGCTCCAGCTGTCCCAGAGCTCAGGGAGTTCCACTCAGGGACAGCTTGGGCATCCTGGCCTCCTGTGCATGCTCACAGACACTCAGGGACGCCCTCTGCTCCAGCCCCAGGCTTGCCGCTGGGATGCAGAACAGAGAACAGACACACGGCCTCTGGAATTCCCTGTGCTGGGCTGGGTGGGCAGAGGGCTGGTGGGAACAGGAAGGCCCCAACGGCACAGGAAGTCCAGGACAGCACGGGGACACATGCAGACCAGAGGGTGAGAGAAACACATGGACACACAGGTCCAGATGTAGCCAGATGTGGTTTCAAACAGGATTGAGCAACAGACTCCTAGAAATACAACTGCAGGCAAGGGATGCTGGCAAGGTGTGGCCGTCACCAGGTTGCCTGCGAGAGGCCCTGAGTCTTTACTTGTTAACAGCTATACAATCACAATGCCGGGGGAACACATTATTCTTTCTTTGCCAATTTAATGAAGAAAAATATCTTATGGTTTTCTTCAGCAAGGTGTGCAGTGTTCCAAAGTGTGAACACGCTGCACTTGATGTCTGCAACGACAGGTGGATGGCACTGAATGTCTCTCCAGTTGTTCATTATTACAAATGGCACTTCTGTGGGTGTTTCCACTGCATACATTTCCACACTCAGGTATGTGTTTACCTAAATTCCTAAAAGTGGCACTTCTAAGCTGGAGTGTTAGCAGATTTCAAATTCATAAAGATATTTAGAAATACCCTCAAAAAGAGTGTCCAAACTGTGCCTGCTAAGACCGATGACAGAGGAAATGGTGCAGCAGGGAACTGTAAGGGGCTGTCCCTCCACAGAACATCAGAAACCGGCAAAACAAACAGATATGGTTGGACTTTGTGTCCCCACCCAAATCTCATCTTGAACTGTCATCCCCAGGTGTTGAGGGAGAGACCTGGTGGGAAGTGATTGGATCATGGAGTTGGCTTCCCCCATGCTGTTCTCGTGATAGTGAGTTCTCACCAGATCTGACAGTTTTATAAAGCAGTTTTCTCTGCTCTCACTTGCTTCTCTCTCCTGCCACCATGTGAAGAAGGTCCTTGCTTCCCCATTGCCTTCCGCCATGACTGTAAGTTTCCTGAGGCCTCCCCAGCCATGTGAAACTGTGAGTCAATCAAAGCTCTTTCCTTTATTAATTACTCAGTCTTGGATAGTATCTTTATAGCGGTGTGAAAAAGGACTAATACACAAACAAAAACAAACAAACACTACTTGGTAAAATCAACTTTATCTGAACTCTGGAAAATAGCCGAAGGTTTACAGCGAGCAAGGGAACACATAATCAAGTAAAAGCAACAGAGCCCAATAGGAGAACCTTGTGGATTTTAACTTCCCCTTGCCCCATCCCCCATCCCCAGCTGGGTGACAGTCAGGAAGACAGCAGCTGGAGTTCCTGGTGTGGGGTGCTGCTGCCAGGGAAGCAGAGTGGACCTTGTTTGTAAGGCAGTGTAGTTTTCTATTTCGATCCTTCTGGTGGCTCCCTGAAGGGCTAACACACAGGGCTTGCCTTATTTCACCAACTCAGACTTTCTCAAGGTAGAGGAGCAGCTATATGGAGGGTGTGTGTTACAACGTTTAAAGGTAAAGGAAGAAGCCACTGACACCTAAGTCAAAAATTATCAGTTGAGAAAACATTGGACACCCCCAAAAAGCCTGGGAGGAAAAACTAGGAGATGACATGCTTTGAGGAATAAAGGAGTTAGAAGATTCCACATATTTTTAAGAGTCCAGAAAGCCCCCATGCATGTCTATGATGGGGCACTGGCTCAGAAAAGAGCTGAGAAGCTCTCAATGCTCACCTCTAGCTGAACTTCAGGCTCTGAGCAAGCAGGAAGTGAAGATGCAAGCAGGAAGTGAAGGGGAAGGCAGAGTCAGAAACTCCCCAGCCAAGTGCTGAGGACATGGACCAACACACAGAGCCCAGCTACAAACGCTGAAGAAAATTGTTTCCAGGGGTTTAAGGAACTCTCTGTCAAATTACTGTCTCAGCACGAAGCTAATAGAACAGTGAGCATGCATCGTGAAGAAACTATTTTTAAAAACTGACAGAAACAAACAAAAACAACCACAATCCACAACAATCAGCAACAGCAAACTGCACAGAGGGAGGAAAGCCTGATACCCAGAAATATCCCATTGTAATTGTCACTGTCCAGTTTTCACCAGAGGCATGTGCCATGCAAAGCAGCAAGAAATATAAGCTACTCATAAGGAGGAAAAGCAATTAATGGAAAATCTTCCTGAGGAAGCCCAGAATTGGACTTACTAGACAAAGCCTTTCAATCAACTGCTTAAACACGTTCAAAAAACTAAATAAAATCACAATGAATTAAGATAAACCAGGAAAATGATGCCTCACCCAACAGAGAATATCAATAAAGAGGAGGAATTTTAAAAAGAAATTAAATAGAAATTCTGGAATTGGAAAGTACAATCACTGAAATAAATAACTCATGATATGGTTTCAACAGCAGATTTTAGCAGCTATAAGAATTAGTGAACATGAAGATAGATCCATTAAAGTATTCTAGTCTGAGGAGAAGATGAGAAAATGAGGAGCAGATGAGAGAATGAAGAAAAATAAGCAAATCTGGAAAGACCTGTGGGACACCATCAAGCATACCAACACACCCAGCAGGATTTCCAGTTGGAGGGCAGACAGTGGGAGCAGAAAAAATAGTTGAAGAAATAATGGCCCAAACTTCCAGAATTGAGGAAACACATCAATCTAACTCAAAGAGATTCATATAAAAACACAGTATAATCAAACTCTCAAAAGTCAAAACAAAGATAGAATGTAGAAAGCAGTGGGACAGAAGACTAACAGCGGATTTCTCATCAGAAACCATGGAGGCCAGAAGGCATTGGGATGACATATTTAACATGCTGGGTTTGGGCACAGGGGTGGGGAGCACCCAACAACCAAAAAGACATCTTCATCTGGCAAAGTGACCCTTCAAAAGTGAAGAAGTAACACATTTTGAGGTAAATAAAACCTGAGAGAGCTCATTGCTGAAAGATGTGCCTTACAAGAAATGCTAATTCAGGCTGAAATAAAAAGGCAGTCGATAGTAACCTGAAGCAATATGAATGAAGAAAGATCAACAGCAAAAGTAGCCATGTTGGTAGTTTGTGTGTTTATAGGAGTTTTTCCATTACAACTTGGTTATCTAATTTGTTGGGTACAAATATTCATAGTATTTCTTTATAATTATTTTTTTTGATGTTAAGGTCAGTAGTGATGTTCCCATTTTCATTTATGATTTTAGTTATTTGAATCTGTCTTCCTTTAATCAGTCTAGATAGAGGTTTGTCAAATCTGTTGCTCTTCTCAAAGAACCAACTTTTTTGTTCCTTGATTCTATTGATTTTTTAAATTTCTATTCCATTTATCTGCGCTCTAGTCTTTATTTTCTACCTTCTGCTAAATTTGGATTCAGTTTGCTCTTTTTCTAATTCCTTAAGGTGTAAAGTTCAATTAATGATTTGAGATGTTTCTATTTTTTTATGTAAGCATTCATAGCTATCAATTTCCCTCTATGTACTGCCTTCATTGCATCTTGTTAAGTTTTGGTTTACTGTGATTTCTTTTTCATTCCTTTCCAAGAGTTTTCTATCTTCTCTTTGAATTCTCCTTTGACCAACTGGTTGTTTGAAAGTGTGCTATTAGGTTACACATATTTGTGAATTCCAGCTTTTCTTTTGTTATTGATTTCTAGTTTCTTTCCATTGTAATCAGAGAAGATACTCTGTATGATTCAAATCAATTTAGATTATTGAGGCTAGTTTTGTGGCCTAAGGTATAATTGAATCTGAAGAATGTCCCATGTGAACTTGAGAGTGAGTTTTCTGCTGTAGTTGGGTTGTTTGTTTTTGCACATATCTGTTAGACCCAGTAGATTTATGTCATTTTTCAAGTCCTCTATTTCCTTATTGAATAAAAATTTAGTTCTGTTATTTTATACTTTTTTAAATTAGAGAGAATGGCTTATTAAAGTCTCAAACTCTTATTGTAGGACTGGAACTATTTCTTTCTTCAAATCTGTCCATTTTTGTTTCATATACATTGGTGATCTGATGTTAAATGTGTATATATTTATAATTGGTATATCTTATTGATGGATGGACTTTAATCACTACACAATGTCCTGTGGGCCCAGCCCCTGCTGATCAGTCTGCTCCAGCTTCTGTATGACAGTGGCTTCCTCATCAGGCTCCTTTCCTGGCCTGTGGCTGGCCCCTCCCCAGTAGGGTCATCATGTCCCCAGGTAACATCCTTGTGGCCCCCTGGGCAGCACATAGCATTCCTCAGTCGCTCTCACTAGAGGCCAATACTTCAGGCCCCACTTCCTAAGGTCTGGAAAATTATGGCGGCCTCATAAAACAAGCTGATAAATTTAAGACTAGTATTATTTCTCTCCCAGTTGTTTGAGAACATTCAGCAGGGAAAGTATTTGGGTCTGTAGTCGGCTCTGTAGGAAAGCTTTTGATTTTAGATTCAAGTTATTTAATCAATATGGGATATTTGTATTTTTTTCCTTTTGTGTGGATTCGGTGTCTTGACAAATATAGACAGTTGTGTCTCCACCAACACAATCAATACATAGACTCCTCTCATCATCCCATAAATTTCCCTCACGGCCCTTTGTAGTCATTCCACATCCCCATCCTAGCCCCTGGCAGCCACTGACATTTTTTTTGGTCCCTTTACAATTACCTTTTCCAAAATGTTATATGCATGGAACCCCATTGTGCTTAGTATTTTGCCACATAACATATGACTTAAATAGACCCTTCCCTAAAGAGCAGATACAGTTGGCAAATAAATACATGAAAACATGCTCCACATCATGAGTCATCAGGACAATGCAAACTTAAACCCCAAGGGACTCTGTCCGTATAGCTGTGTTGACTAAAGTAACGATATATCTGCTGTGCAGGATGGGCAAGAATGTGGGGCTCTGCTGATACGTTTCAGCTTAAACCTCCCATCTCACTGTGGTTTTGCTTATGCAAGGAATCTACTCCCTTTTATCTCCTTGCTTTACTGTTTTTGGGTCTAGTGTTTTGAGATTTTTTATTCCCCCATCTTCCCCTCTCTGTATTAGTTCCTAGGGCTGCCGCATCAAATGACACCAAAAAAGTGACTTGTAAGAGTGGAAATTTATTATCTCACAGTTCTTAGGGCCAGGCACCTGAAATGAAGATATCCACAGGGCCATGCTTTCTCTTAGCTCCGAGGGAGAATCTGTCCTTGCTGCTTCCAGTTTCTGGTGCTCCCAGCAAACCTTGGTGTCCCTTGGCTTATAGCTGCCTCATGACAATCTTTGCCTTGGTTGTCATATGCCTTCTTCACTTTGTGTGTGTGTTTGAACTTCCTTCTCCTTTCTCTGATAAAGACATTAGTCATTGGATTTAAGGTTCACTATAACCCAGTATGACCTCATTTTAACTAATTACATCTACAAAGACCCTATTTCTATGTAAGGTCACATTGTGAGTGAAATGGTTTGGTTCTATGGCCCTGCCAAATCTCATGTTGAAATGTGATCTCTACTGTTGGAGGTGGGACCTAGGGGGAGCTATTCGAGTCATGGGAGTGGATCCCTCATGACTTGGTAGCGCTGTCCTTGGGATAGTGAGGGAGTTCTGGAAAGATCTGGTTGTTTAAGTGTGTAGCACCTCACATCCCCCACTCTCTTTCTCTTGCTACTGCTTTTGCCATGTGACATGCCCACTCCCCCTTCACCTTCCACCATGAGTAAAGCTCCCTGAGGCCTCCACAGAAGCTGAGCAGATGCCAGCACCATGTTTCCTGTACAATCTGCAGAACCACGAGCCAACTAAACTTCCCTCCTTATAAATTACCCAGTCTCAAATATTTCTTTACAGCAATGCGAGACCAGCCTAACACAGTAAGGTTCTGGGTGGATATGACTTTTGAGGAGACAAGATTCAACCCACTACCCTCATCTGCTTCCTCCTGAGTTGCATATTCTTTGATTACTCTAGTGGAGATTACAGCATGAATCTATGACTTTTTAAAGTCTAATGTAAATTAGATCTTATATTATTTCCCAGACAGTATAGTGTACTAAGACCACTTGAACTTCATGTAGCACCCCCTGATTTTGGTGATCTTGACATGTATTTTATTTCTATAAATATTTTACAACTTCTAAGACATCTTATACAGTAAATATTCATTTAATTTC
Source organism: Nomascus leucogenys (assembly GCF_006542625.1). Taxonomy (NCBI): domain Eukaryota; kingdom Metazoa; phylum Chordata; class Mammalia; order Primates; family Hylobatidae; genus Nomascus; species Nomascus leucogenys. The sequence goes on from NC_044405.1 coordinate 29,461,363, forward strand.
CTCATGTGTGTCCTCCTTTTGTTACACTTCATTTCCTTTTAGACTTCTTGCTTCCATCTGTGATCATTTTCATTCTGCCTAATTATCTTTTTATTTTCTTTAGTGCAGATCCTGCTGGTGACACATCCTCTCAGCGTCCAGAGAACGTCATTTTCCTGTCCTCATTTTTGAGGATCTTCTTCCCAGGTGTAGAATTCTAGCTTGGTGCTTCTTTTCTTTCAGACAGTAAATATATCATTCCATCATCCTCTGGCTTCCATAATTTCTACTGAGAAGTCATCTGTAAATGTTATTGTTGCTTCTTTAAAGGTAATATTTCTTTTTTTTTTCCTCTGGCTGCTTTTAAATTTTTCTCTGTCTTTGGATTTCAGCCCCAATATGCACAGGTGTTGTTTCCTTCGTATTCACCTTGCTAAAGATTCCTAAATGCTTTTTGCATCTATGGGTTAATGTTTTTCATCACTTTAAACTTCTTGTCTATTATACCTTCAAATATTTTACTACCCTTATTTTACTCATCTCCTTCTATGATTTCAACCATTTATATTCATAATTATTTACAACATAAGGGCATGCTTATTACTCCACTTTCTTTATTTCCCTCTTTTCTTTCCCATCTCTGTACTCAGGCTGGACAGTTCCTCATCTCCCTTTCTTTACTAATTTTCTCTTTGGTTTTGTCTAATATGTTGTCTGGCTAATCTACTTAGTTCTTAATTTCAGCTATTATGTTCATTTGCAGAATTTCTGTTTGATTCCATTTCATAAATCTAGTTTGACACTGAAATTCTCCATTTGTCCTCTGTTTTCTTGAGCAAGCTAATCAGCATTACTTTAAATTTCAGTTTGACAATTCTAATATCTAAAGGCCCTGTGTATCTGTTTCTCGTTTGCTTTTTCCTCTTGGTCCTTTGGTCAGTTGGTTTGTCTTGAGTATCCCTAGTAATTTTTCACTGAATCCAGGACTTCATGAAAATTTCCAAGATGATTTGAGCCTCTGTTGATGCTGCTGTCTCCAGAAGAGATCACTTTTGTTTCTGGGATGCAGTTAGGCTATGGACAAATTATATGAGTTCAATACGAGCTGATTTAAAGGTGGGCTTCATTCTTCTTTCTGGTTTTTCCTTCATCCTAGGGAGTAATCCTTCACTTACATTCACTGTTTCCAACTGAAAGTCTGTTGTTGTTGTTGTTGTTGCTGTTGTTGTTTTACCAGAATCCCTCCCCCTTGTCAGGTCCTGAACTCTATGTTTTTGTCTTCCAATTGTATGAGACTACTAAAAGCTATGCTCAGCCTCAGCCTCATGGCTGTGGTCTGTGAATCAGTAAATGCCTCAATAAGAAAATCCACAAGAAATATTAGACTCACTTCTGTGCACTTTCCCTCTAATAGGGATTCACTCACTCAAGTCTCAGCTGTCTTGGTGACTCCTGGTGCCCTCAAATAGAGATTTTGTTTGTTAAATCAGGTTTCCTAATTTTTCTCAGCTAGATGGCCAGTCTGATGTCAGCCAATTCCCCATACACAAAAGCAGAACTTGACAGAGAGTTTTATGTAGCATAAGAAAAAGGTAGCACAATGGAATCGTTTTCAGAGCTCAAAATTACTCTTCAATAATTTCTCCAAAAACATTTATTATTTCAGCCCATTTTTATAAAGGATCTTCCCTATTCCAGGCATTATCTTAGGCCCTCAGAGACTGAGTGGTGAACAAGACAACCACACTTCCTGCCCACATGAAGCTTACCTTTGAAGAATGGGAGCTGAGGACAGCAAAGAAAATGAGCAAGAAAAGTTAGGAGACTTGGCACAGAAATACTGATGATGGGCCAGGCACAGTGGCTCACGCCTGTAGTCCCAGCAATTTGGGAGGCCGAGGCAGGAGGATCACTTGAGCCTAGGAGTTCAAGACCAGCTGGGCAACATAGCAAGACTCTGGTCTCTACAAAAAAAAATTTTTTTTTTTACAAAAAGAAATATTGATAATGGGACTTGAACTATCTATGATTGAAGCGCATCATAAAGCTATGGCCTTAAAGGGCAGAACCAAATCCATAGCCCAGAATGGACCAGTTCAAAACTTTTCTTTCCTATCTGAAACCCAGTTCTATCCCCAGCGTTCCCACAGGCAAGTCTGAGTGGACCTCGGGGAAGGCTGTGGGCAGGTGCATGCCCTCTCCTTCCTTGCTCCCCTTCTCCCTGTTTGGGGCTCTAACTCCTCCAGTGATGGGGACGGGGGAAGGAATGTGCAGGGCCACCACTGTGGGGCTCACTGGCCACCGCTGCACCTTCTCTCCGGCTGCTCCCGTGATCCTGTGCTGCTGCCGGCAGCTCCTGCCTCTTCAGCGAGGACCCACTTTAGAGACACCCCTAGGGACAGTAGCTGGAGGACTCTCTCCCTGGGACACCACACTTTGCGTAAGGCTGAAGGGCCACCCCTGCCTCCGCAGCCTCCTTCTTACAACCTGGGCAGCACTGGTGGGGTGTGGCAGCTGGCCATAGCTGGTCAACTTCCGTCTTATTTTAGAAACCCTGTGGGGACAGGTCTGACCCAGAATGTTAGCATTATTTTTAGAATGAGAGGTCGTTTCCAGCTTTGCCAGATTGAGAGCAACAAAGACGTTCTACTCAACATCATGTAATACGTCTTACTTTATAATGAAATATGCATATGTGTACTTGAATTTTTAAATAAAAATGTTAAATCACAATCAATATTATAATTAGCTAGTGGGTAGCAGTGTTCCTGGAAAGTGATCAGGGCCATTTTATAAGGCAAGAAGCTCGGGACTTCATTATGCCCTGTGGTGACAACAATTCATCATCAAAGATCATGCTGCCATGAGAGTTGCCTGTGGCTGACCTGGGGGTGTGTGATGGGGCCTGTGGGCAGGGCTGGTGAGAAAAAGATGCTTGCAGTGCAGGGCACACGGAGGAGATGGCTCCAGCAGTGGTGAGGCCTGGCGGCTGCCTGCTGCCTAGCACAGCTACTTCACAGGTTCAGAACCTGAAACCACAGCCCAGGATGCTGTTATTGTGCCTCAGCAAGGAGTGGGCTGAGCCCACGATCCTTGCCCTGGAATAGAGTCCTGCTGCCTCCCAAGCAAAGGACAGGGTGGGCAATGAACAGACGGCAGGAGGCACAGAGGCCATGGGGATTAGAAATTGGCGAGTCCTGTGTCCTGCAGCAGGGGAAGGACCATGCTAGAGGAGGAGTTTGCAACACGGGAAATAATTCCTAAGGGCTGGCTTCCTGCAGAGGGAGCCCGTGTCCTGAGGCTGCTGGGGTCAGTGGCTGGACGATGCCCCAGCAACCAAGGATGGCCCCAGGCACATCCCATCCACATCCCACCCACCAGACGCCCACAGCCCTCCTTGCCTCCAGAACCCAGCTGGGATCGGGCCCACCCCAACTCCTACCCCTGAGGTTCCACATGCGACCGGCTATAGCCCAGGTGTGACAGGAGATTTCTGAGCTGGGCAATGTCACCAGGAAACAAACATCCCTAATCATGACAGACGCCGCCTCTCAGCAACAAGGAAGGGGAAGCTGTGGGCCCTGGAACAACAAGGCCAGGAGGGGTATAAAAGCCTGAGAGCCCCAAGAACCTCACACACTCACACACTCACTCACTGACACACTCACACCTCCCCCAGCTCACCTCCTCCCCACCCCAGCATGGCTGCGTCCACCATGTCCATCTGCTCCAGCGCCTGCACCGACTCCTGGCAGGTGGACGACTGCCCAGAGAGCTGCTGTGAGCCCTCCTGCTGTGCCCCCAGCTGCTGCGCCCCGGCCCCTTGCCTGACCCTGGTCTGCACCCCAGTGAGCTGTGTGTCCAGCCCCTGCTGCCAGGCGGCCTGTGAGCCCAGCCCCTGCCAATCAGGCTGCACCAGCTCCTGCACGCCCTCGTGCTGCCAGCAGTCTAGCTGCCAGCCAGCTTGCTGCACCTCCTCCCCCTGCCAGCAGGGCTGCTGCGTGCCCGTCTGCTGTGGGGCTTCTTCATGCTGCCAACAGTCTAGCTACCAGCCAGTTTGCTGTGCCTCTTCCTCCTGCCAGCAGGCCTGCTGTGTGCCTGTCTGCTGCAAGCCCGTCTGCTGCAAGCCTGTGTGCTGTGCGCCCACCTGCTCTGAGGATTCCTCTTCATGCTGCCAACAGTCTAGCTGCCAGCCAGCTTGCTGCATCTCCTCCCCCTGCCAGCAGTCCTGCCGTGTGCCCGTCTGCTGCAAGCCTGTCCGTTGTGTGCCTGTCTGCTCTGGGGCTTCCTCTCTGTGCTGCCAGCAGTCTAGCTGCCAGCCGGCTTGCCGCACCACCTCCTGCTGCAGACCCTCCTCCTCTGTGTCCCTCCTCTGCTGCCCTGTGTGCAGGCCCGCCTGCTGCGTGCCCGTCTCCTCCTGCCAGCCCAGCTATTGCCGCCAGGCCTCCTGTGTGTCCCTTCTCTGCCGCCCTGTGTGCTCCCGCCCGGCCTGCTACAGCTTCTCCTCAGGCCAGAAGTCCAGCTGCTGACGGCCATGTCCCCCAGGGCCAGCTAGGCTCAGGCCCCACCTGTCTTCCAGTCCTTGGAAGCCCCTGACCTCCCAGCCCACCCAGCCTCAGCACAGCTCAACACAGAGAAGGAACAGCCCCACCCACAGCTGCCCAGGCAAGGGATGGGGTCTGAGATGCTCACTGGCTCCTCCCTGACCTCCCCTAGGGTGGGCGAGCCCTGGCTGCTCCTCACGGTGTTTCCTGGCTGCAGACCACAACCCTCCGCTGGTCGCTGGTCGGGGATGGGCCCTCCTGACCCGTGTCTCGCACCCAGGAGTGTCACCCTCTGCCTCTGAGCACCAATAAAGCCTCTGCGGCCCCAGCTGACTCTGTGCTGACTCTGCATACCCAGGGCGGGAGGGGGCAGAGTGGGGCCTGGCCTGGCTCTGGGGGGCTGGGCCCCGTGGATCTCTTTACATCCGCAGCTGGGGGGCCTCCGGGGGCTCTTGTGTGACACCTGGAAGCTCCTGTCCACCTCGTGGCATGTTCTGCTGTCCGGCTCCCCTCCCGGGTCCTGTGGGGCCCAAAAGCCTTGCTCACTGGCTGAGTCCCACGGACACCACATGGCTCGGGCCAACGCCCCACTCACTGTGGGTAGAAGCAGCTCCTTCCCATGGCAAGGGTTGAGGCTGTCCTAGGGGGTGGCAGGCCCCAGCTGTGCTGGGAGGTGGGAGATGGGCAGTGGGGGGTGGGTGTGGAGACTTGGGCTCCAGCTGTCCTAGCACTCAGGAGTTCCACTTGGTGACAGCTTGGCCATCCTGGCCTCCTGCGCACACTCAGAGGCTCAGGGACGCCCCTGCTCCAGCCCTGGGCTTGCCGCTGGGATGCAGAGTAGGGAACAGACACGTGGTCTCCAGAGCTCCCTGTGCTGGGCTGGGCGGGCGGAGGGCCAGTGGGAACAGGAAGGTCTCAGGGCGGCGATGACAGAGGAGTCCCAAGACAGTGTGGGAATGTGTCCAGACCAGAGAGCAAGAAAGAGGCCTCCTGGGGGTAGTTTCTTAGCTCCTGCCATGGGAGACAGGCAGATGGCCAGAGCCACACTGTCCCCTCCAGTCCTCACCCACGCCCCCCACGCTGGTGACCCGGGGCTGCGATGCCGCCCACTCTTCTCGCCTTAGGAGAATGCAGTTGGGTTTGGGGGCCTCGGCCATACTCTGTGGGCACAAAGGACCCCCCACCTGAGAGGAGCTGCATGTGTCAGCTCAGGCTGCCGTGACAGTCTACAGACTGGGGGCTTGAGCCACACACATGGGGTCCCTCACAGTCCTGGGGCTGGAAATCGAGGCCCAGGTATGGCAGGGCTGGTTCCCGAAGACTCTCTCCTGGGCTTGCAGACACAGTCTCCTCCCTGTGTCCTTACGGGGCTGTCCCTCTGTGTGTGTCTCTGCCCTCATCTCCTCTTCTCACGAGGACACCAGTCATTGGATTAGGGCCCATCCGTGGGACCTTAACTTAGGACTTCAACATGTAAGTTCGGGGGCATCACAAGTCAGCCCATATTAGGGGGTCTGGCTTTGGCCCTTGAGGCAGGAGTGAGGGTGGCAGTGAGGCCACCTGTGCCTCGAAGACCCCAGTGGGGCCTGGCTGGGGCAGGCACTCCCTGTCCATAAACTGCAGGGATGGACATTTGGACAGAGACACGACCCTCAGGGAAATTCTGCTCACATGGACTCCTTCACCTGCTGAACAACGCTGTCCAGAGGCCTCAGACACCCACCAAATGGTTCCTGTTTAGGCATCCTGTTGTCCCCAGTGCCTGGCTCATAAGGGGAATTCTCACTGGTCCCACCGCAGGAGGCATGGCTTGCTTCCAGACGGGGAAGGTGGGGATGGAGCGCAGGCCAGGCAGCTGTGCTGGAAGAGACAGGCCACACAGGGATGGGTGCAGGGAAAGTGGGGGCCACAGGGCTGTCGCGGGGATCAGGAGCATCTTGCACAGGCTTCCTGAGTGGTATGGAGAGTGACCTAGGGCTTCAGGGGCCGTGGTACACACACTCCCAGTGATAGAAACCAACTCAGGATTTAGGAATGGGAGTTCTTGGAGACCTTGATGAGGGGCTTTCCAGTCACACTCTTTGGGCAGGGGCATCCTATGGTGGGCAGAGGAGGAACAAGCACTGGGGAAGTGAAATGTGAAGGCAAATAATTTCTTCTCCAAAGATCTAATAGAACAAGGCAGGACAGGAGCACAGTAGTGATGGCTTCCTGAAGGACTAACACATAGGGCTTGCCTTATTTCACCAACTCAGATTCCCTCCAGCCAGAGAAGCAGCTACACAGAGGCTTGGTCAGAACATTTAAAGGTAAATGAACCAGTCACTGCCACCTGGACAAAGGACATCAGTTGGGAAAACAATGGACACCCCAAAAAACCTGGGAGGAAGAGCTGAGAAATTAGACACTTTGGGAAATAAAGGCATTGGAAGATTCCATATATTCTTGGGAGTCTATAAGGCCCCCATGCATGCCCATGATGGGGCACAGAAAAGACCTGAGAGGCTCTCAGTGCTCACCTCTGGCTGAACTGCAGGCTCTGAGCAAGCAGGAAGTGAAGGGGAAGGCAGGAAGTGAAGAGGAAGGCAGGAAGTGAAGGGGAAGGCAGGAAGTGAAGGGGAAGTGAAGGGGAAGGCAGAGTCGCAAACCGCCCACGTGAGCACTGAGGGTGTGGACCAACACACACAGCCCAGCTACAAAGACTGGGAAAAAAAAAACATCTTTTGACTCCAGGTGTTTAAGAAACTCTCTCTAATTACTATCTGAGCACTAAGCAAATGGAGTAGTGACCCCCTTCATGACAAAGAGTATAGTCATTAATAAAATAGTTTAGGAAACTCACTTAAAAACAAAACAAAAAACTGCTAGCCACACAAACAGCAACAGCAAACCACAGGGAAGACAGAGAACCTGCCAACCAGAATTATCAAATTATAATATTCCAAATGTCCAGTTTTCAACAAAAATTATGAGGCATGCAAAGAAGCAAGAATGTATGGTTCATTCACAGTTAAAAAAAAAAAAAAAAGCCAATTAGTAAAAAATGTCCTTGAAGAAGCCCAGGATTGAATTTACTAGACAAAGTCTTTCCATTAACTCTCTTAAATATACTCAAAGAGCTAAAGGAAACCATGGCAAAAGAACAAAGAGAAACTAAGAAAACAACATCTCAACCAAGAGAGAATATCAATGAAGAGAGAGATTATAAAGAGGAATCAAATAGAACTTCTGGAGTTGAAAAGTATAATAACTGATATGAAAATTTCACTAGAGAAGTCCCACAGCCGATTTGAACAGACAGAAGGAAAAATTAGAGAACAGGTAGATAGGTCAAGTGAAATACTCCAGTCTGAAGGGCATAAAAACAAAAAGAGTCTGAGTGTGATGGCTCACACCTGTAATCCCAGCACTTTGGGAGACTGAGGCAGGCAGATCATTTGAGGTTGGGAGTTTGAGAATGGCCTGGGCAACATGGTGAAACTCTGTCTCTACTAAAAATAAAATAAATAAATAAATAGCTGGGCGTCGTGGCTCATGCCTGTAATCTCAGCTATTTGGGAGCCTGAGGCAGGAAAATCACTTGAACTTGGGAAGCGGAGGTTGCAGTGAGCCAAGATGATGCCACTGCACTCCAGCCTGAATTGCAGAGTGAGACTCCATCTCAAGACAAACAAAAACAAAAGAATTTAAAAAATGAACAGAGTTTAACTGGCCTGTAGGACAACATCAAACATAGCAACAGCACACTTAACTGCAGTGTCAGAAGAAGAGCAGAGAGAGAATGGAGCACTCAAAAATATTTGAAGAAAAACGATAGAGACAGAAAGTAAAATGGTGGTTGCCAGGGGCTTGGGGGAGGAGGAATGTGGAGTTAGTATTTAATGGGGACAGAGTTTCAGTTATGAAGACAGACAGTGGCAATGACCGCACTGCATTATGAATGTATTTAATATCACTGAACGGTACACTTAAAATGGGATAAATTTCATGTGTATTTTACTACAATAATTTTTTAAATATTTGAAGTAATAATGGCCAAAAACTTCCCAAATATGATGAAACACATTGAATCTACACATTCAGGGAGCTCCATGAGCTTCAAGTAGAATAAACTCAAAAAGATCCACACAGAAACACAAAATTAAATTACTGAAAGCCAAAGACAAAACGAGAATCTTGAAAGCAGGAAGAGAGAAGATTAACAGCCAATTTCTCATCAAAAACCGTGAAGAACGGAAGGCAATGAGATGATGTACTTAAAGTGCTGAAAGAGAAAAAAACTGTCCACCAAGAAGGCTGTGTCCAATGAAATGATTCTTCAAAACTAAAGGAGAAATTAGGACACTTCTGGATAAATAAATACTGAGAGAGTTTATTGCCAGTAGGCCTGCCCTACAAGAAATGACAGCTCAGGATGAAATCAAAGGGCACTAGACAATAACTTGAAGCCATATTAAGAAACAAAGAACTGGCTGGGCACAGTGGCTCACACCTGTAATCCCAGCACTTTGGGAGGCTGAGGCGGGCAGATCACAAGGTCAAGGGTTCGAGACCAGCCTGGCCAACATAATGAAACTCCATCTCCACTAAAAATACAAAAAAAAAAATTAGCCAAGTGTAGTGGTGGGCACCTGTAATCCCAGCTACTTGAGAGGCTGAGGCAAGGAGAATCACTTGAACCTGGGAGGCAGAGGTTGCAGTGAGCCAAGATCGTGCCACTGCACTCCAGCCTGGGTGACAGCACGAGACTCCATCTCAAAAAGAAAAAGAAGAAAAGAAATAAAGAACACTAATAAAGTATCGGTTTTGGTAGTTTGTATGTTAATAGGAATTTATCTATTGCATCTAGGTTATCTACATTATGAATGTATTTAATATCACTAAACACGCTTAAATGGAATAAATTTTATTGATTTTATGTGTGAGTGTACAATTGTTCATATATTCTCTTATAGTCTTTTTTATTTATATAGGTCAGCAGTGATGTTCCCATTTTCATTTCTGATTTTAATAATTAGAGCCTTCTCTTTTTTCTTAGTCTAGTTAAAGGTTTGTAAATTTTATTGTTGCTTTCAAAAAACTAATTTTAGGCTTCGTTGGTTCCATTGTTTTTCTATTCTCAATTTCTTTATTTGCTCCCTTTATCCTACATATAATCTTTATTTTCTTCCTTCTTCTAGGTTTGGGTTTAGTTTGCTCTTCCTTTTCCTAGTTCCTTAAGGTGTGAAGTTAGATTACTGAATTGAGATCTTTCTTGTTTTTTAACATAAGCATTTATAGCTATAAATTTCCCTCCATAAACTGTTTTGCCGTTTGTTATATTGTCACTGTCATTTATCCCATAGTATTTTCTCTTTTGATTTATTCTTTGATCAACTGGTTGTTATAAGTGTGTGTTGTTTAATTGCCACTATTTGTGAATTTTCCAGTTTTCCTTCTGTTGTTGATTTCTAATTTCCACTGTGGTCAGAGAAGATACATTATATGATTTTGATAATTTTAAATTTATTGAGACTTGTTTTTTGGACTAACATATGGTCTAATCTGGAGAATTGAGAAGAATTTGTATTCTGCTGTTGTTGGGTTGAATTTTTATATACGGCCATATTCGATCTAGCTTGTTTATAGTGTTCTTCAAGTTCTCTATTTCATTATTGATCTTTGATCTATTTAAAAAAATTTTTTAATCAATGGAAGTGACTTATTGAAGTCTTCAAATATTATTGTTGAGCTGGAATTACCTATTTCTTTCTTCAATTCTGTCCATTTATGCTTGATATATTTTGGGGGTCTGATGTTAGGTACATAAATGTTTATAATTGTTAGGTACATAAATGTTTATAACTGATGTTAGGTACATAAATGTTATAAAATGATGGCTTATGCCTGTAATTCCAACTACTCAGGAGGTTGACATGAGAGGATTGTTTAAGGCCAAGAGTTCGAGACCAGCCTGGGTAACAGAGTAAGACCCTGGTCCCTAAAAAAATATGTTTTTTAATTAGCCAAGTATGGTGGTGTGCACCTGTAGTCCCAGCTACCTGGGAAACTGAGGTGGGAGGATCACTTGAGTCCAGGAGTTTGAGGCTGCAATGAGTTATGATTGTGCCACTGCACTCCAGCCTGGGCAACAGGCTGAGCAATACCGTGTCTCTATTTGTTTTAATGGTGCTGGGACACCCGGATATCTACACACAAAATCATAAAGTTGCACTATATCTCACACCAATAAATTAACCAAAAATGGATCAAAGGCCTACATATATGAGATAAAGCCATAAAATTCTTAGAAGGAAACATAAGACTGAATATGTATGACCTTATGTTGGGCAATGGTTTTTTAGATATGACACCAGAAGCACAAGCAACACGAGGACAAATAGATAAATTGGATGTCATCAAAATTAAAAAGTTTTGTGCATCAAAGGACACTATCAAGAGAGTAAAACAACCCACCCAAGGGGAGAACATGCTTGTAAATCATAATTCTGATGAGGATCTAACACCCAGAATATATAAAGAACTCTTACAACTCAACAGCAAAAAGTCAACCCAATTTAAAAATAGGCAAAGTCCTTTAATGGACATTTCTCCAAGGACGATATGCAAATGGGTGATACACGCAGGAAAATAAGCTCAGTGCTATTGGTCATTAGGGAAACATAAATCCACACCACAATGACATGCTATTGATACTTCATACCCACTAAGATGGCTATAATTTAACACACACATACACCAACAAATAGAAGGTAGCAGATGTTGACAAGGATGAAGAGAAATTGGAATGTTTGTACATTGCTGGTGAGAATATAAAATGGTACAGATGCTGTGAGAAACACTCTGGCAGTTCCTCAAAATGTAAACATGGAATTCCATACAACTCATCAGCTCCCACTCCTAGGTATATGCCCAACAGAATTAAAAAGAGGTGTTCAAACAGAAACATGTACAAGAATGTTTATAGGGCCGGGCGCGGTGGCTCACGCCTGTAATCCCAGCACTTTGGAAGGCCAAGGCGGGAGGATCACTTGAGGTCAGGAGTTCAAGACCAGCCTGGCCAATATGGTGAAACCCCGTCTCTACCAAAAATATAAAAAATTAGCCGGGTGTGGTGGTGCGTGCCTGTAATCCCAGCTACTCAGGAGGCTGAGGCAGGAGAATCACTTGAACCCTGGAGGTGGAGGTTGCAGTGAGCTGAGATGGTGCCACTGCACTCCAGCCTGGGTGACAGACGGAGACTCTGCCTCAAAAAAAAAAAAAAAAAAAAAGAATGTTTATAGAAGCACTATTCACACTAGCCAAAAGTTGAAAAGAACCCAAAAGTGCATTAGCAGATGAATGGATAAATGAAATGTGGCGTGTCCTTATGATGGAATATGATTCAGCCAAAAACAGGAATGGCATTCTGAAACATACCCCAACACGGGCGTACCTTGAAAACATGCTAAGTGAACAAAGCTAGACACAAAGACCACATATTCCATGATTGCATCTATATGAAATGTGCAGAACAGGCAAATCCATAGAGACAAGCAGAAGAGTAGTGGTTGCCAGGGGCTGGGCGTGGCTGCTTAATAGTACGGGGTTTCCTTCTGGAGCCGTGACAGTGCTCTGGAACTAGGTAGTGGGGATGGTTGCACAGCATTGTGACTCTACTGTCACTGAATTGCACACTTTAAAATGGGTAAAATGGTACATTTTATTTTATGGTTGATCACAATTTAAATAAAATTACACTTGCCAAGGATTTCTTTTTTTTTCTTTTTTTTTGAGACGCAGTCTCGCTCTGTCGCCCAGGCTGGAGTGCAGTGGTGCAATCTCCGCTCACTGCAAGCTCCGCCTCCCTGGTTCACGCCATTCTCCTGCCTCAGCCTCCTGAGTAGCTGGGACTACAGGTGCCCGCCACCACGCCCGGCTAATTTTTTGTATTTTTAGTAGAAACGGGGTTTCACCGTGTTAGCCAGAATGGTCTTGATCTCCTGACCTCGTGATCCACCCGTCTCGGCCTCCCAAAGTGCTGGGATTACAGGCGTGAGCCACCGTGCCTGGCCACACCTGCCAAGGGTTTCTAAGAATGAAGCCCTTCGCTCTGCAGTACTGGATATTATCAGCATTTTAAATCTTGTTTGCTCTTACAGGTGGGAGACGTATGCTTAAACCTGAGAAACTTCAGTTGTTAATGAAATCAACTAGCTGTTCATCTCATTAATGCTTATTGGAAACTTAAAATTTTTAGTCTTGCATTCAATTCTCTTGTATCTTATCCTGTTTTAGTGGTAAGGACTTTAAATTTTTTACATTAATCTTCCATCTGTCATGGAGATTGCAAGTACTTTCTGGCCGTTCATATCTTCATTTGTGTACCCAACGATTCCTTCGGGGCTGTGATGGGAATGTTGTGGATGCTGAGCTGAGCTGAGGCACGTGGACCGGTCTCCAGCGCCCAACCCTGCCGGGTTTCCAGGGGACATACGTTGCATGTGCTCTGGTCAAGGTTTACGCTTTCGTTCACATCTGACCCTCTAACATTCCACTGGGCATTTTATACTGGGGTCTGCCAGGCTGACGGGCTTCCTTTCCCGTTGTATTTTCACACTGTCATGGTAGGGGTACAGGTAGGGGGTGCTGGGTGCAGTGACTTTGTCTCATCCAGCCCTTCAGTGACCGTGGCCTGGGACAGTCACTCTGATCCTAGGTGGACAATGATGTCACCTACAGATACCAGAAATTCACATCACATTTCAAATTCTTGGCATGTGGCTTCAGCCAAGGTACAAACATAGAGTAAGGCCAGGCGTCTGGGCAGTGGGGCTGACTGTGTCCCCATCTGACCCTTTTCTCATCCAGAAGAGGCTGGAAGGACATTGGGAGATGTTTGCGGTTCCTCAGAACCAGCCTCAGGCCGTGCTGGGCTCAGGCCCTGGGACAGAGGAGCTTGCCTGTGACCGTCCCTGCCCCGGGGTCAGGGCCAGCCCTGCCCAGTGACCTCCCAAGCATAGGACAGCTTTGCCAATCCCAAGTATCCTCCACTCTCCACGCAACCCTCACTCCACAACTGCCTCTCCAAGGTGAAGGCCGCTCCCCACCCTCAGACCCTGACCTGCACCCGCCCCTCACAGGACACCTGACCAGGGCTCCAGGGGACGGCAGTCCAGACCCAAAAGCCAGTCCCCAAACCTTGTCCTCCTAATGAGCTGACTGTCCAGAGGCCCTGCCGGAATGTTCCATCTCCTTCTTAGGGGAGGGGAGGTCCTCTCTGTCCTCCTGCCCTTGGCAGACATCAGGATCTTAGAAGATCCCAGAGCGCGCCAGGAAGCGCTGTCCTCAAGCGTCTTTTCCCAACACAGGCACCTCCGTCCTGGCTCTCCCAATCGCAGCCACGCCAGCCCACCCCGTGAGGTCCCTGCAGACAGAGGCTGGGCCTCCCCCGGGCTGAGGGCCCACGCCGGGCACAGTCACGGGACCTGCCAGGTGGAAGTCACCAGGTCAGCCCCAGAGAGGTCACACCTTCCCTCCTGGTGTTCCCGGGGGACAGGCTCAGCCAGGGGCACCGGTCCTGCCCAGGACCAGCCGAGTGTTAGGAGCAGAGTGAGGACAAGTCATGGCAAAGGAAGCAGAAATAATGAGGGTCCTCCCGGCTCCAAACACGAACACGGAAGGGGAGGGCGTTGCTCCTGCTGGGAAAACACAGGCCCTGGGCATATAAAAGCCCCAGCAGCCGACAGGCTCACACACACACTCACACACACACTCACTCACTCACACACCTCCCCCAGCTCACCTCCTCCCCACCCCAGCATGGCCGCGTCCACCATGTCCATCTGCTCCAGCGCCTGCTCCGACTCCTGGCAGGTGGACAACTGCCCAGAGAGCTGCTGTGAGCCCCCCTGCTGCGCCCCCAGCTGCTGCGCCCCGGCCCCCTGCCTGACCCTGCTCTGCACTCCAGTGAGCTGTGTGTCCAGCCCCTGCTGCCAGGTGGCCTGTGAGCCCAGCGCCTGCCAATCAGGCTGCACCAGCTCCTGCACGCCCTCATGCTGCCAGCAGTCTAGCTGCCAGCCAACTTGCTGCACCTCCTCCTCCTGCCAGCAGGCCTGCTGTGTGCCTGTCTGCTCCAAGTCCGTCTGCTATGTGCCTGTGTGCTCTGGGGCTTCCACTTCATGCTGCCAGCAGTCTAGCTGCCAGCCGGCTTGCTGCACCACCTCCTGCTGCAGACCCTCCTCCTCTGTGTCCCTCCTCTGCAGCCCCGTGTGCAGGTCCACCTGCTACGTGCCCGTCCCCTCCTGCTGTGCCTCTGCCTCCTCCTGCCAGCCCAGCTGCTGCCGCCCAGTGTCCTGCGTGTCCCTCCTCTGCCGCCCCGTGTGCTCCCGCCCCGCCTGCTACAGCCTCTGCTCTGGCCAGAAGTCCAGCTGCTGACAGCCCTGGATGTCATCCAGAGTCCCTTCCCACCAGGGGCTGACCTCCCAGCTGCCCCAGCCAGCTCTGCCCTCTCTGGCTTTGACACCCTCAGAAGATGGGGCAGGCTTTTTGTCTCAGGGACCAGGCTGCTCCCCCAGTCCTTCCCAGATGCTGGCTGCATGAGGGACCCCAGCTGCTCCCCCAGACCCAAGTTCTGCAGAACTAACCCCCAGCAGGCCTGGCCCCACCCTGGGCAGCACCCCCTCTAGTTCTAATAAAGCCGCTTCTGTCTCACACCAACCTCTGTCCTGTCTGTGGACCCCCGGGGGGCACAGGGTGAGGTGGGAAGTGATGCCACCCGTGACTGCAGGGAGAGTCCTGACCCCCAGCAGGCCTGGCCCCACCCCTCTGTCTCTGTCGACCTTCCATCCTGTCTGTGGACCCCCGAGGGGCATGGGATGAGGCAGGAAGCAATGCCACCTGGTGCTGGCCTCTGTGAACCCTGAAGGCCAGTCTCCCTCTTAGCCCCGTGGGCCCCCAACCCCAGCACGTGGCCCCCCGGCCCATCTTAGGGAAGCTGCCTCTGGAACCAAGGCCAGGAGTTTTGGGACAAAGTGGACCCTGGCAGCAGCTCTGGGCCCCTGAGCCACATTCACCCTCCCCAGCTCCATGGCTGCCCCCCAGGACTAGGGTGCCCACCTGGGGCCTAGCTCCAGCCAGCAGCCTCACCCCTCCTGTTACCCCTGGGGAGACCAGCTATGGACCACAGTGCCCATCCCTGCAGCCCTCGTCTCCTCCACAGTAAGACATGGGGACCACACCCTCCCCCAGGACTTGAGCCCAGCAGCCCAGTATTCATGGGGTTCTGGAATACCCATTGCTCAGGCATCGCTGGTGACAGCACAGATGGGCAGGGACCATGGCACCCACTAACCAAGCCTGTGGGCCCCCATAACCATGCAGCCTCGCCTGGTGATTCAGGGTCCTAGCTCCCTCCTGGTCCCATGATCCTGGACTCTGACCCCAAGGACCCTGTCCCCACACCCCCAGCCTCCCAGGTCTCTCCCAAATAGCCCTTAGCTCTGCCTGCCACCCTCCGTCCCAGATGCCATGTCGGGGAAGCGACACAAGCCGCCGCACTCTTTCCGCCAGGTCACTGTGCGCATTTGAGAGACCAGGTCCGGCTCCAGCAAATGACCCTTGCATGTCAATGCCAGAGGCCACCAGCCCCAGCACCAGGACCTCCTGGAGTCCCACCCGACAGAGTTCACTGTGGTCAGCACAGCCGCCTCCCTCACTCCCCTTGAGGCAGACCACCCAGGACAACCAGCAGCAGCCATCTCCAGGGCCGGAGGCCAAACTGACACAGCCTTGTCCACCTCCTTGGAAGCAAAGCCAAGTCCCCATGAAAGGACAAATGAGGGCCTCCAGGGACAGAGATGTTTGTCCAAATCCTGCCCTGGTTTTGGGGCAGCTGGCAGGGGCCGAGCCTCCATCCTAGGGCCCCAGAGACATCCTGGGGAGGGGCTCCCCACACATGCGTGTCGGAGCCCCACCCACCTCACTGTGCCCACTGATGGCCACAGGGTCAGAACAGAGAGCCGGGAGGAGGGCCCAGGGCTGGCTCTCTGACCTCCTCCACATTTGCCATTGTCCCCACCTGCCCTTGTCCGAGGCACCAACAGGACCCATCCTGTCTGGCCATCCCCAGGGAGGACACCTCCTGGCGGGGGGTCTCAGCTCTGACTCCTGCTCTGGGTCCTCATTCGATGTGTCTTCTGCCTCATCAGAGCTTCAACCCCCAGTGAAAGCACCTTGGAAAACAGTTCCTCAAAATGTCACTCACTGTGTGACCCTGTAACCCTGTCAGTCCAGTTCTAGGCATCTACCCTGGAGGAATGAAACAAACGTCCACACACAGATTTGTGTGCCCATGTACACAGCACCACTGACAGAAGCCAAGAAGTGGAAAGAGCCCAAATGGCCATCAGAGGATGAATGGACAAGCAAAACACAGCCCATTCCCATGGGAATATTATTCAGCCATGAAAAGGGATCAAATACTGACACAGGCCACAACATGCGTGAGCCTTGAAAGCATGATGCTCAGCGAGAGGCCGCATGTGGTGGGATTCTATTTGTATGAAAGACTCAGGACAGGCAAATCCACAGAGAAAGGAAGTAGATGAGTGGGTGACCAAGGCTGGCGGAGGGGCTAATGAGGAGTGACTGCTTATGGGTGTGGCTTTTGGAGTGGGAATGTTGTAAAATTACATATTGGTGATGGCTGAGAAACACTGGGAATACACTAAAAACCAATGGATTGTGCACTTACAGTGGGTGAACTTCATGGCTTGTGAATTTTCTCTTGGTCAATGTGTTAAAAACAAATAGTCTCAGCCCTCCATTTGGGATGGCCACTGGCCAATGCCTCCACCTCCCCTTCATCTAAATAAAAATGAATGGCGCCAGAGCAGTGATAGAAAACGGAGGCATGCCATCCACAGACTAGGTCAGTAAGGATTTTCTGGGAAAGGCAAGACAAAAAGATCAGGTTCTATTGACTTTAAATCCAACAGAAAGAAAGGCAGAAGAAGGACTCTGAAGACAAATGACTTTTCCCGGGGATCCTAGCAAAGGGACCATACATGAGGATGGCTGTGGGCACTCAGTGGTCTTTAACTGATGGGTCGAGTTCTGAAGAAGAGCCATTCCATGCCTGCAACCAGTGGGAGAACCAGGAAGGGTGGGGCTGGCCCAGGAGCCTCCCAGGCTAGGTCCCAAGCTGGAGAGGAAGAGGCCATGCCCCAGGAAGCTCTGGATGTCAAGATGAACTGGAGCCCCCATGTCCAATCAGCGATGAACAAGGCCCCCCTCATCAGAGCCCCAGCATCAGCTCTGGGTGCAGAATATGTGTATCTATGTGCAGAAAACCTTTCAGCAATGAATGCCAGACAATCTAGACCCTCACTTAAAAATGTGAACAACAACTAAGGGTCCTCAGACATGTGAGGAAATCACAGCATGACAGAGAAGCAAAGTCTGAACAAGCGATGATGCAGATATGAGGAAACAAAGAGGCTGTCACTCCATGAAACAAGAACAGGGTGCTACCAAAAAGGAAGGGGAAGAGGAGGAAGGAAAACACCCCAAGTTCCAGGAGACTGAAAGCATGACACTCCAAACACAGATGAAACTCAATGATGGTCTGCATAATAGACCCTGAAAGCAGAATTGCTGATACAGTGACCCCAGTTCAGGCAAGGATTGACCCAAACCCAATGCAGAAGGACAGAGATAAAGCCAAGAAGAGCTTGAGATCTGAGTGGGAAGAGCCCAGGAGACCCAGGGTCTGTGATCCTAACCGGGATTGCAGTGGAGAGAAAATCCAAGAATGGAAGAAAATCATCAAACCCATATGGGAATATAAGTTCTTTGAACTAAAGGAAGATGGGATCGAGGGGATGAACACAGCTGATGACAGTGACAGAAGAGGGGTCTGGTGAAATGAATGAAGTACAAGAAAGAGACAATAGTGCCAGGTTCTAGACAGAGGAAAGACTTCACGAGAAGGTCAAAGTTATGCAAATACGAGACGCATTGGTGGCCCAGCCTCTACCAAGGTGGAGGGAAGAAATTCCGCACCTAGACTCTGCTGTGGCAGGTGTCAGCAGGAGGGCTGTTCTTAAACAACAAGGATCTGGAAAGTTTACCACCCATGACGCTTTCTGAAACTTTTACTCAACAATCTCCAACAAGAAGGAACATGACCCCCTGTTTTCAAACGTCCACAAAAATCCACAGACACCCATCAAGGAAAATCTAAAGAAAATAAAAATAAAGTCTAATAAAAATAAGCAGACATGAAAGATGGAAAAAGAAGTATGCTCACAGATTCACAGATTTTCCTTTTTCAGTATAAGAAGATAGTATGGGTATATTTATCCTAAAATTTGGAAATATAAATGAAATGTACCGTGTTCTAAAAAATATAAATTACCTACACTGAGTAACAAGACAAAAATTTTAATACAATGATATCCAGGAAAATATGGAAATGGTATTGAAAAAGCTCATTCTTCAGAAGGCAGACTCAGATGTTTCAAAGGTGTATATCATCAACCTTCAATACAAAGACTTTTCTGTGACACTTGAAATATTCCAGAGATCAGAAGAAGCCAGAGGTCCTCTGGATTCCTCTACTAAGACTGGTGACACCCTGATGCCAAAACCAGGAACAACGGCGAGAGAGATAGGACTGTAGACCAATGTCATTTAAAAACATAATGTAAGAGATTGTATGAACCTACATTAACAGAAAACAAAGCCACTATGTATAGCCATTATGGGAAATAGTACGGAAGTTCCTCAAAAAATTAAAAATGGGGCCAGGCACAGTGGCTCACGCCTGTAATCCCAGCACTTTGGGAGGCCGAGGCGGGCAGATCACGAGGTCAGGAGATCGAGACCATCCTGACTAACACGGTGAAAACCCATCTCTACTAAAAATACAAAAATTGGCCAGGTGTGGTGGCGGGCACCTGTAGTCCCAGCTACTTGGGAGGCTGAGGCAGGAGAATGGCGTGAACCCGGGAGGCGGAGCTTGCAGTGAGCCGAGATTGCACCACTGCACTCCAGCCTGGGCAACAGAGCGAGACTCCATCTCAAAAAAAAAAAAAAAAATCAAAAAATTAAAAATTAAAAATGGAACTACCATGTGATGAGCAATCCCACTTCTGTGTATTTATACAAGACAAATTAAAGCCAGATCTCAGAGATACCTGCACTGCCATGCTAACTGCAGCACTATTCACAACAGCCAAGATATGGAGGCAACCTAAGTGACCATCAACAGATGAGTGGATAAAGAAAATGCGGTGTATATGCACAATGGAATACGATTCAGCCATAGAAAGGAAGGAGATCCTGTCATCTGTGGCAACATGGATGAACCTGCACACACTACGCTAGGTGAAGTGACCCAGGCACAGAAAGACAAATGCTGCAGACCTTGCTTATTTGTGGAATCTAAAAAAGCCAAGTTAAACAAAGCAGAGAGTAGAGTGGGGATTCGAAGGCCAGGGGCTGCAGGGAGTGGGGACGTGTTGATGACAGGATACAGCTTCAGCTGTGCAGGATGAGTCAGTTCTGGAAACCTCATGTGCAGCATGAGGACAGTTGACTGTAACACAGAACACAACATAGTAACACCGAAATCTTCTAACAGTTCATCTTAAATGTCTCATCACAAAATAAAGGTAACTGCGTGGGTGATGGACATATTAATTAGCTTGACCATGGTAATCATGACACAATGTGTACATGTATCAAGATGTCATGTTGTACATCTTGAATTTATATAATTCTTATTTGTCAATTATATCTCAATAAAGCTGGGGAAAAAGGGATAATGAGCCATTATCAAGTAATGTATATCTTAGATCGCTCAAGTTACAAAGGGTATCATTAACTATACTCATAAAATAGAAGCAGAAAAGCCACTGGAACCCTCAGTAGATTATAACACACACATTCACACACACACACACACACACACACACACAAACAAACTCACTCCTTCCTTAAAAGTCTGAGGCAAAATTCATGAGAAACTAAAGTAGGAAAACACTGCATGCACGAGACCAAGGCTGTGCTACAAACCAGCAAACACCGGCTTAGTGCGGAGCTGCGGGAGGCATTTCTGTTAACTTTGGAAACAAGACCCGAGGGCTGCTGTCATCACGTCTCCAGCGTTGTGCTGGGCAGCCAGCCACAGCGAAAGGGAGTCAAATAAAACAAAAGACTATGTTTTGGAAAAGAAGAATCCAAATGTGTGTCACTTGCAGAAGACCCAGCCGTGGGCCACCCTGCCCTCCAGACTCACATCTCCTCCCGGCACCTCCCTCACCCAACCAGGGCCATTCAATCCCTGCCACTCAGCTCACTCAGATCCCCAGAGTGTCTGCTTGATTTAAGAAATGGTTTGATCATTTGATGGCCCATAGAAGCTGCCCTGCTGGCCCCCGGTGGAAAGTTCCATGATCCAAAAAGTCATGTCTCCAGTGAGTCCGGGGCTCCAAAGTTACACCTCATGTTGTGGCTGATGTAAAAAGACCGTACTTGCACTGTGTGTGTCTGTAGTGCACCCACTAATATGGTGTCACCCTAGACTTCCTGGCTTTCCTATCATCTCCTGAAAGCAGCACTAAGTCCTTCAGTCCCGGAAAGTGGATTAAGCACACAGTTCTCACATATCTGTACTAATAATCACTGAAAGGATATTTAGAGTTATAAAAAATGAAATCAAAATTATCTAACAAAAACAGGAGGCTCAGCAGGGTCCTTCATATGTTTGTAGAAAAGAGAAGGAGACAGAAACAGGTTAGGGAATAAATTGGAGCAGGACCCTAATGCACTGGAATAAAATAGTCTTTTATTCAGAAAACTGAATGAACTGCCACCAATGAGCAGACTACCTGATGTCCAATGAAACAAGAAAAAAACATTTAAAAACTCAAAGTAACATCATCAGAGTGAATGGATAACACATTTCATTCATCACAAGATGAAAGTAAAAAGTCATAAGAAGAGAGACTGGGAAGGATGAAATTATTATTAAAAATGGAAAAACACTTCAGAGATAAGTCTTTATACTGAAAGGCTCAATAAGTTCTAACCACAGAAAGTAAAATAATGCAGTAGCCTAGAAACAAAAACGTGACACTTTAGGACAATAAAAAGAAACCCAAATGCTCCCAGAGAGTTAAGGAGAGAGAGAGAGAAACTAAAAAATGACAAATGACCAGCATCAGACTGTCATCAGCAACACTGGACATCACAAAAAAATGGTGACATGTGTTCATCATTTTGAGGAAAATTAATTTAAAACCAGAATTTTATACCCAGCTAAACTATCATTATAAATGTGAGGATAAAGTTGATATATTTTCAGACAAGCAAGGAATCTTAAAATGTATGTCCTAAAATCACCATATATGAAAAAGTACTTGATCTTTCACCAAGGCAAAATGAAAATTGAAATAATCCAGGGTGCAGCTTCAAATAAAACAAAGAGAGCCTCTGAGGGTGGCATGGAAGAGCTGAAGAGACAAAAATAAAGCACGGATCCACCAGCTACTGAATCTCTGAGTATTCTCCTTACAAGGTGTGAGGGATTGAAGGGAGGGCCACTTAGCACTTTGCTTTTTTTTTTTTTTTTTTTTTTTTTTTTTGAGACAGAGTCTTGCTCTGTCACCTAGGCTGGGGTGCAATGGTGCAATCTCAGCTCACCGCAACCTCCACCTGCTGGGTTCAAGAATTCTCCTGCCTCGGCCTCCTAAGTAGCTGGGACTACAGGCACTTGCCACCATGCCGGGCTAATTTTTTGTATTTTTAGTAGAGACAGGGTTTCACCATGCTGGCCAGGCTGGTCTCAAACTCCTGACCTCGTGATCCACCCACCTCAGCCTCCCAAAGTGCTGGGATTAGAGGCATGAGTCACTGCACTCGGCCAGCTTCCTCTTATCTTATCGTCTATGCCATTTTTATTTCA
Source organism: Nomascus leucogenys (assembly GCF_006542625.1). NCBI lineage: Eukaryota > Metazoa > Chordata > Mammalia > Primates > Hylobatidae > Nomascus > Nomascus leucogenys. Next base: position 29,483,836 of record NC_044405.1, read on the forward strand.
TATGAATTGCACATTTTTCTCCATGTTTATGTTTTAAGATGCTAAAAGTAATAAAATATATCTAATCAGTCCAGAAACACGATAGGTGGAACCAGAATTGCTTCCTTTGGAGAAACGTTCATCTCTAAAACCTCAACTCAACAAAAGTTTGCTTGAAATATTTTCCACCACATTTCTGTGGCCAAAATAAAAACTGATGAAGAAACAGAGCCCTGTGACATACACACCAGTTTAATGAGGGAAAAACAAACAGAGATAAACCAGCACGAATGACGCATCTCCAGCCACCAGCTCTAAACACCAACAAGGAAGAGAAGCTTGTGGAGCCTCCTGTCAGGACAACACATGCCAGGGAGGGATTTAAAAGCCCCACAGCCCTGAGCACCTCACTCACTCACACACACACTCACTCACTCACTCACTCGCTCACTGACACCTCCCCCAGCTCCCAGCTCACTTCCTCCCCACTCCAGCATGGCTGCATCCACCATGTCCGTCTGCTCCAGTGCTTACTCCGACTCCCGGCAGGTGGACGACTGCCCAGAGAGCTGCTGTGAGCCCCCCTGCGGCGCCCGCAGCTGCTGCACCCCAGCCCCCTGCCTGACCCTGGTCTGCACCCCAGTGAGCTGTGTGTCCAGCCCCTGCTGCCAGGCGGCCTGTGAGCCCAGCCCCTGCCAATCAGGCTGTACCAGCTCCTGCACACCCTCGTGCTGCCAGCAGTCTAGCTGCCAGCCGGCTTGCTGCACCTCCTCCCCCTGCCAGCAGGCCTGCTGTGTGCCTATGTGCTGCAAGACTGTCTGCTGCAAGCCTGTGTGCTGTGTGCCTGTCTGCTGTGGGGCTGCTTCTTCATGCTGCCAGCAGTCTACCTGCCAGCCAGCTTGCTGTGCCTCTTCCTCCTGCCAGCGGGCCTGCTGTGTGCCCGTCTGCTGCAAGCCTGTGTGCTGTGTGTCCACCTGCTCTGAGGATTCCTCTTCATGCTGCCAGCAGTCTAGCTGCCAGCCGGCTTGCTGCACCTCCTCTTCCTACCAGCAGGCCTGCCGTGTGCCCGTCTGCTGCAAGACTGTCTACTGCAAGCCTATCTGCTGTGTGCCCGTCTGTTCTGGGGCTTCCTCTTCATGCTGCCAGCAGTCTCGCTGCCAGCCAGCTTGCTGCACCACCTCCTGCTGCAGACCCTCCTCCTCTGTGTCCCTCCTCTGCCGCCCCGTGTGCAGGTCCACCTGCTGTGTGCCCATCTCCTCCTGCTGTGCCCCCACCTCCTCCTGCCAGTCCAGCTGCTGCTGCCCGGCCTCCTGCGTGTCCCTCCTCTGCCGCCCCGCATGCTCCCGCCTGGCCTGCTACAGCCTCTGCTCAGGTGAGAAGTCCAGCTGCTGAGTGCTCAATCCTTGTCTCCTGCCGACTGTGTATTTGCTGCCAAGCAGGATTCTCCAGTCTCAGGAGCCCCTGGAGTCCTCAGAATCCACCAGCTCCATCAGTAGCCACATAGTTGCTGCCTGAAGGGGATTTTGAGCACATGACACTTTCCTCACCACTGTCTGGGAAGAGACAACCCACAAATCCCTCAGCAGGTGGACTGTGGCCTTCTGGAACCCCCTTCTCCAAATGTATTGCTTACACCCAATGTGACAAAGAAGAACTGCTCTAATAATACATTCTTGAGTCAGGAAATACGGGCTGGTGTGCACTTTCTGCTCTTCCCCTGAGCCCCTCTGCCTACTCCCAATTTGGGGTGTGGGACCCACTGTCCTGTTAAAGGCAGACAGGACGGTGTCTCTCATCCTAAGATCAAACACCTGGGAGACAGCAGGCTTTGAAAGCAAATGTGATCAGCTCCACACCCCTCCTGCTGCCAAAGCCCTGCCCACAGGGGCTGAGCCTCCAACCTGAGCCAGGGAGGGGAGCAGAGCTGAGTGGGCTCGGCCTCTGGTGAGCTTTGGGCCACCTGCCCATGCCTGGCCCCTGCCAGTCCAAGCTAAAGCTGAGTCGAGAAGAAGCAGAAATCCCGTTCAGGTGGGACCTGAGAGCCCCATGCACCGTGCTGGCCGCGTGGTGTGTGGGCCGTGGAGAAGGTGCCCAAGCAGAGGGCTGCCCCGAGAGTTTGAGGGCCGCCCTGTGTGCTCTGAAGCACTAGCAATTCCATGGGCCCCAAGAGGGGTTCTGCGGTCACTCAGACGTCACTCATCCTACTCAGGGTTTAAGGCCTGGGTGAGGAGACACAGAGCAAAAAGACACCTTATCGATGAACCCTGAGAACAGTGGGAGAGGATGAGGCTGTAGTCTCAGTGGACCACTAGCCCTGGAGAGTGAAGAGGGCACTAGTGAGACCAGTCATGTCAGCACCTCCTCAGGAGGCTGGGAGGGCCCAGGGAAGAGGCGACAGAACAAAAACCCCAAGAGGACCTTTAACCAGAAAGTAGCTGAATTTAAACCCGCATTGACTCATAAATCTCTCAGTTTGCCAGAGTTTATTCAACCCCTGTGTCCATTACTTGCTTATTCATATATTAAGAAAAATACGGCCATCCCCATAAATAAGTGGACAAAGGCCTTCATGGACCTTTCATAGCACAAAGAGTTAAAAAAAGAGGGGGAGACGTTTCCACCTCACCACTAACCAAAGGCACAGGGGAGCCTAAGGCACAGGGAGCACCAACATTGCTGAGGCCGAGCCGCTGTGCAGCCAGCGGGCAGACGCACCCAGGGCCGCAGCCTCCAGGTCACCAGAGCCTTTGAGCCTCTCGATGGCTCCTGAGGGGAAAGCCAGGGACAGCCATGGCCGGGCACAGCTGGTGACACCCGGGCCCCTGTGCTCTGTGTGGCAGCTGACATGCAGGTCTGCTGGTGGCCATGTGTCCGTGCAGCTCTCCAAGCCCACGTGGTTAAGCTGCCGTGCCAGACGTGGAGGAGAGACTAGGGCTGCAGCGGCGGGGCCCCCTCCCTTGTGAACGTGCGTGAAGGTGTTCACAGCACAGCGGCAGCTCCGATTGCTCCGCCCCCAGGTCCCGGGGTGCCCCTCCTGTCTGTGAGGGAGATGAAGGGCCCACTGAGTCAGGGGCAGCTGCTGCCTGCAAAGGCATTCCGTGAAACCACAGGGAACCGCAAAGCCCCTCCACCGCCTGCTGGACAGAGCCGGACGGCCCCTGGGGACCGGGGGAGGGTGTCTGTAAGGCGAGGACATGGCTGGTGCATGCTCGTCAGGGTGTGATCAGAGACCTTCCAGCCTGCGGGCACCCTCGCCCAGTTGTAAGGGTGAGAGCACAGCCCCAGGCGAGGCTGCTGGCCTGGAAGGAGGGGTGAGCAGCGGTCTGTGGAGGGGGCCCTCTAAGGAGTCCCCCTGCACCTCACATGCTCGTCAACACAGGGCATCCTGGTAACAGAAGTTTCTGGACATGGGCCTCTCAGCAGGAGGGGTGCACTGGCTGGTGCTCCTCTTAGCTGATTTCTTGGTTCCCAAACGGCTCCCCCGCTACCCACATGTGCCAACACCACCTCCTCCAGGCAAATCCCACTCATACCCAGGACGTGCCCACGCCCTTTCTCCCGTGTGGCCCACACGCATGCCACAGGGACCAAGCTGGCTCTGTCGGGGCAGACCTCGGTTTTGGGGGCCAAGCTTCCCATTCTTGGAATTAGCACAGGCATCCCCCACACAGGCCTCCCTCCTTCTGCAATAGCCTCAATGCCTGGATGGGAGCCGGGCCACCCTCAGGCCCAGCGTCGGGCCTTCCTGTGTGTGCAGTGGGCTCGGGCTGTGTCCTGAAGAAGCCCAGCCACGCGGATTCCCAGTGGACTCTTCCTTCCCAAGGAACCACGATGAAAGACGCCACGGCCCACCGACGCACAGAGGAACCCAGGCTGCTCTCATGGCTTTGCACCGACCTCTTTCCTGGGCTGAATAGTGTCCCCTTAAAAAAAGACATGTTGGTCCAGACGCGGCGCATGCCTGTAATCTCAACACCGTGGGAGGCCGAGGAGGGAGGATCACTTGAGCCTGGGAGTTCAAGAGCAGCCCAGGCAACACGGTGAGACCCCATCTCCACAAAAAATAAAATAAAATTTAGCTGAACGTGGTGGCGTGCACCTATAGTCCCAGCTACTTTGGTGGGAAGTAGCCTGCGCTACTTGGATATTTACCTGCTCCTTTACCTTCCCCTGTTCCTCCTACTCCTTCCTGCAGGTCAGGGCCCACCTGGCCTCGTCCTAGTCAACCTAAAGGACATCCATGCACATCGTCTGCAGCGCACATCTGCAGGGGAGGATTTCTCCCAGCTTTTGCTCTTCTGAACAGGTTTTTACCTCAACATGTTTTGAAGGATCTTTTTCATAGTTATAGAATTCTGGGTTGGCAATTTTTTTTTCAGCATTTTAAAGAAGTTGTTCCATTGTCTTCTGGCCTCCACTGTTTTTGCTGAGAAGTGAAGGATTTTCTCATGCTTGCAAGAACCTTGTACCTTGTATGAAAAGTGTCTTTTTTTTCCACTGTCTTCAATATTTTTTTGGTTTTCATTACTTTTACTATTTGATGCTTGGATATGGTTTTCTTTGTGTTGATCCTCCTACAGGTTCTGAGATTCTTGGGTCTGCAAGTTGTTATTTTTTAAATCAAATTTGGTGTCTTGGGCCATTATTTTTTCAAAACTTATTTATGGTTCAGTATCACTGTCTTCTCTTTCTGAGGTTGAAACTACTAGTATGTTAGACAGTTCAGTACTGTTTCATATGTCTTTTCATTTTTCTAGATTCTTTCTCCTCTTCTTGAGACAAGATCATTTCTACTGGTGTGTCTTCAGGTTTGCTGACTCTTTTTCCATCTGACTCCTAAACCCAAACCCTAGACCCCCCAGCATGGGATTCTGATGCTTGGTTCTTGGGTCCTCATGATCTGGCCAGTTCACCTGCCCATGGCCCAACACCCAGAGTGCAGGATTCCTGCCTCCCCTGGACATACCAGTTTCTGAAGCAGCATCCTCACTCTCTCCACGGCCACACTGTCTCCTCACAGAGGCCCCCCAGACCACCCACCAGCACCCCCATTACTATCTCCTGAACCCATTTTCCCCAGTACTCAGCCCTGTATGGAATTATTACATGCATTCATTTCTTCCTTTACTCATTTATTCATTGCCCACTGCTAGAATGCTCTTGAGGCCAAGATCTCTTTGCTGCTAGTACACAATACATATTTGTTGCATGAACAAATAACTTCTTGTATAGATTACTCTATGGCAGGGTTGGCTAACTTTCTGTAAAGGGCAGACGGCAAATATTTTAGCCTTTGCATGTTACAGTCTCTTCCATAACTATGCAGTTGTGCCAACATAGTGCAAAAGAAGCCACAGACAACACATAAACTAATGGCATGCTGTGATCCAATAAAAGTTCATTTGAAAAACAGGCAGTGGGCCAAATTTGGCTCACAGACCATAGTTTGCCAACCTATGCTTTAAAGTTTTACTCTACAAAATAAAAGCTCAAAATACATTATTGCCTCAACATCTTCCTTGATAGCATGAAACAAAAGTGAAACAACAGGATTTGGTACTTTGAGTCAAGCCAGTGGTGCTATGTGCACAGTAGTAGCCTGAAAAAAATTGACAAAAAACCTGCAGAATGTCAAACCAGAACATCCTGTTTACAGAAGAAACTAACCTCAAGGCCAAAGCTATTTATGGTGGAGCATAACGCGGGAAAGTACACGTGGGAAAATAAGATGTTGGGAAACACAGTGGAAACAAGCACAAGGAAGACAACAGTTGTGTGTTTGTGTTACCCAGACGCCCGGGACCCAGGTATAAAGACCACCAGAGAAGCAGCTTCCAGACATCACCATCCACCGCCCCAGTACCAGCCCAGCCACGCGCCACCATGTGCCACACCAGCTGCTCCCCAGGCTGCCAGCCAACCTGCTGCATACCCAGCCCCTGCCAGGCATCCTGCTATGTGCCCGTGAGCTGCCAGTCCTCCGTGTGCGTGCCCGTGAGCTGCACGCGCATTGTGTGTGTGGCTCCCTCCTGCCAGCCCTCCGTGTGCATGCCCGTGAGCTGCAGGCCCATCATATATGTGACTCCCTCCTGCCAATCTTCGGGGTGCTGCCAGTCCCCCTGCACCACCATCCTCTACAGACCCATCTCCTGCAGCACCCCTTCCTGCTGCTGACCAGCTGCTCCTGGTACACAGGGGTACACACCTGTATCCCTCCGTGAATAAGCATCTGGTGGACCCCCAGATTGCACACATAGGGCAGAAGAAAAGCCTGCTCAAGGAGACCTCTGAACTCTGGGGTGAGAACGTGGAAAAATGACTCAGACCTTCCGTGACCCTGGGAACCCCCCAAGGAAGTCCTGGCTGCCAGAGTCCTTCTCTCACTCCAGCAGGAAACTAAAACCCATGTGAGCCAAATAAATCGGCTGTCCCTATACACCTCGTGTCTCCCTTTTATCTTCATATGTTTTGTAAGTTCTTTCCTTGAAGGTACGTACCAACTTTAATGGCAGCAGCACCTCTTCAGAGAGCCGCCTTCCTGGTGGCTGAGCTGAAGTGGAGGGTCCTTGGTTGGGGGAGTGGCCTGAAGGTTCTGTCCCCTGACTCCCTCCCCAAGCCCTGCACTGTGGGGTAATAAGATGTTGGGAAACACAGTGGGAACCACCATGAGGAAGACAACTGCTGTGTTTTTATGTTACCCAGATGCCTGGGACCCGGGTATAAAGACCACCAGAGGAGAAGCTTCCAGATGGAGGGTGTTAGGGGGAGGGTAGAAGAAAACAACCCTCTACCCAGAAGGATGGACAAGAAATAGACCTGGGCCCCGGATCCCATGCAATACCTCAAAGGATTACTATGGCAAAGAGGGCAGGAAACTCTTTCAAACAACACCCACCACAAATGCAGAGCGGAGTTCATCTGTCCCGGGGAGGGGTAGCAGGAAGTCCAAGAAAGTCTCATTCTCCAAGTCCCACATGCGAAGGGCCTGCCTAAGACTGACACTGGACCAGGACAACAGACAGCCCTCCTTTCTCCAGCTCCAGCCTAGCAGGCACAGTTCAGTAAGCAACGTCAGCCTGCCTCTGGGGAAAGGCAGAAGTGTGTAGAGATCTCCTCTGAATGTCAGGCATGAAGGGGCGTGTGAAACTTAGGGTGGAGCAAAAGCACTGACCTCCCTCCCCACCCCTCATCCTAAGCACAAGCACTGATACACCCTAAGCACAAGCCGTTGGTGCACTGAAGGCAACCACAGTAACAACAAAAGCCAAACCACGGTCAATGTCTGACCAGACTGATTCATCCACCTCCCCGCACACACTAATGACCTGACCGAAAAAGAGACACACGCATTTCCAGAGGGAACTGATGATGTCTGATAATCAATAAAAAATTATAAGACATGCAGAAAAGCAAGGAAAAACCAAGCCATTGTCAGGAGACAAAGAAATCAACAAAGCTGGATTCAAAAGTGACCCAGGGGCTGGGCACAGTTCACACCTGTAACCCCAGCACATTGGGAGGCTGAGGCTGGAGAGTCGTTTGAGCCTGGTAGTTCGAGGCTGCAGTGAGCTGAGACTGCACCACTGCACTCCAGCCTGGGTAAAAGAGCAAGACATATCTCTAAAAACAGAAAGTAAAAAGTAAAATGACACAGGTGTTAGAGCTATCAGGTATAAACTTTAAAATAACTATAATGAATAGATTAAAAGATCAAGAGTAAAGCATGAAAAACGTATATGAACAGATGGGTAATTTCAGCAGAGAGCTGGAAACTATAAGAAAGGTCAAGTGGATATGGTAAAAATCAAAATACGGCATCAAAGATGGCTTCCTTCAGTGGGCTCATCGGTACACTTGATACAAACAGGTGTGGAAGCATTGAATTTGAAAACATGTAAATATAAATTGACCAAATTAAAACACAAAGAGAAAGAGGAAGAGAAGGGTGGAGGGAGACAAGAGCAAAACATCAACTCCTCATTTATGGATGTAATTGGAGTCCCTGAAGGAGAAGAAAGAGAGGGCAGGGCAGAAGAAATATTCAAAGAGGGAATAGTTGAGAAATATTCTAAAACTAATGAAATACATAAAGCCCCATATTCAAAAAGTTCAGAGAACCCCAAATTGGGTAACTATATCCCCACCACAAATGACTAGACGTGTCACATTAAATCTGTGGCTGACAAAAACCAAAGGTAAAAAGGGAAATCTTCAAAGCATCAATATTTTAAGAGCAGACTACAAGCATAAGGACAAAGGTAAAGTTTACATCAGACTTCTAATCAGAAACCATACGACCGAAAGTACATCTTTAAAATACTGAAAGAAAATCTGTCGACCCTATGACACTAAAAGTATCTTTCAAGAATGAAAGAAAACACTTTTTCAGATGAACAAAAACTGAAAGACTTCATTAACAGCACACATGCACTATAAGAAATTCTTAAACAATTTCTTCGAGCCAAGGAATATGATAGCAGAGAGACACTTGGATCCACACAAAGGAAAGAAGACCTCTTGTCTGGGTGCCGTGGTTCATGTCTGTAATCCCAGCACTTTGGGAGGCCAAGGTGGCTGGATCACCTGAGGTCAGGAGTTTGAGGCCAGCCTGGCCAAAGTGGTGAAACCCCGTCCACTAAAAATACAAAAATCAGCCAGGCATGCTGGTGTGCCCCTGTAATCCCAGCTACTCAGGAGGCTGAGGCAGGAGAATTGCTTGAACCCGGGAGGCGGAGGTCGCAGTGAGCCAAGATCGCACCACTGCACACTCTGTCCTGGGCGACAGAGCAAGACTCTGTCTTGGGAAAAAAAAAAAAAAAGAAAAGAAAAGAAGAGCTCTAGAAATTATTTTAAAAGAAGATAAATATAAATAAGCCAGGCGCGGTGGCTCGGCCTGTAATCCCAGCACTTTGGGAGGCCGAGGCGGGCAGATCACGAGGTCAGGAGATGGAGACCATCCTGGCTAACACAGTGAAACCCCGTCTGTACTAAAAATACAAAAAAAAATTAGCTGGGCATGGTGGCAGGCGCCTGTAGTCCCAGCTACTCGGGAGGCTGAGGCAGGAGAATGGCATGAACCCCGGGGGGCGGAGCCTGCAGTGACCCGAGATCGCGCCACTGTCCAGAGCAAAAATAGTGACAGTGCATTGTGGGATTTTTTTTTCTTTTTTGAGATGGAGTCTCTCACTCTGTTGACCAGGCTGGAGTGCAGTGGCGCAATCTCGGCTCACTGCAAGCTCCACCTCCTGGGTTCACACCATTCTCCTGCCTCAGCCTCTCCGAGTAGCTGGGACTACAGGCGCCCACCACCACGCCCAGCTAATTTTTTTTTGTATTTTTAGTAGAGACAGGGTTTCACCGTGGTCTCGATCTCCTGACCTCGTGATCCGCCCGCCTCGGCCTCCGAAAGTGCTGGGATTACAAGCGTGAGCCACCGCGCCCGGCCTCATTGTGGGATTTTTAACATAAGTAAAAGTAAAACATGGCAACAATAACACAAGGAATATAAAAGAGGACAAGGAGGTGCACTGCCGTAAAGTCCCGCCACTTACAGATGAAGTGGCGTCATATTACCCGGAGGTATCCTTTGTTATAGTAAAGGTATGTGTTGTAAATCTTAGGCCAAATAAGCTTGAAAAGACGTATTAGGCTACTATCGCCTTGCTATAAGGAAATGCCTGAGACTGAGTAATTTATAAAGAAAGGAGGTTTAATTGGCTCACAGTTCTGCAAGCTGTACAGGAAGCACAATACTGGCACCTGCTCAGCTTCTGGGGAGGCAGAATTGTGAGGAAACTTACAAGCATGGTGGAAGGTGAAGGGGGAGCAGGCACATCACGTGGCCAGAGCAGGAGCGAGAGAAAGACAGGGGAGGGGCCACACGCCTTTAAACAACCAGGTCTCCCAAGAACTCACTCACTGTCGCAAGGACAGCACCAAGGGGATGATGGTAAACCATTCATGAGAAATCCACCCCCATGATCCAGTCACCTCCCACCAGGCCCCATCTCCAACACTGGAGATTACAATTCAACATGAGATTAGGGTGGGGACACAAATCCAAACTATATCAAGATGTATATAAAAAGTAGATATAAAAGGGAATAACTAAGAATACTAAACCAAAAAGTGGCATAGAAAGGGGGCAAAGATAAAAAGGAACAGATGGAACAAATAGAATACAATTAGTAAAGTGATATTTTGCTAATATTAAATTAAATGCAAATTAATTTATTAAATTAAATTAAACGCAAATCATCTAAACACCAAAACCAAAAAACAGATATTTTTAATTGGATTAAATAATTCAGGATCCAACTATATTCTATCTACCAGAAGACTCACATTAAACATAAAAACATAGATAGGTTAAAAGCAAACAGATGGAAAAATATACCACACAAACATTAATCAAGTAAAATTGGAATGGCTGTATTAATATCAAACAAAGTCAACTTCACAAAAGAAATATTACCAAGGATAAAAAGGAATATTACATAATGATAAAGCATCAATTCACCATGGAAACATAACAATTCTAAATGTGTAAGCATCAAACAGCCAACTTTCCAAACACATGCAACAAAAAAACTGAGAAGGGAAAGGAAAAACAGATAAATCAGATTTGTCATTGGACTTCAGCTTCAAGAGAACAAGTAGACAGAAAATCAGGAAGGATACAGAAGGCCTGGACAACACTGTCAATCAACTTGACCTAATGGATACTTACAGAACACTCCACCCAACAATAACAGATACACATTCTTTTCAAGCACATGAAACATTCGCCAAAAAGACTATATTCTGTGCCATAAAATAAACTTCGACCCATGTAAAAAAGTTGAACTAATACAATGTATGTTCTCTGACCACAAAGAAATTCAATTAGACATTAACACCAAAAGGATAGCTAGAAACACCCTGCAGAACTGTAAACTAACCAACACACTTCTAAATAACCCATGGTTCAAAGAAGAATCACAAGAGAAATTAGAAAATATTTTGGATTAAATACAAATTAAAAGACAACATGTCAAAATATATGGAACATGGCTAAAATAGTGTTTAGAGGGATAAAATTATATCATTAAGTGCTTATATTCACAAAGAAGAAAGTCCTGAAACCAATTATCTAAGTTTGCACTTTAAAGAAAAAAAAGCAAATTAAACTCAAAATTAGCAAAAGAAATGAAATAATTAAAAATCTGCAAAAAATAATGAAGTAGAAAATGGAAAAGAATTCAATGAAAGCAAAAGCTGCTTCTTTGGAAAGAACAATGAAATGAATAAGCATCTAGCCAGACTGATCAGGAAAATTATGATAAAGAGAAAAAAAAAGACACAAAATAGCAATATTAGGAGTGAAAAAGAGACATCATTACAAATCTTACAATTATTAAAAACATGATTAAAAACAGGAATGATGTAAACAACTTCATATCATTAAATTTGATAACATACGTAAAATTGGCAGATTTTTTTAAAGACAAAAGTATGAAAGCTTATTCCAGAGAAGTAGATAGCCTGAATAGCATCATATCTATTAAAGAGGTAGAATTTTCAGTTAAAATCTTTCAACAAACAAAACTAGGGGCAAATGGCCTCCCGGGAAAATTCTACTAAACATTTAAAGAGGAAATATAACCAATTCTACATGAACTCTTCCAGAAAATAGAAGGAAAGGAATCATTCCCAATTAAATTTATAGAGCCAGCATAATCTTGGTATCAAATTTGAACAAAAGTATTATAGTATATAGTATATAAAAAACTATATACTATTAATAATATCTCTTATGAATATAGATACAAAATTCTCAACCAAATACTAGCAAATTAAATCCAGAAATATGTAAAAGAGATAAAAGGTCGTGATCATGTGAGATTTATCCCAAGAATGCAAGGTTGGTTCAGTGTTAAAAAATCAACTTATAATTCACCATATCAACAGACTAAAGAGGAAGCACCATATTATTATCTCAATAAATTCAGAAAAGGCTTTTGACAAAATTCAACATCCATTCAGAATAAAAACTGCTAGCAAACTAGAAATTAAAAGGAACCTCTTTTAAAGAGCATCTATGAAAAACCTATAGTTAATATACTTTATGATGAAAGACTACATGCTTTCCCCTTAAAATCAACAATAAAGCAAGAACATTCACTTTTGCCTCTGCCATTTATTACCATACTGGACTTCCTAAATAGTGAAGTAAAAAGCATGCAGCCTGGAAAGGAAGAAATAACACAGTCTCTATTAACATATTACATTATTGTCTACCTAGAAAATCCCCAAAATTCTATAATAAAGCTACAAGAACTAATAAGTGAATTTAACAAGGTCAAAGAAAAAATGCCAATATACAAAAATCAATTTTATTTTAATATACTAGCAATGAACAATCAGAAATTGAAACTTAAAAATAGTACCATAATAGCATTAAACATTATAAAATACTTAGGGATAAATTCTGGGGGAAATATTTAAAATGTATACATTGAAAACTACAAAATATTGAAGAGGAAAATCAGAGAAAACCTAAATAAATAGACCATGTTATGGATTGCTGGATATGTCAACTCTCCCCAAATTGATCTATAGTTTCAATACACTCCCAATTGAAATCTCAACGCAAATTCTGTAGATATTGATAAGCTTATTCAAATATCTATATGGAAAGACAAAGAAACTAGAGTAGCCTAAACAACTTCTTAAAAGAACAAAATTGGAGAACTCACACTAGCTGATTTCAAAACCTACTATAAATCTGCATTTATCAGGGCAGGATGGTGTCGGCAAAAAGATACTTAGCATATGACCCAGCTATTCCACTCCCAGACATTTACCCAAGAGACAGAAACAAATACGTCCATGCGAAAACCTGGACTCGCTAACACATGCCCCATGTGGAGCACTAGCATCACAGAACTTGGGCTCCAAGTGGCCCTGAGGGTCCCCACAGCTCTGGAAGGCGGAGGCTGAGCCAGGCCTCGTCCATGCTTCTCTGAGCACAGGGCAGGTAGGTTCTCCAGAAGCATTTTTTGGTTACCAACCCTCCCTCCTCTCATGCTCTGATTTCCAATTTCACCTCCAACTCCCAGCCTGGGGGACCAGAGTGCTTACGTGTGTGCATAAGTGTGTGCATGTTGTGTAGTGCACACATTGGGTGTGTTCATGGATTCGAATGTGTTCAGCTGCCAGCATTTATATGTCTGAGTTGACTGGTTCCATTTCTTGCTCAGTTTTATCCAAAGCCCCCCAATTTAAACTACACAATAGGTCCCTGACCACCTTGCCTAAAAGATGATGAAACCAGTTTTTCAACCCTAAACTCAACACTTGCCTCCAAGGCAAATAAAAAGCTTGGAATCTAAGGCAGCCAGTAGTGAGAACGTTCTTCGGGGGACAGTTCTGGGCTATGCTATCTGGAATAGCAGACTCCTGGGGCAAGACGGCTGGCCCATCTACTGGGGAACGTTTAACCTGAGACAGTCACAGCAGAGCCCCACAGGAAGGGAATACAGCCCAGACAGGGGAAATGCAGAAGAACGCTACCAGCACAACAGACTGGGACAAGCAAGTTCCAGATTACATTCAGAAGAATTCCCTTTTCATATCACCAGAAATTACTAAATTAGAAAACACACATTTCAGGAATCCATAGAGATATGACTCAACTCTATTTTTTCTAGAAAGTAACAGAATAAGGAGCACACAATCCCAACAGTGGCCGCCCCAAGAAGTTCTTGGTAAATTATTGATGATGTGGGTTCATGGGGGTTTATTCTATTAGGATCCTCAGTAATTGATCATCAATCAATAAAAACCGAGCCCTTGTGGACCAGTGATGGGAGTGTGTGCTGCAGAACTAATGCAGTTCTGTAAACCTGAGATCCTCCGCGACCTGGGAAACAGGACGTCCACCAACCATATGGGAAAACCCGATCGTCAGTGCACTGAGGCTTTGGCCATCAATGCAGGGCTTGCTGGCCTGGAGCAGGAGTGGACAGCCAGTGGGGAAGCAAGGCCACTCCACCACAGGCTGGTAAGTCACCGCTGCGGCCACTGCACCTGGGCCCCAGGAGCCCTGGGAGAGACCACATGGGCATCTGCAGCCACGCCCTCCACCCGGGACACCACCTTCTGATGAGCACTGGGTGAAGGGATCACTGAAGAGGGTTTAGCAGCAAATTCTATGTAATCAGCAGAATAGATAGCGGGGAGTATGGAAATAAAAAAGAAAGACCAGAAACGCAGAGCTGCATGGGGAAAGCTGGTTTATTTGGCTCTCATGGGGTCAGAGAATGACTCTGGGACCCCAGACTTCCCTGGGGGGATGGGCAAGGTCAGCAAGGGCTCCAGATCATTCTATCATATTCTCGATCCAGAATTCAGAGGGTTCACTGAGCATGCTTTCCACCTGCGCCATGTGCAGAAGACCAACTGAGGACTCATCCAGGGAGTGTACAGGTGTGGCCTCATCTGCACTGGGAGCAGCGGGTCTGGAGATTCATGCTCAGCAGCAGGAAGGGGTGCTGCAGGAGATGGGTCTGCAGAGGACACTGGTGCAGGAAGGCTGGCAGCACCCAGAGGACTGGCAGGAGGGAGCCGCATACACGACAGGCCTGCAGTTCACAGGCACGAACACGGAGGACTGGCAGGAGGGGGCCACGCGCACAATGGGCCTGCAGCTCACAGGCACACACACAGAGGACTGGCATCTCACGGGCACGCACACAGCTGGCTTGAAGCTCACAGGCACGCACACAGAGGACTGGCAGCCTACAGGGACGTAACAGGATGCCTGGCAGGGGCTGGGCACGCAGCAGGCTGGCTGGCAGCCTGAGGAGCAGCTGGTGTGGCACATGGTGGCGTGTGGCTGGATAAGGTCGAGGCAGAGGGCAGTGATGTCTGGGGACAGCTTCCCTGGGCAGCTTTTATACCTGGACCCAGGCGTCTCCACAGCACAGAAGCGTGCACCCGTTGTCTTCCTTGTTTTTCTTCCTCAAGGCTGTTTCCTGGAACTCAGTTTTCTGTTGTAGATGCTCATGTTTTTTATTTGGCCCTTTGTTTCATGACTAATTGCACCTGCTTCAAGCTCTTGTTACATTTGGAAACTGCCCAAATTTATCGGGTGATGCACAGGCAGTTTTAGCTCCACTGCCTGACATCTTTCTCCCTTCGTTAGTTCTACACTGGAGCAGACATGAGTGGTACCCAAAAGACCTCCTCGAACCACAACTTCTGTTCATCAACCAGAAACTGCGGGGAAGAGACCAGAACTGAATATAGACAATGTCATCATACTGGGAAACCTGCTGGAGTGGGTGATGCAAAGCTGGCTACTCTATCAACTATACAGTTGAGATTTAGGAGATGCTCGTTTTCAGGCAGCCGTCAACCAGCAGTGCAGACTGTGCTTCCTGAGAGAGAAGAAACTTAGGAGATAAACTCCCATTTCCCAGCTCTCTGCTGGGGCAGGCTTCCAAAATGCAGTGTCACCAGCTGGAGTCTGAGCAAAATACAGTGGCCCAACTCTGCTGAGGAGGAAGGGGCCAGTGCCCATGCAGTTGAAGCCCTGGAGTCCGAGGAGCAGAGAAGCAGAAAGAAGGATCCATGTGGAGAGCACGCACCGCAGTGTGGGAGTTGACTGTGAATCTGTGGAATGGGGCAGGGCTGTGCATTCCCCGGGCAAGGCCACCACAGGCTCACCAGAGAGAAGCTGCTAGAGGATTGAGAGTGAAGCCCCCCTCCAGCCCCCACATGGACATCCAGCCAAGACTCCCTACACCCCGGCACCAAATGAGTAAGGACCACAGACTACAGTGAGACCCACCTAGACCAGCCCGAACAAAGCCTAAACCAATTCAGAATAAGATTTTTAGGGAAGACAGTTTGGAATGTGAGTCCCACCAAGATAGAGAGTGTTCCAAGTTGTAGATGCTTCCCAGAGATCCATCCTAGCAAAGCATTAAACAAAAACTGCACCAAAGATTAAGGTCATTCTCCAGTAACTGACGACTAGAACAAAAATCAGAAACATGATACAGCTCAGAGTCTGTAAATGCATTATTATAATACCTCATACACAATCAAAATCATCAGATATTGGCCAGGTATGATTGTTTATGCCTGTAATCCCAGCACTTTGGGAGGCCAAGATGGGAAGATTGCTTGAGGCTAGGAGTTTGAGACCAGCCTGGGCAACATAGTGAGACTCTGTCTCTACAAAAAAAATGGTTAAAAATTAGCCAGACATGGTGGTGCATGCTTGTGGTCCCAGCTACCTGGTAGGTTGAGACAGGAGGGTCTATTGAGCCTGGGAGGTTGAGGATGCCGTGAGTTACGATCACACCACTGCACTCCAGCCAGGGTGACAGAGCAAGACCCTGTCTCAAAAAACAAATCATCAGATATTAAAAGATATAGGTAAATTTAATTCACTGTTAAAAAAATAAACCTGAGATGGTCTAGATATTGGACATGGCAAATGATGACTGCAAGCAGCTATTATAAACATGTTCCAAAAAATCCAAGAAAACTGTTCAAATAATTAAAGGAAAACATTGTCTTCATGAATGGATAAATAGGGAATCTCAGTAGAGTAATTGAAACTATTTTTTAAAATGGGAATCCTAGAACTGAAAAGTACAGTAGTTAAAAATTTTAAATACACCAAATTTGACTTCAAAAATCAACAACATCCAAATCCAGGAATCTCAGAAAACCCCCAGTAGGATAAATAGGAAGAAAACCACATCCAGGCACATCATGAAGTGATGAAAACCAAAAATGAAGACAAAATCTCAAGAGCAGTGACAGGAAGACACTTTACATACAAAGGAACAAGGATAAGAAAAACACCCTGGCTTCTCGTGAGAAACAATGGAGACACATCTTTAAAATGCTGAGCAAAAAAACTGGCAATCCAGAAGTCTACATCTATGAAGAACGCACTTCAAAACTGAGATTGAGGCTGGGCCGGGCACTGTGGTTCACACCTCTAATCCCAGGACTTTGAACACCGAGGCAAGAGGATCACTTGAGCCCAGGAGTTGTAGACCAGCCTGGGCAACAAGCAAGAGCACATCTCTACAGAAAATTTAAAAATTAGCTAGGTGTGGTGGTGCGCACCTGCAGTCCCAGCTATTCAGGAGGATGAGGCAGGAGGATAGCTTGAGCCCAGGAATTCAAAGCTGCAGTGAGCTATGACTGCACCATCATACTTCAGCCTGGGTGACCGAGCAAGAAGGGTCTCAAAAAACCCCAGAAACTGAGATTGAAGGGAAGACCTGTTCAGAAGAGCAAAAGCTGGGAGAAATCCTCCCCTGCAGTTGTGCACTGCAGGCAACGTGGACAGATGTGCTTTAGGTTGACTAGGACGAGGCCAGGTGGGCCCTGAGCTGCAGGAAGGAGTGGGGGGATGGGGGAAGGTAAAGGAACAGGTCAATATCAAAGATGCATCCTCGTTCTTCTGTAGTCGACTCGTAAGACAACTAATCTTTAAAATGGATTACTTGATGACTAGGTCACATAGGAACATGTGATCATGGTGGCTGCCCCAATTCTCTTGGTTTTTAAGTGTGATTCTGAACTATAGCAGTGAAAGGAGTTGCCTGACAGGGCTGAACTTGTGGCCTCACCTGGCTTGTCCCTAGGCCTTAAG
Source organism: Nomascus leucogenys (assembly GCF_006542625.1). Taxonomy (NCBI): domain Eukaryota; kingdom Metazoa; phylum Chordata; class Mammalia; order Primates; family Hylobatidae; genus Nomascus; species Nomascus leucogenys. The sequence goes on from NC_044405.1 coordinate 29,501,480, forward strand.
GTCACTCCCACCACATGGCCACAGATCGGCTCTGGGTCCGTAGACTTCTAAGTTCTGTCCACAGCTCTGAGACCCCACTTGGTCTTCAGCCTTGGAGGGGCTTTCATTAATGTGGTGTCTGACTTGTCCGAAGGCTTCTTGGCAGGAATCACCTGTATCCACCACCAGCAGGCACAGGAGGATCCACACAGGAGCAGAGCGTGCCCCTGGGAGCTGCCTGGGGTGGAGGGAGTAGCTCTGCCCTGAGAGATGGCTCATCCCCCTACCGTGTGACACCACCGTAGAATAATGCGCTGTGGCCAACCCATGAAGAGAACAGAGCTGGGGTGTGAGGAGGAGTGCGCCATCCACACTCCTGCCCGCTGCTTCCCAAGTGCAGGGGCATCCTGGAATTTCACGCCAGCCCCTCACTTTCCCCCAAGCTGCCTCTGCAGGGGTGAGACTGATCAGACCCACACTGTGGGAGAGGAACCAGATATGAGTAGCTCACGCCCCACTCCGTGATGGGTCCTTCTGGGCTCCATCTGCAGAGGAGGTGGCCTGTGGCCACTAGTGCTACTCGTGTGAAGTGGGCACTTCTGAGGTGTGGTGTCAGGAAGCCCACTGTGGTCACACGCCTGAGCCATGCTCTGCAGAGGCCAACGTGGCTGATGTTTTCATCCATCTTCTCTGTCCCAGCTGGTTCAGGACTTCAGGATGAATCACTTATTGGACCCTCAAGCCCCAGTATAATTTGGCACAGTGGTAACGACCATGGATTCCAGAGTGAAACTAAGCAGTCCAGATCCCTGCGTCTCTGCAGTGGCGCGGACACGCACCCATTGTGCAAACCCTCTACGACTTACAAATTGCACATCTGTAAAATGGGGTATCGGCCACCCCGAATGCTGGCAAAGATGAATGAGATAACCCTGTAAGCTGCCAATCACAGCCTGGCACAGTGCTAGACCTCTGTGCATTACTGTTACCCCAATCATCGTCATTATTATTCCACAATATGGAGCCCAGTAGCTTGGCTCTCATTACTTGGGAAGACCCTGATGATGACTGAGCTTCTCAGTCGAAACGGGGCCCCTGGTGCAGTGAGCGTGACTGTGCTTGTGTGAGCTCCAGACGGCATTTACGATGGGGGGACCTTGAACATCCATGAGGCGGACCCCGGGCCTCACTGACAGCCCTTCACCAGCTCCCCTCGGCTCTGTTTCCAGGAAACACATGCTCTGCTGAGTCATGGGAGCCCCCAGCTCAGAGGTTCCTGAACTGAGTAACCTCAACAAGAAAACCCAGAAAGATCAACAGGAGAGGGCAGAGGAGGAAAACCCACCCAGGAGGAAGATGCCAGGGGGCTTGCTGCCTGGACGCCCGTGGCCTGCCCTGGTTCCATGCTGTGTCCCCACCACCTGCTGCCCACCCAGGGCTGTGGGACCTCCTGCTGCCACCTGGCCACCCCCGCCCTGCCCCCCAACCAGGCAGCTCTGCTGTGCCGGCCCCGGTGTGAGGCGTCCCCCTCCTGCCAGCCGGCCTGCTGCGTGCTCAGGTCGGGCCTGTGTGTGGCCGCCTTCTGCCGGTCCTCCAGGTGCTGCCAGCCCTCCTGCCCCTTCCCTGGCCTGCAGACCTGTGGCCTGCCACAGCGGCCTGCTGCTGATGGATTATCCTGATAATCAACTCTCTGCTATTTTTCAGCAAAAGCCTTTCCCTTTGTCCTATTATCAGAATCCCCCTGCACTTCTCAGTCCCCAGTGATGGATCCACCTCCCACCGTGGCTGGAATTTGCCCTGAACGTTCTTGTGCAGGAAGGCTTAACTCCCTATCAAAAATAAGTCTCTGCTCCTCAATACTGGGTCTTTTTAAAAACTTCCCTGAAGCTGTTTCTCATTGTCCTTTGCCTTCCTGACCAAGACAATGCCAGCACGGGGTTCTGCCCTTGGTCACTGCTCGGAGGTGGAGCTTGACCCTGGAATGTCAGGAAGCCGCTCCGGGAAAAGCTGTGGCTGAAGCTGCTGAGTCCAAAGCGGGTGTCTCCTTCCCAGTAGTTTCAGATGAGGATCTCTCACCCAGTGCTCTTCTGGAGCCTGGAAACCAAGCCACAGGACAAAGGGCTGCGGGAAGGAGGAAGCTGAGCCTGGGGAATACCTGGCGGCTGCCTTCGGGTATCAGAAGGGCTTTCCCCCAGCGCGTTTCCCCAGAGGCTGGATTGGGGCCACTGAGCCAGTGTGACAGGGAGGTAGATGTCAGCCCAACAGGAGGAAGAGTCCCCTGAAAGCCAGGGCTCCCAGTGACACACTTGGCGCCTGGCGATTACTCAGCTTCTGGGTGCTGAGGGCTCTGAATGGCAGGCACACTTCTCCCACTGTATCATAGCAGACAAAACCGAACGGCCCATGTGCCCATCAGCCGGTGGTTGGATAAACACAGCCTGACACAGCGGTACAGCGGAATCCACAGCAGCACTGAGGGCGGCATTGCTTACGCACACAGCAACAGGAATGCATCGCAGAAACACCGTGCGGCATGGGAGAGGCCGGCACCGGAAGACTTGCTGTATGACTTCATCTAAATGAGTTCTAAAACAAGGAGAACCAATTCATGCTTTAAAAAATTCTCAACATTGGCCATCTCTGGGGGATTGGGTGAAATTGACTGGGGAATGCAGAATAGTTCTGGAGAGGATGGTAAATCCAGGGTCCTGATGGGGGTCCTCTCCCAGCCAGGAGGGAAGCCGGGACCACCCTCACCCCTGGGCCTCGAGGGGGCCTGGGTGAGCTGTGTTGACGGATTGGCAAACTTCGTCAAATTATACCCTTGAGATTTGAATCATTTCACATGCAAAATAAATGCTGAACTCGAGTTAACGGCACGTTGCTGCAGTGTGTGAGTGAAGTGTGTGGTTGCTGTGCCTTCCCCTGCAGTGCCTGTGAAATAAGATGCACTGACAGAGGCCAGCTCGGGGGTGAGTATCTGATCAAGCAGAGTGAGTGCCGTGCCAGGTGCAGATCCAGGGCCAGGCGCGTGGATGCCCACTGTTTAATTTTTGCAACTTTTCTGTATGTTTCCGTTTTTCATAACAAAATGAAAACAAAGATAGTTTTTAAAAAGTAGTTCAGAAGATGAAAATAGTAAATGTTTTCATAAAAAATAGAAGCCACACATGGGATCCTTGCTTTGGAGAACTGGGCTATGATCAGAGGGAAGTGGGGTACACTCAGAGAATTGGGGTACCCAGCATTCAAGGAGAATAACGGTGGATCACAGGTCAGCCAAATGTCCCAGAAGCAGCAGGACAGTCATGAGGAAGCCAACACTCAAATATCATGGCCTCCCAAGGGCAGGATGGCAGACCCAGCTCACCATTCCCATCTCCACCTTCCCAAGACCACCACAGGGGAGGGCAAGTGAGTTTATCAAGGATGAGGGACTCCAGCAATGAAAAGGAAAGAGAGGGCCGGGCGCGGTGGCTCACGCCTGTAATCCCAGCACTTTGGGAGGCCAAGGAGGGCAGATCACGAGGTCAGGAGATCGAGACCATCCTGGCTAACACGGTGAAACTCTGTCTCTACTAAAGATACAAAAAATTAGCCGGATGTGGTGGCAAGCGTCTGTAGTCCCAGCTACTCGGGAGGCTGAGGCAGGAGAATGGCGTGAACCCGGGAGATGGAGCTTGCAGTGAGCTGAGATCGTGCCGCTGGACTCCAGCCTGGGCAAGAGAGCCAGACTCTGTCTCAAAGAAAAAAAGAATGAAAAAGAAAGAGAGGGGTGTGTGTGGACTGCCGGCCAGGGCAGAGGTGGGACCCACCTGCCTGGGAGCCCCACACGGCTCTGCTTCCCAGCAAGCCCAGCGGAAGGAGAGTGGGGAGGGCTGCAGTGGAGAGGGGGACTGAAGGTGTGAGCACGGCACCCCCTGGCCAGGACCTCCAAAGACCCCGAGGGGCACCAGGCACAGTTCTCGCATGCTGGCCTCGGGCTCCCATTGCCTTTACTCCAAAGTGAGGCTGGCGACGGATGGACCTGCGCCCCTAGCATAGAGCACCAGGCCAACCTCCCCACTCAGGTGGGGGCTCCTCCAGCAGAAAACAGACCACACACAGCAGGAGAGGAGACCGGGCAGCCCGGGACCACCCTCACCCCAGCCAGGAGGGAAGCCAGCGGCACGAAAAGCAAGACCAAGATAAACTAACATATTGCTGCACCCAGAGGAAACCAATGGTTTAAGGAACTTAAAAAAATCCTAAATACGGCCGGGCACGGTGGCTCACGCCTGTAATCCCAGCACTTTGGGAGGCCGAGGCTGGCAGATCACGAGGTCAGGAGATTGAGACCATCCTGGCTAACACGGTGAAACCCCGTCTCTACTAAAAATACAAAAAATTTAGCCAGGCGTGGTGGCAGGTGCCTGTAGTCCCAGCTACTCAGGAGGCTGAGACAGGACAATGGCGTGAACCTGGGAGGCGGAGCTTGCAGTGAGCAGAGATGGCACCACCGCACTCCAGCCTGGGCGATACAGCGAGACTCCATCTCAAAAAAAAAAAAAAAATTTCCTAAATACACTCAGACATTCAGGAAGATGTCACATCTATCAAACAAGGATAAGATGCTTTGAAAATGAACAATTAAAATAATGATCCCTAAAATGTCACAGATATTAAACATCTCATTGATATTTAAAATTAAACAGAGAGGCTTGAAGGTGAGTGTATTAGGGTTCCCTTAGAGGGACAGAACTAATAGTGTGTATATATGTATGTATATATATATATATGGGTTTACTAAGTATTAACTAACATGATCACGAGGTCCCACAATAGGCCATCTGCAAGCTGAGGAGCAAAGAGATCCAGTCCAAGTGCCAAAATTGAAGAACTTGGAGTCCAACGTTCAAGGGCAGGGAGCATCCAGCACAGCAGAAAGATGTAGGCTGGGAGGCTGGGCCAGTCTCGCCTTTTCACGTTTTTTCTGTCTGCTTTATATTCGCTGGCAGCTGATTAGATGGTGCCTACCTAGATTAAGGGTGGGTCTGCCTTCCCCAGCCACTGACTCAAATGTGAATCTCCTTTGGCAACACCCCCACAGACACACCCAGGATCAGTACTTTGCATCCTTCAATCCAATCAAGTTGACACTCAGTATTAACCATCACCATGAGGTTGAGAAATCTGATTTGGAACAAAACATCAAAGAGATAAAAAAAGAACTGATGAAAAAATACCATAAATGACTGATCTAGTGAATGTAATCCCTGATGTGTGGGAGTCCCAAAAAGTGGGACGGTGAGAATGATGAGAGGACGCACAAATAAACCCCTAAAGAGGAACATTTCCCAAGGCTAAAGACACAGTCTTCAGGCTGAAAAGAACCAAGTGATGCCAAGAAAAATGAACGGACAAATCCTAGATATGTCCTGTTGAAATTATATAACATCAAAGATAACAAGTGGTTCCCATGGGCTTCCAGAAAAATCAAACAAACAAACAAATGAACAAGTCACCCGCAAGCAATAAAAATCAGATTAGCATCAGACATCTCATCAGCAGCACCGAATGCTACAGACTCACAGAACGACACTCATGATGTCCAGGAGGTCAGCATTCAGCCCACGCTTTCAAAGATGAGCATGCTCTAAATAAACAGGTTAAGCAGAAGATAAACGGTTCTTAAGATAAGCAATAAACATGACAGCAAATTATTAACCATAAAACTATTAAGTAAGCATATGTGTTTTTCTAAGACTAAGTAGCATGTATTTTATCCTCTGGGCGTGTGGTCATTTGCTTTTCTACATTTTTGTTTGTCTGTTTGTTTATAGAGAAGGGGTGGTCTTGCCATATTGCCAGTCTAGCATCAAGCTTCTGGGCTCAGGTGATCCTTCCACCTCAGCCTCTCAAGTAGCTGGGACTACAGGTATGCACCACCATGCCAGGCTCTTTTCAAAATATTTTAAAGTAGTGGAAATATGTTTTCAAACTGAATCTGACCTAGATGTCAAGTCTGTAAAACAGATTAAAACACAGCTTCTCTAATTTAAAGTGGGATGGAGAATCCAGACACCTATCAGTTTGTCCTCCTCCCCTCCCTTTCCTTCATCTCCCTTCGCCTCCTCTCCCCTTCTCTCCTCTCTCCCCACTTCTCTCTCTCTCCCCGGCTCACCCCCTTACCTAGGTAGCATCGGAAATGTCTCCTAAGAACATGATTTTACAATCTTGTTGCTTTGAGTCCCTCTCTCTCTCCAAGCTTTAAGAGATTACGGAATTAGCATGTGCATCATTAGGCCAGGGAACAGAGCTGATAGCAAAGATGGCACTCACCCCTATGTCTCTAACGTATAACTGTTAACACCATATGATGTCTCGGCCATTACTTACAGCTGACTTTCTCTTTAATAAGCTTATTCTTTCAAGAATCCTTATGTCCCCATCCGTACACTAAGACCCTAAGAACTGAGAGACAGAACATCAAGGACCTATTCATCCATATTGTGCCAATTGCAAAAATGCATGAGGACATTATCTATTGATAAAAGATTCCACTCATCAAAGATATGAGAATTAGAAACATATATGCACCATACATAGAGTCCCCAGATATATGAAGCAAACACTGACAGAATTCAAGTGAGAAATAGACAGTTCTACAATAGCTGGAGACTTTAATATTTCATTTTCAATAAGGAACAGAACATCTAGTCAGAAGGTCAATAGGAAATAGAGAACTGAACCCACTATAAACCAGTTACTCACAAAAGATACGTATAGTACACTCCACCCAACAACAGCTTTACTGGTGAATATCACCAAACAGTTTTTTAAAATTTAACAAAAACCTCCTCAAGTTGTGAAAGAAAAAAATAGAAGGATCACTTTCTAACTCACTCTATGAAGCCAACATTATGCTGATACCAAACCCACATAAGACATCAAAAGAAAAGAAAATCACAGATGGACGTGACTTGTAAATACAGATGCAAAAATTCTCAACAAAATACTGGCAAAGTGATTCCAACAGCATATTAAAAGGATTATATACCATGACCAAGCTGGATTTATCCCAGGAATGCAGATAGTTCCAGATTAAAAATAATAAATGTAGTACACCACACAAAGAGAATGAAGTGAAAAAACCCACATGATCTCAATTAACAAAGAAAAGGCTTTGACAAAGTCCAACACCATTTCATGATTTTAAAACACTCGGAAAACTAGAAATAGAAGGGAATTTCCTCAACTTGCTAAACAGCATGTATGAAAAACCCACAGCTTGCATTATACTTGACAGTGAAAGACTGAAAGTTTTCCCCCTAAGATTAGGAACAAGACAGGATGTCCCTTTTCACCACCAATATTCAACACTGTACTGGAAGTTCTAGCCAGAGCTATTAAACAAGAAAAATAAATAAATACAAGTCATTAAAATTGGAAAGGAAGAAGTAAAATTATTTCTATTCACAGGTGACATGATCACGTCTATAGAAAATCCCAAAGAATCCACAAGAAAACTACTAGAGCTTTATTAAAGAATTCACCAAAGTTTCAGGGTACAAGATCAACATACAAAAATCATGCATGTTTCTACACACCAGCAATGAACAATCTGATAAGGAAATTAAGAAAAACAATTCCATTTCAATGGCATCCAAAAGAATAAAACACCTAGTAACAAATGTAACCAAGGAGGTAAGAGACTTGTACAATGATAACTATAAAACATTGCTGAAAGAATTAAAGAAGACGTAAATAAATGGAAAGACATCCATGTTCATGGATTAGAAGACTTAATGTTGTTAAAATGGCAGTACTACCCAAAGAAATCTACAGATTCAATGCAGTCCTTATCAAAATTCCAAGTCTTTTTTTTTTCCAGAAATGAAAAAGCTGATCTTCAAGCACATATGGATTATAGGAGCTCAGAATAGCCAAAACAATCTTGAAAAAGAGGGACAAAGCTGGAGGATTCACACTTCCTAATTTCAAAATGTACTACAAAGCTACAGTAATCAAAACATGTGGTACTGGCCTAACAATAGACATATGGACCAATAGAACAGAACTCAAAGTTCAGAAATAAACTCATACTTTTATGGCCAACTGATTTTCAACAAGAGTGTCAAGATAATTCAATAAGAAAAGAATAATCTCTTCAACAAATGGTGTTAGGAAAACTAGATTTCCAGATGGCAGAGAATGAATTTGGGCCCTTACCTAATATCATATATAAAAATTAATTCTAAATGGACCAATGCCCTAAATATGGTAGCTGGAACCATGAAAATCTTAGAAGAAAAGATGGGAAAAATGCTTTATGAGCTTGGATTTGACACTAGGTTCTTAGATATTACACAAGAAGCACCAGCAACAAAAGAAAAAATAAATTAGACTTCATCAAAATTTAAAACTTTTTTGAATCAGAGAACACTGTCAAGAAAGTGAAAAGACAATCCACAGAATGAAAGAAAATATTTGCAAATCATACATCTGACTGTGACTCAACAAAAAAAAGACAACCCAACTAAAAAATAGGCAAAGGATTGAGTAGACATTTCTCCAGTGAAGGTATGCAAATGGCCAATAAGTACATGAAAAGATGCTCAACAGTATTACTCATTAGGAAAATGGAAATCAAAACCACAATGAGATGCTACTTCACACCTACCAGGATGGCTGTAATTTTTTTTTAAAGGAAAATAACAAGTGTTGGCAAAGATGTGGAGAAACTGGAACCCTCATTCATTACCAGTGGGAATGTAGAATAGTGCAACCACCACGGAAACATTTTGGTGGTTCCTCAAAAGTTAAACATAGAATTACCACATGACTCAGGAAATAAGGAGTACCCAAAAGAATTAAAAATAAGTAAATAAAAAAGAGAGAGACTCAAATAGATCCTTGTATGTCAACATTCTTTGCAGCATTATTCATAATAGCCAAAAGGTATGAATAACCCAAGTATCTACCAACAGATGAATGGATGAATGGATTCACACTTCCCAATTTTAAAACCTACTGCAAAGCTACAGTAATCAAAACAGTGTGGTACTAACATAAGGACAGACACAAAAAGCAATAGAATCTAAGAGTCCAGAAATAAAGCTATTCATTCATGGTCAACCGATTTTCAACAAGAATGCCAAGACCATTCAATGGAGAAGGAATCATCTCTTACCCAAATGGTGCTGGGAAAACTAGATTTCCACATGAAAAGAAACGTGGTATATCCATATGAAGGAATATTATTTATCCATAAAAATGAAAGAAGTCCTGACACATACTGCAACACAGATAAACATTGGAAACATTGTGCCAAGTGAAATAAGTCAGTCACACACACAAAAATATTGTTTGATTCCTCTTACATGAAATATCTAGAACAGGCAACTTCACAGAAACAGAAAGTAGAATAGAAGTGACCAGTGACAGTGGGGAGAAGGAAATGGGGAGTGAATGTTTACTGGGGACAGAGTTTCAGTTCGGGAAGAAGAAACAGTCCTGGAGGTGAATGGTGGTGGTGATTGCACAGCACTGTGAATGTACTTAACCCACAGAATTGTTCGCTTAAAAATGGTTAAAATGGTAAATTTTATGCTATGTATATTTTACCACAATGTTTAAAAGATAAAAATAGTTGGCTATTTTGTTATATATGTTATCACAATAAAACATTTTTAAAGGCAGTCAAATGGAAGAATATGCAGTTTTGGCACACATGTATTGATAAAGTACATGTGTACTTTATACATATGTACATGTATTGATAAAGTACATGTGATAATAAACAACAATTATTGAGTGCCTATAATGAAAATAATGCACACAAGGCTGCAGGTTGTTGACCTTGTTGAGTCTCAGAAAAGTGGCTCGAGTAGCTCGTGGAGGAAGTGGAAGGAAGGCGGCGCTCACAGAGCTTCCGTGAGCTGGTGCAGCATGAAGGTCAGATAAACCTGCCAAGGACACTCCAGGTGGAATGGCGTATCTTCCAGCTCTTCAATATCCCTTCTGCTCACACAGAGCATGGAGGGTCTCCCCTGGACTTGTCCCAAGGGGGGTCGTGCTTTGCCCCAACCCTGCAGGCCTCTGCCACAGGCTGGAGGATGGAGCTGCTTGATGCAGACACTTGACCTCGGAGGTGTTTAACCCAGATGTCCCCAGATCCTCTGGCCTTCTGAGGTCACTCTTTATTATCCAAATAAAATAACAAGAGACAGTGCCCTCCACACTGTGCGGAGCCTATCCAGGCTCCCCCGACCCCGCTCCGACTCCTGTGGCTTCGGGGCATTCACACTCTCCTGGTCCTGCCCCTGCACCTTTGCTCCCACTGGACTGGACGCTGTGCTGCCTCTCAGGCAGGCAAGTGCACCACAGGCTCTGAATCTGCATAGAACAGGCCCCTGGGTCTCAGTCCTCAAAGCACCTCTTCTCAGACCTTCTACTGAGAGGTGGGGGGTCGGGTCATGACACAAAGCAGGAAATGAATGCACGACCCAGGCCAGAGGCACCAGCTGGTCCTCCCTCCCTCGGGCCTCTCCCTGGCCATGCCCCAACCTGGCTCACGCTCCCTCAGGGTTGCAATGACCTCCGATCCCAAGACCCTTTTCCCAAGTCCAATTTTTCCTCCAAGTTCCTGGTCCCTTGTGGTGGGTCAGTTTATTCGGCTTAGGAGAAATGATTGTTAAATATTCAGAATTTTCTCAAGCAGGTTGTTAAACTGCTCATAGCTTGAAATCAGCCAGGATACGAATATTTACACCATGGATGACAGCTAACACTTCACACGGGGGCTCTCATCTCACCACAGCGGGACAGGGGTACACACCACACACCAGGGCCTTCGTCTCATCACAGGGTAATATTTACAACACAGAGACCCGCAGACACCACACACCAGGGCTTTTCACTTCAAGGGGCCCATCCACCACACACCTCGAGCCCTCACCTGCTGGTCACTGCCTGTGGGCCTGAAGCCCTCCAACTTTCCAGGCAGAGCCAAGCAGCTCTCCCTTCATCTCAGGATCCTCCAGGCCAGATTAGCCCTGGGGCTCTAGCGTCCTCAACCACAAAGGCTGCAGAATGTCTTCTTCTCAAAATTAAAAACAATTCACTTCCCATAAGGAAATCTTTCAACCTCCTAGAACAACCCCTCTGAACTCTGAACCGGAGCTTCCCTTCACAATAATGGTTTTCACATTCCCACTCATAAATAAACCCAAATCCTCTCTCTTTAGATGGAAGGAGCTCCTGTTTCATAGCTAGGCCCAACCCTCCGGGCACCCATCAGATACTTCCACGTCAATCCCACACGGCCATGTCTAAACTGTGCTCCGCCCTGCTCCTCTCACACAGTCTGGGTTTCTCATGCTGATTTCCCACCTCCCTTGCTCTCTGAGGCAGCAGAGGTCGATGGCTAAGAACACGGAATAGGGGCCTGCCAGGCCTCCAGTGCAGGCTCCTCTGCCTGCTGGCGCAGGCTTTTGCACAAGTTCTTAATTGTGACTCAGTTTCTCCATCTGTAGAGTGGGAATAATAACAGCCCCTACTTTACAAGGTTGATGTATGGGTTAGTGAGGTCATATTTACAAACTTGCTCAGAATATTTCCTGACACACAGCAAGACCTAACACATGACTGTTTGCCGAAAAAAAATAAAAATAAATCCAGCTCCCAAGCCATTCATTGGTCTACGGATTCAAGATAAAGAGAATATAAAACAAGAAGAAAAACATCCTTGACTCAACTGAGTGTGAAGAAATTAGGAGGAAATAATAGTAAGCAATCCCAAAAGACAATCACAGAGGGGCGGCCAGGGGCTGCTGACCTTCTGTGGTCCATGCAGAGGCTGCGCTCCAGCCCATCGGCCGGCTCCCTCCACGTCCCCACAGTCCCGCTCAGTTCTGCCACCTGGGGAGCTTCGGGAGCTGAGCTACGCTACACGGTCCATGGTGAGCATCCTCAAGAAACCGCCCCAAACACCAACAAGGAAAGAGGCCTGGGGCCTTGTGCTGGGACAACAAACACATGCTTGAGAGATATATAAGCTCCTAGCACCCAGACACTCACTCCCTCCCTCCTTCCCATCCAGCACCCAGACGCTCACTCCCTCCCTCCTTCCCATCCAGCACCCAGACGCTCACTCCCTCCTTCCCATCCAGCACCCACTCACTCCCTCCTTCCCATCCAGCACCCAGACGCTCATTCCCTCCTTCCCATCCAGCACCCAGACACTCACTCCCTCCTTCCCATCCAGCACCCAGACACTCACTCACTCCCTCTCGTCTCCCCCAGCTCAACCCCCAGCATGGCCGCATCCACCACGTCCATCTGCTCCAGCGACCTGAGCTATGGCAGCTGCATCTGCCTTCCTGGTTCCTGTGACTCTTGCTCCGACTCCTGGCAGGTGAATGACTGCCCAGAGAGCTGCTGTGAGCCCCCCTGCTGCGCCCCCAGCTGCTGCGCCCCGGCCCCCTGCCTGACCCTGGTCTGCACCCCAGGGAGCTGTGTGTCCAGCCCCTGCTGCCAGGCGGCCTGTGAGCCCAGCCCCTGCCAATCAGGCTGCACCAGCTCCTGCACACCCTCATGCTGCCAGCAGTCTAGCTGCCAGCCGGCTTGCTGCACCTCCTCCCCCTGCCAGCAGGCCTGCTGCGTGCCTGTCTGCTGCAAGACTGTCTGCTGCAAGCCTGTGTGCTGTGTGCCCGTCTGCTGTGGGGCTTCTTCATGCTGCCAGCAGTCTAGCTGCCAGCCAGCTTGCTGCACCTCCTCCCCGTGTCAACAGTCCTGCCGTGTGCCCGTCTGCCGCAAGCCCATCTGCTGTGTGCCTGTCTGCTCTGGGGCTTCCTCTCTGTGCTGCCAGCAGTCTAGCTGCCAGCCAACTTGCTGCACCACCTCCTGCTGCAGACCCTTGTCCTCCGTGTCCCTCCTCTGCCGCCCCGTGTGCAGGCCTGCCTGCCGCGTGCCCGTCCCCTCCTGCTGTGCCCCCACCTCCTCCTGCCAGCCAAGCTTCGGCTGCCTGGCCTCCTGTGGGTCCTTCCTCTGCCGCCCCACATGTTCCCCCATGGCCTGCTGAGGCCTCTGCTCAGGCCAGAAGTCCAGCTGCTGCCAGGCACGTCCCCCAGGGCCACTGGGCACTATGAGTCCCCCACCTCTCCCACTGCTGGCCCCTCGGCCCCTGGGCTGCTCTGGTGTCTGTCTCTTCCTTGGAGATGTGTGCACAGCCTCTCTTCCCCTGAGCCCTGGGGGCTCCTGCTAAGCTCCAGACGACCCTGCCTCCACCCACGCCCCCCGCTCTTCCAGACCACTTCCCACATTCCAGGCCCCTGTGGTCTCGCCTCCTTGGAAGCTGCTGTGCCTCCTCTGGCCATTCTAGGACCATGCTTGGAAGTCCTAATAAACGCCCTCCACGTAGCCCGGCTGCACTTTGCCCTCTTCTTTGAGTCATTTCTGGTTGAATTGCTGACGAGCCCGACAGGAGGCCAGGACACAGGTGCAGCCTCCTGGGGCCCTCGCGCCCAGCCTCAGCCCTTCTCCAGGCCCAGCACACATTAGTCTGGCACTGGTGCCGTCCCCGCAGGAATGTACCAGTCCCAGGGAGGGTCAACGGAGAGGCCGTCCCCACCCCAGCCCAGCAGGCAAGTCCGTCTCCCAGGGCCCCGATGGGCGAGTGTCAGAGGTGGCAGCAGGGTCACTTGCAGGCACAGCCGCCCCCACCACCCCGCATTTCCCCGCGGAGTCGCCAGTCCCTGCCAAGTGGGGGCGGGCTGGATGCAGAGTCCTGGCTCCCGACAGAGAGGATGGCTCGCTCCACCTGCAGCCCAGCCCCTCAGTCCTCACAGGGAGATTCAGAGTCCCGGGAGGAACGCCCAGGCTCAGCTGCCCAAGGCTGTCCCGCCTCTCCAGCTCCAGAAGCGGCTCAGCTTCCTTCTACTGCCCCTGTGACTCCTGTGTCTGAAACCTGCTGCCCAGATCATGAATATCTTGAAGTCTTTTCTAACAGAAAATAGATGAAGCTCCAGCCTGGGCAACAGAGTGAAACCTTGTCTCCATTAAAAATAAAAAGGCCAGGCATGTGGCTCAGACCTGCAGTCCCAGCATTTTGGGAGACTGAGGCAGAAGATCACTTGAGCCCAGGAATTTGAGACCAGCCTGGCCAACATAGTGAGACCTTGTCTCTAAAAATACAAAAATTAGCAGGGCATCATGGCACGCACCTGTGGTACCAGCTACTCAGGAGGCTGAAGCAGAAGAATCACCTGAGCCAGGAGGCGGAGGCTGCAGTGAGCCGAGATTGTACCACTGCACTCCAGCCTGGGCGACAGAGTGAGACCCTGTCTCAAAAAATTAATTAATTAATTAATTAATTAAAATAAAAAATACATAGCTGGGCACGGTGGCATGAACCTGTAGTCCCAGCTACTCAGGAGGCTGAGGTGGGAGGATCACTTGAGCCTGGGAGATCAAAGCTGCAGTGAGCGATGATTGAGCCACTGCACTCCAGCCTGGGTGAGAGGGAGACACCGTCTCAAAAAAAAAAAAAAAAAAAAAGGTAGGGGAAAGAAAAGCGATGCAGCCGAAGGCCCCTCCCTCCTGACTGCAGCCTCTGACTCAGTGCTGCCTTGCACCTCCCAGAGGAAGTGGCTCCTGGCAACCCCATCTCACCCCCAGCTCCTCCAACACACCGTTCTTCTCTTCCCTCTTCCCGCAGCTGGCCAAGAACTGCGGTGCTGAGGTCGCTCTCCCTCTGTCCCTCACTCTGCCGACCAGCCCCTGCTGTGCCTGGCCCTGTAACGCCGTCTCCCTGGGCTTCTGGGCTGCGTCTGTCTCAGCTCCTGCGCTCATTCCTCTGACTTTTCTCTATGTGCGTTCTCTCTCTGCCCCCAAACTCCAGGCCTCCAACCAGGTGCCTCCCCTGGGCTCCCAGCCACGCTTACGGCGGCCTCCAGATGTGTCCCCAGACTGAAGGGAAGCTGCTCCTGGGCACATCTGAAGCTGAACTAGCGTCTTCCTCCAAATTGCCCTCTCCCCTGACCGGCTGGGGAAGCTGGACTCCACCCCGTTCCCCGCCCTGCCCTGGGCCCTGCCATCTTCACTGAGCTGAAGATATCTTTGGGGTCTGCCCTGCCTTTCCCCACCACCATTTCTTCAGCTTAGGGTAACTTTGGCCCCTGATTTGCTAAACAGCTCTGGGCCAGCAGGGCTGCCAACAGTCCTGTCCACAGGTAAGAGCATCCTAGGAGACGCCGCCCCGTGCTTTGAGAGTGCCCCATGACAACAGAGATTCTTCTACAGAATTTTTTTTTTGGAAGAAAGCATATTCTTTGTCCAAGAGAAGATGCTGATTTTGGAGAAAGATAGGAAGAACTTGGTGACTTCAGGAGACACTCTGCCTTCCAGTCCAGGGTTCCACCACCAAGAAGGCTAGAGAGCAGGAAGAAAAGGGCTCGCAGCACAAAGGCCGGAGTCGTGCTGGGTGTCGCGTGTGCCTGGCAGGGAGAGCCGTTCCTCTGTCCTTGCTGGGGCCCCTCCTCTGCCGCCACCGCCTGTGCAGTCCCTCAGCCCATCCCTGCAGTCCCTCAGCGTTGAAGGACCGGAGAGAGGAGGCCAGTGCACACGAGAAGCGCCGAGGGAGCAGAGACTTCCCGGAGCCCCACTTGCCAACCAAACAGCACACAGGGAGCGGGGCCTGGAAGCCCCAGGGGTGCCGCATAAGACCTTCTATTTTGTTAGAACTTCACGATATCCATGAAGTCAGTGGTTTGAATCTGCCTTGGGGCCGGGCAGTGGGAACTTCACGGTTAAAGAACTCCTGAGGGCCCTGAAGCCTCAGCCCCTCAGCAGTGTCTGGTTAAACCCACCTGCAGCAGGGAAACCTTCCACCTAAATGCATCCCAGGCTTTCCAGGCTTGAGAGGAAATTCAGGTGTCACTGTTAAGCTTGATACTGCCTCGTGGCCAATAAAAACAGTGGCTGACCTTCAGGAAGCCTTCGTGACCTGTTTGGAACCACATAATCCTCACGTGGCCTTGGGGGGTGAGTGGGCCATGACCCCATCTCGCAGAAAAGGAAACCGCAGCCCACAGGGTGATATTCCAAGGTCATGCAAGCCAAGCCAGAGGTGAGAGGTGGACACAGGCAGAAACCAACAGAACCCCGGGAAAGAAGGTGTGGCGGCGAAATGACACTCCCCCAGACGATGTCCCTACCCTCATCCCTGGAACCTGTGAATCTGCCCTTGGAGTGAGAAAAAGCACTTTGCAGATTGATTAGATTGCTGATTAAGATCCTTAAACATTTTTTAAACCGACATGTGATTATTGTACATATCCATGGAGTCCCCAGTGATGCTTCCACAGGGACAGCGCGGAGCGGTCGGGCCGGGGTGCCCAGAGCTCCCATCATCTCAAACACGGACTGTTTCTCTCTGCGGGGAACATTCGATACCTTCC
This sequence comes from Nomascus leucogenys, assembly GCF_006542625.1. Lineage (NCBI taxonomy): Eukaryota > Metazoa > Chordata > Mammalia > Primates > Hylobatidae > Nomascus > Nomascus leucogenys. Next base: position 29,517,898 of record NC_044405.1, read on the forward strand.
TTCCAGCATCGTGAAATGATATATTCTTGCTGATTTACAGTCATCCTACAGTGCTATCTAGAACAGCGGTCCCCAACCTTTATGGCACCAGGGACCAGTTTTGTGGAAGACAACTTTTCCACAGACTGGGGAGCGGGATGGTTTGGGGATGATTCAAGCGCATTACATTTACTGTGCACTTTATTTCCATTATTACATTGTAATTTATAATGAAATAATCATAAAACTCACCATCATGTCAAATCAGTGGCAGCCCTGAGCTTGTTTTCCTGCAACTAGATGGTCCCGTCTGGGGGTGATGGGAGACAGGGGCAGATCATCAGGCATTAGATTCTCACAAGGAGCAACGTTGACCCCTGGCATGTGCAGTTCACAGCAGGGTGCGTGCTCCTCTGAGAATCCAGTGCTGCCACTGATCTGGCAGGAGGCGGAGCTCAGGCGGTAAAGCTCACTCACCTGCCACTCCCCTCTGGCTGCGCAGCTCAATTCCTAACAGGCCACGGCCGTAGTGGTCCCCGGTACCAGGGTTGGGACCCCCTGCTATAGAACACTAGAACGTGTCCCCCCTGACCAGCTGCAATTCCGTGTCTTTCAACAAGTCTCTCCCTACCCTCCCTGCCCTGTCCTTCCAGCCTCCAGCATCTCCTGCCCTGTTTTCCTTCTGCGAGGTCCACGTTCTCTGTCTTCTGTCTCTGAGCCAAGTTCAGAGCCCTGAGATATGAGATGATCCTGGCTTAGCCGGAGAGACCCTAAGTGCCATCACACACGTTCCTATGAGAGGGAGGCAGGGAAACTTCACCCAGGAGAGGCGGCGTCCATGTGAGCACAGGGGTGAAGACTGAAGCAATGCGAGCAGAGGCCCCCATCCACCCCACAGAGCAAAAGCTCAAGGGGAACAAAGGGGCCTCCCCGAGCCTCTGGAGGGGAGCACAGTTCCGCAGACTCCTCGCTTTCTGCTCAGTAACACTGCTCCCAGGCATCTGGCCTCCAGAATAACAGAATACATTTCTGTTTTTTAAACCATCAAGTTAGTGATGATTTATTATAGCAGCCATGAGAAACTCTGCAAATGTATGTGAAGCATTGTATGATCAACGTAACTTGCACAATTTCAGGGTGTTCTTGTTTAAAATGTCATTGAGATGATAGTGATAATGAAATAGTAATCGTGAAATAGAGCCCCAGCCTTCTAATGGGTCAGGTCTGGCCCCTTCAATCCCTGGCAGACGAAGGTGCTCTCGGTCTTCAAGGACCTGACAGCCTTGCCTCCTTGCAGGGCGTCCCTGCCTTGGGCTCCCATCCTGCAGTGGTCGTGGTGTTCCAGCTGCCCCCGTGTGCCCCACAGGCACCTGCGGCCTGCCACAGTGCGGTCTCCTCGCCCCCTGCCTGCCCACAGGCAGCTGCCTCTATCCTGCCAGCCCAGGGCCGGGGCAGCCTGAGTGCAGGTGTGCGTGCCCGCTGCCTCCTTGAGAGTGGACACCACTACTTTCATTTCTGGCAGAGCATCAGCCACTGTCTCCTGACCACCAACGAGCAGCCCAGGGGTTGTCCAAGGGCCCGTGGATGGACGCCTCGGCTCGGCCCCCAGGAAAGGTGCACTGGGCATGAGGGTCTGTGCTCACGCACGAGGGCCGCAGAAGAAGATGCAGAAGCAGCGCCAACCACCTCCTTGGCGGGCAGCAGAGGCTAAAGCCAAGCCCACGGGGCCTCCAGAGCCCCCAGCTTGTGACGTGCAGTGCGGCCACACACACCTGGCTGAGACCCTGCTGTGCCAGCACCACAGGCACTGTGAGCAGGTATGGCTGGAAGGGACTCACACCCTCCGTGTGGCGGCCACTGCTCCGCCAGTTGCCAGCCCACCTGGTCCCCTGCCCACAAACACAACCCCACGACCTGGAGCCCACGTGTATCAGTTGGCAGAAAAAACGCGTGGGCTGCTGCTGCCCTGGGCAGCACACAGACATCTGGGGTGCAGCCTGAGGCAGGAACCGTGGGCCGCAGTCACGGGCAGAGCTGGGCCTGGAATAACCACCCTCCCTTCACCTGCAGAGACCTGGCGACAAACACAAACGGAAGGGGGCTACAGGCCCCAGAGTGGGGCTCACACATGAGCCATTCCGTGAGCTCAGAGTCCAAGTCACCCCGTCCTTGGGTCCCCCAAGATGAGAGCCCGGCACCCAAAGATTCAGATCCCGGAGCGTGATCCTCCCTACCCACCAACCAGGCTCAATCAGGACCTGCCAGCCCAGACCCAACGCAGCCGGGGCTTTTATGAGGCAGTGGCCTCTCCGGGGAAAATAAACCATCCCTGATGAGGGCTCCCAAGAACCCGCTCCAAACACCAGCACGGAAAGAGGAAGACTGAGAAGCCTCCTGTTGAGACAACGCCGAGCACATAGGGAAATAAAAGCTCCAGCCCCGAGCGCCGCACACTCCCTCCCCCGCTCCCCCCCACTCCCCCCCGCTCCCTCCCCGCTCCCCCCCCCCCCCCCCCCCCCCCCCCTCCCCGCTCCCTCCCCCCCCCCCCCCCCCCCCACCCTGCTCCTGCCCTCCCCCTGCTCCCTCCCCCATTTCCTCCCCACTTCCTCCCCACCCCGCTCCCTCCTCCGCTCCCTCCCCTGCTCCCTCCCCTACTCCCTCACCCACTCCCTCCCATCTCCCCCAGTTCAACCCCCAGCATGGCCGCGTCCACCACGTCCATCTGCTCCAGTGCCTGCACCGACTCCTGGCAGGTGGACGACTGCCCAGAGAGCTGCTGTGAGCCCTCCTGCTGCGCCCCCAGCTGCTGCACCCCGGCCCCCTGCCTGACCCTGGTCTGCACCCCAGGGAGCCGTGTGTCCAGCCCCTGCTGCCAGGCGGCCTGTGAGCCCAGCCCCTGCCAATCAGGCTGCACCAGCTCCTGCATGCCCTCGTGCTGCCAGCAGTCTAGCTGCCAGCCGGCTTGCTGCACCTCCTCCCCCTGCCAGCAAGCCTGCTGCGTGCCTGTCTGCTGCAAGCCTGTCTGCTGCAAGCCTGTGTGCTGCGTGCCCACCTGCTCTGAGGATTCCTCTGCATGCTGCCAGCAGTCTGGCTGCCAGCCAGCTTGCTGCACCTCCTCCCCCTGCCAGCAGGCCTGCTATGTGCCCGTCTGCTGTGTGCCTACCTGCTCTGAGGATTCTTCTTTTTGCTGCCAGCAGTCTAGCTGCCAGCCAGCTTGCTGCACCTCCTCCCTAGCCAGCAGTCCTGCTGTGTGCCCATCTGCTGCAAGACTGTCTGCTGCAAGCCTGTGAGCTATGTGCCTGTCTGCTCTGGGGCTTCCTCTCTGTGCTGCCAGCAGTCTAGCTGCCAGCCGGCTTGCTGCACCTCCTCCTGCTGCAGACCGTCCTCCTCCGTGTCCCTCCTCTGCCACCCTGTGTGCAGGCCCGCCTGCTGCATGCCCGTCCCCTCCTGCTGTGCGCCCGCCTTCTCCTGCCAGCCCAGCTGCTGCCGCCCAGCCTCCTGCATGTCCCTCCTCTGCTGCCCTGTGTGCTCCCGCCCCTCCTGCTGAGGCCTCTGCTCAGGCCAGAAGCTCAGCTGCTGACGGGCACGTCCCCCAGGGCCAGCCAGGCTCAGGTTCTCCCCAGCCTCTCCCACTGCTGACCTCTCAGCACACGCACTGGTACACACCGCAGTGTGCAAGCTGGCTGACCTCATACCCCACAACCATGGCTTACCCATCCACTACCTCCAAGCCAGGCCCAGGCGACCATGAGACAGCCCTCTCCTGTTATTGAGGGGCCCCGGGTGTTCCGTGGTGGAATATTCCCCCATAGCCACAGGAGGTCCCTGGCCCCCCACTGCCCTTCTCTTCCAAGCCATCGGCCGCCCTTGCCCACCACGTGCCTTGCACAATGAATAAACTGGCCTTCTCTGCCTCTGCGTGCTCCTCTCCCAGCCTAGTGTTCTATTTCATTCTTTCTCGGGCCCTCTATGCAAACACAGCCCTGGCTTCGGCAACCCTAGAGATGAGCCACGTCGTGGTAGCATTTCCAGCGGTGCTGAGTTCCAGGCTCCCATCCCCGCGGCCCAGGCCTCCCGGATCTGCACCTCCAGGCGGCTCTCAGGGTGACCCTGCTGCAAATCCAGGATTCAGGTGGTGATGTCTCTGGTGGCACATCTGGCCAGAGGGCTCCCTGGCAGGAGGGGCCTGGTGCCCCCATGTCTCCCTGTCCCTGGTGAGTTTGAGGAACCGCGGGGACAGGGCCCAGGTTGGCCTCTGTGTGGGGCCCTCTGCAGGCACAGCTGAAGCTGAGCGTCACTGTGGTCAGCCAGCTCCTGGGTGGGATGGGGTAGGGCCTCCCTCTCCCCTGGAACCCTGGCATTTTATTTAAATGGCCAACACCTTCTGTTTGTGCTTGTGAAGGCTAATGGCAACATCTGTTCTGTGGCCCCAGGTCTAGCTGGGTGTGGCAGAGGTCAGAGGGAAAGAGGCCAAAGGGTACATGACCTAGGGATCCCACACGATGGGATCTGGGGCCCAAGCTGGCCATTCTCTGGGGGTTTCCTTTGGGGCCAGTGTTTCCAGGATCCCCAAGAGTCCCACACCCAGCCTCACTCGTCACCAGAGCCGCCTCCTCACCTGCTGTCCCCTCCACACCACACCAATGCCACCGCCCAGCTCCTGAGTCCCCCCAGCTGCAGTGGAGCTGGAACAGGGTGGGACTGAGGGGTGCACAGGGCTGCAATCCCAGGAGGCCCTGAAATCCAGCAAGATGTTCCCAGGACCCTCAGTGCAGGTCTAAGATCGCCTGGCCTCTGTCTCCCCTGGAGAGTGTGGGGCAGATGCCCTCGAGTGGGCCAGCTTTCCCAGTGCACTCTCCCTGCAACGACCCTCAGTGAGAGGAAGGCCCTCCCGCAATTAAAACGGGGTTGGTGTAAATGGGTTCAGACAGACTGGGTCCTACCATCTTCTTCCTAGCCCCTGGGGGTGGGGAGGTAGCTGGGACCCTGCCCCCTGCTTCCCTGGGGTACCCTACCCCCCCACCACTCTCCAGGGGTCCCTACCATGGAACACGGGGTGAGAGAAGCCAGTTCCCCACTTCCCTGGCTGTTGGGGCCTGAAATTTTCTGTGGCCTGTCAGTCCAGACTTCACCCCCTCTGTGACATCATCAGCCTCCCTCTAGCCCAGTCCACCCCCAACCCCCAGGGAACCCAAACAGTGCGGGGTCGCCCTGACCTGCCAGAGCTGTTGGCCTCCAGCTGGCGGGTAAAACCCACGGCCTTCTCAGAACAGGTTTCTCAACACATGAGACAGAACACACCAGACTTTCAAGGGGGACACCTGGATGGAGCTGGTTACCCAGATCGTTCAAAACCGAGGGGCAGCAGCTTGAGGGAGGGTCTTTCCACTAAGGCTTGGATTAACAAGAGGAGCAAGGGTCTCTCCAGGATGGGCCCACAGGAAGTTTCCAGAAATCTACCACGGGGACCAGAAGAGGAGCCTTGGTGGGTGACAGTGGCAGGTGCTGCCCACTCAGCCGTGTGCTGCCTCCGCACCCATCACTGGGGAGATGTTTTCAGGAGAAAGATGCAGCAGCTCCCACCCAGTGTCATGTCACGGCCCCTGCACGCCATCCAGGGACCCTGGATGGAGCCCAGCTGCCTCTGGGAGCACAGTTTAACTACAAAGGAGCCCTGGATGCCCACCCCACCCAGATGCACTGACCTGTTCTCTGTGGCCGGTGATGGCCTGTCCCCAATCACTGGTGACTCTTCCCTGGTGCCCCAAGCTCAGCCCATAACCCCCAGCTGCAGATCGAGGCCTAGTGCGAGCACAGGTCCCCCCAGACCCTTCCCAGTGCCCACTGGCGGCCTAGGCCAGGTAGAGCTGGCAGCGCCTCCCCTGCTGCAACACCAGGCCCTGGTAGAAACCACAGAAAACATGCACTGGCAAAACCAAGGAAGGGCAGCTGCGTCCCGGGTTCTTCCGCGCAGCTGTGTGTACACGCGTGCACACACCCGCGCACACCCCCATGCACACACACCCACGCACACACCTACGCGCACGCACCCACGTGCACACTCATGCGCGTACCCACGCGTACACACCCACGTGCACACTCATGCGCGTACCCACGCGTACACACCCACGTGCACACACCCACGCGTACGCACCCACGCGCACACCCACGTGCACACACACACGCGTGCACCCACGCGCACACCCGCACACACACACGCGCGCACCCATGCGCACACATGCACGCGCACACACCGCTGTCCCCAGCCGTGCAGAACGATCCTCCCTGAGTCCCCGGCTCCGACTCGCACGCAGCACACGCTAAATGCTTCCCACGCAGTCGTTTTGCTGGGTCGCGCTTCACCCACTTCTCAGAGGGGGCAGCCGAGGCGGAGGTGCCGGGGATCGAGCAGCTCCAGGCCTCAGGGGTCGCCCCGCCACCGTTTTCCTTTCCCAGATGCTGGGACAGGGGGCAGGGAGGGGCTCCCCAGGCTGAACCCGACTAGGTCACCCTAGAAGCGAGACGAGCTTCTCTTCTGTTTTTCTTCGGCGCCCCTGAGCCCCTGACAGTGCCCAAGGTGCCCATGGGATTGGATTCGCCAGAGCCTCCTACGCAGACCCCACCCAGGGCCAAAGCCACCCCCAAGCCCCACCTTGGTGGGGGGGATGAAAAGTGAGCCATCGAGAGATGGGGTCCCCCCACCCCCAACCCCTCCAAGGACAAAGGCGGGCTGGGAAGCACCCGCTTTCACGTCCGCCCCCGCCTGGCTTTCCTAGTGGAATTGGCGCGGGCATCAGTTGGGGGTTGTGGGATCAGTGAGGAATCCTGCGGGGTCGCCTCCATTTATCAGTTGGGTGGGGTTGGGCGAGCACCCCTAGCCCCAGCCCAGGCGATCGGGGCGCGAAGTCCACTGGACATGGATTTGGGATTAGGACGGGGGTGACAGCCAGGAGCACCACACCTGCCCTCCCCACTCCTGCTGCTCCACCCCTGCCCCCACTGCAACACCAAGGTCTCCACCAGGAAGATGGGGATGGGGAAAGGACGCGGGGTAGAGGGGGTAGGGGGAGAGAGGACACAGGGTCGGGAGGGTGAGGGGTAGTGGCAGAGGCGGAGGCCGAGGCGGCGCAGCTGCAGGGCGCAGGGAGGGGCAGAGGAGGGGCGTTCAGATAGGTGGGAACCTAGTCCAGACCGTCGGGGCCCTGTGTGTGCGTCTCGTTATCCTGGAAACAGAGAGGCTGGAGACCCTTGGCTTGTGTGGAGCGGAACCCTAGTGTCCAACAGAGTGTATGGGGCTCAGCCCTAAAGCTAAACATTCTTTGTTTCCTGATGACCGTGGGAGCAGAGTGGGGGAAAGTGCTGGCCTTATATTTAGAATTTTATAAAAGGAAAGTCGTGGCCACTGACAATTTGCGCTTCAGGAGTCCCAGAGTGACCGCCTGGCTGGAAGCAGGGAATGAGGGGGTCCTTAACTCTGAGATTTGTTTTCTGAGAGACAAAGGTGATGGGTGAGGCGGCTAAGCCTCTGATTCTCTATAGGCGGGGGTCATTCATTTCAGAACATGAATGGATTCAGTAATTAAACATGATAGAAAAATGCCACAAGCCCTAGGCCCACTGGAGTGGACTGGACAGTCCGTTCCCAGCAGGTCCCTCAGCCTCGGTTCCCCACTCTTCCTGGAGCCCTGGGGTCACACACATCCCTCCTGGCTGCCTAGCCTGTGCCCCCCGATTCCCCCCCGCCCCGCCCCGCGCGCGCACACACACACCACAGCACGAGGCGATAGAGATATGAGAGCGAGTGAGCGAGAAAGGACGGGAGAGAGAGGGAGTGCAAGTGTGCGCTGGGGGTAACCCATGCATGCATGCATTGGGGGCAACAGGCTGGAGCTCAGATCCCTCCCCCAGCCCCCAGCAGGGTGGACTGCAGGCTCCTGGTCTGAGTGGGGAGCTGGGCCCCCTGGACAGAGGAGTGGGCTGCCGGGTCAGGAATGAGCACGCTTCCTAACTGCAGGACACTCAGAGGGCTTTGGTCATGCACACGCAGCCAAGAGAAGGTGTCGCTAGCACAGAGCCTTCCAGGAGCGGCCTTGGAGACCTCGCCAGGGACCAGGACTCCCCAGCGCTCACACTCCTTTAGGCACTGAAGTGCAGAGGACAGAGGTTGAGGGCAGAGCTCCTGGGAGCACCAGTGGAAGTAGGAGGGCTGGGCTGGAAAACCTCCCCCAACCTCCTATTGCAAAGGGGCTCCAGCCAGCAGCCTCCACACCCCAGTGATCTTTTAAGATGCAAATCTGCGCCGTCATTTATTTCCTCAGTGTCTTCTCCAGCTCCTGGGATGCACCCTTCCCGTCCCCAGGCCCAGAGACCTAACCATCCTCACCCCTCCCTCAGCCCACCCTGGGGTCTCTCCACCAGCTGACAGCCTTCCTGCAGTCCCCTCCCCGAATGCTGCTCCCTGAGGCCCTCCTGGACACCTGCAGGGCAGGCACAGCCCGCGGGACCTCACAGCACTCGCTCCGGGCAGAGCTGCAGTTTGGCCAAGTTGCCAGCTCCGTGTGGGCAGGGGCCCTGGCCTGTGGCTGCCACATCCCGGGTGGGGGCACGGCCTTTCCTGGCATGGATGCTGAGCAAATGTAGGGGGAAGGGGAGTGAATGAGGACAGCCAGGTAGCTCAGGGGCTGAGGCCTCACTGAGCAGGGTCCTGCGTGACCGGTCCCCACCGCTGACGGTTCCTGGGGTAACACTCGGGACAGGGAGAGGCAATGGAAAGAGACATGGCCACCCTCCATCCTGCAGCTCCGGGACTCCCAGCCTCGCAGCCCTCCCTCTGCCCAGCCCCTCAGAGCCCACCAGTGACCCCGCCCACTGGGTCCAGTGCTCCTCAGAGGGCTCCCACGGGACCTCCTGCCTTGATCTCCTGTCCACATGGAGGTGAAGTGGGTTGCTCTGAATGAGGGGTGCCGAGCCTAGGGTGCAGCCCACTCCCCTGGGTCCGCAGCACGGTGCAGCCCGGACCACAGGCTCCTTACAAGAATCGGAAGGGTCCCTGCAATCGCCCTTCGCACTGAGGCTTCCTACGGTGTGGTGTAAAAACACAGGTTTGTCCTCCACTGCTGCCCACGGGGCTGGAGCCGCCTGAAAATCCCAGCCCACAACTTCCCCAAAGCCTGGCAGTCACTTAATTAGCAAAGTAAGTCCTAGAAAGCGAGAGACGAAAGGGGAATGAGCGCCGAAAATCCAAGCAGGTTCCCCTCCCGACAACTCCAGAGAAGGGGCGTGGGCCCCGTGGCAGACCCAAACCCCCAGCCTCACGACCGCCTGTGACCTGCGGGTCAACCACCCGCCGCGGCTCCACGCCGTGGGCACAGACTCGGAGCAGGATTAGAAAGCTGAGACGGCGCAGCCACGACCCGGTGCCTTCACGCGCACAGCGGCACAACCCCCAGCCAGCGGGGCCCTACGCTAAGGCGGAATCCCACAGAACCCCACAGAGCGAGCAAGCGCATGTGCTTCCCAAAACGGAATGGAACCAAGGTGACTTCTACAGAATGATCTGAAGCCCTGGCTGGCCCTTATGCAAGTCTCTTGGGAGTGTTCCAAATTTAGCTCAATATTATTACGTGACTTTTATCTTTCCTCCCTGGTTCGTGGTATTTATAACTGGGTCATCTTTTAACTATTGGCAACCTAGCTTCAGGGGAGAGGGGGCGGGCTTTATAAATAACCTGTATTATTATTATGCAGGTTGGTTCTGTTCCCTGAGCTAAAGGGAACATGAAAATACATGTCTGTGACTCATGCCCCCCACCCCACCCCCCACTGCAGGGTGTACTGAGGAGTCGCTCAGCTGCCCCGGGGTCCCCGAGCAGGGGAGGGAGAAAGGCTGGCGCTGGGCCCTCGATCGCGTGAAGCCAGGGGATTTTGCTCTGCCACAAGCTGACTTGGCTCTCGTATTGTTTGCAGAATCACCCAGTTCCAAGGCAGTCCCTGCGGGCAGGTGCAGCTGTGCTGGAGCCCAGGGGGCAGGGGCTTCAGTCCCGTCCCCAACACCCAGGCAGTAATGGTTCCAGCACGGAAGGCCTGCCTACCTCCCACCGCACAGCCCAAGGGCTGTCCTGGAGGCACAGCCATCCGTCCCTGGGTGGGCACACACGTTTATGACCCCCCACCCCCACCCCCCACTCGAGTCAGCGCGTTCCATACTCGGGTGATCGTGCTCATCCCCTGGTCATGTCATCGGGATCTGAGTGCCATCCGAGCAGAGAGCTGTGGCCCGGTGCCGGGGGTGGACTTATCTATTCCAGGGAACCAAGGATGTATGATTTGCAAACAAAACCAGAAGCGCAAGCCATCTCCTCGCCTCCCCTGATAGCCGTGCCGCGTAGCCTGAGTGCTCGAGTCACTAATTTACTGTCCAGTAACCGGGTTTCTAGTGACCAGCTCTAGTTGTCCTGTTACTTTATTAAATTTTGGTTTGATAAGTAAAATCCCTCAGCAGAAACTCTAGAAAAGTATTAGCGGGTCATGGTCATGAGCAAGCCAAACAGCCTTTCTAAAAGGTGGGAAGGAGACCCCCAGGCTTCGCCAGGGCCCCCGGGTGAGCCAGCCCGGGGCTCTCCACTCAGACCAGGTTACGCCCCAAAGAACCGAGCCCTTCACTCCGGAGGTGGTTGTGTTTGGGGCTGTGTCTGTGTCTCCATCTTTTTGCTCATGTGGGGAAGGAGCAGGCCCGGTGTGGCCCTTCGCTTTGCTGAGTGCAGGCTGGAGGCACCTCCACCAGCTAAGGAAACGGCTCGGCTCGTGCACAGCGGCCTGCTGGGCTGCTGCGACTTCATTCTTCATTCCCAAAGCAGGTGTCAGCCTTTCCCGGGAAGCCCAGCAGGTAAGCACTTGTGGAGGCCCCGTGGCTGCTGGTTAGCTCTTGAAGCTCGTCCCCACCCTGCGTGCGTTCTAAAGAGCCGCGTTTCTATTGCAACTGCCCGCCCTGCGCTTTCATCTTCCCCACCTGTGCTCCTCCCGCCGCTGCCCGTCTCCCCAGGGTGCTACCTGCCAGTCCTGCCAAAGCATCCTCAGGCACCGCGGCTTGAATCAGTGTTAGAAAGTGGCATTTGTGACTCGACGCCCCTCCCAGCTCCCCTGCAAGATACCCCCGCCCGAGTTCCCATGCCCCTGCCTTACCTGTGCAGGGCTCCCAACGCTGCGCGCCGTGGCCGGGGGCCACCAGGGGCAGCACAAAACACAGCCTCAGCAGGGCAGACATGAGGGGCTTGGGTGCCAAGCTCCATCCAGGGCTCCGCTCAGCCTGCAGGGAAGTGGCTGCTCCTCAGACGTCTACGTCAGCCTTCCCGGGGCGGCCGCGGGGCCCCCGGGGGTCACTGCGACGGCCACATGCCAGCAGCCTGCAGCGGGGACAGAGGTGGCCCTGGCAGTCGCGGTGGGGAAGCTTCTGGTTGCTGCCTGCGGGAGGCAGGTGGCCCTGGCAGGTTGGGCTGCAGCCGCTGGTTTATCTCTTCATTTCCCTGATGGGCTTGGGTCCTGCGTGCAGGTGACAGGTGATAACAATCTCGGCACGGCCTGGGATTAGTCACTGGCAAAGCACACTTTCCAAAAGGAAAGACAGAAATAGATCGTGCTGCGGAGAGCTGAGTACAAGCCAGAGAAACTTAGAAGACCGTTTCCCTCAGGCGCAGGCTCTCTGGGCTCACTGCCTTTTCGACCAGGGGCACAGGCGACCATGGCAGGCCGGGAGCCGGTGGGGTGGGTGCACTCTGGCTGGGGGTTTGGGCAGCAGTCCCCACAGTCTGCTGGAGGGTCCCAGAGGCAGGTCGGGGCTCTGCTAGGGGGTCCCAGAGGCAGGTCGGGGCTCTGCTGTGGTGGGGAGGGGGGGGTCCCAGAGGTAGGTCCTGTGCTTTGCGGGGGGTGGGGGGGTCTAGGCGGCAGGTCCCGGGCTCTGCTGGGTCCCCCGGCGGCAGCGGCCGTCCTCAGGAGGGACTGGGCTCCCTCGGAGGGCTTTTTATCTGGTGCCCAGCCCTCCCGAGGGTGTGTGGGTTTGTCAACTGTTGGGTTTCAGGAATTTCCCTCTGGAGGGAAGTCGGTCCTTAAAGGGAACAGCTAATGAGAAGGAGCGGGTGAGTGTCCCTCGGGGAAGGGGCGCGGCCATGGTCACTCATCCAGAGCCAAGGACCCTCGCGTCTGACCTCTCGACACTGCAGTGGGCATGAAATGCCACTCGAGGGGAGCAGCTATTAACTAGGAGTATTCTTTTTACAAAAGTGCCCTGCCCCCCTACCCTCTCCAAACAGCACTGAATGCAGCATTCTTGCAGAAATCTCCAACGCAACTGGGTGCTGGGTTTCCGTGCCTGGTGTGGAGGCCCTGGCAAACTGGTCGGAGGCCGATGGCTTTCCCTGGTTCACAGGCCCACAAAGTGCACCCACTCCTGCTAGTTTCAGAAGGAAGCCCCAGCTCCGTGACCTCTGACATAATGAGTTTTCCAAGAGCACAGACCCTGTCATTAGGGCTTGTTGAGAGAGACAGAGACAGAGGGAGGGGAGGAGAAAGGGGCTGAAGAGAGGAACAGAGACTGGGGAAAGACCTAGAGGGAGAGGGAGAAAGTGGGGAGGCACAGAGAGCTCCTGGGGCTCTGGAGGCTCTTCCCATAAACAGCCCCTGTGATCGGACAGGCTCATTCTGTCTCCCTCTCTCTTCCTCTTTTACCCGGCCCCGCCTCCAGGGATATTAATTCATAGTTAATATTAATTCACAGATATTAATTCGTAGTCCTATTTATGAGGCTTGAGTTAACTGGCATCATATGAAGGGAGGTTAAAGCTCTCCCATTATATGTGACTCCTCTTCCAGCACCCAAGTGAGTCCTGGGGTGGGGTGTGCCTCCCTCACACCCCAGGACCCCCTGCCAGCTCCGGTGGGCACTCAGTGCCAGGACAGAGGCTTCCTGAGTGGGCTCCCCACCCCACTGGGGCTCAGCAGCTGGAAACGCTCCACATAGCACCATTCATGACAACCCTAACCTAATGAGGGAGTACATGGTTCCTCAAAGGAGCGAAAGGCCTGATCGTTGTGCAAGTGGAATAAATGGAGTCTCCTCTTTTGTTTCCCAATCCATGAGAACTTTGTCCTGGGCTGGGCCGCTCCCAGGCCAGCTGCGGTTAACAGTGGCCTCTGAGACCACGCCCCTGAGGGGATGGGGACTCCCCCCAAATGATGGCCAGGTGGCACTCCAGAGCTCATTTAAAGAATCACAATTAAGTTCCCTTGAACCCTTCCGGGAAATTTTTCTTACGTTACATTTGATGCAGTAATACTAGTAATAGTCTCAAAGATAACTAAGGGTGAGCCAGTGGAAATACTCCTCACATACAAAACTTCACAAAGATGTGCTGAGCGCAGGAGGAAAGCTCAGAGCTCCCTCCTCTACAGCTCCCTGTGTGACCCTGGACAAGTCACTTAACTTCTCCGAGGTTTAACTTCCACGTCTGTAAAATGTGCCTAGGAGGACATGTGTGGTAGGACTGTCCTATAAATTAAGTGATAGGTATAATGTACCTAAATCAGCATTTCTTGAACCATGACCCAGGGAACACCAGCTCCAAAATGCTCGATGAGAAAAAGCAGGCGCATTTGCAGGTGGACTCCACAGCCCCTGCCTCAGGGACACAAGCTTGGCTCACCCACGTGGAGCTCTGAGACATCGGTGATCAGAAGCCTGCTTAGGCTGGGCGAGGTGGCACCCGCCTGAAATCCTGGCAGTTTGTGAGGCTGAACTGGGAGGATTGCTTGAACCAAGGAGTTCAAGACCAACATTGGCAACATAGTGAGCCTCCATGTCTACAAAAAATTTTAAAAATTGGCTGGACGTGGTGTGTGCACCTATAGTGCCGGCTACTCAGGAGGCTGAGATTGAAGGATCACTTGAGCCCAGGAGGTAGAGGTTGCCGTGAGCCATGATCATACCACTGCACTCCAGCCTGGGAGACAGAGGAAGACTATCAAGAGAGAGAAAGAAAGAGGAAGGAAGGAAGGAAGGAAGGAAGGAAGGAAGGAAGGAAGGAAGGAAGGAAAGAAGGGAGGGAGGGAGGGAGGGAGAGGAAGGGAAGGAGGGAGGGAGAGAGGGAGGGAGGGGAGGAGGAGGGAGGGGAGGAGGGAGGGGAGGGGAGGGGAGGGGAGGGGAGGGAAAGGAGTCCCCACCCAAATCTCATGTCAAATTGTAATTCCCACATGTCGAAGGAGGGGCCTGGTGGGAGGTGATTGGATCATGGGGGTGGTTTCTCATGGTTTAGCACCATCCCCCTAGTGCTGTCTCATGATGGAATTCTCACCAGATCTGTTTCTTCAAAGGTATAGGGCATTCCCCTTTGCTCTCTCTATCTCCTGCTCCGCCTTGGTAAGATGTGGTTGCTTCCCCTTCGCCTTCCGCCATGATTGTAAGATTCCTGAGGTCTCCTAGCCATGTTTCCCATTAAGCCTGTGGAACTGTGAGTCAATTAAACCTCTTTTCTTCATAAATTACCCAGTCTCAGGTAGTTCTTTATAGCAGTGTGAAAATAGACTAATCAAGAAAGAAAAAGAAAAGAGAGAAATCCTCCACATCATATGTATCAAAGTCTCATGGAGACGAATCCCCAGAACTCACTAAGAGAAATGCGTGTGTAAAGAAGAAAGCATGTCCCTGCCATAACATCAGACATCAGAGCTGAGCTTCATTCCCTAGAAGCAGGCTGAGTAAGTGCTGCATTGCTAACAAGGGAATTCACGGCCCACCAGGCCCTCACAGCATAGGAGGGAACGGCAGCCCATCCCAGGTCTGCTAACTCTGCCTCCAAACGACAAAAGAGAAAATGTCCCAAGAACTTCTTCCAAACACATCCTGGTGCAGACTGTCACTCAATTTGTCTGCTTCAAGGGAAATAGAGACGATCAATAGAAGAGGAGGAGGGGTCCATCCATTCTCTAAGGACGCAGGTTGTTAATCAAGTCAGATCAGTAAGCAAACCCCAGGAGGTCATCATGGGCTTCCTCAAGCTGCAGAAGTAACCCTGAGCATGTCATTGTTTGGCCAAAGGTGGCTGTGAAGTGTGTCCATGTCTTTAAATGTTCAACATGCCCCAAACAGGGAACAATGCATTCTCCAAGAAAACAAGGAACAGAGCTCAGAGAAGCTGGAAATGATAACTGTATGTTACAAAAATAACACTCTTACATTCACTCCTCCAGTTTTGTATTCTATTAAACTAAACCATCACTTCTGTGGTCTATGAACCCCAGAAGGACTTTGTATTTTGGTTTTTGTTGTTTCTTTTTTAGAGATAGTGTCTTGCTCTGTCGCCCAGGCTGGAGTGTAGTGGCAAGATCATGGCTCACTGCAGCCTGGAACTCCTGGCCTCAAGTGATCCTCCTGCCTTAGCCTCCCAAGTAGCTGGGACCAGAGAGGCACATACCACCATACCCAGCTGATTTTTAATTTTTTTGTAGAAATAGAGTCACTATGCTGCCCAGGCTGGTTTTTAATAATTTAAAGACACAAAAATTCTTCCAGGATACACCATCACTTGGTATATAATGACCACTGTTGTATGACATTTGAAAAGGTATCTGGAAAAAAAAGAGAAGGCACACACATGGCGTCTGACAATGAGTTTAGATAGACTGGGGAGTACTTGGCAAGCTTGGACAATGAGCATTAGCCAACTCTCTGGGTGATATGGCCTGGCTCTGAGTCTCCACCCAAATCTCATGTTGAATTGTAATTCCCAGTGTTAGAGGAGGGACCTGGTGGGAGGTGATTGAATCATGAGGGCGGATTTCCCCCGTGCTGTTCCCGTGGTAGTGACTGAGTTCTCAGGAGATCTGATGGTTGAAAAGTGTGTGGTGCTTCCCTCCCTTGCTCTCTCTCTCCTGCTCCACCATGGTAAGACGTGCTTGCTTCCCCTTCACCTTCCACCATGATTGTAAGTTTCCTGAGGCCTCCAGTCATGCTTCCTGTACAGCCTGTGGAACTGTGAGTCAAATAAACCTCTTCATAGATTACCCAGTCTCAGGTAGTTCTTTATAGCAGTGTGAGAATGAACTAATACACTAGGGTTATATGCTCTTGGGCCAGGCCCTCCAAGGCTGGGCTCCCCATCACTGAGCAGTTGGGTCCATCAGTCACTGAGTCAACTGGCCAGGCAAAGTGAGGTCCATTGTCTCCAGAAAATGCATGCTAGAATTCCAATTTGAAAGTCATTTAGATATCATTATTTAACAAGAGAATAAGAGATTATTTTCTCACATAGTTTTTTTTTTTTTAAACAAGAACTACTGTAGGTCTTTTATATTACTAAGAACAACATAATTATTAATCTTGACCTCCAAGGAGAGGAAATTTTGGTTCTCAAAATCTAACACTAGAATCTGACCCTTGACCTATTACATTAGAGTTCCCATTTATTTTTATTTTTCTTTTGAAGAGATCCTTAAATAGTAGGGTATTACCCTTTGTCTGCTTTATCCTGATTGCTTCTGTGTGTGTGTGTGTGTGTGTGTGTGTGTGTGTGTGTGTGTGTGTGTGTGTTTAGAGATGGGGTTTCGCCATGTTGCCCAGGCTGGTCTTGAATGCCTGAGCTCAAGTAATCCACCTGCCTTGGCCTCTCAAAGTGCTGGGATTACAGGCGAGAGCCACCACGCCCGGCCTGCTTCCCTTTTTTGGATGCTTTGTTTTGCCTTGTCATTTTGCCAGGTATTTTAAATGCTCATTTAGTCAGCAATATTTTCTTTGAGACTTTAGGGGTCTTAAAATACAATTTTTATTCTAATGCTCACTAAACTTGGAGACAATTTTTGAATTACAATTTTTAGACTTTTTTGCTATTGAATTGTATGTGTCTATTTAGATCTCGCTTCCATCTGGAATGTGATTTTGCATATGGAATGCAGTGAATCTAACTCTGTTTCCAGAAAGTCATTATACACATTCCATTTATTACATACTTCTTTCCCACCACCTTGAAATGTCACATTTATGATTAATTAGGCTTCTATATATACTTGGATCTATTCCATGAATCTTGGCTTTATTTATCTCTGTCAATTTCCTTTGCCAGCATTATATTATTTTAATAACAGTATTTATAGTAAGGGTTCATACTGATAATATATGCATTAGTTTCCCTTTTCAAAAATGTGTTAGAAATTCTAACATACTTACTCTTCCACATGGACTTTAAAAATTATTGGTTTCCATCTGCACCTCCCAAATCAAAATCAAACAAACAAGGAAAAAACACTACAGAAATACCTATTAGAATAGCAATACATCCATAGATTAATTTGAGAATGATGGACATTTTTATCTCAGATGGACATTTTTATGATATGAAGTCTTCCCACTGAAGATATCTGTTTATTCCAATCTTCAATTATTTTTTTAATTATAGTTTTGACTGTAGAGGTCCTATATTTTCTCTGTAAAGTCCTTCCTATAAATTTCTTTGTGATTTTATCATTATTGTAAACATATTCGCCCATTTCTATTTGTAATTGGTTATTGCTTGTATAAAGAAAATTGTTTCATTTTGTACAGTTATATCTAGCAACCTTGAATTTACTATGTGATTTTAGAATCTCTTGTTTTTCTAGGATAATTTTCCTCTTCAGTTTTACTATGTGTACCAATAGATTTGTTTTCTTATTTTATAGCATGAACTAGAACCTTCAAAGCAAATGTTGAAAATAGTGGCCACAGTAGACTTCTTATTTCATTCCAGATTTCAGTGCTAATGGCTGTGGGGTTTGGTAGTCATTAACATATTAAAGAATTGTCCCTCTTTTCCTCTCAGAGTAGGAATGGCTGCTGAATTTTCTTAAATGCTGTTGCACATCAGTTGATATGGTTTCACATTTCCAATTTTAGTTGTTAATGGAATGAATTACAACTATTGCTTTCCTAATGCTGAACCTCCTTACATTCCTGGAATAGATTCACAGAGTGAGGATGCATTTTTCTTTTAATACGCTGCTGAGTTCAGTCTGATGTCGCATTTATACACATTCTTCTCTTCTTAGTGCTCTTTCCAGGCAGTCCCCTCAGGCTTTGGTCTTCCCTAAATGCAGAGATTAAGAAATGGGTGCCACAGCCCACCCCTCTCCACTGAGGTGGGAAATGTTTCCCATCTCAAAAATGACCCCCCATCCAGGGGTTCAGGCTAGAAATCCTCACGTCATCCTTGGCATCTCTCTCAGGAAGTCCCACTGAGTTTAACCTCAAGCACTCCTGCCCTCCTTCCTGGCCACCTTCCTGGTCCAGCCACTTTCGTTGCCCGTGGCCTTCACTGCCCGATAGTCTCCCACGTCCCCTTTAGGTCCCCTGGACCTATTCAGAGCAGTCTCTGCAAAACCCGGAACTGGTTAGGCCAGAGCTCCCTTCAATGACTTCTGGTTGTCCCCAGCATAAAGACGACATTCCAGGATGTGACCTGTAGGGCCCCGGAGTGGTCTCGCCTGCCACCCAGCTGCAATTTCAGGCCTGCACATGCCCTCCCTTTTCTGCTGCAGCCACTGGTGTCTCCCAGGCACGCATCCATGATGAGCTTCCACCTACCAAGGCTGCCCCCAGGCTGGGCCCTCTCCCTGAACACCGGTCCTCTGTCCCTGTCCCAATTAACTCCTCTGGGGAAAGCCACCCCATCAGGAGCTCTCACTGCACTATGTGCTGCCCCTACTTCAGGGTGGTGGTTTTCACCCCTTGTTTAGGTGATCATTGTGTGTGTTTTCGCCCAGACTGGGAGCTGCAGGTGACCCAGACCATGCTTCTTTAGGTTCAGCCTTGTATCTTCGGTGCCTGCCGTTCAATAAATGTATAACCAATCAGCGAATGAACTCATTATCTTGAGTGTGGGCTGATACTAAGATTATGCTAGCTTTATAAAATTAATTGGAGTGCTTTTCATGCTTTTATATGGTCTAGAATATTTTGGCTAATAAAATTTGTTTCCTAAAGATAAACTGGAACTCGTCTGTGAAAACTTTTGAGCCTTCGTCACCTTGCAACATTTAAAACACTTTTCCAGCCTACAGAAAATTTGACAAACACTCTTCACCCCAATGCACTGCTAGTTACTACTTTGTCACATTTGCTTTCTCTCTCATGTCTACATGTGCCCATGTAAACTGTTTTTTATTGTTGAATCATTTAGATGTAAATTATTAACATGATTTTCACTCTTAATTATTTCTGCATTGTCACCTCAAAATAAGGACACTCCAAATTTCTACAATAAGATTATCACATCTAAGAAAAATATCGTTGATCCCATAAAAATAGCTAATATGCACTCTACATTTCAATTCCAGCTGGGGACTCTTTAGGTGATAAATGCTTTAAACTTTCATATTTCTCCTATGATTATTGGTTCATTCCGGTTTTTTACTCTTTCATGAGATAACAGTGATGACATAGTTTTCTGGAAAATCACCTACTTCCTCCAAATTTTCAAATTTATTAACAAATAATTAACATAAAATGTCCTTAAAATAAATCTCTTCTGCATCTGCAATTCTGTTTTCTCATATTTAATGTTGCATATTTTTGTGCTCTGTCCTTCTTCCTTAAATTTTCTCATGAGTTTATCTATCAGTCTTTTGAATACCCAAGTTTTCTAAATGTATGTTAAAATTATGTTTTACCAAGCCCTTAGATACTCTGTTTTTCCCCTGGACCTGATATTTTATTAGCTTTATAATTCTTCCTTTCAGTTTTTGATCTTTAATACATTTAGACATATTTTAAGTACTTGGGTACAGTTCTTACTCTGCTTTTTCTCCATATAGTAGACAGTTTTACCAACATTGCCTACAAAACAATCCATTCTCCTACAGTTTGTGTGAGTGTGTGTGTATGTTTCTGAGCTCTCTATTCTGTTCCATTTCTCTCTCTAATTCTGTCTATTGTTGTATTATAAATTCTGATGCTATATTGTTAGGTGCATATATGTTCATGATCATTAAGTGCTCTGCATTTCTTTTTCCCTGGTTGGCACATAACATTCCTGTTTATCCCTGAAGCTCTCCTGAGCAGCTCTAGCTCTGCCTCGGCCCTCACTCCACCAACATTCACAGTGTTTGATGGCCCTGTCACTTGTCTCTGCTTTCACTCACCAGACACCACCATACAGACTTCCACCTGACAACAAAAGTACCACAAGAGCCTACAGGAGGGGTATGGCTTTGAGGAGTTGGTGAAAGAGTCACAAAATGGGAGACATTTGAACCAGTCCTGAAATAGAGATACTTTGTAAATCTCCACGGTAAGGAGCCCAGGATTAACTAATTAATTTCATGTCAAATAGAACCTAATGCCCAGCTTATCTCCACCCTCTGCTTTTCCTCTTAATCACCTCTTTTCACCAGACTGAAAGGAGTGGTACTATAAAATATCATTCACGATATTCAACCAAGTCAGTAAAGAAAACTGTGCTGGACATAAACTGAGTCCCACACTCTCAGGAAAGCTACCCCTTCCCGGGATCCAGGACTGCCTGCTCAGAGCCCATGAGAAGTATCCTCAGAGAAAGTGCCTTCATTTGGAAAAGTAATGATGCTCTTACATTTGCTAGTGTGATGGTTAATTTTATGTGTCAACTTGGCTAGGCCATGGGACCCAGATATTTGGTCAAACATGCCTGGATATTGTTGTGAAGGTATTTTTTAGATGAGATTAATATTTAAATCAGGAGACTCTGAGTAAAGCAGATTACTCTCCATAATGTGGGTGGGCCTCTTCCAATCAACTGAAAGCCTTGAGAAAAAGATTGATCTCCCTATGAAGAAGAGGGAATTCTGCCAGAAGTTGGCCTTCAGATTCGAAGTGCTGTACCAACTCTTCCCTGGATCTCCAGCTTGCTGAACTCACCTGCAGATTTTGGACTTGCCAGCCCCCACAATCACATAAAGCAATTTCTTAAAATAAATCACTCATATATGTATATACACACACACACACTAGGAAGTGGGTGATTTTCCAGAAAAACATGTCATAGGTAGATAGATAGATAGATAGATAGATAGATAGATAGATAGATAGACAGACAGACAGACAGGGCCGGGCACAGTGGCTCATGCCTGTATTCCCAGCACTTTGGGAGGCCGAGGTGGGCGGATCACCTGAGATCAGGAATTCGAGACCAGCCTGGCCAACATGGCCAAACCCCGTCTCTACTAAAATTACAAAAATTAGCCTGGCCTGGTGGCATGTGCCTGTAGTCTCAGCTACTCAGGAGGCTGAGGCAGGAGAATCGCTTGAACCCAGGAGGCAGAGGTTACAGTGAGCCGAGATTGCACCACTGCACTCCAGCCTGGATGACAGAGTGAGACTCTGTCTCAAAAATAAATAAATAAATAAAAAGATAGGGCAGTGCTTCTGAAATTATTTTCCAACATACACCCTAAGGTAGGGTGGGGAGAGTAGAGAAGGTGGAGGAAGAGGACAGAGTTGAACTAAGGGAGTGAGGTTCCTGGATCTTCACGTCTTCACAAACAGAGGAGTTCTGCTTTTATTATCATCATATATTGGAGTTCTATGTAATGTCACTTTGGGGGAAAAAGATTCTCCTAAATTAAAGTGTAAAAACCTGGAAACCACTGTTCTAGGGAATATATATGTATATATATATATATATATATATATATATATATATATATTTTTTTTTTTTTTGAGATGGAGTCTCACCCTTTTGCCCAAGCTGGCGTGCAATGGCACAATCTCAGCTCACTGCAACCTCCACCTCCTGGGTTCAAGCGATTCTCCTGCCTCAGCCTCCCAAGTATCTGGGATTACAGGTGCACGCCTCCACGCCCAGCTAATTTTTGTATTTTTGGTAGAGACAGAGTTTCACCATGTTGGACAGATCTCGAACTCCTGACCTTGTGATCCACCTGCCTTGGCCTCCCAAAGTGCTGAGATTACAGGCGTGAGCCACTGTGCCCAGCCCTCTAGGGAATTTCAATGTGACCTATTTGATGGTAAGATCTGTTTTCTTTTTTTTTTTTTTTTTTTTGAGTCAGAGTCTCACTCTGTCACACAGGCTGGAGTGCAGTGGTGCAGTCTCGACTCACTGCAACCTCTGCCTCCTGGGTTCAAGTGGTTCTCCTGCCTCAGCCTCCCAAATAGCTGGGACTACAGATGCATGCCACCACGCCCGGCTCCTTTTTTTTTTTTTTTTTTT
This sequence comes from Nomascus leucogenys, assembly GCF_006542625.1. Classification (NCBI taxonomy): domain Eukaryota; kingdom Metazoa; phylum Chordata; class Mammalia; order Primates; family Hylobatidae; genus Nomascus; species Nomascus leucogenys. Next base: position 29,540,100 of record NC_044405.1, read on the forward strand.
TTTTTGTATTTTTAGTAGAGATGGGGCTTCACTGTGTTAGCCAGGATAGTCTCAATCTCCTGACCTCGTGATCTGCCTGCCTCTGCCTCCGAAAGTGCTGGGATTACAGGTGTGAGTCACAGTGCCTGGCCGGGATCTGTTTTCAATGGACCCCCTTCCTTAAGTAGGTTGAGACATGAATTAGGCATTTATTTACTGTTTTCCACAATATTCTGCTCTATAATAACATCCCATAAATTTCTATGACTCTTTAGTATGAACTCAGCCCAGACAAACCCTTTCCAAGGACTCAGTAAATTACGTCACATTTGCAACTTAAGGAGGGCCCTGGAGTGTCTCTTTGAAGATTCTGGGCTCTGCCACATTTGTCCACAGTCGGCCTGATGTCCCTGTGCAGAAGGCAGGTGTGGAGTGGCTGAGGGAGCCATGCGCTCCAGGAAGGCAGAAGGCAGCTACTGTTGGCGGGGGGTGGGTAAAGGCTTCCTGCATCTCTACGTATGACATCTCCGCATGCAAAACTCCCCTGCCCCAGCCCAGGCCATCATTTCTACAATCATTTACTGCTGGAGACAAAATCTCCAAAGGACTGACTTAACAGTATGTTTCCTTGCAGAGAATCAAGGGAACAGGGGTAAGAAGGAACTGTTTCCCTCCTTCTCCCTCAATAACTGACTTTTGGCTTATTTCAAATACCAGAATCTGCATCAGTGCAAGCATTCAACTTAGTTTTCTTAGCTCGTTAGGGAAAGGAAGCCGACGTTCAGTTGGCAAGGCTTTCTGGTCTAAAGGCACAGACAAGGGAGCGTTGGCCATTTGTTTCCTAGACGACCAGGCTGCCTCGGCCACGGTGGAGGCCACCGGCGCGCCTTCCCCTCGGGTTCACCAAGCCTGTCATTTTCAGCTTGCCCGAGGCACCAGTTCCCACCTCCAGGCAAAGCTCACCCTACCAGGACAAGCATGTTCTTAAAATTCTTTACAGATTAACCCACATTAATCTAAACCCGGTAAAGGCAAACGTTTTCCCTTCCACCGTGAGCTGCATTGTAATTTATCCCAACAACCTGTTGAAAAGACCAAGGGAGCTTAGCAACCAGCCGTCCCCAGGGCCCTGGAGGGAAGCTGCAATTACCGGGTGCGAGGCCGGCGGGGCCGCAGCCCCCACTTCAAAGGCGCGGGAGGAGCCCAGGGAGGCAGAGCTGTAATTAGTGCGGCCCCGCCGGGCGACCACGGGCCTGCTCACGCCTCGCGGCCTCCAAGGAGCAAGGAAAGGCCCGCGTGGGAGCGAAGAGCCAGGGAGGCACAAAGACGCCTCCTGTTTGATGTGAATCACCCAGAACTAGGGAAGGGAGGCGGGCGCACCTCTCCCGCCCAGTCCCTGCAGAGTCAGGGCGCAGAAGGAAGCCTGGCTTAGGGGCGATGGCATGCGACGGCGACCCCGCCCTGCCAGTGCTCCCCCAGCGCCTGAAGCAGGATGGAGATGCCCTGGTCTGCCTCCCACCAGGCTCCCTGGACCTTTTGGGATCTGCGGACAAGGGCCTGGACTGGCCACATCCCTGCTCCCAGACAGAGCACAGACCCCGCTGGGGCCGGCCCTGGGTGTCCGCATAGGGAGGGGGGCTGGAGAGCAGTAGCCCCCCCGGCCCGCGCCTAAGGGGACCAGGAGCCATGGGGAGGGTGCTGTGGGGAAGCTTCCAGAAGGAGCCACCCAGAGAGAAGGAAGGGTGGGATTCAAGGTGGCCGACCACCAGCCACCTGCCTGATGGCTTGTTGATCCCAGACTGCCTCCAAGTCCGAGTATTCTGGCCTCCGTATTGGTGTGCTATGCTTGTTATCTTAAGGTGTTTTTAAAACCGGGTTTTCTAAGGACACAGATGCAGGATGTGCCCTCCGGCAGCAAAGTGCTGACTGGGGCTCAGGGTCTGTGTGGGTGGGTGCGCCTGTGAGTGCGGACAGGTATGTGTGTAGGAGTGACTTCCTAGAATGAATCCAAGAGGAGCCTCCGTGGGGAAGGTGGTGAGGCCAGGTGGGAAGGCTCTGGCTCCGTGCACATTTCTGTAATATTTAAATATTCCGGGTTTCAATCATGGATTACTTCTTTTCTAGAAGGACCAAAAGGGATCATTTGGGATTATGAGCTATTTTTCTTCTTACGATTTTCTAGTACATTTTTAAAAATCTGATAAAGTGGACAGGCGCGGTGGCTCACGCCTGTAATCTCAGCACTTTGGGAGACTGAGGCGGGCAGATCACCTGAGGTCGAGAGTTCGAGACCAGCCTGACCAACATGGAGAAACCCCATCTCTACTAAAAATACAAAACTAGCCGGGTGTGGTGGTGGGCACCTGTAATCCCAGCTACTCGGGAGGCTGAGGTAGGAGAATTGCTTGAACCCTGGAGGCAGAGGTTGCAGTGAGCTGAGATCGCACCATTGCACTCTAGCCTGGGCGACAAGAGCAAAACTCCATCTCAAAAAAACAAAAAAGTCTTAAACTAGGACCATGCTTTTGGAGCATGTCGCAGGGATCTGAGGCCTGGGGTAAGCCTCAGAGACTGGCTCATTTGGAGCTTTTGGAGCGTGTTGCGGGGACCTGGGGCCTGAGGTAAGCCTTGGAGACTGGCTCATTTGGAAAGGGCTCACCAGGCTGCAGTCACTGTGTGGACTTCCCAAGGGCCACCCTGTGCCTTGCTTAACATTTTGCCAAAGACAGAAATGGCAAGTTCAAATAAGTGAGATTGACAAAGTGAAGAGATAACCCACAGAATCGAAGAAAATATTTGCAAACTATCCATCTGGCAAGGGATTCATAATCCAAATATATGAGGAGCTCAGATAACTCAATGGCCAAAAAATAAAAATAAAAAAGTAGCCAGGTGCAGTGGCTCATACCTGTAATCCCAGCGCTTTGGGAGGCCAACGCAGGTGGACTGCCTGAGCCCAGGAGTTTGAGACCAGCCTGGGCAACATGGCAAAACCCTGTCTCTACAAAAAATACAAAAATTAGCCAGGCGTGGTGTTGCACACCTGTGGTCCCAGCTACTCCGGAGGCTGAGGCGGGAGGATTGGTGATTCATTGCTTGAGCCGGGCAGCAGAGGCTGCAGGGAGCCATGACTGTGCCACTGCACTCCAGCCTGGGCAACAGAGTGAGACCCTATCTCAAAACAACAATAACAAATAATAATCATCCCGAATAAAAATGGGTAAAAGGTGTGAACGGACTTTTCTCAAAAGAAGACATACAAAGGCCAACAGGTGTTTTAAAATATGCTCAAAATCACTAATCAGCAGAGAAATGCAAATCAAACCACAGTGCATTATCATCTCAGCCCAGTGAAAATGGCCCGTATCAGAAAGACAGGCAATAACAGACGCTGGTGAGGATGTAGAACACTGTGGGTGGGAAGGTAGCACAGTACAGCCCCTGTGAAAAACAGTACAAAAAGCAGAACCACCATGTAATCCAGCAATTCCACTACTGGCATTTATCCAAAAGGAAGGAAATTAATATGTCAGAGATCTCTGCGCTCCTGTGTTTATTGCAGCACTGTTCACAATAGCCAAGATGTGGAATCAACCTAAGGGCTTATCGGTGGATGAATGGATAAAGAAACTGGTAAATATACACAATGGAATATTATTGAGCTATCAAAAAGAATGAAATCCTGTCATTTGCAGCAACATAGATGGAACTGGGGGTCATTATGTTAAGCGAAATAAGCCAGACACAGAAAGACCAACATCTCACGCTGTCACTCATGTGGAAGCTAAACCAGAGGCTCCCGTGGAGGCAGAGTGGAATGGTGGTTCCTAGAGGAAGGAGGCGGAGGGGCAATAAAGGAGGGAAATCTAAACGTGTTCCTTGTTCGCTGAGCTGTACGCTTTAAAATGGTGCAGATGGTACATTTTATATGTATGTTATTCCTCAATTTAAAAATTAATTTTAAAAGCGAGGTTAGCGTTGCAAATGTTGTCACTGAGGCACCCACGTGTTTACCTTAAATTGCGTTTTGTGGCACTCAGGGACAGGCAGGCTATTTAAAGAGTGCGCATTTTTTCAGCTTCACTAGAAATAGAATTTGTGGCAGTTTGTGGACTTTGTCACGAATCAAGCTTTCCTTTGGCAAGATCTTTCCTGTGTGGGCTTGGGTGAGTGCCTTTGCCTGCTGGAGGGAGGGGGAGCCTGCCTCAGTGGTGGTGGGGGCTGTGGGGATGGGGGGGTCTTTACCCCATAAGGAGCTCTCAGTGTGCCCAGGCACCTCATAGGGATTGCACCCACCATCCCCATGCTGGGCTGATTCCGGGACTCACCGGCAGCCCTCATGACCCACCTGCTGGGCACCGCGAGCCCGTCCCAGCTGCCCTGCAGATCACAGATACCAGAAAGGCTCCCGGTGCCCGCTCCTGCTCCTGCAGCTGAGCAGCCAGCCACACCCTCTCCTCCTCCCCAGGTCCACAGCCGCCAAGTTCTGAGTCTCCCCCACCCCAAGCCTGTCCCTTTCTCCACCAAGGGCCAGCACAGCCACCTGGGTTGTCCACACCAACTCCACTCCACAGTCCTCATTCCTGAAGGCACCCCTCCTTACTCAGCCCCGCTGCCTCTTCCTCTAAGGGACCCCTCCTGGACAGGGTTCTCAAAGTCCAGTGCACACAAACCCCTGGGGGTTCCAGCTTGTGAGGTCAGCATGGGCTGGGAGTGCCCTGACCCCACTTTGAGAAACACCACATCTCCATCCCCAGCAGAGGTGCTAGTCCCCCCAGGGTCCTTCTCCATCTTGGAGGGACATGGCCCCTCACTTGCTCCTACTCAGGATCTAGGCCTCCTTGCTGCGCCCAGCACAGCTGCCCTGAACTCCCCCTCCCCTCCGCCGCAGCCTCCCCTCCGCCACAGCCCCCCCTCCGCCACAGCCTCCCCTCTGCTGCAGCCTCCCCTCCACCACAGCCTCCCCTCCGCCGCAGCCTCCCCTCCGCTGCAGCCTCCCCTCCGCCACAGCCTCCCCTCCGCCACAGCCTCCCCTCGCTGCAGCCTCCCCTCCACCACAGCCTCCCCTCCCCGCAGCCTCCCCTCCGCTGCAGCCTCCCCTCCGCCACAGCCTCCCCTCCGCCACAGCCTCCCCTCTGCTGCAGCCTCCCCTCCACCACAGCCTCCCCTCCGCCGCAGCCTCCCCTCCGCTGCAGCCTCCCCTCCGCCACAGCCTCCCCTCCACTGCAGCCTCTCTGGCCTCCTGTGAACTCCTTGGCTGTTCCTAAGCCTTGGTCCCTGGACAATCCCAGGTCCAGCTCAGCACCCACATCCAGGTGATGCTCAAATGGGCCCAGCTTCAACTCTCAGCCCGCAGAGCTTAGAGGACGGCTGAGGCCTCCGGTCAGAAGACCCCAGGCTTCCCCGAAGGAAGGGACACCTCATGAGGACAGCCTGTCACCACAGTCCTAATGGACTTCCAGGGACCACAGTGCCAGCACTTTCCATCAGAATGGCTGACAGTATTAGAGATCATACGTCATTCATTTGCCTCACGATCCCCGAGGGAGTGCTTGCTCCAGAGAGACCCCTGGGCTCCCAGAGTCTGGCGCTGGCGACAGTGGCGTGGGAGGGGCACGTGAGCCGGGTGGCACAGCAGGGCAGCACAGTGACCCTAGGGGTGCTGTGGGCGGAGAAGATGGGGGCAGTCCTGGGCCGCTGAACTTCTCTGAGGGGTCATTGTCCTTCAGGCAAGTGGCAGGAAGTGGCCCACAGGCTTCCAGGCCGCAGGAGCAGAGTGAACAAGCAGCAGGAAGAGCTGAGGGTCCTGGGAACAGCGGAGCCTGCCTGGAGGGGACAGGAAGGGGGATGGAGTCCGGCACAGCCATGAGAGACCCAGAGGACAAGAGGCCCGGAGACATCTGCAGCCCTGGGAGACGCCCTGGCAGCCAGGGCTCCGGAAAAACCATCCTCAGAGAAGACACATGAGGTCATTATTCAGAACAAAAGTAGGTAGATAAAAGCATATCCTTTGGGAGGCTAAGGCGGGCAGATCACCTGAGGTCAGGAGTGCAAGACTAGCCTGACCAACATGGAGAAACCCCATCCCTACTACAAATACAAAATTAGCTGGGCGTGATGGCGCATGCCTGTAATCCCAGCTACTTGGGAGGCTGAGGCAGGAGAATCACTTGAATCCCAGAGGCAGAGGTTGTGTTGAGCCGAGATCGCGCCATTGCACTCCAGCCTGGGCAACAAGAGCAAAACTCCGTCTCAAAAAAAAAAGCGTATCTTGGCATTAGTGCTATTCTCAGCATCAGAAGTCAAATGGCAACTCATTAAGCATCACCACCAGTGATGTTTGTGGTGAGAGACTGGAGACCATAGACCCCCACCATTGATAATGTTGGTCCAAGTAAAATGCAAGAAATTCAAATGCAAGGGTCAGAGTGTCCCTTGAATAACTGCATTTTTCTCGGGTAGAATTCCAAATTACAGCGAGTTCATAGCACTGGTCCTGCCCCTGCCACGACGACCCGCTTGGTGCTGATGGACGAGAATGTGCTTGTGTCTTACTCGTGCAGTTTGCTAAACTAAGAACCGGAAGGCCGTCGCGCCCTTACAGTTTTATTCCCCACTGACAGATTTGAGGGGAGCTGTCAGGTGGGAGGCTTCTGAGAGCGTTCTAGCCTATTACACCCAGCAAATAGATTACATCACTTAGACATACATTTGCTTTTAAAAATAACTTTATTTTTCCTGTGACACAAGTAATAATAGGTCCCTTGTTGAAACCTCATCACATATTGATGACAAAAAGTAGGAAATGAAAACTGATCACAATTTCACCATCAGAGATAGACACTGAGCATCTCGGCACCGTGCAGCAAGAATGTATGTAGATACCCATGGTAGATAAAAGATATATGATATGTGGGCATAGAACATGGACTGTCCCATCATCTTCTGTGAGCCGCCAGCACAGCTGATGATGTGGGTGGCACAGGCGTTGAGTCACCGCTGGGAGTGGTCGTCATCCCTCTCCTGAAGAGATGGCGGATAGGAGGGCCCGTGGGGCACCTGGGGATCGTCCCCTCCTCCACATGGCCTGTGCAGCTGGTCAGAGTGAGCTCACCAGGAGCACTGGCTGCTCCCAGCCCTGGGTCCCCTTGAGTTCTCCACCAGCACCCCACCCCTGTGAATATGCACAGATCAGGGGGACAGGGCCCTGCTGGGCCACAGAATCAGGACAGGTGACCATCCAAGAGGGCCGGGAAGGGGCGGGTGCTGCACACTGGCCTGCTGGCCCAGTATCACCCGATCTCGTGTCAGCCTCTTGAGCGCTGATGGTGTGCGTCTGTGCCCCTCACAAAACAGCACTGTGGTAAGCCCAAGCCACAAGCGGGCCAAAGACTCGTGGCAGCGCAGAGGGCGGCCAGGGGGACACGGCACCCCTGACCATAGCAAGAGGTGCAGGACAGCAGCCTGCAGCGGGGAGGGGACGGAGAGCCTGGTGTCTTCTGCATCCTAGGGAGCCAGGCTGCGTGTGCCCCGGTGGCTTCTCCGTAACTTCTGGGTTCTGTGGATGTCCCTCCCTTGCAGCCGGGACCCCTGATCGAGGCAGCTCCGTCAGGCTCCAACTGATTCCCCGAACGTTGGGCAAGAGGTGGTTCCTAATCACACATCAGCTTCTTGATGACCGTTAGTGGGTTTTGGCCGCTGTAACAAAATACCACTGACTGGGTGTCTTGAACAGCAGGCTGTGCTCCTCACAGTCTAGGGGCTGGAAGTTGGAGGCCAAGGTGGCAGCAGGGTTCTGGCAAGGACACGCTTCCTGGTTTGCTCGCAGCTGTCTTCTTGCACCCTCATGTGGCAGACAGAGCGAAAGTGACAGCCTGCTCTCTGGGGTCTCCTTCATAAGAGGACCCCATCATGAGGGCCACAACCTAATCACTCACCTCCCAAACGCCCTGCCTCCTAGCGCCACCACACCAGGGTTACAATTTCTATACAGGAACTCCCAGGAGATGCAATCGGTCCATAACATTCTATTCCTGACTCCGAAATTTTATGTCTTTCTCACGTGCAAAACACATTCATTTCATCCCTCCAACCCCAAAGTGGTGGCTTGTTCCACCATCACCTCTAAAGTCTAAAGTCCAAAGTCTCATCTAAACATCATCTAAATCAGATACGGGTGACACTCAAAGTTTACTCCCTCCCTAGCTGTGAACCTATAAAATGGAACAAGTTACATGCGTTTAAAATACAATGGTGGGAGAGGCATGACAGACATTCCCATTCCGAAGGGGGAAATGGGAAGGAAGAAAAGGGTAACAGGTCCCATGGAGCCTGGAGCCCAACAGGGCAAACAATGTTAAATCTTCAGGCTCAAGAATCATCTTCTCGGGTGGAGCCAAGATGGCCGAATAGGAACAGCTCCGGTCTCCAGCTCCCAGCCCCAGCGACACAGAAGACGGGTGATTTCTGCATTTCTGCTTGAGGTACCGGTTTCATCTCACTAGGGAGTGCCTAACAGTGGGTGCAGGACAGTCGGTGAAGCGCACTGTGCGCGAGCCGAAGCAGGGCGAGGCATTGCCTCACTCGGGAAGCGCAAGGGGTCAGGGAGTTCCCTTTCCTAGTCAAAGAAAGGGGAAGCAGACGGCACCTGGAATATCGGGTCAGTCCCATCCTAATACTGCGCTTTTCCAACGGGCCTGGAAAACGGCACACTAGGAGATTGTGTCCCGCACCTGGCTCGGAGGGTCCTATGCCCACGGAGTCTCGCTGATTGCTAGCACAGCAGTCTGAGATCAAGCTGCGAGGCGGCAGCGAGGCTGGGGGAGGGGCGCCCGCCATTGCCCAGGCTTGCTTAGGTAAACAAAGCAGCCAGGAAGCTCGAACTGGGTGGAGCCCACCACAGCTCAAGGAGGCCTGCCTGCCTCTGTAGGCTCCACCTCTGGGGGCAGGGCACAGACAAACAAAAACTCTGCAAGAACTTCCACAGACTTAAATGTCCCTGTCTGACTGACAGCTTTGAAGAGAGTAGTGGTTCTCCCAGCACGCAGCTGGAGATCTGAGAACGGTCAGACTGCCTCCTAAAGTGGGTCCCTCACCCCTGAGCAGCCTAACTGGGAGGCACCCCCCCAGTAGGGACAGACTGACACCTCATTCAACCTGGTACTTCTCTGAGACAAAACTTTCAGAGGAACTATCAGACAGCTGAATTTGTGGTGTCACGAAAATCCGCTGTTCTGCAGCCACCGCTGCTGACACCCAGCCAAACAGGGTCTGGAGTGCACCTCTAGTAAACTCCAACAGACCTGCAGCTGAGGGTCCTGTCTGGTAGAAGGAAAACTAACAAACAGAAAGGACATCCACACCAAAAACCCATCTGTACATCACCATCATCAAAGACAAAAAGTAGATAAAACCACAAAGATGGGGAAAAAACAGACCAAAAAAACTGGAAACTCTAAAAAACAGAGCACCTCTCCTCCTCCAAAGGAACGCAGTTCCTCACCAGCAACGGAACAAAGCTGGATGGAGGATGACTTTGATGAGTTGAGAGAAGAAGGCATCAGACGATAAAACTACTCTGAGCTACGAGAGGAAATTCAAAACAACAGCAAAGAAGTTAAAAACTTTGAAAAAAAATTAGAAGAATGGATAACTAGAATAACCAATGGAGAGAAGGGCTTCAAGGAGCCGATGGAGCTGAAAGCCAAGTTTCGAGAACTACGCGAAGATTGCAGAAGCCTCAGTAGCAGATGTGATCAACTGGAAGAAAGGGTATCACTGATGGAAGATGAAATGAATGAAATGAAGAGAGAAGGGAAGTTTAGAGAAAAAAGGATAAAAAGAAATGAACAAAGCCTCCAAGAAATTTGGGACTATGTGAAAAGACCAAACCTACGTCTGATTGGTGTACCTGAAAATGATGGGGAGAATGGAACCAAGTTGGAAAACACTCTGCAAGATATTATCCAGGAGAACTTCCCCAATCTAGCAAGGCAGGCCAGCATTCAGATTCAGGAAATACAGAGAACGCCACAAAGATACTCCTCGAGAAGGGCAACTCCAAGACACATTATTGTCAGATTCACCAAAGTTGAAATGAAAGAAAAAATGTTAAGGGCAGCCAGAGAGAAAGGTCGGGTTACCCACAAAGGGAAGCCCATCAGACTAACAGCTGATCTCTCAGCAGAAACTCTACAAGCCAGAAGAGAGTGGGGGCCGATATTCAACATTCTTAAAGAAAAGAATTTTCAACCCAGAATCTCCTATCCCGCCAAACTAAGCTTCATAAGTGAAGGAGAAATAAAACACTTTACAGACAAGCAAACGCTGAGTGATTTTGTCACCACCAGGCCTGCCCTAAAAGAGCTCCTGAAGGAAGCACTAAACATGGAAAGGAACAACTGGTACCAGCCACTGCAAAAACATGCCAAATTGTAAAGACCATCGAGACTAGGAAGAAACTATAGCAACTAACGAGCAAAATAACCAACTAACATCATAATGACAGGATCAGATTCACACATAACAATATTAACGTTAAATGTAAATGGGCTAAATGCTCCAATCAAAAGACACAGACTGGCAAACTGGATAAGGAGTCAGGACCCATCAGTGTGCTGTATTCAGGAAACCCATCTCACGTGCAGAGACACACATAGACTCAAAATAAAGGGATGGAGGAAGATCTATCAAGCAACTGGAAAACAAAAAAAGGCAGGGGTTGCAATCCTAGTCTCTGATAAAATAGACTTTAAACCAACAAAGATCAAAAGAGACAAAGAAGGCCATTACATAATGGTAAAGGGATCAATTCAACAAGAAGAGCTAACTATCCTAAATATATATGCACCCAACACAGGAGCACCCAGATTCATAAAGCAAGTCCTCAGTGACATACAAAGGGACTTAAACTCCCACACAATAATAATGGGAGATTTTAACACCCCACTGTCAGCATTAGACAGATCAACGAGACAGAAAGTTAACAAGGATATCCAGGAATTGAACTCAGCTCTACATAAAGTGGACCTAATAGACATCTACAGAACTCTCCACCCCAAGTCAACAGAATATACATTTTTTTCAGCACCACACCACACCTATTCCAAAATTGACCACATAGTTGGAAGTAAAGCTCTCCTCAGCAAATGTAAAAGAACAGAAATTATAACAAACTGTCTCTCAGACCACAGTGCAATCAAACTAGAACTCAGGATTAAGAAACTCACTCAAAACCGCTCTACTACATGGAAACTGAACAACCTGCTCCTGAATGACTATTGGGTACATAATGAAATGAAGGCAGAAATAAAGATGTTCTTTGAAACCAATGAGAACAAAGACACAACATACCAGAATCTCTGGGACACATTCAAAGCCGTGTGTAGAGGGAAATTTATAGCACTAAATGCCCACAAGAGAAAGCAGGAAAGATCCAAAATTGACTCCCTAACATCCCAATTAAAAGAACTAGAAAAGCAAGAGCAAACACATTCAAAAGCTAGCAGAAGGCTAGAAATAACTAAAATCAGAGCAGAACTGAAGGAAATAGAGACACAAAAAACCCTTCCAAAAATTAATGAATCCAGGAGCTGGTTTTTTGAAAAGATCAACAAAATTGATGGACCGCTAGCAAGACTAATAAAGAAGAAAAGAGAGAAGAATCAAATAGATGCAATAAAAAACGAAAAAGGGGATATCACCACCGATCCCACAGAAATACAATCTACCATCAGAGAATACTACAAACACCTCTATGCAAATAAACTAGAAAATCTAGAAGAAATGGATAAATTCCTGACAAATACACCCTCCCAAGACTAAACCAGGAAGAAGTTGAATCTCTGAATAGACCAATAACAGGTTCTGAAATTGTGGCAATAATCAATAGCTTACCAACCAAAAAGAGTCCAGGACCTGATGGATTCACAGCTGAATTCTACCAGAGGTACAAGGAGGAACTGGTACCATTCCTTCTGAAACTATTCCAATCGATAGAAAAAGAGGGAATCCTCCCTAACACATTTTATGAAGCCAGCATCGTCCTGATACCAAAACCTGGCAGAGAAATAACCAAAAAAGAGAATTTCAGACCAATATCCTTGATGAACATTGATGCAAAAATCCTCAATAAAATACTGGCAAACCGAATCCAGCAGCACATCAAAAAGCTTATCCACCATGATCAAGTGGGCTTCATCCCTGGGATGCAAGGCTGGTTCAACATACACAAATCAATAAATGTAATCCAGCATATAAACAGAACCAAAGACAAAAACCACATGATTATCTCAATAGATGCAGAAAAGGCCTTTGACAAAATTCAACAACCCTTCATGCTAAAAACTCTCAATAAATTAGGTATTGATGGGACGTATCTCAAAATAATAAGAGCTATCTATGACAAACCCACAGCCAATATCATACTGAATGGGCAAAAACTGGAAGCATTCCCTCTGAAAACTGGCACAAGACAGGGATGCCCTCTCTCACCGCTCCTATTCAACATAGTGCTCCAAGTTCTGGCCAGAGCAATCAGGCAGGAGAAGGAAATAAAAGGTATTCAATTAGGAAAAGAGGAAGTCAAATTGTCCCTGTTTGCAGATGACATGATTGTATATCTAGAAAACCCCATTGTCTCAGCCCAAAATCTCCTTAAGCTGATTAGCAACTTCAGCGAAGTCTCAGGATACAAAATTAATGTACAAAAATCACAAGCATTCTTGTACACCAATCACAGACAAACAGAGAGCCAAATCATGAGTGAACTCCCATTCACAATTGCTTCAAAGAGAATAAAATACCTAGGAATCCAACTTACAAGGGATGTGAAGGACCTCTTCAAGGAGAACTACAAACCACTGCTCAATGAAATAAAAGAGGATACAAACAAATGGAAGAACATTCCATGCTCATGGGTTGGAAGAATCAATATCGTGAAAATGGCCATACTGCCCAAGGTAATTTATAGATTCAATGCCATCCCCATCAAGCTACCAATGACTTTCTTCACAGAATTGGAAAAATCTACTTTAAAGTTCATATGGAACCAAAAAAGAGCCCGCATCGCCAAGTCAATCCTAAGCCAAAAGAACAAAGCTGGAGGCATCACGCTACCTGACTTTAAACTATACTACAAGGCTATAGTAACCAAAACAGCATGGTACTGGTACCACAACAGAGACATAGATCAATGGAACAGAACAGAGCCCTCAGAAATGATGCCGCATAGCTACAACTATCTGATCTTTGACAAACCTGACAAAAACAAGAAATGGGGAAAGGATTCCCTATTTAATAAATGGTGCTGGGAAAACTGGCTAGCCATATGTAGAAAGCTGCAACTGGATCCCTTCCTTACACCTTATACAAAAATTAATTCAAGATGGATTAAAGACTTATATGTTAGACCTAAAACCATTAAAATCCTACAAGAAAACCTAGGCAATACCATTCAGGACATAGGCGTGGGCAAGGACTTCATGTCTAAAACACCAAAAGCAATGGCAACAAAAGCCAAAATCGACAAATGGGATCTCATTAAACTAAAGAGCTTCTGCACAGCAAAAGAAACTATCATCAGAATGAACAGGCAACCTACAGAATGGGAGAAAATTTTTGCAACCTACTCATCTGACAAAGGGCTAATATCCAAATCTACAATGAACTCAAACAAATTTACAAGAAAAAAACAAACAACCCCATCAAAAAGTGGGCAGAGGACATGAACAGACACTTCTCAAAAGAAGACATTTATGCAGCCAGAAAACACATGAAGAAATGCTCATCATCACTGGCCATCAGAGAAATGCAAATCAAAACCACAGTGAGATACCATCTCACACCAGTTAGAATGGCCATCATTAAAAAATCAGGAAACAACAGGTGCTGGAGAGGATGTGGAGAAATAGGAACACTTTTACACTGTTGGTGGGACTGTAAACTAGTTCAACCATTGTGGAAGTCAGTGTGGCGATTCCTCAGGGATCTCGAACTAGAAATACCATTTGACCCAGCCATCCCATTACTGGGTATATACCCAAAGGACTATAAATCATGCTGCTATAAAGACACATGCACACGTATGTTTATTGCGGCACTATTCACAATAGCAAAGAGTTGGAACCAACCCAAATGTCCAACAACGATAGACTGGATTAAGAAAATGTGGCACATATACACCATGGAATACTATGCAGCCATAAAAAATGATGAGTTCGTGTCCTTTGTAGGGACATGGATGAAACTGGAAAACATCATTCTCAGTAAACTATCGCAAGGACAAAAAACCAAACACCGCATGTTCTCACTCATAGGTGGGAATTGAACAATGAGAACTCATGGACACAGGAAGGGGAACATCACACTCCGGGGACTGTTGTGGGGTGGGGGGAGGGGGGAGGGACAGCATTAGGAGATACACCTAATGCTAAATGACGAGTTAATGGGTGCAGGAAATCAACATGGCACATGGATACATATGTAACAAACCTGCACATTGTGCACATGTACCCTAAAACCCTAAAGTATAATAAAAAAAAAAAAAAAAAAAAAAGAATCATCTTCTTTGGCTTGAGCCCCTGCCTTCCAGACCCACTGGGGCAATGGTCCTGCCCCTGCAGCTCTGGGGGGCAGGGGTCATGCCTGCAAGGCTCTGGGCAGTCCTGCCCCCAAGGCTTTGGGCAGGGAGCATCTGGCCTGTTGCTGCCAGGGAGCAGCTGCCCATATGGCAGCCCTGATGGACTCTAAATCACCCTCTGGGTCCTTCTTCCCTTGTCTTGAAGAATAGTGCATGTTCACAGCCAAATAGCTCCCTGGTCCTGCTCGGTACAACCCAAGAGGTCGGACAGCCAAACTCACTTCCTTCCCCTCTCTCCCACCTTTGGTTCAAGCTAAGTATTCCTGCCGGGACAGCTGGTGGTGACTGTGGTTCACACCCACACAAATCCCCTTATCAGATGGTCCCCTGGCCATGCCCTTAATGTTCTCTTCCAAACACACATTCTCATTTTTTTACATTATGCATAGGCTTAACGATTTTCCAAATCTTTAAGTTCTGGTTTCTTTTTGTTTAACAGCTTGGTCTTGAAATCATTTCTAGCGTCTCAGATTTTACCCTAAGCAGCCAGGAGGAACTAAGCCATCCCTTCAACACTTTGCTTATAAACCTCCTCAGCCAAATATCCCGTTTCATCATTCTCAAGTTCTGCTTTCCACGCAACACCGGGACACGCACACAGTTCAGCCGAGTTCTTTGCCGCTTTTTAACAAGGTGGACTTTCCTCCAGTCGACGCTAGCATGTTCCTGGTTTCCATATGAGCCTCCCCATCCAGGGTTCTGCTCACGATCCCCTAGGCGTCCTCTGAGAAGACAGAGGCTCTCTCTGCAGTGCTCCTCTTCTTGCTGAGCCCGCAACAGAATCACCTTTAAAAAGCTGTTCGTAGCCATCTAGGCTTTTTCTAGCATGTGGCTCTGAATGATTCCAGCTGCCCCCATTCATCAGTTCCAAGGCCACATCCACATTCACAGGCGTTGGTTGCAGCAGCTCTCACTCCTTGCACTGATCTGTCCTGGCTTGGGTGCCGCAACAGTGCCTGTAGACTGGATGGTGTTCAGAAAACAGGCATTTATTTCCTCACAGTGCTGGGGATTGAGAATTGGAGACCAGGGCGCCAGCACAGTTGGGTTCTGCTAAAAGCTCTCCCAGGTTGCAGACGGCTGTCTTTTCGCTGTGTCCTCACACAGTGGAAGGGGCAAGGCAGCTCTCTGGGGCCTCTTTTATATGGACACGAATCCCATTCACAAGGGCTCCACTCTTATGACCTCATCAGCCCCCAAAGGACCCATCTCCTAATACCCTCACCTTGGGGGTTATGGTTTCAACGGATATATTTAGGGGAGACACAAACATTCAGTCTATGACAATGACCACAAAACCCAGATGTTAAGTCAGTGAAATCCAAAGAGCATGGCAAGACTCCTGGCATCAAGATGCTCAGGTTTTATGTCACATGGAAAGCTAGTCACAGCCCCACCTAACACAAGTCCCATCTGCAAAATGCTGACAACCTGGTGGCAAGAGGACGGTGAGGGAAGGAGAGGGATGGGCAGGAAAGGCAGGCTCCACAGAGGAGATGCAGGTGAGGGGAAAGGAACACTGTGAACGGCTGGGCGTGAGACTCAGAGCCAAATACACAGCAGTAGAGGGACTTCTGCCCCTGCAACAGTGAGGAGGCCCCTGCGGCCTGGGCACCTGCAGCCTGGGCATGGGAGCTCAGGAAGCAGCAGGCTTGGGAGATGCCTGGAGCTGAAGGAGCGCAGCCGCAGCAGGGCCCAGACCGGGCACATCCTGCAGGGCTCAGCTTCCCTCAGCACAGGTTTTGTTCTTCAGCTCAGTTTTAGGAATAGGATAAAGTGGAATTAAAAGACAGAAGCAAGATGGGGGTAAATGAAAACAGACTGTGGTTTCTGACACCAAATGTGTGGGTTTCCATACCAATTCTCCAATTCTGCATCAGTGCCAATGGGGTGTCCTGCAATCTAATTCAGTTCTGACACTAACTGACCAGGGTCAGCACAGACCCCTCAGGCCGAGGGATGGGCCCAGGAGACTGTCCCCACTCCAAGTGCCAATCACAGGTCCCGGGGTGTCACCTGTTCCCAGCACCTCGGCTATAAATTGGGAGTTCCCATGACCCCCTGCTTGGGTTCAATAATTTGCTATAAGGATTCACAAAACTCAGGGAAACGTCACTTCCGTTTGCTGGGTTACTCTCCTAGTAAAGGGTGTGCTGAAGGACACACACGAGCAGCGGGTGAGGGGTGCGCAAGGCAAGGCCCAGAGGGGGAGCCCGGGCTGCCCCGCCCTCCCAGCTCAGGATGTGTTCCCAGCCCGGTAGCTCTCTGCATCCGCTGTGTGGGGGTTTGAAGGAGCCTCTGTGATGCGTGACTGGTGAAGTGAGTGACTCCTGGAGACTGACTCAGTCCCCAACCTCTGCACCGAGGTCACAGGTTCCAGCAAGTCCCAGCCTCGAATCCTGCCTTGGTCTTTCTGCCACCAGCACCCCATCCTGAACTTGGCTAGGGCCCCACCTCCAATCATCTGCCTTGGTCTTTCGGGCCACCAGCACCCCATCCTGAACCTGGTTAGGGCCTCACCTCCAGGCATCTCATCAACAAACAGAAAACATTCATCTCTCCCAAGAGTCCAAGGGTCTTAGGAGCTAGGACAAAATACTATAACACACGATGTTTCTCTCACTCCATCGCTCAGGAAGTTACAAGGGCTTTAAAAGCTCCATGCCAGGAACCCCAAATCTATATTTCTGATTATGTCGCGGGGCCTTCTAGTACCGGGGCAGAGGCTGCATCCAGGCTACTGCACGGCTGTGTTTCTGGAATAGCAGATCCATACGGAGTGTGCCCTGACTCTTGGGCAGGTTTTCGGCTGTCTCTGATGGCTGTGCCTGCCTTCCCTGCCCCTGGAGCTGGGCCTGGCGGTGGGTCTTCTGGGTGGGGGTGATTGCTGGTTCTTGGCTCTGACTGCTTGCTTCCTAGGCCTTGGGCCATGGGCAGCAGAGACTCAGCGCATGGGGTACTCCCTCCCCTTGAGCCTTGGGTAACTTCAACCCCCCTTGGACTTGTGACATGCAAAAATAGATGTTGGCTGTTTTGACCCACGGGGATGTGGGCTGCGCGTTATGTGAGCTGAACGGCACATATGGGCCTGTGTCTCGTGACTGACTCAGCTGCTTTGGCTCTTGGCCTCAGAGTGTAGGGTGCCCGGCCTCAGAGCATTACCCCCGGGAGGTAAAACACTTGCGGGGTCAGGACATGTCATCTATGAGAAAGTGCCACGTGGCCTGAAGTCAGCCTCCCCACACGTGCTGTGGCTCTCTGTCCTCTCCGAATGTCACTGCTCAAGATGGGGCCCGGCTTGGGTGGGGCTGCAGGCGGCTTAAACCGCCCCTGGGTGAGAGGGAAGAGACAAATCCCTTCACTTCGCTGAGTTTCCATTTTCTGACCCATAAAAAGGGAACCCTGCTGGTGGCCAGTGTCCTGCCTCCCCAAGTTCCTACAAAACAGGTGGCCTGGGTCTGGGCTCAGCCCCTCCACTGGGCCAGGAGATAATGCCGTTCGTGTAACCACAGCAGTGGCCATTCCCAAATGCCACTCGGCCCCTGGAAACTCAGCCTTCCATCCAAAGGGTCCCCGAAGTGGGGAGCAGCCCTTCAGTCATTCCACACAGCAGGGCCCACCCACAGCCCCGTGCCGGGGATACATGTGCTCAGGGCACACTCCACATAGATCTGCTGTCCACCTTGATGACTTTTCACCCACACATGGTATTCAGGGCATGATACGGGTCTTTAGGACACATTTGTTTAATTCCTGAGCTTCCCAAAACTTGGAGGTTTGGGAGAAATGGGGCTGGAGCTACAGCAATAGCCATGTTGCCTGTGGACTCTGGCCGGCTCTTGCTGCCATCCCGCCCGCCCCGGCCCCGTCCTCTCCCAATTCCCATTTCCAGCCCTGCCCTCCGAGCCTGTCCCAGAGGACTCTGCCTCCTCACTGTGGCCAACGCCAGGTCATTCCCTACTGTCAGAGCCTCCCTCTCCCAACCCCAGGCCCCGGCTGCAGGGAGGGTGCCAATAGGAGGGGGCAGGACAGGAGAGGCCTCATCCCCGGAAATGAGGCCAGAGCTGCTCTGGGAATGGCCAGGGCTGCCTGGCGGCAAGTCACCAGCAGGGCCTCACTGTCCCAGCGTGGCTTCCCAGCCTCCTGCAGGAGCCAGGGCTGGGGTGCATTCTCTGTCTTCTCAGTGAGGAAGCGTAAATGTTCCAGGATGGAAGATAAATGTTCAGGAAAACGAGGACCCAGAAATTCTTCATGGGCTGCATGAGCGCTGAGGCCCAACTGGCAGGCCACTGAGGTCACCTGAAAAACCAGTGACAACGGGCAGGCTCAGCGGCTACCCAGAGACGATCCGAGCAGGCGGAAGAGCCGCACTGGCGTGGAGCTCCTAGGCTCTGTGGGGCCCCAGGCACCACCCTCCCCAGCCCTCGAAGCCAGGCTGGGGTCCCCAGCTCCCAGTGTTTATCCAGCAGGCCCTGCCTTCTGACAAATTAACTCTGAAAGGCATAAAACGTGTGCTGTGTGCTTTGGCTCTGACCTAAGATAGACGACACAGCAGAACACATAGAGGGTGTCCCACTTGAGGAGCCTCCACGCAGGCAGCGAGGTAATCCAAAGCTCCGAATTCCAGGTCAGGCCCACGCACCACAAGGAGAAAGGAAGCAGATGGTCCTCCCTGCAGGGATGTGTCACGTCCTCCCACAATACACGGGGTCTCCATCCCCCAATGGGGTCATGGGTGCTCCCTGCAGGGTACGAGACAGTGTCCTTCCTCGGGGTCTAGGCTGGAGAAAGGTAGACTTCAGGGGAGAAGAGCTGGTTCCTCTCATGGTCGTGGCCAGGGGAGAAGAGCTGGTTTCTCTCATGGTGGTGGCTGGCTGAGATGTCAGGAGTGCCAGTGTCCTGGGGTTGCTGTGACAAACAGCCACAACCCGGGCAGCTTAAAGCAACAGAAACGTCTTGTCTCAGGCCTGGAGCCAGAGGTCCCAGATCAAAGTGTCACTGGGCCACACTGTCTCTGGAGGTTCCAGGGGAGGATCTTTCCTGCCTCCTCCAGCTCCTGGCAGCTGCAGTGTTTCCTGGCCTGTGGCCGCATCACTGCAACCTCTGTCTCCGTTGTCATGCGGCCACCTGCTGAGTCTTTGTCTCCACACGACCTTCACATAAGGACATATGCCTCTTGGGTTAGGGCCACCCCAGTGACCTCACCTGCACTTGATTATACGTGCAAAGACACTTTTTCCAAATAAGGGCATATTCACAGGAAGAGGACTTCAGCATCTTTTTTGGGGTGGCCATGCAGAATCATGGGTGTTTCTGTGAGCCACTGCAGAGGGCCTGAAGTCCAGCCTGTCAGTGGTGAGCTAGGGAAACTGAGGCAGAGAGCTCCAGAGGCTTCTTTGAGGCACAGCAAGCTGGAGAGGAGCTGGGCCCACTCCTGGCTGGATCCTCCGGGGCTCTCCAGAAGCCTCGCCTTGAGGCCATCGCAAAATCCCTGTCCTGTTGCCACATCCCTGGGTACCCCAGGCCCACCTGACTTCCCACTCTGTCCTAGCCAGCAGCAGCAGGGCCGTTGCAGGCTCCACATGCTTCCAGGGCACCAGCCCTCCCTGAGTGACACTCCCTTCTTATCATCTGCCAGTTCACCCACACAAGAGTGGACAGGAGGAATGGGCATCTTCTTCAGGGTCCCTGCGGCAAAGCTGCACAAGGTTCACTGAGATGATCATTTACAGTAGGCTGCGTGTCCAGAGGCCAAGGAAATAGCCTGGTGGGAACAAGTTAGCAAACACGGCAGGACACCACAGTCCAGCTGAACTCACAGAGCATGGGCACCAGGCCAACATAGTGAGTGATGCAGCTGCCCTGACTGGGCTGGGCATCCATGGGAGGGGCAGATACTGATGCTTAGCAAGGACCTGCAGGGCCCTGTGCCCTGAGATAAATCACAGTTCCCTCCCGAGAGCCCTTCTGGGTGTCCCCCATCTGCTGTGGGGCCACAGAGGCCATGTTGTGGTGGATCATGGAAACAAATGTCCCACAGAGGGGACAGAAAAGAGAGACAGGGCAGCTGGGATGCAGCAAGCAACCAGCCAAGCCTCTCTGAGAAGGGAATTGATGCAGAGGCCCTCTGCAGGGGACAAGGCTGAGGTTTCCAGAGAACAGCCAGGAGAGGGGTGGGGAAGGGGAAGAACAGGTGGGGGCTGGGCAGGTGAGCAGGGGAGGGACAGGCGAGTGGGGGCAGGCTTCATCTGTTTTGTGGGCAGGGAAGGGTGTCTGTGTCTTACTCTGGTGTAACAAGGAGCCAGGGAGGATTTGAACAGGGTGGGGTGCATGATCTGAGCACTGGGGAGAGGAGACTTTGGGGCAGAGGTGGGAGCAAGAGACTGTTGGGAGGATCTAGGATGTCCTGGAGAAATGATGCTTGGATAAAACTAACATATTTTAAAGGCTGGACAGACAGAGCTGAAGGAGGATGAGATGTGGATGTGAGGGAGGAGAGCAGGCATGAGGAGCCCTCTTCCCTCACACACCACTGCTTGGCCAGACAGCAGGCAGAACAAAGGATAGGGATAGCCTGCCACTGCGTGGACTCTGGTTTTTCTCCCACTGGTCAAAAATGCAGCATGAAGAGTGATTTGGGGGAAAATGAATTTAAAAGGTGTCATATTCCAAAGCATTTTGAGTAATAAAGGAAGTTTCTTCCAAATGGATGAGGGAAATAAATGATTTCCCCCAAATTGTCCCCTCTCAGCCCAGCCCTCATCCATTAAACAGGCAGCCTGCTTCTTCTAACAGCCCACTTGAACAGTGGAGTTTGAACCCAAAGATGGAGGAAGACCCTCAGAGCATGGAAGACAAGAGACTCAGCCTGGGTGTGGCAGGGAGGGCTTCATGAAAGACAGGGTGCATAAGACAGGTTTTGAAGAAGGGGTTTTTGGGTGGAAAAACAAGGGGGACAGGAGTTTCAGGCAGAGAACATGTTGGTGGATACCAGAGCATCCAAAAAGGAGAGTGCAGGAGAGTCTCAATCAAGATATGCTCGCAAAGGAGCCGACATTCACCAGAAAGCTCATTAGAGGCCTTAAGAGCTCACCACAAACTGTCATGAAGGCAGAACCAGAACCAAATGTTTTCTTTGTTTATGAAAGGCAACATTGCTCTTATGCACCTGGTGGAATGTACAAGTCATGTTTATTTGGGGGCAATCTCTCAGTATTTAAAATGGCAATACCTCTGACCCAGTGATTCCTGTTTGGGACTTTTTTTATATATACAGATTTACCTCCACATACATATAACAACATAAGAACCAAAATATTATGGCAGTATTGTTTAAGAACAGAAGATGGAAACAAACTGGCTGTCAATACAGAGGGGACTGAGTAAAGGTTGAGATGTCAATTCAAGGGACACTATGCAGACACTCAAATGAAGGTGGTACACCTGGACATTTTCCATGACACAAGATCCCAGACAGATCACTAAGAGAAGCAAAGATGGCAAACAACCATCTCTCCAAGGATGTATGAATCCAGCAGCTGGCAGAAATGGGTTGGAGGAGGTCATCATCACTCTATGCAACTCTAAATCATGTTCCTGCATCACTATTCAAAACACTCAATCTAAGTCAAGGCCTTGGTCTGGCAAGCACCAGCTAAGTGGGCTCTCTGTCCTTCCTGCAGAGACCTCTGAGCAGCAGCTGCCTGGTGTCCTCCACAGGGGCCAGCCTCTGACCTGGGCAACCCTGATGAGCCTTACCTTTCCACTCAGCACACATGAAATCAAGAGGAATACATCCTGTTTCCAAGCTTTCTCCTGTCCTGAAACCAGGAGCCCCAAGTCCCCTGAATGGCATAGGCCCCAAGGCCAGCCAGGCAGCTGTTAGCAGGGGAAAGATGAGTGGGTGCTGGACAGGCCAAAACCATATACATCCCCACAGAGGCAGTGGCAATAATCCCAGTGAGAGAGGAGCAAGAAAGAAGGAGGGACAACTATACACAGACTTAAGAGATGCAAGGGGAGTGAATCAACAGCAACCTTAGAAAAAAGGTCTTCAACCAGGGGCTAGCCCCACTCTCTCAAGAGCATGCAGTCCTCAGAGGATCCAGGCCCGAGAGCTTTAAGAGATTATTTTCTTGAAATGTAAAGTGAAAAGTTGGCATTAAAAAAGGGATGTTGAGGCCACAATGGGGTGCTCTGAAGGTAGAGTGGGCACAGTGGCAGTTATCCTTAACTGCTCCTTTTCTAGCCCCTGCACTTGCCAAAAAACACATTTCTCTTGGGGCAGTCCTGTTCAAGCAATGACAATGTAGGAAGAAAGCAAAGATGGCAGTGTAGATCCCAAGTCCATGTAGAAGACACCTGGGACAAGCTTCAGTGTCCCTCCCTCTGTCCATCCACCTGCCCAGCCATCCATTTATGCATCTATTGCTCCTAGACCTAGGGTATCATGTTACCCAAACAGCATGCTGTGAAATGCCACTCTGCATCCTCTCTGTTCTGGGCCATGAGAGAGGGCTCCACTTCTGCCCCCTGCACCTCAGCCCCAGGGTCAGTTGTATATTTGCAGCATCTCAAGGAGGAGGAGGTGGGAAGTTTCACATTTCCTTCTGATGGACCAGTAATAAATCTTTAAGGAAAAGGACACACATCAGAACTCCCTCTCCCTCTTTCTTCCTCTCCCCCATCTCTCAGAGCCCAGCTGCCATGTAAAAAAGTCCAGGCTATCCTGCTGGACAGGCCATGTGGTACAGAACTAAAGCACAAACTGACTGCCAGCCCTGTGAGGAAGCTTTCTTAAAAGTGACACTCCTTTTAAACCCTGCAGATGATGCAGCCCCAGCCAACATCTAACTGCAACCTCATAAGATGTTCTGAACAAGAACCACCAACTAAGCTGCTGTTGAGTCCCTGACCCCTAGAAACTGTGTGCCATAATACATTTGGCTGTTTTAAGCTACTGTTTGGGGACAGTTTGTTACAGAGCAGTAGACTATAGTGCATACTATAAATCCAGAGTCACTTTGCATTTGGGCACAAGTCTTTCTTCTTGCTGCCCAGCTGCTATGTTTCCACTTGTCCATTCAGTCCTGTCAGTCCTGACTTGACTTAGATCACATGAACAGCAACACAATGCCAATTCTAGCTTAAATAAGACATGTAACAGTCTTCAAAATACTCATCCTAAGCTCCAGACTTATTAATGGCCAAGACATTATTATCTCTTTGCTTTTAATTTCTACAGGACTCAGTTTCATTCTATCACAAAATGATGATAGATGCAGGAGGCAGATAAGTGAGGGTCCCCAGAGAATCCCCAGCCCACCCCACAAGTGTTTATATCAGATGCTTTTGTGCAGATGAGGAAACTAAGGAGTAAAATCCTGCATCATTTTGGTGGCCCCTAGAGGGACACAAGCAAAGGTGAGTAAATGTGGACCAAAACATCTTTTCCCCTTTTGTTTTTGAGCCTATTTGTCCTCAGACTTCTTCTGAAGGTAAAGGAAACAGGTCCCCACCCTTGCCACTCCCAGGGGTCAAGAATGTCGGCCTTGGTCCAACCCAGACTTCCTATGGCATTTTCCTTCATTGTTTGGGACACGTGAGTGAGTGGCAACTCCCCCCCTCCCCCGGCCTCCCCTCCCAGCTGGGGCTGGGGTGCATAGCTCAAAGGCTGCATGTGGCAACTCCTCCCTCCCCCGGCCTCCCCTCCAGCTGGGGCTGGGGTGTATAGCTCAAAGGCTGCATGTGGCAACTCCCCCCTCCCCCGGCCTCCCCGCCCAGCTGGGGCTGGGGTGCATAGCTCAAAGGCTGCATGTGGCAGGCTGGCCAGCATTCCTCACCATGTGTCCATGGTGTCTCCCCATTCCATGACTGAGGAGTCCAGCTCCATTCACAGCAATAAGTTTCTCTCCCTGTTGGAGGAAACTATTTGCATAAGAATAAGAGGTTCTTTCCCAAGGCATCTTTCCAACCCTGCACTTTAAGCTTTTTTTCTTTTCTCCACGAGGTCAGGAGTTAACTTTTAAGTAAGAGGGTTTTTTTCCCCCCTTTTAGAAAGCGTTTTACTAGGCCAGGACCCTAGCTATCATTGTTTTTCTCCGTAAAGTTTTAATTATGAAAAAGGATTTGTGGGCCAGGTGCAGTGGCTCACACCTGTAATCCCTGCACTTTGGGAGGTTGAGGTGGGTGGATCACCTAAGGTCAGGAGTTCAAGACCAGCCTGGCCAACCTGATGAAACCCTGTCTCTAATAAAAATACAAAAAGTTAGCTGGGCATGGTGGTACGCACCTGTAATCCCAGCTACTCAGGAGGCTGAGGCAGGAAAATCACTTGAACCCAGAAGACACAGGTTGCAGTGAGCCAAGATTGCGCCACTGCACTCCAGCCTGGGCAACAAGAGTAAAAAAACTAGGAAGGAAGGAAGGAAGGAAGGAAGGAAGGAAGGAAGGAAGGAAGGGAGGGAGGGAGGGAGGGAGGGAGGGGGGGAGGGAGGGAAAGAAGGAAAGAAGGAAGGAAAGAAAGAAGGAGAGAAAGAGAGAGAAGAGAGAGAGAGAGGAGAGAGAGACAGGAAGGAAAGAAGGAAGGAAGGGAGGAAGGAAGGAAGGAAGGAAGGAAGGAAGGAAGGAAGGAAGGAAGGAAGGAAAGATTTGTGAGTTGGTCTTTAGCTACAGCCAATCTGGTGTGCTCTGCATGTCTTTCTGTATGGTCAGTAGCAAACTTTGCTGCAGGCCTCCATCTTGTTTTATGTCCTTGGGAGCATGACCTGTAACGACATGCCAGTGCTTTGGTTTAGCCTCCACCATTTTACAGTGGCAGCCCAGGTCCAATCCTGGCTTAGGGAATGAGTTCTTTCTGGTTTGATATCTACATGACCTTTGCCATTTGTTGATTCCCTCCCCCTCCACAAACTGCCTTGGATTTTCCTTTCTCTGAACCTTCAGAAAAGTTTGAAAGCCAGAAATATTGGCCGCTTGGCATGGCTAAAGTTGGGTAATGAGATTTAAAAGGATTTTATTAAAGAGCACTCAGCTTAATTAAAAGTGGATATCCAAGTTATAGGTATATTTAAAAGGCCTTTGTTTTTCTCTTCTTGGATCTTGTTTTGCTGGAAAGAGGTTTTTTCTCAGTCGACTGAATTATTTTTCTCCATTTTGCCTTGCCACTCTTAATGCACACATGAGAGAGGAGAGACCTCTGATTTCCTCAAGGAGCCCCAGGAATTAGAGGCAGATGGATCCCTCTCAAAATCTGTTTTTGTCTCCCAGCTATACTTGTTTATGAGAGCCTGGAAACTGCATGTTTTCCTAGTCTTGCTCTTAAAGGGGTCCACCCAGAGGCCAATAATCCAATTAGGAGATTGGTAAATAAAAAATAGTATAGCTACTGAATCTTCTTCTGCCTATGTAGTTATATATGTGTTGTGTGTGTGATGTCTATAAAAAAAAGAGCTCTAATTAATTGACTTAAGGAAGGATAAGCACTTGGATCAAATATTTTTTAAAGGGAAGACAAAAGCTGTGGTACCTTTTAGCTCACATGACTTTAATTTATGGCTTTTCCATAAATTGAGCATTGAAATAAAAGCCCAAAAGGGTTCTCTTAAGACAGTAATCTGCTATCTAGCAAAATTTGTAAAGGGTTATAAAAAGTTTTTGCTTCTTAAAAAAATGTCTGAGTCATCATTTTGGTGAAATAAATAACTTATGGAAATCTGGAATTCTATTTCATAACATCAACTCTTTTAAACCTCTAACATATTTGACAGGCTTTCCAAAATCAAACTCCTGTTTCAAAAATTGTCATTCCTGATCCCTGGCTTTTGGATGCTACAGAGGGCCCCTGGAGCACCCAGAAGAGAGGTAAACAGGATTACCTGACACAGTTAGGTACATGGGATTGCCAAAATGATCTTTAATATTCTTCAGGTTATATTTTAGGGAATAATATTAATATATGTGTCAAAGTTATATGGGATTTCTAAAATTCTAATGTCTGAGTGTCAATCACAATTAAGGTTGTTAAGTTATTGTAAACTATGGAGATAACCAAATGTATTTGTCAATCACGTTTCTGACTGTAACTACCCTAGACATTTTGTTATTCATAGACAATTGTTGTCTTGTTTTGATCCTCTTCAAAGGATGGTTTATAATCAGCTACAGAACTTCACCAGGTGCTCTCAAATGCAGGTTTCTAATAACTTTGGAGATTGTGACATTAGAATAAAGAAAAAATGTACAGGACTCATGAAGAGCTGAAATGTTCACAAATATCAAGTAAAACAAGAGTTAACTGAAAGGACTGAACTAATAGAAAACTGAAGTAATATTTTTTACTTTTGCTTGGAAAATTGCTGATCCTTGTTTTGTTTTCAGAGTCAAGGAAACATTTTGAGCTATTTACGGCCTTTAATAACTGAGTAAGGTATACTCCTATGAACACAATTTGGACCATATTTGTCTCTCTCTCTGCCTGGCTTCTCCAGGATTTGGAAACTAGTTGTAAGTATTCTTAACTTATGGCAATATAGTTGTTTGCATCAGTGCAATAAGAATCCATTTTATTTTGCAACAAGACACAGTTGGAGAAACTGGTTGTTTTACCAAGGCTTTGATTAGAAGGGTATGCTCACCTTGAAGGAGTCAAGCTCGATTTGCAGAGCCAATAAAAGCCCCTTGGGAAAACTGGCCTCATACCTGGTCTACACAGTCCCCATACAGGGTTCCTAACCTGTGGTGAGTAAAGCATGTCACTTTCTAACAGGTCCAGGAACTCCATGCTATTGGGACCTCAAGAAGAGAGGAGTTTACCCAGCTCACAAGTATTTGAGGGTACAGAACCCATGGCTAGGCTCAGCTTTAGAAAGTCCTATCTGAGATTCCTTGTGAAACAGAGTTCCATCAAAGCCCAGGTAAATCTAAAAGGCCCATGTTAAAATAATTATGCTTGCTGCTCTTTATGCAAATAATCAGGCCAAGTATAAGACTAAAGTCTATTTTGCAAAAACTCAGTCCTATCATGATTTGTTTTTAACAAAAATGAGGACTGGAGAGAGAGACATTATGTTTCAAAACTTATCATATATTTGTCATTAAATTCTATACTCATTCGTTGTTTTTACGTTTTTGCCTACATTTTAGACTAACCCTGATTATTCCTGTGAACCAACCAGCGATCTCCAACTGTAGCTCAGAAGGAACAAAAGGGGATGGGTAATGTAAAAATCTGGATCAATATTTAATTCTGAGCAATGATCCTGCAAATCCTGCCGGGTGATGGGAATAAATATAGTGCCTATCACCTGGAGGTTTCCTTTTTGTGAAAGTAAGACCAAGGGAGCTAACCAAAGCCAAGCCCCACCCACCTAAATCTTAGCAAGCATAACTATATCTACCAGTTATCAAGGCGTGTCACAGGACATCCTTTTCTCTCCCTTGTTGGAGGAGGACTCAATTCCACAGCTTCACCTTACCGTTCAACCTATGATAAGGAGTCCATGCAACCTCCTTGAGACACATTTTTGTCCCAAACTCAATTCCAAGCTTCGGGTCAAAGCCCTAGGGAACAAAATTGGATCTGAAGGACCCAGAGGCAGACGATAATGAAGTTAAAAGGCACAGCACAGGTGAGTGATTCCTGCAGGTTAAGCCGAGCCTCCTGTTTCATGGATAAA
This sequence comes from Nomascus leucogenys, assembly GCF_006542625.1. NCBI lineage: Eukaryota > Metazoa > Chordata > Mammalia > Primates > Hylobatidae > Nomascus > Nomascus leucogenys. The sequence goes on from NC_044405.1 coordinate 29,568,393, forward strand.
GGTCATGCTAGTATCCAAGGCATAAGCGAGGTCTAGGCAATTTGGAGGCTACTGATAGCAGGGGAAATAGGACGTCCATGGGTGAGAGCAGATACTCCCACCCCCTAGGCCCCCCTGGTAACATGGGTGAAAGCCGATTTGACACCCATGGGTGGCACCCTGTTGTGGTCGCTGGGACCCAGGGATATGAGGATGGAAGAAGAAGGTTGCCTCACTTTATCTCCCTCACATACCCCAGGTATCTGCTAGGAAGAGAAGGGAACCTGGGATGCCTCAATTCCTTCCTTCTAGTGGGTAGCCATCCACCTTCATCTGTACCCCTTTTAAATGCATCCTGACCCCCTGGGACTCCTTTGAAAAAAAAAAAACCTTCTTTTTTTCCTCTCTCTTCCTCTGTCCTGTCTTCATAGATAGGTAATTGTGTCTCTGTACAATGGGACACTCCCCTCAGATGCATCCTCCAAACTGGGAAAAGTTAATTTCCCAGACCTTAAACTGGTTGGCTTAGGATCGGACACGGGGAAGGGATCCCAGAAGTGCAACATGCCGGCAAAAGGGTCAAGGTTTTTCTTTTTGTTTTGTTTTGTTTTGTTTTACCAGTTGGGTTTTTCACCTCCCTCTCCTTCTGCAGACTGGGAAAAGGCCTCAGGGTTTTTGAGTTGTCCTTACCCCCCAATTATTTCATTTCGATACATGTTTTCTAATAACCTGGTTTGTCTCCTCTCACCTTCAGACCATCAAACTCCAATCGGTCTTGCAAGGGGGGCCTTGGACGATAGCCCCTTCTGCTGGGAACCCTTAAATAGGCCTCTGAGGGAGCTGACTGCTGTTTCCCCAAAACAGTGCCCCTGTCAGCAGGAAGCAGTTAAGACTTCGTCCTTATTCTTATCCTTATTCTAACACCAATTAGATGTACTTCTTTAGAGGGGGAATGACAGCTGCAGGAGACAGATGAGGGAAGCTGCCCAGGGCTTTGTCTGCGCATGCCCACAACGGACTGGGGGCCCACCTGCGTACTGGGAGGATGCGGTGGGGCCATGGGAAGTTTGGGCCTTATGCAGGGGGAGGAGCCTTGTCTCTGGCTCATGTGTGGTGGCCTGGAATTCAATCTGAGTGGTGGGAGCCTGTTGGCAGGACCTCTTCTTTTGCTGAGAGCTTTTTTTTTTTTTAGTAAATTCTGCTTTCCTCACCTTTCAGCATGTTCATGTGCCTAACTTCTTCCTGGTTGTGGGACAAGAACCCAGGTTTTCACTGAGCTAAGGAGGAGAAGTCCTGTATCGATGACACATGGACTGCGTGAATACTACATGGAGTATGGACATATGAACTACGGAAAAAATCCCACCTAAGCAGGAGATGCACTTTCCAAACAATTACCTACTTCACTTTTCAGTATTTTATTAAATATTATAATTATGTTTGTGCTGTTAGCAGAAAAATCAAACTCTGTAAAATTAAATTTTAAAGAGATATTCTGAGCCAACATGGCTGATGATGGCCCATGGAAATACAGTCTCATGAGGCCTGAGAAAGTGTGCCTGACATGTTGGGTTATGGTTTGTTGTTGTTGTTGTTTTCAGACGGAGTCTCTCTGTCGCCCAGGCTGGAGTGCAGTTGCATGATCTCAGCTCACTGCAACCTCTGCCTCTTGGGTTCAAGCGATTCTCCTGCCTCAGCCTCCTGAGTAGCTGGGATTACAGACATGCACCACCACGCCCAGCAATTTTCGTATTTTTAGTAGAGATGGGCTTTCACCACGTTGGTCAGGCTGGTCTCAAACTCCCGACCTCAGGTGATCTGCTCACCTCGGCCTCCCAAACTGCTGGGATTACAGGCCTGAGCCACCATCCCCGGCCCATGGTTTGGTTTTATACGTTTCAGGGAGACAAGAGTTATAGGCAAAGACATAAATCAATACATGGAAGGTATACATTGGTTCAGCCTGAAAATGAATGTGAAAGGAAAATCAATCTTGGGGCCCCAAAATCACTAAGCTAAAGGGAAAATTCAAGCTGGGGATTGCTTAGGTTAAATCTGACTCCCATTCTATTCTGCTGAGACCAGTTCGGTCCAGGAGACCCTAACCCAGCAGCACTAGAGGAATTAAAGGCACACACACAGAAATATAGAGGTGTGGAGTGGGAAATCAGGGGTCTCACAGCCTTCAGAGCTAAGAGTCTTGAACAGAGATGAGATTTACCCACGTATTTATTGACAGCAAGCCAGTGATAGGCATTGTTTCTATAGATTAACTAAAAGTATTCCTTATGGGAAACAAAGCGATGGGCCGAAATAAAGGGATGGGCTCTGGCTAGTTATCTGCAGCAGGAGCATGTCCTTAAGGCACAGATCGCTCATGCTATTGTTTGTGGTTTAAGAACGCCTTCAAGCGGTTTTCACCGCCCTGGGTGGGCCAGGTGTTCCTTAACCTCATTCCAGTAAACTCACAACCTTGCAGCGTGGGCGTCATGGCCATCAGGAACATGTCACAGTGCTGCAGAGATTTTGTTTATGGCCACTTTTAGGGCAAGTTTATGGCCAGATTTTGGGGGCCTATTCCCAATACTATTCAAAGTCATCCCTCTGCTCACTGAGATAAGTGCGTATCTGATTGCTTCCTTTGGAAAGGCTAATCAGAAACTCAAAAGAACACAACCATTTGTCTCCTGTCTACCTATAACCTGTAAGCCCCCTCCCCACTTTGAGGTGTCCCACCTTTGCTTCAAGTTGTCCTGCCTTTCTGGACCAAACCAATGTTCATCTTACACATACTGTTGGATGTCTCATGTCTCCCTAAAATGTTTAAAATCAAGCTTGCTCCAACCACCTTGGGCACGTGTCAGGACCCCTTGAGGCTGTGTTACAGGCAGGTGTCCTTAACCCTGGCAAAATAAACTTTCTAAAATGACTGAGACCTGTCTCAGATATTTGGGGTCACAGGCAGAATATTGTGAATAGGGGGCAGAATATTGTGAATGAGGTTGTAGGTAGATTCAGAGATTATTTCATTTGCAATTGGTTAAAGGAATAAAGCGTTGTATAAAACTTTGGAGCAGGCAGAAAAGAATGTTTAACATCAGGAAGTCTTTGAACCAATACACTGGGTCAGCGTGACCTATGGGGTGTGTGACTTAACCCTTGTCTGGCATGAGCTTAGGTCCTGTCTATACTTCGTCAGTTTTGGGGCATTGTTTTGAGACACGGTCTTGCTCTGTCACCCAGGCTGCAGTGCAGTGGCGTGATCATGGCTCACTGCATCTTGGAACTCCTGAGGTCAAGGGCTTTTTGCGCCAGGAAAGAAATAGGTTTTTCAGGTTTTTCTGGGGTCCCCTTGGCCAAGAGGAGGTCCATTCAATTGGTGGGAGGCTTCCAATTTTATTTTTAGTTAACAGTGCAGTTTTATACATTTTTGTATTAATATTTAAGGGCAAATCTAGAGAAAAAAATAAAAATATATATTTAGCACTTAGATCCTTATGTTCATAGAATTTTTTAAACTCTAATTTCAATTAATATATCTATTTTTTGTTGCAGATGAGTGTGATGAGCAACAAAAAGACTTTCTGGAATAGAAACACCTCTTTTACAACTGTGAGGAAGCGGATCCTCTGTGTCTTTGGAAAACCAGATCACGTTCCATGGTATTCTCCGGGCCTTCGGTCCTTTTACTCTCCCTGGCCCTTGCAGAAGGCTGGCTTAGCGGGGTCTGAGTCCACTGAGCCCTGTGCCGCCTCTGTTAGACCCCGCAGGGCATCAGCAGCTCTCAGGGGGCCCCAGCCCAGGCCTGAGTCAGCCTCTTGGAGGCCACCAGCTGCGTTCACCAGGCGCCAAGGTTGGGAAGCATGGCTCTAGGGCAGAGCCTCTCAAAGGCTTTCCCAGACCAGCCCCAGGGCTATCACCTGGGAACGCATTAGAAATGCAAATTCTCAGGCCCCACCCAGCCCTTCGGAGTCAGCAGGCAGGGCTGGGGCCAGCCCTGTCTTAACAAGCCTCGGAATGGCTCCGATTCTCTCAATGGACTGGGAACCAGCGCTGGGGCTTCAGGGAGAAATTCAGCCACGCTGAGACTAGCACCGTAAGGCATTTGGAAAGTGGGGGCAGCGGATGAGGAGGGGCAGTGGCAGGCAGGCGAATGAAGCCCAGGTTGACGAGAAAAAGTGAAATTTGAGTAACTGCAAGGAAAGGCCAAGAATCCCGCAGTCAGCTCACGGCCTTAAATGTGGCCCACAGGCAGGGACGGGGAGACCTTGCTGGCTTCAGAGGGTGTCAGGGACCAGGATCCTGGAAGCAAAGGTTGGGAGCAAGGAAGCAGCGCGACCCTTCACACCCCACCTGGAGGCCTCGGTCGGGCCTGGGCGCCGGCACGGAGCTGGTGAACAGACATCCTCGGGGGAGCTCCCGCCGCAAGCACTGCGGCTGCCCAGGCAGGCCGGGAGAGACCCAGGGTCGGCTTCTTTCCAGACCTCGCAGTATTTCTGTGCCCTCACCTGGCTGTGAGCTGCAGGTTCAGAGAGAGGCCAGGACTGAGGCAAGGGAGCCCAAGGAGAAGGCCGGATCCCCTCCCGGGGGTGGCCCTGGATTCCTTGTCTGGGCAGAGCATCACTGGGGGTCTCCAGACAAGGGACACAGGCTTTGATGAAGGGGCCCCAGCGAGAATGTCTGTTCGCCAGCTCCGTGTCAGCGCCCTGGGCCAACCGAGGCCTCCAGGTGGGGTGTGAGGGGTGGCGCTGCTTCCTTGCTCCTAACCTTTGCTTCCAGTGGCCAGGTCCCTGACACCCTCTGAAGCCAGCGAGGTCTCTCTGTCCCTGCCTGTGGGCCACGTCCAAGGCTGTGAGCTGACTGCGGAATTCTTGGCCTTTCCTTGCAGTTACTCAAATTTCACTCCTCCTGGGCTGGTCCAGGAGACCCCAGCTTGGGACAGGGCCTGTGGCCCCTCCAGCAGCACACGCTGTGCCCACCCGCCACTGGTGAGGAGCTTCCAGGAGAAACACCGCCACCCAAGGGCAGCACCCCACACGGCTGGCCTCCCCGCACCGGGCCGGCACCCCACAGCGCCAGTCACCCACCCCATGCGGCTGGCTTCCCCGCACCGGCCAGTACCCCACAATGCCAGTCACCCACCCCACACGGCTGGCCTCCCCGCACCGGGCTGGCACCCCGCAGCGCCAGTCACCCACCCCACACGGCTGGCCTCCCCGCATCGGGCCAGTACCCCGCAATGCCAGTCATCCACCCCACACGGCTGGCTTCCCCGCACCAGTGCCGGCACCCCGCAATGCCAGTCACCCACCCCACACGGCTGGTCTCCCTGCACCGGGCTGGCACCCCACAACACCAGTCACCCACCCCACGAGGCTGGCCTCCCCGCACCGGTGCCAGCATCCCACAGCGCCAGTCACCCAGAGTCCTCTTGCCCCAGGAATGAAACCATCCTCAGGCTGGGCGCTGTGTCCTCGATGGTGGTGTCTAGGGATGGGGTACACAGCCCAGCCTCTGCCCAGGGGTCGGAAGCCCTTGGCCAAATCCCAGCTACTCCCTGCTCCGGCAAGCTGAGCGAGGCCCGTGCATGCTGAGCCAACCAACCAACAAATGTCCCTGCCGTGTGTGCCGTGTGCGTGCCGGGTGCGTGCCGGGGCGGACGGCCTGCTTGCTATGGATGTGGGGCTCCCTGCAACCCCATGAGGCTTGCAGCAGCCTGGCTGTGCCCCTGCACCTCTGTGTGTTGGCAGAGGTCAACAACACCTGAACGCTCCACACTGGCCCCCTGCCTCTCCATTCCCACTTCCTGCCTGTGATTGTGCTGTGCCCTAAAGTCATGCTTCCTCCACAGGCTGCACTCCATCTGCCCAGGTGATGAGAGTCGCTCAGACACTGTTGCGTATACAGCCGCACACATATCACTAGCTGGTTTCCTGTTCCAATAATACTGGTATTTTTTAAAAGCAAATTTAATTCCTTGATCCACCGTGGCTGGGTGGAGTTTTGTAAAAGGTGGAATTAAACACCAGGTGTGTGTTAGATAATTGAACCAAGCTCACAAGGCACGGGTTAGTGAGTGTGACAATTGTCAGAGGCAGGCAGAGACTGTGATGGCCTCGGCTCTTACAGAGAACGTTCCCCAAGGGAGCAAAGCCTGGCAGGAGGCGTCCCTTGGAATTCACTGGAAACTTCAGATGCCAGTTACAGGGGAGCATCGAAACCGAGAATGCCGCATTTATGCCCAGGCCCTCGCCCGCAGCGACCTAACCCCTTCCAGAGGCTCTGCTGGCTGGGGCTTGCACCTCTTCCCTGCAGCCGCTGCAGCTCCTGTGCCTGCTCCTGCACCTCGCAGGGTGAACCTTCAGAGACCCAGTGCCAGGCTCCCTGTGCTGCTGAGAATGAAACCCGCCCTTGGTGGATGAAGCCGACACCGGCTCCGGGCTCACAGTGTCGCTAAAACATCCGGCCGGGCTCTGCAAAACGGCGTCTCGGGGGCACAGCCTCTTCACAGCCATGGGGCCTCCCGGGAGGAGCACAGGCTTCTGGGTGTGCTCTGTCCCTGGGACCCTCAGCTCACAGGCCAGGAGGTGGGACCCCAGTGGCTGAGGAAACGGCCGCACACTCCCCATGTCCCTTGCGACTGCTACGGAAAGATTCCCAAAAGGAGTGGGGGAGGGGGCGCCACCCAAATCAGGGAGAATGGGTGCTGTGGCCGAATACACAAGCGTGTCGCCGCAGCATCTCACAGGCCCCACATCCAAAACAGGGCCCCACATCCATGGCTCCAAACCTGTTCCCGGCCCCTTGGTCCTCCCCATGGCTCCAGCCGCCCCCTGCCCAGTGTCCCACTGGCAAGCCCTCGTCCTTTCTCCCTCCGCCCCCTCCGAGCCATTGGCCCATCCTGTGGATTCCACTCCGAACCCATCTCAGATTAATCAGCACATCTTGTGGACTCCACTCTGAATCCATCTCAGATCAGTCGGCCCATGCTGTGGACTCCACTCGGAATCCATATTGAGTGCACCTGCTGTCTCCCTCTCCATAGCGCCCCCGCCCCCACTTAAGCCTCCGGCCTCCCAGCCTCCTCCTCCCTCAACCCGACTCACCAGCAAGAGGGACCCCTTGAAGACCCGAGTCCCAGCATGTGGCTCCTCAACCTCCTCCAGCCTCTCCTCGCAGGAGGGTAAGCTCCAAACCCCCAGGTTGCCCGATGGAGCCCACGGCACCAGACCTCTCCCCACCAGCTCTGCCCGGGAGGCCTCTGCAGGAGGCCCCGGCCCGCTGGCTCCTGGACCCCTCACCCTCTGCTCAGCCCGGCCTTTGCCTGTGATGCTCCCAGAACGACCCTTTACAGCCACTGCAGATGGGAAGCCCCCTCCCACCCGCCCAGGGCTGTGTGGGTTCACGGCGGGCGCCCTGGGCCGCTCCTCACTGCCTCGAGCACTGGATGCTCCCTTCATCCATTTTCACTTGTGTATCGTCCAACTCCCCAAATCCACGAGGCCCACAGCTGCCGAGTGTTTTCTCCACTGTTATCCTAGCACCAAGCACAATATGCCGGCCACCTGATGGGTAGTAAATAAGTGTAGAGAGAAAGAGGGAGAGAGGAAGAGGAAGGGAGGGAGGGAGGGACAAAGGGAAAGACCGGGGAAGGAAAAGGGAACTTTTAAACTTCTAACATTTAACAATTTGTTGACAACTTATTGCATAAAGATGTGATTTTGGCAACAGGAGCCAGGAAATGCTCAGTGCTTCTTCGTGTGCTGAGCCTCTGCCATTGCACATGGCCTCACTGCCCGGGGCCTACAAGCTCTGTGTGCACACAAGAGTGCATGTATGTCCATGAACGCGTGTGACCGTGTATGCATGTGTGAGTGCGTGTGCATGTGTGCTGTGTGTGCACGTGTATGTGCATGTGTGTGAGTGTACCTGTCTAACCAGCAAGAGCAATAGCCTCATTAGATTCCAAGGCTGCGTGAGTCACCTCCTGCCACAGGTAATTAAAACTAGGGAAAGGCCCATGGCTTTGAATGGGGCAGATAGAATCTAGCCAGATAAAGGAAATGATTGCATCTCCAGGTGGCTGAAGGGGAGGAAGCTGGACTCATTCCGAGTGTGACTCCAGGTTTTCAAGTGTAAAACACCAGGAGATGTCAGTCGGGTGGCACTGCTAATGAGGCAGCCCACAACTGGTCTCGACGTGCGTCTGTGCCTGTAAAAGATGAAAGTGCGGCACCCTGAGAGAAATCACACATCTTCGCCGTCTGTGCTACCTGTTCTGCGTGTCTGTGGCTGGGCTGTGTGTTCATAGTAGAATCCCGTGTCAAAGCACCCACCCTCAGAGGCTCCTGGGGGAGGCCCAGTTCTGTCCAGCAGCATGGGAGAGAGATGGTGCTGATGAAGAGGACAACACGGGGCTGTTTGCAGAGCACCTGCCACGCGCCAGCCTCTGTGTCCACAAGCACGGCGGCTGCTCCCACACGACGGAGCTCATGCGGCAGCTCCAGGACTGTCTGATGCCAGAGCCCCAGCTCTCCGCCAGCCCCAGGCCACTGTGCGAGGCCCTCAGTGAAGAGGGGGCCGTGGCTCTGGCTGCAGGATGCATGGGCTCAGGGTCGGTTTCAGTCAATCCTTGATTTCTCATCGTTGCAGCATCTCAGAGGAGTCAGTTCACAATGAGCAGAACAGCTTCCTGGAGAATCCTCCACACAGGAGGTAACCATGGAAAAAGTGTCTACATATGGCTCTGATATGAAAAACTAAGCTCTGGACTTAAAACAGTGTAGCAGTCCATAAACCAGAGAGGTGAAGTGAAGAGACCCACCTGAGTCTGTGCAGCAGCAGCCCAGGCCGTCTGTGCCCTCCTCATGCTGAAGACCTTTCCAGAGCTCGAAAAATATGTCTAAAATCTCGTGAATACTATCAAAGAGGTAACAAGCCAGTGAGCACTCCTGAGCCAAGACCCAAGAGAGGACAGAAAGCCAAGAGATGGGCCCAGGGTTTGCAGCCGCTTTGCTCTGGAGGTATCTGACAACCTGCAGGAGGCAGCTAAGTGGCTGAGCTGAGTCGCCCATGACCTGGAGAACAGGAACTGAGGTCTGCCCAACAAAGGTGGGAGCCCCAGGCCGGGCGCAGTGGCTCACGCCTGTAATCCCAGCACTTTGGGAGGCCGAGGCGGGCGGATCACGAGGTCAGGAGATCGAGACCATCCTGGCTAACACGGTGAAACCCCGTCTCTACTAAATATACAAAAAATTAGCCGGGCATGGTGGCGGGTGCCTGTAGTCCCAGCTACTCGGGAGGCTGAGGCAGGAGAATGGCGTGAACCCGGGAGGCGGAGCTTGCAGTGAGCCGAGATCGCACCACTGCACTCCAGCCTGGGCAACAGAGTGAGACTCTGTCTCAAAAAAAAAAAAAAAAAGATGGGTAACCTGGGAAGCACCTCTGCCTCATGCCAGGACCCAGAAGGTTTGCACTCTAGGACCAGGGTGAGCAGAATACAAGTTAGCCCTTGCACAGCCTGCAGCCTGGCTTCTAGGCATTCAGGCCAGGAAAACATCAAGCCCAGAAATTATGTTAAGGCAATCTCCAAATACTGATGCCAGCAGTCACCTAGCAGAAGCAATTTGTACAATCCTATCTGGAAGAAAATAACACTATCCCAGGCCTCAAATTATTTTTTATGAATAAGTTTCCAAATAAAATGCCCAGAATATAAAGATGACCAAGCATACAAGGATACACAGCCACATGAACAAAAACTGGCCAAAACAACAGAAAATAGACCCTCAAAGACTCCAGATTAGACATAGATGTAAACATCTGGGCAAGCTTGGAAATTCTGGCAGGAAACTAGAAATTATGAAAAGTGGAATCTGCATGTTTGAAACACTACAAACAAATTGCCACAAACTTAGAGGCTTAAAATAACATAATTTATTGTCATACGGTTCTGGAGGTCGGAAGATCAAAATGAGTCTCCCTGGACTATTCCAACATATTTTTAACTCCAATCCCGGAAGGAAAGGGGAGAGAAAATGGGGGGAAAGGAACATTTGAACAGAGACTAGCTGGCAATTTTCCAAAACTGATAAAATGCATCATTCTGCAGATCTGAGAGACCAAGAGAAATCCAAGCTGGATAGATAAAAAGAAACACAGAGTAGACTCATCATAGTGAAACTACAGAAAACTAAAGTCAAAGCATTACAGCAGCCAAAGAAAACTGCAGATTTCCTTCAGAGGAGCCACAGGAAGCTGCACAGTGGCTGTGGAAGCCAGGAGACAGTGGGGAGGCATTTCCGGTCCACTCCCAATCTACAATCCCCCACCACGCAAATGCCCCTGGATGTGACCTCCATTCTTTGTACAGCAGCTGGGTTGGTAAAATAGAAACTTCAATATCCTGCCACCTGGGGGCACCACTCATTCCCCAAACATTTATAGGGGACTGTTCTGTATAATGGGTTAAATGTCCTCTGGGTGACAGAGCAAGTCTCTGTCTCAAAAAAAAAAAAAAAAAAAAGAATGCCACCTTGACCCTCTTCGTAATAATTTCTTTGAGACCCTTTGAGACCACACCCCCCCCCCGTAAAAATTCAAATTACTTTTTAATTTGCAAAATTTATTTAAGGGCTGGGCACAGTGGCTCACGCCTGTCATCCCAGCACTTTGGGAGGCCGACACAGGAGGACTGCTTCAGCCCAAGAGCTTGAGACCAGCCTAGGCCACATAGCAAGACCCCATCTCTACAAAAAATACAAAAATTGGTCAGGTGTGATGGTGCATGCCTATAGTCCCAGCTATTTGGGAGGCTGAGAAGGGAGGACTCCCTGAGGCTGGGAGGTTGAGGTTGAGGTGAGCCGTGATTATGCCACCACACTCCAGCCTGGACAACAGAGTGAGACCCTGTCTCACACCCACAAAAAAAATTTAAGAATGAACAGAACTGGAGTGATGGAGAAGAGGGAGGGCACTACTACTGAAGTTCAGGAATGTGGGAAGGTTCTAGAAGGCCCATGGCTACAGCACCAAAGCATGCTGGAGCAACAGGGAGGTCTGGACACCAGGCAGGACCCAAAGGGCCCCAGATCTGCTTTGCAGGGCCACCAGACCCCACATCGAACCCCGTGGACAAACGTTTCTCTTGAGACTTGTCTGCTGCGGTTTGCCATGGTTACCACAGTTACCACGGGACTGAACGAAGGAGGACAAACGCAGAAATGAAAACTTGAACGGTTTTAAAGAAGGGGTCCAGGGAAGAAGAGGGCTCCCTGCTTCTAGTGAGCAAGGGCCACTGCCCCGAGCTTCTACAGCCCTTCATATTTATTAGGTAGAAAGAGCAGGGAGGAGGTAACGATCACTCAGCTGCTTGACTGATCACAGGTTCACATTATTGCTCACAGGCTTCAGATGTGCCTAATCACAAGAAACACTGAGCTTGAGGCGTAACTGCCCTCAGCATTTCTTCGGGGCAGCAGATGCAGTTTGTCAGTTTGCCAACATTCTGCATTGATGAGAACAGTTTGCTGTTTACTCGTATAGCCTCCAGTGGTATACTGAGCTGATCACAACCCTCACTCTTTCGGCCTGCAACACTTGTCTAGTCTTAGCATGCGATGGGGCCTCTGCTGCCCTGCTCCCCTCAACAGCTGTCCAGCCATCTTAAGGACACAGTCAAGAATATGAACAAAGATAGTGTTTGCAATGGTTTTCATGGTAGAAAAGACCTGACTACCACAGGGAAGACTGATAGGGCCTCTGAGGTGGCTCTGAAGTGGGGGGCCACTCAGACGCCTGAACGCCAACTGGAGGGAATGTGCGTAGGGGCTGAGAAAGGCCGTGAGTCTGGGATCAGGAGACGTGCAGGGCTGAACGCCGTCTGTGCCCTGAAGTCGGTCACTATAGCCCATCAGGGCCCCATCTTGGCGCCGGAGACACCAGCAGGCAGCATGAAAAGGCTCCCACTTGCTTCTGACCAGGCCCACCCTCGCCACCTCTGCCATCCCCAGCATCCTGGTACAGAGCCCTGTGCCGGGTATTAAAATACCCAAAGACAGGGCACAAGACCAGGGCACCAAGAAGCAATTAGCAGCAGTGCTGATCCAGACCATGGATATATTTTAGCTCCAGCTTTTTGCTAACCTTTCTTTTCTAATTTCTCCAAAAGGGTCATAAATTGATTTTTCACTGAAAATTAAAAGGCTTTTTTTCAGTGTTTTGTCTATTTAAGGAGAGGCCACTGCCACGGTCCAGGTGAGAGAGAACAACCTAGAACGCAGGTCGGGTAGTTTGAGAATCACCAGGACATGGGGCCATGTGTTCAGGCAGGGCCTGATGGGGAAGACACGGGGACCCTGGGGCCTGATGGGGCAGCTGGGGCTGGTGACTGGAGCTCCAGCCACAATGACTGGACCACTCAGACGGTTTGGGACAGGGAGGGTAGGGAGGGCGTGCACTGACGTTTTCAAGAAAACCATGAGGAGACTGTGGAGGGAGGCAAGTGCTGGAAAGCAGATGCCCAGTTGGAATCCCAGAGAGCCCAGGTGGAAGAGGCAGCTGAGGAGGGGCTGCCAAAAGAGACCGCACAGCAGAGAGCTGGGGGATGGGGGTGGGAGTGGGGGTGGCGGGTCACGACAGGTGTGGAGAAGACCGCACAGCAGAGAGCTGGGGGGTGGGGGGGGTCGCAAGAGATGTGGAGACGGAACCCCAAAGTCCCTGAATGCTGAAAACCAGCACAAGGCTGGGTGAAATATGAAAGCATCAGTGGAGGTAGTTTAAAGAGGAGCTTGGCCGACCGTTCCCCTAAGCCCCCAGCAGAAGCAAAAGCAAATGGTCTCGGGGGGAACACACCTCCAAGGCATGCCTGGCTCAGAATGGAATGGGCACAAAGAGGGAAGGCCCCACTGTCTGGGGGGCTGGACTCCCTTCCTAGAACTGCCACAAGGCAGTGGCAGAAGCCCCACCAGCCTGGGTCCCTGAGTGACTCTGTGGAACAGAGCCCCTCTGAAGATCTCACTGGACTGGTTGGTAATGAATGAGAGAAGCAAACTTACCTCAAGCCCTAGGATTTGGGGACCATTTGCTTCTGCAGCATAAGCCAGACCCACTCTGACTAACAGAAACACGTCCCCAGCTGGGACCCCGACAAAACCATACGCAGGCCACAGGTATTTGCCGCATGAGTGGCCACAAGCAGCCCCATGTGGTCCACAAACCCCCAGGGCCAGTTCCTGAGGCCCAGCATGGTCCTGCAGCCAGAGGGTGCCACCTCCCTGGCCTGCGGGGTCTTCCCCCAGTGCCACCCACTCAGCCCTCAGGGATTGGTGGAAGGGGCCAGCCAGTGTCCGAGGCAAACCCCTCAGGCTGCACTCTCTGCCAGTGCGGAGCTCCAGGCACCATGAGCGACACCCTCAGCCACCAAGGCCCAGCTGGGGTGTGAGCCGGCACCCACGGGTGACCTCCTCTACCACCTGCAGGTGGACATGCCAGCAGCAGCCTGATACGGGGGGCTGCAGGGACCCCCGCTCCCCCTGCAGGGACACTCACCTGGTAGCCAAGCCTGTGTAGGCTGGCAAATCAGATGATTCAGGTGGCTAATTTATTTATGACAAACAGGCTAAATTTAGGTTAATTACTTTGTAATCATTGTCTGGAGGGCACATGGTAATACCAGAGGCAGTCCACACACACTGAGCGCGGGCAAGTGAGCGCTGTCTCATGGGCCTGCTGCCAGCCGCCCGGGGCCGTGCAGGCTGGAGGTATCTGCCCCGCGGCAGGTGCCCCAGGAGTGGGATGAGCCCAGGTGGAGGAACATCAGGCGTCACCTGTCCAGGGCTTGCACACTGGCGCCCTGGGCAGTTCGTGGTGCACACGTGTGTGCATGTAGAGCCTGTTTGCCCCCAGGTCCTGCAGCCCCTCATCCTCCCCTGGAACTGTGTGTCCCTGTGGTCCCTCGTGTATGTGGGGCCCCTTGTGATACCTGGGGCGGCCCCTCCTCACTGTCGCCAACTGGCCTCTGGGCTCCCGCCACAGTCTCCTCCTTCCTCGACTCCATCCTTTCCCACACAACAGCACAAGTGAACATTCTCGAAGGTCAGTCTGGATCCTGGGCTGCAGGGCCCCTCAGAGCCGTGCCATGCCTCCCTCACATCCCCCACGCCCAGGCACAGCCCCACCAGGCCAGCTTAGGAGCCCCTGCCTCTCCCTAAGCTCCAAAGCTCCACCCTCATTCCAGAACGAGCTGCTGCCCTGAGCCCTCCCCACCCTGACCTGGCTCCCTCTGCTGAGGCTCCAGCCTTCCCTGAGCCTGCTGAGGCCGAAGCCCCACCTTGGGGCCACGCTCTCCAATCAGCTGGCCACTCTGGCTGACAGTGGCTGGTAGGCCTCTCCAGCTCCCACAGCCATGGAAGCGAGGGACTGCTCCACCCCTACAGAGGGCTCCGGTTGGGCACATAGCAAACCCCACCACAGTGGGAGGGCCCGGCCACCAGGCCAGCATGCCCTCCTGCCGGCCCCCTGTGAGCCACAACCCAGAAAGAGCCTGGAGCTGAGCGGCCCCTGCTGCCCTGTGGCCCGTCTTCTCCCCATGGACACCAGGCCAGCGGTGTTGCCAGATGACCATCCCTGCCCAGAGGGATTTGCCCTCATGGCAGTGGTTGGTGTCCTTGCACAGAGCCCACTGACAACCCCCCAAGGCCAGCTCAGGGCACCGACACTGATGGGCAGCGGCCTCTCTGAGATGGGGCTTCTGGCCTTTCCTGCTTCTTTGGATGGGCCTTAGCCAAGGTCTGTCGGAATCTCCAAACGCCGAATGTGGGCTCAGACGCCCAATGACTAAAGCCAAAATGAGTATCACGTAAGCTCTGAGTGCTCTCTTTAAAGGGTGATGAACAGGCGTCAAAACTGAACTTATGTTTGCTTGTGTCCCCTCCCTGTAGGTGTGCGGCCCTCACTCTCTCCCTGCAGCAGACTTCAGGAGAAAACGCAGAAGATTTGGCTGCACCCACTCCTGCCCCTCAGAGTGCTGAGCGAGAGCGGTCGGTCTGAGCAGTCGGGCAGAGTTGTACCTGCAAAAGGCAGGCCACAGATTTTACCAACATTCCCATCGCTATTTCATGATTTTCAAATTAAAAAAGTGACACATATTGGCTCTAACAAGGGAATCAATACAAAATAAAGGTGTGAATTCCCTCAAGGTTCTGCTGCTGACTAGAATGGGGGCCTAGCACGTCTGCCCTAAATAGTCAAACACTGGACGGAACGCACAGGCACCTGTCTACAGGTGCGGGTGGGTGAAGGCTGTGATCCAGGGGGAAGGACACACTGCAGGTGCCACAGCTCCCTTCCCAGGGCAATTTGTACCCAGGCACAGAGGCTAGACTCCAGGCAGAGCCTGGCAGGGCCCCCGAGCCTAGGAGCTGGAGACGGAAGCAGGAGTGCACAGAGGTGGGGCCTAAAATTCATGGAGCCCCAAGGCCTCAGCTGGGTGCTGCTGCATTTGCCCAGAGGGAGCAGGTGGCAACCGACAGAGAAGCTGCCTTGGGCTGCGGGGGGAACAGACAAAAAGTGGAGGGTGCTGGGGACACGGAGCTCTGGCCAGGCCAGCATGGAAAGAGCCCTTGAGTGCCTCTGAGATCCCCTGGGCATCCAGCCGAGAAACTAGAAAGGCCACAACTGAGAAGTGAGGAAGACGCCCTCAAGTAAGGTCTACCCTAGACGCTGGCCATGCCTAAAGACAAGCCCTGACAGGAGCCACAGGGGAGACGGAGGGTGGACACGGAGTCCCACTCAGGTACAGAGACTTGGGAGGCCCTTGTGACATTTCTCAGATCCCACCCAACAAAGGGTAAAACCAAACTCAGACCAATTCAGGTGGACCCACCAGTTCTCAAACGCCAAGGGGACCAGGAGCAACAGTTGTCTTCTGGAGAAGGGGAGAGCCCAGGCCATCTGCCACGAACAGTTACGTTGCTTTTCTCTCCATGCTCATCACTGCCTTGTTCTGAAGCGGCTCCAGCTGTGCTGAGCTGCACGGAGCAGGGGAGACATTCTCAGAGCATTCCAGATTCCATCCAGAGACGGTGGGGAAGGGGCCCTGGAGCTCCTGGGAAGAGGGCTGGGCAAGGCCTCTCACTCAGGCATGGACCAACGGAAGTTCTTGGCTCCCCAAAGCCGCACACGCAGAGAAAAGTTCCATGCCGCACAGAAAAGCTCCCGAGAGCTCTGCCGCTACCACCAGAGTCTGGAAACATAACATTCAAAATACTCACATAAAATTACTCAACATATAGTGAATTTAAAAATTACAATTCCCGAGGAAAAGATAATCAACAGATGCCAACCCCAAGACGCGGCCGAGGCTGGAACCATCAGATGAGGCTCTAAGGCAGTTCCGGTAGCGTCCTCTGGAGGCAAAGGTGAGCACACCTGGGCTGCGTGAGGAGACAGGTGTTCCCAACAGAGAAACGGAGAGCAGGAAACAGACCTACACAAAGACTGTAGAACTAAAAAATACAACACACGAAATACAAACTTTACCCCATGGGCGCATAGCAGAATGGAGATGGCGGAAGAGTCAGTGGCCTTGAAGATGGGAGAATAGAAACGGCGCATTCTGAAGAACAGAGAGCAAAGGGTGTGTGTGTATGAGTGAGCACATGTGAGTGGCTGTGTGCCTGGGCATGTGTGGGCGTGGCGCTGTGTGGGTGCGCAGGCGTGGGGGTCTGGCACTCGAGGGTGGTGCAGGGGCGTGGCCGGCTAGCTCCCTGGTCCATTCCCCACCCCACTGCCCTCCAGCACCTGGTGTTCGGCATGTCACGGGCTCTGCCCTCCTCTCCTTCCCCGTCACCACCCACATTGTTGTCCAGGGCAAACCCCGGCCCTGGGTTCTCAAACAGAAGCAGCCCAATGGAAGGTTAGGCTGACTGGGTCCAACTGAGTTCCGGGGTTGGGTCCCTGTTTGGAGGCCCACTGACCAGCACCCCAGCCTCTACCCGCTGGAGGCCGACAGCACACCGCCCCCTGCTGTGACAACCAGAAAGGTCTGCAGATGCCGCCCAGTGTGCCCAGGAGGCCAGGCAGCCCCTTGTTAGGAACCCCTGTGACAAACACAGAAGGCGACTGGGTTGGAGATCACACTCAACTGGAAGTTATGTTTTCACGTTTCTTGCTGGAAGCAGCTGGAATGGGCAGGCATTGGCAAGCCGATTCCAGGACCTCTGGCCAGGAAGCCCGGGGCCTGCAGCTCTCTATCCAGCTCCCAGTGTGCTAAGAGTCGACCCTGACCGTGCCGCAACGGCCAACTTCAACCAGGAAGGGCTGCCACAGCCAGGCTCGCTAGGTACCCTTGCTAGGTAGCTAATTCAGTCTCGTCAGAGCCACCAGACACAGACTCTCAGGACCCCACGTCATCAAGGAGGGTTACGTGGCTGGTGGAGGCAGGATGAGGAGCCAACCTCTCTTCCATCCAGAGACACAGCTCCCAGGCCCAGATGGCAACCCAGCTCCACCCAGCCCTGGGGTCTTTGAGGCAGGCCCAGGAGTGGCCAGCTAAGGGCAGGTGTTTGTCTTGCCCATGTCCCCATCAGTTCCAGGGATCAGGTTCTTACCACATCCACCTCTCTGCAGCCCTGTGGGAGGAGAGAAGGGTGTGCTCCAACGCTGGCTGCCAGCAGGGCTGCTCTGGGGCTATCTCTACCATGTACGCCCCCGGAGCCCACGAGCCGCTGGCCTCACTGCCCCTGGGCTCCACCCTCCATAGCAGGTCAGGGCTGACACGACAGGACACCTGCAGAGCATCCCAGGTGCGAGGGAAGAGACAGAGACAGATGGAGGGACAGAGACAGAGAGACGGAACTTCACAAAAGAGCAGGCCAAATGTTTTGCTGCAACTGCTCCAAAGGCACACACAGGCACACACACTCTCACACACGTGTGCACACACACACATGCTCGGTGACGTGGAACCTGAGGTCTGGGTGGGATCGGCTGCCCCCGGGACATTTGGGATCGTGCTGCAGCCCCGTCCTCTGCTTCAGGAGCTCCTTCAGGTGGGAACCAGTCCAGCAGGAGAAACCCGTGAGAATCCTCAAGTCTCTTCTGCCCTTAAGCTGCAAATGTTTCATGTGGTTCCAACTCATTTAGTATATTATCCAGGATTTCAAAGATCCATTAGCAAAGGACAACCTTCCACGTTTGTTTCCATCTGAATTGGTTCCAACATGAGACAGTCCTCTGCCAGAAAGCCCCCCCCACACACACAACCTGAGAACTCCTCTGGTTTCCCGCTGCTCCTCCACCAGCCCTGAGCAAACAGGAGTGCCGCGCACAGAGGCTGGGGCCATGGCAGGTGTCCAACGTGCTACCTTCCCAGCAGGGATGTGCCTGTCATGGGATGTCCAAGGGACAGGCACCCAGCACACCTGGGGTACCCAGCACACCCAGCACACCCGGGACACCTACACGCCCGGGCACCCAGCACACCCGGGACACCCAGCACACCCGGGGCACCTACACACCCAGGCACCCAGCACACCCGGGACACCCAGCACACCTGGGCACCCAGCACACCCGGGACACCCAGCACACCCGGGGCACCC
Organism: Nomascus leucogenys; assembly: GCF_006542625.1. NCBI lineage: Eukaryota > Metazoa > Chordata > Mammalia > Primates > Hylobatidae > Nomascus > Nomascus leucogenys. The sequence goes on from NC_044405.1 coordinate 29,586,971, forward strand.
ACACCGGCACCCAGCACACCCGGGACACCAGCACACCCAGGGCACCCCAGCACCCCACCCGGCACACCCAGCACACCCCCACCCCCCCCCCCCCCCCCCCCCCCCCGGACACCCAGCACACCTGGGGCACCCAGCACACCCGGGACACCCAGCACACCCGGGGCACCCTACACACCCAGGGCACCAGCACACCCGGGCATCCAGCACACCCGGGACACCTGGCACACCTGGGACACCCGGCACACCCAGGCACCCAGCACACCCGGGGCACCTACACACCCAGCTGGGGCACCTATACACCCAGGCCACCTGCACACCTGGGCACCCAGCACACCCGAGCACCACCCGAGCACCCAGCACACCCGGGGCACCTACACACCCAGCGGGGGCACCTACACACCCAGGGCACCAGCACACCCAGGCACCCAGCACACCAGGGGCACCTACACACCCAGCCGGGGCACCTACACACCCAGGGCACCTACACACCTGGGCACCCAGCACACCCAGGACACCTGGCACACCCAGGCATCCAGCACACGCGGGACACCTGGCACACCCGGGACACCCACACACCCAGGCACCCAGCACACCCGGGTCACCTGCACACCTGGGGCACCTAACACCCAGGGCACCCAGCATACCCGGGCATCCAGCACAACCGGCACAATTGGGGTGCCCGGGACACCTGGCACACCCGGGGCACCCACATACCCAGGCACCTACACACCTGGGCACCCAGCACACCCGGGACACCTACACACCCAGGGCACCTACACACCCGGGCACCCAGCACACCCGGACATCCAGCACACCCGGGACACCTGGCACACCCGGGACACCCACACACCCAGGCACCCAGCACACCCGGGGCACCTACACACCCGGGGCACCTACACACCCGGGCACCCAGCACACCCGGGCATCCAGCACAACCGGCACACCCGGGGCACCCACACACCCAGGCACCCACACGCCCAGCACATGCCGCCCCAGGCCCATTGAACTCGTGCTCTGATCTGAAAGTTCTCTTCAGACTCAGACTGTAATGTTGAGGATCCGAGATGGTGGCTGCCTGGTAGGGACCTGGCCCTGCAGTGGGAGGGTGAGCAGCTAGGCCCAGGCCTCTCAGTGGGTGACCTCCTGGAGGGATGCCATGCAGGGTGGGGCTCCATCCACCCCACGTTGGAGGAGCTCTCTTTCGGACAGGCCTGGGTGGGAAGGCATCCAGGAGCCATGTTGCTGACTGCTGCCAAGTCTCAGGTGGCCCCGTGGCTGTGCCCTGGAGGTGGCCCCATGTCACCCTTGTGAGGACGATGCCCCCTTCCCTCCTGGCACACATGCCCACTGCCACCTGAAGAGCTGACCGGGCAAGGGGCACAGCTGAGGACAAGATGTCCTGGCCACAGCTCAGACATGTGCTGGACTGGGAGGGACCAAGACAGGAGATCCTGCCCTGAGAGGCGGGTGGGGGCAGCCTCCTGGACACGCCCACAACAGGGAGGGATGCTGTCTCCCGAGCTACTCCATGTTCTCTGTGCTTTGCACACATGCTCTTTAATCCTCACTACCACTTAGGGCTGGGGTGTGACTGCCATCAAACCCATTCCCAGACCAGAAAACAAAGACCTAGACAGCTTCCCTAGCTAGCCCAGGTCGTACAGCTGCTGGGGTCTGAGGAAGGCCAAGCCCCAGCAGGCTGGCCAGAGCCACCTTCAACTGCCAGGCCCACAGCTCACCCACAGCCACTGACCAGGCAGCAGTGGGGCTGCCCCATGTCAGCCTCTGCCCACAGGCAGAACCACAGAACATACCCTGCCCTCCTTCCGACCCTCCCCCCCACCACCACCCCACACCAACTCTGCCCATGCCTATTCGGCGAGCCCCAGACAACAGTCCTGGCAATGCCATAAGCAGCTTTCAGGTCTGTGGCCCCCACATGACGGCGCCTATCCCCACCCACAGTCACACGACAGGGTGCCACTACAAAGCCTAAACCGGGGATAGAGCCCTGTATTGTCTCCCGACCACAGAGATGGGGCTGAATGCTCTGTGCTTACACACCTGAAAAACCAGTTCCTTTCACTTTGCCATCCTAGCCTCTCGTGAAATTGTACTCAAAAAAGAAAGCGATGGCAAAAGAAAGCTACAGTACGCGTTCTTGTTATCCCTATGACAAGCAACTTAGAGCAACAGCACTGCCAACTACCAGGCTAGCCAATCTTCACCCCAGCCCCCGGGAAGTTCTGATAAGGATGTAGGGGAGTGAGTCACCTGACCAGTGCACCACCCAGCTGGGGGCAGGGCCGCCGGCGGCTGCAGGGCCACACTTGTGGGAGGTGGACAACATGCGTGGCCACTGCAGGGGGAGGAAAATCTAGAGTCTGCAGCAGAAGGAAAGTGGCTGGGGCGTCCAGGGCTCTTCCCCGCTGAGCTGGTGGACAGAGGAACTCCCGGGCATGTAAGGGAGGGTGCTGAGGGCCGGGCCCTGGTGTCTCCTGGCCCCGAGTGGAAGGTGAGGCTTTGCCAAGTGCAGCAGGTGGGCTAATGAGCCTGATGGTGGAGGGACTTACAGGACCAGACCAGGGTGCGAGAAGAGGTGTGAGGTGGCTGTGTCGCAAAGGCCAGCATCTGAAGTGGGGGAAGGTGGAGCAGTGGAGGCTGCCCAGCAGGCCCCTGGGTCTGGGTGGACACTGCATACGAGGGTGCAGTGGGCCTCATGCCACCAACCGCACCCCATGGAGGCAGAGGGGCCACAGTCCTGGAGGGTGGGGGGCTTTGCAGATTCAGTGATGCATCAGGGCAGGGCGAGGACCATTTCTTGGCTGGGGCTGTGGCAAATGACCTCACCTCCCCCACCTCAACTCCTCAGAGCACGCCCTCGGACATCTCATGGCTGGGTTCACAGGGAAGCCTTCAGAGGGGAAGATGCCCGATCGTGTGAGGACTTGCCAACTTCTGGTGTCAGAGCTCGGGCCCTGGAGGTCAGGTCACAGCCAGCAGCACTCAGTCCAGGCATGGGAACGGGGGCACAGGATGGGCACAAAGGTGGAGAGCCCCATCTCCCTGACGCTCCTACAGAATCCCCGAACCAGTGCACCCACCCAGCAGAGGGCAGGGCTGGACATTCAACGGGGTGAGGCCAAGGGCTGGGGTTACAGCTGTTCGCCAGGGGATGACGAAGGGCATGTGCCAGCTGCCTCGGGGGCACCAGACAGTTGGCACTGCACAGTGGGTGGGTTCGGTGGGTGTTGAGGCCTGGAAGGTGTGTCCGGGACGGGCAGGGGGTGCAGGCTATGGCTGGCTGAGTGGTGCTGGGGTTTGGGGGAGGAAGCTGGTGTTTCCTGCCTCTGCAGGGAGGTTCACATTGCTTTGTCCCCTCAACAAAGCCAGGCTCTCGTGACAACGGGGCACAACCTGGACAGATCTGAGGAGCTGAACACCTCCAGCTTCCACAGGGCTCAGCCAGGACCTGGGCCCAACAGCACTGCCTCCCAGATGGGGCCACCACCCCACATCAGCACAAGACCTCCTCCCAGGGTGCCCCCCACAGCCCAGGGTCCAGGCCCCAGGCCAACACCCAGAGGGGTTGGCACTGTCCACAGCCCCTCTCCAACCCCTGCCCCCACCCCAACCGGCCCCACGGTCCCCTCCAGGGCAGGGTTTCCAGAATCCACCTGTCCTTAGTGTGTTCACTGTCCTTTGGCAGCCCCGAATCTTTGTACCTGTTTCCTGTCCCCTCCTTGTGTCCAGGTAGCATCCCCAGGGCCCTCGCCTCCAGCACAAATTCCAGCCTGCAGAAACCTTGTCAGCTCAGGGGGCCACGGTGCAGGGCACGCCCAAGGGAGGGAAGCTGGGGCTGCCCTGGGGTGCCTTTCTGTGCAGCTGGAGTAGTTCTGTATCCTATGAAGAAACTGATACAGAACAGCACTCCTCTGAAAAATTAGCAACCTCATCTACACAGAGACTGGACTGGAGAAGCCCCAGCAGGTGCAGCAATCCCGGAAGTGAGAGTCAGAGCTGTGGACGTCACCCCTGCTGTGGCCCAAACAGTGAACTGGGGCCGCTAGCCCCCAGAAAGGGTGAAAAGCCCCAACACCCAGAAGATGAGACCCTAGAGCTTCCCTGGCCACCCCAGCAGCCCTCCCCATCCCAGGAAGCAGACAGGCGCATGGGAAAATCAAGGACGGCACTCAGCCAGACAGGCAAACAACTGTGGCAAACCAGTGCCAGCAGAACCCAGAAACGCAGAGCAAATGAAATGGTAAAAATCACTATCAACCCCTAAGGCTATCTGTGCAGAAAGGGTCCATACAGTGGGTGGGGACGGCCGTCCTGAGGCCCGCTGGCCAGGCTGGCCCTTGGCTGGCGTCTGGGAACTGGGATTTCCGAGGCGCTCCCCGAGCCCCGCCTCGCTGGGCCTGTGCTGTTTGTACAAGGTGGTTTAGGCAGAACACCCACATCCCTGCTGAGAGTCTGGAATTGTAGCACAGCCCAGGCAGAAGCTGCTCACGTGACCAGTCCCCGGGTACATCACCAGGCAGGGCATCCCCAACATCACATGCGCGGCGTCCCAGCTGCTTGCAGGGGAGTGAGGCGCGTACTGCGTGACCCCCACCCCAGGAGAAGCCTCCAAAGCTGAGCCTGGTGCCTCTGGACTCGGCCCCAGGAGCCTTTCCCTTGGCCGATTTTGCTCAGTGTCCTCTCTGTGGGAAATCACAGCCATGGGTACCACGACCTGCGTGGCCTGTGTCCTCCTGGAGAATCACCGCCCTGGTGGTCTTGGGGACCCCAACTCAGTATCACATTAGAGTTCTTAGTCATTAAAAAGTATGCTTAGTGAGAACACTGGGCAAAGGGCAGAACAGACATGCCTGGGGGCCTGTGCTGAGGCACTCGCCCAGTGCACCCCACCAGGAGCAGCCTGGGAACCAGCCCAGGGAATGAGGCACCAGCACCTGGGGAAGCCTGGGGACCCTGCCTCACAGGATTACAAAGGAAAGCTGACCACCAACTACCAAAACAGAAACAGCAAATCACTGACACAGGAATCTGCCTCTTTATTGACATGCTAAGTAACAAGACGCAGAGGCAGGTCTCATCGCAACCGACTGTGACCACAGAGGACCACAGAGGACCACAGAGGAGTGATGACAGGGAGCTGTGCTTCTACACAACTGCAGGAGGGAAGGGCGGTCGGAACAGCCTGCTGGCTTCTAGTGGTCAAATGTGCCACTCACACGATGGCATCTGCTGAAAAAGCTAAAATGTCATTTATAGGTTAGTGAACACATCCGTCTGAGAATTCCAGAGAAAAACCACAGAATGACGGAAGGGAGATCAGAAACAGAGAAGAAAACGTGCCAGAGCTAACCCAAGTCTGCAGAAAAGCCCCCGCCGTGAGGAATCCCAGCTGGGATGACCTGGTGTGCTCCCTGGGGGCAGTGGCCACAGACTCCTCTGACAATACGACAAAGGGACACACACTGCAGGGCAGGGAAAACACAGAACTTTATTTCAACAGAGTGATTAGGTTCCACCACACAACAGGGACACCATGGCATTGTTTTTTCATTTAATAAACACAAATGAATAAAAATACTTTATTTTGTCAAGAGACTGCCTCTCCTCCCTCTCCCGATCTCACAGAAGCCTCCATGCAATTGTGTGCCCCTCCAGGGCCTGCACCCACAGACCCCGTCTACTTGCACAAATGACTCTTCTTTACAGAGAGGGCTCCATCTCATTTGCCTGAGAATACTACTTAGGTACAATACCGCTCCTTTCCCCCATCTCCTTCCAAATACGAGTTCTTGCCCTGCGTTCCATTTTCTTTTTTTTTTTTTTTGGAGACGGAGTCTCACTCTGTCGCCCAGGCTAGAGTGCAGTGGCGTGATCTCAGCTCACTGCAAGCTCCGCCTCCGGGTTCACGCCATTCCCGTCTCAGTCTCCGGAGTAGCTGGGACTACAGGTTCCCGACACCATACCCGGCTAAGTTTTTGTATTTTTAGTGGAGACAAGGTTTCACCATTAGCCAGGATGGTCTCGATCTCCTGACCTCATGATCCGCCCGCCTCAGTCTCCCAAAGTGCTGGGGTTGCAGGCGTGAGCCACGGCACCCAGCCTCCAAATTTTGAATGAGTCCCTTGTGAGAAGGAAAAGAATCTGCTGTCCACAGAAGCCCAACGTGGAGCTACTTCAACCAGAAACTGTCACCCATGACACTCTGTGTGGGTTCAGTCACACAGACCACGATCCATTATGGAAGGGAGGGAGAAAAGGATCACATCAAATCTACTGTATGCCTCGCAGACCATCCCTTATTTCAAAAATAGAAATTCCTATTTAAATGCCGCCTGTGTGCAACAGGCCTAATATTTGCTTCTGCATGTGGCAGATCTGTTATTGCTTACACAGTGGCCTCCTGGCCTGTGCTGCTCAGCTGGCCCTGTTAGAGAACATGGGAATCACATCAAAATCCTAAGTCATAAAATAAGGGCTCTGTCCCCAGCCTGGGCCCAGAGGCCCACATGCCCACCTCCACAGCCCAGTCAAGTGTGGGGATAAGGCACTCCTCTGTGCTCTGAGCTACAGTCCCTTCTGACTTTTGAGTTGCAAAGAATGATTTTGTGCTAATAAATTCCCAGTGCATCCAAAATGTACAAAAACCCTAGAATTTCCAGTTTTTAGATTGGAAAAAAAAAAATTTCCGTAGATCCAGAGGAAACTTCCATTGAAACTTTAAAGACCTCACCTGCACCTGCTCTAGTAATGCACTAGTTACTAATATACAAATGTAAATCTTTGATGAGTATGGTTGGGAAAAATCTGTCTGTCCTTGTGATCAGCAATAAATTTCTTTTTTCTTTTTTTTTCTTTTTTTTGAGACTGAGTCTCGCTCTGTTGCCCAGGCTGGAGTGCAGTGGCAGGACCTCAGCTCACTGCTACCTCTGCCTCCCAGGTTCAAGAGATTCTCCTGCCTCAGCCTCCTGAGTAGCTGAAACTACAGGCGTGCACCACCACGCCCAGCTAATTTTTTGTAATTTTAGTAGACATGGGGTTTCACTGTATTAGCCAGGATGGTCTCAATCTCCTGACCTTGTGATCTACCTGCCTTGGCCTCCCAAAGTGCTGGGATTACAGGCATGAACCACCGCGCCTGGCCAATCAGTGATAAATTTCTATCTACCCCATTTCTTATTAATTCACACTTTAAAAAAGCATGTCCTGGAAGTATTTCTAAGTGTGATGGTTTGTAATACATAACAAATGAAAAAGATGTAATTAGATTATAAGAAAAGCATCTGCCTGTAAAATATGAAGGAAGAAAGGAAGTAATGGACTTCTCATGGGGCCCACAGGGAACCAGGAGGGACCCAGAAAGGGTGCCGGGCCCTTCCCCTGTGCTGCAGCTACAGGGCCCCATTTCTTCAGAAGGAGCGTTCTGGGTATTCCATCGTGCCCTGGAAGTCTGGCAGGTACAACCCCCTCAACACTCCAGGGATGGAGGGAATCCACAGGAAGCCATGAACTGCTGGTTTCAGCGGGGAGAGGTAGTGCTGACAGCTCTGATAATCTACCTGAAGCCCTTTGTGAGGAATACTGTAAAACTGCAGTAAGCTGTCAATATTCGACATTAAGTCATCATTTCAGAAGAGAAGCCTGTTTGAAGTGGGAAAGGTTTGGAAAAAAAAAGATGCTGTGGTTCTTGCAAGTCTGCCTTGTTTGGTACCAGCACAGAGTATCACTGTCACTAAGTGCTCGGGGGAGAATGCTGAGCTGCTTGGCGGTGTGTGTGCGCCTGTGCGAGGCCCGGTCTCACAGTCCCAGAGACTTCTGGACGATCTGCTTGGCAATCTTATAGAACTGCTCCCGGTCATCGCGCCACATTTTGGACGCATCCACGTTAGCTCCACTTTCGTCATTGGGCTCTGAAAGAAAAGGGAACACCCTCCATGTAAAAGGGATCTTATACATAAGCAGGCTGGCAAGGTCTCCCATTTATTTAAAACACTGGAGGGGGCTTTCAAGAGCTGTGTCCCAGAAACAAACCAGAACCCGAGAACCGCGTGGGGTCGGTCCCACCTCTAGAGTGCTGGCCACGCAGGTCTCAAAGACAGCCACTCTCATGACTCCTGCGTTCTGAGTATCGGAAGACACCAGGACAAGTTGTCATCTGTCTTGCTGTGAACATGCGACAACCACCTAAGCACAGGCCCACACGGCCTCCCACAGCAGCCCCCTGGGCCACTGCACTTCTGGCACCTGGACAAGCTACACGGGGCCCACCTACTGCTTATTTCACCTTTCTCAAGACACTCTGCAGTGTGGCTTCTCTCTCAAAGAGCGCCCTCTCAGCAAAACTGCCCCTCACAGCTCCTACCAAGACAATCCCAAGCAAATGTGCAGCCTAAGACACCAGACCCCAGGATACCTGACCCACCCCCTAGCCAGTGGCACCGGCAGTCACTGCAGAACTGCAGTTAGGAGGCACGGAGGGAGTAGCCAGGGCCTGCCGGAAGGCAGAAACGAGAGAGACCACCAGAACCGGATGACATGTGCTGAAGCAGCAGCTGTGCAGCGTGGCGGCGGCGGCGCTGCTCAGAATGCACGTGGGGACTGGTTCAGAGCAGAGTTGATGAGGATAAAACCCACAGCTGACATCTGAGGACAGCCTGAGCCACTGCCTCCCTTCCAATCTCCAATCCCCTGGCCTGGCTCCCTCCACTCAGCACATGAAGAGGGTTCTGCCTCAGCCCTCTCAGCATACACACTCGCGTCACAGGCCCTGACGTCACATCCCTCTAGACCCCACTCCACAGCACCCAAGGGCTCTGCAGAGAACAGCTGAGGGGCCTCACTCTGGCATCGACCCCTGGCCCTCTGCTGGGTCTGCTCTTTCCTCTCAGACTCGCCGCCTTCCTTTCCCACACCCTTCCTCCTGCCTGCCCTGGAAGACTCCTCCCTGCTATGCTGTCACCCTCTGCCTCATCCAGAAATGACCCCACATCTTCACTCCCATGTCTGACCCCCTTTTGTGGATGGAGGCCCCTTGTCCCACACACCTCAAACTATTCCCGAAATCCTGCTGTCTCCTGAACCCAGAGCAGCACCTCTGGTAGACAAAGAACCAGGAGTCCCAGAGCCTGTACCTTCAAGGTCTCCCAAACCCACCCCTTCCTCTTAGCCCTGGGACCACTCAGCCCTTCTCTTTTCTCTCCAGGCTACTGCAACACCATGAAGTCTCTGTTTGTCTTCCATTACACTACTGGTAACTGCTTCAAGGATGGCCCCTCAAAGGCACAGCTCACAGGACGTCACACCCCCAACTCCAATCCCCAGGGTCTGCTGGGGCTCCTCTCCCTGCAGCCTTGGCTCCAGCCAAAATGAGCTGGCAGTGCCCCCATCAAGTCAGCCACCTCCTGCCTCTGGGCCTCAGCCCAGGCTGCTTCCTTTGCCCCAAAACGTCATTCCCTCCCTCCTACCTCATCAACACCTACCTGTCCTAAACACACCCCAGACAGCCCCACCAGGAAGTGGCCCGAGAGTCCCTGCATGTGTCTGATCTCAGGGTGCATCCCACTGGCCTCTAACTGCTGGTAGGCTTGGACAGTTGCCTAGAATGTAGGAACACAGAGTTGGGGTCTTTGTCACACAAAGCTTTACACCCCCAGTCCAGTGTGTGGCATGTAGCAGGTCCTCAATCAACACCTACTGAGGGAAAAAGACGATCAAGGACCAGAGACCAGTTAACTATGGCCGACAATACAACATACGACACCAGGCTGTGCTAGAAGGTATGCTTACAATTGGAAGAGTGTATGCAGATAACATTAAATGGCAATAGCATGTGTAAACTAACTGCAAACGAGTAAAAGTACATTATAAAGACAGGATGACGCAAGGCAGGAGAACACCTGCAGCCTGGGTGTCCACAGCAGCTCCTGCCAGGAGGCTCAGGCCTTACCTGCCAGCATGCTCACCACCGACAGCAGGATCTTCTCCACGCTCTGCACAGGACTCCACCGCTCCGCGCTGCTCTCGTAGCCCATTGGGTCGTCGCCTGGCGCGTGGAGGATGGAAATGCAGACTCTCCCATCAGGGTAGACTGCAAGGGTCAGAGGCAGCCAGGTGAGCCCAGGAATGGTGCCCAAGGCATCGCCGCGCTTGGGCAGGCTCCACAGATAACGAGAACAAGGATTGCAGACACAGCAACCAAGCTGTTTGCACAGCTGGGGCATAGCCTGGGGCCCTGAGTGTCACGCTTCATGTCTGCAGGAATCCTGGTGGGGCCTGCTCACTCACTGACAGGCTCCAGGCTGACCCAGCCAGTTCTAATCAGCTGTAGTAGTCTAATCCACTTTCATATGAATTTTTTTCAGGCAATACATACAAAAAGAGTAAATGAAAGGTTATCTGGCAAATATTTTATCAAAATATCTGATGTGATTAGGATTATGTACAATACTTTTCAGAGCTAGCTCCTTAGATATTTCTAATTCTACCATTAAATCCCTGAACTGGCCTGTGTAAAATATATGTTCACATGGCTACGATAAAGGCAACTGGAATTACTTAAATATCTACAAAAAGAAAGGCACCAGGATTTCTCTTGGTAGCTTACTCTAATAATAAGTAAATTATCATCAGTACAACCTGGAATGTAGGTCGGTGTGTCTAAATCAAATCCCTTTCCACCAAATATCATCATTAAAAAGATACACAAGGTCTGATAAAGAGAAATAAATTTTCAATTCACAGCATGTAATCAGTCCTCTTCTACATATAATTGAGAGGAATTATCAGATGGCTCCGTATATACTCAGATATCCAGTAATCCATCTAGATAGACTCAACTGTAAAATTATAAAGCCATTAAAGTTATAATAATAGAAACAGCAATTTTAAAATACATTTATTTAACTCACCTGAATTAATGAGTTCTGAATTTCATGAAAATTTACAAATGTTAACGGTCATCATTTACCTTCAAACAGTCTTGTCTTTCATACCTGGTCCTATGTGTTTCCACTCATCCATTGTTTCAGTGGTGAACGTTCAGCAGTGAACGCTCTCTACTATCCAGGAACTGAACCACAACTTCTCATTCAAGAAGAGTGGAAGAAACTAGAGGCATATTTGCCCTGGACATCAGGCTGTCCACCTAAGATCCACATCCACAAAATCAGGAAGTTTCCCACTTCTGTGTTGCCTTCTCCAGGAGTTGGTCCCATAGGGTGATACTGCATCCACAGAAGCACCAAAAGCACCTGTGTCCCTGCCACAGCCCCTCCTTCACCAAGTCTCAGCAGTGCCACATCCTAAACCTCTCGTGGATCCACCCACATCTCTTTATCTTTAGTGCCCACATTTAGTTCCCAAGTTGCCGGTGTCTCTACCCTAGACCACTATGGCCGAGGGCCTGCCTGGCTTCCTGCCACCTGTCCTTTGCACTGTACCCAGAGCCAGCCGTCAGAAATCATTCCAGTCATGCCACTCCCTTGGAGTCTTTCAATGGAGTTCCGCCACTCCCAGGAGAAAATATCAAAACCTTCAGTATTGACCAAAAGGCCTGAGGTAGTTTGGCCCCGGCCTTCCTCTCCCGTCACTTCCTGCGCTGGGCCTTTGCACATGTGAAGGGCCACTCCTCCCCGAATCACTCAGGTAACTCCTGCTTCACTCCCTACAGATGGTCCATCCAACCACCACCTCTTTAAGGTGCTGCCTGGAACCTCCTGATGTGACTTTGCGTTTTGTTTGTGTGATTCACCTATCAATGTCCATCCCTGTCCTTGGAATATAAGCTCCTGAAGGTCTATTATTATTTGCTCACCACTGTATAGCAGCAACTTTCAGTAAATGTGTTGAATTGCTTTTATTTACTGACTGTCTAATTTTTATGATATTGGTAGACCTACAGTTCTCAAAGATAATTTTTAAAAAATCAAAATAATCCAATTACACTAAGGCAAAAATTTAAAACTATATTATCTAAGCATTAAAACTAATTACCAGAACATTGAAAATAATAATCAGACAACCTGTAGTACAGTCACATAATGTAATCAGTTTATTGGTCATATTTGTTGCTAATGCCATGTCACAGGTATTGTTCTGAATAATATATGTATCCTCAATACAATCTTAGTATTTTAATTACCTACAATCCTCTTCATAGTTGCGTTTTACAGCTAACCAACTTGAAACTGACTACTTCAATTACTCTTACATATCAATTATATTTTTTAACTTTTTATTATGGAGAATTCCAAAAACACACTCAAGTAGACAGCGTATGATGAACCTCCATGTTATCATCTAACTCGGGCTCATGGCCAGTCTCCCTGAAGAAGGCACGCTTCTGAGCATCTCCTGTGCACACAAGACTGAAGTAGCTTTGAGATAAGAAAAGAAGTACCGAATGGTCTCTCTCAGGCGGCCGCCTACTACCTATGTGTACCAATATCTGCAGTAAATGAGAAGTCCTAAACGAGGGTTAGGACAGCAAGTCTAACAGCAGACGGCATTTCCACCAGGGAAGTGGCCGGGGGTGGGGGGGCAGTCCTGAAAACCCCTATGGCAAGGATGTAAAAGGAATGTAAAAGGAAAAAATAAAAACTACAGCTGTTCAGGAATTCCAATTCCTACTACTGGACACATTTTCAAGTAAGCTACAGTACAATTCACTTAAATGACCTTATTTTTTTCCTCCTTTTAAAATTAATATATATTAATTTTAGGGCAAAAAAAGATTTACAAAAAGGAAAAAAAATTTCAATCCGAAAAAAGAATCACTTTTAACATTTTTGTGCTTACTTTTCCAGTTATATATTTACATGTGAATTTATTTTTCAAGAGGAAATTATAACAGTCCTACTGCTTTTCCCAGTCAATATAACACAAATATTACTTTGTATCACTGATTCTTATTTTAGATCATTTTAAAAATCTACATCACATTCTAACATATATGATATGGTCTGGCTGTGTCCCCACCCAAATCTCATCTTGAATTGTAGCTCCCACAATTCCCACGTCATGGGAGGGACCCGGTGGGAAGTACTGAATCATGGAGGCACATCTTTCCCATGCTGTTCTCATGATAGTGTATAGGTCTCACGAGATCTGATGGTTCTGTAAAGGGCAAGTTCCCCTGCACACACTCTCTTGCCTGCTGCCACTAAGATGTGCCTTTGCTTCTCCTTTGCCTTCTGCCATGATTGTGAGGTCTCCCCAGCCATGTGGAACTGTGAGTCCATTAAATCTCTTTCCTTTATAAATTACCCAGACTTGAATATGTCTTTATTAGCAGTGTGACAACAGACTAATACAATATATAACTTAATTTATCCTTGTGTTAAAAACCCAGGTTAAGTCAAAATTTTCACCATTACAAATAACACTATGACAAAGATTAGCATAACCCCTTCTGAGCACACACCAATGTGTAAAACTTCCTCCCCAGTGAAGTAGGTGGCTGGGTCAAGTGGCATCCAGTTTTAGGTGCCTGTTGTCTTTTATCTATATTAAACTGACCTTCAAAATTGAAATCATGTGCTTAATACCACCATGCTTACTTGGCTGAATTTCAAAACATAAGAAGTGTTTTCTAAAGATCTACATCATAGACATATAGAATATACCACATTTCAGGTGGCTGATAATATTATCTCCGTACGTATCCTGGTACCACAAAAACTACTTCCAAAAGCACTTACTGTTGGGATGAAACATCTCACAGGTAAATCTCATCTTTGGGGGACTTAACGGGTAATCAAGTGGGAAACTCAAGATGGCAGGAAAAACGCCAAACTCAAAGCAGGTGTCTTCTGGGCCCCTAGAAGATATAAAATACGTAGACTGAACTTCGAAGTACATTTTTCAACGTCGAACACAATTGACAAATGGGTTAAGAACATTTTTACCACTTTAAAAATGCACATGAGGCCGGGTGCGGTGGCTCACGCCTGTAATCCCAGCACTTTGGGAGGCCGAGACGGGCAGATCATCTGAGGTCAGGAGTTCGAGACCAGCCTGGCCAACATGGTGAAACCCTGTCTCTACTAAAAATATAAAAATTCGCTGGGTGTAGTGGCACATGCCTGTAATCCCAGCTACTTGGGAGGCTGAGGCAGGACAATCATCTGAGCCCGGGAGGTGGAGGTTGCAGTGAGCCAAGATCTTGCCACTGCACTCAAGCCTGGGTGACAGAGCGAGACTCTGTCTCAAAAAATAAGCAAAAATAAAAATAAATAATAAAAATGCACACGAAAATATTATCTAAGTAACAATGAATTGGTACTTTTTTCTCAATGGAAAGCAATGTCTCATTCTCCTGTTTCAATCTGGTCTAAATCTTAGGTACAAGTACAAAGACTGAATTCCAGGCAGTTTTCACATTTATAAAGGTTAAGAGTCAAGCAGCAGAACCTCTTGATAAGAAGGGGATCAGAGAAAAGAACTAATGTCAATGCTCTAAGATCTGGGATTTTTTTCTGCAGATGTTGTACAATCACATTTTAGGATAAGGGTATGAATTATGGCACAGGGTATGAATTATGGCACAGGGTATAGCAAGATTCCATTGTATTTCAACAGATGAGGGGCTAAGGGTTGTATTTCAAAGGTGATTTTTAATTTTTAAACGTGCCCAAGAAGGCATCTTTGCAACCTTCAAGAAGCAGATGAGGAGCACATGTGATCACTGCTGCATGCTCAGTGAAAGGCTAGGCACACAGGTACCACCACTCCAGGCTGCACCTGCAGGCCCACGTGCTGTGCCTCATCCCACTGATGCAACATTGAAGCAACTCCCCGTCATGGACACAGACACAGGCACGTGAGTCTCCCTGGACCTATACTTTCCTCACGTGTAAATGGAAGAAACAGATGAAACCATTTCAGAAATCCTGCTTAAGGTTTAAAACCCAACAAGTATAAATTAACACTATCTTGACCAACAGTTAAAGGCATGATGGCCCCAGGAGAGGAAGAGTGTCAGCCACCATGTCTGTACCTTCACACCAGAGACAAACTCCTCTTCTCCTACAAATCACATTAATAAAACACACATTCGAGGAGTTCTAAAAGATCTTGCACCATCTTTCTTTGATAAGAAAGCAGGACCGCTGAATGACAGTGACAGACACTGAAACAGTGGAAACTGCATTGGGTGTGACTCATCAGATCAATAAATAAGTCAGTAAATCCGTTCTACTTCTATGAACTGAAAGAAGAAGTCCCTTCATAGACAGCTCTGCTCCTCTAACAATAAAGGCTAAGGCAGAAAGAACAGTTGCGCAGCGGCCAAGGCATGGATGAGCAGAGGACAGTCCACACCAGACCTACTGCCTTCAGAAAGAATCCAGGATATGGCACAGGAAAAAAATAATTTTAAAAAATATACATTTTTAATCTTCAGTTAAAAAATAGATTTCTTAAAAGTAAAAATTTGTTTTAAAAATCTTAAAATTATCTTGGTTCAGTGAAATTAATAACAACAGATTTGGAAATATTTATCTCTACGATTAAAGGAAAAAGACAAAAATCAAAAAGAAACTGAAGGAAGAGCTTTAGCTTTCACCTGGAGGCGGCACTCAGGGCTGTCGGCAGCAACAGCAGATGCCAACACGGCTCATGGCCCTGGCGGGGCTGATCTGCGGGCAACAGTCAGAAGAGAACAAAGCAGTGATTGCTTCATGGAGACAAGATTTTTCAATCTAAAAGACAAATTTTGATTCTGAAAACTGTCTTTGCTACCTTTTCGGAAGAAGATAGTGAATATGGCCACTTTGTTTTGGGGAGCCGGGGTGGGAGTGGGGGGTTACTATGTGACAGTCCCCAGGGCCTCAGCATGACCAGCACAGGGAACGCCACCGAGGGCGGAACGAGCATGAGCTCTTGCTACTGGTAAAACAGCCACGCTGGAGAGGGCAGTGTCCGGATGAGTACCCCCCCACCCCGGCCCACACTGGCACCCAGCGCCCGGCAGCCTGGGGACGCCTCAAGCCTAGGTTACTCTGCTCCCCCTGCAATGGCCTCAACAAACACATTCCTGAAGCCCCACCTTCTCAACACAGGATGGGCACACCCCGTGTATCAGAGTGATGCGTGGCCACCCTGAGCCTCCTGTCCAGTACAAGAGCTCATAGCAAACGATAACCGCCACCCATTCACTCTCCACATGCCCTCTGATGAAAGGGCACCAAGGATTGTGGTTTTCATTTTACAGTCAAGCAAGGCTGGAAAATCCAAGGATGAAATGACTTAGTCAAGGTCCTAGATCAATTTAGTATTAGAGTTAAGAGAACACAGTTCAAACTGCGAAATCAGAAGTCAGGCACATAAAGATACTATCTTTAAAAGTAACACTGTTCATATGTCAGGAATGCTTGCCAGCACTCAATATTTCTGGCACCTCTGAGTCTAGAATAAGAAAAAATGTCTGGGTAGTGTTTTTGGAATGAGCCAAATGGTATTTGCTCAATACTTTGATAACAGTTCTTTGTTTCTCATAATAGGGCTTTCTTTTAAAAAAAATTTTTTTAATCCACCGGGTCGTTCCTAGCCTCAGAAGCATGACCAAACATTTCCTGAAGTGCGCCCACATCTTAAATATCAAAGTTATTTGCAAATGCTCCGGTTTACTACTGGTTTGAAACTGGGGTTTCTTTCTCTTTTCTAGAACGCCTGGCGCCCAGACAGGAGGGCAGGTGGGCAGTGGTGTGCAGCAGCATGCCTGACCCTATGGAACATGCCTTCCAGGCAACTCCCGAGCCAGGAGTGGGAGACGCCACAGTGCTGTTTTTGGACAAGTTTTATTGCCATAATCCCAGACAACCTCACTTCTCTTTCACCGAAGATGGCCTCACCTGGGAATCTTCAAAAGAAACAACAAGAACAAGGAGGACGCAAATATATCCAAAGCAAATGTAAATTTTTCAAAGCCTGCAAATTATGCTGTCTTATTGATTGAAATCATGACCTAAACTGTTTTGGAGCTGAGCTAAGGACAAGCATTAGATTAAGCATCATAACGACCCTGCACTCTACACAGGAGGCACGCTTGCAACAGCTCAGACTGGTTTGCTGTCTTGTGGGTGATTTTAGATACAAAAGCAAATATTGAAAACACCCACGGCCTACTCCTAACTGACTAGCAATTCTCCCTCCTCACAAAGGACAACTGCCTTGTCACTGTCCTCCCCCAGAGCTGTGACCATTCCTCAGCAACAGTGTGGGTCACTTATAATGCCAGTGAAAAGCGAAGATCAGCCTCTTCTGTCTTTCCACACTCAACTCAAGGGAGAGATTGTTCTTCTTTGCATTGCCTTTCTAACACTTTTTACTTTCTAGATAACAGAAGCGGCAGGCAGGTCAGAGTGCCTTATGGAGCACCCAGGGCAAGTGGGTGCCCTGAGCTTCGCCAGCAAGCGGTGCTCCAGGAACTGGTGTGCTCGCCACTTCAGCTGCATGCAGGTGCTGGGAAAGCCGACTGCTTTTGCTGCTGTTCTCTTTATCAAGTTTGTCACAGCACATAGACAAAAAGTCTCCAACGCACATGTGATAAAGAATTAAAATCACAGAGAATGCAAACTCATCCATCAGTACTTAAAACCTGAAGTGGATGACTAAGGGACGATGGCCCTCCAAAAGCTGGAGCCAGCTGAGCTGGAGACGGGAAGGGCAAACTGCTTCACAGGCACCCTCCACTCTGGGGGAAGGATCCGCACCTCCCTTACACTACAGAATCGACAGAGGGCACCCAGCAGGAAGGGCATGAGGGCGCCTGGCATCTGAGCTTGGGTGCGTCTCCTTCCTTCAGTCCCTGCTCTGCAGTTCAGCAAAAGCTTCTTGCCGATGTTCCCACCCCACTAATGCCTGGGACAGCAGGACCAAGGTGGGCTGCACACACAGCCCCCGCACTGGGCACTTTAAACGCCCTAGGACGCCGGCTCTGCTATGCCAGGTTGTGCTTGTTGCTGTGCCAGGCAGTGAGGAGTTAAACAGAAACTGATCCCAATACCCTCGTAGTTAGAGGACGAGGCTGTAAGAAGCCATGATTTGGGGGAAGTGCCTTCCTGCACTTTCCTCAAGCACTTGGTCTCCACCAGGATGACATATTTGACCCTCACCCCCACAGCAGGGCCCTGGCTCTGGTCTAAACCCAGAGATCCCCTGTGTTTCCTTTCTGTTTTGTGGTGTTCTAGGCACTCCAGGCGATGCTCAGATAGATAACCAATGCTAAGAACTGCTGGGAAGAAAAGGGGGAACATTTCCGTTTTATGAAATCGTAGTGGGGCAAATAGAGCTTTTGCTCCATCTAATTATTTTCATAGTTAAACCTGCCCAAAAGGCCGCTACAGCCACACCCTAATTATTTTTTGCAATATAGATGTTTCTTAAAATTTTTAAATCCAATATATTTGAACTATAAAGCGTACTAAAAAAGTTCAACAATTATAAGAACTTTACAGTATATTCTAACATAGACAATCACTTTTACAACATAAACTTTGACCTTATTTAACTAGGAAAATAAGTTAGCCTGGCGTGGTGGCGGGCGCCTGTAGTCCCAGCTACTCGGAGAGGCTGAGGCAGGAGAATGGCGTGAACCCGGGGAGGCGGAGCTTGCAGTGAGCCGAGATTGTGCCACTGCACTCCAGCCTGGGCGACAGAGCGAGACTCCGTCTCAAAAAAAAAAAAAAAGGAAATATAAGAATGTTGGAAAGTATTCAAATACAGAAGTATATAAAATAAAAAGCAAATACCTCCCTCACTCCCCCTCCCAAAATCACCTCCTTGAGGTAACCAGAGTTAAGTTTGGTTATTGTTCCAGCTTTTCTCTGTGTGTGTATAAATTCACATACTCTGATCTACAATACTGGATTTCTAAAAATTCAAATGTATCATGGCATTGCTGAGAATTTTAAAACAACTAAATAAATGGAGAGACAGTCCATGTTCATGGATTAGAGCACCTCAGTATTGACAGGATGGCAATATCCCTCAAACTTATCTAAAGATTCAGTGTAGTCTCAATCAAAATCCCACCAAGCATTTTGTAGAAATTGACAAGCTGACCCTAAAATGTAACGGAAATGCAATGGCCCAGTAAACAATCTTGAAAAAGAACAAAGTTGGCAGACTTAAATTTCCCAATTTTAAAACTTACCATGAAGCTACAGTAATCATGACAGTGTAGTAATGGCCTAAGGAGAGGTATTGATCAATGGAATGCAATTCAGAGTCCAAAAATAAATCCTTGCATTTATAGTCAACTGATTTTTGACAAAGGTGCCAAAATTATGCAATGGGGAAAGAACTGTCTTTTCAACAAATGGTGCTGAGACAACTGGATAACCACATACAAAAGAATGAAACAGACTCCCACCTAACTCCATACATGACACTAACTCAAAATAGATCAAAGGCCTAAATGTAAAAGTGAAAAAACACAAAACTTCTACAAGAAAACATAAGAGAAAATCTTTGTAACCTTGGGTTATATACAACACCAAAAGCATGCTCTATATAAGAAAAAAAATGCAAAATCGCACTTCATCAAAATTAACAACTTTTTAGTTTCAAAAGACTCTATTAAGAAAACAAAATGGAGAGTTGCAGATTGGAAGAAAATATTTAAAAACCCTATGTCTAATGAAGGACTTGTATCAAAATATATTTAAAAAACTCTTATGTCCCACCAACAAGAAAACAACCTAATATAAAAATGGGGAAAAGTCCTGAAGTTCACCAAAGAAGATACACGAATGGCCAATAAGCCCATTAAGAAATGCTCAACATCATTAGTCATCAAGGAAATCCAAGTCAAATCTGTAAGGAGACCCCACTTTACACCCACAAGAACAGCTGTTATCAGACAACAGCAGTGTTGGTGTGGAAGTGGAGAAACTGGAATGCTCATACACTGCTGGTGGGAATGCAAAATGGTGAGCTACTCTAGGAAGATAGTCTGACAGTTTCTTAAAACATTAAATGCAAATTTACTCCACACCCCAGCAATTCCACACCTATCTGGTCTAGAGAAATGAACTCCATGTCCACACAGACAGTGTGACATGACAAGTGTTTACAGCAGCATTGCTCAAAAGAGCCCAAAAGTAGGAAGCCCAAATGTCCATCAACTGGGAAATGGAAAAGGAAGGAGCTGCTGATACATGGTGTAACATGGATGAATCGCAAACATGTTCTGCCAAGTACAAGGAGCCAGGCACAGATGATGAGACAATGTATGATTCCACACATAGGAAAAGTCAGAAAAGGAAATCTATAGTCAGAGGAAAGAGTAGGGATTGCCTGTGGGTTGGAATGGAAACGGACTGCAAATAGCCGTAAGACTCTTTTTGGAAATGTTCTAAAACTGGATTGCGGTGATGAGTACAAAACTCTAGAAATTTACTAAAACCACTAACTTTTATACTTAATGCAGGTAAAACTTACAGTATGTAAATTATCTCAATAAAGCTGTTTAGGCTGGGTGCCTTGGCTCCTGCCTGTAATCCCAGCACTTTGGGAGGCTGAGGCAGAAGGATTGCTTGAGGCCAGGAGTTCGAGACCAGCCTGGGAAACAGAGCAAGACCCCATCTCTACAAAGCATTTTAAAAACTAGCTGGGCGCAGTGGTGTGCACCTGTGGTCCCAGCTACTTGTGGGGCTGAGGTGGGAGGATTGTTTGAGCCTGGGAGTTTGAGGCTGCAGTGAGCTGTGATCAGGCCACTGCACTTCAGCCTGGGTGACAGAACTAGACCATGTCTCCATAAGAAAGGGAGGGGCGGGGAGGGAAGAAAGGAGGGGAGAAAGGAAGGGAGAGAGGAGAGAGGAGAGGAGAGGAAGGAAGGACGGACAGACGGTTCCGGACCTATTATTCTAGAATCTGCCTTTTCCATTTATATTGTGTACATCTTTCCACGCCAGGATAAAAATTCCACCTGAAGTGTTTTACAGCTACGTGGCATTACTCTATATAGATGCTCCATAAATTATGTGGAACAGTGATGCTTCCTTTTTTATTATTACTGCAATGAATGTGGCAATAACTTCTTCATATAGGGATCTTTGTAACACTTTTGTTGAAGAAACTGCTATGGTGAGATTACATACAATACAAATTATAAACACCTATTTTATTATCTCAGGTTTATTTTAGCAAGGCATAATACTGGCAAGAGATGCTCTGTGACAGGCTTCAGTCAACAAGAAACCTGGACATAAAGGGAGGCTGCTGTGCCCCTGACACTTGCCCCCAGTGTGAGAAGGGCTCCTGGTAGAAGAAGTGGCAGCCTGGGAACCCTCAAGCTGGCTGCCGTGAGCCAGCTGGAGAACCTGAGAGCATCCATCCACCAACTGGGCCCCAAACACATCATTCAGTAAAGGAAGGTCCTTCTTATTTCACCACAGCCTCTAGAACCACTGGTCTGGGGAGGTGACAGCAGTCAGGCATGAACCAGACAAGAAGGTCACCAAGCCAGCTGATTTAGGAATGCTGGGGCAGGACACAGAGGACAGCAAGGGCCAAGGGATTCCACGTCTTGTCCGGCCACTGGGGATGAACAGCTATCAAGGGTTCCTTCTGTCCTACATAAGTGCATCAATGAAAGAGGGCATCCACCCTCTCTGCAGCTACACCCCCGTCACCGTGGCTTAGTGGCAATGGGGTCACAGGCCATGGACCCTAGAGCTGGGTAAGACCTGTAACCATGTGTCTAGAAGATGCTGATAAACCTCTCTGTTTTGATCCAAGTAAGTCGAAGAGAGGCAAAGTGACTGGGCCAAGAGCAGCAGGCCATGCTAGCAACCACAGCCACGGTGGCCACATCCCCTGGTGTGCCGCCATCCCAGCCACACTCGATTTGATCCCAGGCTCAGACTCCACCTGTTCTTCCAAGGTAAAGATTTCAGTGCATCTTTGACATGTCTGCAGCCTCAGACAAGGGCCCTAATATATAAAAGGCACTTAGTATTTGTTGCTTAGATATCTAAAACGACATTTTCTTCACCGGCCCTTAAGGCAATCACAACAGCAAAAACCAACAGCCATTCGACTTCCGTGAGGCAAGCCCGGGTTTTAGAAATACTAGGGTAGAGAGGCGGCCCTGGAAGCCATCAAAGAATAAAGAGAAAAAGACGAAACTTATCACCAAGGAGCAAAGACTTAGCCAGATGTCTGCCAAAATAGCAGGGTGAGACAAATCTATGGGAGGACAGTTAATTCCCTAATAGTCGTTCTAAGTGCACTTGTAAACGGCCTCTTGTTTGTGAAGGGTCTGGAACAGAACCAAAACCCACAAACTCACCAGGATCTTCAAGCAGGGGAATTCCAAACTAATGCAAAAAGCCTTGTTCAAACACAAAAGTGCTCTACCTAAAAATAGTTCTAATTACTTTTTAAGACAGGTTTTCAAAATATTGGTTTAATTTTATACTGTTTATTTAAAATTCGTAATAGTTACCCTAATCAATTTTTAACAATGAACATTTTTTTAAAACCACACTGGACGGCTCAAGTGTTCCTTTAATGAGCTTCCAAATAGGCCTACTGAGGAGCCAACATCCCCCAAATACTGCAGACCCGACAGGCGCCTTCAACCTCTACACATAAGACAGGCCTCCCGCCACTCTGCCCTGCTGGCATGAGTGCAGGTGCGCCTGCGTTAACACATGAAACAAGCAGGTTACACATCAGTTCATGTATATGATCTCCTGCTTCTACAGAAATAAAAAGAGCTGCCCCAATATAAGTACACAGCCCCACAGTCCACTAATGAGGACAGCCCAGACTGTGGGACTCGCCATCCATCTCATAACTGCCTTGGGGGCCACATTACACACAAACACAGATTCCAGAAACCTTCGGACACAGAAAAAACGTGTGCCATAGGCCCAAGCAATTAGGATATTACAAATGATCAGGAAATGGCAGGCGTGCTGTACCATCTGAATAGCGTTTGATGATTTTTTTAAAAACATTTTGTTTATCCAAAATACTAATTTTCATATCAATTTAACCTCCACAGACAACACTTAGCTGCAATCTGTTTCACAGACCAACCCATAGAACATTAAGAATTAATGTGATCCAAGCAACTGGCAAATTCCAAAAGCATAATGAAGTTTAAGGTCACATCAAGCCAGAGCTCACACTTCTTTCACGGCCCTCACTTTTCCGGTCCTTGCCCTCTAGAGCACTTCTCAATGCAACAAAATCCAACCCGAGACCTTGCTGCAAATTAAAAGACCTCACTAATGAGAAAACAGACTGGGCTTGGCGCGGTGGCTCACACCTGTTATCCCAGCACTTTGGGAGGCCAAGGCAGGCGGAACACCTGAGGTCAGGAGTTGGAGACCAGCCTGGCCAACATGGGGAAACCCTGTCTCTACTAAAAATACGAAAATTAGCCGGGCACGGTGGCAGGTACCTGTAATCCCAGCTACTAGGGAGGCTGTGGAAGAATCGCTTGAACCCAAGGGGCAGAAGTGGCAGTGAGCCAAGGTCATGCCACTGCACTCCAGCCTGGGCAACAAGAGCGAAACTCCATCTCAAAAAAAAAAAAAAAAAGAAAAAGAAAGAAAATGAAAAGAAAGAAAACAGAGACTGATTACAAATTTCAACTTCCTGGCCGGGCACGGTGGCTCATGCCTGTAATCCCAGCACTTTGGGAGGCCGAGGCAGGGGGATCACATGAGGTCAGGAGTTCAAGAACAAATTTCGACTTCCTAAATTTTATTTAACCTCACTTTGCTGAAAATACACTAAGAATGGCCAAAAACTGCACATCTAAGGTAGAAAGAAGAAAAAGCAAAGTGAGTCAAGGCCACAGAACACTCTAAAATCAGGGGTCCATGTGTTTCTCTTTCCAAGCAACGTCACCCTAAGTGTAATGCCATGAATCCCAGAACCACACTGCTCACTTACTAAGCCATGTCTTGGGTCAGAAAGAATGCAAGGCCAACAAGCCCAGACAAGGCAACAGAAAAAGGAGAAGCAGCACAGGAAGATACGAAGTGGGAGGAAAGGAGAAGAAAAAGAAGTCCTGGCCCAAAGCAGGGCAGGCGAGGCTGCGCTAACATGCCTGGCATGGTCAGACACATCTTTGAGGACCCTTTTCTCATTAAAATTTCAGACCTGTAGGGACTACTTTTGGAAGCCAAAGCCACCTACACCATTTGAGGTTATTTTAACCACGATCATACAACATTCCAAAATTACCACCTTAAAACTCTCAAATATATAATACAGATATTACATAATTATAACTAAACCTTTGATTGGCTCTAAGGAAACACTCGGTTCTTTTGGATCAACACTCAGGTTCTCTGCTTTCAGACCAGCAGCCTAGACGAGAGCTGGGCATTACTGGAGAACTTAGTCTTTTTTCCAGCTGATGCTTTTGGGCATAGTCACACTGGCTGATGTGATTCTTACATCTGACTCCCAGCAAAGCCCTAAAAACTAGTACAACTAAGATTAACTTACATGATCAATGCCTCCCATTCAAAAAAATTCTCTTCATTCATGGGGCCTGTAGGGTGAGAAAAAATTTCACAACATTTTAACTTTTAAGGAACTTTGGCAATTAAAAGTAAATTATAAGGAAGTTAACTTTGGTACCTTACCTGCTACAATTCCTTCCGGAGGATTCAGTGTTAATTCTATAAAATTAATAAGTAAAACCATTACCAAACAGAATAAATGTTACATTGTCATTTTCACAAAACACCTTTACAAAATATATAAGCCTATAAACCATAGAATATGCATATTAACAAGTGAAAATTCTGTTTGCCCAAAGTGAATACCTAGTACAATAACGGTTCTGATAAAGACTACACAAACAGTTTTTTGTTTTTTTTTCGAGACAGAGTCTCACTCTGTCGCCCAGGCTGAAGTGCAGTGGTGCGATCTCAGCTCACTGCAAGCTCTGCCTCCCGGGTTCATGCCATTCTCCTGCCTCAGCCTCCCAAGTAGCTGGGACTACAGGCACCCACCACCACGCCCGGCTAATTTTTTGTATTTTTAGTAAAGACAGGGTTTCACCGTGTTAGCCAGCATGGTCTAGATCTCCTGACCTCGTGATCTGCCAGCCTCGGCCTCCCAAAGTGCTGGGATTACAGGCATGAGCCACCGCGCCGGCCCAAATAGTTCTTTATACCAACAAAACATAGACTTTTCATTTTTGTTTTTACAAATGCAAAAGCAAACATAAGGGGTAAACTGGCTGGAGTGCAGTGGGCAGAGTACTGGGGAAATTAATAAAACAGTAAGCAAACATACAGAAAAAAAAAAAAATCAATGAAACCAAAAGGTGGTTCTTTGAAGAGACAGAAAATTAATAAATCCTTGCCAAATAAATATAAGGACTGAAAAAGAAATAAAACTCATTATTCACAGATGCTATATCCATATACACAGGAAAGCCCAAAAGAATCTAAAGATAATTAGTAAAAGTGAGTTTGGCACAGTTGCTGAATATAAGGTGTGTATATATATATATATATATATATATATAGAGAGAGAGAGAGAGAGAGATATAAAGAGATATATATAAAGATATATAAAGAGAGATATATATAAAGATATATATAGAGACATATATATAAAGATATATATATAAAGAGACATATATAAAGATATATATATAAAGAGACATATATATAAAGATATATATATAAAGAGATATATAAAGATATAAAGAGATATATATAAAAATATATATAAAGAGATATATAAAGAGATATATATAAAGATATATATATAAAGAGATATATATATAAAGATATATATAAAGAGATATATATATATAAAGATATATAAAAATGCAAACAATCAAGAATAGCCAAGACACTATCTTTAAAAAGAATAAACAGAGGGCCGGGCGCGGTGGCTCACACCTGTAATCCCAGCATTTTGGAAGGCCGAGGCGGGTGGATCACCTGAGGTCAGGAGTTCGAGACCAGCCTGGCCAACATGGCGAAACCCCGTCTCTACTAAAAATAGAAAAATTAGCCGGGCGTGGTGGCATGCACCTGTAGTCCCAGCTACTTGGGAGGCTGAGGCAGGAGAATCACTTGAACCCGGGAGGTGGAGGTTGCAGTGAGCGGAGATCATGCCACTGCACTCCAGCCTGGGCGACAGAGCAAGACTCCATCTCAAAAAAAAAAAAAAAAAAACAGAAAGCTTCATCTATGAGTTACCAAGCCTTCCTTACAGAGCTATGGAAATTAAGGCAACGGAGCACTGGCTCAAAGTTGAATTGAACAATGGGGCAGAAGAGAGAACCCAGAAGCATACCTGTGCCAACACAGACCCTGACTCGAGGGAACACAGAGCTATGGCCCAGAGGCAAAGGGCAGTCTTTTCCATGAATGATGCTCATCTCTAAGACAAAAAAAAAATCAAACTTTCCCCATCTCACACCACATATAAAAATCAAAATAGGTAAGAAGAAAAATGGAGGCAGAGTTGAACAGAGCCACTGCCAGAGTCAACACTCTGTGGTCCAAACGCCTGTGTCCCCCAAAAATTCCTATGTTGAATCCTAATGTATGTGGTATTGGGAGGTGGGGCCTTTGGGAGGAGATTAGGTCAGGAGAGCAGAACTCTCATGAATGGAGTTAGTGCCTTTGTAAGAAGAAACGAGAGATTTGCCTCTTGGCCATGTAAGGGCACAAGGAGAAGACAGTCATCTGCAAACCAGGAAGACAGCCCTCACTGGACTTCCCAGCCTCCAGGATTGGGAGCAATAAATGTTTGTTGTTTAAGCTCCCTGGTCTTTGGTATTTTTTTACAGCAGCCTGAACTGACTAAAACAGACGGCAAATAAGCACGTGAGAAAATGCTCAACAGTGTGAATCATAAGGTAATGCAAATTAAAACCACAATAAGATACACCTCAATAGCTTCAGCATTATCAATATCTTTAGTCACAAAAGAATGGCCAAAAGCAAAGACTTAATCTGCCGGCAAGTTTAGCAAGTAGATCTCTCATGCACCACTAATGGGAATGCAAAATGGTTTGGTTACCCTTTGGGAAAGAAGTTTGACCATTTCTACTAAAATTAAATATATACTGACCCTAAGACCCAGCAATTGTACTGGGTCTTATGTTGCCATAGACTTTTGTGTGAATGTTCATAGTAGCTAAATTTGTAATAGCCCCAAACTGGAAACAACCCAAATGTCCATTGATATGGTTTGGCTTTGTGTCCCCACCCAAATGTCATCTTGAATTGTAATCTCCAGGTGTTGAGGGAGGAACCTAGTGGGAGGTGACTGGATCATGGGGGCAATTTCCTCCATGCTGTTCTCATGACAGTGAGTTCTCATGAGATCTGGTGGTTTTATAAGTGTTCGAAAGTTCCTCCTTCACTCTTCTCTCTTTCTTGCCACCTTGTGAAGAAGGTGCTTGCTTTGCCTTCGGCTTCTGTCATGATAAGTTTCCTGAGGCCTCCCTAGCCATGTGGAACTGTGAGTCAATTAAACCTCTTTCCTTTATAAATTACCCAGTCTCAGGGAAGTTCTTATAGGAGTGTGAAAACAGACGAATACAGTAAATTGGTATCAGGGGTACTGCTATGAAGATAACCTGAAAATGTGGACGCAACTTCGGAACTGGGTAGCAGACAGAGGTTGGAACAGTTTGGAGGGCTTAGAAGAAGGAAGATGTGGGAAAGTCTGGAACTTCCTAGAGACTTGCTGAATGCTTTTGACCAAAATGCTGATAGTGACATGGACAATGAAGCCCAGGCTGAGGTGGTCTGAAAAAAGACATGAGGAACTTCTTGGGAACTGAAGCAAAGGTCACTCTTGCTATGTTTCAACAAAGAGAATGCTGAGATTTTGCCCCTGCCCTAGAGATCTGTGGAACTTTGAACTTGAGAGAGATGATCTGAAATTGGAACTTGTGTTTAAAAGGAAAGCAGGGAATTAAAGTTTGAAAACTTTGCAGCATGACGGTGCAATAAAAAAGAAAAACCCATTTTCTGGAGAGAAATTCAAGGCAGCTGCAGAAATTCACATAAGTAACAAGAAGCCAAATATTAATCGCCAAGACAATGGGGTAAATGTCTCCAGAGCAGCAGCCCCTTCCATCACAAGCAGGGAGGCCTAGGAGGGAAAAATGGTTTTGTGGGCCAGGCCCAGCCCCGCCGCTACTCTGTGCAGCCTTGGTACTTGGTGCCCTGTGTCCCAGCTGTTCCAGCTCCAGCCATGGCTAAAAGGGGCCAAGGTACAGCTCAGGCTGTTGCTTCAGAGGGTGCAAACCCCAAGCCTTGGCAGCTTCCACGTGGTGTTGGGCCTGTGGGTGCAAAGAATTCAGTAACTGATGTTTGGGAACCTTCACCTACATTGCAGAGGGTGTATGGAAACGCCCGGATGTCCAGACAGAAATCTGCTGCAGGGGCAGGGCCCTCATGGAGAACCTCTGCTAGGGTACTGGAGAAGGGAAATGTGGGGTTGGAGCTCCCAGAGTCTCCACTGGGGCACTGCCTAGTGGTGCTGTGAGAAGAGGACAACCATCCTCCAGACCCCAGAACAGTAGATCCACCAAGAGCTTTGCACTGTGCACCTAGAAAAGCCGAAGACACTCAATGCCCACCATGAAAGTAGCTGAAGGGGGTGGGTACAGGAGGGCTGTACCCTACAAAGCCACAGGGGTGGAGCTGCCCAAGACCATGAAAGCCACTCCCTGTATCAGTGTGCCCTGGATGTGAGACACGGGGTCACAAAGGAGACCATTTTGAGCTTTAAGATTCAATGACTGCCCAGCCGGATTTCAGACTTGCATGGGAGCCTGTAGCCCTTTGTTTTGGCCAATTTCTTCCACTGGAAATGGGAGTATTTATCCAATGCCTGTATTTCCATTGTATCTTGAAAGTAACTAACTTGCTTTTGATTTTACAGGCTGCTAGGCAGAAGGGACTTACCTTGTCACAGATGAGACTTTGGACTTGGACTTTTGAGTTAATGACGAAATGAATTAAGACTTTGGGGGCCTTGCTGGGAAGGCATGATTTGTTTTGAAATGGAATGGTTTTGAAAGGAACATGAGATTTGGGAGGGGTCGGGGGAGAAATGATATGGTTTGGCTTTGTGTCCCTACCCAAATCTCACCTTGACTTGTAATCCCCAAAGTGTTGAGCGAGGAACCTGGTAGGAGGTGACTGGATCATGGGGGCAGTTTCCCTCACGCTGTTCTCCTGATAGCAAGTTCTCAGGAGATCTGATGGTTCTATAAATGTGTGGCAAGTTCTTTCTTGGCTTGCTCTTCTCTCTCCTACCGCCTTGAGAAGGGGTCTGTTTCCCCTTCTTCCATGATTATAAATTTCCTGAGGCCTTGCCATTTATGCAGAACTGTGAGTCAACTAAACCTCTTTCCTTTAAAATTACCCAGTCTCAGGTAGTATCTTTATAGCAGTATAAGAACGGGCTAATATATCGATTAACCATTTAATGAACCCACAACCTTGTGTAGAACAAGGCCTACCCAAGGAAAAGTTATTTCACTCAAAATGCCACTAACACCTGCTGAGAAGCCCTGATCCAGGGAACAGAGGTCCTGAAGAGACCTAAGTGCTGTCACAAGGGTGTGCTGACACCCAGAAGTGAGAGGAGGCAGAGTGGCAAGGAGGGGCCAGCAAAGCAAGCCAAAGGCAAGTGCTGGCCCCAAGGGCCAAGTGCATTAAACATTTCAGGGGCAGATGGGAACTGAATGTGAATGAGGTCAAGTACCAAGCCGACTAAGACCTTGGATTTCACAAGACACACCCTGATGGTCTCCCTCTGTGTCTCTTCATGTGGAGCAGATCAGGAGAAATAACCACAGAACCTAATTTGCCAGGCTTCCTACACCCAGTCATCTAAAATCTAGTCCTATTCTTGTGTCTCGAGCCAAACCGCCTAATTATAAGAAAAAAATAACAGATTAAGGCAGACAGACTGTAAACTGCTAAGCAGGTGGGGTGCGGGAGAAACACAATGTCAGTGGGCAACTAAGTAGAGGCCTGGCAGCAGAACACACAAAAGTTTTACAAATCACTTTCGTGGGACCATGAAGAAGAGCTCGTACCAAAGAGAGCTGGCTTTATTCTTCATCTGGAGTTCCCCTTTGGCACTCCCCTGTGTGACACCCTCCCTTAGGGAGGGGAAAGGGTGGTCTAAAAACTGCAGCTCCAGACCTGCTCCTGGCGATGCAGGCTCTGCACAGAGACCTGCCCGGGTGTGCGTTGGCCTTCCCGCCAGCTTTGTTATTCAACAGTGGCCTCTACTGGTCAATAAAGAATTACAGCAAATGAGTTCAGAGGCTGGAGGGAATGGTTCTGGACACTTGATTTTTTCCATTTTGTTTTTTGCTTCCAAAGCATATACGTGCGTACACAAAATAATATACAGTTTCATGTTTACTGATAAGAAACAAGTTCAAAAAAAGAGACGAATCTTAGTATCAGGGAAATTTTCAGAGGCCATTCCTTGCCACTTAAAATGGCTTAACAAATAGCTACCACCACAAAGTGAAATATAAATTTAACCTTTGACCCAGCAATTCCATTTCTAGGAATCCATCCCACAGATAACATTGGTGAAGATAAAAGATGTATACACAGGCTATTCATTTCAGGACTATTTGTAAAAACAAAAAGAAATTAAAAAGGACTCGAGTGTCTATCAACAGAGGACTAGTCAAATTATGATACATATACCAGTGGGGTACTTTGCAGCTATAAATACCTCTACCTGCTAGTACAGAACAAACTTCAGGACATATTACATGAAAAAAAACAAGGTGGAGAAAAGTGTGTAACTAGGGCCTTTAATGAGGTAATTAAAATTAATGTGGTCATTAGGGTGGACCTTAATCCAATCTGACTAATGTCCTTTTAAGAAGAGATGAGGACACAGGCATAGAGGACAGGGCCTCAGAAGAAACCAGCCCTGCCCTATCACTGATCTTGGACTTCCAGCCTCCAGGACTATGAGGAAATACATTTCTGTTGTTTAAGCCGCGCCCAGCCTGTGTGGTAGAGCAGCCCTAGCAAACACAGTGCTGAAACAACTGCACTGCCATTTACAAATAATTTACAAATAAACCTTGGCCTTTATGTCACACCATATGGAAAACTTTGATATGGATCCTAAACCTAAATATAAGAGCTGAAACTATAAAACATCTATCAGAAATCATAGGAGAAAATCCTACTGCCACCTGATGTTTGGCAGTTATTTCTTAAATATAACACAATAGCAAGAAATATTTTTAAAGTCAATAATTGAATTTTATTGAAATAATAAAAACTCTCCTTTTTTATTTTTTATTTATTTATTTTTTGAGACGGAGTCTTGCTCTGTCACCCAGGCTGGAGTGCAGTGGCGCGATCTCGGCTCCCTGCAAGCTCCACCTCCTGGGTTCACACCACTCTCCTGCCTCAGCCTCCTGAGTAGCTGGGACTACAGGCGTCCGCCACCATGCCTGGCTAATTTTTTGTATTTTTAGTAGAGAGGGGGGTTTCACCGTGTTAGCCAGGATGGTCTCGATCTCCTGACCTCGTGATCCACCAGCCTCGGCCCACAAAGTGCTGGGATTACAGGCATGAGCCATTGCGCCCAGCCAAAGAACTAAAACTTAAAAAAATCAACACAGTTTTAAAAGAAGCAAAGACTCAAGTCACTTCATCAAAAAAGACATATGGATGGCAAATAAACACGTGAAATGATGCTCAACAGTCTTATGGAAATGCAAATCAAAACCTCAGTAAGGGCCGGGGGCGGTGGCTCACGCCCATAAATCCCAGCACTTTGGGAGGCGAAGAGAACTCCTAAGGTCAGGAGTTAGAGACCAGCCTAGCTAACATAGTGAAACCCCGTTTCTACTAAAAATACAAAAATTAGCCAGGTGTGGTGGCACACGCCTGTAGCCCCAGCTACTTGGGAAGCTGAGGCAGGAGAATTACTTGAAGCCAGGAGGCAGATGTTGCAGTGAGCCGAGATCATGCCACTGCACTCCAGCCTGGATGACAGAGTGAGAGCACCTCAAAAAAAATAAAAATAAAAAAAAAAACCTCAGTAAGACTGCTATACACCCAATAGAATGGCTAAAATTTTTAAAACTGGATGGGCGCAGTGGCTCACAGTTGTAATTCCAACACTTTGGGAGGCCAAGATGGGCAGATTGCTTGGGCCCACGAGTTTGAGACAAGCCTGGGCAACATGGCGAAACCCTATCTCTACCAAAAATACAAAAATTAGCTAAGCGAGGTGGCATGCGACTGTAATCCCAGCTTCCTGGGAGGCTGAGGTGGCAGGATTGCTTGAGCCTGGGAGGCAGAGGCTGCCGTGAGCCATGACTACACCACTACACTCTAGCCTGAGTGACAGAGTGAGAACCTGTCTCAAAAAAAAAAAAAAAAAAAAAAGAAGAGAAAGAAAAGAAAAGAAAACAAAAAACAACTGGCCACGCCAAGTGTCAGCAAGGAGGTGGGGCAACAGGAACGCTTAATACACCGCTAGGGAAATGTGAACTAGAGGAAAACAGTTTGGCCATTTCTTTAAAAATTAAACATACAATTCCCATTATAACCCTGGTTATTTACACAGGAGAAATAAAAGCATATATCCACAGAAAGACATGTACACAAATGTTCATAGCAGGTTTATTTCTAATAGCCTAGACCTGGAAACAATCCAAATGTCCATCAACAAGTAAATACATAAACAAATTGTAGTCTATCCATGCAATGGGCTACTACTCTGCAATAAAAAAGAACAAAATACTGACAACAACACAAATGAATCTCAATATAATAACGCTGAATGAAATAAGTCTGACAAAAGGAAAATACAAAACAACCTACATGGTAGGTGAAAGTAGATGGGTCACTGCCTGAGAACTGGGGCAGAAGAAGGGAGGAAGGGAGAGATGAATTAAAAAGGGGGCAGGAGGAAACTTTTGGGGATAATAGACACATTCATCACCTTGACTGTGGTGATGGTTTCATGGGAATACACACATATCACAACTCACCAAATTCTATGCTTCAATACATCAGTTTACTATACATCAATAGTACTTCAAAGCCTTTTTTTTAAGGTGGCTGGTGAAAAAAAGATAGCATAAAGGCTAAAAAGATGAAGCACAAACAGGGACAAAATAATTATAGCATGTATAACCAACACAAGATTAGGGGTACATAAAGGGATGGGAATATAGAAAGAACTCCTACCAGTCAATAAGAAAAAGACAATTCACGTAAAATTGATTAAAAAAAAAAACATGAACAGAAATTTCACAAAGGAAAAAATATGAATGGCCTATCTACATGAAAGGATGCTCAACTTCATTCAGAGTCACAGATGTACAAATTAAAACCTCAAGATACCACATCATACTCATCGGATCACTAAAAATGAAACACAGCACACCACCAAGGTGTTAGCAACCATGATCAGCACTGGGAATGTTCAGCTGCTGCTGACAGCAATACATACTGGACAACCACACTGAAAAACAGTTCGGCATTACCTAGTAAAGCTGATTATGAGTGTTCTGTGACCCTGTGTTACGACCCAAATGTGTTCACCAAGATACATATTCAAAAACATTCACAGCAGCATTATTTGTAAAAATAAAAAATTGGAAATAACTCAAATGTCTAAAGATTAAATGGATGAATTCTGGCTTATTCACAAAATGAAATACTACTCAACAGTGAACATAAACTAAGGCTACAGTTATGCACGACATAATGCCATTTCAGTAGAGGATAGGCTGCATATACGAAGAGGGTCCCCTAAGATTATAATGGAGCTGAGAGATTCCAATCACTAATGATGTGTGTTACATTTTGCCTGCAGTATTCAGTACAGTCACATGCTGCACAGGTTTGTAGCCTAGGAGCAACAGGCTCCACCATATAGCCTAGGTGTGTAGTAGGCACTACCATTTGGGTTTGTGTAAGTACACTCTAGGATGTTTATACAATGACGAAATCATCTAACAACACGTTTCTCACTACCCTGGCATTAAGTGACATGACTATAAATGCTTCAACATACATGAATTTCAGAAACAAGGCTGAGCAAAAGATTTGATTCACAGAACACATATTGTATAATTCCATTTCTACTAAGTTCAAGAACAGGTAAAAGTAAACAATATGTTAAGTGGTATATATAAAGAAAAGAAAGATTTATACAAAATTCAGAAGGGCAGTTAAGTTTTGGTGGTGGTAGGATGGAGCACAAAGATTTCCAAGTTGCTGCCACTGTTCCATTGAAACTGGTGCCATGGACACAGATATTCATTTTACCATTTAATCTGAACATACACCTTTTCTATACTTCCACGTATACAATATTCTTCACAACAAAAAGTTTTAAAACTGGGCAAGGCCCTGTCTGTACAAAAATAAAGTTTTTAAAAACTAAAAAGGGGCAATCATGGGGAAACATGACAGTAATAGGAAGGACAGATTGAGTCTGGTGGTTCAGGGAGGGCTCCTCCCTGTAGTGGGGAGGGCACAAGTGATGAAACCGGCCAGGGAAGGAAACGGTCACTGCACCCAGGAGCCCAGGAGAGGAGCATATCAAGCCTGGAGAGTTAGTGGACGGCAATGAGGCCAGGAGGGCTGGAGGAGAGGGAGCCAGGGGAGAGCATGCAGAGCCACACAGGGCACCATGAGAACTCTGGTTCTGCTGCGACAAGGGTCCTGAGCAGGGCGGCATGATCACTCTCTGCCACGCTGAGGGCAGAGGAAAATGTGTCAAGAGCAGGCAGTAGAGGACCCAGCTGGATTCTACGCAAGAATCTAGGCCAGAGGTGAGAGGTGCTTGGACCAGCAGGGAGCAGTGAGTTAAGGCTGGGATGAAGTCTAAAGGAAGGACACCAGATTACACGTGGCTATAAAAGAGAGGTATTAAGGACATTCTAAGGATTTTAGCCCAACAACTGGAAGAACAAGGCTGCTGTCAGTGCAGAGGGGGAAGGTTGTGTCAACAATGACAGCGGAAAACGCAGCTCAGTTTTAGAGCTCAGTTTCATACACGTAAGTTTTGGGTTCCTATTAGATACTGTACTGGGTTAGCGTCCCCTGAAAATTCAAGTACACCCAGGCTCTGTGACTGTGACCTTATTTAGACCAGATTGGGTCTTTGCAGATGTAATTGAGTTAAAATGAGGTCACATCAATTAGGTGGGCCCTAAACCCAATTACTGGTGTTCTTTTAAGAGAGAATATGGGCACCAATGCACACAAGGGGAAGATGGCCAGGTGAAGATGGAGGCAGAGATTGGAATTACACTACCTCAAGCAAGAGAATGACAATAAATGCCAAGGATGACCAACAATCACCATTAGCTGGAAGAGGCAAGTAAGGGTTCTCCCCTCCAGCCCTCAAGAGGAAGAATGACCCCATCAACACCTTTATTTTAAGATGTCTGGTCTCCAGAACTGTAAAAGAATGAATTTCTGTTGTGCTAAGCCCCCCATGGGCAGCCCACTTCTACCTGGGTCTATCTCTGACACTCCTAGGAAAGGCTGGATAATGAATGAAGACAGAACATCAAGATAAGACAGCAGTTTACAACAACTGAGTTCTTTCCTGGCTCTCCTTTTTTCCTGTTAATGAACCTAGGCAAAATCATCTTGTCTGTTGCTCAATTCCGTAAAATCTGTAAAATTAGGGGGCCTCAACAGAATCATAGCCAAGGTCCCACCGCCTCTGAATTTCTGCAGTTCTACGAGTACTCCCAAATACAATAAAGTGTGCCTGAACATCTATCCAAATCTATCTAAACCCCTTCTATGTAGAGATTGATTCTGTCAAGTCCACCTTTACACTGGAATGTGCTACCTTAAAATACGTTATGAGGACAAACTACTAGATGTTAAGATACATAAAAAAAACCACTAAATGATACACAAAAAATAAACACTAAATTTTATCACATTATTAAGACACAGTCCCCTCAATAACGAAGTCCCCTCAATAACACACTGTATTCATCTTCTGTCACTGCTGTAACAAATTACCACAAATTTAGTGATTTAAAACAATACTCATTGATGATCTCAGAGTTTCCAAGTGTCAGAGGTCTGAACACAGCATGGGCCAGCTAGTTCTCTGCTCAGAGTCTCACCAGGCCTGCCACTCCAAGTTCACCGAGGTTGCTGACAGAATTCATTTCCATGGGGCTGTTGGTCTGGGGTCATTCTCAGCTTCTTGAGGCTGCCCCCTTCCTTAGGTCACGGCTCCTTCTTCCATCTTCACAGCCAGCCACAGAAGGTAGAGATCTTGTCATATGTTGAATCTCTCTGACTGCCCCCATCCTGCCTTCACTGCGTGCTTTTGAGCCTTATGTGATTATTGGATCCTCCAAGGTAATCCAGAATAATCTCCCTCTCTTTAGGTCTGCTGATTAGTAACCTGACTTACATCTCCAAAGTCCCTCCACCGCAGTACTAGAAAGTGCTTGAATAACTAGGGCATGGGAATCTTAGGGAGATATGTTTAGAGTTATACCTTCCACACATAGTCCAAAATTTCATGTTAACACGTAAAAACACACAACACACTTCTGTGACAAACCTTCGGAAATCAACCATTATTTAGGTCTTATTACTGCAAACTAATTGACAATATAATTGAAATAACAGATGAAGCTTCTGTCAGGACAGTAAAAAGGAGAACATACCTTTGCTAATGCAAATACCCTTAGAAAATGCAAGTTCAACAATGCAAAGACTAGCCTGAAGCAGCAGCCTGAACTTAATTTCCTATGCAGGGGTTTAATGATTTTCTTCTCAATAAAAATGAGAAAATACCTGCTCACAGTCTAGCCTAACCCTAGAAATAGGGCTAAAATAAAACTAAAACAGAGACACAAACACAAACCAGGATACCAAGAAATGGTAGGTGTTCACACATCTGACCCACCAGACAGGTTTCCCATGAGGACACAGAAGTAACAGTCCTCCACATCCAACCCTCTGTTCGAGTATGAACGTTGTCAGAATCAAAATGGAGTCACTTTCGCCAAATCCTGACAACATGGAGGGAGGTCAAGATGAAGACAGAAAAATCAGCCAGGTGTAGTGACACGTGCCTGTAGTCTCAGCTACTCAGGAGGATTGAGAGGATAGCTTGAGCCCAGGTCAAGGCTTGCAATGAGCTGTGGTTGTGCCACTGCACTCCAGCCTGGGTGACAGAGCAAGACCCTGTCTCAAAAAAAAAATAAATAAATAATAATTATTATTATTATTATTTGCCAAAATACGCTTAATTTTTATTGCTAAAAAATGCTAACAATCATATGAGCCTTCAGCAAGTCATAATCTTTTTGCCGGTGCAGTCTTGCCCGGATATTGATGACTGCTGACTGATCAGGGTGGTAGTTGCTGAAGGCAGGAGTGGCTGTGGTAGTTTCTGAAAATAAGACAACAATTAAGTTTGCCACAGGGACTGACTGTTACTTTCACAAAAGATTGCTCTGTAGTCTGTGATGTTGTTTGACAGCATTTTACCCATAGTGGAACTTCAGTCAAAACTGGAGTCAATATCCTCAAACCCTGCCACTGCTTTATCAACTAAGTTTATGGAACAGTCTCAATCTTTTGTCATTTCAACAATTTTCACAGCATTTTCACCAGGAGTAGATTCCATCTAAAGAATCACTTCTTTGCTCATCTATAAGACTCAACTCCCCATCTGTTCAAGTTTGATCATGAGATTGTAGCAACTGAGTGACATCTTCAGGCTCCACCTCTAATTCCAGTCCCCTTGCTATTCCTACCACACCTGCAGTTGCTTCCTCCCCTTAAAGTCATCCATGAGCGTTGAAATCAACTTTTTCAAACACCTGTTGTTGATATGGTGACCTCCCATGAATCACAGATGTTCTTAATGCCATCTAGAATGATAAATCCTTTCCAGAAGACTTTTGATTTTCTTTGCCCAGATCCATCAAAGAAATCACTTTTCATAGCAGCTATGGCCTTATGAAATGTATTTCTTAAATAAAAGTCAAAATTGCTCCTGGATCCATGGGCTGCAGAATGGGTACGTTGTGTTAGCAGGCATAAAAACATTTATCTCCTTACACATCTCCATCAGAGCTCTTGAGTGACCAGGTGCACTGTCAGGAATAATATTTTGAAAATAATCTTTTTTTCTGAGCAGTAGGTCTCAACAGTGGGCTTATATTCAGTAAACCATGCTGTACATAGATATGCTGTCATCCAGGCTGTTTTTCCATCTCTAGAGCTCAGAGTAGATTTAGCATAATTTTTAAGGGCCCTAAGATTTTCTGAATGATAAATGAGCACTGGCTTCAACTCAAAGTCAACGTAGTGACCGACATTAGCCCCTAACAAGAGAGTCACCCTGTCCTTTGAAGCCAGTCATTGACTTCTCTCTAGCTGTTTATGTTGTATATGGCATCTCCTCTCAGTACTGTATAAGGCTATTTTACGTACCTTGTAAATCTACTGCTTAATTTAGGAGCCACTTTCATCTTGATCTTAGCTAGATCTTCTGGAGAACTTGCTGCTTCACCTTGTGCTTTTGTTATGGAGACAGGTTATTTACTTCAATCTCATGAACCAACCTCTGTTAGCTCCCAATTTTTCTTCTGCAGCTTCCTCACTGCTCTCAGCCTTCATAAAACTGAAGAGTTAGGACCTTGCTCTGGTTTAGGCTTTGGCTTAAGGGAATGTTATGGCTGGTTTGATCTTCTATCCAAACCACTAAAACTTTCTCCGTATCAGCAGTAAGGCTTTTTCACCTTATCATTCATTGTGTTCAACAGAGCAGCACTTTCAATTTCCTTCAAGAACTTTCCTTTGCATTCACAACTTGGCTAACAAGAGACCCAGCTTTCAGCCTATCTTGACTTTCAACATTCCTTCCTCACTAAACTTAATCATTTCTAGATTTTGATTTGAAGTGGGTGGAGTGCAACTCTTCACTTGAACACTTGAGCCCACTGTACAGTTACTATTGGCCTAATTTCAATGTTGTTTTGTCTCAGGGAAGAGAGAGGCCGGGAGAGAGATGGGGAAACAGCCAGTCAGTGAAGCACACACAACATTTATTAGGACTACCATCTTTCATGGACATAGTTCGTGATGCCCCAAAATAATTACAATAGTAACATCAAAGATTACTGATCATAGATCACCGTAATAGATTAAAATGTGACAGAGAGACACGAAGCGAGCAAAAATGGTGCCAACAGACTTGCTCCCATGCAAGGTTGCTTGTAAAAAGCTTGTAAACTTGTAAAAAACGCAAGAGCTGCGAAGTGAAGCTCAATAAAGCAAAGCGCGCGGGAAAGTGAGGTGCGCCTCTATGTTCTGCTTTAGCAGACACTAGGTGGCGAGCGTTATTTGAACGTTTACAGGAGGCCCTGTGTATCTGCGGCTGCATATCCACGGATCCGACCAACCAGGAACACAAACTTTGAAAAAAAAAAAAACAATAAAAAATGACGATTTAAAAATACAAGTAAAAAAAATCAGTATAACTATTTGCACAGCATTTACATTGCATTAGGTACTATAAGTAACCTTGAGATAATTTAAAAGTTATGACAGGCTATGCATACATTAAATGCAAATACCACGCCACTTTATAGTAGGGACTTGAGCATCCGAGGATTCTGGTATCTGCAGGGGGGCCTGGTAACAATCCCCTCCAGATACCAAGGGAAGAATGACCATAAGTGAGTGAGCCTGTATTTGCAATGTTTTGGTCTGCTTAAGCCAAACATCAACTCTCACTGTGCAGTGTCACCAATAGTTTTACGAAATCAAGCTACATGTATATTCACCACTTTTTTTTTTTTATCACATTCATTCTTTTAGCTTATTTTTAACTTTCTTCCAAAATTACCCTCAATCTAATTACAAAAGCAGCGGCTAACTTTATTAAGAGTTACACATCAGGTATTTTGCTAAGCACTTCACCTGCAGTATCAAGTTTAACCCTTTAAGATAAGGAAACTGCAGAGACAGAGAGAGGAACAAGGTCAAAGAGCTAACAAGCAGAGAGGCCGGGTCTGAACTCAGGCCCTGCTCTTAGCCGGCTACCGTCCTGTCTCCACCAGCGAGTCAGGCTCCTGGCGCTTTCCACACAATGGCATTCCAAGGCTTCTCGCAGCAGTTCTTCCAAGCGGGCATTCGGTGTAAAACGATGGAATGCCAAGTGTGCCTAGGTTCTCATTTCTCCCTTCGCTCTCCTCAGACATTAGAAATACCTAATTTACCGGGTACGAAAGCACTCAAGAGGTTTTCTCAACACTACCTAAGAGGAGTGACAGGTGGCACTGTTCAAAAACCCTTTTCCTTCATTAGAGGGAAAGCCAAAATCTGACCTTTCAGCTAAGGCTCCACCAACGAGCCTTTCCCCTTTCAACGCATACACTTTTCCCTCCTAATTCCGCAGCAGCAAGTCAGGCCTTCTTCCTCAAGCTCTCACTGCACGTTCTCAAGGCTGCCAAGAAAAAATAGAAGAGGAAAAAAAAGCCCGCAAAGACTCAACTGTGTGCTCCCAACTAACACGGCGCCGGCGCTGCCTTTACTGATGCTGGGAAGGCTTCTCTTCACGACTCCACGCGTGTGACCGGGCAGCGGGCGCAGAGCACTGCACTCCGCGGGACCCACAGCGGGGCTCGCGGTGGAGGCCCCGGGCCCGGCTCCCCCGCCAGGCTCCCTGCCCCAGCCCCGCCAGACGACGCGGGCCCGGGAGCAGGAACGCGGGACGGTGCTAACGGCCCGGGTCCCCGAACTCACGTTTGTACTCGGCCATCAGCCTCTTGAGCGCCGTCCCCGCCATGACCCCGCAACAGCTGCGCTGAGCGACCTCGCCTCAGCCGCTCGCGTCCCTCCTGCCCCGACACCGGGGACTGCTTCCGGGCCACCGTCGCGGGCCCAGGAACTCTTCCGGGGCGTGGCGCGTAGCGCGCGTGCGCGATCGCCGAGGCGCGCTGTCGCGGCGGTGGGAGCTCAACCGGCGGCCGCGGGTACGGTTCTCTTGGTTCCTGCCCCAGCCTTAGTCGCTCTGCGGGGTTGGTTCGGTCCCGGCACTTCCAGAGGCCTCAGGGTCCTGGTCTTGTAGAGACTTCCTGAACGGTGGCGCCTGTTCTGTGCCAGCCGCGCGCGGCCGAAGGGCGGGAGGACGGGGGTTGTGGAGGGGAGGATGGAGGTTGGGGAGAGAGAGTGGGGACGAGATAGGAGGTCGGGGGGTGGGGAGGATGGTCGCGGGGCGGTCCGGGGCTGGGGACAAGGGGCCTGAGGCGCGGGGACGCACTGAACGTTCCGACCGTCCCCGGCCGGCCGGGTTTCAGGTTTGAAAAGGTGGGAAGGTTAGCTGTCCTGGCGCTTTTCCTCCACGTGTTGTGCGGCTCCGCTCGAGTTCGGGTCCAGCACCTTCTACTCCGAGGGAGAGAGCCGCGGGGAGAGCCCCGTTCGGGCCCGTGGCTCGAACTGACCGCCGGCTCTGCCGAGCAGCCTCGACCCCAGAGCACCCCCGGGAGGGAGGGCGCGGCTCAGGTCCCTGCCCGAGCCCCTGGGGTACTGAGACTCCCCAGCGCCTCGCGTGGGCTCCCGGCCTCTCCACAGTTAAGGATCCTGTAAGGCGCGAGCCCTTTTCCCATAATGGCTGTAGTGAGTGGGTGTGCTTTCTCGATTGACCAGCTGTGAGTAGGTGAGCGATTTTAACCCACATCCTTACTGACTTCACGGCACAGTAAGTGCTTCGTGGCTGTCCAGTGCAAGGATGTATATACACACACACCTTTGCAAAAAAAGTTTGCATCTCTTGCCTGGCTGTTTGTTGCAATAACCTATCATTTGTCTTTTCCTTTCCAGCATTGCAGATGATCCCTTTAAAAGAAGTCTGATCACATTCACAAGCTGCTCGGCCCATTTCACTCAGTAAAGCTTAAGTCCTGCAGTGCTTTGCTCTGCCTCCGGCCACCCCGCCGTCCTCCCAGACCCTCCCTCCCTCTCACTCCACTCCAGCTGTCCTGGCCTGGTTCAGACTCCCTGACTCTTCCCTCCCCGGAAACACTTTCTAGCGGCTCTTGTCCCCTACTCTTCCCACCCTCTTTCAGTCTTTGCTCCAATGTTGCCTCTTCAGCTTGGCCTAGGCCATCACCACCCGGCCTTCACCGCATACATTTTTCTCTGCAACACCTACTCAACACACCGTACTATAGAACCTACTAGCATGCTATAAATGTATTACCCTTATCTGTTGCCTCTAACCAAAAGCGTGTTCCATGAGAGCCATGGGTCCCTGCCTACTTCTGTCTTGTTTCTGGGGCAGCCTCTGTACCTGGACACCGTATACTCTTAACACGGATTTGTCAAATCAAATGAAATTTAACAATACAAACTTCACAAGTATGCATAGTGTAGGAAAATTCCCAAAAATTCAAAATTTCAGACTACCTCTATCTTTTCAAATGACCACAGTGCTTTATAAAAATGACATGGTCTTTTGAGGCTGTTTCAGAGAGTAATTTGTGCAAATGCAATGTGCAAAAAGTCACAGTGGAGGTGTTTCCTCCCCCATTCAAGAGCTGCTCTCTCTCTAATCAGACAGCACCCCACACCCCAAGGCAGTCTGACCAGTGCTACTAAAGGAAAGCAGCTCCCCTATTCCAGTTACGGGAAATGTGGGCAATAAAGCATTACTGTCAATGCCGTGATGCTCACTGTAACATCATATGCTTGATGTCTTCATAATTTTATCAGTCTTTTCCAGACATCTTACTGTAGAACACTGTATGTTCTCCAGTTATTATTTTTCAGAAATGTGCTTTACAACTTCTATCAGGATTAGCTTCAGCTTCAAGTGACAAAAGTCCAAAATATGAGTTGCTGAAACGAAATGGCAGTCTCTCCCCTCAACAGGGCTGTTACAACACCTTATCTTCAGAGAACCAGGCTCTCTGCAACATTTCATGGTCATCGTTCAGTACCTTATGTGAAATTCAAGTTTAGCTGGGCCTCCTGTATTTTAATTGGCTAATTCGTGCAACTCTCAACTTGGATCAAGTGGCACTGGAGTCCCAGGGATTCTGAGCAGCCAGTGTGTAATACTGCATGGCAGCACACCCTGGGGAGGCCAACTGTACAGAATAAAATTAATGCTTTCTATCTTTAGCAACTAAAGTTCTGAAATATAAAAAGGACCTCACAGCTTAACCCATGTTATACGGTGGGGTTTTCCCGTGAACATCACGCGTTTCCAGCTGGGCACTCCTACAGCATGGCTAAGATGACAACTCAAGTTTCCTGGGAGTGGGGGTTCCTGGGATGTGAACCTTTCGGTGCAAAAACGAGAAGTTCCAGTTGGGACCCCAGGCGTAGATACCAGGATAAATAGGGCCTCTCTCCTCCAAGAGCATCAATTCAACCCAAAGATTCTTGGAGTCAGTTTCACATATGTAATGTTCTTGAAAATAGTAATCCCAACAGATCTATTTTTCCAAATGCACCATTTGCATACATCTCAGAAAAAAGACAACTTCAAGGACATACCTTTGTTGGGCACCGTGGCTCATGCCTGTAATCCCAACTACTTGGGAGGCTGAGGCAGGAGGATCACTTGAGGCCAGGAGTCTGAGATCAGCTTGGGCAACTGATTTATGGTTTGGATTTGTGTCCATGCCCTTCCTCTTCTGCCATGATTGTAAGTTTCCTGAGGCCTGCCTAGCCATGCTTCCTGTACAGCCTATAGAACTATGAGTCAGTTAAACCTCTTCTTTATAAATTACCCAGTCTGAGGTACTTCTTTATAGTAATGTGAGGATGCACTAATACAGCAATATAGTGAGACCCCCATCTCTACAAATCTTTTAGAAAGAAAGGACATCCTGCTGGTTCTGCTGTGAGGTGTGGGTGGAAGTTCAAGCAGCGCTGCCCTAATACATCCACATAATGCTCCTGGCCATTATTCTCATCTAACCTACGGTGCCTGGGACACATCCCTTTCCTCATGGATTTTGGCAGCCGCTTCGCCCCAGGCTGCCTAGGGAATCTGGCAGATGTCCCCATCTCTGTATTGTGCCTTAATCCATGCACTCTTCCTGGTGCAGGCGTATCACGTGTTCCATCTCCACAGCTGCCCATCTTTCTTCACCTTGGGTTCACTCAACTGATGGGCTAAAACGGCTCATTTTCAACCTGAGTTTTGTTACACCATTGCATACTGGGAACTTCTTAAAGCCAAATCAGTGGCAGTTCAGTTTCAAAGCAGATAGGTAAGTTGTCCATGGCAGAAGGAAAGCCGACTTACATTCAAACACCAGAAAACGAGAAATGTCCTAGACTAACATCCAAACTCATCTGCCTCTAAAATCCACCCTTTCTTGACATAGGAAACCCAGGAGAGGGAGGGTAACACGTCACAGTGATGCTAGCTCAGACAGCTGTCAGCCAGGAGGGCTCTGAGGAG
This sequence comes from Nomascus leucogenys, assembly GCF_006542625.1. Taxonomy (NCBI): domain Eukaryota; kingdom Metazoa; phylum Chordata; class Mammalia; order Primates; family Hylobatidae; genus Nomascus; species Nomascus leucogenys. Next base: position 29,631,443 of record NC_044405.1, read on the forward strand.
AGGATGCATCCCTCAGCGGGAAGAAGGCTGGACTAGCGTTGGTGATGTGCCAGGGGAGGGGAAATGAGCTGCCAGGTGAATACTAACCTTCCAGCGGCTAGCTTCTCAATCAAAGTTTCTCAGTGCAGTGGCCGCGCGGAATGGTCAATTCAAACACTGAATTGTACCAGTACGCCCCAACCTTCAAATGCAGTGTTTAGTAGAAGCCAAGAGACAGAATACCAAACTATATTTACTGTTTACAGTAGTAAAGGACAACAAATAATGTACAAATTGGTGAATAAACACAACAGAGCCAACAAACATCCCACCCGAGCCCATACAGCAAACAGGAAATGGGAACATTTCAGCAAGATTTCAAGCAAGCAAGAGATGATGGGTCTTTGTTCAGGTGACTACAAAAAGGCAGAGAATGGCCACCAAGCAGCAATGGAGCCTCAGGGAAGGACAATAGGCAGAACTATGTAGATGTTTAATTGGTATAGATCCCAAAATATTTCACAGAACTGAAATCACCAGACTAATGCATAAATTCAATACATATTTGGAAAGCAGCACGGCACAAACCCACGAGAAGAACATGAAGTCATCATTCCATGGGTTCATTTGTAACCACAGTTGGAAGTAGCTCTTATACACGACAACGTAACTGCAAATTCAGCAATACTTAATCTTACTTTTTAATGTATAGACCATAATTATTCATCAGAAGCAAATACTAGAAGAAATCTGAGGCCATAACACCATTACCAAATGAGAAATGTGGGAATTTCTTCAATATTAAGAGGAAGAAAAAAGACAATTTTGGTTGTGCCAATCCTTGCCTGTGTACCAACGCCAGGTACTGAGCAGGGAGTGGGGTGGGAGGGGTGGCAGGGGGTGGGTCCTGGGCCTCAGACCCCGAGGTTACATGCTTGAGGGCCAGAGAGCATGTGGGGTCAAACTACCAAAAGACTTGGTTATTTTTTAACCTTTGAAGAAGCATTCCAGTATTTTCCCTTCAACTTTTCCATATACTGACAAAGCTTAAATTTGCAATATTTAGCATTTTAATCACCTGTGCCTGTAACAGCAAGTGACAATCTGTCCTCCCTACCCACCTTGCCCCCAATACCTGTCCAACAGCTGCATCCCCACTGCGGGAAACACCAATTCTCTATGTGACTGGAGTGAGCAGGGGAGAGGCAACCAACTCAGGAGTCAGATCCCTGGCCAGACTAAAAGCGAACATTCAGGCTATAATTTTGGGGTTAAAAAAATGTTTTGGGGGGCAGGGAACACAAATGAACACAAAAAAACCCAAAATATCTTGCAACTCATTTTACCTGAACAAAGATAACAATTCTGATTGGCCCAATTTAAGTTACAGATTCATCCCTGCAGATATAGTTTTGAGTTGCACTTGAAGTACATCAAAGAGAGGAAAATCATTGTGGTGAATGTCCTCGAGTTTCCGCAGACGCCTTTGTGGTCGGCATGGTCACGTGCTCACCATTCAACAGCAATGCGAGGACGGATGGCCCGGGCTGGGGACAGGCCCTCTAGAAACTGTGCCCTGCCAGGCTGCTCTCCAGCGCACCTCCTGTCTGCTGCTGGAACACGTCGATGGTGTCCTCGTCCTCCATCTCCAGCTGTCATGGTTGTCACAACAGGCACAGCGAGAGAGAGGGGAGCCTGTTAGTTTTCATCAGAGAGTGGGAAGATCCTCACTGGCATGAGTGTTCCCTGACACTAGCGACATCACCTGGTCACACCTTGGCTCTTGTCCGTCCCCTCACTGCAGCTCAGCACGCATGGAAGAGGCATTGCTGTGTGCTCTCTACAGCCCTTAGGGTTCAGCAAGCTTCCCCTAACAAAACTCACAGAAGCAGATTCAAAGCTAAAATGTTAACTGAGAGAAAAACTGAGTCTAGAAGATAAACTGAAATGTCTAAAATTCTTACTGAAAATTACACAAAATCAGATTCTAATTACGAACATCTGATCAGCAGCACAGAGTCCTACGACCCACAGGAGGCTTGCGATTCATACCAAGTGCGGGGGACCATGCCATGAAAGCCAAAGCCCCCAGCTCACAGAAGGGCCCGTCAAGTGAGGGTCCACTGCCGGCTTCTCCCCACCCCTCCCCGTTCAAAGCCCAGGCAAGGTAGTGCAACACCCCCGCTCACTTCTCTCCTCCCGACACAGTGGGCGCAAAACACCCACCCTGATCTTCTTCCATCCTCTAAGCAAGAGGAAGCTTCTGCCAGTTCCTACACAGACTCAGCAAGGCTGGAAGCAGTCATGCTCCCAGATGGAAAGGAGTCCCATCAGGGCTGTCGGCCACCCTCACCCTGCCACCGACACTACGGGCTGGAGGGAGAGCCCCCAGGCAGGGCTCCCTCTGCCTCTCGGTCCACCTGTCCACAGCCTGCCCCCTGACCCCCAGTCACGCCCCAGAGACTCCATGAGGCCCTCCCTGCTCAGCTGCTCTCAGCAGCTTCTCCCTGGTGAACACTCCCAGAGCTGCCACTGTCTCAGCGGTGTGTAGACTTCCTAAAGCAGCTAGAAAGGGATACTTATTGCAAAGATGTTTTCAATATTTATTAAATACTGAATATTAAATATTTAAAATCTTAAATGTTTTGCAAAAATATTTCCACATAAAACATTCCAGTGGATTCTCACAACCGTGAAAGGGAGAAAAAGCAGGTATTGGTTCCATTTATGGACAGACAAAACTGAGACTCCACAAGATGAAGTGACGCTTGGTCACGGGGCCATCAGCTGACAAATGACAAGAGCTGCAACTTGAACCAAGTTTTTAAAAAAAGTCTGTTTTGGCCGGGCGCGGTGGCTCATGCCTGTAATCCCAGCACTTTGGGAGGCCAAGGCGGGCAGATCACAAGGTCAGGAGATCGAGACCATCCTGGCTAACATGGTGAAACCCCTTCTCTACTAAAAATACAAAAAAAAGTAGCCAGGAGTGGTGGCAGGCACCTGTAGTCCCAGCTACTCGGGAGGCTGAGGCAGGAGAATGGCGTGAACCCAGGAGGCGGAGCTTGCACAGTGAACCGAGACTACGCCACTGCACTCCAGCCTGGGCGACAAAGCGAGACTCTGTCTCAAAAAAAAAAAAAAAAAGTCTGTTTCCAAGTCCAAAGCTGTTTCCACGACAGTATGATGCCCTGCGACGTGACAGATGAAATCTCACTCATTTCGGCATGTGCCTGAGAGAAACGAGCTGTGCAGACTGATAATCAGGTGTTATGGCACATTCTGCACACCCACGTCACTTGTGCAAGATGCTTAAAGGGCACAAGAATCCAGCTGGGCCCTGAGCTGCACACGGGCCACAACGGCAGGTGTCCAGACGATGAGTGGGAAGGGGCCACTGAGTGGTCCTTGCACCCCCGCTTCCCTTACAGTGAGGACGGGCCCAGCACTTGGCTCCATCTCCAAACAGCAAGAATGACGTCTGCAAAGCAGTTTTCTCATTTGAAAATTTAAATTTAAAATTTGAAAAATAAATAATCTAATAATCAATATCATTAAGAAAAAAAAAGGAAGGCATTCTGTATGAGCTGCCATCTACGATTCTCAAATAAGCGTATCCCAAACGGCAGTTACCCCACGCAAATCGGAAGTCGCCCTGGAACCACACGAAGCCAGCTCCATACCTGTGCTGGAGTGTCGGTTTCATTAATTGGTTGCCCGTCGAACCTGAATCTAATCTGTCTCATTGACAAGCCCTGAAAAGGAAAAGCAATGGCCATTAAATATTTCCAGATGTAGCTTAATTCAAAAATCAAATACTTTAATCCAAGTATCAGCATTCTGATATGCAGATTTATGATCCAGCTCAGTATTAAAAACTCACCAGTGGGCCTACAATCTCTTTCACACAGTGCCTGACACCACTGCTTTCAGAACCCACTCTTCTACCATCTTCTCTCTGATGAGCTAAAACAGCTCATTTTCAACCCGGGTTTTGTTACACCATTGCATACTGGGAACTTCTTAAAGCCAAATCAGTGGCAGTTCAGTTTCAAAGCAGATAAGTAAGTTGTCCATGGCAGAAGGAAAGCCGACTTTCCTTCAAACACCAGAAGACAAGAAATGTCCTAGACTAACACTCAAGCTCATCTGCCTCTAAAATCCACCCTTTCCTTACATACGAAACCCAGGAGAGGGAGGGTAACATGTCGCAGTGATGCTAGCTCAGACAGCTGTCAGCCAGGAGATCTCTGAGGAGCAGGAAAAAAGCTGGACTAGCATTGGTGATGTGCCAGGGGAGGGTAAATGAGCCGCCGGGTGAATACTAACCTTCCAGTGGCTAGCTTTTCAATCAAAGTTTCTCAGTGCAGTGGCTGTGTGGAATTGTCAGTTCAAACACTGAATCTTCTCTGTCCTGGTGCCCTGACCTGTGTCATCCCTCCCATTTCCTTCCAGAAGCCGAGTAGAACTTCTACAATGCTGGCACCACTACTTCCCCCCTTAACAAAGTTCTCAGCAAGGAACAGGTTGTGTGCCAATGAGGGACAGATAAGAAGGCTGCGTGAGGCCAGGGAGCAGTCACCACCATGACTTTGGCCTTGAGGAGGGCAGCAGGAAGGAGAGCACGCAGCCTTTCTGCGTCCTGAGGGAATGGAGAAATGTGGTCAGGGGCAGAAACATTTCCTCAACGAGCAGTTCTGATTTAACTGAAACAGGACAGACGGGGTTAAAACGTGCATCTCTGCTCCCTCTGGAAACCCCACTGAAATGACGTAAATGAAAAAGGCACAAACAGGAAGGACAAAGAAAATGGGAGTGGGGATGGGAAGAGATGTCAATGCTGGGCTGAGCCAGAGGCTACTGAGGCGTGGACACTGGTGGTCTGATGGACACTGGACTAGTATCCTAGGGCGGAGGGACTGGGCACACCCCGACCTGTGAGGCAGAGCTGTGGCAGGCGGCTGATTCTGAACAGCTGCCTGGAAGTTCACATGCAGACCCCTCAGGCAGGACCCCCACAACCCTGTGCCTCCCACGGCAGCACACAGGAGATCTGCTTTCTGAAGAGGTGGGTGCAGAGCTCCAGGCGCAGGGTGGAAACAGGCCCATGAAAGCACGAGCCCTCAACACTGCACGCCAAGCCCCCTCTCCCCTCCAGGTGTGCCCCCAGGAAGCTGGCCGGAGCCTGGAGGACTCAATTCTCAAACTGTAGCTTCTGGGCGCCTCCAGAACCTGCAATCTAGACAGATCACCCCATGTGGATGCACAGCCCTGGCAGCACAGCCATCCATGTACATAGCTTTTCAGCAGCTTCTCGGTGCTCCATGCTTGCACAGAAGTCAGCCTGCGTGAGAGCGGTCAGGGAAAGGCTCACTGTGCAGCAGCCCAGAGAGGAGGGGAGGAGCGCAGAGGAGAACGGACAGGAAGGAGGCAGGAGAACACTCCCAACACAGGCCCACACACGCGCGCACACACACACATGCACACACACACGCACACACCCACACACGCATGCACACACATGCACGCACACACACGCACACACCCGCACATGCACACACCCATACACACACATGCACACACACACGCACACACCTGCACATGTGCACACACCCACACATGCACACACCCATACACACATATGCGCGCACACACATGCACACATCCATGCACACATGCACACACCCACACATACACACACATGCACACACCCACACATACACGTGCACAAAGACACGGACATACACACCACACACACCTACACTCACGATTCAAATTCTATGGGAAGTAAAAAATACTACTACCTTCAGAAAACAATTGCTACTGAGGATGGGTGCGGTGGCTCACACATGTAATCCCAGCACTTTGGGAGACCGAGGTAGAAGGATCGCTTGAGCCCAGGAATTGGAGACTAGCCTGGACCACATAAGGAGACCCCATCTCCACAAAATAAAAAAGTGAGCCAGGCGTGGTGGCGTGTACCTGGAGTCCCACCTACTCGGGAGGCTGAGGCGGGAGGATCACCTGAGCCCCAGGGCTCAAGGCTGCAGTGAACCGTGATCACACCACTGCACTCCAGCCTGGGGGACAGAGTGAGACCCTGTCTCAAAAAAATAAATAAATTGCTACTGAGAAAAAAAGAACACTCAAAGAACAGAAAGAAAAAAGAACTTTTGGAAATTAAAAATCGTGACAGAGATGAGAATGTCCACAGAAAGTGGAAAGATAAAGTTGACATGACCTCCAGGAAAGAAGCCCAAATGCAACAATAAAGCCCAAAGCAAAATGGGAGAAAAATTATCAAATTTAAAATATCTAGGACAATGAGCAGCAGGAGAAACAGGAACTCCAAAAAGAGGGAACAGAGTCTGGAGAAGGACACAAATTATCAAAGAACTAACATAAGGTGTATTTCCTGAATAAAAATAAACATCCAGACCCATAAAGTACCCAGCAGCATGAGTGAGAAAATCACCCACCTGTGAGGCACATAAGGGAACACTGGAATGCCAGAATATGGTCCCAGATACTTCCAGAGAAAAACCAAGTTACAAAGCACAGAGAATCAGAATCCACTGAACTTCTCACCATTTTTTTTTTTTTTTTTGTGAGACAGGGTCTTGCTCTGTCACCCAGGCTGGAGCAGTGATACGACCTCAGCTCCCTGCAGCCTCCACCTCCTGGGCTCAAACAATCCTCCCACCTCAGTCTCCTGAGTAGCTGGGACTATAGGCTTGCACCACCACACCTGGATAATTTTTTTAATGTTTCGTAGAGACAGGGTCTCCTTGTGTTGCCCAGGCTGGTCTTGAACTCCTGACCTCAAGTGATCCTCCCACATCAGCCTCCCAAAGTGCTGGGATTACAGGCATAAGTCACGATGCCTGGTGAACTTTTCACTTTTAACATTGGGAGCTATTCTCATGGCTGACCTCTGAAATAAAAAAGAAAAAAAGGGGGGAGGGACAGCATTAGGAGATATACCTAATGCTAAATGACGAGTTAATGGGTACAGCACACCAACATGGCACATGGATACATATGTAACAAACCTGCACATTGTGCATATGTACCCTAAAACTTAAAGTATAATAATAATAATAATAAAGAAAAAAAAAAAAGAGTTTCAACCGAGAATACTATGTGCAGCCACATACTGAAGCGTGAAGGTTTATAAAAGCAAAAGTCACGTTCAGCCATGCAGTGTCTCAAAGACGCTGCCCTTCTGTGCCTGTTCTGACAAGACCCTGGAGGATGTGCTCCACCACAAAACACAAAAGGGAGGAGGACTAATCCAGGAAACACCCAAGAGAGAACCCAAGTTTCTAGAAGGATTTGAACAGGAGGCCCTGGACCACGGCTGAGCAGCCAGCCTCACAAGCAGCAGTGCAGGTGGGGCAAGAGGGGAGCCCCAGGAGAGCAGGAGAAGGGCAGAGCCCCCACCACATGTACACGGCCCCACACGCCTGCCATCCCACAGTGCAGAGAAGGTGGGCACCCGGGAAGTCACACACACAGTGGCCACGAGCCCAAGCAGCACAAACTCCAACAAGGGCCAGGGTCCAGCACCAGGCAGAGGCTGGATCACGGGGCCTGCACGGCGCCAGGCCACTCGCTCTGCTGGGAAGACCGGGGCCTGCGTGTCTGGAAGCTCAGTCTCACCTTTTGCAGGTGAAAATAAGATCTGCCATCAGCAAACACGAAGAAAGGAAGTCAGAAGGGCTGCTTGCCAATAAAGAATGCAAGGCGGTCGCCAGTGACTGCCCCTATGAGCAGGGTACCCAAAGTGGGAGGGAAAGAGGAGGAAATCTAACTGAAAATCCACAGGCAAAAGAGTAAAATAAAAGAGCAACGAGTTGCTGTATTTTCAAAGCGGCTGAAGAAAAGCAGCCTCTAGGTCCCACTCAGGCAAGCAGGGCTCCCTGGGAAAGGGCACCTGGCTGCAGGGCTGGGCCCCCGACACACCAGGCAGCAGCTCGTGGGCAAAGCCCATAGAAGTGGCCTAGAGAGGGACCCCTTGGCCCAGGGTGAGTCCTCCACAGCATTACCAAGAACAACAGACACACACACACCACGTCACACACAGCAGCCAGAAGGCATCCACCCAGCTGGGCACTGCCAGTGAAGCAGCTCATTATCCTGAAACTGGGGAAGAAGGGGAAAGAACCACGCACTTTCTCGCCTTTCCTAACAAAATGGAAAACCACACTGCAGATGAGGGCAGTGTCTCTCCAGGGTCACACCAGCTCATACGCAAGGACGGGGTGACAGCGGCATGGGGCACACGCCACCTGCAGCCCCAGAATGGCCAGACCTGAGCAAGGCCCCCAAGAGCCTTCAGCATCACAGACTTCACAGGTGTTAGTACCCCATGGAGAATACAGCACCCTGGGCAGCCGCCTTGTCAGGAAGAAAAACCCACGACATTTCTCCAAGCCTCTAGGTCCCTCCACCTCACAAAAGGCCATGGGGGGCAAGCCCAGCCTGGCCCAAGTTTACAGCACAAGCCCCGGCCTGCCCATCCATGAAGAGGGCGCCTTGAGCAGCTGCATCTGGGTCCAGCCCCAACGCGCGTGCTCTGGGGATGCCTGGACCGCACATGGGGAGGCCCTGCAGGGGAGCGAGGTGCCGCACCTGCCTCTCGCAGTAGGCCTTCATCAGCTTGCTCAGCGGTGTGTGCCTCTTGATCTTGAACTGCACCACAGAGCCGTCCTGCCCGGCCACCTTCAGGTTGATGTGGTCATTCTCTGTCTTCACGCCCTCCTGCAGAAGACACCAGAGACTGGCCTCAAAACTGTGTCTCAAAATAACCGCGACTTGAAAGGGCAAGTCTTTAGGTAATTGTTGGCTTTTTAAAGTCATTAAAACCAACCTAATTCTTAAAATTCTCCAGCAATTCAGAGTCACTCGTGATGGTTTTATTTTTACACAGAATTTATTTTTAACTTCCACTTAAGCATCCACGTGTAAAACAATGCAAGTCTATGGTCCTCTGACATTGTTAATTCAAAGAAAAAAACCTGTTTAATAAGTCTAGGGAAAAATAAGAGAAAATCCATCTTTATTTTAAAGTTATTCTTGTGGGCTGGGAACGGTGGCTCACACCTGTTATCCCAGCACTTTGGGAGTTGACGTGGAAGGATGGCTTAAGCCCAGGAGTTTGAGACCAGCCTGGGCAACATAGCAAGACCCCATCTCTTTTTTTAAAAATTCTTATGAAACCAGTAAAAACACATATCCAAAAGTCACGCAGCTATACAGCACTAGTAAAAGAAACCAAAAACAGAAGAAAACATTTGTGACTCAGAGGAAACCCTGTGGGACATTCGAGTGGTGACTTCGGGAATCCACCTGAGGACGGCCACTCCCCACAGCAGGCGGCCAGGCTCCTTCTTGCTGCCCTGACTGACATCGGCAAATGTGAGGGAAGCCACCTCCGAGTATTTTCTGGTTTCAAACTGTCCTATCTGAGCGGCAGTAGGTGGTACTATTTTATTTTTTAATTCATGCCATACTTGAAGCTACTCAACAATGGCACAATTGGGGTGTCTTGTTGCCTGAAAATGCATTTTGAGTTGAGGCAAAAAGTTGACGTCAAGAGACTGGGAGCCAACTTCGGGGCAGCTCAGTCTGAGCAGAAAAGTGGGGCACCCCTCTGCCGGCCTGCGCTGCTGGGATGAAGTCGTTTGTGAGTGAAGCAATGAGGCAGGGCCCTCCGGCTCACTCTGAAAGTCAAGTCTGGAGCGTCCTGGTACCCTTTCACCCCATGCTGAACTGCTGCCCTCAGGGAGCACTGTACATCACATGCCTTTTCTCTCCACTTCTCCTTTCCTTCCCTGGCTGGGAGAGGGACAACTGTCCCAGCGATGCCCAAATACAGCAAGTGGGATGTAGAAGGCTTGCCCGAGGGTGAACCCGGGGACTGCACCCATGCTTGGTTCCTGGAGACCCTGGGGAGGTATGGTGCTGTCAGGGGGGCTACAGTGGCCTGCAAGGGGCCTTGGTGAGGGGCTCCAGCTGCGGGCCTGAAGGTGCGTGTCCTGGGGCAGCACTCGCCCCCCAACTCCAGTCTTGGGCCAGACATGCCTGCCCACTCCCGGGACGCCAGTGGCTTGGCGGCAGCCTGAGTGGTGAGCTGGCACACCCCCATCCCCCCATCCTGAATGTGGCCTCCAGCGCAGGGAAAACTGGCCTAGGAAGGAAGAGCATGCAAACAGCTCCAGGCAGGATGGAAGTGGGGACCCCTGCATGAGCCCCCTTCACTTCCCCAAGCATGAAGATGAACTGGCTTCTTTAGGGAAGGAAGATATGAGTGTGTTCAGAGGCACAGATGCAGGGCCCAGACATGCCCCCATGGGGTAATGGCTGCAGCCCCGAGAGAGGCTGGGGCAGGGCAGGGCCACAGTGCCTCTGCTCCAAACAGTTGGACACCAGGAATGACGATCTGTCCCAGACCCCTGGTGAATTCCTAATAAGCAAGTGAACTCATGAGTTAAAAAGTGAAGCCCTAAAAACATGGGCCTCAGTTTGCTACAGTCAGTCTCCACCTCAGCTATCCAGGGAAGTCAGAACCATTCTCCTGCCTGACCCAAAAGCTCTTCTTTCCAGCACCACTGGGCCCCAGAGTCCACTTCTTCCCCTTCCTCAGAGCCCCAGAGGGCAGAGCTGCTCCCACATGGGCTCAGAGGAGACCTACCAGGAGCGGGGCCTGTGAGGTGGCAGCCACTCAGTCATTCTGGAATTAAACAAGTGTTTTCAACGGAAGTGGAGCCTGAGATTGACCACAGGGCAGACCTACGTGTAAATACTGCTGAGAAAATGAGTATCATATGTGTTTTATTACATTTATTCTTCATTAAGAGGAAACCACCTACAAAAACATAAAGAAAGGACATTTATATTTGGCCTAGTTTTAACAAGTATTTAAATATTCAGCCTTCCTTCCTTCCTTCCTTCCTTCTTTCTCTTTCTTTCTTTCTCTTTCTTTCTTTCTTTCTTTCTTTCTTTCTTTCTTTCTTTCTTTCTTTTCTTTTCTTTCTTTTCTTTCTTTTCTTTCTTTTCTTTCTTTCTTTTCTTTCTTCTTTCTTCTTTCCCTCCGTGGCCCAGGCTGCAATCTACTCAGCTCGCTGCTGCCCGCGCCACGGACTCCCTGGGACTGCCGCCGCACGCCACCGCCGCCTGCTTTTTCTCGTTCGGCTGCAGGCGCGCGGTCGCCATGTTGGCCACGCTGCTCGCCAGCTCCTGACGCCGACTGCTCTGCCCGCCTCAGCCTCCCGAGCCCCTGCCCGGCCACCACCCCGTCTGGGACGTGGGGAGCGCCTCTGCCCGGCCGCCCCGTACGGGAAGAAGTGAGGAGCGCCTCTGCCTGGCCGCCCCGTCCGGGAAGAAGTGAGGAGCACCTCTGCCCGGCCGCCCCGTCTGGGAAGAGGTGAGGGGTACCTCTGCCCGGCCGCCCCGTCTGGGAAGTGAGCAGCACCTCTGCCCGGCCGCCCCGTCTGGGAAGTGAGGAGCACCTCCGCCCGGCCGCCCCGTCCGGGAAGAAGTGAGGAGCGCCTCCGCCCGGCCGCCCCGTCCGGGAAGAAGTGAGGAGCGCCTCCGCCCGGCCGCCCCGTCCGGGAAGAAGTGAGGAGCGCCTCTCGCCCGGCCGCCCCGTCTGGGAAGTGGGGAGCGCCTCTGCCCGGCCACCCACCGTCTGGGAAGTGAGGAGCGCCTCTGCCCGGCCGTCCTGTCTGGGAAGTGAGGAGCGCCTCTGCCCGGCCGTCCTGTCCGGGAAGTGAGGAGCGCCTCTGCCCGGCCACCCACCGTCTGGGAAGTGAGGAGCGCCTCTGCCCGGCCACCCACCGTCTGGGAAGTGAGGAGCGCCTCTGCCCGGCCACCCACCGTCTGGGAAGTGAGGAGCGCCTCTGCCCGGCCACCCACCGTCTGGGAAGTGAGGAGCGCCTCTGCCCGGCCACCCACCGTCTGGGAAGTGAGGAGCGCCTCTGCCCGGCCACCCACCGTCTGGGAAGTGAGGAGCGCCTCTGCCCGGCCACCCACCGTCTGGGAAGTGAGGAGCGCCTCTGCCCGGCCACCCACCGTCTGGGAAGTGAGGAGCGCCTCTGCCCGGCCACCCACCGTCTGGGAAGTGAGGAGCGCCTCTGCCCGGCCACCCACCGTCTGGGAAGTGAGGAGCGCCTCTGCCCGGCCACCCCGTCTGGGAAGTGAGGAGCGCCTCTGCCCGGCCGCCCCGTCTGGGAAGTGAGGAGCGCCTCTGCCCGGCCACCCACCGTCTGGGAAGTGAGGAGCGCCTCTGCCCGGCCACCCACCGTCTGGGAAGTGAGGAGCGCCTCCGCCCGGCCGCCCCGTCTGGGAAGTGAGGAGCGCCTCTGCCCGGCCACCCACCGTCTGGGAAGTGAGGAGCGCCTCCGCCCGGCCGCCCCGTCTGGGAAGTGAGGAGCGCCTCTGCCCGGCCGCCCCATCCGGGAAGAAGTGAGGAGCCCCTCCGCCCGGCCGCCCCGTCCGGGAAGAAGTGAGGAGCGCCTCTGCCCGGCCGCCCCGTCCGGGAAGAAGTGAGGAGCGCCTCTGCCCGGCCGCCCCGTCTGGGAAGAAGTGAGGAGCGCCTCTGCCCGGCTGCCCCGTCTGGGAGGTGAGGAGAACCTCTGCCCGGCCACCCATCATCTGGGAGATGAGGAGCGCCTCTGCCCGGCCACCGCATCTGGGAAGTGAGGAGCGCCTCTGCCCGGCCGCCCCGTCTGGGAAGTGAGGAGCGCCTCTGCCCGGCCGCCCCATCTGGGAAGTGAGGAGCGCCTCTGCCCGGCCACCCACCGTCTGGGAAGTGAGGAGCGCCTCCGCCCGGCCGCCCCGTCCGGGAAGAAGTGAGGAGCGCCTCTGCCCGGCCACCCACCGTCTGGGAAGTGAGGAGCGCCTCTGCCCGGCCACCCACCGTCTGGGAAGTGAGGAGCGCCTCTGCCCGGCCGCCCCGTCTGGCAAGTGAGGAGCGCCTCTGCCCGGCCACCCATCGTCTGGGAAGTGAGGACCGCCTCTGCCCGGCCACCCACCGTCTGGGAAGTGAGGAGCGCCTCTGCCCGGCCACCCCGTCTGGGAAGTGAGGAGCGCCTCTGCCCGGCCACCCATCATCTGGGAAGTGAGGAGCGCCTCTGCCCGGCCGCCCCATCTGGGAAGTGAGGAGCGCCTCTGCCCGGCCGTCCCGTCTGGGAAGTGAGGAGCGCCTCTGCCCGGCCACCCACCGTCTGGGAAGTGAGGAGCGCCTCTGCCCGGCCACCCCGTCTGGGAAGTGAGGAGCGCCTCTGCCCGGCCGCCCCATCTGTGAAATGAGGAGCGCCTCTGCCCGGCCACCTATCGTCTGGGAGGTGAGGAGCGCCTCCGCCCGGCCGCCCCGTCCGGGAAGAAGTGAGGAGCGCCTCTGCCCGGCCTCCCCGTCCGGGAAGAAGTGAGGAGCGCCTCTGCCCGGCCGCCCCGTCCGGGAAGAAGTGAGGAGTGCCTCTGCCCGGCCGGCCCGTCTGGGAAGTGAGGACCGCCTCTGCCCGGCCGCCCCGTCCGGGAAGAAGTGAGGAGCGCCTCTGCCTGGCCGCCCCGTCCGGGAAGAAGTGAGGAGCGCCTCTGCCCGGCCGCCCCGTCTGGGAAGTGAGGAGCGCCTCTGCCCGGCCGCCCCGTCCAGGAAGAAGTGAGGAGCGCCTCTGCCCGGCCGCCCCGTCCGGGAAGAAGTGAGGAGCGCCTCTGCCCGGCTGCCCCGTCTGGGAAGTGAGGAGCGCCTCGGCCCGGCCGCCCCGTCTGGGAAGTGAGGAGCACCTCTGCCCGGCCACCCATCGTCTGGGAAGTGAGGAGCGCCTCTGCCCGGCCACCCATTGTCTGGGAAGTGAGGGGCGCCTCTGCCCGGCCACCTATCGTCTGGGAAGAAGTGAGGAGCGTCTCTGCCTGGCCGCCCCGTCTGGGAAGTGAGGAGCGCCTCTGCCCGGCCGCCCCGTGTCTGGGAAGAAGTGAGGAGCGCCTCTGCCCGGCCGCTCCGTCTGGGAGGTCTACCACGGAGGCCAGAAGCAATGTGGGGGCTGGACGTGGTGGCTCACGCCTGTGGTCCCGGCACTCTGGGGGGCGAGGCGGGTTGATCACTTCGGGCTAGGAGTTGGAGACCAGTCTGGCCAACTTGGCGAAACATGAAAAATACAACAGACAAACCAACCAACCAACTCAGTGACAACAAAACAGGTCTACCCTGGAGTCATACTCTAATTTTTTTATTTTCCTCCCTTTCTGATCCTTTATCCCACTTTCTTTTTCTTCCTCTTCCTTCTCCCTCTTCTTTGTCAAATAGAGGATTGAGTTATTATCACTGATCCACATAAAGTCCCTCTCTACCTTATTTTAACTCCCACCCCCCATTTCTATTCCCCGACTTCCCATGTGTAACCTTCCTAATATGTTTGATATGCATCTTTTTGTTTGTATGTATTTTTAGAAAATGTTTATTGTTTTTGTGTGCAAAAAAAAAATTAATAAAAAAAAAAAAAAAAAAAAAAAAAAAAAAAAAAATATTCAAACAACCCCAGAGTGGGAGAACTTTGACTTCACTGGAGTCAAAATGTAAAAAGCAAAGGTCACTCCAAATGCCATCTGGATAGGGCAGGTTTCCCTGAAGTCTGACCACAGCAAGCAGAGTGCAGACTTCCACGGGCCGCGACCATAGCTCCGGACGGTTCCACCCCACTTCCCGCCAGTGTCTGGCACTGAGCCTCCACCCTCATCTGTAAAGGGAGGGTGGTCACCTCCAGGACCAGGCCAGTATCAGAGACAGCCTCCTTACAGAGCCTTTAGCTGTAGTCATCTTCCACTGGGATGTAACATAGAGGCCGACATGCACACCAAGGGCTTCGGAAAGGTTCTCTTTTTATGAACACTGGAGAACGCGACTACAGACCCTCCCAAGAAGGAATGGCCAGGGCACCTGAATGCAGGGTGCATACCCGAGGACTGAGACTGGAGGGAGGCACACCCCAGCGTGGCAATGGGGGAGACTAGAGCCCACCCAAGGCTGGATAAGGAGGGGTGGGCGCGCATGGCGGGGGAGGCGCAATGCGGAGAGGTGGGCGCACACCGTGGGGCGTGATAGGGAGGGGTGGGCACACACTATAGGGGGCGTGATGGGGAGGGATGGGCGCACATCGTGGAGGGGGTGATGGGGAGGGGTGGGCGCACACTGGGGGTGTGATGGAAAGGGGGACGCGATGGAGAGGGGTTGGCGCACACTGGGGGACGCGACGGGGAGGGGTGGGCACACTCTGGGGGTGTGATGGAGAGGGTGACGCAATAGGGAGGGGTGGGCGCACACCAGGGACGCGATTATGGGGAGGGGTGGGCGCACACCGGGGGGCGCGATGGAGGCGGTGGGTGCACACGGGGCGCGATGGGTGGGAGTGGGTGCACACTGGGGGCACAATTGGAGAGACAAGAAGGAGAGGGGTGGGCGCACACTGGGGGACGCGATGGCCGGGACGCGATGCGGAGAAGTGGGTGAATACCGGGGGCACGATGGGCGCCCTGGAAGGACTGCAGTGCTGCTCACAGGGGCCAGGACCCTCAGAGCGCGCCCCTCGGGGGTAACCCCAGACGGTTGTTCCTGAGCCTACTCCGCGCACTCGACACGGGATCCCGCACCCAGAGCGATGCCAGGGGAGAGGGCGACCCCACCCAGCAATGACTCAGGAGAGGACCACGCAAAGACGCTTCGGGGACACTGCCGGGGCGGGATCCGAGGGCGCCGCGCTCGGCAGGAGCAGCAGCGCGGGGCCCGACACCCGGCGGTCAACGAGGCGCTAGGCGCGCGCCTTCCCAGCTGGGAAGAAGACGGGCGTGGAGCGGAGGCGTGGCCAGGCCCGGAGGGGGCGGAGCTCGTGGCACAGTGCCCTTCGCGGGGGGGAGGGGGGCGCGCCTTGGGCGGGCCCACTTAGGGGCGGGGCGCTAGAGGGCGGGGATGGGCGGAGCCTGGCGGGGGCGGGGCACGGGGCGGAGCCGGGCTGGAGGCGGAGCCAGGCTGGGGGCGGGGCGCGCCGCCGAGCGCCGCCGGGCGGGGGAGGGGAGAGGCGCCGCCGGACGGGAGCGGGGGAGGGGCGGGGACGCGGACGGCGCCGCAGGCCTGGGCGCGGGTCCCCGTGGGCGCCGCGGTCTCCTAGGGCCATGGGAGCGGCGGGCGGCGGCGGAGGCGCCCGGGACGCCTGCGAGGGCCGCGCGTGCGGGCGGGGGCGCCGCGCTTACCTTGGGCTTCTCCTCGGACATGGCTGCGCGGGCGGCGCGGGCAGGCGGCGCGGGGGAAGCAGCGCGGAGCGGGCGAGTCACGCTCTCGGCCCCGCCGCTCTCCCGCCGCAACTGTGCGCGGGGCCGCGCTTTATCCCCCCAAATCCCGGCGCGCCCGTTGGCCGGCACGGGGTCACGTGGCTGTGCGCGTGCACGAGGCGCGCTCCCCGGGGCGTCGGGCGCGCGCAGGCCGGGCCGCGGCTCCGGGCTGTTGGAGATGCGTCACGGGGCGGGTCCCGCGCGACCCCGGCGGGCGCGGACGCCCTAGGGCGGTGTGGGGCGCGGGCCAGGAGCGTTTACGGGGAGTCCGGGCCCTGGGGACCCCTGCCCGCCTCCCCGCGTCGCCCGGGCCCCGACTCCTTTCCTGGGGGCCGCGTTCCTGGGGCGCCGGGAAGTGAGGCCGGGGCCGCCGCCCATGGCCCCAGGGACCTGGGGCGGAGGAGGGAGGACCCTGGGGGTGACGTTCCCTCTCAGGAGCCGCGGACAGAGCGGAGAAGGCGGCCCGCGGGGTCCCGTCCGCAGAGGCCGCGCGAATCAGGCCAGCACCCTAGACGATTGGGGGCGCCACCCGCCTCCCTGCAGCCGGGGTTTCCTGTCAGCCCCAGGCCGGGCTCCTTTGGCCAACGCGCCTACGGGGCTGCCCCGGGCCCTCCACACCCGTCCTCAAGAAGACCCGTTTTACCTATGAAGAAACTGAGACACTGGGAGGTCAAACCACCCCCAGATCAGCGCTGGTGAGCGGCGCCGAGCTTGGCCACCCCGTCGCCGAGCGCGGGCAAACCCAGGCTGGACGCCGCCAGTGCCGGCGGAACGGGGACCGCGTGGACGCGGGAAACGCGCTGGAGCGCTGGGCCGGCAGGACGGCCTCCCCGGACTTGCGGGCTCCGTTCCTGGGATGCCCGGCCCGCCCCAGCCTCCACGTCTGTGATGCCAGGGCCTCGGATGGAACTGACCTGAGGGCGGACACCCCTGCTACCCTCAGGAGTGCCAGGGTGGTGCCAGCCGGGGCGTGGCGGAGGTCTCATCTGATGGTGAGCCCGGCCGAAGGCGGGGGAGGCCGCACTTCACAGGCTCAGCTGGGAAATGGCAGGGCCTGAATTTGAACCTAAGCGTCTGAGCCGTTTCTGTCCTGCCTGGGAAAGGCTCAGCCAACTGAGCAACGTCGCAAACCCATGGAGACAAGTCTTCATGGACCATAACTTCACAAACCGTCTTCTACTCAAAAATTCACTTTCTTGGCTAGAGCCCCCACTTAGGAGGGGGAAGGCTGCTCAAGTCTCTCGGGGAGAGGGTCTGAGAGTCAGCCCCAGTCCCAGGCAGGTCATAAGGTGTGGTCCCTTCCTTCTGGAACCTGGAGCCCAGGGCCTCAGCAGAGGATGTGGAGGTGGGCAGCCAGCTCAGACTGTCCTGGGAGGGGCCTCGCAACCAGCCCCTTCCGAGGGGACGTGGCGCCTCAGAGCCCACAGATTGCTGGCCCTGGAAGTGTCCTAGGGCAGGCAGGGTTCAGAGAGTTATCGACTCCAAGACACCGTTAATCATAAAACAACACGACCGTAGGTAGCACAGACACGCTAAACTCCGGCAGGCTGTGGATGACGGCAGCCCGCTTCAGTGTTGTGGAAGTGAGAAACACGTAGCTTAGAAATCATGAGACACAGAACCCAAATGTGTTACCACTCGAAATTAAGCCAGTTGCTGTGTCACGAAGTGATGCGTGACTACAGTCATGGATAAGGGAAAATGAGGCTCAGATGACATTAGGTTTTAAAAAGCCAGGCTATGAGACAATGGTGGTCTGAATTCAATTCATGCTGTGTCTGTCTCCCACACTCTGACCTGCCCCGATTCCTTCATGTGACAGCAAAGATGCAAAAAGGCTCCGTCGCAGCTGTGGGGACACAAAGGACGCCGCTGGTGGACCGAACGCCAAGAGGTTTCTGAAGGACACAGCCAAAGGGGATCGAATGGACGGAGGAACCAGAGCTCAGGAAAAACCATGGCCTACCATGAGCACAGGGTAAAGAACCCAGATGGCCAGAGCCCCTCCAGAGGGTCGCCACACCTGGCAACGGTCCCAACAAGAAGACTCACGAGAAGGCAGGGAACTGGCAAATGAGTAACAGGATTGCTGACGTGAAAGCTCGACCCACATGCTGACTAGGAGAGGGGTCCTGGCTGAGGACACAAAGAACTGCGAGACAAAGTCACAGGACTCTCCCATGATGGAGAAGTTAAGAGAGGAAAGGTCGGGGCTGGGCTCAGTGGCTCATGCCTGTAATCCCAGCACTTTGAGAGGCTGAGGCTGGTGGATCACAAGGTCAGGAGTTCGAGACCAGCCTGGTCAACATGGTGAAACCCCGTCTCCAAAAAAAAATTAGCCAGGCCTGGTGGCGCATGCCTGTAATCCCAGCTACTTGGGAGGCTGAGGCAGGAGAATCGCTTAAATCCAGGAGGCAGAGGTTGCAGTGAGCTAAGATGGTGCCATGGCACTCCAGCCTGGGCAACAGGGTGAGACTCGATTTCAAAAAAAAAAAAAAGAGAGAGAGGAGGTCGGAAGGCCGAGACACCGGGCATCAGTACGGGAAGGGCTACATCCACCTGACAGGAGCTGCAGGAGAAGGTGGAAAAAAGGAAAGCAGGACAAAATCAAAGACAGGATTGAAGAAAATATCTCTGAGGCCAGGCACAGTGGCTCACACTTGTAATCCCAGCACTTTGGGAGGCTGAGGCAGGCGGATCACCTGAGGTCGGGAGTTGAACCAGCCTGAGCAATATGGTGAAACCCCATCTCTACTAAAAATACAAAAATTAGCTGGGTGTGGTTGTGCGTGCCTATAATTCCGGCTCCTTAGAAGGCTGAGGCTGGAGAATCAGCTTGAACTCAGGAGGCAGAAGCTGCAGTGAGCCAAGGTTGCACCACTGCACTCCAGCCTGGGCAACAGGGCAAGACCGTATCTCAAAGAAAAAATAAAAATAAGAAATTTCTCTGAACTAAAGAAATATTTGGCTCCATAAATGGAAAGGGCCCCTGAGTATCAAATGGCTGAGTGAGAAGACTGACACAGATGCGTGGCATGTGAGGAGAAATCCCTGAGGCGTTCAGAGACGTTTCTACTTACAGTTAGGGAGGACTGGTTGCCTCAGACAAACCCAACAAAAATAGTCCAAAAATCAGTATAAAATATTTTTTAAATCTGTTTAAGGCTATCAGATAGCTAGCAAAACAAGTCTTTCGGCAGGGCGCGGTGGCTCACGCTTGTAATCCCAGCACTTTGGGAGGCCGAGGTGGGCGGATCACGAGGTCAGGAGATCGAGACCACGGTGAAACCCCGTCTCTACTAAAAAATACAAAAAATTAGCCGGGCGTGGTGGCGGGTGCCTGTAGTCCCAGCTACTCGGAGAGGCTGAAGCAGGAGAATGGCGTGAACCCGGGAGGCGGAGCTTGCAGTGAGCCGAGTTTGCGCCACTGCACTCCAGCCTGGGTGACAGAGCAAGACTCCATCTCAAAAAAAAAAAAAAGTCTTTCTGTGAGGGGCAAAGACCTTCCCCCACCTCAAAAAAAAAAAGGAAGTGTTTTTTTTCCTTTGAGGCACTTGGTGATTAGTATCCTGTGTTAGCCTAGACTTCCATAAAAAAATACAGACTGGGGGCCGGACGCGGTGGATCACGCCTGTAATCCCAGCACTTTGAGAGGCTGAGCCAGGCAGCTCACCTGAGGTTGGGAGTTTGAGACCAGCATGAACAATGTGGAGGAACCCCGTCTCTACTAAAAATACAAAATCAGCCGGGTGTGGTGGTGCATGCCTGTAATCCCAGCTACTCGGGAGGCTGAGGCAGGAGAATCGCTTGAACCTGGGAGGCAGAGGTTGTGGTGAGCCAAAATAGCACCATTGCACTGCAGCCTGGGCAACAAGAGCGAAACTCTGTCTCAAAAAAATAGTAATAAATAATACAGACTGGGCAGCTTAAACCATCGATAGTTATTTCCCAGCCTCCAGACAGTTCTAGAGACTGGAAGCCCAAAATCAGTGAGCCATCAGGGTTGGTGTCCAGTGAAGCCTCTCCTCCCAGCTTGTGTGCGGCCAACTTGGCGTGTTCTCACAATGGCTTTTCTGCTGTGTGTGCAGAGAGGGAGAGATCTCTGGTGTATCTTCCTCCTTTTACAAGGACACTAGTCCTCTGGGATTAGGGTCCCACCCTGATCACCTCAGTTAACCTTAATCACCTCTTTAAAGGTCCTGTCTCCAAATGAAATCACATTGGGGGTCAGGGCTTCAACATGTGAATGCTGAGGGGACACAATTAAGTCTCACATATGCAGTGGAAAGAAGTTGACACACTGAGCAGAGCTTTTGCATCTCCTAGGGTTGGGGAGACAATAATTGGTGATAGCCCACAAGATAGGGAGACTCTGATGAGTGACCCAGACCTTCAGCTGAGAGCACTGAGGGCTGCAATAGGGGAGGAAGGCTGAGGGGTGAGTAGATCCTCCCTCTCAAAGTCTGAAACCAAGCTTCCAAAGGGCTCAATCCCAGACTAAGTTGATCTGCCCTCTTTCCCACAGCCAGCCCGAAGCAAAAGGAAATATGCAGAGGAAAATAACATCATCCAGGGCCTCAAATTAACTAAAATATTTCCATATACAATATCCAGATTTAAAGTTTACAAAGAAAACCAGGAGACAAATGATCCAAAACCAAAATATATATATATAAATGTAGTAGGAATAATTCCATGGTATTATCATGTCAACAGGATATTGACATTATCATACACAGACTTTAAGGTAATGTGATTAATATGTTCAAGAAAATAGATTATGAGATGGAAATGTTCAGCAGAGAAGTGGGGTGTATAAAAAAGAATTTAAAAACAAAATAATAGCTGAAGTTATAAATTCAACGGATGGGTTTGAAACAGATTAGACACAGTGAAAGGGATGATTAATGAACTGAAAGATAGGCCAGAAGAAAATATTCAGGCTGGGTGCAGTGTAATCCCAGCACTTTGGGAGGCCGAGGTGGGTGGATCACCTGAGCTCAGGAGTTTAAGACCAGCCTGGCCAATATGGCAAAACCCCATCTCTACTAAAAATACAAAAAATTAGCCAAGCATGGTGGTGGGCGCCTGTAATTGCTTGAACCCAGGAGATGGAAGTTGCAGTGAGCTGAGATCACGCCATTGCACTCTAGCCTGGGCAAAAAAGCAAGACTGTCTCAAAAAAAAAAAAATTGATCAAAGGTAACAAAACATAGATTACAAATATACTATCAACATCAATCAGAATAGATTAAATAAACACGTGGTTACATACTAAACCTGCTGAAAAATGAAGACAAAGAGAATAGAAGCTAGACATATAAAGGAGAAACTAAAGGACTTACACCTGACTTTGTGACAGAACCATGGAAGCCAGGTGACAATGGAATTAACATCTTCAAAGTGCTGAAAGAAAACAGCTATCTACATAGAATTTTATATCGAATGAAAGCATCATATAAAGGCAGAAGTGAAATAAAGATATTTCAGAAAAAGCAAATCATAGAGAAATCTGAAAGGCAAATAAAAACTTGGGACCCCAATTCACTCTGCCAAAAGGAAAAAATTAAGCTGAAAGCTGAGTCAGACAAGAAGCTGCCTTTCCTTCAGTTCCTAAGCAGACAGCTAGAGGTAAAAGGTTAAACATCACCACAAGTAGCTGCTCTAAGTTCACATTATCTTATGGAAAGTGCCAATTTGCTGGGGATAAGATGAATACACAATTGACTCCTCCCCACTGGCTCCTTTTCTCTTGCACCATGTACATTCAGTCATGTGACCACACCCTTCCTCTTTCCCCTCTAGCCCACTTTTCCTCTTCAAATACTGAAGCCCTCAGAGTCATCTTTGGAGAAAGGCACAGACCACAGGCTGTTTCTGTGATTCCATGCTTTTTTCTCCCAGGAATTGTTCTTAACCTTGGCAGAGTAAACTTCTAAATTGATTGAGACCTGTCTCCGACACTTTTTGGTTTGCAGAATTAACTGCCAGAAAGCGTACACTAAAATAAATACTCAAAGGATTTCTTCAGCAGAGGGAAAGTGGTCCCGGACGGTAGTATGAAGTACAGGAAGGAATGAAGAACAATAAAAAGGCTGCATATCTGGATAAATCTAAATGGACACTGACTGCATAGAACAACAATAATAATGTCTTCTGGAGTTCTAAAATTAGAATAAGTGATAATGACAGCACAAGGCAGGAGGAATTAGGGTGTTCTAGGGTTCTTGCAGTGTCTAAAAAGCGGTAACGGGGAGGACAGACAAGTTTAAGATATTTTCAGAAACGCAAATATTCACTGGGTTTTCCATCCACGGATCCTCATTGAAAGAATCATCATGGATTCACTGCAGCAAAATGCAAATGGAACTCATGACAGGGACATTCAAGCAGGATCAGTGTGTGCCGTTGAGTGGACCGTGCACTGCACAACTCCAGAAACATCTGGAACCCAACTCCAGGAACATCACTGGTTTTAAACTACAGTGTGATCGATGAGTTCTTTGAGAGTTCTGTATTGTTTCCTGGCTGGAAAAAAAAAATGAGCAAAGAAACCAGCAAAAGTCATTTTTAATACTAAATACTTTGTGCTGCATACTGTAAAAAAAATATATATATAGTATCTGGGATTAAAATCCCAGCAGATTGTAACACAGCAGACGTAAGGGGTAGATGGAGGAGAAGGAGACAGGAAGAAGGGAAGTACAAGCACACTACAGTTCTTGTCTGGTTCAAGGTGAAAACATAAAAATATTAATATTTGTTGATAGAATAATGAGAGTTTAAACACATATAAAAATGCTCAAGTTATGTATGCACTTTTCTGTATGTATGTTTCATTTCAATGAAAAAGTGGTTTATAAAAAAAAAATGTACCCACCTGGCCAACATGGTAAAACCTTGTCTCTACTAAAAATACAAAAATTAGCCAGGCATGGTGGCAGGCGTCTGTCATCCCAGATACTCCTGCTGAGGCAGGAGAATCGCTTGAACCCAGGAGGTGGAGGTTTCAGTGAGCCTAGATTGTGCTACTGCACTCCAGCCTGGGCGACAAGAGCAAAGACTTTGTCTCAACAAAAAAAGAAAAAGAAAAAGAAAAAAAAATCAGGATAATCTAAAGAAAATTAGAAGTAGCTTTCAAACCACTGGGAGGAAAGCAATACAGCAAAAATCAACCAATGTAACAAATTCATTAAAAGAGATATAAACAATAAAAATAATAATGGAAGACAATGCGTAGCACTTGTGTGAAATGCATTCCCCTATACCTTTATATGTACTAATGATAGGAGGTAGTTACTGTTATCGTGCCATTTTACAGATATGGGAGCTGAGGCAAAATCATACAAGGGTAAGGTTCCGCCTAGAATGTAGCAATCTGGGAAGAGCATTGCCCCTAACCTAAAAACAGAAACGCGGAATGACCTACAAAATCATCACTGTTCTTATATCTATCAGGGAGCTGAAATTGCAATGTAATCAACCAGCCTGAAATCCAAGGATAGACAGGGTAATTGGCTCACCCTTGACAAGGAACAGGAGGAAGATCGAGCTGCTGTAAAAGTGGACGAGAATAATTCAGACAACCTTATTAGAAAATGGCTTAAGACCGGCCGGGCGCGGTGGCTCACGCTTGTAATCCCAGCACTTTTGGAGGCCGAGGCGGGCGGATCATGAGGTCAGGAGATCGAGACCACGGTGAAACCCTGTCTCTACTAAAAATACAAAACATTAGCCGGGCGTGGTGGCGGGCGCCTGTAGTCCCAGCTACTCGGAGAGGCTGAGGCAGGAGAATGGCGTGAACCTGGGAGGCGGAGCTTGCAGTGAGCCCAGATCGCGCCACTGCACTCCAGCCTGGGTGACAGAGCGAGACTCCATCTCAAAGAAAAAAAAAAGAAGAAAAAAAAGAAAATGGCTTAAGACCAAGTGTGGGCTTCTGTGGAATAAGAACCCCAAGAACTGGAGACGCAATGGAGGTTCACTCTGCTTATAGGCTCTTCACACATCACACCCTGGGCACTCACAGGAAAGGCTGGAGCAGGTGGGAGGCCAGAGGAAGCAATATGTGATGGCGGAGGCCCTGGGAGGGGAGGACCCCCCACTGTGGTGGGGGGGCGGGGTAGAGGAAAAACCCCACCAGACAGTTCTTCCCTATGGAACGGGTGCCTTAAGATGCCAGGGAGAGAGGAGCAGAAAATCCTGCCACCTAGGGACCTGTTGTGGCTGGGGAAAACAACAAGAAAATAATTCCACCTCTAAGGGAGGGGTTGAAACATATGTACACTCAGCCCTTCAGAGGTCTTCCATCTCCAGGGAAGGAACAGGATTACTGAAAAAAATCCCACTCTGAGACTCAAGGATGTGAGTCCTGCATGAGACTGAGCTGGACCAGGGCAGAGAGAAATAAGCAAGAGCAGCCCTCCTGAGTGAGGGGCACCAACAGGCCCTGTCTCAAGGGCAGACATGCAAAGAAGACCTAAGTTAAAGGTGCAGAGCAGGCTCATTGAGAAAAGTCCTGCAGCAAACCATCCTCAACCCTAAGTTCAAGGTCTTGCTACCCTCAAGGTGACCACAGCAACAGCAAAAGTCAAATCCAGCTTGACTCCTAGCTTGATTGACTCAAACCCCCATGATGACAACCTAATGGGGAATGTCCATTTCCAGATAGAAATACTGTTGTCTCACATACAATGGCTGGCTTTCAGTAAATAATTATGAGGCACAAAAAAAAAAAAAAAAAAAGAAAAAAGAAAAAGAAAAGAAAAACCACAACCAGGAGACAAAAATCAGTAGAACCAGATTCAGATATGACTCAGATGCAAGGATTTTCAGGTAGGACTTTATGTGAAAGGTTCTAGTGGAAACAGTAAACAATATGAATGGAAAGGTGAGGAGCTTCAGCACAGACATTGAAATGCTAAGAAAGAGTCCAATGAAAATGCTAGAGAGGAAGGCTACCTCCAACAGGCTCATGAGTAGCCTCAACACAGCCAAGAAAAGAAGCAGTGAGCTTCCAGATAAGTCCACAGAAATTATCAAAGCTAAAAAACATGAGGAAAAAGTGGAAAACAAATGAAAACATCAGACGTAAAAGAGCAAGCAGAAGCCCTGGAGTAATTTCAAATGGTCTAACATATGTGTAATTGGAGTAACAGAAGAAGAAGAGAGAATGAGGGAGAATAAATATTTTTAAAATAATGGCAAATTTTTTTTCAGGAATAATGAAAGACACCACATCACACATCCAAGTTCAGAAAACCATAGCCAGGATTAAAAATCTTTTTTAGAAAGAAAACACCATATTCAGCTGCTCAAAACCAAAGATAAAGAAAACATCTTGAAGGCAAATAGAAAAAAAAAAAAAGACACATTACACCCAGAGGAACGAGAAGTACAACACACTGGTTAGTAGAAACTAAGCAAGCCAGAAGACAATGAAGTGACATCTTTCAAGACTGTAAACCCAAATTTCTATACCCAGCAAAACACCTTTCAAAAATGAAGAAGAGACTTCCAGTGCTGGACAATATGGAGCAAGCCCTCTCCAGCCTATATTCTTACTGAAGACAACAGAAAGTTCTGGATAACACATAAAAAACTATCTGAGGACTCGGAAAAGTTAACAGTAGAAAGCAAATTAGGGAATGAGACTGAAACACACAAAAAAAGGTGGTGAGTGATTCCAGGTATTTTTCATCTTTCATCACCCAGCTTAGACTGCAGGCTGACCCCTGTGTGGAACTGCACAACATATGCGGACAGAAAAAACTCCAAAAGAAATTCTGTTTTTTTTCTGGCCAGAGGAAAAGAGACCCTGCAAGCCAAAGCAAAGATTGCAGGGTCTCTGTCCTCGCAGCAGAGCATGGGCACCATCCCCTCAGGGCTGGGCCCTCGTTCTTGCCCTGTGACTCTGCAGAGACAATCGTGTGACTCGCAGTACATGAATTAGCCTGGTAGACAGGAGGCTGGAGAAGCCCGGATGCCTGGTCTGGGTGCCCGTGTGTCCTGGGGGACAGACCCTGCCCAGCCCAGGGGCCTGCCATGCTCTCTGGACATGTTGGGATGCCTAAGGGTGGGGCAAGAGAGAGAGAAGGAGAGGGAGAAAGGGAGAGAGGGGCGGAGAAGGAAAGAAAGAAAGGTAGAGAAGGAGAGGGTGGGGTGGAGGGGGGGTACAGGGCTGCCGTAGGTCCCTGTGGCCACCGCACAGGGTGGCTGTGGGCTATGGGGCCTAAGGTTGGGGCCGGCCTATTCCTCGTGTGGGTGTGTGGCTCTGACCCAGTGGCAGGGCCGTGTCTTTGCCTGTTGGAGCCCGGCTTGGAGCAGGAGCAGGTGGGGTGTAGGGCCAGGCTGCGGCACTGGTGGCCCTGGGGCCTGGGAACCTGCCTATGGTGCAGGTGTCTGCCCTTCCTAGAGGAGGCGCTGGGTGAGACCCTCCAGGGTGTTTGGGCCCAAGCTGTGCACACATTTGATGCCAGCTGTTCTCGGTTTGGAAAGCGTTCATTGTGCATGTGGTGCTGGGGGCTGAGCTGCAGGTTCCAGGCCCCCCCGCACACATCGTGGCCCACAGCCATGAGCCTCGCAGCGCCACCATAAAGGGGAATCATAAATAGGGACCAGTTCCCAGAAGGTGCACACAGCACACAGCACGCAGGGCACCAGCGCCAGGGTACGTCCTGCCCACCCCTCCCAGGCTCACCCCTCCTAACTCACCCCTGGGGCTGCTGGCCCCGCCCACCCACCCCCAGGCTCACCGCCCCCCCAGGCTCACCCCCCCAGACTCAACCCTGGGGCTGCTGGCCCCACCCACCCCTCCCAGGCTCACCTCTCCCAGGCTCACCCCTCCCAGACTCACCCCTGGGGCTGCTGGCCCCACCCACCCCTCCCAGGCTCACCCCTCCCAGACTCCCCCCTCCTAGACTCAACCCTGGGGCTGCTGGCCCCGCCCACCCCTCCCAGGCTCACCCCTCCCAGGCTCACCCCTCCCAGACTCAACCCTGGGGCTGTTGGCCCCGCCCACCCCTCCCAGGCCCACCCCTCCCAGGCTCACCCCTCCCAGGCTCACCCCTCCCAGGCTCACCCCTCCCAGACTCACCCCGGGGCTGCTGGCCCCCGCCCACCCCTCCTAGGCTCAACCCTGGGGCTGCTGGTCCCGCCAAGCTGGGCAGCTGCTGCCTCAAAGCCTGGCCAGGCAGCCGGAGCGGGCAGGGGATCCCTGGAGCAAAACTTCAGGTTGAACGTGGGCTTCCACCTCACGTGGAAGGAAGACAGCTGAGGCGTGGGCCTGAACAGGCTCTTGGGCAGTGGCTGTCAGGAGCCCAAGGCCAGGGGCATGCACAGAGCAGGGCCGGAGGGTTGCTGAGCAGGGACCTGGGGCGGCTGTGTGGCTGCGCCTCTCAGAGCCATCAGAGTGTGACAAACTTCCAGCCCCACCAAAGGCCACTGGGGGCACCCACTGCAGAGGAGGCCCCTGCTCAAGTTGAAGATGGCCTGTCCCCTAGATGTCCCCAGGCCCCCCATCCGCCCTTGTCAATGGGTCCTTGTACAATGTGGGCACGGTGACTTGAGGGGGCTCTGCACCGACACCCCCTTCCCAAGCCTGCTCCGACTGCTCTCTCAAGGCCCGGCACGGCACTCGTCGGCCCTCCTGCCCGGTCACTGTGAGCTGGCCACTCCTCTTGACTGGTAGGGGGTAGTGGCGGCTGCCAGCGACCGCCCCCTCCCCGTGCCCCTTCAGGCCCAGTGGTGGCGAAGGCTCCCACTGTGCCATCAGGGGCTGCCATCCGTCATGCTCAACTCCGCCCACACCTCTGTAAGGAACTCCGTGATTAGATTTGCCTGTGCTTTTTGTGGTCAACAACTTTGCCTGGACTGAGCCAGGCGGTTCCTTTGCTGGCTTTGCCTGGGCTCACTGACATGGCCGTGGTCAGCTGCTGGCCCAGTGAGAGCTGGACAGTCCGAGATGACCTCAGCCACATGTCTGGTGTGTGGTGCTGGCTGCGGCTGGGCTCCCATCTCCAGCAGGAGAGCCTGGGCTTCTCCACCCAGCAGCATTCCCAGAGGAGAGAGGAGAAACACAGGGCCTCTTGGAGCCCGGGAAAGGCACTTCCACCACATTCTGTTGGTCAAAGTGAGCCACACACAGCCAGCCAACCAGCATGGGAGGGGACCAAGAGACGAGATTCCCTGACGGCCATCACACAGCCACCGACCACAGTAATAACATAGAAAAAAGAGACTCCATCAGTAGATCTGACTCCGCTCCTATGAAAAGTGAATAAAATGGAAAAGTTCACAAGTCTGAAAAAGACAGAATGGAAAAAGCAGTAGGAATTTTAAACGGTGAGGCTGGGTGCAGTGGGGTCGCTACACCTGTAATCCCAGTGAGGCGGGAGGATCACCTGAGCCCAGGAGTTCAAGACCAGCCTGGGCAACATAGTGAGACCCTATCTCTACAAAAAAAATTAACCAGGCGTGGTGGTGCGCACCTGTAGACCCTGCTACTCAGGAGGCTGAAGCAGGATTGCTTGAGCCTGGGAGTTCAAGACCACAGTGAGCTATGATCATGCCACTGCACTCAGCCTAGGTGACAGAGTAAGACCCTGCCTCTGAAAAAAAAAAAAGGATGTTGGCTGGGCGCGGTGGCTCATGCCTGTAATCCCAGCACTTTCGGAGGCCAAGGCAGGCGGATCACGAAGTCAGGAGTTCGAGACAATCGTGGCTAACATGGTGAAACCCTGTCTCTACTAAAAACATAAATAAATTAGCTGGGCGTGGTGGCGGGTACCTGTAGTCCCAGCTACTTGGGAGACTGAGGCAGGAGAATGGCGTGAACCCAGGAGGCAGAGTTTGTAGTGAGCCGAGATTGGGCCACTGCACTCCAGCCTGGGCAACAGAGCGAGACTCATCTCAAAAAAAAAAAAAAAAGTTAGACAAGGAAAACCCCTCATCACCCCACAGGGCACAGGCGGCCTCCCACCACCGCCACCGAATCAGGCCCAGAGTCTGACCCAGGACCCCCTCCCCTGCAGCCCCTGACCTCCTCTCCGCTTCCTATTCCTCCTCGGCCGAAATCTCAGCCCCTGAACCAAGCCCTGCCTGACTCCTGCTTGGGTCAAACCCTACTCCGGCCTGGGCTCCAAATGCTGGGAGTCCCTCTGAGCGCTTCCCGTCTGGAAACATCTGCAGGGTCACGCTCATTCCTGGGGTGGGGGACGTGCAGCCCCCGACTCTGGGCGGCTCAGGTCTCTGTGCCCACCCCGTGCCCAGCCTGATACACAACCGTTTCTCCTTTGCAGATTTGTTACAGGACCCTAACACTTACCCAGCGGCAGCCGTCAGGTCAGGATTTCCGCACTAGAGTCCCTGCTGTGGTCGCTAGAAATACGTTACAGGAATGAGGTTTGGCTCCAGACCCCAAGAGAGGGCTCTTGGATCTCCTGCAAGAAAGAATTCAGGGCAAGTCCACAGTGCAAAGCAATAGCAAGTTTATTGCAAAAGTAAAGTGGTGAAAGAATAGCTGCTCCATAGACAGAGCAGGGCGTTCCCGAAAGTAAGAGGGGGAACGCGTCCACCGTAGGTACAGTGCTGGTATATATGGGGAGATGTGCTCGGATGCGAGGGTTTGTGATAAAGGATTAATTTTCTTTTCTTTTCTTTCTTTCTTTCTTTTTTTTTTTTTTTGAGACAGAGTCTCACTCTGTTGCCCAGGCTGGAATGCAGTGGTGTGATCTCAGCTCACTGCAACCTCTCTGTCTCCCGGGTTCAAGCGCTTCTCGTGTCTCAGCCTCCCGAGTAGCTGAGAATACAGGCGCAAGCCACCACGCCCGGCTGATTTTTGTATTTTTAGTAGAGACAGGGTTTCACCATGTTGGCCACGCTGGTCTCGAACTCCTGACCTCAGGTGATCCACCCACCTTGGCCTCTCAAAGTGCTGGGATTACAGACGTGAGCCACTGCACCCAGCCTATTTTCTTAATTACTATATGTTGCCAGAATCGATATTACTGTCTTTAAAGCAAAATCAGGGATGCCTTTGTTCTCCGGATATGGGCTATCTGGACACTCCCAAGTCTCAGTCTGTGTAGTAAACGTTACTAATCTGTTCCCTTAACAGTAAACATCTAGAGGCCAGGAATGCTGGGCTTGCTGAGAATGCAGCCCACCAAGTCCCAGACCCTACTCAAGATGGAGTCACTCTGGTTCGAACGCCTCTGACAGATGTGTCCAATGCATGGATGAAATTCTGCCAAGACGTTTTGCATCTCGTGCAACCCCTCCAACCCCTTTCCTCCGACGTCTGCAGTTCATCTCCATTCTGTCCGGCTTCTGTGGACGCAGGAGGGAGGCTGGGAGGAGTGGACGGGGGAGGGGGGCCGCCCACGCCTCGCTGGGCTCAGGGTCCCATCTGGTCCTCACAGGGCTGGGGCTTCCCATCTGAGGTCCCCGGCAGCGCATCCAACAAGCGAAAGTGGAAACAACCACTAGGCACCACCCAGGCCCCGGGTGAGGGCGGGACCACGGACCCCAAGACTCCTCCCCGCAGCGACGCTGCAGGGTCCTCCCGCTCTTTCCACACCCAGCACCCGCAAACGGAGCGGGGGCGGAGCCGGGCTTCCAAAAGTCCCTGTGGCCAGGAAGGAAGGGTGTGTCCTGGGCCGGAGAGCGTGGCTGGGCCCCTGGGATTCTTTGCGTCCAGCAGCACAGCAGGGTTCTCCACAGCCGTGCCCCGTGCTCTGGCCCTGGCAACCTGGAGGCAGCAGCAGTGATCACCAGTTTGTTCTGGAGAGAGGGCGGCTACTCAATGGCGCCCTCTTGGAGAAAATTCCATGAACCAGACGCCTCCGGCCAGGCCCGCCCTGCCTCATGCAGGTCCCTGCAGCCTCATCAGCAAAGCCCACTCTCAAAAAAATTCTTTTCATTGTTTACTAAGTGCCTCTACATGGAAGCTCAGAGAAATCGGATTTGTGGGAGAGAGTACTGAAGAATACTGCTATTGGCTGTATTTTACGATTATCTCTAGTTAGAAATTGTTTCTTGGTATTCAAGGTTTAAAAGAACAAAACATCTGCAGCCTGATGGTGGGTTAAGTAACATTCTGTAGCTTTGGAGGGTGGAAAACCATCAGACTGAGTAAGTACTGGCTGAGCTGGCAGCTCTGACGTTCCTCTGTGACACGGGCTTTTATTCTGCGCACCTGTCGGCCTCTGCTTGTACTGAGAGGTTCCATTGTGGCTTCGTTAAAACGGCTTTGAGGAGGAAGTGGAGACCCTATTAGACAGGGGTCTTCTCCATGCAGAGACGGCCCCAGAGGTGCCCCCACCCACGTGGGAGGCAAGTGCCTAGGTCCCAGGGGGGTGACCAGCTCTTGCCAGTGGAATGAGTTGAGGGGACAGTCATTCCAACCGGGCGCTTCTCCCCATCTGCTGGAGGGATGGGCTCCAAGAGCCCTGGGGAGGCAGAGCCACAGATGAGGGCCTGGAGTCAGGCTCTGGGGTGTGAGCCACTGTGCATGTGGGAGTCCATCCACGTGAGCACCCAAGGGTAACAGACGTGCCGCCGAAGTCCATGTGGCTCACGGGCTGCTTCCATCCTTCCAGATGTTGCCGGCTCTGATTCAAAGGCTGTTTTGTGGGGGCTGTTCCCCAGTGAATGCATGAGACTGCTGACTAAGGGGGGCAGCAGGCAGTCCACTCGGGGACCTGGGCCACCCCTGTCAGGCTCAAGCAGACACCTCTGTGTCACAATGACCTGACCACCCCCGTCAGGCTCAAGCAGACACCTTTGTGTCACAATGAGGGCTCCCCCTGAAGAGGCGGCTGCCCCAGGTCACTCTGGGCTCACGGTAGATGCACGGTGGCCTTCATGATGGACTCTGGG
The DNA here is from genome assembly GCF_006542625.1 of Nomascus leucogenys. NCBI lineage: Eukaryota > Metazoa > Chordata > Mammalia > Primates > Hylobatidae > Nomascus > Nomascus leucogenys. Next base: position 29,663,618 of record NC_044405.1, read on the forward strand.
GCAGACAGGCTTCTGTAACATGGGCCTCGCAGAGCTAGTCCGGAATGCTGGGGGTGCCCTGGGTACCTGCTGGGACCGCCCATCGAGTGAGCACCGAGAACTGAACTGCCACGGCTACCGCCTGACTGCGGCCTCCACGCGGCACCATTCGGTAGAGGGGGGACTGCAGGCGTGCTGCCAGGCTAGGGGTCAGGGGAGCCCCAGGACCACCTGCAGCAGGACAAGAGCGTGTCTCACCACCCTCCTGCCGCCTTCTTAGAAGCTGTGTCTGCCCCTGGCCCAAAGTCAGTGACAGGATGGAGTCAACATCCCACCTGCTCTTCTGGCCTCCCCGCTTCACACCCAGGCCCAGTTCTTGCCTTCAGCCGCTGTGGTCCCCATGTTCTCGCCTTTGCCCAGGCCAGCCCCCGTCTGTGTGTCCGCGAGTGTGCTGAACACACTGGACAACCCCACTCCCCTCCATCTGTCCTGCCCGGGGTCAGATCCCCACAGTCAGGCATCTTCTTTGGAGGGAAATTTGGCAGATTCAACTCAACATTTTAAGTACACATCACACACACTTTGATCCAGAATTCTACTTCTAGAAGCTGACCTCAACAGCTGATTCAAATGCCACACTGAGGCAGCACGAACTGGACTGCAGGTGGAAGCTACGCCTCCCAAAGCAGACGGGTGGGACCGGGTGAGGACCCTGACGGCCCTGAGAAGCCTTGCACCTGGTGCTCCACGGAGGCTGAAGGACAGACTGGCTTTGGAAGGCACACAAGACCAGCTAACAGGGACGCTGGCCTGGGCACCCACAGTGACTGCATTTTTATTTTTATTTTTTGAGATGGAGTCTCGCTCTGTTGCCCAGGCTGGAGTGCAATGGCGTGGTCTCAGCTCACTGCAACCTCCACCTCCTGGGTTCAGGCAGTTCACCAGCCTCAGCCTCCCGAGTAGCTGGGATTATAGGCACCTGCCACCACGCCCGGCTAATTTTTTCTATTTTTAGTAGAGATGGGGTTTCACCATGTTGGTCAGGCTGGTCTTGAACTCCTGACCTCAGTGATCCACCAGCCTTGGCCTCCCAAAGTGCTGGGATTACAGGCGTGAGCACTGTGCCTGGCCAGAAAATTTGCAACTTCTTAAACGATTCTAAGCCTAATGTTTCTGACAGGGATGAGCCTCTCAAACGAGCTACTGGGCACTAATACCACACCATGGCAGTGCATCTGGGGGCAGGAGTCGCGACCTCACGTCTCCCCATTCCAGATGCAAGTTAGCAGCTGCCACGCATTCCTGAATGAGCCGGAAGCGGGTCGAGCACAGGGGGTTTCCGCTGCAGACGGGCTGGTGCTCGCAGCCACAAACGCTGGGCCCTGCTGGGCAGGTCCACGGGACAGACAGACGCACCAATACTCTGCTGCTCGGACTAAATCCTGTGTCCCAGAGGACTGAAGTGGCAGGAGCAACACAGAAGGGGGCCGGGGTGGGGGGCACTCCCTAAAAACCCAGCACGGAAGACACCCAGGGAAGGATGGGAGGTGAGCACGGAGCGCAGGAGCCTCATGCAGGTGTGCGTTTCACACAGGGGGGCCAAGGTCGCCCTTCTCGAAGGCAGCCCTGCTTTCTCCCCGGGCCCTCAGCACCCAGCGCAAGTGGAGGGCATGCGATGGGCAGGGCAGCTGTGGAGGGCAGAGACGGCCAAGACCTCCCCTGCGGGGCAGGCCTGTGGGCACAGTTTTAGGACACAGCCTGGTCCGTTCTGACAGCCACAGGCATTTAGTCTGGAGACTGCCCAGGCATCCCATGATGGGTCAGAGGCCCAGTTTACCCAAAAAAGCCAACCTGCCTCCCAGCATTCCAAGCAGTCATGTCGACACCACTGAGATGAAACACAGGAACACACAGCATAGTAAATAAATGCAGGTATTAAACCGTTTTATTGGAAACTGGTTAAAAATTAAGGCACTCCAAGCTTTATGGTTTCCTTGAGGTTACAGTTTTGTGGCTGCTCTTAAGTGTATTTCAGAAAAAAGCAGATGGACTAAGAGCAATCTTACAGACGTGGGTTTCTACGCTGAACGCAAGGATTAACTACACTGTATTTAACGACCAAGCTCTACCTTCAGCTCAGCAACCTACGTTCAGGAAACTGGTTTTGCACACTCACTACTGTATTCCTACAAAGTTCGCCAAAGTCTATTACAAAGGTTCTTTTATGACTAAACAATACAAAGTCCAATTCTGATGGCTGCTATAAAATACTTAGGAATCTCTGCAATACTTTACTACAAATACAAATGCCCAAGAAGTCAGGGAAATCAGCCTGAAGAACTGGGTACAGGTTCTATTCTTGGTGAAAATTTCAGCCTAGGAATGTTATTCCCGGTACAGATGTACACAGTCAAAAAGGCTTATCAAGCTGTTTGATGAGTTCTTAAAGTGTTCTGGATCAGTGATCTGCCTGTGCACTTTCGTTCACGCTGAAGACAGTCTTCTCAGTTTTCATGACTGTCAAGTGTGAAAATGGAATGCATCATTGATCTTAGGTGCTGCTGACCTACTTTCCCAAAGCAAAATGTTTTAAAATTCAAGGCAATCTGGAATGGGGACTATTTTCAAACTTCCTTAGGCAGCACTTTTCAGTGACTTCCCCGCACGCCGCTTTCCCTGCCACGAAGCGCTTGGTCTGCTTATTAAAGCCACGTATCCTGATTTTACAGAAACGTGGGGCAGGTCCAGCAGTGCCACTGGAGAGCTCCCAGAGAAGCCCACTCACAGAAGGAAGTGCTCAGATCACTCTCGAGCCAGAGCGGCTGGAAGCTGGACTGGTCCCGTGAGGCAGAGGAGCACCGGCGCCTGCTGGGTGGTGTGGGGAGAGCCCTCAGCTGGCTCTGGACACACTTGCTTCCGGGGCACACAGCCCAGAGCCAGGCCTGTGGATGGGCCTTTCTTTCTTCTTGGGGTGGACCCCGTCCCCACGATCCCTCAGTGGCCACCCCCCAGACAGCCCAACAGGCAGGGAGAGGCCTGCAGGCACTGAGGATGCCAACAGGGCTGGAGAGAGCTGCAGCGTCCTGCCCTGTCCTCCCCACACCGCTGGCACACGAGCAGTCAACTGGTGCTGCAGAGGCAGGCCAAACACCACGTTTATAATTCAAACTTCCAAGGGAAAAAGATTCTCATGTTCTAGTAAAGATACAAATTTTTAAAATTGTCCAAAAAGGGCCTGAATTTTTATATGAAAGTTTTCTGGTGAAATCTTTTAAGTAGGGAGGAAAATCCAGTAATTTTTTTTTTTTAAAAGGTTTACCTATTCCCCAATGCTATTTAATACAATTGAGGTTAGGAAGTAAGTCCTTATCAGACTGTGTACTGGAGCCCCGTGTCATCAGCAAAAGCCACGTGAGTCAACAGGTGTGAAGACTCAAGACGCGCACACAGACGCTGTCCGTGGTTTTACGGGGAATGATGAGGGCTGGTCAATTCTCCTCACGACAAAAGTCAAACCGACTTCCCTGTGTTGCGTGTGAAGCTTGTTAGTGGACAGAGAGGAACGCAGGGTTCTGCTGCTGCCCCAGGAGAATGACAGCCACAGCGCTGGGTGCCGTCAGGCGGCTTCGTGTGCAGTTAGCATTTTACAAACTGAGAAGAGTATAAAAAAGCCCAAACCCCAAAGATTTCTTATTTCAAGTGACTAAATCTAGAAACAGAGATGAACAGGGAATAGAAGGTCACCATTTGCAGGACGAGAGGAGGACTGTCCTTCAGGGGCAGCTCTCCGGCCACCTGTCCTGGAAGGCTGGCAGGTTCACTGGTCAAGGTCAGGAGACCGCGATGGCCAAGTGGTCTCCCGGCTGGGCTGTGCTGCGGAGTGTGCACCTCACAGGAAGCGTCGGGACTGACGTGCTGGAGCGCTTTAGTTGTTTTCAAATCTAGCATATGGGTTTTCTTCTTTAAACAGGCCTGAAAACAAAATAAACTTGAATCATAACTTCATTCATTCAACCAGAAACAACATCTTAGAAAGCCATACAAACCAAGTTTCATAAGAAGATTTACTGAGGACATAGCAACAACGGGTGTTGTAAGCAGGCTCTCATACTGTGCTTAACCTTTTTTGAAGTCAAACCACTTTAAACTTTAAAACTGAAATAAAATTCACTAGAAACAAGAACTCTAACAGATCCTAAGGGATAAGCACTTATTTCCTGATGCTCGGCGAAGAAAAGAAATTTGAGGCAAATATTTCTTTCCACAGTGGATGGCTAGTATTAAACAAGATAACCTTACTTTGTGCTTACACCTGCTCTTAAACCTTTGGAATTAAGGCTACAGAAAGAACTAAGATGACCATCAATCTAACTCTCACGAACTCTGACAGAACTGGGATACAATGTGTATTTGACCATAAGAGTAAACCCATGGTACTTCCCCAAAGACCAGGAGTCTTCCCTTCACACTGCAGAAACACACGCACCTACACACACTCTCTCTCCCTTTAGTTATTTTTTTTTTTTTGAGACGGAGTTTTGCTCTTTGCCCAGGATAGAGTGCAATGGCGCAGTCTCGGCTCACTGCAATCTCCACCTCCTGGGTTCAAGGAATTCTCCTGCCTCAGCCTCCGGGTAGCTAGGATTGCAGGCACCCACCACCATAACTGGCTAATTTTTTGTATTTTTTAGTAGAGACGGGGTTTCACCATGTTGGTCAGGCTGGTCTCGAACTACCAACCTCAGGTGATCCACCCACCTCGGTCTCCCAAAGTGTTGGGATTACAGGCGTGAGCCACTGTGCCTGGCCTCTCTCTCCCTTTAAAAATCTGTATTGTACACTAAAATTATCTGCAGCGATTACAACAAAGCTACTCACTGCATGTGTTCTGGAGGCTGGGTGGAAGAGGAGGCGGGGAAGCAGAGGGATGGTAAGAAGGGCCTAGCCATGTTTCTTTCTTGCCTGTCAAGGAGGCATCAGGCTTTGGGAGATGAGGCTCAAAGTCGGTTTTGGGAAAGAGTCATCAGATACCAGCAAGGAGGCTGGTTAAGGTCTTACTGAAAAACTCGCTCCTGAGTCTACTTCCAGTTTAGAGGGGAAAACCAAAGCCAAAAGAAGGGTTTTTGCGTGCGTGCTGGTATTTTATGTAACTGCACCAGGTTGACTCACATGCTTTCTCCCACTCTCCCATCAGGAATTCCTGGGAATTCTTCTAACTAGCCGAGGCTTCCCAAAGCACAGGCCATTCAATGGCTTTATTACAAACTGGCACAAAAAGCTCATTTCATCAATACAATTAAAGGGCCAAATTAACCACCAAAATGGCAGGTGCAAGTCAATCAGGGCCCTGACACAGAAGACACGGCTCCACCAAGAGCCTGGCCGGCCGCCCACAGCCTCACACCCGCTGGGAGTCGGGGCACAGTAAAGGTCGCGCAACTTTAAACACAGCTTGCGCTTGGTGATAACAGGTGCTGGGCAGTGTGTGTGCGTGTGTATGCGTGTATCCACCTTGTCTTTTATTTACATTAGCATTAGTCTGGCCGGGTGTGGTGGCTCACACCTGTAATCCCAGCACTCTGGGAGGATGAGGCGGGCGGATCACGAGGTCAGGAGATCGGGACCATCCTGGCTAACACGGTGAAATCCCGTCTCTACTAAAAAATACAAAAAATTAGCCAGGCGTAGTGGTGGGCACCTGTAGTCCCAGCTACTCGGGAGGCTGAGGCAGAAGAATGGTGTGAACCTGGGAGGCAGAGCTTGCAGTGAGCTGAGATCGCGCCACTGCACTCCAGCCTGGGTGACAAAGCAAGACTCCGTCTCAAAAAAAAAAAAAAATTAGGTGCCAAAAAGCTCTTTTTGACTCTTACATTTCAGGGAAAGCACACTGCCTCCAGCCAAGGCCTGCACAGACGCTGCTGGGCCCATGTTCCACATACACAGGCATGCACTCGCTGAGAAGGGCAACCCTGGTGCTGCTCCTTGTGACAGTCGCACGCAGGTACCCGGTCACCACCCACTCCAGACACACACCAGGAAACACAGGCAACGGAGGGGCTGGGGCAAGGACAAGGCAGCAGTGAAAAGAACCCAGAAAGTCAGCGCCCAAGCACGCAGCACTCACGAGACTGATGGGTGGGAACACATAGGAAAAAGCCTCCATCAGCCACTAGGCATCTCGAGGCCAGCAGCCAACGCAGCCTCACGCCCCCAAGCCAACACTTCGAGACTGGCAGGACTCACATGGCCTCAGGTCACAGCACAGTCACACGGAGGTGACTTTCCAAGAAGGCCAGAACTGACAGGGAGGGGATGTCCCGGCCAGTGGGCAGAGCTACCCAGCGTTTACAGCCCAGGGCGCCAGCAGCATGGGGCCTCTGCAGCCCCCATGAAAGGGAACCAAGCCTCTGGGGGCTACAAGGCCAATCACCTGCACCTGACAGAGGCGCTGCTCACAGTGGCTGCTGGGCTTTGCAGCCCATCCCCCACCCGATGACCAAAACAACTGCAGTGATGTCATCATGCCCCCAGTGGGTGGGATCCTAAAATACCACAAATATATGATATTTCCTAAAACAAACAGAAGACTCAAAACACGTGCATTAGTCAGAAAAGGCTCTGAAATTTTCCAATTAGGTTTAGCCTTTAATACACTGCTTCAAGGAAAGCACCGTGGGCGCAGGACGACAGATTCCTGAGGCCCACAGCTGCCGTGAACCCAGGACCACGCGCCTCGCACAGGCGAGGAGTCAGTTCCCACCATGTCCATGACGCCACACAACCACAAACCCAGCACGGGAGACACTAGACTCTCTGCGGACTTTAAAATCAGGACAGAATCAACGAAGCACGGCTGGGTGGTGGTGTTCAGTGTGAAGCAGTGAACATCACGTGGTTTGGGGGAGTATAGATAATGTAATGTGCATTTCCAATTCACTCCAACTAAATAAAAGGTTCACACTTGGCAAATACATTCATTCTGGCTCCTTCAAAGCTCCTCTCCAAAACCTGTCCAGACACAACTAAACAAGAACAGAACACCGAGGCTGGGCGAGAAGAAGCGGGGCCGGCGCTGGGGAGTGCTTGAAGGAGCGCCTGCCACATTCAGAAGATGGCAACGAGCAACGCTCCCGAGGATGAGGGGCCGCCCTGAAACGCGCAGCACCTCGGCTACGCAGGCGCGCCCACAGGAAGCCAAACATGACAGCAGAACAGCTGCAGACTTCCGGCCCAGAAGTCTTGGGACTTGATAAGCCAATAGGTATCTGAGAAAACAGACTTCATGAAGACGAGTGGCTGAGATAAAAATATTCTTAGCAGTGAGTTCACCACAGGACCGCTGGGGACAACCGCCAGCTGCTCCTCTCTGGAGAGACGTCCTTCTGTTCCGATGGATGAACCCACAGCGCAATCTCAGGCCCCACTGGCACTAACGAGGACCGAGACAGCGTGCTATCGCCTCCCAACCAGTCAAAAAGGAGGCATAAGCAGTCCCCTTACCGTATTTTTTTCTGATTTCATCATGTCTTGTCTTCATCTCTGCCCTCCTAAAACACAGAGGAACATTATTAGCACCGAACTACAGCGCACGGTGTAACTGCTAGACGCGCCCTTCCGTGTCCCTCAGTGGGGGTTCCAGGTTTCTTCTGGTGGCTTCCCTCCAGTTCCCAGAGTGAAACCGGGGTGAGGACAAGCTTGGTCATCAGGCCACATACCCACCAGGACAGGCAAGGTGACGACAAACCCAGTCTTCAAAGGCCGTTCCAATGTATTATTCTACTCTTTTCAATAAAAGCAATTCAAATGCCCAATACTGTGATTTTTAAAAAGCTTTTTTTATACAAAGAAAACACAGTAAAAATCATACACCAGGTTCTGAAGATTAAGGTTAGGAAAATGAGATTGTCAGCTTTTACTTAGTAGCATGTGACTTCAAGGTGACTACATGGAAAATCTGTCCCACTTCCACCCTCGCCCACTGCCAACGTGACAGGTGGCCCCTCAGGTCCTCTCCTTTGCCAGGTGTGGATTACATCACCTCCTCCTGGGGCTGCCCCAGAGCCCCAGCACACACTCAGGAGAGTGCTGTGTCACCAGGGAAAGGGCGACAGGAGAGCTGACCCAGCCACAGTCAGACGCTCTCCCCTCTGAGCCTCAGCTTGCTCTTGGCAAATGCTGGGCCTGGACGAGCCGCCTTAGCAGCCGTCACACACCCGTGACACCGCGCACAGACTCAGCCTTACTGCAACGATGGGAGGAGACCGGGCGAAGAAGCCTGTGGAAGCAAGGTTCACAGCCACTGCTAGGTTCCCATCACAGTCTCTCCCTCTCTACCACAACCTAGAAGATCCCCTGGGCACTACCCACATTCTTAATTTCTAAAAACTGAGGAAAACTCAGGATGTATCCATGTGATTTCCACGGCCTTGCAGATCTGAATCCCCTCGAAGTAACCTTCTTCCCAGCAGGCATCGCCGCGACCTCACCGCTCCTCCTGCCGTATCCGCCTCTCCTCCCGCTCGCGCATGGCCTTCTCCTCACTCCTGTCCGGCTTCCGGCTCCGCTTCCTCCTGCAGCAGCAGCAGCAGCAGATGGCAATGCCCAGGAGGACGGTTCCCCCGACCACCGACATGGTGATGATCAACGCCTCAAAGTTCACTGGAGATTCAAGCACCTGGAGTTAGGGCCGCCCCAGACACAGAACCCACCCAGCACAGCAGCCTTCCCTCGTCCCTGGGGAACAACCTCAGGACACAGGAGCATAAGCAGGAAAGCCGCCTCGGCCAGGCTGCTGGCTCCTGGGGTGTGGAAAGCCTGTGGCCCTGCCTCCACCCCACGGCGTCCCGCCCTCTCCGAGTCTCCTTTCAGCCACATGTTCCCATCTGTGACTTAGAATTTAGTGACAATTTATAATATTAACCATAATGAACCGAAGTGACAGGGTAGTCTGTCTCAGTTGAGTTTGAAAAGGTATTTCAAGCCTGAGAAAAGTTAACTAACCAAAATTCCAAGCTACATATTCAGACTCTCATAAGACATTCTAAACTCATAGAAATGGAGGTTAAGCCTGATGCAGCTTTGTTTTTGATTTAAACCAAAGTCAAGAATATTACAATGATTTACAAGATAAATAGACTCTCAGGGCACATACTGGCGGCCAGGTTCGAAAGGAATGACCGTGCAGGAGCGGACGAGGCAGAACAAGACGGGATCATCTTCAAATCTGAGTATTCTGAAGACCTCGGGGTTGAAGAACGGCTGACTCATCAGTCCCAAACCCTGTTATGATTTCCTTAACCAGCCTTCAGGCACACATGCACATTTAAAACAGATCTTACTATTCTTTTAAACTTCTTTTGAAGATCTATACATTAAAATCAGCCAAGATTTTTCCATTCAGTTCAAACCAGAGCCAATTAAAAAATACCCTAAAACTACTTTTGCAAATGTGTTTTCAATCATGCAGTTCAAACAGCCTCCTTGGCTGGACACTGTGGCTCACACTTATAATCCCAGCACTTTGGGAGGCCAAATCGGGAGGATTGCTTGAGCCCAGGAGTTCAACACCCGCCTCGCCAACAAAGTGAGACCCACCCCTGCCCATCTCTACAAAACTGTTTAGCAAATTAGCTGGGTGTGGTGCATGCACCTCTGGTCCCAGCGACATGGGAGGCTGAGGTGGGAGGATCGCTTGAGCTCGGGAGGTTGAGGCTGCAGTGAGCCGGGCCTGCACTATTGCACTCCAGCCTGGGCAACAGGGCAAGACACCATCTCGAAAAAAACAAAAAACACCCAGCCAGCCTCCTGAAGATGGCTTTATAAGCAAACTCCCCTGGGCAGTAGATTACCACATGATTCACTCTTTTTAACTACAGTTAATAGCTGTGCCACCACCACAGGTGACGCCCTCTGACCTCCAGGGGCTGGGAGTTGAACACTTGCTGCACGCCTGGGCCCTGGCAAGGAGGCCGACGGCCAGGCCTCTGGGGCTCCCGCAGCCTCACCCCCCTGCTGCCCTGGACCCTGAGATCCGTTTCTAGTGGGTTACTCGTTTAACGGAACTCATTTCTTAGTTTATTAAAACAGTCTGAAAATCAGGAATAGGAGGTTACATCTGATCAAATGCCTTTTGAGCTTTTAATCCTGTGTTTTTTCCTCCGCTGACCTGTTCTGGAAGTGTAGAATTGCAAAAATTATAGTAATAGGCAGAACTACAGAGGGGACCTTCATTGGCAGAAGATGTCATTTTTTGACTGGAGAACTCCAGAAAAATCAACTAAAAAACCCAATGAGATCAACAAGATGGCTGGCCCTAAAACATATCTACCCCTCAGATAGCTTTTCTGATTAGCAGCTAAAACTAGTTAAAAAACAAACAGAAATCCTATCACAATGGGAAATGAACTTTGGGCTCCTTTTTGCTGATTCTACACGGTAAAACCCATGAACTTGAACTTGAACCAAAGGATGCGGGAGAGGCCTGGCAAAGAGAGGCATCTTTGCCTCTGGACAAACGGCCAATGCTGTAGACATTTCATCTTCCTTCAAGTAAGTGTGTTTTTCAGGTCATTACAATTAAAGCTCCAAAATAATTTTGCCTAGAACTGGATAAAATCGTTTTAAGGTTATTTGTAAGAATAAACAAGGACCTGTGGTGCAAGACCTAAAACTGGTATCATGTGCGCCATGGCATCTGGTGAAACCAGGAGGGCCCTGAGGGCCCAGCCACAACTTCTCCTCCCCACTCTGCTCCCGTGGACAAGGCTGGACAAGGTCCCAGCTCAGATAGCCTCTTCCTCCTCCTGGCAGGGCCAGGTACACTTCCTGTTTCTCCCGGAGGGGCAGGTGTCAGTTCCCTCTCAGCCTCAGAATTAACCAAACAAGTCCATCGCACCCCACCCTCCTGTAACGAAATGGCTGCCTCCCCGAGCCCTGTTCCCCTGCGGGACCCTGTGTGGCGTGTGGTGTCCCCTCCCCACTGTGACTGTGACTAGTCACCTGCTGTTGCTCTCATGTGCAGGGCTGGGTGTTGTGTGTCCATCCACTTCTGCAGCCTATCGTGGGAATTTCATTTCACAAGAGAATTGTCAAAAACACCCACCACTTGTAAAGGTGCTCAGCATGATCGGCTAGTCACTGCAGAAATGCAGATGAGAAGCACAGGACACCACTACACACCCATTAGATGGACTGAACTGAGGGTGACTGGTTACCCTAAACGTTGGGAAGGATGTGGAGCAACCAAGTCCCACATTGCCTGGGGGAGGCCAAACTGGTACAGCCACTCCAAAAACATTTGACAGACGTACTAAGGCTAAACACAAATATGCTCCGTGACACAGCAACTCCACTCCTACGCTCCTCCAGAAGTGAGCGCCTGTGCTGGCGCCAACACAAGACCACTCACGGCAGCACCAGAAAGACCCAGACGTCCCCGAGCAGCAGCACCAGAAAGACCCAGAACAGTAGCACTAGAAGGACCCAGACATAGCTGAACAGTAGCACCAGAAGGACCCAGGCGTCCCTTAGCAGCAGCACTAGAAGGATCCGGGCGTCCCTGAGCAGCAGCACCAGAAGGACCCAGGCATCCCTGAGTGGCAGCATGGCTGAAGAGCTGTAGAACACTGCACGAGACAGACAACTGGTACAGGCAACCGACATGAATCTCGGGCACATGCTGAATAAAACATCCAATGAAGCACAGGATTTCCTCCACAAAGGCGGGAACCAGTAATACTAATCTGTGGTGACGGGACGTCCAGTCAGTGGCTCCCGTGGGGGTCCTGACAGGAACTGGGCCTTCTGAGAGTCCTGGAAGTCCTACCTACTTTGCTGAGTGGTGATAACCTGTATACGTATGCAAAAATGCACTGAATATATGTAGGCACACATGTATGCATTATGTAGGCTATAAACCGTGGTCCATGTACGCACACACATGTGCATTATGTAGGCTATAAACCACGGTCCATGTATGCACACACGTGTGCATTATGTAGGCTATAAACCGCGGTCCATGTACGCACACACATAGTAAAAGCATAAAATATTAGGCTATAAACCACGGTCCATGTACGCACACACATGTGCATTATGTAGGCTATAAACCACGGTCCATGTATGCACACACGTGTGCATTATGTAGGCTATAAACCGCGGTCCATGTACGCACACACGTGTGCATTATGTAGGCTATAAACCGCGGTCCATGTACGCACACACGTGCATTATGTAGGCTATAAACCACGGTCCATGTACGCACACACGTGTGCATTATGTAGGCTATAAAACCACAGTCATGCAGAGAGAGACTTCAGATGTGTGCACTTCATCAGAAGCTACGTGCCATTAAAAACACCTCCAGAACGGCTGCTCCAAAAGGCAAGGCTCCCCAGGTCCAGGAGCTGTCTCTACAGAGTGGTCATTAAGAGAAGTTCCATGGAAGGGACGAGGCAAGGTGGAGGCAGGCATGACCAGGCCCTGGGCAGACATGACAGGAACACACAAGACATGATGGGCACATGCATGTTCACAAACACACATGCATCACACACAGTACACACATCACACATGAAGGTGCACACACACCACCACCACCCCCTGCCAGACATCCCACACTACAACCACCACCACCACACAAACTTTTGAATTCTCTAGGGCCTCAACACCAGCAACAAGTTGTTTCAGATGGAGGCTGATAGATTTTGAAATGGAAATCAATTAGAAGAGCGATAAATAAGACGTAAGTTGCAGAGGGATCCAAAATGCAAATAAACAAAAAGAATCATCAAAACACCTTAAGAAAATATTGCTCCTTTACAAAGCTTAGGAACCCTATGTATTGCCCCAAAACCTGAAGCCTAAAAGATTAATAAATTCAACTACATAATAATGAGTTCCAGGTTACAAAACACACCACAAACTGATTTAAAAGGCAAACTAGGGGGCCAGGCACAGTGGCTCACGCCTGTAATCCCAGCACTTTGGGAGGCTGAGGTGGGCAGATCATGAGGTCAGGAGATCGAGACCATCCTGGCCAACATGGTTAAACCCCGTCTCTACTAAAAAATACAAGAAATTAGCCGGACGTGGTGGCAGGCGCCTGTAGTCCCAGCTACTCAGGAGGCTGAGGCAGGAGAATGGCGTGAACCTGGGAGGTGGAGGTTGCAGTGAGCCGAGATAGTGCCATTGCACTCCAGCCTGGGCGACTGAGCGAGACTCTGTCTCAAAAATAAATAAATAAAATTAAAATAATAATAATAATAAATAAATAAATAAATAAAGGCAAACTAGGAAACAACTTGAATCTCACAAGAGCTGATTTCCCTAATTTAAAAACGCCCGTAAAATCAAATATACAAAGACATGCACACAAAAAAAGAGGGCTGTGGATTCTTAAGCTGGGAAAACTGGAGATTCTAGGGGAATTCACAGGTGAGTTTCAGGGGTGACACATGAACAAAACATACTGAGCAGAGAAGCCAAACATGCTGCCTTCAAACTCGCCCTTTCCCCCACACCTTCTGTAACGTGGTGAGATAGAGCTCAGTGCTGGGGCTGATGACCTTGAAGGAGGTCCTCCAGATTCCCCAGGGAGCCCCAGGGCTGCTTTCCCGGTCACCAGATCACCCCTGACTTCCCATCCTCTCCCTGGGAGTCACAGAGCGATTGGCAGCACATTTTCTAGCAACTTCTGCTAACTGAGCACATAATATACTATTTTCTTTTTTTTGAGACAGAGTCTCGCTCTGTCGCCAGGCTGGAGTGCAGTGGCATGATCTCGGCTCACTGCAACCTCCGCCTCCCGGGTTCAAGCGAGTCTCCTGTCTCAGCCTCCCTAATAGCTGGGATTACAAGTGCGTGCCACCACGCCCACCTAATTTTTGTATTTTTAATAGAGACGGGGCTTCACCATGTTGGCCAGGATGGTCTCAATCTCCTGACCTCGTGATCCACCCGCCTCCACCTCCCAAAGTGCTGGGATTACAGACGTAAGCCACTGCGCCTGGCCCATCCTACTATTTTCAAAGAAGCATCGATTTTGCAAGCAGCAAATGAAAACAATGACTTACCCCAACAAACTCCCCAGCGTGCAGAGCTCAATTTACAAAGGGAAGCAGGTGGCAAGACGCTTGTAACTGGGTAGTCCAGACAAGCCTTGTTAGTGTTGCACCAAAGACACTGAAAGAGACCAACATTAAGCAAGCGTTAGAAACACAACAGAAAAACCAAAGAACTGTCCAGGCCCTGCCCACAGCCCACCAGTGCTGCCATCGCTCTGCGGATGGCTGTAAAGGCTCAGCCTCCCTCCCCACACCTCGTCTCGGCCTTCACCCTCACCACCCTTCAGTCCACACCCAGCACAGCGGCCAGCAGCCCCGTCAGCTCTCCACGGACTCATCCAAGGCCCGTGTCACTCAGACCTCTTCCACAACTCACCCTGCTGAGGCCACGGGGCCTCTGCGCTACTCCTGAGTGCTGCCAACCCCACCTCCTGCTCACAGCCTCAGCTCAGCCTGCCTGTTCTACCTGGAGTACTCTCCCCATATCTGTGTGGCTCCCCACTGACTGGATGAGCCCTGCCTCGATCAACCGACTGGACACAACCACCTGCCTCCACCCCCTCCTCACCTCCTGTGAGGTTTGCTTCCGTAGACCTCTCCTCCCCACATGCTGGGCACCTGTGCACTTCACTGGCTGAAGCATCCCAAGAACACAGGACACAGCCTGGCCCATCACAGGCACTCATTGAGTTTGTGTTGAATGGACTTGGGTGGGCATGGTCATCATTTGTAGAAAGGACCTTGCTTCCTACCTCTGACCTTCACAAATGCACTAAGTTGCACAGCTTGAAAGATGATGCAACTACGGCTCAGCCTGCCCTAAACCGAGAGCTAGAGAGAACCTCATGGATGCTCTTGTCTGAGCCCCTCGAACGTCAGTGGTGAGGCCGCAGTGGTGTGGAGACAACACCATCACACCCGTGTGTGTGTGTAAGAGCCCAGAGCTGGGCCCAGCTCATGCCACAGCAGTACACGACGAGGCCTGAAAGTGGTCTGTGAGGCAGGCGCTGAGCGCGACAGGGAACAGCCTAGCGCGCAGGCAGGGGGCACAGGAAGGGGTGAAAGAACTGTCGTTAGGGCCGGGCGCGGTGGCTCACGCCTGTAATCCCAGCACTTTGGGAGGCCGGGCGGGCGGATCACCTGAGGTCGGAAGTTCGAGATCAGCCTGACCAACATGGAGAAACCCCGTCTCTGTTAAAAATACAAAATAAGCCGGGCGTGGTGGCGCATGCCTGTAATCCCAGCTACTCCAGAGGCTGAGGCAGGAGAATCGCTTGAGCCCAGGAGGCGCAGGTTGTGGTGAGCCGAGATCGCACCATTGCACTCCAGCCTGGGCGACAAGAGCGAAACTCCGTCTCAAAAGGAAAAAAAAAAAAAGAACGGCCGTTCGGCAGCACCTCATGTGCTAGCCCGAGTCCAGACCCAAGTCCAGACTGCCTGTTACCCCAAATCTCCACATTAACAGTGTCACTGACTTTTCAATAGGATAGAAAGTCATGACGTTTTTGGCCCAGGTTAGGGCTAAAGTCTATTACAAAAAAATATTAATTACAATGTCCCTTAGGCCTTCTTTCCCAGGGCTACTTATACAGTGACCACTTTAGTGTCGTGTTTAAGTGGTTTCCAGCAAAATGTAACAATTAACAGTTAAACCCTGTTTATTCTGGTCATTCGGGAGTATCTTATATTTCAGGGGTTTTGCTTGCAATTAACGATTTTTGGCTAATCCTCCCTTTTCAAGTGGCTCAAGTTGTAAATGTCTGATTTTCCATTTTTCCATGACAGTGGTACCATGAGCGACAAGAGCGCATTGGGAGGACACGGCATTCTCTTCTCTGGTTGTTGTGCTGCTTTTCTGATCGATGAAGTAACATGCACATAGCAAGCAGCTCGGGCAGCCCACCACAGCCTCAGCACAGAGACACCACCCACCCCCCACAGCACACCACCCCACCCCCAGCAGCAGACACACACCCACCACCGCCTCAGCAGCAGAGACACACACAGCCCACAGCAAGACACACACAGCCCACCACAGCCTCAGCAAAGCGGAGACACACAGCCACCACAGCCCACCACCACAGCCCACTCAGCAGCACAGACACACACAGCACCAGCCCACAGCCCACAGCCACAGCCTCAGCAGCACAGACACACACAGCCCACCACAGCCTCAGCAGAGACACACACACCCCCCCCCCAGCACAGACACCACAGCCCACCAGCCCAGCCCACCCCACCACCGCCTCAGCAGACACACAACACCACAGCCCAGAACGGACACACAGCCCACCACGCCTCAGCAGCACAGACACACACAGCCCACCACAGCCTCAGCAGCGAGAGACACACAGCCCACCACAGCCTCAGCACAGAGACACACAGCCCACCACAGCCTCAGCACAGAGACACACAGCCCACCACAGCCTCAGCACAGAGACACACAGCCCACCCCCCCCAGCCCACCCCCACAGCCTCAGCACAGAGACACACAGCCCACCACAGCCTCAGGAGCATGGACACAGCCCACCACAGCCTCTGTTCCAACACGCAGGGTCCTCTTGTGGCCTCCCAGGCACTGACACCTCCTTCCAGAAGCCTCCTGTGTGCCCAAGAGCACACCCACACATGCCTGGAGCTAGCTGTAAGGCAAGCGGCCCTCTTCACCGCCCTGTCTGGGTTCAGAACTGGAGTCAGGCCTTCAGCCCTTCTGGACTGGCCCCATCCACAATGACCTGGGCAAGTCCCTCGGCCGCCTCATCCACGAGATGGCTGTCACCACCACAACCCGCCCAGGGTGGTGAAGGTTACACAGGGCACTACGGCAAAAACGCACTCCAGGCTACAAAGCCACATACAATAGTGAGCTATGTTTAAGGCTGAAATGACTTCCAACAGAAAAATCCAGAGACTAAAAAGAAGCACCATCTAGAAAATGCACCAGGACCAGGCGCGTTAGAGCAAGTTCAACATCACCAATGTCAAGATCTGAACCACAGAAACAGCGTCTTTCAATTTTTAATCAGCAAATAGAAGTATCCACTTACGTCCCACAAACTGACAAGGTGTGTCTCAAACCTACGCTACTGTCTCTTGGAGAAAGAGCAGTGCTTTAAGAACATGGCTCACGCCTTAGAATGGAAATCATCGAATACATCTTTCTCAGCCTCCTCAAATCATCAGACCTCACTGCCGGGGAAAGGAAGCCTCTGGCCCTGCAGTTCTCAACACCTGGTAAACCCCTGACTGGAAGGGGCCCCACAGGATGCTGTTTTCTGCCTAACCACTCCCCGCTGCCGTGGGCCTTCCCTCAGGTTTCCCGCGCTGATTTCACAGCGCTGCGAGGAGACTTGGGTGCTGCCAAACCAAGAGCGGCAAGGCAAGCTCAAGAGGTGCCAGCCAGGCTGGCCCGGGAGCAGGCCACCACGCAGGGAAAGCCAAAGAACACTGTGCACATGTTTTTGTTTTTTTAAAAGACAGTTTTTTGCTCTTGTTGCCCAGGCTAGAGTGCAGTGGTGCAATCTCGGCTCACTGCAATCTCCGACTTCAGTTTCAAGAGACTCTCCTGCCTCAGCCTCCCAAGTAGCTGGGGTTACAGGCACCCGCCACCACACCTAGCTAATTTTTTTGTATTTTTACTAGAGATCGGGTTTCACTATGTTGGTCAGGCTGGTCTCGAACTGCTGACCTCGTGATCCACGCGCCTCGGCCTCCCAAAGTGCTGGGATTACAGGCGTGAGCCACTGCACCCAGCCCTGTTCACACGTCTTTAACAAGACCTGCACTGTGGCGCTGCTTCCCCACCACGGGTGCTCCTTCTCCCAGGTGGACATCTGCATCAGACTCCATCAGACTCCATCAGGAAGGCACCCCGGGGAGTCTCGGGCCCCACCTCATGCCGTGGAGGCTTAGGGAACTTTGCTCCAGACCGCTACCCTCTTGTTGAAGGTCACACAGGTATTTAAAAGACCCGGGGACAAAATCCAAACCTGAGCCCCAGGTCACGACCAGAGAGTGTTATGGACAGCCTGGCCCACCGGCCCAGGGGGCTGGTGTCTCTCTCTCCTTGCTCTGCCCCTTCCAATCCTGTGTGAGGAGCTCAGAAAGCAGCCTCTGCTGCAGCCCCTGACAGCCTGGGAAAACATGGGTTCACAGCCTTGCTTTATGGACAGCCCAATTTCTCGCTATGGGCCTCGTTAGGAAGGCTGGCCCCGCAGTGCTGGCCCCATCTGCACAGGAGTGAAATCATGGATACTGACCATGCTCAGACAGTAACTGCAGTTTTCATGAGAAGGTTTAACATACCTGAAATGACTAAAATAACATTTGATAACGATTCCAAAAAACATCCCCCCAAATCCCAAACAACAGAGCCCTCCACACATCCCGGCGACTCCCTGGACCTAGAGAAAGCCCGTGTGCCTTTGGACGGTTTGGACGGCACTCTAGTCTCTAGTCCGCGTGCTACTTACGGAGACATTCTTCAGGCATTCTTCACAGGTTTTGTTTGTGTTCTGAGAACAAGCTGCAGGAAAGAGGCAAGAGACAAGTCAGTCACTAAGAATCAGGCAGTGTAAATATTAGTCCAGCAGGGCAGGGTGGGCACCAGTGAGGGGTGTGGCACCAAGAACCTCTGATGTGGAATTACCAAATGAAGGTCCTCTTCCTGAACCCTGCTGGTAACAAGGCTTCTTCAAGACATGTGGAGCGAGTGCTCAGGAAGCCCGCTGCAGGCAGGGCACTGAGAGTGTAAACACGCAGCTCCTATCCACAAGGGCTCTTCTGGGAGAGAAGAGTCCCAGCACAGAAGGCTGTGTTTCAGATCTCTCTGTGAGGGGAGGTGTGCCCTGCGGCTGTGTAATCACTAACCACGAACCCGCTGGGACCTTCCGCTCATCAGCAGGCACTCTTTTGGGAACCCAAGAGCCTGCACCCAAGGCCACAGCAATGCCAGCGACACTGCCACGCAGCACACTTGTGTCTTCAGACTCACCTACAGATCTCATGTGACAAAGCAAGTTCTCAGTCCCCTGGCAGCCTCACCCCAGACTGGGCTATGCTCCCTGTACCAACCTGTACCAAGGGAGAGGCCTGGCGCACCAGCCTGCTCCAACCACGCAGAACACCCTGAGACTCTGCCCACTACTCAAAGCGCTGCTACTAAGGAAGGGGTCAAACTCCACGCAGCCAAAAGCTCTGGAACTCAAGCCAATCCGAAGCAAGAGCGACTGCATGAATAACTTCCAACACGCAACCAAGCTGACTGCCTACTCCCCCGATCCCGTAACACACACACACGCACACACACACACACACCCACAGTGCACACTGAAAAGAGCTCTGTGCTCATCACCAGTCACCAGAGAAATGCAAATTAAAACTCCAATGAGAGAGGACTACACACCTACTAGAATGGCTAAAATTAAAGAGAATGACAATACCAAATGTTGGCAAGGATGTACAGCAACAGAACTCTCACACAGTGTTGGTGGAAGTGTAAATGGCTCAACCATTTGCAAAGAAGGTCTGGCAGCTGCTCCCAAACAAACATGCGACCACCTATGACTCAGCAATTCCATTCTTAGTATTTCATCCAGGAGAGAGGGAGCCTGCATCCACAGATAGACCTGCGCAGGAATGCTCTGTGACAGCCCCAAGCTGAACACAGCCCAGATGTCACTCTGTAGGAGGGTGGACAGACAGACTGGAACACTCACACGATATCAGCAGGGCATCAAGAATAGCAAACATGCGGCTCTCGTATGAAGGGGTCTTCTGGAAAAGGCATTCCAAACACAAAAGGCTGGGTTTTTTTTTTTTTTTTTTTGAGACAGAGTCTCGCTCTTTCAACTCAGGCCGGACTAGGGCGCTATCTTGGCTCACTGCAAGCTCCGCCTCCCGGGTTCACGCCATTCTCCTGCCTCAGCCTCTCGAGTAGCTGAGACTACAGGCGCCCGCTGCCGCGCCCGGCTTATTTTTTGTAATTTCAGTAGAGACGGGGTTTCACCGTGTCAGCCAGGATGGTCTTGATCTCCTGACCTCGTGATCCGCCCGCCTCGGCCTCCCAAAGTGCTGGAATTACAGGCGTGAGCCACCGTGCCCAGCCAAAAGGCTGTTTCATGTGTCTCTCCTTTAGGGGTGAGCTATGTGGCTGTGCAATCACTAACACTGTTCAGCAATAAAAAGAAATGAACTGGTCTATGTAAAACATGGACGAGTCTGAAGGACATCATGTGAGTGAAAGACGTCTTCCACAAAAGACCCTACCGTGTAATTTCGTGGCCATGCCGCTCTAGAAAAGGTGAGACTCACCTATGGAGGGAGGGGGGCAATGGCTGCCTGGGGGCGGCCAGGCGCCGGGGAGGCTGAATCTTCCAGATCGAGGGTCTGTCTCGGTCACGGCTATGTGGGTGTAACTCACTGAACAGCACAATTAAGTTTCCCACATTTCCCTGTATGAAAAATGTATCTCAAAAGAAAAAACAAGACAACTGCTGAACTCTGGCACCTGACAGGCATGGTGAAGGCAGGAGAGCACGCTCATGTCTGTGACTGACGCTCACGTCTGTGACTGACACTCACTCAGGCGTGGAAGGCTGTGGGGGACACCTGGACAAATGCAACACAGCAAAGCATGGCGACACGGCTGAAGTGGCGGGTATACAAGCGCGTACAACAAAATCCTTCAGCTTTGCTGTACGTGGGAAGAGCTTCATGATGAAATGGAGGGAAAAGAGCTTCAGCTTTAACTTACAATTTCACTCATTACGTTTACCAAGAGGGACTAATCGAGTACATTGCTGTGATCCTTCTATTTAACAGTGTAGTTCTACACTCCACTTTTCTAAATAAATCTCCACTTTATTTGAAATGAAAGCACGTTTTGTCACATGTTCTATAGCAATTATCACTAAGCAGTACTTTTCTCAGAGTCTCTAGTGATGTGCTATTCGGTTTATGGAGAAGTTTCTTTTAAGCCACTTTAGATACTTGAAACAACAGGCTGTATTCAGCCCCAGGGAGGCAAAGAAAATTGACAACCAGTGAAAAGCCTTAATTTCTTAAATCACTGCTGAGAAGCAGGGTTACAGGAAACTTTGATAAGAACAGCACTGCTGACTTCCGAAGTCCCCAGGGACCTGGCACTGTGGGAGGAAGGAGCAACTGTGGGCTGATGGTGGGCAAAGACCCCCGTGGTGTTGCGATGTGACAGGCACCATGATGAACTCTTGGTTTTAAAATTCAACTCCTAGCTCTGTCCACTGAAAGGGCCTAGAAAGGACAACACCCAGCAGCAGAGGTGTATTCTTGGTGCCCAGGTCGTGGTTTCTAGATGCTGTTCCCCATCAGCAGGAAGCATGGCTCCTCAGAGAAATGGCTGTTTCCAGAAGTGGGGCAGAAGGTGGACAAGATGAGCCACAGACAGTGTGCAGTGCTCAAGAGTGGCACAGACATGAACGAATGGCAAGAGGACCCAGAAGCCAGCCTGGAGGGAGTCTTTCTGGCCAAATCTGGGCCAACTGAACATCAAAATAAATGATAACAGTCATGAACTCTAACCCCTAGAAGCCATACTGACATGAAATAAAGAGAAGGCCGAGTGGCAAATGCTGAAGAAATGATGAGTTGAGAAGCCTCCATTTTACAATCATCACAGCCAACACTAATGCAGGCAAGAATTCCCTGAAGATGCCAGGTCCACTGGGTCTGCCCCCGAAAATGCCAAGACCACTGGGTCTGCCCATGGACTGACAAGACAGTCTCAAAGCACCTCCCCACAGGTGAGTCATTACTCATGGAGAGAAGGTGGCACCTTCCAAGAGATCAGTTATCTCCACCATAACCCAGAACAACATGATGGGACAAAGTGACAGCACGTGCCTCCCATGGAGGACGCTGAGAGGACAGAATCACTGCGCCGTGCTCCTGCCAAAAAGCACCTGAATCAAATCAAAGGAAACACCCAGTAAGACCCACTGAGGGTCCGTCCACAAACTGGCTTTCTGAAAACAAAGAGGAACTATTCCAGATCAATGGAGATTAAAGAGACACAACAATTAAATGCAACTTGTGATCCTGGATTTCAGGGGGTAGGGGAACAGGACATTGTTGGGGTAACTGGTAAAATTTGTATACAGATTGTAAGTTAAATCAGGTATTCAATGTTACATGTCCAGATTTTGATAATTATATAAATTTCAGTTATGTAGAAGAACAGCCTCCTTCTTAGGAGATAAACTCTGAAGAATGTAGGGATAAACGGTCACAATAGTAACTTACTCTCAAATGGTTTGGTCAAAATAACAACAGGCAATACAATTGTGATTGTCAATTTACAATACATTTTAAAACTATAAGTAGAGATAGAGTCTTGCTATGTCACCCAGGCTGGTCTTGAACTCCTGGCCTCCTGCAATCCTCCCAGCTCAGCCTCCAAAAGTGCTGGGATTACAGGGGTGAGCAACTGTGCCCAGCTGAATCAATTTCTAAAAATAAATAAAACACAAACAATTGTATTATAAATTTAAAAAATAACAAGGAGATCTAGAGAGAGAGTGCTAAGGCAAACAGAGCCAATGTTGAGAACGGAAGGGCATCCAGGACTTCACTGCACTATTCCTTCAACTTTCTGCACCTCTGAGGTCTTTCTAAATACAACCTGGGCAAGAAGACACAGCGTGTGCCCAACACACCCACTCGAGTCCTTTCTGAAAAGTCATCTATGAGGAAGGGTGCGTGTGCTTCCTCTCCTCAGCCCAACAGTGGCTACAAGTGACAGGGATGATGCCGTTCTCGTTCATGGGGATTTTCATTTTTAAAGCTTCTTTCTGATAACTAGGTCTTGTGTGAACTAAAAGAACTGAGCTCCAAAACACACACCATCAACTCCATCTACCCCCAGACCTCTGGATTACTGGTCAGTCTGAGTCAGCGGAGAGGCATGAGAGGAAGAGGGAGAGAAAAACCGCCCAACATTCCTCCTGCTCCCAGCAGGCCAAGAACAGAGCGGGCTTTCAATAAGGGGGAAAACACCAATGTTTACAGTCCTCATGAAAATAACATCAAAGATGAAAAAAGGTCATTCTGTTCTATCCTTTGAAAACACATCATCTTGCATAGTAAGAAAAGAAAGGCCAGGTGCAGTGGCTCACACCTGTAATTCCAAAACTTTGGGAGGCCGAGGTGGGCAGATCACCTGAGGTCAGGAGTTCGAGACCGGCTGGCCAACATGGAGAAACCCCATGTCTACTAAAAATACGAAAATTAGCCGGGTGTGATGTCACACGCCTGTAATCCCTGAGGCAGGAGAATCACTTGAACCTGGGAGGCGGAGGTTGCAGTGACCTGACATCACGCCACTGCACTCTAGCCTGGGCAACAGGGCAAGACTCCATCTCAAAAAAAAAAAAAAAAAAAAAAAAAGGCATGAATCATTTGTTACTGCTTCAGAGACAAGCAGTGTTTATTTCTCTAAGAGATCACTATCTCTTATCTCATCACAAGATACAGAAAAAACATGTGCTAGAAAACCAGAGATAAAAACTGCCCTTGTGTTGCTTAAGTGTAACACTGAATGTGACTGCCCTGACTTCTCGGTCCTATGACTGCAAGGCTTCAACTTAGACTCCATTTATCAATTTTTAAAGACCTTTCAGTCTCATTTGTTTCAGAAATTAAAGGAAAAACAACAACAACAAAACAAATAACGTTTTCTTCTGTCAAGATACACCAACCCTCCATGACCCATTTGAGTGCTTTCTTGAAGTTTCAGGTGAGTCAATAAACGCACTAAGCACAAAGGAACACACCAGCAAGTGTACGTATTTCCTCGTCATGCTCCTGTCACACCGCAGGCCACCGGCTGCAGTCTCCATGCTCCATCAGCAGAATGAGTGGCCAAAGGGGCATGATGCCCACTCTGCACTGTGACAGAGGCATGGAGAACAACTACACTGTCAATTCCAGGTGAGAAAAGAGGGCAGATATGGAGACAAAAAAATGTCCTTGGAAACTCCACTATTTCAAAAGAAAGAGTTGAAGACTAGTAGTACATATCAACACTGTGAACCCTGTGTCCACTGTAGCACTCGGTACAGTTAGAAAGCCACGCTTCTCAGGGTGACAGGGGCAGAACTACGATACCCCCTCCGCATCGGGAGTCCCCACTGTAAGGAGCAGCTGAGTGGGACCCACCACCTCGGGGACCTGCACTGGCCACCACTGCGCCAGCCCTCAGACAGCAGTCCGAGCTCCTTTTCGGGGTCGTCTTTCCTCCAGATGAAGCTCTTGGATTGAGTCTGACCCCATACACAAATAAAGTGGGGTCCAAAAGCCCTATCCAGGTTTAACTTCAAGAATCTTGCTCTAAAGATCTTCAATACACCATGGGTTCAAGATGCTTAAAAGTGTTGGATTTGGATTGGTGTAATGTATTCTTTAAATTCACACAGTGTCCTTGTAAAGGAGACAAAACGTTTTAAACATCAGTACTGTGGTCACATTCCTGTAACCATGACAAGCAGTAAAAATCTCACACTAAGCAAGTACTCTGTGGGAAGAGGGGAGTTCTCCAGGCTATAAATAGCCCCTCTCTCCAAGGACAAGGGGCACGCAGACACCAAGGGCGCCTGGGCGGTGAATGCCAACACGACACGGCACCATTCTTCCTATTCCAAGGGGTCCTCAGTGAGAGAAACAACAGTCCACCCACCAGGACTTGGTGATTACTGTAAGTGGAAGCAACCAAATGCAGCCTCCAAGTGGAGAAGGAAGTGCTTTTCAGCTGACACACCAAATGGCAGTTCTGGATTAATTCCCACACTGTCCACTCCACTTGTCCACACCCATCTCTGCACCCTTCGGGAGTGCAGAGCAGGAGCAATCAGTCAAACAAAAACAGAAGTGCAGAGCAGGAGGAATCACAGTCAAACAAAACCTCATGGTTGTTTTCCTGACACTCTCGCTTTAACAATGCAAGCAAACACACCCCCGAGCCACTGATACAGTTTCCAGTGAATCACACACTCTGCCGGCAGACGCCCATTCTGTTTGCGGAAACGTACTCACTGCACATTTGTGCTTAGAACTCAGTCTGGGCCAAAAGTTCCCAGTACAATACCACTGGCCTCTCTGATTAACAAACTTCAAGGCAGCTGCATTGCTAACGTCACAAACACTAAGTACACCCTGAGGCAGGTAAGAAGAAACATAAATAATCCGGCATCGGAATAAACATTCCATAAGGTCACAAAAAGAAAAGGTGCTCTACTATGCTGAACAGACCCCGACAGGGCCTGGACTAACAAGAGCTGAGAAAAGTATTCGCCCCTCAAGCTGGGCCCAGGTCAACCCTAATTGTAATTAGGTCAGGAAACTGAAGTTAAGGTGGCACTATTCCCCACCAGTAGTGGTCACCTGGAAACTCTACACACGGAAGCCAGCATGACATTCTGAAACGGGTCCAACCATGACACTCTCCAGCTGAGAACCTGCTGGATTTTCCCGCAGCCCACCAGGCCCTGGAGGCCCAGCCCCACAGGAAGCCACCCTCTATAAACACTCCCTGTTTCTGGAACTCTGAGTCTCCTGTCATGCACTTTCCTCCCCCAGCCCCCGCGCCCTCACTAGCTCTGTCTGTCGGTCACCACTGTGGCCGCAGGGCCTGGCGCAAACGGGATAAACGATGAAGAATGCCACCTGCGGGTCTGGACAGCGTAGAACCGCAATCAGCTTGCTTCAAAATCAGATGCTACAGCCTGGTTTTGGGGACGCCTTCCTTTCTAAGGCATAAGATAAGTGCGAGCGTTCGCTGCTGCGCACGGAACTGCGGCCGGGAGGGAATGGTGGCGTGAACGCTGGCGGCTATAGAGGCACACCGGCCGCGGCCCCCATCACCCTCCAGGGGCCTGGGGACGCCATCCCGGCCTGCCCCCGACCAGCTGTGCGACCTCGAGCACGTCGTGAGCCGGCTTCTCGGCTCGGGATGGAACCCGAGAAGAGCTGTCTGGGGTCGCAGTGAGGCTAAGGGAGGCCGCAGGTGCCAAGCGTCCCGCCTGCCGGGCGAGGGCCAACCCGCGGCCACGCGCGAGGAGCGGCCGCAGCGACTGGACAAAACAAAGACGGAGACAAAGACAGCTCTTCCCCGGCCCGCGCCCCAGCCGCGACGGCAGCTCCCGCGGCCGCCAGACCGGCGTGACCCTCGAGGAGCCTCCGCCGGGGCGCTGCCTGCGACGGTGGGCCCAGGCCGCCCGCCGAGCCCAGCGCCCTGGCCGAAACCCCGACCCCGACCCCGACCTGGACCCACCAGCCGCCCCGCCCCCTTCGCGGCCCCGCCCGCCCCGGCACCCTCACCCGCTCCGGGAGGCTCCTGCGCGGCGGCCACCGGGATGAGCAGCAGGAGCAGCGCGGCGCCACCGAGGGGCAACCTCCAGTAGGGCGTCGGCCCGCGGGCCACTCCGGGCGCCATGGTCGGCGGGTCGCTCTGTCAGTCAGTGGGGCTTTACAACTCCGACTCTAGCACAAGCAGTCTCCGCCCGGAAGAGCCGCGGCGCCGGAAGTGGACCTGCGGGGCGGGGCCATGCGAGTGCGCAGCCTCAAAAAGCAGCTCGCCCCGCCCCCTCGCCATCCGCCCCGCCCCCTCGCAACCGGCTCGCTTCCCGGGGCGGCTGAGGCTCAGTGCGCCTGCGCGGGGGAGGAAAGGAGCCTGGTAGTGAGGGGAGCGGCTGAGGCTCAGTGCGCCTGCGCGGCGCGGATGGGCGAGGAGTGACCGAGGGGCGAGGAGTGACCGAGGGGCGAGGAGTGACCGAGGGGCTCGCCGCGGCTCCTGCGCCTGCGCGGCGGGGAAGGGCGACCGGCTGAGGGGACTAAGGGAGCGCGGTGCTTCGGTAGTGGAGGTCACGGTGGCCTCCATCCTAAAAGGCTGCGGGCGTCGCGGACGGCGGCTCCAAGCGCTGCTCACGCTGCTCTTAAGTGAGCCCTGGACGAGGCCCGGGTGGGCCCTCATAGTCCGCGCCGGCGCCCTCGCTCCACAGCGCGGCGTCCGGCCCTGGGCTCCGGCCGATGTCCGCGTGGGGCTTTTCGGGGATTTGTTTATTTTCGTACGTTAACCACACTAGAAACGGCCCCAGAATGGGCTGAAACGTGTGCTGCTGAATCTGCCACCTAAATTCCCGAGAGAAGCGTCCCGACGCCCTCGCTGCGGCCTTCCGGGCCCCTCGGTTGATAATGGGACTAAATAGTGATGGACATTTTTAAGGCTACTTAAGAAATGGCAGAAATACATTTAGAGGTGTGAACCCGAACGCACTGCGCGCTTTAAGCCCCGCGAGAGCCGGGCCGCCCGCTTCCGTGCGCCCGTAGCTCCTTTCTCGGGTCCGGGATTCGCCGGTGCCGGGCACAGAAACCTCCTGCCTTCTTAGTTCACGACCCTTGTAGAGGAACTTCCCCTGTTCTCTGCACTGCTTAGACCAGAAGACGGGAAACCGTGACTGCTGCACCCTCTGGCAGGTTAAATGTACCCTGCCCCGAAACAGGCACTGCCCGTCATCCATCAAACGCTGGGACTGCGCCCACCTCGTAGGAAGGACGCCGCGGTCCTGCTAAAAGCCTCCGCCTCTGCCTGCCCGAGGGCACCCTTCCCCTCCCTGCTTCCGAGGGCGGACTCCATTCCTCTGGAGCTGGTGTTTCCGGGTGGGCCAGCCTCCAACTGCCTTTGAATAAACCCCCCTTACATTAGATTCTGACCCTGTGGTGATTTTAGGTTGGGATTTGGGCGCCTGCAGATGGCCCCGAAGCCAGCCTCTTGTGATCCGAGCCACTTCTCTGGCACTCGGAGCGCTGGCACCCGCGGAGCGGCCTTGGTTCACCCGACCGCCTGGGAACTGGCCGGGGTCCCTGGCAGCCTCCCGGGGCTGAGGTTCAGACTCTGTTCCGCCCACCCAGGTCCACACCTGATGGGGCTGGAGTTGAAGCCTGGTTTTAAGGCAAGAGTTTCGTTTGTTATTTCTCCAAAGAGTCAGCTGTTTGCAGGTGACTGTCCTTCGAGGTGTCTTTATCACTCCTCGCCCATCCGCGCCGCGCAGGCGCACTGCGCCTCAGTCTTAATCCTTCGAAGTTAAGGTTTTGTTCGTCTTACTTGCTAAAGTTTGCAACCTTTTTTCTCCTTCAAATTTGGAGAAGGGGAAAGCAGTTTCTCTTTGAAAAGAAGAAGCGAATCGTGGCTTAAGCAAAATTTGTAATCCATAAAACTGGCCAGGCTCTGGAGCTGAGTTCAATTGACATGTCTAAACTTTCTTCTTGAGTAACCAGATTTTCCCTTACAGTCTTTTGTCACTTAAGAGAACTCATAGACAATCGTCCATCCGAAACAAGTCTTTCTCCTTCAGGAAGGACCCATCTTTGGAAACTCGAGCTGGATTCCTGTGCAGTGGTTATGGCGCCACCTCTTGTCATATTTAGAAAAATGGTCTCGCATAACTTGAGAAAAAAACATTTCAGTGACCAAAGCTGGGTACCATTGGAATACCAAGCTAATTTACTTGTTTGCTCAATTGGAAAACGCTGGCTCTAGGATAAAACAGAATCTTTGGGAGAGTTATTTTTTATGGTATTTGGAAGCATCCAAAAGAAGTTCTAATAAAGGTATTTATGAGAGAAAAACAAAAATTATCTAAAATAATTTCTGAATTTAAAAAGACTACTGAAATTTCTCCCCCTCCTCCCTCAGCTCCTTCTCTTTATCCTTTGTTGTCTGAATTACCTCGCCCAGACCCACCTTTCTTCCTCCTCCTTCTCCTGTTCTGGGGCCATTTCTCAGACAGATAGTGTCTCTCACAGGGGACAACTATGTGCCCTAGTTCATGAGTTATGGTCAAAGGTAGAGCTTAAAAGTATAATCAAGGAATTTCCTGATGCTCACCAGGACCCTACTGGTTTTTCCAGAGAATTTAAATACCTGAGTGTGTGACCCTGCCTCTACTTTGGGAAAAATAATTTTTTTTTTTTGAGACGGAGTCTCGCTCTGTTGCACAGGGTGGAGTGCAATGGCACAATCTTGGCTCACTGCAACCTCTGCCTCCCAGGTTCAAGCGACCCCTCTGCCTCAGCCTCCCCAGCAGCTGAGACCACAAGCACCCGCCACCACGCCCGGCTAATTTTTGTATTTTTAGTAGAGACGGGGTTTCACCATATTGGCCAGGCTGGTCTCGAACTTCTGACCTTGTGATCCACCTGCCTCAGCCTCCCAAAGTGCTGGGATTACAGGCGTGAGCCACCACGCCTGGCCATAAGAATTATTTAAAATAGTGAACACAAGTTCTCATTGCTGACATAAGCTTTTGCTGATACAGCAGCCGTGTTGTCTGTAATAAATCCCATCTTGTTACAAGGTTCCATTCCTTGGAGTCAAAAAAAAGTTCAAAGGGTAGGTGTCACTAATACTCCTGTAATGGCACGTAAATCTCAGCCTATAGCTTTTCAACTAGGTCCTTTACAAGGGACTCACATTTTCCTTCTGGTTCTGTCAGCTGCCATCCATCTTATAAAAAGAGACTTCTTAGAATTATAATACCCACATTTCTTTTTCCCAAAAGGGGAAGACGTATTTAGAATTAGATGAGAAAGCTGAGTTACTAGACTTAAAAAAAGTTTCAAAATCTAACCCAATTGCAATCCATATTGCCCTAGAAGACACTGAATTATTGAATAATGAAGAATTACAAAACCTATTAAAGGCAGTACTTGATCGAATATGGTCAGAGTCTTCCACTGACACTGGAAGAATCCTCTTGGCTACCCCAATCAAAGTCCTTTAGTGTAGTGGACTTACTAGCACATCCTTTAGTAGTTCTGTGGATGAAAGTGTTGATTGCTCTTTACCTTTACTTGGGAAGGCAGACAATACACACAGACAGCCATGCTCAGGGCTACACTGAGAGCCCAACTGATGCAAGGACAGTTCTCTTAGATACTGACTTGTTCTTTTTTTCTTTTTCTTTTTTTTTTGATGGAGTTTTGCTGTTGTTGTCCAGGCTGGAGTGCAATGGCACTACCTCAGCTCACTGCAACCTCTGCCTCCCGGATTCAAGCAGTTCTCCCACCTCAGCCTCCGGAGTAGCTGAGATTACAGGCATGCGCCACCATGCCTGGCTAATTTTGTATTTTTAGTGGAGATGGGGTTTCTCCATGTTGGTCAGGCTGGTCTCAAACTCCCGACCCCAGGTGATCCGGCCACTTCAACCTCCCAAAGTGTTGGAATTACAGGCGCGAGGCACTGGGCCCAGTCTTTTGACTTGTTCTTTAAAAAAAATTTTCATTACAATACGTGGGCAGTTTATTCCTTTGCTCAGAAGATAAGCAAGCTTTTATAGAAGATGGGATACATTCAGTACAACAGCCCTAAGGGGACATAAAATTCCTAAAGAAAAACCTCAATTTTATAAAAAACAAAGTAGTTGGGCCACTTAATACCTAAAGAAAGACTTTCTATAAATCTAGATAGACTGAAAGGAATTTTAGCTTTCCACCAACAACAACCAAGAAACAAAAGGGTGTGGGGGACTGGCAGGATATTATAGAAATTGGATCCCAAACTTTTCTTTAAAGCTCAGTCCTTATATGCTCTCTTAAAACAGGACATGCCAGGACTTTAGAGTCGGCAGAAGAAAATCCACCAACATTCGAAATGATCAAACGTGACCTTGCTAATGCTCTGCCTTTGGAGCATACAAATTATAACCTTCCATTCTATTATTTGTATAATACATGAAAGTGGTGGAGATTCTTTAGGGGTTCCTAAAACACTGTTATATGTAAATATTTTTATTTAGAAACAGAATGCTTGTTCCCTGGTGCTGCAAAGAAACAGCACTCGAACATAAATTTAATTCTCTCAGCAAGGCCATTTTTACTTTCTGCAGAAAGGGTGCTCATCACAGATAGAACAATGGCGAGAGCACACCTGAACAAAGGAGGGAAGCAATTTGTATCCCTGCCGCAGTTTGGCCCTGCTACTGTGTTCTGTCTCCATTGGCTGAGCCGGACCTCACCATCTAAACTGAAACCCGATTGGCTAACAGGTTAAAACTTTTCTAAATAGGTAAAAGTAATGGAAAGACAAAGGAAAAGAGGAAGTTGCTTATGCCAAATAGGGAAGGGGCATAGGCTGCGAGCTGGAATGTGCTTGTGAGCAGGTGCAGCACAAATATCCTGGTTAAGGTTCAAGGACCTAGAATGTATTACGTGCCCGTGAGCATGTTTAACAGCTACACAGGATAGGGCTTAACAAGCAGTTATTACCACAAAGCCAGGAGGCTTGAAGGAAGTTAGTTTTTAAAAGAAACTATTATTTTTAACACTTACGATTTATTCTTTAATAAGAAGGGAAACTTTGCAGAGGAACTTTTTACTTTCTACAAACACAAAGATCGAAATAGACAATCATTGCCACAGTTGCCTAAAATATAATCCAGGAAAACCATTATAAGGACAGTTCCCTTTACCCGAGGCCCTTGTGAGGTGTGACCACTAGATTCCATGCTGTTGCCACCCTCAGAAACATACAAACATGTTCTGGTGACAAGTGACGTGTTTTCTCCCTGGGCAGACGCATTTCCGTGCAGAAGAGCAATGGCCTTAGCAGTGAGTAAAATTGCTGTAGAAAAAGGTATGGCAATCTGGGGAGTTCCTCTGGAGCTCGTAGCAACAGAGGAACTCACTTCGCTGGACGGATGATTCAATCAGAATGTAAACTTGGGCCCGTCCTCCAGCATTTCCATTGCGCTTACCACGCCCAGTCATCTGGGTTGGTGAAATGCACCAATGGAATAATCAAAACTCAATTGGCAAAATTAACCAAGGCTTTTTAAATTCCTTGGTCAGAAGTTCTTCTACTGGTTCTGTTTAATCAGAGGTCGACCCCTTTAGGTAAACACCAGTTATCTCTGTTCAAAATTAGGCAGACCCATGAAATTATCTCCAAGAAACTATACGTCTATGATATTAAAGGGAGACATATTCAGCTATTGCAGTGCTCTTGCAAAACAATTAATGAAAAATTATAATTGGCAAAAATAATCTTTTCACAGTGAGCTCCTGGGAAACAAAATTTTCAAGGACTGCAGACTTCAACCAGGAGATTTTGTCTATTGGAAATGACATTTTTTAAAAAGTCTCTGCAACCTGCTATGGACCTTATCAGGTACTCCTGACCAGCCTTCACCGTAAAATTAGAAGACAACCCTTGAATTCACATCTCCCATCTAAAGAAATCTGAACCTCGGCTGGGCGTGGTGGCTCACACCTATAATCCCACCACTTTGGGAGGCCGAGGCGGATGGATCACCTGAGATCAGGAGTTTGAGACCAGCCTGGCCAACATGGTGAAACTCCATCTCTACTGAAAATATAAAAATTAGCCAGGCGTGGTGGCGCGCCTGTAATCCCAGCTACTCGGGTGGCTGAGGCAGGAGAAATGCTTGAACCCGGAAGGCAGAGGTTGCAGTGAGCTGAGATTGCAGCACTGCCCTCCAGCCTTGGTGACAGAGTGAGACTCCCTCTCAAAAAAAAAAAAAAGAAAACTGAGCCTCCTAAATGAGCTCTTGTACCAGAATGTGACACCCTGGGACAGCTAGGACAGTGTTCTTTGGGTTATGCCGGTCACAAGGTCAAATATTTCATACCATTTCACACTCACCAATCTTCCTCATCTACAGTCTTGTCAGATTCATTCTGTATTCCACTGGTATCATCATTTAGCTTCCGTCTTTCTGCTGTAAATGGGTATTGAAGGCGTTACTTGACATGTAGAGGTACTCAGCAGTTATACACAAAAGGCCTTAAGAGATAGCCAGGTATCTCATTATTAAATGATGAACTTACCTGAGAAAATCTGTATTATAAAACCATATGGCTTTAGACATACTCACTGCAGCTCGAGGGTAACCTGTGCTATCATAAAACTAAAAGCTGTGTTTATATCCCAGATAAACCAAATAACATCACTAAATTCATGGCTGATATGAAACCCACATAAACCAACCTTGCAGAGCCAAAACCTCCTCTAAACAACTGGCTAAATAGCTGGTTGGGATCTTGGCAAAATTAGTAACAAAAACTGTTAACTTATTCTAGAAATTACAATCATTTTTTACGTTTTCCTGTTTGCTCGGGCTCAGCATAAAGGGATAAAGTGGATGCAAAGGGACCTTAGTGACAGCAAACTGTGTCTCTGACCCATGTCTTCCAGTTCAAATACTTTATATCTTCATTGGGATCTTCTATTGTATCAAAAGGTGTTTAAAAATCCATTTGCGGCTGGGCGCGGTGGCTCACGCCTGTAATCCCAGCACTTTGGGAGGCCGAGGTGGGTGGATCACAAGGTCAGGAGATCGAGACCATCCTGGCTAACATGGTGAAACCCCGTCTCTACTAAAAATACAAAAAATTAGCCGGGCGAGGTGGTGGGCGCCTGTAGTCCCAGCTACCTGGGAGGCTGAGGCAGGAGAATGGCGTGAACCCCGGGGGACGGAGCCTGCAGTTAGCCGAGATCGCGCCACTGCACTCCAGCCTGGGTGAAAGAGCGAGACTCCTTCTCAAAAAAAAAAAAAAAATCCATTTGCAGGCCAGGCACGGTGGCTCATGCTTGTAATCCCAACAGTGGGAGGCCAAGGCAGGTGGATCACTTGAGGTCAGGAGATGAGCATGGCCAACATGGTGAAACCCTGTGTCTAGTAAAAATCCAAAAATTAGCTGGGTGTGGTGGCACACACCTGTAGTCTCAGCTACTCGGAGGCTGAGGCAGGAGAATCTCTTGAACCCAGGAGACAGAGGTTGCAGTGAGCTGAGATCGCACCACTGCATTCCAGCCTGGGCCACAGAGTGAGACTACGTCTCAAAAAAAAAAAAAAAAAAAAAAATCAATTTGCAGAAACAGAATAAACACAAGTCTGGTTTAGAACTATGCCCCTGAAACAATACAACCACACAATGCTAATTTAATGGTATTTGAAGGACATTGGTGTTTGTAAACATTAACCAAAACTCGGTGAATATCAGCACATTTTAAACAATGCACAATGGCATTTTAAAATATAGCTAAGTTTTGGGACAACTTAACAATGCAGAAGTTCAAAAAATGCGTGGTATAACCCCAGTTCCTGTTTTAACCGCACAGAAGTCAAGATTTAAAAAGAGGAAATGGGGGGCATTGTGTAATTTAACATGTCTGGAATCCAAAGATACATATTCAATTGTCAAAGAGCTTCTAGCTCAGAGGAATGATCCAAACGGCACATTGTACAGGAAGTACAACCGTAATGACTCTTTAGAGAAACAGAATGATTACTCAGAGCAGTCTGGAATTAAAAGTGCATCTGTCTTTCCATGAAGAAAGATGGTTAGGGAATTAAACTGATACAGTCACAATGGTATCAACTTAGGAGAAATGACAGCTGAGCCCCTGAGCCATGGAGAGGACTGTCTGCAGGCACAGACAGCCACAGTGGGCGGGGGCCAGGGAGGGGAAATTCCAGGGTCCCCACCTAATTGTGCATATTGGAGTCACCTGCTGGGGACTTCCACCAGAAGGTTTACTTGGTGGTTAAGTGTCTGTGCAGTTGGAGTTTTTTTTGGTCATTATGAGTACATTCCTTGGTAGGTGAAAGAGTTACTTCCAGAGAAGCTGCACAAAAAGAGTGAAGCTTCTGGCAACCCATTAAACCACCAGATGCTTAACACTGGGGAGAACAAGGAGAGCACCTGAAGGTCCCAGACTTTGGACTCACTTTGGAAGGGGCTACACAGTGTGGAGGCTTGGACAGGCAGGGATCAGCAGGGTCTGGGGTGAGGCATGGAGGGAGGGAGAGAGGGCTAGGCCCACAGGCCAGAGCCCATTCCCCATGATGGGACTAAGCAATGAAGTGGAACCTGCACCCCTGGTGGGTGGGAGGGCTCCTGTGGGGCTGCACACGGTTGGCAGCTTCATGGCTTCAGAGCTGGTCTGTGCCACGTGGGGTCTCCTGTGCTCAGGAGTTTGTCCTTCACCAAGGCATAGACAGTTCCGGTTGCCCGTCCCTTGCAAGCAGTTATGATTCTCAAAGCACTTCCTGTGCCAACCTCTCTGCATCCTCCCAGGCTTTAGGGATCCCTCCACCTGTACTTTTGACAAGACAAAACACAGCTTGTTCCAGGTCAGGCAGCCAGTAAGAAGTAGAGCTGGACGTGGACTGGGGGCTCACCCTTGGAGTCTGTGCTTCTTCCCCGTGTCTCAGGAGCTCCCCTCAGTTCCCTGGAACAAGGTTGGAACGTCAAAAAGAGCTTCTGAAAACTGGCAGGAAAATGTCAGAAAAACCACAAAATGGATTGAGGGCATCTGACAGTTTGTCTGGCTAGAGGCACGTCTGGGGGTGATCCAGGCCCTTGCTGCAATCACTGAGGTGGATCTCGAGCTGGGGCACGTGTGTCCTAGGACCCTGGCTCAGGGCCTATTGCCCACTGTGCGGTGACATACCAACACACTGAAACAGAGGGAGTTGCCGCAGAGAAAGAGTCTAAGACGCGTGGGGCAGCCAATCGAGGAGATGGGAGGAAACCTCAAACCCACCTCCCGAGGGGCTTGGGGATGGTGTTTTTCAGGGGTCTGGGCAGTGATGGGGTCTGAAGCGTGGGGATCGCTGATTGGTGAGTATGGGGGGTGAAGTCACAGGATGCGGGGCAAAGAATCCGCATTCCTGAGCCGAGTCGGTGGTTCCTTGGTGGGGCCTTCAGACCGGCTGGCGTCAGCTGTTCTGCTGGAATTCAGGGTGTGGGAAACACCTTAAGCCATTCTTGGCTTAAAAGGTCCAGGCTCAGAGATTCCACCTGTAGGAACAACGGGAAGCAGGTGGTCCGTGTGCCGTGTGACTCTTGTTAAGTTAGCAGCTGCAGTGAGTTGGGTGGTGGTGCCTGCCACACCCTGGTCGGTGCCTAACTCCAATTCTGCCCAAAGCCTACCTTGGAATTCTCAGTAACCCTGTGAGGAGGGTTTCACGCAGGGCTGGCATCTGATCTCTGCCGGACGTGCTCTGGGCCAGGCCCTCTGATTGCCTGGGTCACCTGAGGTCACCCTCCCCCATCCCTCCTTCCTGAGAGGGCATCACCACCCTGCACACACCCCTGTAGACCATACCTTGATGTCAACAATTTTTTTTTTTTTTTTTGAGATGGAATCTAGCTTAGTTGCCAGGCTGGAGTGCAGTGGCACGATCTCGGCTCACCACAACCTCCACCTCCTGGGTTCAAGCGATTCTCCTGCCTCAGCCTCCCGAGTAGCTGGGATTACAGGCACACGCCGCCACGCCCAGCTAATTTTTGCATTTTTAGTAGAGATGGGGTTTCACCATGTTAGCCAGGGTGGTCTCGATCTCCTGACCTCGTGATCTGCCCACCTCGGACTCCCAAAGTGCTGGGATTACAGGCATGAGCCACCGCGCCCACCCAATGTCGACAATTTGACCTCCATCTCCTAGCTTTGTCTAGTGGTTCTCAAACTACAGTGTGCGTCAGTATCCCTGGAGGACCTGCAAAGCCCAGATTGCTGAGCCCACCTGGAGTGCTGCCGACTAGCTGGTCTGGGGCCAGGCTGAGAATGCACCTCTGACAGGCTTCTAGGTGAGGCTTGTTCTGCTGCCCAGGCCAGCCTTGGGGAACTGAGGCTTGAGGCCAGCGGGTGTCCACCCTGGCTGCACAGCAGCGTCCCCGAGGGACACTGAACACCAATCACGGCAGCCTTTCTCCGACAGGGCAGGGGCATTTAAAGCCCCAGGCGCAGGCTGGGTGGAGGAGCCCTGAGCTGGGAAGTGGGCAGTGATGGAGCATCTGGTCATTTCTAGCTACTCCCACCTGCCCAGGTAAAGGCTCCCAGGCATGTACAGTAAGAGGTTATCGCGCGGTTAGCAGTTTGTTTTCGGTTTGTTTATTTGCTTTTTTTTTTTTTTTTTTTTTTTAAGATAGGGTCTTTCTCTGTCAACCAGGCTGGAGTATAGTGGTGCAATCACAGCTCACTGCGACCCCCAACTCCCAGTCCTAACCCATCCTCCTAACTCAGCCTCCCGAGTAGCTGGGACTACAGGCATGTGCCACCACACTACTAATTTTTTTTAATGTTTAGTAGAGATGGAGTCTCACTGTTCAAGGCTGGGTCACCAGGTGTGCTGTGTGACTCTTGTTAACAGCTGCTAACTTAACAGCCTCAGGTTCAAGGCTGATCTCGAACTGCTAAGCTCAACCAGTCCTCCCACCTTGGCCTCCCAACGTGCTGGGATTACAGGCATGAACCACCATTAGGTGGTTCTAACAGGCCTGGCCACAGTTAGAATTTTAAAGTAGGGGACCTAAAGCAGATGCCACCCACATGTGCCCATCTGCAGGTCTGCAGTGGCTCTGGCAGTGTGGCCAGCTGTGTGGCTTGCCCAGACGAAGTAAGGGGTTTCCCAGGACAAGGGCCTTCCTGTGCGAACACTGAGACATTCACCAACTGCAGCCATGGCCAGCAGCCTGCCTGCGTCCAGAGCTCTCAGGCAGGATCTGTGTGGAGCTTGGTGCTGAATTCTGCTTTGGCACAGCCCAGAGCTGTTTCCACACTTCCACTAAAGCGGTACTGGCTCCCTCCCCTCTGAGTACCCCAGTGGGAGGCAGAGGGGGCTCTGTAGACAGCCAGAGGGGAGGTGTAGACACAGTTGGAGGAGAGGTGTAGACAGCTGGCGGGGGGAGATGTAGACAGCTGGAGGGAAGGAGTAGATGGTTGAAGGGAAGGTGTAGACACAGCTGGAGGGGAAGTGTAGGCACAGCCAGAGGGGAGGTGTAGATGGCTGGAGGGGAGGTGTAGACAGCTGGAGGGGAGGTGTAGATGGCTGGAGGGAAGGTGCAGACAGCTGGAGGGAAGATGTAGGCACAGCTGGAGGGGAGGTGTAGAACAGCTGGAGGGGAGGTGTAGACACAGTTGGAAGGGAGGTGTAGATGGCTGGAGGGAGGGCAGACACCCACTTTCCTGCTTTGCTTCTGCCCTGGCCAGGCTCCACCGCAGGCACCTCTTTGGCGGGGGCCACCACCGTTTACGGAAATGCACGTAGGATTTGGGACAGGGGCTCAGAGCGGGGCTCTGTACAGACCAGCAGGTGAGGAAGGAAAAGGGAAAACAGAACCTGCCCCACGGTCTGAAGCCAGCTATGTGCCTGTGTGGCAAAGGTCAGTGGGCAGGACAGGGCCCATGTGCACCTGGCCACCTTGCCAGTCGGGGGAACACAGCGGACACAGTGCCCAGTTTCCATGGACAGCCTGTATTGAAGTTTTATTTTTTTTCTATACACACGATTGATTAACAATATAATTAATGGGATGTCATTTTATACCCTGACAAGTTTAAATGTAAATAAATCGGCACCACCTTTAATCAGACTGATGTCCTGACTTGCACAGGAAACATGCACCTAACCTCGCCAGCCTCAAGCCCTCCCTTCTCAAGTCTCCATGCAAAGATTGTGCAGGTCAGAGCGGGGCTGTGCCCCCGACGAGCCCCTAGAAGCACCCGGCCGGCCATGGCTGTCATTTTGAGGGCGGAAAATAACTGGATTTCTGGTTAATTGGTGACATCCTCAAGAGCTGTCGCAAGCCATGTCTCAGCCGTGTGATGGGGCAGACATGGTGGGTCCTGGCGGCCTTGTCTTCACCAAGTGCTCCTAACTCTCAGCAAACTTAGGGTTCATGACTGTCGTGGTGGCGCTCTTGAAAAGGGGATTATCCTGGTGGGAAATGCAAACAGGGGCTTGTGAGTGTGGGAGGTTTTCAGAGCAGAATCTTTCTCCCTGAGGACACTCCCCGCATGGAAGCCGTCGCTTCAAGGAAGAGCTAGACGCGGGGCAGCCCTCCCAGGGTCCCAGCACCTGCGGCCGAGCTCACCCACAGCGGCGGACGCCCAGAGGACAAGCTGCCCGGGGAGGCGGGGGTGCAGCCGCACACGGGTGTCCACGGCCTCCCACAGCAGGAGGTCGCATAGTGTGGGACGCATGTGTCCCTCTGCGTGGGACCCCCAAGGGCGGCCACTTACGTTGTTCCACTGGGACTTGAGCTTCTCCTTCTCAAAGCGCCTGTACTCCCGGAGGTCACTGAGGTGGATCAGAGCCTTCCAGATGACCAGCAGGAGGATGCCGATCAGCACGATGCCTGCCACGGTGCCCCCGACGATGGCGGCGATATTGGGGCCTGCCACACACTCTAGGGAAGAAGCAGCACACCTGAGTGTCAGTCCAGCCCCATCTCACTGAGCCGTGTGTGCCCACAGGTCCGAGGTCACCCCACAACACAGCACTTAGAGAGACGGAGGTTCCCAGGGCCCCAGTTTACCACCCATCACCACGGCCAGGGGTCAGTGAGAACCTGGCCCAGCCCCTGCTGGATTCCAGGCCAGGCCCTGTGGTTCCAAATGAAACATAAGGGCCGTTGCCACCACCCCTGCTGACAGAGAAGCAGGCAGGGCCAGGGTACCGGGCAGCCAGGACAGAGTGCTAATACGGGGGGTAGGAGACAGTGCGAGGGACCCTGCTCTCCTACAGCAGAGTCCAGAACCAGGCTCAGGGGCTCTGCTGGAGTTCGCTACCCCTACTGTGAAGGTGATTTATGGTCGTCAAGGGCAGGACCAAAGACCTGAGCTCAGCAGGTGAGGCCGGTGCCAGGATGAGCAACGCAAGGTCCTGGTTCTCGTGGCAGCTGTGCCTGCCTCCTGAGCATGGGGGCTGTGGGCCCTAGTGGGCCAGGCCCACAGCTGCTGACCCTGGGACAGACGCTAGCGTTCAGTGCAGTCCCTGGCCCGGCCTGGCACCCTCACTCCCCGTGCCCCCTCCTGCCATCCTGACCCGCACCCTCACTCCCCGTGCCCCCTCCTGCCATCCTGACCCGCACCCTCACTCCCCATGCCCCCTCCTGCCATCCTGCCTTTCCTGGGGGGCCTGCCTTCCTTCACCTGTCCTTAAAGATGAAGTGACTTGGCCAGGATTGCACAAACCAGACGTGACCCAAATCTGTCCCTCAAAGTGGCCCGCAGGGGTTCCTGCCCTGGCAGGCGGGGGTCTGCAGCCTCAGGTCCACGTGTGGGTTGTGAGCTCCAGGCATGTCACCTACAGGCTCAGAGACCCCCACCGCCTGCCTCAGGTCCCTTCCTGGGGAGGGAGGAGCTCCCAGGTCTCAGTCCTGCAAGAGTCCTGGCCGCCTGCTGGGCATGCCTGATGGAGTCGCCAGTGGCCCCCAGTCCCAGCCCCTCTGCCTCTCAGGAGCCTGTGGAACATGAGACCTGAAGAGGCAGGGCCAGTGTCGCCAAGGTCACTGTGGGGCTGGGCCTGGCTCCAACTGGAGCCGAATGAGACAGAGTCAGTGTCGCCAAGGTCACTGTGGGGCTGGGCCTGGCTCCAACTGGAGCCGAATGAGACAGAGTCAGTGCCACCAAGGTCACTGTGGGGCTGGGACTGGTTCCGACTGGAGCCGAATGAGTGACGGGCAGAGAGTGTTGGCGGATGGTGGTGCCTGGTGGCCCTGGGCCCCTCCAGGGCTGAGAGCCGAGCACCAGGATCTCCCAATCCCCCCAGGGGAGCCTCACGCAGCAACCTGACCGCGGGCCACTCCCAGGGACCCGCAACTCCAAGCCTTGCCCGATGAGGCACCAAGTGGGAGATGGCCTGGGCCGTGAGGCACTGGTGGGCCTGCCCGGTGTGGAGCAGTGGTGCCCCCAGGGAACAGGCCATCTGCTGCCCAGCTTGATGTGGGGTCAGGCGAGGAGGGGAGGGAAAGGGGAGGCTGCTGGGGGTGGG
Organism: Nomascus leucogenys; assembly: GCF_006542625.1. Taxonomy (NCBI): domain Eukaryota; kingdom Metazoa; phylum Chordata; class Mammalia; order Primates; family Hylobatidae; genus Nomascus; species Nomascus leucogenys. The sequence goes on from NC_044405.1 coordinate 29,704,491, forward strand.
GAGACTGGCCTCTGGCCTCCTTGCCATGCCACCAAGGGCATCCCGCACGGCTCACTCACCCTGCTGGGCCCACACCACTGGAGGTGAGATCCTCCTTCCACACCCCAGCAGCCTCACCTCGGCTCTCATCCACGTAGATGAGGTAGCGGCCCATCCCGTCCTGCTGCTCCAGTGTGTAGGTCACCCAGCAACCCTCTGAGTCCCTCTCCTTGCAGGTCCTGCCCTTCACGGGGTTGTTCCGCAGCTGCAGGTCCAGACACGCCGCGCTGCAGTTCTTCCCTAAGGGGCCCTTTTCGAACTTCAAGCACTCGGCACAGGAGCTGCGGGGAGCCAGGCGTGAGCACGGGTGCCAGGGTGTGCGGGGGCTCCGGCATCGGGGGCTCGGGCTTGGGTGTGTGTCCACCAGGTGGGGCAGGTGGGGTTGGGGTGCCCTCAGGCCAAGGAGGGGGCCCAAGTGGGGCAGATGCGGGTGCAGTGGGTGAACTGGAAGCCTGATCCCAGGGCCCGTGGCAGGTGCGCACAGGAGGGAGGAGGGGCACAGGGGCACGGCGGCTGCTGAGGGCCCCTCAGTCCAGATGTACCCGCAGAGAACCCCGCGGTGCAGAGGTGCTCACTGGGGTCCCCGAGTGAGCCCGGCTGCTGGGTCGGTGGCCGGGGAGTGGGGATCCCTGCCCGCCCTGCCTGCCCCACCTGCACTCACATGTACTTGCTGCAGGGTGACGCGCAGCCGGGGCACTCCTGGCACAGAGGCGGCTGGTAACCTGAATGGCACTCACATACGTTGCAGCGGCACTGGCCACGGCCACTGCACTCGACGCGCCGCGGGTTCAGGCAGCCCTCGGTGGTCCTCTCGCACTGGCACGCAGAGCCCTCGAAGCCCTGGGAGCAGAGGCACTTCCCGCAGTAGCATCTCCCCCTGTCTGGAAGACGGGGGCAGCACGGCTAAGCTCCTGCTTGGCCTGGGAACCGAGACCCGCCCGAAAACCCCACTGCGGGTTGCTCCCTCCAGCCCGCCTGCCTCCTCCAGCCTGGGGGATGTGCCTGAGCAAAAGGCATGGGGCCACCAGCCAGGCCTTCCAGCCCCCACCAGCCACGTGGCCACCTCCTGGCCAGTCTGGACCTCCCCCTGCCCTGCTGTGAATGGGACCTCAGTAGGGCTGTGACCGCTCCTCCTGTGGGCCCTCCCCACAGGGACGTCTTGTCCTCATGGACACAGAAACTGAGGCAGGGCGGGGTACAGGGTCATCCGAGTTCCTGCTGATGCCCGGTGGCTGGGCGAGACTTGCGCTGTCTGTCCTCAGGATCCCCCCTTTCTGTTCCACTTGTGGAATGGTCCAGAACGCACCCCCCAACGCCGAGTCTGTGCCGCAGGAGGGCCGTTGTCCGGCAGGGACCCATGGGCTCACCCGGGCCGCCGCAGACCTGTCCGTTGTGGCGCTCACAGCTGACGGTGTCACACTCGCAGTACTGCCCGTATATCTGCTTGCCTTGGACGTCGCTGGCGTGGCACAGGCACTGCCCGCAGACACAGTCCCCCAGCCCTGAGCAGACCATGGAGTTGTTGTCCTTCCGGCAGCTTCCTTCCAGCTCCTGGCTGCTCCGGCCCTGTGTCTGGCACTCACAGCTTTTCCCAATGTAGCCAGTGTCACACCTGGGGACAGGAGTGGCCCCAAGGTCAGGCTCCCCCCAGTGATGTGGGACAGGGGACAGCTGCCCTGTCCTCCAGGCCCCTTGCCCTTGGTGGAGAACACCCCTGTGGCACATTGTCTGTGCTTTCCTCGAGGCCTATGAGCACCTGCCACGGACTAAATGTGCTCAAAACGTGCAGGGGCCCTGCCTTCCCTCCCCAGGATGTCCCGAGGGGAAAGCAGACACCTGGCCTTGGCGTGCGCGTGCAGTGGCTCGGCAGGCTCACTGTGGAGCTGTGTTGCAGCCATGCACATGGCCTGTGCTGCGATACCGGTGCTCTGTGAGGGGCTGGTGTCTGCTCCTGCACGCTCCACGTGGTGGCCAGTGGGGACTTGGCACTGCCACCTGCCACAGCCCCGCCCTCCCTCCTGCGTTTGTGCACTGACAGGCCAGGTTGTGGGAGAATGCAGGGACAAGGGGATTTTACAGATGTGGAAGCTGGCATCAAGCCGCTGGCAGGCAGGAGCCACACACACCCTGAGGCATCCTCAGAGACAGCCCTGCCACGGGCTCTCCTGCTCCCCAGAGGAGGAAGCTGCAGGACCGAGTGTCTGAGTACCTGTGGCAGGGCACCCCCCGACACCTGCCAAGTGTTCCCACTGAGTCACTCCTACAGTCCTGTGAAGAGGCCGCCCCAGGGCTGCACACCCAGGACAGTGGGCAGGGTGGCCACCGAGGCACGGGGACAGCAACAGAGACCACCACAACCGCAGAGACCATCACTGTCCTGAGATATGGGAGGAGGCTGGGGGCAGTGGGGACCTGCAGGTGGGGAAGGGCACTGCCACCAGGGTGTGGATTGGCACAGCGGTCAGGAGAGGGGAGGAGGTGGCCAGAGCAAAGGGGGCAGAGCCCTGGGAGGTCAGCCTAGCAGCTCCGGCCAGGCAGGCAAGGAAAGGGGGACAGCCATCCAGCCCCAGGGTAGGCTGCCTGGCTGAGTGCCATGTGAACCTCCCCACTGGGTCCACCTGGGAGGTGGGGTGCCCATGCCTGGCAGGGGGTGTGCATGCCCAAAGGGTGGCCTATGGGGCCCAGGCTGCCAGAAGCCGTCACCTGTCCCAGGAGGCTCTCTGGCCACCCATGCCCCAGGGCAGCCAGCCTGATGGCCTTGGGTCCCCAAGGTCAGAGAGAAGCCAGCTCCTAGGGTCAAAGAATGTCAGGCAGAGAAAGTGACCCACTCAAGGCCATGGGCACGCCCAGTGGGGACTCCCTGTGCCCCTGAGATGGGCCTCCATCCTCTGGTGAGGGGGTCCTCCTGCCCACTAGTCCCCTGCCTTGGGTCCTTCATGGCCAGAGAGTGTAGAGTACAGGCTGGCATCGCTGGTGCCCTGGCTCAGGAGCATGGGCGAGGGCTTGCCGAGGGGTTCTGGGTTCCAATCCCAAATCTTCCCACCTCCTGCAGAAGGGGGCCCCCAGGATGCCTGCTCCATGGGGTGGGGGGAGGGATGGAGCCACCTGCGCCCACCTCACCTGCCGACACCTGCCCTGTGGGGTGGGGCTCGGGGAGGGTTCAACAGGGACCTGCGCCCGCCTCACCTGCAGACACCTGCCCTGTGGGGTGAGGCTGGGGGAGGCTTCACGGAGACCTGCGCCTGCCTCACCTGCAGATGCCGCACTCCAAGAAGCCCTGGCCATGGCAGGTGCTGCGATCTCTGCTCTGGTCCCGGCACCGGCACTCGCACTGGGGGAGGACCCGCACAGTCACTGTGTCCGTGAAGCCCAGCGCCCGGATGACAAACGACTGCTCCTGGATGCACTCTGTGGCTGTGACCTTCACCTGGAAGGTGATCTGCAGGGCAGTGCTGGGCTCAGGTGGGGACCCTCGGCGGCCAGGGTCACAGCCTGGCTCCCAACCCTCGCCTCCTGGCCTCTGCAGGGGTCCCGGGGGGGTTAGCGTGGGGAGGAGAGGATGACCGGGAGTAGGAAGAGCTGATGCTCAGATCCGAGAAGCTGAAGTCAGCTGGCAGGGAGGTGCTCTGCCCGCACTCCCACTCTGGCGGGCACCAGGATCTCCTGGGCCACACATCAGCAGAGACATGTGACACGCAGACAGCAAATCAGGATAAGCTGAGCACACTCCCACTCGGACCACCCAACATGAGGGAAACATTCTGGTGAGAATCCACGGGACGGCCGTGCGCCGCGGCTCACGCCTGTAATCCCAGCACTGTGGGAGGCCGAGGCGGGTGGATCATCTGAGGTCAAGAGTTCGAGACCAGCCTGGCCAACATGGCGAAAGTCTGTCTCTACTAAAAATACAAAAAGTAATCAAGCGTGGTGGCGCACGCCTGTAGTCCCAGCTACTCAGGAGGCTGAGTCAGGAGAATCACTTGGATTGCAGTGAGCCGAGATCGCGCCAGTGCACTCCAGCCTGGGTGACAGAGCCAAACTCCATCTCAAAAAAAAGAAAAAAAAAGAAATCCACAGGCAGCATTTAGGAAGAAATGTGTTTGAAGGAATTCCAAAGTCATATTAAGAAAATGCAATGAAAGCAAGAGTCTTACTGAATATTATTTCACAGCTAGCAAAAAAAAAAAAAATCAAATGATTGAATAATAAACTTAAACCTGAAAGATTAGGGAAGGAACTCAGTGTGCATTCCTAATCACCTGTGTGGCCCATGCCTTAATGTTTCTGTCAAAAAAAAAAATGAAACACGCAGAAAATCGTGAGAACCAACCAACCCGAGCTTGCCGTCTGTGCCTGTTCCGTGCATCTGGTGTCTGCCCCCAGGGGGTGCAGCCATCACTCCATCCCTCAGTCTACACTGGCCTGACCCAGGGATTTGGGGCTCCAGGTTGATGAGTAGGACTCTTGGGCCAAGGCGTGTGTGAAGAACCCTCCCAGCACCCTCTCACTGAGGAGCACCCTCCCGGCACCCTCTCACTGATGTTCCTGACATCAGCTTCACAAGGAAAGCGTCTGGCCTCGGCAGAGAGGAGGTGAAGGAAAGAAACAGGCATCTGCCAGTGGATGCTGCCTGCCCCCAGACAGCCTCTGATGCCTGTGTGCCCTCCCTGCCCCCATCAGAGTGCTGGGATGGGGACCCTGGCTCCTCCTGGCTGTCCCCAGGACCCCTCAGTGTGCTGGGATGGGGACCCTGGCTCCTCCTGGCTGTCCCCAGGACCCCTCAGTGTGCTGGGATGGGGACCCTGGGTCCTCCTGGCTGTCCCCAGGACCCCTCAGTGTGCTGGGATGGGGACCCTGGCTCCTCCTGGCTGTCCCCAGGACCCCTCAGTGTGCTGGGATGGGGACCCTGGGTCCTCCTGGCTGTCCCCAGGACCCCTCAGTGTGCTGGGATGGGGACCCTGGCTCCTCCTGGCTGTCCCCAGGACCCCTCAGTGTGCTGGGATGGGGACCCTGGGTCCTTCTGGCTGTCCCCAGGACCCCTCAGTGTGCTGGGATGGGGACCCTGGCTCTTTCTGACTGTCCCCAGAGCCCCTCAGCATGCTGGGATAGAGACCTTCGCGGCCAGGCTCACCGGGACATTGATCTGCACGCCATCACAGTCACCTCTGGGCTGGTTCCTGTGTGTCACTCCATTGCTGCAGAAGGAGTCATAGGTGACTTTCAGGGTGTCGGGGAGGGCGTTGTGATCCAGGAAGACCCTGGAGGAGAGTTTCTGCGGGCAGAGAGCGGCCACTCTTAGGGGCGAGTCTTTCTGTTGTCCTGGCCCTGCCTGGCCCAGCGGTTTAGACCCGTCTCCACTTCTCCTCTCCCTGCAAGTCCCCAGTGTCAGCTGATGACACAGAGGAGAGCACAGCAGGATGTGCTGAGGATGGTAGGGCTGCCAGGGCCACAGTCCTGCCCCCGAGACAGCCCGACCACAGGGACTAGCATGGAGCCAGGGTGTGAGCCTCAGGGACGGGAGCTTCTGCTGCTCCTCAGCCTTGAGTCCCCAGGACCTAGCACAGGGCAGGAGCTGGATAAATTGTTCAAGTGATAAGAGAGATGGGGAGAAACAGAGAGAGGCAGAGACAGACAGACAGAGATGGGCAGAGCCAGAGACAGAGACACGGAGATGGAGAGAAACAGAGAGGCAGAGACAGAGACAGACAGAGATGGGGCAGAGACAGAGAGAGACAGAGAAAGAGAGACAGAGACAAAAACTGAGAGACAGATGGAAATTGAGAGGAGGCAGAGGGACAGGTTCATAGGGGCATCGGGTGAATGGCCAGGGCAGTGGCGTCACCTGCGTCCTCTGTGTAAGGACAGAAACACCTCGGGCAGTGGCTGGCACCCAGGAGGGTCTGCTCTGAGGGTTTGGGACTCACAGGAGGCTACGAGAAGCAAATGGCACCTCCTCCACAGGCCTTCAGTTTAATTCAATGACCCAGAGTTTGTCGGAGGAGCTAACATGCTGAGCTCCCTCAAGTCAGGAGGACCTTTGGCCTAGAAGGATCCAGGCGAGAATTCTGAGAACATCTCTCACCTGGGGGTAGATTTCCGGAGCAGTCGGGACCTCTGGTGCCTGGGGCCCTGAGCCGCACTTAGTGCGCCCCTATGCCTACCTATGGCCACCAGGGCCATGGGCTCCCCAGGGGAGCAGCCCAGGATGCAGCTTGATGGGTCGTGCACCAGGGAGAAATTCCGGGGGTGAGGGCTTCTCTGGGGCTTGCCCAAGACAGGTGAACAGAGCAAGAGGAATTCCACCCCCAGGGTGTCTTCCCAGGGCCCAAGTCCACCATGGGGGTTTCCTGTGGCCTCCTCCTGCCCCAGCTGCACTGTCTGCCACCAGAGCTGTCCACCCCCCTCCCCATAGAGACCCGCAGAGAAGAGTCCGGAATGAAGAGGGCCTGAGCTCGGGTTTCAGGGAGCATCGCCCACACCATCAACGAGAGAGGACGCAGAGCTCCCCGTGGAAGTGACAGGCCAGGGTGTCCTGGAGGACTGAGGGCCGGTCTGGAGGCTGTAGCAGGCCCACAGGGCAGGGGCTTTCCTCCCAGACCACCCTCCTGCTGACCTGTGGCAGGAGCTGACCTGCAGTGGGGAGATCGCTGGCCACCCCATGGGTCCCAGCTGAGTGGTGCGGGAGACTCACGTTGTAAGCGTTCTTAATGAGATGCACCACGTTGCTGGAGTCCTCAGACAGCTCCCCCACGGCTGACTTGGGGATAATCTCGGTGAGTTTCTGTTGGGTAAGAAGACCAGACAGGGCATGGCTAGGACCCGTGCCATGGCATCTGCACGCACTGGGCTCACCCCAGGGGCTTCTGCACCTGCAAAACGGCTGGGATGGTCCTCAACGCAGTTTTGCACTTGGTCCCTAGAGTGTGTGGTCAGTGATGTGTGGTAAAAGGTTCTTGGGGGTAAAAAGCCCTGAGCTGCCCAGGGGCCACGCCTGGAATCCCAGCACTCGGGAGGCTGATGTGGGAAGATCGCCTGAGCCCAGGAGCTCAGGACCAGCCTGGGCAACATAAGAAGACCCCATCTCTACAAAAAATACAAATATTAGAGTGGTGTGGTGTCACATGCCTGTAGTCCCAGATACTCGGGAGGCTGAGGTAGGAGGATCACTTAAATCCAGGAGGTGGAGGATGCAATGAGCCGAGATCACACCACTGCACTCCAGCCTGGGCGACAGAGCAAGACCTTGTCTCAAAAAAAAAAAAAAAAAAAAACCCAAGCCAGGCATGGTGGCTCACACCTGTGATCCCAGCACTTTGGGAGGCCAAAGTGGGTGGATCACTGAGGTCAGGAGTTTGAGACCAGCCTGGCCAACATGGTGAAACCCCGTCTCTACTAAAAATACAAAAATTAGCTGGGCATGGTGGCGGGCACCTGTAAGCCCAGCTACTCAGGAGACTGAGGCAGGAGAACCCGGGAGGTGGAGGTCTCAATGAGCTGAGATCACACCATGGCACTCCAGCCTGGGCAACAAGAGCAAAACTCTGTCTCAATAAAATAAAATAAATAAAAAATAAAAAAAATTACTGTTGCATCATGAGGATAAAAAAAGAAAGCAAAGCCCTGAGCTGCAGCATTGTCCAGGCCTGTGTGAGTGCTCCCGACTGTGGTGTGAGTGCTCCCACCTGTGTGAGTGATCCCACCTGTGGTGTGAGTGATCCCACCTGTGGTGTGAGTGCTCCCGCCTGTGGTGTGAGTGATCCTGCCTGTGGTGTGACTGCTCCCGCCTGTGGTGTGAGTGCTCCTGCCTGGTGGATTTCAAGCTGGCGACATCACTGGGTTGGGAGGACGTGCATGGTGGCCAGTGTTGGCCAAAATTTCCACCACACAGGTGTGGTAGGCGGAAGTAGCCCCATGAGGGTGGATCACAGTAAAATCACCAGGAAGCAATCGGCTCTGGGCACTCTACTGAGTTTCCATAGGTGTTAAACAGCCCAGTGACATCGGTTCTGGCCGGCCAGATGCACAGGGGCGCAGCCAGCCTCCCCCACGCTCACACGTGCTCAGCTTCTTTCACGGAAGATTGCGGCATCATTTCACCTTCCAGGAGCATGGAACAGATGGTCGGGTCACCTCCCCACCCAAACCCTCCTATGACTGCCCTGAATGGACCCAGTCCCTTCCATGGAGCTCCTGGGGTCGGTCACAGCCTGGCCACCACCCTCCTCTGCGCCCTCTGCCCACTGCCCACCTCCATCCGTCCCAGTCTGGGGCCATCCCTGTCTTGGGAGAGCTGGGCCCTCCCACATCCTGTCCCGCTGAGCCTCCTGTGCGCTTGGTGCAGAAACACATTCGGAGGGGGCGCGGCACATGCGTCCACACTCGCTGCCCGCTGCCTTGACCATCCCCGAAGGTGACCAGGAAAGGCTGAGGAAAGCTTGTGTGCCCCAAGGCTCAGCATCAGGCATGGGGTGGTCAGTTCCTGCCTCCAGTGCCTGGCCCTGGTGCCACACCATCGCCATGGCGCCCATGACAAATGGCAAAGGATTGGGACCTGCTACTGCTGGTGAGGAGGGGACCGTCATGGTCACCTACAGATGGGACACAGGGCTGTGACATCCTGACCAGCGGGTGGTCTCCGTGGATGTCCGGCCCCAGCCCTGCCCTGCGCTGACCCACTGTCCCGGCAGCCTGACCAGCTCTGGGTGCCCACTCGGAGGGTCCCCCAGACACCTGCCCCCATCCCGTGTCTCCCGCAGGGTCCTGCTCCCACTCCAGACCCCGGGGAACCTATGGCAGGAACCGCTGGTCTCGCTGTCGGCCCCAACATACCATGAGGTTGAGCTTGTAGCTGGGATGTGGGCCTGACAATGGATCCCCGTAGTTCAGCAAATGTGCACTTTACAAAAGCAGCGGCCCTCCGGGGCACCTTCCTTCCCCAAACCCTGAGTGTGTCTCCTCAGCCTAAGCAGCAGGGCAGGGGCTGTGAGGCTGCCCAGCTGGGCAGAGCCCCGGGCAGGGGGAAGAGGGTGCCCTGGTTTCCCGTGTGCCATTTTGAAGAAGATGGCGGTGATGGCTCTGGAATGGCCAGCAGGTCGGTCACTGTCCCGATGAGGATAATCGGGCCCTCAGGGAATTCACCCGCTCTGTGAATTCCCTGAGCGGGTGAGCTCAGTAGCCACGACGCCCTGCCAGCCAGGCACCACTGCCCCTTTCACAGATGAGGAACCTGAGGGCTCGTGGTAAGGAAGGGCCTGGGGCGTCCTGTGGTAAGTAACAGAGCTGGGTGTGAGGTGAGCGGCCCAGGACCCTGTCCACCTTGAAGAACTGGGCACGTGGCTGTGTAAAGTACAATGACAACCACCTCCTTCCTCCAGCTCAGTCCTTCTGTCCCTGTGGCCTCAGGGCCACACACCGTGCAGGCTGCTATGCGCGGAGGCTCCTTTCAGGAGGGCGTGCAGCGTTTCCTTCCTTCTAGCAAATCCTTGTTACGCAGTAAAGGCTCCACCCAGCAGGCCTGGCTGGCCACACCCCACACATGCTGAAGCGTGATAGGGCCCCGGCTGAGCTCCTGAGAGGTGGCCTCTGAGCCCTTGGCACGTCCTACCCGATGGGGGTGTCATTGTTCCTGGGGCCTCAGGTCACTCCGGATAGTCCCACAGTGTGATTTGGGGTGGGGCCCTGGACAGTTTTCAGCTTGACCTCTGGAGGGCTAGAGACTGAGGTCAGCCGTGGGGTGTCAGCCGCGCCACTGTGACTGACCCCTAGCAGACACCAAGGCCTGAGAGCCTCCCTGGAGACCGTGTTCCACGCATGAGGCCACACGTCGTCGCCGGGAGGATGGAGTGCCGCCCACACCCCCACAGGGAGAGGACACTGGGAGCTCGTGCGCGGTTTCTCTCTTGTGCACCTTTGACCTGTGCTGACTTTTGTCTGTATCCTCCCACCTCGGGCAGCGGCTGGCACCCAGGAGGGTCTGCTCTGCAATAAACTGTAACTGTGAGTTTACTGGTTCCTGAGCTCTGCAAGTCCTTCCAGCAAATCACTGACCCCGAGAGTGGTCTTGGGAACCCCGACAGCACCTGAGCATCTTGACGCACTAACCTGTCCAGGCTGAGCACATGGCACTAGCAGCGGAAATGAGGGTGAACGTGTTTCACCGGGGGCCTCTGCTTCTAGGAGCAGAGGCTGGTTATCAGCTGTGCTTCCTTCGCGAAATTCATCCCACTCCGCACTCCAAGCTTGTGAACGTTTTTGTGTAATTTTATCTTCATGGAGTGTTGATGTTCAAATGTATGTGAGCATAAAATAAGTGTGTTTCCATAAAATAAAGAATTGTGCTGTATTCCAGGAAAAAACAGAAATATCACCAATGCCAAGACATGCTGTCAACACAGCTGAGTTTCAGGGACAGGGAGGAATTCCTCCTTCTATCAACACACAGGTGTCCTGTCCCCGACGGGAAGCGTCAGGCTCCTCACCCAGGGAATCTGTGACCCGGGCCGGCTGCCTGCCCACGTGCCCAGCATGCGGAGGCGGCGCTCAGACCTGCCGTGGCGCTGGGTCTGGCCTGTGGCTGAAACGTGCCCCCGCCCGATGGATGCTCGGGACCCAGCAGCACTCACCTCGTAGGTCTTCACCATCCTACTGGTCACCGCGAAGATGGGCTGGATGTTGTTTTCGGCCAGCTTGTGCGCCAGCTGGCCCACGGATGGGTAGTCCTGGAGACAGGAGGTCCTGCTCAGCTGGCCCTGAGTCCGGGACAAGCCTTCCAGGTGCCCACCCCTGTCTGCCCCGCTCAGCCTTAGCTCTGCCTGTGCTTCCGACCTTCTCTGGGGAAGGCTGGAGAGGCAGAGGCTGCCGCGCAGGAGTGCAGGGCACAGAGCTGCCATGGCCTCGGGGCAACGTGTGCATAGACTCGGGCTCTCAGAGTCCAGGCATGAGCAGCATTTGAGGCGTCTCACCGTGGGACTGGGGATGTCCACGGGGGCAGAATCCCAGCCTTCCCCACACGGTGGACCTGTGTCCGCAGAGGTCATGAGTGTCAGGTGTGGCTTTCCCAACCCGAGTTCTGGGGCCCAAGGGCCGTCCCTCCCCTGTCTGTGGCTCCCGGCAGAGGACCTGAGTCTTGTATCTCTAAAGTCCTTTGCAGCCCCCAGAGCCTACGATGTCAGGCGGCGAGAGCATCGCACCATGGCCAGCGAGGACAAGCCTCTGTGACCGGTGGTTGCCTCTCAGCCCACGGCTGATCCCAGCCAGAGGTCCTGGCCCCTCTGAGCCACTGAGATGCCTCCGCAGAGAGAGGCTCATCCTAACCCCATGCATCCTGGGCCCCTTCTCGCCTCTGTCCCTCCCCGCATGTTCCTCATGGTCCTCACAGCCCCTCACCCAGCTCAGGCAATGGGGGCAGGGAGGGGCCACACTGGAGGAGGCGGACTCAGGGGCAGCAGGGAACGTACAGGGGAGGCCGGGAGGGGGAGGAGGCGGATGCTCCTGGATGGGACCCTGGCTGGAGGCAGGGACAGCAGGGTGCAGCTGTAGCCTGGGGGCGGTTACTGTACCTCCACAGCAGCTGTCAGCCCAGGTGCGGGGCAGTGGGGCTGGAGACCAACACGGCCTGGGTGTCCCACAAGGGTGAGGCTGGGCCTCAGCCTGGCTGCCCCCACCAACCCCACCCTCCCCTGGCCTGAGGCCAGTCCCGGGAGACCCCACACTGCCACGTGGGGCTTCCAGAAGTTTCCTCAGGAATCTGCTCCTTGGGTCAGAGGGAGGCTCTGTCAGGTGGAGACCCCGCCCTTGTCTCCTCCGTCAGTGGTGTCCTGCCAGGCGGTGCCCGGGTGCCTGGGGTGGGGACTTACGAATTCGTTGCTCTTCTTGTACATGTTATCCTCCAGGTGACAGCGGCCGTCGTTGGGGGTCAGGATGGCGCCCAGCTTCCCGTCGCCCGCGAAATGGAAGCCGTCATCGGTGGCAAACACCAGCAGCCGCGTGACGTTGCGCCAGCCGATTTCCTCCTGAGAAGAAGGTGTGGGGGGCGGGGTTACCTGCCTCAGTTTCCCAGACCGGGCCCTCTGGAGCAGAGGAGACAACGCAGAGCTGGTGAGGTGGCCCAGAGGCTGGCACTGGTGCCCCTTTCCCCCGGGTCTCAGGGACCCAGCCGTGTTCCCCCAGATGCCATGCCCAGCAGGAGACAATGGCCCCCAAACACGCCGTGCATGTGTGAGGCGCAGGGAGCGGAGGCACGTGTGGAAAGGCAAGGAGAGAGACCTGGCTGTGGTCCCTGCACTTCAGAGCTGGGAACAAACCCTCAGGAAACCATCCCCAAGGGGAAAAACCCTCGCAGACGCATGGGCCACACGCAGAACGAGTGCAACACAGAGGAAAACGAGCCTGAGGGCCCAGCAGGGCTTGAGTCCACCACTGACAGCCCCTGGCGGGCGCATGTGTGGGCCACGCGTGTCCTAGGCCGTGACCTCACACTCGTGAGCAGCGTGTCTGCGCTGGGCCTGCAGGGGAGCAGGAGAGCTAACGTGGGTTGTGAGGGGAGGACACTGTGTGGCCTCAGCATGGCCCAGGGACTGCGGCTGCTCTGTTAGGCTCACAGTCACAGACTGGGTGGGCAGGACGTGGAGAGCGACACGCACTGGGCAGCCAGCGCCCACCCGGCCTGGAGGGAGGAGGGTGGTTCCACCCTAGGAACCACGGGACCAGCTGCCTAGCGGCCCTGTTCCACCCTTGGCCACTCGCAAAATGTTTGGGCTTCAAAAGGTTTGCCCAGGGTCACAAATTTAATTCACAGCAAACAATGAAATCAGCGCATGATTTTCGAGCCCTCATGGCCACCCTCCCTTCCTCCTGCCCTTTCCTGCATGGGCAGCAGCAGGGTGAGGGGCTGCTCTCCCCAGGCCCAGGCTGGAGTCCCTTAGACGACCTGCCAGCCAGGGTACCCCCCTGCCCCCCCACAGCGCCTGACAGAGCCCCCCACACTGGGGGAACGTGGGGACCCAAGCAGGGGTAGCGGCCTCACCGGGCAGGCGGCGACCTGCATCATGGCGTCCAGCCCGCCCTCGGGTGCATCCAGGTTTCCGGAAATCAGCTGCTTCCCAACCTCTGTCTGAAACTGGTGGGAGTTGTTGGTCAGCTTCAGCACGTGCCTGAAGGCAAACGGGGGCTGGCACTCTTTCTCCTTGTTGGGGCATGGGTTTCGCAGCTTCTCGGGGTGCGTGTTCACGAACGGCAGCACGGTCTTGTCCACGAAGGACCCGAAGCCTGCAGGGCACATGGAGGGGCTGGGGAGGTGGCAGGCTGGGCCCAGTGGGAGGGCCAGCTTCAAAGGGGCACGAGGGCAAGCCTGTTTCCTCTCTCCTAGCAGGGAAGTGGAGAAAGCAAGATGGCACATGTGGAGTGTGTGTGAGCATGTGTGTTGTGCAAGCACGCATGTGAATGTATGTGGGCATGTGTGTGAACCTGGGAGTGTGCAGTCATGTACATGCGTAAGCATAAGTGTATGCATGTGTGTTCCTGCATGTATGTGTGTGACCAGGTATACATGTGGGCATGTGAACTTGTGCGTATGTGTATCTGTGTGTGTGCAGCCATCTGCATGTGTAAACATGAGTGTGTACATGTGTAGCACAACTGTGTGTGCACGTATTCCTGTGTGCATGTGAGCATGTTCAGATATGGACACACCTAGTTCACATAGGTGACCAGGTACATATGTGGGCATGTGTGTTTGTGTATAATTTGTACATGTGAGTGAAGACCTACATGGGTGACCATGAGTGTGCATGTGAGCATGTCTGTGTGCACATGTGGTCTTGCACGTGTGTATGACTGTGTGCATGTGTGTGCACATGCAAGTGTGAGCATGCATTCACGTGTGTGAGCGTGCATTTGTGCATGTGAGCATACATTCACGTGTGTGAGCATGAATTTGTGTGTGAGCATACATTCGCGTGTGTGAGCATGCATTCGTGTGTGAGCATACATTCACATGTGAGAGCATGCATTTGTGTGTTTGAGCATGTGCGTGTGAGCATGCATTGTATGTGTGAGCATGCATTCACATGTGTGTGTGCATTTGTGTTTGAGTGTGCTTTTGTGCGTGAGCATGGATTCACGTGTGTGAGCATCCATTTGTGCATGTGAGGATACATTCATGTGTGAGTGTGCATTCGCATGTGTGAGCATGCATTTGTGCATGTGAGCATACATTCACATGTGAGAGCATGCATTTGTGTGTTTGAGCATGTGCGTGTGAGCATGCATTGTATGTGTGAGCATGCATTCACATGTGTGTGTGCATTTGTGTTTGAGTGTGCTTTTGTGCGTGAGCATGGATTCACGTGTGTGAGCATCCATTTGTGCATGTGAGGATACATTCATGTGTGAGTGTGCATTCGCATGTGTGAGCATGCATTTGCGTTTGAGCATGCATTTGTGTGTGAGCGTGCATTGCATGTGTGAGCATGCATTTGTGTGTGAGCGTGCATTCACGTGCGTGAGTGTGCATTTGCGTGTGTGAGCATGCATTTGTGTGTGAGCCCGCATTTGTGGGAGCATGCATTTGCATGTGTGTGTGTGTGTGTAAGCATGCGTGTGTGCATCCCCACATGTAGGGAAGGTGGCAGAGTGCTGACGTGAGAAGCCACGCCCGGCGGGGAAGACATGCACTGTGACTGACACACACGTGTGCTGGAGACTTGCTCTGTGGCGAGGCAGTGCTGGTGTAGAGCGGAGCCCTTGGCCCAGCAGAGCTTGCCGTGTGGTTTCTTCAGTGCTGCCCGTCGCTGTGCCGTCTATATGCGTTGTGGTCTTTAATGTTTAATAATTGGCACTGTCAGAATTTTGTCTTTTAAACATACCAAGAAATGAATAAAGGGGGTAGAAGGTGGAAGGGGAAGTGGAGGGCTGGACAATGTCTACAAGTGTTGGGGAGCCAGGGACTGGGTGTGGCCCCTGGCAGGGAGGCAGGCCGACTGCAGCCCTGTGGATGCCCTGGGGGGACCTGCATCTGGGGCCCCCAGATCTGCCCTGGGGACCTGAGTGCGAGGAGGTGTGTGGGCCACAGGCAGGAGTGGCTAGGGTCTGGGAAAGGACTGGGCCTCGTCCTGCAGCACCTGGCCTTAGTGGCCGGGGTCTGGGAAAGGACTGGGTTTTGTCCTGCAGTGTCTGGGCCTCACCAATGCGGCCGGACTCCGTGATCTCATTGAGGGCCTGGAGCAGGTCGCCACCCAGCTTCTTGACATTCCTGAGGTCATCAAGCATGGAGTAGGAGAGGTCCATCAGGTAGTACAGGTCGATGGGGTAGCCCTTGGCCCGCCGGAAGGTCACGTTGAACACTGCTGCCTGGCCTGCCGGTGGGGACAGAACAAAATGAGCCACACCTCACATCTCACACAGGGTGTCTGGGGGCGTGCGGCCCCAAGCGGGCTGTGCACTGGCGCCCTCTCCTCCAGCCCCCAAATCTTCCTGACCTCCCCTCTCCCCGCCTGGCAGGAGAGCTGAGGACCAGACACAGGACGTCCAGGCAGGCTGGAGTTTCACATGACTTCTGGACGCAGGCATGTGCCTTGCAGTGACACTGAAACCCCGCCTGGAGTGCTTAGAGTTGACACCAGTGACAGTGGGGACGCCTTTCATTGAGAGTGCCGGCGGCTCACCTGGGCTCACACCTAACCCGGCCCCGTGCCTGCAGTCCCACGGGCGCCCTCATCAGCAGCCACATAGACAGGCATCACACGAACCTGGCACTTCCCAGCAAGGCCCACGTGGGCCGTCCCCAGGAGGCCCCTTTCTCCATCCCAGCCCTGGACTTCCACTCGCCTGCATCTCAGTCACACCTGCGGTTGTGTAGCTATCTGTTTATATGTCACTGCAACCAGCCTGTGTCCCTGGCTCCCAGAACCATGCCTGGTACAAGTCAGCTCTCCATAAACACACATCACGTTAATGAATGAGCAAGGAGGGAGGGTGACCAGGCCTGTCCCCTCTGCCCCACCCTCCCGCCTTCAGCCCCCCTGGGCGGCAGGACAAGTGCAGAGCCCAGCCCACCCCACCCCCAACCTGCCTGCTGCCACGCCCTGGGAGAAAGGGTATGTGCCCCTCCACACAGACACATACACACACTCCTACACATAAATACACCACATGCACACACAGTCACACATGGCATACACACCCACATATATGCACACACACAATACTCACACAAATATACCTCATGCACACAGTCACACATAGCACACACACACCCACATATACACACACATAGCACCCACACACAGCAAACACACCATAAATATGCATACACACACCACAAACACCACACACCACACATGCACACATACACACACACCACACACTCATACACAACACCAGACATAGCACACATACTACATGTACTTGCTCATATACACAAACACACCACATGCACGCACACACACTCGCACACACACACCGAACACACACATGCACTCACACACATACACACCACACACATGCGCTCACACACACATGCGTGCCACACACATATACACATGCCACACACATGCATTCATACACATGCATTCACACCCATACACACACGTGTCACACATATACACACACACCACGCACACACAATGCCAAACACATACACATCACACACACCACACACACACGCACTCACACACACATGCACTCACACACACGCACTCACATACACACACACCACACACACACGCACTCACACACACATGCACTCACACACATGCACTCACATACACACACACCACACACACGCACTCACATACACACACACCACACACATGCACTCACACACATACACACACACCACACACACATGCACTCACACACACCACACACACGCACTCACATACACACACACATGCACTCACACACATACACACACACCACACACACACGCACTCACATACACACACATGCACTCACACACATACACACACCACACACACACGCACTCACATACACACACACATGCACTCACACACATACACACACACCACACACACACATGCACTCACACACATACACACACACACACACATTCACGCCCAGCACTCCTGGCCCTGGCCCTAGCCCTGCTGTGCCTTGCAGCCCTCAGAGGCTTCACGTGGCCTCTGGGCCAAGGACCCCAAGCACTTCCTGTGAAGGGCCAGACAGTAAATGTGTTTGGCTTTGCGGGCCGTGCTGCAGTCAAAGGGCACAGACATAGGCCTTTGGTGGCTCACCAAGGGGCCCCGTCCCTTCCCTTCCAGAGTGGAGGCTCAGCGAAGGGCCAGCAGGCTGCGGGGGTAGGGCCAGGACCCCGCGAGAGGGCATTCCCCTCCCAGATCCTGCCGCCCTGCTCTGGGAGCCTGTGGCCCTGGGG
Source organism: Nomascus leucogenys (assembly GCF_006542625.1). Classification (NCBI taxonomy): domain Eukaryota; kingdom Metazoa; phylum Chordata; class Mammalia; order Primates; family Hylobatidae; genus Nomascus; species Nomascus leucogenys. The sequence continues at coordinate 29,721,922 of NC_044405.1, forward strand.
TGCTGTAAGATCTCTCCCTGGTGCTCTCCCGAGCTTGCCTACGCTCACCTGCACCCACCTGAGCTCACCCGTGCCCTCCCAGAGGCCACGGCATTTGCCCCCTGCACAGTGGGGATGCATGCCAGGCCGTGGCAGCCACTCCCCCACCCATCCCCACGGCACAAGGACGCCCCCGTTCAGGCGCGCCCCCACCCTCCAGGACGATCCTTCCTGACACCTCCAGCACCACAGAGCTGCACAAACTCTGGCCACAGGCAACACCGCTGTCAGCCTCAGTTTCCTCATTGTGAAGTGGGGCGTGGGGAAAATACATCAGAGCTGCCACCAGGGGCCACAGGGCCAGGCCCTCGAGTTTGAGGTCAGAGGTGGAGGTTCCAGCGCGAAGGGGCTTGTGCCTGCTCACGGGGCAGCGAGGGGCAGGCCTGACCCTACCACCAGGGTGGGGTTTTGTCCCCTGCTGCCCCCAGGGACACCTGGCCCCTGCTCGTGCAGGACCTCCCCACTGGCTCAGCCCCGTCCCTCACTGTCTCCCAGCCGCCTCCCTCCCGGCTGCTGCTGGCTCTCACCTGGCCGCCTGCATCCTGGGCCACTCTGTCCCAAGGCTAACTCAGTGGCTGCTGACCTGGGCTTCCCCTGAGGGCAGAGCTCTGAGCCCCAGCCTGTCCAACACCAGCTGGTTCCTGTAAAGTCACCCCGGCCCTGTCTGCACCCTCTCCCTGGGAGATGGCTTCCCCTTCCTTCCCTGGCCTCACTGCGGCCTGGGAGGTCACAGGTCGGTGGCCACACCAGGCCTCCTTCTCCCATCTGCTGCACTACCACACCCGCCTTCCTGGAGCAAGGAGGGCACTTCGTTTCTTTCCTCCCTCCCTCCCTCCCTCCCTCCCTCCCTCCCTTCCTTCCTTCCCTTCTTTTCTTTTTTTTTTTTGAGACGGAGTCTTGCTCTGTCCCCCAGGCTAGAGTGCAATGGCGCGATCTCAGCTCACTGCAAGCTCCGCCTCCCGGGTTTACGTCATTCTCCTGCCTCAGCCTCTCTGAGTAGCTGGGACTACAGGCGCCCGCCAACACGTCCGGCTAATTTTTTGTATTTTTAGTAGAGACGGGGTTTCACCGTGTTAGCCAGGATGGTCTCGATCTCCTGACCTCGTGATCCGCCCGCCCCCCCAGTTCTGGTACAGCTGACCCCGCCCCCTTCCTCCCTCTTTCATTTGACCTCCCCTGTCCCCGCTAGTGCAATGGCACATCTGGCTCCTGCACCTCGCCTCCCAGGTCAGTTCTCCTGCCACGCTTACAGCGCCACCACCTGCTCTTTTTTTTTTTTTTTTTTTTTTTGTAGATGGGTTTCACCATGTTGGCCAGGCTGGTCTCGACCCCGACCTCAAGTGATCCACCTGCCTCGGCCTCCCAAAGTCCTGGGATTACAGGTGTGAGCCACCGATAAGGAGGGCGTTTCTCAAAGCACTGACAGGGGACTGTGTTCTGAAACAGGTGCTCTGGTCAAGTCGGTTTGGGCAACACTGGTTTAAACAGTTACTTAGGTCTCTTGGCTGCAAGACTTATCAGAACCTTTACTCTTCTAAGAGTACCCTGGCCTTCTGAGTGTGTAATGGAATAGTGTTTTCCCGATGGTTTGGTCTCCCTTTAAAAAAAAAAAAGGTGCAGAACGTCGGGCTGCGAGAGTGCAGACACTGGGCACCTATGGGAAGGGCGGGGGCAGCTCCGCCTGGGGACCTGGGGACGGAGCGGAAGGGCCCTGAGGAGCTCAGCTTTCCAGCAGCCTTGGGTCTTCACTGGCCCACACAGCTGTCCGACCCGGACACATGCCCCTTCTGGGCAGCCCTGACACCCCAGAGCAGGGCCAGGCTCCCAGCCAGAGCCAACAACCAGCACAGAGGGCGCCTGGCACTCCCACCAAGACCAAGCCTACCTGGTCGCAGGTAAAGCGTCACTTTTTGTGGGAACAGCTGCTTCTGGCCCCCATCATGGTCTTCCTGGGTTTCAGCGAGGCTCCTGGGGTCCAGGATGTCATCAGCCGCACAGCCCCTCATGAGCAGCTGTGGCCGGGTGTCGCAGCGAATGGAGTCAGGATCCCCGGGCCCTGTGAAGTTCTGGGGAGGGGGAGTCAGGGGTCAGGAGGGGGCCACACTGCGGGGCCTGCAGGAGGCTGACTGGCTGTCGAGGACCGAGGACCCACCCTGTCCCCTCCTCCTCTGCGCCTGGAATTTGGGACAGAACTCCCTGTGGACAGAGACAGGGAGCTCCTCCGGCCTCCCAGACAGCCCCGCTGCAGGCTCCCGGCCAAAGCAGAGCCCTGGGGGGCGGGGTATCGCCTCCTCCTCTGCCTCTAGCGGCAGAAAGGACCCAGGACCCACTCTCCAGCCCAAGGCTGACCCAAGAGGAGAGGCCTCAGCGTCCTCTAGCAGCTGGCCCAGGGGCTTCAAGCCCTTCATCAGCAGAACCTTTGTCCAAGGGAGTTGCTCTGTCCCAAAGGAACGTGGCAGTCCCTAGACCCCCAAGAAAGCCAGAACATGGGCACGTTCTGGACCAAGCCCCTCAGAGTTCAGAAGAACAGAAGCTGGAGGGGAGCCTGGGAGGCCTGGCCAGGGCGCTTTCCTCTCGGCCACCTTGTCCCTGCAAAGCCCCTGGATTCTGGTGAGGGCTGTGTTTGGTGGGTCCTGTCACTGGCCCCGAGCCTGCTGCCTCTATGGGAAAGCGTGCTGGCGATGCAGGGCCAGAAGTGCGTGTTTGTGCACTTGCTTTCGCAGAGGGAAGCTCAGGAGGATAAGTCTGGCCCCCAGAGGCTGGTGAGTCCCACGGGCAGGGGTGCAGGTGGAAGGGGAGGGCGACAGTCCCCAGGGTGCCTCTTTGTAGGGCTCTGACTTTTGGAACCACAGAAGTTTTTAAAGTCCTTCAGAAATAAAAGTACATCAGCAAGCATCCCAGCAAGAGAGAAAAGAAAGCCTAAATGTAATCTACACAGAAACAAACAAATCTCACTGAAAGGTATTTATTTCAGAGGAGCTGAAAACCTCCAGAAAGGGGAGGGAAAAAACCCAGCTTGACCAAGGTGGTTTCCACCTGGGACCTGGCCACCCTGCTCAGTCCAAGGACAGACAGGAGCCACCTGGCTTCTCCTCTGGGGGCTGCTCGCCGCGGTGGCGTGGGCTGGAGGCCCCAAAGCCGCTCCGCGTGGGACCCAAAATTGAGAAATGAGGAAGTTGCTGACGGTAAGGAATGAGACACCACTTCTCCTGCTGCCCTTCCCTTCTTCTCCACCCCTCCCCTTCCCTAGTTTATAAGACAGGAGAAAAGGGAGAAAGCAAAAAGTTGGTAAGAAACAGAAGTAAGATGAGTAGCCAGACTATCTTGGAGCCCCCACCCGGCCCTGGTGGTTAAAATAATAATAATATTAACCCCCGACCAAAACTACTTGTGTTATCTGTAAATTCCAGACATCATATGAAAAAGCATTGCAAAACTTTCTGTTCTGTCAGCCGATGCATGTAAGCCCCAGTCACGTTCCCCACGCTTGCTCGATCTATCACGACCCTTTCACGTGGACCCCTTACAGTTGTAAGCCCTTAAAAGGGCCAGGAATTTCTTTTTTGGGGAGCTTGGCTCTTAAGACGCAAGTCTGCCAACGCTCCTGGCCAAATAAAGCCCTTCCTTCTTTAACTGGGTGTCTGAGGAATTCTGTCTGCGGCTTGTCCTGCTACAACGGTGCTGGAGCCTGGACTCTCAGGGAAAGGAACCAGAGCCGTCAGAAAAACATCTGATTCCAGGCTGGGGCAAGGGACGTGAAGATGGGCCTGCAGCATCATGTTGCTCCAGAAAGCAAGAAAGTGCTCAGAAAAATAGAATGGGGACACATGGACAGGACACAGAGCCAGACCCAATGGATTTGAGCATCTCGGGGAAGAAAGGACAGCCACAGATCATGCACTACTGAACAAAATAAAACCGTGGGTCACGCTGATGAGAGAGAGGCTGCGGAGGAGAGACCCTTCCTTAGATTGGCAGCCGTGAGTGGCAGGCAGGGACCCGCATGGCACCAATCTGCAGCCATCGCAGTGATGGCGGCTTCAGGCAGGGACCTCCGTGGATGCTGAGCCTGTGGGTGCGATTTGATGACAGCAGAACGTCACCAGCCCATAGTGGCTGCAAGGGGATTGTGCAGCGGGATGGGGAGGCTAGGGGGGGTGCCGTCTCAGCAGAGCCGTCCATGCTGACCTCACCAGGACTGGGACAGGGCAACAGCAGTGCCTCTCATGGGCACTTAGGACACCGTCACTGAGGAGTTTCTGCCAAAGCACACCTTTGTCCAGGCAGAGGAAACTCCAGACGAGACCCCTGAGGGTCATGCTACAAAGCTGCTCTCCTGACTTCCTCAGAAACTCCCAAGGACAGGAAAGACAAAAAAGGCTGAGGACTGGTCCAGATTCAAGAAGCCCAAGGAGATGGCTGAGCATAGCGCTAGCCTGAGTGAGGAGATTCAGAGTGTTAGATGGCTGAGCGCAGGGTGTGAACCGGGGTTAGGAGATTTGGGGCCTGAGACGGCTGAGCACAGAGTGAGGCTGAGTGAGGAGATTCTGAGCCTGAGACAGCTGAGCCCAGGGTGAGCCTGGGTGACAAAATCCACCAGGAAAATATGCTCATGAAGACATCATTGGGACAACCAATAAAATATGTGCAGTGTGTAGGTTTGATCATAATGAGATACCAATGCTGAATTTCCTGAATTTGATACATGAATTTATCAAATATAGATATACATGTATCAAAATACATTTCCTCTCAGCCACCTTGTCCCTGCAAAGCCCCTGGATTCTGATGAGGGCTGTGTTTGGTGGGTCCTGTCACTGGCCCCGAACCTGCTGACTCTGCGGGAAAGCGTGCTGGCGATGCAGGGCCAGAAGCGCATGTGTTTCTGCACTTGCTTACGTGGTTTTGTAAGTGAAAACCTTGTTCTTAAGAAAGACCTCCCTTGAAGTACTAAGAGACAAAGGGCTCCATGTCTACAACCTACTCGGAAATGGCTGAGAAAAAATACAAGTGTGTGTTCTGTGCCTGTTTCCAAATAGACCACACATCAGAACCTCAGGGGCCCCTTGAGGGGAGGGTGAGGCCAGGGTCTGGGGACCCCCCCCATAAGAAAATGGAATTGTTGGTCCTCTGGGTGCCACTGGCTTCAGGGGCAGGAAAGGGCCCCCACCCAGGAGCTGGGCAGGTGGGGAGGGGCCCAGGAGGCGCTTACCAGCTTCTGGCACCAGGTGCAGCCGGGCCCCAACTCAATGCATTCCCGGCAGCTGCTGGCCTTGAACTTCGTGCACTCCTGAGAGAGGACTGAGGGACGAGGCCGGCTGGTGAGTGGGTGCTCTGGGCCGCCCTGCCCACACCCCAGGGGAGCAGAGCAGGAGGGTCAGAGGAGGCCCAGAAAGACAGGGAGGCAGCCTCCAGGAGGAGACCCTGCATCAGCCACCACCCCCAGGTGCAGAGAGGGGCCCTCGGGAAACAGCACAGCTACAGCCTCCTGGCACGTGGGGAGACGAGGCCTGAGTCCCTGACCTACCCCTAGTGGCAAGGTCCTTCCCCAGCCTCCCGGGAACTTCTGTCTATGGTAACATGCGGGCAGGCCCTGTTCTCCCTGACCGGAATGTCACGCGTGGAGTCCCCTCCGTGGAACACAGAACTCACCGCACCCGAGGGAGAGCAACCCCACCAGGGCGAGCAGTGGGGGGCGCAGGCCCAGCATGTCCTGTGGAGGGAAGGGGTCTTGGTGACGGTCTCAGGCCCAGCCCCTGGGGCTGATCAGCCACAAAGCTCCCCTCCAGCTGGCCTGGGACAAGGAGCTAGGGCCCTGTCCCTGCTGCAGGGGGTAGGTTAGAGTCAGGCCAGCACAGCTGCGCTGGGCCTAGCTGCCAACAGCCAGGGAGGGAGGGATGCCGGGCCCGGCAGTGAGGGCGGCACACCTGCTCAGCAGCCAGGCACCCAGGACAGCTGCAGTGGGCCCCTGCAGAGACACACAACACAGGCACACACACACATGCAGACGCGTACACATACCACACATGCACGTGTACATGCATACAGATGCATGCCTGACCACATGTACGCACCACATGCATGCACACACGACACATACACGTGGATGTGTCACACCACACATATGTACACAGAGATGTATACACCCCTTACCCACACCATACTCCCAAGACACTACATACCACATACAAATACACACATGCACACGTACACACACGTACACACCACACAGGCACACACACCACACGCACATACCATGCACACGTGCAAATGTACGTGCACGCACACACACCCCACAACCCCACACACCCGGTGTGTGCACTCTGCCCCTGTGTGCCCCAGGTCCTCCGTGAGCAGAGCCTGTGCTTGGAGCAGAGCCGGGCTTGGCCCTGTCTCTCTGTGGCAGAAACACGGCCAGGAAGAGAAAGCTGGCTTGATGCCCGCGGGTGCCAGGCTGTGTGCAAGGCCTGCCCAGGAGCCCTGCAGTCCTTGCCAGGTGGGAAAAAAGTCACCTGATTTGCCCAAGCCACCAGTTGCCGGGGTCCTGCCCTTATGTTTCCAGATACACACCCACCCCTTCCTTAACCCAGGCACCCACAGTCAGGGGCGGCTCGGCGGCCACTCACAGGCCCTCGGCCCCAGAGGCAAAATGACGGAACCAGGCCTCAGCCTGGTGCTGGAGGCTGGCAGCACCTCCTAGCAGGCAGCAGGGCCGTTCCACCCCGGGGCTCCCTTCCCTCCATCCTGGAGGTGCCCAAACCAGCCCTAGGTCGGCTCCTTGGGGGGTCTTAGGGCTTCCTAGGTGAGGTGGGCCCCTGGGTCTGTCCTCCCAGGACCTGAGAACGTTGTAGCTGGCTGGGACCCTTTTATCTGGCACCAAGAAGGTGGAGAGGTACTGAGAAGGGGCACCCAGGAGCCTTCCTGCCATGGTGGGCAGGAAGACATTTCTGTTACCCTGGGGCTGTTATCAGAAGCAAAGATCAACACGCCTCCCCCAGCAAATGCCAGTTCCTCTCACGGCCTCCCAGGCTGCTGGGGTGTTTCTGCCCCACTCCCTTCCCTCGGGTGGTGCTGGCAGGGTCACCCAAGGTTCAGTAGGCAGACCCAAGCCAGCAGAGCCCCAAACTAGGGCCTGCCCACTTTGAAGACAGCGCTGGGTGCTGTGCTGTGGCCTGGGAGGCTTGGGTGCCCTCAGCCACAGGCCCTGGCTCCCCTCCATCCCCCCAAAGCCCTGCACCTGTGCCGGGGGCTCTGAGACCGACAGAACACCCGCCAAGGGCCCATCTGAGGATCCCACAGCTTAGAGGCCCCAACCAGCCCCAAGGTCCTGTTGTTTTGGAGGTGACCTCATTCCCTGGTTCCCAGCAAAATTATAATCAGAATTCAAAAATGTCAAAAGGGAACCCTTGATCCTTCTCGTCCTGGGTGAAAAACAGAACCTGCACCCTGCTGTAACTTCCTGGAGGAGGTGGTTTTGGTTCACACTGGGCCCACCCTGTGTCTGAAAGCCCCCACATCTCTGATCGTTGGGGGTTGTGGTTCGGGCCAAGGCCAGTTCCAGCTCTCCATCTGGGCCCCCTCAAAGTCCTGTGCCTGGACTGACCTCGGTGCCACGAGTGCCCACCAGCCCCTCAGCTGACCGGAGGCCCTGTGCATGCTGGAGCCACCCCAGGGTGCAGGGTCCAGCCAGCTTCAGGACTCCCCCAGGTCGCAGCTGCGCCAAGTGGGGAGGGGTTGCAGACCTCCCCTGGCAGCCCCAGCCAGGCTGGTAAGGACCCACACCCCAGCTCCACGCTCTCCCTGGGGCCGCAGACTTGACGTCTCTGCCCCTAACACAGTCATGACCAGCGGCATGCAAACACTTCGTACCCTCAAATGGGGAAACTGAAGCCCCCAGCAGCAGCAAGATATGGACCTGGCACCCAGTTACCCCGGGCACCCCCACCTGCCCCCAGGGAGAGGGGGGCGGGCGGGGAGCCACCCTCTCCCCGCTGTTGCTCCTCCATGAACAGCCCTGGGGGGCTCGGAGCTCAGGGCACAAGAGAAGCCAGGCCCTGCCCCACCTCCCGATGCCAGTGGCTGATCCCAGACAAACAGCCGGGGACGAAGGTCGGCTTCAGGAGGTAAGGCAGTGCACTGAGCCTGGCAGCCGGCCTCCCTTCTGTGGGAGAACAGGGCAGGGCAGCCCCTCTGCCCAGCAGCCAGGATGGCCCACGGAGGTCCAGGGCTTCACCTGAGGCCTGAGAGACCAAGACCCCATCAGGCCTATCAGCCTCGGTTTCCTCCGTGTGCCTGGAGGTGGTTGAAGGGCCTGTGCCAGCTCCCTGGGGGATGGGAATGGGTAAGGCACAGATGTAGGGCAGCATTCAGGCAAACAGGCAGGTGCCTGGCCACTGACACTTCAGGTGCCCTGAGGCTAAGCCGGCAGAGCTGCAGGGCAGGAGGGGAGGAAGAGCACAGACACCCCCGCACCCCAGCCCCTGAGCTGGCGCCAGAGCTCTGGCCTGGAGCCTGATCACCCTGTGGCCCTCCCTGCTGCCCCACACTGGGGTCGGGTCCCCTCCTCGTCCTCCAGCTCCTGGACTTCCCCGTCTAAGGGCGGGTGGGTCCCCTTACCAAGACCTAAGGTGCAACACCCAAAGCTGAGGCTGCTCAGGAATCCACAGCCCCACAGGCCTCTCAGAACCTTGCATCAGAGTCGCCCTTGACCTCAACCCTGCCCGAGAGGGAAGTGCTGGGGCAGCCCCAGCCCAACTGCAGGAAGTGGTACCTGTCACCAAGTCCCCTGCACAGGGGAAGCGGGGGGCTGACGGGGCAGGACCAGGGGGACGAGTTCATCCTTCCCAGGAGAACCCCTCGGGGCCGGGCGTCCTTCCCCCCTGGGCACCAAATGAACACAGCTAACAAGAACCCCACTTCGTGGCGAGCAAAGCTCTGAACATTCAGGCTCTGAGACACAAAAGCAGTGTCAGAAGAGATCAGCAGCAGATCCGGGGGCCAAATCACACACACCCTTTCACAGAAGTCGAGGACAGAACAGGAGCAAACACGGGAAACGAAGAGGCCGGCCTGGTGGCTGACACCTGCAATCCCAGTGTTTTGGGAGGCCAAGGCAGGAGAATCACTTGAGGCCAGGAGTTTGAGAGCAGCCTGGGCAACATAGTGAGACCCCTATCTCTACAAAAAATAAAAATAGAAAATAAATTAGCCAGACATGCATCTCTAGTCCCAGTTACTCAGGAGGCTGAGGCGGGAGGATCACTTGAGCCCAGGACGGGGAGACTGCAGTGAACCCTAATGGCACTACTGAACTCCAGCCTGGGTGACAGAACGAGGCCCTGTCTCAAAAAAAAAAAAAAGAAAAAGAAAAAGAAAGGAAACTTCAAGCAAGACAGCAGAGAGAGCGCAGAGCCTATGCTGGGAGAGGAATCGAGCGGGGTCAGGTTTCCTTTTTGTTTTTTGTTTTTTTGAGACGGAGTCTCGCTGTCGCTGTCGCCCGGCCTGGAGTGCAGTGGCGCGATCTCGGCTCACTGCAAACTCCGCCTCCCGGGTTCATGCCATTCTCCTGCCTCAGCTTCCTGAGTAGCTGGGACTACAAGCTCCCGCCACCACACCCGGATAATTTTTTTTTGTATTTTTAGTAGAGACGGGGTTTCATCGTGTTGGCCAGGATGGTCTTGATCTCCTGACCTCGTGATCCACCCACCTCAGCCTCCCAAAGTGCTGGGATTACAGGCGTGAGCCACTGCGCCCAGCGTCAGACTTCCTTTTTGCAACCCCGTAAAACCCTAAGATGAGACTGCTTGAGGAACCAGAGGCCCCACAGACCCATTAGAACGTTGCATCAGAGCTTGCTCCTGCCCGTGCTGAAACCCACCTTGCATTGTCTTAGAGGCGACACGCTCGCAGCAAAGTGACTTGGAGGTGCACGGGAATTGATGGACGATGCCGGCAGGGGACAAGTTTGGAAGGAAGAGGAGGTGGGAGCCAACCCCTGCGCTGGGCACTGAAGGCTCAAGGGATGATTATAAACTAGGCATCCACCTTTTAAGCCAAAAGCCAGAGCATCAAGATGGACTCATTTCTGCTTCGTAGGAACGTGATAAAGAACTGGAGAGAAGTGCCATTCAGGTGGGGGCTGGAACACTGTTCTTGGATCGCAGAGGCTCCAGGAAATCCAGGTACAAAAACAGGTCAAATCAAATAGGAACGAGTGGGAGCAGAGAGGACGCAGGAAAACCCCGCCCATGTCTCCTCTGAACCTCTGACCCTGCAAAAGTGTATTTTCCCAAGGGTCAGGGAGACGTGTTCCTACCGTTGGTTTGACTATCTGTGAAGTTTGATAGCACGGTTTTTTGTTTTTTGTTTTTGTTTTTTTGAGATGGAGTCTCTCTCTGTCATCCAGGCTGGAGTGCAATGGCTAGATCTCAGCTCACTGCAACCTCCGCCTCCCATGTTCAAGCAATTCTTCTGCCTCAGCCTCCTGAGTAGCTGGGACTATAGGTGCGCACCACTAGGCCCGGCTAATTTTTGTGTTTTTAGTAGAGATGGAGTTTCACCATATTGGCCGGGCTGGTCTCGAACTCCTGACCTCGTGATCTGCCCGCCTCGGCCTCCCAAAGTGCTGGGATTACAAGCATGAGCCACTGCGCCTGGCCTGATAGCACAAATTTTAAAGGCCACAATTTCTGGCCAAATGAAATAAAATGAGACACCCCGCCCCGCACACACACACATATTGATAAGGAATGCTAAAGTACTCTGCTAAATACCTGAAGTCAAAGGGAAATCAAATGATATTTACAGCATTTTAGATAAGGGGACATCTCTCCTCTGTCTAACACGAAGGAGACTGTCTGTTCCCAGGTGGCAACGTGAGGCCGAGGCCCCGGACGCTCTTGCTGTGGACATAAAAGAATGGCCACAAATGTGTAGGACTTCAGTTTTAGGGAATAAAACAATAAAGGAAATAGAAGAATAGGTATCTAAGAGTAAGGAAACCTCAGCATAAAAGCTAAGGGGAGGCCAGGCATGGTGGCTCATGCCTGTAATCCCAGCACTTTGGGAGGCTGAGGCAGGCGGATCACCTGAGGTCAGGAGTTTGAGACCAGCCTGAGCAACATAGTGAAACCCCATCTCTACTAAAAATACAAAAATTAGCTGGACGTGGTGGTGGGCGCCTGTAATCCCAGCTACTCGGGAGGCTGAGGCAGGAGAATCACTTGAGCCCGGGAGGCGGAGGGTGCAGTGAGCCAAGATCTCACCTTTGCACTCCAGGCTGGGCAACAAGAGTGAAACTGTCTCAAAAGAAAAAAAAAAAAAAAAAGGCTGAGCGGGAAAATAGCAAGAAGACAGGCTGTAAAAATGACACATGTTGTACATAACAAATTGCATAGAGGAAATAGCTATTATCTCTCTAGTGCAAAAGGCAAATGGTAATCCTCATCTCTAAAGAGATCTTAGACATTAATAACAAAACGGTAAATACTCCATTCAAGGATGTTTCAAGGCTGTAGCACCCTGAACAGGTAATTCACAAAAGAAGAAAGAAAACTGGCTAAGAAACATATGAGTCACCCCAGGAAAGAACCAGGGATTTCAGCCAAAATATCTTGATTCCCTGTGTAGCCGTCAACCTGTAAGATGCTTTGGCAGTTTTGGTGCCTGTGCTGTGGAGTCCCACACGCAACAAAAACATGCCAACAGCTGCTCAGGGCAGCTTGGCTTCGAGGTAAAAGTGAATTTATGGGGAAAAAAGCAGAGACACAGTACCAAAATATTCTGCGTTTTTCTGGGTGGTGGCACTATGAGTATTTTCAATTTTCATTATTCCTGTTTGTATTTTCCACCCTTTTTGTGATAAACGAATAAAGGACATTTTAAAAATGGAATTTCGGCCGGGCACGGTGGCTCAAGCCTGTAATCCTAGCACTTTGGGAGGCCGAGGCGGGTGGATCACAAGGTCAGGAGATCGAGACCATCCTGGCTAACATGGTGAAACCCCGTCTCTACTAAATATACAAAAAATTAGCAGGGCGTGGTGGCGGGCACCTGTAGTCCCAGCTACTTGGGAGGCTGAGGCAGGAGAATGGCGTGAACCCAGGGGGCAGAGCTTGCAGTGAGCGGAGATCCCGCCATTGCACTCCAGCATGGGGGACAGAGCGAGACTCCGTCACAAAAAAAAAAAAAGTGGAATTTCATGGTGGCCGATGAATTATGCTGAAATTGCTCCTCTAGATTCCAAAGCCACTGGCTTTCTTGTTCCCACTGTGACATTGATGAGGATGCTGCTTCATGGCAGTGGGACCTCCCTGCTGGCATGGGCTTGTTGCCACTGTCACTCACCCATTCACCCATCCATGGGACAGGGGTTTGCCAGCCTCTCCTCTAGGCACGGCACAGGGGCTCCGAGCTGCGCTCCAGGACTCCTGGACTCTGCCCTCTGCTGAGATACTCAGCACCTGTTTTCCCCAACACCTACCCCAAGTTTCCATCACACACAGAAACCTCCTCCACTCCCAACACCAACATGTGTCCCCAGCGAGGCTGTTTACAAATCAGCTGGGCAGGAAGCTGCTCCCCTGGGGCTAACTCTCCTGCACTCTCGGACCCTGAATGGCCGGAGAGAACGTGCAGCCCCGGGTGTCCTCTGCTCAGGACAGTACCAGGGCCCTCTGTGTTCACTCGGGGCCTGGGCTCTACACACACGGGCTCAAAATCGACAAATGCAACCATCTAATCAATGCCCCGTGTTAGTGCCAGTTTGTGCCAAGCAGAATGGGAGGGATCATTGCTGGCACCAGGTACAGCTTGGGGTGGGTATCACTCACATCACCATAATTGCTAGGCGCCCACTATAGAGCCCCTTGAGTTGGGGCTTCCCAGAGACCTGGCCTGTACCCGCTGGGCGAATGCCTGTGTTACTGACCCCTGTGGCAGCTGGCATTCTCTTCCGGGAACAGGAGCCAGCCTCCAGTGACATGGCCTCAGGCGGGACCATGGTTCTCTAACACAGGACAGGAGTGCGGCAAGGGGGGCCCACACAGGACCTGTTCCATGGAACCGCCACAGGCGTCACGCTGCCCCATCCACAGAGGCAAATGCCCCACAGCCCTGGTACCTGGTGGGGCCCGGCCTGGGCCAGAGTGGACAGAGCTGGGCCTGGCAGGAGCCCTGGGGAAGTGAGTTCAAGTTACACGGTCGACGATAGAGACAGCAGGAGTGTGCACAATTGGCCAGACCACCCCTCCTGTTTCACAGATGGGGAAACCGAGTTGCAGGGGACCAAATAGCCTGCTCACCCCACGCCCCTCCCATCTCCTGGACGGCTGTGGCCCCTGTGCAGAACTTCCTTCATGGGCACCTTGCTGTATGGGGGCCTCTTCCCCAGGGAGTCTCCTGGTGGTGACCGTGTTGCCTCAGGCTCACTGTGCACTAGGCAGGTCACGTCGATGCCACCTGAGGGGCAGGGGTTACCACCCTGTGGTTCAGGTGAGAAGCCCGAGGCCCAGGAATGTCCAGCTGCCCGTGCAGTGTTTGGATCTCATGCCAGCCCCTGCTAGGAGGCTCAGCTTCTCCAGCCCAGCCCACGCCCACCAGGAAATGCCCCGATTTACTCCCCTGGGGCAAAGGCCCTTGGGTGGCTGAGCATCCCCTCTCCCAGCACTCGGGGGCACCTACAGTTGCTCAGCTGTTCATTTAGTGCTGGGAGTGGAAACTCATACGCTGAGCGGCAGTGACGCTGAGGAGCTGACACCAAACCCCACAGCCCACCTGGTCACCTGCTTCACCGAGGACCACAGCCCCCCAGGGTCAGGTGGCCACAGGGGTCCTGGCCATGTGGGACATCCGTTCTGTGGCCCTGCTCAGGATGGCACACAGCGGGGACTGGCCCTGGGGCCGAGGCATGGGCTCAGCCACCGCCCTGCAGGGACACAGCCAGGGACCTCTTCCTGGCAAAGGGACTCCCCCACACATCCCTGAATACCGAGGGGCACGCTGCATGCCAGGCTGGCAGGGACCCTGGGGATTCTGCAGCGAGCTGGATGGGGCGGGAGTTCCTTCCTAAAATGTGGAGTCTGGAGGTCACTCTTGGTAAAGTGCTGGTCCCCAGGGATTCTGCAGTGAGCTGGGCATGGAGTCGCGAAGCCACTCATGGTGAAGTGCTGCGGTGATGGTGGACAGCCCAGAGCTTCTAGCGGCTCATTTCTGTGAAGCCTCCAAACCCGCAGGCTTCGCGCCACCATCACGGGGAAGGAGAGTGACAGCGAGTGTCTCCTATGCCCCCACAGCTTGCTCCCAGGCTGTGCTCTCCGGCCATCCCCCCCTTCCCCATTGCAGCCGTGCCACCCCTCCTTCTCCCCACCCAGGAACTGACAGAGGAGAGGGGCCCCGGACGGATGGACCGGGACAGCAGGGCAGAATCCCAGCTCCCAGATCTGGGGGAGGGGGGATTGAGTGTGGGGATGGTGGTGCAAGGGGTGGTGCCAGGGGTGGAGGATGCGTGGGGAGGGCTGGCCCCAAGAGTGTAGTGTTGGGGGAAGGGGGCCAGGTGGGCCTGGGACCCAGGGGCGTGGCTTCAATTCCCCTCCCACCAGGACCTTGGGAACGGCCTCCAGGAGCCTGTCGTGGGGAGGCCAGGGTCACCAGCTGAACCATCTGGACCAGAATCGCACGGCAGTGCCTGCTCCCCTGCAGCAAGACGTCACCCAGGGGTCCCCACGGAGGAGGCAGGGAAGCTCGAGGGTCCCACAGGAGCGTGGAGCATGTGCCACACCATGCTACACTACACACGTGCACGTTACATGTACATACAACAGACTCCACACATCACACACGCACACTCGCACACCATACATGCACACACACACCACACTACGCTATGCTACACACACGCACCATACATGCACACACATACATGCACACCATGCCACACTACACACACCACACTACACACCACAAACCACACCACGCCATATCACACACCACACACTGCGAGTCCATCTGGAGATGGAATCACTGTAGCCAGGTGGGCGGCACGCAGACAGGAGGGCCTAACACAGGCAGGCGCAGAGGTTCACAGAGGAGGCCCCGGGAACCCGCCTCCTGCCCAGCCCGGAGCACCAGACCCCCCAGCCGTCCCCCTAGGGGCTGGTGGGCCCAGCCTCCTCCTGGCCTTGCAGGCCTCACAGCCCCTTGTCCTCCCACGCCGGCCCCCTCCTCCGCCGCAAGCGCTCCCAGCACTCGGTGTGGCTCTGCTCGTGGTGGCAGGCACTTCCCCTAGCTGGGTCTCAAAGGGGACCCTGGGGCAGACCGTCTGGAGACCCCTTCCTGCCAGATACCCCTGGGCCGGGGCCATGAGCAGGGCCACCAGGGTCACTCCAGGCTGGGGCAGGAGAGTGCTTCCCTCCAAAAATCACCGTGGACATGGCGGGGCCTCTGCACACTCACCCTCGGTGCGCTGGAGGCCTCGGCGGTGGTCCTGGCTGGGCGTGGGGGCTTTGCTACCAGTCTGCCCCGGGTCACGTCTAGAAACCTCAGCTGGAGGCGCGGGTCCTAAAGTCCCGACACTTCCTGTTCCTCTCAGCTCCTCCTTGGAGGAAGTGGTGGGTTGCGCCACCGTGGTCCTTCACCCCTGCCCCTCTCCACTCTATAGCTGTTCTGATGACAGAGACCAACCCTTGGAGACAGGTGGGACATGTCATTTCTCACATGAGGTCCCGGCGAGAAGGACCTGCCTCCATCAGATTCACACTCGGGAGAGGGGCCCGGCCTCCAGGAGTGCCAGGCAGAGGAGAGGGCACCCATTAGGAAGAAGAACACAGAGGCCACGGGAGTGAAAAGTTTGATGCTGGAAAGCAACAGTAACACATTCGGCTACAGAGTGGAATGAAAAACCCTGGAGAGCCAATTCCTGAGCCAGAGAACGGAGTGGAGGAACCAGCCAAGGAGGATAAAGAGATGGGAACAGGCAAGAAAACCTGGGTGCGTGCACACATCGACATCCACCTGCACGCGGGGGCGGGAGCGGACAGAACGGGGACAGCGAGGAGGAGACACTCAGGTCACAGGAGGAAGGCTGCAGATCTGGGCGGGGACGCGGATTGCGAGGCCACTGAACACCCCAGGGATGGATGGATGAGGTCCTGTAACTAGGGACATTAGGAGGACACCACAGAACACGAAAGGAAAAATACCACAAGCTCAGAGAGAGAGAGAGAAGGGAGAGGAGGAGGAGGAGGAAGAAGAGGGAAAGAGATTATACCTAGAAAAAAAACCCAGATCAGACATCTTCAGAGCAAGGACTCAGACACATTACTACCCTAAACTCTGTTTTATTTATTTATTTATTTTTTATGTTTTCAATTTTTTTTGAGACAGAGTTTTGCTCTTGTAACCCAGGCTGGAGTGCAGTGGCATGATCTCGGCTCACTGCAACCTCCGCCTCCCGGGTTCAAGCAGTTCTCCTGCCTCAGCCTCCCAAGTAGCTGGGATTACAAGCACATGTACCACCATGCCCGGGTAATTTTTGTATTCTTAGTAGAGACAGGGTTTCACCATGTTGGCCAGGCCGGTCTTGAACTCCTGGCTTCAAGTGATCCATCCACCTCTGCCTTCCAAAGTGCTGGGATTACTGGCGTGAGCCACAGCTCCCGGCCCCTAAACCCTGTTTTAAAGATGTCTTGCAGAAATAGACATGAAGAAATCCACGAGAAATATAAGAGCAGATGATACAAAGTTGGGCAAAGAAATAAGTAAAAATTATGATGTCATAACCTGTTGATTTAAAAAATAGGGGTAAAAATATTAACACTGTGAAACAAACACCTAGAGAGCTGGGTTGGGAGGGGCCAGGGAGCACATTGCCATTCCGTCCTATCTGGGGAGGAATATAGATGCTTGTCAGTGGGCATTTTGATAGAAAACATCTAAGTATATATGATAACAATTCAAGAGTCTCCTTAGGAATAAAAATAGCATGTATATGCCTGAAAAAAATATGACAAATCTTTATTTTGGGCGTGGTGGCTCACACCTGTAATCCCAGCACTTTGGGAGGCGGAGGTGGGAGGATCACTTGAGCCCAGGAGTTCGAGACCAGCCTAGGCAACATTTGGAGACCCAGTCCCTTATCTCTACAAAAAAATTTTCTAAAAATTAGCCAGGCATGGTAGCACACGATATGGTCCCAGCTGCTTGGGAGGCTGAAGTGGGAGAATTGCTTGAGCCCAAGAGGTTGAGGCTACGGTGAACCATGCTTGCACCACTGCATTCCAGCCTGGGCAACAGAGCAAAAAAAAAAAAAAAAAAAAAAAAAAAAAAAAAAAAAAAAAAAAACAAATCCTTTAAAAGAAAAAAGTAAGGGAAAATAGAACAAACAAGAAAGGTAAATAAAAACCAAACAATAAAACATTGGGAATAATTTCAAACCCATCAGGAATCACAGCACCTGTGAATGGGTTACATTTTCTCGTTTTAAATCAACAAGGTCTTGCATTGGGTTTTAGAAATAAAGAGACAAAACAAGTTCCAATTAAACGTTCTCTGTCAAGGGTATCTTCTCATTACAGACTTAGCCTAGAAAATAGTGAAGAAGGACAGAAAGAGAATATCATTCCACTACACCAGCTGATGACTTAAAGCAATGACCATCGCTGCCAACATCACAGACGCAGCAGACGTTATGCACACACCTTTAATGAATTAGTCTTGATGAAATAACAATAGAAATTAAGAAAAACAGAAAGAACAAATGTTACTATTGAGCCTGAATCAGGTCGAGCCTTTTAGATCTACAAAGAAGCATCAGGAGGGTGTGTTAGATGACATCGTAGGGATGCAATTAGCAAAATCCAGGCTGAAGAAACCCTCACAAGGCAAACAGCAAAGTACAGGAGGAGAGAGGAAGGGAGAGAGACCCTTCAGATTAAGAGATTTAATCTCTTAATAGAACCAGTTGCAATGCATGGACCATATTTTAAAATCATTGTTAATTGTTTTAGGTGTGACAATGGTTTGTGGTTATGTTAAAAAGTCCCCATCTTTTAGAGTTACATGTTGAAATATTTGCAGATGGTGCAGTATGATGTTTCAGATTTATTTCCCAATAAAGAGGGGTAGGTTGGGTCAGGGGAGAGTGGGGAGAGTGGGGAGAGGTATTGATACAACAAGATCACCTGTGAGTTAATTGTTTTTGAAGCCGCTGTTGGGGACATGGGGCTTCACTAAACTATTCTCTCTACTTTTGTAGATGTGTGAATTTTTTTGTAGTAAGATCAAAAAAATATTTCAAGGAAGTGTAAAGTTATTATTTCACTGGTATAAAGTTTCTGTTTTGCAAGATGAAATGGTTTTGGAGAAGTTGGTGGCGATGGTTGCACAGTAGTAAGTGTCCTTAATGCAACGGAAATGCATAACTTCAAATGGTTAAAATGGTGAATTTATGTTATGTATATTTTATCACAATTAAAAAGTAAAAAGTGTAAAAAAAGGCTCTCTATCAGATAAACTGTTAAAAGAGAACACTGAAGGCTGAAAATAAAGAAATGGAAAATACACATATATGCTAGAAAATACTAACGAAGATATCGCGTAACATCAAAAAGACAGAAATCAAAGCAAAATGCATCAAATGAACAAAGGAAGATGTAGCTAATGAGAGTTAGAATCCACAGACAGTTCAGCAGCCGTAATCCTTTATGTGCCGAACTTCAAAATATATAAAACAAAGACTGACAAATATATAAGCAAACTGACACAGCCCCAAACAGCAAGTATGTTTAACAGATCTCTCTCAGAAATAAACACATCAGGCCAGTCGAGGTGGCTCACACCCGCAATCCCAGCACTTTGGGAGGCTGATGTGGGTGGATCACCTGAGGTCAGGAGTTCGAGACCAGCCTGGCCAACATGGCGAAACCCTGTCTCACTAAAAATACAAAAATTAGCTGGGCATGGTGGCGAGTGCCTGTAATCCCAGCTACTTGGGAGGCTGAGGCAGGAGAATCACTCGAACCTGGGAGGCGGAGGTTGCAGTGAGCCGAGATTGTGCCACTGCATTCCAGCCTGGGTGACGAGAATGAAACTCCGTCTCAAAAACAAACACAACAAACAAACAAACAAACAAGAAAAAATCAAATAGAAATGCAAATTTGGCAGGTAGAGAATTTGAGGAATGTAACCCTTCGTCTCCAACTTAAACGCAATTATGTTACAACGTGGGACAATGATAAACACATAATTACTAGACCACAAGGGAAATAACCACACATTCTAAAGCACAAAGATCATAAGGAGGCCAAATTCATGGACACAACTGCATGAAATTAGATGCTGGCCAAAGGATGGCATGAAAGAAAAAAAGACAGCACTCCTGAAAAGTGGACCCAATTATAGCCTAGATTGCCTACATCCATGGTGCCACGCGCATGCTACGGGGTAATGAATAAGAGCCCTTGAAGTGCTGGTCTGAAGCCTCGTGACCCACAGATCTGTCACACTGAGATTCTTCTGAAAAGCAAAATGCAGAAGGAGGCATTGCAGAATAACATGCACCTCATCCCTGGAGACCCACACACCCCTAGAGCAGGACAGTGGTTACCTCTGAAGACAGAGAAGGCTACGGGCCTGGGAGATGGAAGCAGAGGGCTTCAAAGTTCTATTGTAGAGTTTTCTTTACTAAAAAGGAAGAAAAAGTTCTGGGCAAAGTCAGGCAACATGCTAAGATTTGATAAGATGAGAGGTAGCTGTTTGGGGATCGGTGCTAGTGCTCTCCACGCTGTTCTGTATTCTTAAAATTGTTTATATCTTTTTTTTTTTTTTTAAGGAACTAGGAGGAAGTGACTGCAAACGAGCAGAAGGATCTTTCAGGGGGTGGAAATGCTCTGAAATTAGATTGTGGTGATGATTGCACAATTCTGTAAATTTTCTTTTTGTTGTTGTTGTATCTTTCTTTCTTTTTTTAATAGAGACGAGGTCGCGCTATGTTGCCAAGGCTATGGTGAGCCAAGATCACACCACCGCACTCCAGCCTGGGTGACAGAGTAAGATCCTGTCAGAAAGAAAGGAAGGAGGAAGGGAGGGAGGGAAGGAAGGAAGGAAGGAAGGAAGGAAGGAAGGAAGGAAGGAAGGAAAGAAGGAAGGAAAAAGAAAAGAAAAAATAAAAACTGAACTCACATGAGAACCACAGCCCACAAGAGGCAGGTCTGGACTTGTGGTCTAACCCTAACCAGGCTGACTGCTAGCAAAACAAAAAGATCATTGTTGTCCAGAGGATTTTAGTAGAATCCAGAGTCTTATTAAATGATATTCAAAACGTCCATGATACAACCCAAAAGTACTCAAACAGCAACAAAGAAAACCTTGAGAACTTGTAAGAGAAAAGATAACTAACAGATGCCAACTCGGAGATAATCCCAGTGCTGAAATGATCACACGGAGCATTAAAACAGCTGTCAGAGGCCGGGCGCGGTGGCTCACGCCTGTAATCCCAGCACTTTCAGAGGCCAAGGCTGGTGGATCACGAGGTCAGGAGTTCGAGACCATCCTGGCTAACATGGTGAAACTCCGTCTCTACTAAAAATACAACAACAACAAAAACAAATCAGTAAAAATAAAATTAGCCGGGCATGGTGGCGGGCGCCTGTAGTCCCAGCTACTCGGGAGGCTGAGGCAGGAGAATGGTGTGAACCCAGGAGACGGAGCTTGCAGTGAGCCAAGATTGTGCCACTGCACTCCAACCTGGACAACAGAGCGAGACTCTGTCTCAAAAAATATATATACAATAAATAAACAAATAAAATAAAAAGAGGCTGGTGGAGGGAGAGAAGCGGAGGGGCTTGGGACCCTGGGGCTTCCCAGAGCCGTGACCTTGCTGTGGGGGGACCCAGACCTCCATTCTGGGGACTCGCTCAGCACTCATCTTACTATCCCCCATCTGATGTGCTTATTGCACAAGGCTGGAAGTCAGAGGCTGCGCACGTTTTTCTTTGTGGAGACAAGTAATTGGTGCGTTTAGTGTAAAAATATCAGGTGTGGCTGCACGGAGTGAAAATCACAGGCTCCACGGAGCCGGGAGGCCTGCTGCCCTGCCCTCTTGCTTTGATGAGGAAATGGCAACCACAGAAGGAAGTGTAGCAGCACCGGCAACCGGCATCCGTGGGGCCACACCCGGCTGCTTCCCAGGGCCCTCCAGCCAAGCAGCCACAGGAAAGGGTGGATGTTGATCCCAAGCTAGGACTGAGGAGTCCGTCCCTAAGAGCCACAGGTGTCAGGCGGGCAAAACTGGCCACATGTCTGGGTCCAACTGCTGAGGGCTTCTCATCTGCTCAATCACCAAGCTAGGTTCTGAAGCCAGGCACGAGTGAGCAGGACTGGAGCAGGATTCTGGGAACAATCTTTTCCCTTGAGTCAGCCCAGAAATTCCATTTGCAGTAACTTTCACTTATGTCTTCCAGAAAACTACCTGCTGTCATCAGGGGTTGGTTGGTTGAGCCTTTCCCTGTGCTTGCCTGGCAGAGCTGCGTGCTCTGAGGCTGCCCGACCCTGCGCTCCAGAACAGACCATCGAGTTCAGGAGACAAGCATGCCAGCCATGACACAAGGCAGATGAGAGGGACCCCCAGCGTCCACACGTGGAGACAGCGGGGGCAGCCGGTGAGCATAGATGGGGAACGAGATTCAGAGCCTGAGGGCTGCTCTCCTGCCCTCCCATCCTGGACGCTGGCCTGGGCCCCCCAGCTTCCCTTCGCCCAGCTTCCATCCCCATAACACACAACCCCAGAGCTTGGGAAGGAGGTCTCTCTGCGACAGGTGGGATTCTGGAAGTTCCCACAGAGGAGACCGCATAGGAGCAGGGTTTGAAGGTTAAGAAAGATGCTAAGGAAGGAGAGGGCCAGTGGGGAGGGGCTGGTACCAGGCTCACTTCACAGAGGTGCTTGGGGAGCTGCGATATTTTGGCAACACCGCGGGAAGAGTCAGGTCAGTGAGGTTCATCAGGGATGAGAACAGGGTCTAACCAGCCCTGGAGACCCCTGGGGTCTGGCCCCAGGGGGAGATGTCCAAGTGGCAGAAAGCCCCTTCCTGCCTGGAGGGCACCCCCGTGAGGACCCTGGGGACCACCCGGGAACCGCTGCTCCCTCCCACACACTGCTCACTCACCACACTTCTCTCTCCTGCCCACTCTCCAACCTGCCTGCAAATTCCCCTGCAACCCAACTCTGGTCTCCTCCCACCCCTGCCCCCACATAGGCCTTTTTTTCTTTTTCACTTCTTCCCCCCAGTGACTTCCTTCTGCAGTGTTGATTCAGCTCCCTTTGCAGGCGGGTGAGGCCTTTTGCAGGCTGGGGACGGGGGCGGGGGCGGAGGAGAGGGCTGCAGGCAGGGCTGGTGGAGGGGAGGAGGTGACACACACACTCCCTGGAGGCGAGTGGGGAGGGCACGGGGCAGGAAATGGAGTTGGGGGCCCCAGGTGGGGTGCTCCAAGGACCTCTTTCTCATGGGATCCCCCACAGATCCATACAAACAGGCCGACCATCAGGGCTGGTCCCAGGCCACCCGGCAGGCCGGGTGCAATGCAGAAATGGAGATCTGCCCCGGGCAGCCAGGTGAGTGTAGGAAGGAGGGAGGGCTGCGAGAAGCTGGGGGCAGCCTCCATCCCCCTGTGACCTGGGTGGGCCTGTGCCCCCCCGACTCCCGACGCAGCTTCCCACGCTGGGAGCACAGTTCCTCCATCCTCTGCCTTCCTCTGCGTGGTGTGGTTCCTCCTTGAAGGAGAGAGCTGAGGAGGTGGCATTCTTGCTTCCCTGACTCACCCAAAGGAAGATTTCACAGCCCCTGGAAAGGGCTGCCAGACAGGCTCACCTGTCACCCCCTGTCCAGGGACAGACTGACCGGTAGCCTTGGCTGGGTGGGGAGTTATGCTGGGAAGTCTTCCAGGCTCCCTGGGGGTGGGAAGATGCTCAGTGTTCAAAGGAGATGGAACAAGGAAAACAGTTAAGCAATGATGGACTCCAGGGGGAAACCTGGAGGAGAAGAAACTGTAATACCAGTCCATCCACATGGCCCAGCAGTGAACGACAATTGCATGGTCAGAGAGAGCAAAAGCACCAAGCCGAAGGAAAGCAGTTCAAATGCGGTGGGGCAGTGGGAGATAGTGCCCTCATCTACCAGAACGAGGTCTGCCACCTTCGCAGACCACTAAACCTCATTCCTCCACCCACCTCCCCACCCCACGAAGGCCAGCTGACCAGAGAGCAGGGCTCCCGAGGGTCGGGTCGGGTCGGGTGGATGCCCCTTACCCTAACCGAGGCTCTGCCCTGGACTCGGGGTCCGCTTGCCCTCAAAGCATGCCACTCTTCTTTCTGATACTTGACATATTTCTTTTCCTGTTCAATTCATGGTTTCCGCCCAAGCGGAGTCATGCGAGGACGTCTTTGGGGATGTGTCTCCAAGAAAAGTCTGGGCAGCCTTCATCACCCTGGATTCCTGTGATTTGGTTTCCATGGGGGCTTTCTAAGCTCAGGGACCCCAAGCCTCCGCCAAATCTAATGACCCGCCCTGTCTCTAAACACATCTGTTTTGTCCCTGAGCCCCTCACCAACACCCTCCGCAACCCCCTCTACACATTTCCCATCCTGAAGGGTCCGGCTCATAGGCCGGCCCATGCGTTCCCTTTACCCCTGCTTTGTCCCTACCTGCTGGGGAGCTGTCTCTTCTGGGCCCTAGTGTGGCACTTCACACACGAATGTGTCCTGTGGGTGGTATCTGGGGCCTCCCCCTGTAGTGAGGGGATGACCAATGTGCAGAGCTCACTGGGCCTGGATATGGGCCTGGGTGGCACAGAACAGAGAGAAAGTGCTCCGTAAAAGTGAGCTGCGATGCCTCCGCTAGGGTGGAGGTGGGCAAGCTCTTCCCTGGAGGGGGAAGAGCTCTCAACCCAGAGGGATCTGACCAGAAAGGTTCACCACCCCCTCCACCCAGGAAGCCCCTGCAGACAGTATGTGTTTTAGGCTTTGCTGGCCAAATGGTCTCTGCTGTGACTACTCAGCTCTGCCATTTTGGCTGCAGAGTGACCATAGATCTTCTGAAAGTGAATGAGTATGACTGTGTTCCAATAAAACTTTATTGACAAAAAACAGGTGGAGGGCCAGCCTAAGGGCCCAAGTTTGTAGGTCTCTATTCTAGACCAGTGATTCTCTGGAGAGGAATGGGGCATGGGGAGTGGGGACAGTGTGTGGGAGAAGGGGTGGGACACAGGCACGTGGGAATGGTGCGGACATGGAGGACATCAGAGGCGGGGAAGAGCCAGAGAACCTAAACACTGATGCTGGACCCTGGGCAACCCTAGGTCTCTCCACAGCCTCCTCTTTTAGCCTCTCCCTCCAGTTTCAAAATGACTCCTCCTCTGAGGAGACTGAGGCTCCCCAGTTCCCACCAGAAACCCCAAGTGGGTGTTCCAGCCTCTGCCCCACCAGGCCCCCCTGGAAGGCAGCACCGCCAGGCAGGGACCTTTCCTCACTGCCCCTCCCTCTTCCAGTTCTGAATCCTGGCCCAGAGATGACCTCTCAACCCAGAGGGACCTGACCAGAAAGGTCCGGCCCCCTCCACTCAGGAAGCCCCTGAAGGCTGGAGGGCAGCCCTCCCCGCTCCCTCCCCCTGTTAGTTTTTCTTTCTGATAGAAACAGCAGCAACTGCTAGGCACCTGCTAGGCAGGGGGCTGCACAGCCTCAGGTCAGTTCCTGAAAGGCACCTTTTTCCATTTGTAAATGAGGTGACAGGTCTGCCTCCCAGGGATGAGCAGACGAAGGGTTGGGACTGCAGAGCCTGGGAACACGGAGTGGCAGTGGGGACTGGGGCCCAGAGGCTGCTGAGTGAGGGAAGGCTAAGGGCAGCGAGGCTGGTGAATGGCAGGGGGAGGGGGGGGAAGCAGCGAGTGGGATGCGAGCAGGGGTGAAGCGGCAGGGGCAGAGGACGGGGTGGGGGAACATGCTTAGCGAGGCTGGTGAATGTGGCACCGCAGGGGTGGGGTGGGGGACGTGCCCAGCGAGGCTGGTAATGTGGCACCGCAGGGGGGGGGGGGGGGGGGGGGGGGGGGGGGGGGGGGGGGGGGGGGGGGGGGGGGGGGGGGGGGGGGTGTGGCACGCAGGGGCGGGGTGGGCAGATGCAATGATGAGCATTTCCTCCCCAGGGCCAGCGGAGCAGGGGTGAGGCTGAGTGGGTATATTACTCCGATTTGGGTGGGACGCCATGCAGTCACAGGTGGGGGACGCAGGGCTGACAGCCTTGCATGACCCTTTCACACTTTAGCCACAGCAATGCCAAGCCCAGAAAGGCTGCAAGGCCCTGGGGAGAACAGAGGCCCCGGCAGGGGTGGCCAGCTGGGCTTCACTGCGGTCCTCACCAGGCAGGATTGAGATTTTAACGTGTTAACTTGTTTTCTGTCTTTTCCAAGTTGTTTATGGCAGCCATGCATTAATTTTATAATCAGAAAAGCATGTTATTATAACTCAAGTTAAATGGCTCCAAAACAAAAGCACGCAGACCCCAGAGCCTGCCCCTCTCTAGCTGGAGAGAGGGACGAAGTGTAAGGAAAAGGAACGGAAAGCTGAAAGGACCCCCGGGCTCTGGAACCCGACCCAAGGGTGATGCCGCCAGGGCTACCAGGAAGCAGCTCCGTGCTGGGCGCAGCCGGTCTCCTACCCACCCCAGACACCTCAGCCCCCAGCCTCTTCCTCCCGCCCCTCCTCCGCCCTCACCACTTCCTCTCAATGGTCCCTGGGGATTACAGCACGATTATTTTTATTGCAAGAGTTTCCCAATGCGGGAACTCCACAGCCCCAAAGAGTTTGCATCTGAGCTTCCTGTAGCATCCTGGGGCACGGACAGGCGGAACTGGGCCATCCGCCGTCCCTGCGCACAGAGGCGCACAGGTTGGGTCCGGCCTCGCAGTCCCAGGAGCCAAGCGGGGAGGCACGCGTGCCGGTTCTCAGAAATTCATTATGGGAATGTGCGGGTTATGGAGATGCTCAGACCGCGAACAGTACTGCGGGAACCCAAACGATCATTTTTAACCCCAGACGTCCCTGAACCAAAGCCAAAGTCTACAGGTCACTGGGGCAGAGGCCGCCCGAAACCAGCTGTCCCCTCCCGGCCTGGGCGCGCCAGGTCCCCTCCCAGCCCGGGCGATCCTTTGGTCGGACAGTGAGGTTGGGAGTCAACCGCACCCAAGTGCCACCGCATCCACCCGGCGCAGGCGACCCCAGACCCCCGACGGGCAGCCGCTCACCTTCTCCTGGCCCCGGGCTTCAGGAAAACTGCCGGGAGGTGGCCGAGGTCTCCCTAGCGGAACCAGGCCTGGCAGAGGCTGGGCGGCGGGCTTCGCGCCTGCCTCAGTCTCCCAATCCGTGGCCCGGGGGATGGAGCCCGCTGCGCGCAGAGGCTGCGGCAGGTCCCAGCCAGATGCCCTGGAGCGTGGCTCCTCCTTCCCTGAGGCGCTCCCCTGGGCACGAGGATGGGTCTCGAAGAAGGAGGAAGCCGCCTTCCTTCCCCCGCGGCCCGGAGCTGCTCAGCCGGTGCGCGGAGCCTCCCCCGCCGCGGACACCACGATCCGACCCCCACCCTGACCCCGACCCAGACCCCCACCCCGACCCCGGCCGTATTCCGTTGCGTTTGCTCCCTGCCAGCTCCGGGGCCACCACTGAGCACGCGCTGTGAGTAGGCGCTTCCTGGAGCTTTTCCTGTGGGTCCTCAGAAAAACCCCATGGCGTCCCCATTGTAGAGATGGGGAAACTGAGGCTCGGGAAGGCCAGAGCTTGCCCAAAACCTGCGGTCCGCGGCGGGCAGGGATTCCACGCTCCGAGCCTGGCCGCCTCCCTGGGGCGCATGAAGGGAGCTTTCCTTCCCCGGGAGAGGCCGGGGCCGGAGACCCGCACTCAGACCAGGCGGGGGGCTGCGGGGCCAGAGTGGGCTGGGGAGGCCTGGGAGGGCGTCTGGGGCCGGGTCCTCCAGGCTGGGGGCCGCCAGCCCCGGGAAGGCAGTCCCGGCCTGTGGATGGGGCCGCGCGTGGGGCCCGGCGGGGCGTCCTCGGGGGGCGTCCAGGCTGCGCGAGCGGGAGGAGCGGCCGTGCGGGCGCCAGCGCCGTGGGTGGAGGTCGCCGTCCCTCCTAAGGGGCAGCCGGTGCGTTTGGGACCCGGGAGCAGAGCCCGCGCCTCCCCAGCGGCCTCCCCGGGGTGTCACTGGGTCTCCCGAGCGCGGCGGCTAAGGCCCCGGCTCCGCAGAAACCCGGGGCGGCCGCGGGGAAGCAGCGCCCTCAGGCGACTCGAGAATGGGTCGGAGGAGCCCCCAGAAGGACCTCGCGCATCCCCGCCGGGCTCCGACCGCCTGGGTTCGGTGCGGGACGGCCCAGGCCGCCAGGACCCCCAAGCGCAGCTCAGTCTGCGGGGCACGACCCAGAGGCCAGCAGCAGAGGACGGGGCCGGGGCCGGGGGAGGGCGGGGAGGGCGCTCCGGGGAGGTCAAAGCCAGGGCTGGGCTTTCAGGGTCATGGCCTGGCCCCTCATCCCCAGGGAGGTGAGGGGGCTCTGTGAGCAGAGGGGCCCCGGTGGAGAAGGCGCTGCTAGCCAGGGGGGGGCAGGAGCCCAGGTGGGGACTTAGGGGTGGCTGAGGGGACCCTCGGGCTGCAGGGATAGGGAGGGAAGCTAGGAGTGCGGCCTGGGCAGGTGCTGGGGGACCGCGGGCGCCCTTTATTCTGAAGCCGAATGTGCTGCCGGAGTCCCCAGGGACCTAGAAATCCATTTCAAGGTTTTCAGGCGTTTCAGGTGGAGACAAAGGCCAGGCCCGGGTGAAAATGTGGCAATGACAGTGTGGAGTGAGAACCACGGAGAGAGGAGGTCCCCAAGGCGGACGATGGGACAGAGAGAGGGGACCAGGATTTTTAAAATGCATCTGAGATGCGTTTGGCAGCCTCAGTGTTGTTTTCCTTTCACGGAGAAAGTGTGGGCAGAAGCCAGCTCTAAAGCCCAGGCTGCCCAGCCTGCACTGGCAGAGCTGACGGAAGGCCAGGGCAGAGGCTTCCCTCCCTGTCGCAGACACGAGCCCTGGAGATCTGGAATGAGGCCGATGTGCCTGGCAAAGCTGATCTGCCCCGACGCCAGGGCCCCCCGGGTGCCCCTTTGAGCGTGGAATCGTTGCCAGGTCATGGCTCCCTGCTATTGAACACTGGACATGGGCCATGTGCTGGCACTGGCAGTTCCAGGACTGACACCCGCAACGCCCTAGAGGTGACGACTGCCTTCCGGGGGCCTGGCTGGCTGACACTTTGCATGGCTCCTGGAGAAGAGGGATTGAGTGGAGTCCACGGGTCATGGCCACGTCCTGGGTGCCGCCTCTGAGGCAGGGTCAGGCTGGGGTGAGGAGGGGCTGGAGACAGGTTCCTGCCAGTTCAGCCTCTAACTGGTGGTCTTCATGCCGAGGAACCCACTGGGGGCCCGTGAAACTGCAGGTGGCTGAGTCCTGCCGTGGGGTCTCTCACTCAGCAGGTCCGGGTGGGGCTGGAGACTGTACCCCACAAAGGGTCCCAGGTGAGGCGGATGTGGCCTGGCGCTGTGTGGCTCTGGACCTAGTCCTCGGGCTCGGGCTGGCACCCAGGGCCTGGGCTTGAGACAAAGCTGTGACGCAGGCAAGCCATTCACCCCGTTTGTGGGGACATTACATCTTCCTAGCTCGGAACACGCAGGCAGCCAGGGTTGTTATCCACATTCCTCCTCCATGTTCTTCTCTTGAGAACTTTCACCAGGTATGTCAGGAGCTGGGCTCCACCAGGGAGACTCAAGTGGAAAGCCCTCATCCTTGTCCTCCGGGAGACAGGAAAACCTGTGGTTACAATTCCAGGGACAAGAGCGATGCATGTGAGGTGTGGCAAATCTCACTGTTCAACTGGAGAAATCAGAGACAGCTTCCTGGAGGCAGTGATACCTGAACAAGCTTCTCCACAGGAGGGAAGCGAGTGGGAGAAGCTAAGTGGGATGGACCCATCACATAGGGTGAACAGTGCATGCAGAACAGACAACCACCCCCACCCTAGGCTCAGAGCTCAGGGAGAGAGCTGGGCCTCTCAGGGGTGACTACATAGTTCCCTGCTGGATCTTAGGTCTTGTCCTTGGGCAGCTCTGCTGAGACCTCTATGCCTGTCCGAGGCTGCACCAAGGTTTTCTGACTATTGACCCTCGACTCTGAGTTGGGAGTTGCTGTATTTTTACTAAGGGATGGAGGGACACAGCCCCCAACCCCCAGGGAGCTGGACTGGCTCTCCCATGGCTCAGCCCATATAGCTCCAGCCCCAGGGATGTCCAGAGGATCAGAAAACTCCCTCCCTCCTTTAAAGCAGCTACCGGCAGAGTCCCCGGAGCTCTTGGGGGCCGGGAGACAGGCAGGAAGCCCACCTGGCAGGCAGGCAGGAGCCCATGGGGGAGGGTTGATCTTTGATCTTCCTCTGATGGCCCAACGGAAACTGTGAGCACCCAGCTGCTCGCTGGGACATCTCGGTGCAGGGAAAGGGCTGAAGCTGGCGCAGCCACGGCAGCATCCCCTCTCGTAGTAGTGCTCCTGAAACAGAGACGTGGTCTGGGCGGCATGCTGAAAGGCATTCCTGAATGAAGCCTCCTGCTGACCTAGGGCCAGCACACACCACTCCAGGGGCAGAGAGGACAGAGCAGGAGCAGGAGACAGCCCAGGGCAGAGGCAGGCTCGGAGCCCATGGAGACCCTCCCTGGGGCACCCCCTGCATCTGCAGGGGTCCAAGCCTAGCATTGGCTCTGCAAGGAGTCAGCCACTCACACTGTGCCCCTCCCACATGGGGCATCTGTGGGTCTCCCTGAAGGTGGGCACCTGGGCAGCCTTCCTGAGGGGTCAGAGCATCCTTGCAGACATCAGTGATTCCCTCTGTCCCTTTCGCCACTGGCCATGGCTGGGGCAGAGCAGCACCACATGGTTTGGCTCTGGAGAGCTGTGAGGCCCCATAAGGCCCAGCATGTCTGCAGGGGCCTCTCCTAGCACCCTCTCTGCATCCTGAGGCTTCACTTGTTGAAGAGAAAGAGGCAGCAGAATCCCAAATAAGAGTGCAACATGTCACCTGCCAGCTCCAGCGCCTGGGGGCTGAGTGTGGACTCAGAGCTTCTGTCCAGCAGAGGCCCCTGATGTGCAGCTGCACCGAGACACCCAGGTAGGGCGTCACTTGCAAGGTCAGCTGCAAGGCTGGGGCTGGGGTTTGTAATCACTGTTGTCTCTTGGCTTGCAGGGTCCTCGCACGTGCCACTTCGGTCCCGATGGGCAGGACCCAGGTCTCTCATTAGACCAGTGTTTCCCCCCGTGAGGCCTGGAGAGGAGCCTTCTGGCCACTCCTGGGTACAACAGGAAGGGAGCAGCAGGCCTGAGTTTTTTGTTTTTTGTTTTTTTTTGAGATGGAGTCTCGCTCCATCGCCCAGGCTGGAGTGCAGTGGTGCCATCTCAGCTCACTGCAAGCTCCGCCTCCCTGGTTCATGCCATTCTCCTGCCTCAGCCTCCCGAGTAGATGGGACTACAGGTGCCCACCACCACACCCAGCGAATTTTTTGTATTTTTAGTAGGGACAGGGTTTCCCCGTGTTAGCCAGGATGGTCTTGATCTCCTGACATAGTGATCTGCCCGCCTCGGCCTCCCAAAGTGGTGGGATTACAAGCGTGAGCCACCGCACCCGGTCAGGCCTGAGCTTTTTATATACACCAACTGCCAAACATTTCACTGTGAATTTCCTGAAACTTCTCTTTGGAAAGCTTCTGTTTGTATGTATAAGGCAATGTGCATGCCAGCATGTCAGTTACAGCAGGAGGGAGGGAACAAGCCATGTGGGAACTGATGGAGCCATGGCCACATCCAGTGTCCTCTGCAGCCGCTATGGAGTGCCAGGGGGAATGAGGGGCAAACGGTAAGATCTTTACGACGCGAGAGAAGCCAGGCACAGAGCAGGGAACAGTCAGGTTTAATTGGTGTGAAGAACAGGATCACTGAAAAATATTTTCTCATAGATAAAACTCTTTTTGTATACAAGTCTACAGAATGGCGATAGGAAACCCATAATCATGGTTTCAAGTGGGCAGAGAACTAGGGTCTGGGGTCGGGGAGGAAGGGGAACTGTTCACTGTAAACACCTTTTTTTTTTTGAGACGGAGTCTCGCTCTGTCACCCAGGCTGGAGTGCAGTGGCGCAATCTCGGCTCACTGCAAGCTCCGCCTCCTGGGTTCATGCCATTCTCCTGCCTCAGCCTCTCCGAGGAGCTGGGACTACAGGCGCCCGCCACCACGCCCAGCTAATTTTTTTGTATTTTTAGTAGAGACAGGGTTTCACCATGGTCTCGATCTCCTGACCTCGTGATCCGCCTGCCTCGGCCTCCCAAAGTGCTGGGATTACAAGCGTGAGCCACCGCACCCGGCCTTGTAAACACCTTTTAGGACACTTCCATTGGGATCAAAGGGTGGCTGACTCTGCCACTTTGACGTGAGAATCACTTCTACCTAAGGCACTTGAAAAATGGCACAGGCAAGAGCGTCATCAAATCTCCTTTTCTTCCTGAAGACAGGAGATAAAAACCCTCATGTGAAAGATGCCTTCCTTGTACTGGGCAAAGAAATACTCCTCCACAGGGAGGCACGTCATAGCCGACAGAATTCTGTACCGACATTGAAGTAATTAAAGTAATTCCTGTCATTCTTAAGCCTCCCCACATGGTTTACTTTCCCACAACTGCCTCTTTGTTCAGCCTCCTGCAAAAGCACGTAGGTTTTGTCACTTCCTTGCGTCTTCGCTTCCTTAGGAGGGTCCTGTGTGACATAAAAGTGACATTAAATTTGTATACATTTCTCCTGTTAATCCATCTGATTTCAACTTAGTTCCCAGGCCCAGCCAGGAACATAAGAGGAGGGAGGTGGATATTTGCTTCCCCTACAGAATCATGTACATATATTACTTTTTTAAACAGATAATCTGGGGCCACATGCGGTGGCTCACACCTGTCATCTCAGCATTTTGGGAGGCTGAAGTAGGAGGACTGCTTGAGCCAAGGAGTTCAAGATCAGCCTGGGCAACATAGGGAGATTGTGTCTCTACAAAAAAAAAAAAAAAACCCAAAAATTAGCCAGGTGTGGTGGCACATGCCTGTGTTCCCAGCTATTCAGGAGGCTGAGATGGGAGGATCACTTGAGCCCAGGAGGTCACCGTTACAGTGAGCTATGATTGCACCACTGTTCCAGCTTGGGCAACAGAGTGAGACCCTGTCTCTTAATTTTTTTTAATTAATTAGTTACCTGATTCACACAGCTCCTTATTGGTGAGGGATTCTCTACTGTGGTCCTTCTGCAGTCCCACCCCATACATGAATGGCTTCTTTTGAGGCTTCTTCCTTTGTACAGGTGAGTACCTTTGTCACTGTCTTACTCTTGTGCTGCTGTAACAGAATACCACAGACTAGGTAATCTATATAATGAACTGAAATTTACTGGCTCATAGTTCTGGAGACTGGGAAGTCCAAGACCGAAGGGCTGGCAACTGGCAAGGGCCTCCTTGCTGTGTCATCCCATGGTGGAACAGCAAAGACAGGGAAAGAGTGTGCCAAAAGGGGGGCAAACTAATCCTTTTATAAAAAATACTTTGATAACAAACCCACTCCCATGATAACAACATTAACCCTTTCCTGACGGTAGAGTCCTTGTGGCCTAATCGCCTCTCAAAGGTGCCACATCTTAATACTAGTATGACAGCAATTACATTTCAACATGGGATTCAGAGGGGGCCGACATTCAAACCATAGCAGTCTCAAACACTGGGCTGGCAGTGGAAGAGGAGGCTGATCTTTAAAGAATATAGACTTTTTTTTTTTTTTGAGACGGAGTTTTGCTCTTGTTGCCCAGGCCAGAGTGCAATGGCGCGATCTTGCGTCACCGCAACCTCTGCCTCACTGGTTCAAGCGATTCTCCTGCCTCAGCCTCCTGAGTAGCTCGGATTACAGGCATGCGCCACAACGCCTGGCTAATTTTGTATTTTTAGTAGAGACGGAGTTTCTCCACGTTGGTCAGGCTGGTCTCAGACTCCCGACCTCAGGTGATCAGCCTGCCTCAGCCTCCCAACGTGCTGGGATTACAGGCGTGGGCCACCGCGCCTAGCCAGAATATGTTCTTTAAAAACAGGCACAATCCCAGAAGTAAACTCACATTGGAATGGTTAACAGGTAAAGTGATCCAGGTGGCTGAAACAATACGCATTCACCGGCATCCAAAGTACATAAAGATGAGCACTTTGAGATTGCACCACTGCACTCCAGCCTGGGCGACAGAGCGAGACTGTATCTCACCAAAAAAAAAAAAAAAAAAAAAAGATGAGCACTTTCACCTCAAGAGTCGCTGGGCTCAGATGCGGAAGGCACCCTGAAGGAACTCTAAGGACACCAGCCTCTGGAGTTTTCATCTCTGAAGTTTTCACAGCCAACAGCATTCCTAGGTAGACTGGTTGAGAACATGGCTAGTTGGAGGGTAAAAACAATGACTTGTGAATGCTCAGTAGGTCTCTGAATATGTAAGTAGACATGACTTCAAGCCAGTTGCGCAGCCTTGAATATACCCTAGAGTCTATCACCTTGGGCTGTGAATGGCTTGTGTGGTCATCTATCCATCTCTCAGCTGGGAGAGAAACTTGATGTCCTTTCTGAGGGGTGGCCCCAGCTCTGCCTGGGACCTGCTACTCTTCTCCAAAGTGCATTTTGTGTGGGTAGGTTTTCACTGTGGGTCCTGGGCAGGCGAGTGCTGGTGCCCAGTGTTGGGGAGCAGGGTAGAGGTGTGGCCGCTACCTGGCTGGGCCCGGACTTGGCAGCCTTCCTTCATGGCCCCCAGCTACAGCCCATTCCATAGTTTGTTCTGGATGTGTCAGCTTTGTGTCTGCATGAGAACAATGGGCTCCTTGAGGACAGGCATTGTATCGTACCTGTGGTCTCTTCCCTAACGCACCCCAGTACGCCCAGCATAGACAGCACAGGGTGCAAACAGTCAGATAAGCAGGGCTCCCGTTGCCAGCATGGGACCCAGCCCGTTACCTCGCTGCTACGTTTCCCGTGTAAACGGAGCAATACCCAATTCTAAGGAACTGTTCTGAGGACTAAATGAAATAGTGTAAAAAATAAATTGACATAAAGTGAAGGTCAAGCAAAACGCACTAGCTTGGCCAGGCGCAGTGTGGCTCATGCCTGTAATCCCAGCGTTTTGGGAGGCTGAGGAGGGAGGATCGCTGGAGCCCAGGAGTTTAAGATCAGCCAGACATCACAGCAAGATCCCGGCTCTAGCAAAACATTAATAACAATTAGCTGGGCGTGGCGGTGCCCACCGGTGGTCCCACCTTCTCGAGAGGCTGAGGCGGGAGGATCGCTCGAGTCCTGGACGTCGAGGCTGCAATGAGCCGATTTCGTGCCACTGCGCTCCAGCCTGGGCGACAGCGCGAGACTCCTTCTCAAATACAGAATTTAAAAAAGACCATCTCGACTGCCGCGGGGGTCGCGTCCTCTCCATCCCCGACCTCGGACGCAACCCCGGCCTTGGGTCCCCCACGATCTAGACAGAATCTCGTTGTTTCTCGTGCTCCGCGCCACCCGCGTACTCCGGTCTGTTTCTCCCAGGGGCGTCGGTGAACGGCGCTCAGCGACCCTACAACCCCGATCCTGCGCCCGCCCGAGACGCTTCCGGGTACTTCCGGCGCCCGCGCGGCTCCCGGTAGCCGCGGCTCCTGTTTCCGCCGGGCGGCGAGAACGCAGGACCAGCTTCCGGGAGGCGCTCCGCACGTTCGCCGTGCTCCGCCGGGAAGATGGGGAAAGTGAGGGGGCTGCGCGCCCGAGTGCACCAGGCTGCCGTGAGGCCGAAAGGGGAGGCCGCCCCGGGCCCCGCGCCCCCTACCCCGGAGGCGACCCCTCCGCCGGCCTCGGCCGCGGGGAAGGTGAGTTGGGGAGGCGCTGGCCGGGGGCTGCCGCGTGGGTCCGAGGGCGGGTGAGCTGCGGGGCGCCGCCTCCGGGAGGGTTCCGCGACCCCGGCCTTCCCTCGGGCTCTGCGGGCGTTTGCTGCGCAACAGACGCGACCTTCTTGCTTCGCGAAGAGTCGTGAACTCCGAGGCTCCGCTCTGCGCTGCCGTCCTGGGCACACGGACTCGCGCTGCTCCCGGGGCGGGGAGAGAGCCAGGAACCTCCCGCTGCGGTCCAGGGTTGCCACGCGGACCTCAGAGGTTCCTGAATCGCACTGAGCTCCCAGGAAAGCAAAGGACATTCCCAGGGTTAGAGAAGAACGGAGAGCAAACTGAAGAGAGAGACCTCGTTCCCTTTAGCAGTCAGCTGCCTGTTTCCCCATCCTACTCAGCCCTAAGCAAGCACGAATCTACCTTCTCCCTTTATTCTAGACACTGCATGTGAATGGAATTATTGCTTTCAGGATTTTTTTTTTTTTTAGCTTTTGCCTTAAATATTTTGACCGATGTGTCTTGGTGTAGGTATCTTTGTATTTATTTTGCGTGTTCACTGAGCCTCTTGCATGTGTAGGTTAATGTTTTTCATTACATTGGCAAGTCTTCAGCCATTATTTCCTTGAATATTTTTTTCTGCCCTTTTCTGTCACTCCTCTCTTTCGGATACTTCCATTATAAATATGTACGTCGTGCTTAAAGGTGTCCCACAGTGCTCTGAGGCGCTGTTCACTCAGTTTTTCTCTTTTCTTCAGATGGCATAATCTCTATCTTAATTCAAGTTTACCGATGTTCTGCCAGCCCAGAGCTGCTTTTGAACCTTTCCAGTGAAATTTTTCATTTTTTTTGACTCCAGAATTTACTTTCTTTCTCTTCTCCTGTTCCTCCTCATTTTAAAAATAATTTCTCTTTACTGATGTTTTCTGTTTCATGTGAGAATGTCATTATACCTTCGTTTAGTTCTTTAGACACAGTCTCTTTTAGTCCTTAGAAATATTTATAATGCCTACTCTGAATTCTTTACATGTGGGCTGCCCAAAGCAGTTTCTGTTGCCTGGCTCATGCTGGCAGGTAGGAGCACGTGGGCCTTCTCTGACTGTATCACTTTTTGTGGAAAATTGGGCATTTTGGATAGTTCTGTAGCAACCAGGGATTGGTATTTGCTTGATTACTTTGTTTATTGACCCGGCAGTGAACTATGTGACCTCTCTCCTTGTCCCCTTCCGGCTGTGTGCAGCCTCTGATGTGCCCCTTTGCTTTTTTTTTTTTCTTCCTGTTTTTATCTTTTAGTCAGGCTACTTGGATCTGCTTAAGCTCCTCACTGGTCAGCAATTGTTCTTAAAGCCTCCTTGACCAGTGGGTTTTTGCCCTTTACCACTGGATACCTCTGGCTTGGAGGTGGCTGTCAGGTTCAGCGTGTTCACATTTTTGACCTTCATTTCTGCCCTCAGAGGCACAGCCAAGGACTGGTAGCTTACGGAGTCCCTCTGCTCACTCCTACTAGGGTGCGTCCTTGAACATGTGCACGGCCTCCAGACTGCCAGGGATGCGACTTCCTGGGAGTTGTTCCTGGGTCAGAGGGCCTTACTGTCTACCCAGGAGCCTTGGGCACCCTGCCCTCTGCATCCGTCACCACCCAGAGCTCCTTCCTGGTCAACAACACCCTTAGGCGTGAGAGCCCTCGCACGAGCTCCAGACAAAGTGAGTCCCCTCTGGCAGAGTGATGGAGTTCTTCCTTTTTGCAGCCTGCTGCTCCTGGGCGGGAGCTCCGTGTCAGGACACCAGAGATGGGGCAGGAGCAGCTTCAGCTTCTCAGGTGACATCTCTCTCTACTAGCAGGAGAGGGGCGTGCCCTTAGTTGTCTTGGCTCGTTGAAACCTGTGCCAGCATTTTTTTTACTAAGCTCCAAAAATATGCATTAATGAGATATAAAGTGCCACCATGGAGAATGTCCCAGGTACAGTGGTAAAAGCAGTCGTCTGCCGTATACCAGCGTACATTCATGATCTGGAAGGCTGCACGCTCCACCCCTTGTCCCCACCTGGTCCCTGTTTGCCTGTGAGGCCTCAGCCTACCTGTGCTACCTCAGCCACCTGCCTGCCCATCTGAAGGCTGCCCTGGTCTCCAGCACTGTTCCCCCGTGAGTCTGATATTTTCCCACGTACCGACTTTTCTGTCCCTGCCACGTAACCCCCCAAGACCAAGGACTTCTCCCTCAGGTGCTGTGGGTGAGGGAGACCAAGGACGTCTCCCTCAGGTGCTGTGGGTGAGGGCATCTGGGGAGCTGCAGTCCAGCCCGGCACCTCTTGGTGCCCTGGCTGCCTTCTACCTCACCTGCATCCTGTCTCCTCCTCTGTAATGTGAGGGAGGCCATATTTTACCTCTACCTTCAGGGTTTTTAGGTTGGGCCTGAGATTTAGAATTACATAAAACAGATTAACAGGAGAAAAGCGTACCCATTCATGGAAGTTTTATGTGACATGGGAGCCTCATAAGGAAATGAAGACAAGGAAGTGGGAGAACTTTGTGCTTCTTTGAGAGGGTGAGAGGTTGAACGGAGGCAGTTGTGGAAAACTAAACCACGCGGGGAGGCTGCAGGAGGGGAGGGATTGTGTTCACCAGGTGTGTCTGTACAGAGTGCTCTTGGCTCCTCTGATCCGTCCCTGATGATAAGAATGTCACTTGCCTTCTGGTATAGGAGGGCATCTTCGATATGGGGGTTTTATCTCCTTTCAGGAAAAACAGGGAGGGGGTTAATATGCCCCCTTGGTACCTGCTATATTTTTAAGTGCCTTTAGCTCAAAATAATTATTTTGCCAAAGTGACATGTTTTGGGGTGGCGTATTCTGACACCCTTAAGAAACCTCTGTTGAGGCTGATGCTGCCTTCCCTGCCAAGGTCAGTGAGGCTTGCACATGAATGGGCCGGGCAGCGCGGGGGTCAGGGATGGGGGGTTCTATCTCCTCACAGTGTGGTTGGCAGCTGACTTGGAGGAATTGAAATCTTCATGCAGGGATGAGTGTGGCTCAGAAACAGACCTGGCAGAGAGGCTGCTGAGATGACTGGTTCTGATGGGATGTGGTCCATCTGAGCTGAAGGAGCTGGCAGGCTGGGAGCTGCCTATCCTTCATCTGCTCAGCTGCAGGTTTCTTCTGTGACACAGGAGAATGTTGTAGAAAGAGTAAGACGAAACGGTTGGGAAGGAAATTTGGTTCTTGAGATGCTGGTCCTGACTCCTGAAGAACCAGGAGTGAAGCCCGTCTGGTGATTGAAGGCAGGGAGCAGGTGGGCCTGGGCGCTGCGCGTCTGCCCTGGAGCTCTGGAACCGGAGGCTCCTGCTCTGGGAGGTGAGGGTTGTTTCCCCCAGGTCCTCCCGGGCAGAGAAGCTGGGGAATCCGGGTTCTTGTCCTCCATCTTCTCCTCACCTTTCACTTCCCTCTGAAACCACAGAGCAAGTCTCACACCTCTTCTTCTCGTTCTTTTTTGTTGGGGACATTAGGACTGGGCGTTCAACACCAACATCTTTGCCAGGACCAAGATAGACCCCAGCGCCTTGGTGCAGAAGCTGGAGCTGGATGTGAGGAGCGTCACTTCCGTCAGGAGAGGTGAGGCAGGCTTGAGTGCACGGGTTACCATGCTGACGCCCAGCAGATCTGGGATTGTTCACTCACACACCCGAGGTCTCAGCAGCTTTCCAGCTAACCTGTACCTGACAGTGTCCTTGAGCAAGGGATGCCCCTGGCTGTTTCTCGGGGGATTCCCCAGAGTAGATTGCAGCTGTGGTTTTGCCCCTGGGCTGCATCACGTGTCCCGCGGCTCCGCAGGGACTGCCCTGCGTCCCGGCAGCCACGCTGCATCGTGTGCCCGCGGCTCTGCAGGGACTGCCCTGCGTCCCGGCAGCCACGCTGCATCGTGTGCCCGCGGCTCTGCAGGGACTGCCCTGCGTCCCGGCAGCCACGCTGCATCGTGTGCCCGCGGCTCTGCAGGGACTGCCCTGCGTCCCGGCAGCCACGCTGCATCGTGTGCCCGCGGCTCTGCAGGGACTGCCCTGCGTCCCGGCAGCCACGCTGCATCGTGTGCCCGCGGCTCTGCAGGGACTGCCCTGCGTCCGGCAGCCACGCTGCATCGTGTGCCCGCGGCTCTGCGGGGACTGCCCTGCGTCCCGGCAGCCACGCTGCATCGTGTGCCCGCGGCTCTGCAGGGACTGCCCTGCGTCCTGGCAGCCACGCTGCATCGTGTGCCCGCGGCTCTGCAGGGACTGCCCTGCGTCCTGGCAGCCACGCTGGAGCCACAGAAACTTGGGCTTTGGTGACCAACAGGGTTTGAACTGTTTTCTCCGTGTGTGCTGATTCTCTCGTGGTCTGTCTGTTTGGGGCAGTTTTGATCCTTTTCTTAAACAAGTGCTTTATGTGTTGCAGAGGTTAGCTGCTTATCATTTTGTACAAATAACTCTTTAGGGTTTAGATCCTGAAGCCCAAGCGGGGTCCTCTCAGTTTCATCAGAGCCATGCGTGCCCTTCCCCATCTCCTGGTCGTGCTCCTTGCAGCCCTGCAGCACAGTCAGCCTGGCCAGTGAGAGGGTCTGGGAACTCCCGCTCACTCCAGTGTCCGGAGCTTAGCAGGGAACGCAGTCCCCCTGCACCTCCTACTGAGTCTGAGGTGTTTTAGAGAGTTCCAGGCCACCATGGTCCACGCCGGGAGTGTTGACTTTCTGGCTGGAGGATGGTGAGCAGTGTCACTCCCCAGGGATAAATCCAGGAAAAAGCTTCCTTCACTCATCTAAGGGAGTCGCTGAGGGGCACAAGGAATACTTTTTACATCTTGACAGCCTCGGGGAGCCACAGGTTGGGGAGGGAGAGGGCCTGGCTGTGGGGGCAGAGCTTGGGGCACCAGTGTGACAGTGAAGACTGCACATGGCTTCACAGTCGGCAGAGCTGGGAGCGCCAGGACAGGGCAGGAGCCGGGTCTGGGGCCCGTTAAGATCGTGGGCTCCGGGCCTCTGCCCCTCACTGCCTGGTAGCCTCTGGCTGGACACTTGATCGCTCTGGGCCTGGGCTTTGCATCTGTCAAAGGAGGTAACAGTATTTATCTCCTAAGTTCTGGCAGTTTTGAGGTTGAGATGAGTTAGTTGGTGTGAAACGTTTAAACAGTGCAGTGAAGGCTGTGGAGGCGCCCGCTCCGCATCTGTTGAACGAGGCTGGTCTGGTGGCAAGGCTGGGGACGAGTGGGTTTTGCAGCTGCCCAGAGGTGGGCCAGCCCTAATTCCTTGGGTACAAGTCATGTGATCATGGGTGCTCTCTGACCTTTAGCTCCATTGTCCACAAAGCGGCGACAGACATAGCTCATAGATGCTGAGGGCTTCACTGTGCCTCTAGAAAGATCCAGGTACATTTAACCAGTGCTGGTTTCCTGCTCCAAGGAGGACCTGGTGAGGTGACCAGGCCAGGTAACTCCAGAGAGAAGCTGGGCCTTCCAGCCAGGAACGCTTGATGTGGGTGGTCCGCCCGAGCTGTGTGCTCCCTGGTTGCTGACAAGGCCTTTAAAGCTGTCCCCAAGGGGAGGGGAGTCATGGGTCTCACTGACCTGGCTCTGGCCTGAGCCTCTCAGAGCTCTTTCACACAGCAGCCTCTTTCCTCTGCCTTTTCTTGGCCCTCTCCCTTCAAGCCCCTGTGGCGCATCTGGTCCCCAAGGTCATCTGCTGCACTGACCCTCACGTCCCCTCTTCCCCTCCTAATTTAGGGAGACGTCACGCTCACGACCCCTCTTGCCTGCCAGGGAATCTCCTCTTTAGCAGCATCTGGCGTCGCAGCGTTCTTGGGCTGAGGTCGTGCCCAACAGCCCTGTGGCCTCTCCTTTGAGCCACGCTGGGTCTTTGTTTTTGTTTGTTTGTTTTTTGTTTGTTTGTTTGGAGACGGAGTCTTGCTCTGTCCCCAGGCTGGAATGCAGTGGCATGATCTTGGCTCACTGCAACCTCCACCTCCTCGGTTCAAGCGATTCCCCTGCCTCAGCCTCCTGAGTAGCTGGGACCACAGGCACATGCCACCACGCCCAGCTAATGCCACCACGCCCGGCTGATTTTTGTATTTTTAGTAGAGATGGGGTTTCACCACGTTGGCCAGGATGGTCTTGATCTCTTGACCTCGGGGATCTGCCCGTCTTGGCCTCTCAAAGTGCTGGGATTACAGGCGTGAGCCACCACCACGCACGGCCGGGTCTTTGTTTTTTGTAAGCTCAAACCTCATTAATTTAGAGTAACTGGTGGGAGAGAGTAGAAGCTTGAACTTTACAGTGTCAAAGATTGATTTCAAATTTCAGAACCACGTTACGAAAGTAGAGCATAGAAATG
Source organism: Nomascus leucogenys (assembly GCF_006542625.1). Lineage (NCBI taxonomy): Eukaryota > Metazoa > Chordata > Mammalia > Primates > Hylobatidae > Nomascus > Nomascus leucogenys. Next base: position 29,763,320 of record NC_044405.1, read on the forward strand.
TTTTCTTGAAATAATTGAACAATAAGTTGAAAAAACTTGAAGATTCTATTGTTTGTGAGTCCGTTGGGTAATTAAATTTTTTCTTAATTCACATACCCTTATTTGTGCATAAAAATCTTAAAGCTCGTGCTGACCGGACTGTAGCGTGGCCCATTCTGGCGCTCCCCAGCCCTGAGCTCGTGCTGACTGTAGCATGGCCGGTTCTGGCGCTTCCTGCTTGTGTGCAGGTGTTTCCCATAGCCCTCCTTGAGGGGCACAAGGATGGGAATTATTTGAGCCATATGGCAGGGTCAGGGTTTTGGGTGTTGGGGAGGAGCCTTGGCCTGGGGAGGCGCTTAGTGGCTCTGGCCAGGAGCCGGTGGCTTTGTGCACTGCCCATGGCTGTGATTTCTCTCTTGGTGCCCCAGGGGGATTCAGGAGAAGGTGCTCCAAAATGGTGCCTTGGAGGTTGTCCCTGAGGTGCGTTCCAGGTGGCTGTCCTGTGGAGGGGGGCGTTCTGAGCTCATCGCCGCAGGCCCCCATTACAGCCCTCCTGGAGCGAGGCCTCTGGCCAACCGTCTCTGGCTGTGGCCCTCAGCCCAGGGTTCTGGTGCATGTTCCTTCCACCACCTGCTGTGGGTTCTCTGTACTGAAGAGCCCCGGGCTGCATGAAGGGACCATTGGACCTCACAGAGGGCTCAGACGGAGGGACAGGCCTCCACTTCCCCTGCCCTGGGATGTGAAGCACCAGCTTGCCAGGGTGGCAGGGGTGCCTGGCCCCATGGGTGGGGCCCACAGACCCTCATGGGTGGGACCTGCAGACCCTCAGAGGAGCAGCCCCACAGGTGAAGGGGCTTGCCCTGGTCTGGGGGCCCCAGCCCCTTTTCTTCAGGCCTCCGAGGTATCCAGGCGCCTCAGTGGGGTCCTTCGCATCTTGGTTGCTCCTCACCATGTTCCTCCCTCTCTCCAGGAACAGTTCTGTTTTTTTGGTGTGGTCTCCTCAGCTCCTGATTGGCTGGTGCCCTGGGTCCCTACCCCCACCCCACCCTGGGCTTGTGCTGGGGCCTGGGTGCCCATGTCATGCAGATACTGCATCCTGTGGCTTGGCCGCCAACCCTCAATACCCCGCCTGGCTATGGAGGTGAGGTGGCGGCCTGTGGGTGCCTCTCTGCCTGGATTAGTGCAACACCGCCTTCCCAAGATGTGTCTCATCGTCCTTGTCCGGGCCTGAGTCACAAATAGCACTGCATGCTGCATCTCTGGCCAAGGAGCCGGATGGCCTAGGGGAGGGGTCTAGGCTGTGGCCCATCACCTGGTGGACACCCGTGTGCCCATCTGCGCCCCTCCTCTCCCCCTCTAGCCCGGGGAAGTGGTGGGGCTTGTTAGTCCCTGTGACTAACAAGTTCATGGCATCTTTCCTATTTTTTTTTCAAGCCCTTGGGATCCCAGCTTGCCAGGAAGCCACATCTGCCCTCTGTTCCCTTCCTGTGCCCTGGGGCCTGCCTTACCATTACAGGCATCCTGGGAGGGACCCTCTGAGCTCTGCAGCCTCCTGCCATGGGAGGAGGAGGGCATGGGTGCAGGGCTGAGGCTGGCCCAGAGTCCCCTCCCCGCCCCAGCTCTCTAGACCCCCTGCACCTCCCCAGCAGGACTCAGCTTTGCCTGTGGGCCGGGTTGTGCATGCAGGGGCTTTGCGGCAGCCTGTGGACCCCATGTCGGGGCTACAGCTCCTCCGTGTCCGCTCTAGGGGTGACGAGGGACCTGTGGCAGAGCCGGGGTGAGCACCCGTCTCCTGAGCCTCCCCCAACGCAGTGCCATCTGCTGTGCGTGCTGTGCGGCCAGCTCTAGCTGGCACAGCAAGCTTGTGCGACACCAGAGCCTGGCAGCCGGCCGGGTGTCCAGTGGTGGCTGCATCCTCCAGCCTTGGGCATGGCGCCAATCCTTGGCATCAGGTGGTCTGGGGGAGCTGGTCATGCAGCATCAGGCAGTCCAGGGAGCTGGTCGTGGAGCACGCTTAGAATTGGATTTCTAGTTCTGTGTTCCTTCATACCAGAAAATGAGCCCACCTGTTTTCAGACAGGCACTCGGGACTCAAGCCCAGAGACACAGGCAGAGTGGGGCAAGGCCTGGTGTGGACTCAGAGCCGGGTGGGGCTGGGGGCCCCTGGAGCAGAGGATGTTGGGAGGCCTGTCACCATTGCTGGAGAGGGAGCTCACAGCACAGTGGACAGCTTGGGGGCCGGGGGGGCCATGAGAGGCGCCGGTGGTGTTACAGGATTTTGGGGGTGTTGCTTTTCTGGCCAGATACCTGTGGCTGGTGGCACCTTTGCTTGAGTTTTGTCCAGGCCCACTGGGCTCATTTCACCCACTTGGCCGGGCAGGCTGTGCTCAGCTCATGCTGCTGGCCTGGATCCCACGCCTCCAAGGGAGACAAGTCAGGCGTGGAGCGGTGAAGGGTGTGTGTGAGCAAGTGTGGGGTCCGGCCATTGCAGGCCAGCGCCAAGCCACCCTCAGCCCCCGCCTTGGCTTCCTCCCAGAGCTTGTGGATGCCCAAGGTCCAGAGGGGGCCAAGGTGGCAGGGCCTGAGCGTGTGCACACCCAGCCGGGCTCTGACAGCACCCGGGCTCGGCCCCAACCCCCCTTTGAGATTGGAGTGGGCATTGGAAGCAGGGAGAGGCCAGGCAGCAGGAGCAGGCATCTTTGAGCCTGCAAGGGTAAGAGTGCAGAGAGGCCACGATCCCGAGCCCCGACTTGGCTGCTGCTTGCCCCCGCCCCTGCTGGCTCTGTGGAGCATGTAGCCCTGGCTCCCCCTCGCACGGCTTGTGGCCTTGCCCGGGGACTGCTCCTGATCTGGGAGTGGATTGTGGGCCATGGGCCCTGGGCCCGGCTGTCAGGAGTGTCAGGCCTGGCAGTCACACCGATGTGGGGTGGATCCTAGGGATGCAGCCCAGGCGGCCCTGCACCATAGCCTCCTCCAGAGGAACCCGGCACCCTCGGCCGGGTGGACACAGGGACCACACTGCTGTCCGGGTCCCCAAAGTGCGGCCCCAGCCCCGCCTACTCCCCAGAACCCTCTGTGCAGCCGCAGCAGGCCAGAACGCACCACGGGGCCAGGCTCTGAAGCCACAGAGGCCCTACTCTTAGATGCCGGGCACAGGGCACCCACCGCCGCCATTGCTGCTCCGGCAGCCACTCCTGCCGCTTCTGCCTGCGCCTCTCCGCTGTGTAATACCTGCTGCTGCTGTCAGTGGAACACGTCTGCGTCTGCAGGCGTGTTGGACTGGGTGACGAGGCCACCAGGCTGTGGTGCAAGGACACCCCGAGCTCCTGCACCCAGCTCTTGGGCAGGGCTGGCTCTCCCGGTCAGCACAGAGCGCTGCCCAGGTGATTGTACCTGCTGAGACCCCCCTCCACCCCCAGGCACCTGCGGTGGAGGGACCTGCGGTGGAGGGCGGCGACCTTGGCTTCCTGGCCGTCCCTCTGCCCTGGTGATCTGCCCTGGCCGTCCCTCTGCCCTGGTGATCTGCCCTGGCCGTCCCTCTGCCCTGGCTGTCCCTCTGCCCTGGTGATCTGCCCTGGCCGTCCCTCTGCCCTGGCTGTCCCTCTGCCCTGGTGATCTGCCCTGGCCGTCCCTCTGCCCTGGTGATCTGCCCAGCAGAGGGCAGCAGAGCTGTGTCCTTGTCAGGTCAGCCCAGGTGTGGGACAGTTGCGGGATAGAGACGCAGGCTCTCCCTCCTGCCTTGCACAGCGGAGACTTGGGAAGTGCCAGCTCCTCATCAGACAGTACAGACTCTGGGCTTACAGGGTTGCCTTAGACTCTGGGGTTACAGGGTTGTCTTCAGGGATTTTTTTTTTTTTAAGATAACTGGAAAATGGCAGAAAATGAGCCTTGCCCCACCCTGCCTGTGTCTCTGAGCTTGAGTCCCAGGTGCCTGCCTGAAAACAGAATGGGCTTATTTTCTGCTATTTTCCAGTATCTCAAAAAAAAAAAAAAAATCCCTTTTTTAAGACCTTTTTCTACAATCGTGAAGTCAAGGGTATGATAGAAACCATGCAGAACGTACTTGTTGCTTATATCTACTCCCAAGTTGAAATAAGAACAAACTGACGGGGAGGTTACGTGGAGATGGCTCCATGGAAGCGAGGCTTGGGGTCAGATGGCCTCGACTCGGCCGCAGCTCCCTGTGTGTCACCTGCCTTGGCTGTGCGGTGCGGTGGCTGGGAGTGGGGCGCCTTCTTACCTGCGCTCTTGCGGAGAGTGTGGCCGTGCCAGCCGGTATGTTGGGAGCCCAATGACTTGTTATTTCTTAAGCCAGGCATCCTTGTGAGCCACGTGTTGTTGAGACGCTAGACCAGGGGTCGGAGGCATGGCCCATGCCAGTCCAGCTGGGAGTGTGGCCCTGTTGGTGGCACTTCTCAGGCCCACGGTCACGCAGTCACATGGTGCCATGCTGAGGCATTTGACTTGGACCAGACATAGTGCTGTTTCCTCTCATCTTAGTGGGAGTCAGGAGCCAGCTGGGGCCTCTGGGGTTCTAGCCTCCTGCGCCTCCTTACCAGCGTCCTCAGGGTTTCTGCGTTCAGCTCCTTCATCTGCGAAAGAGGGGTGTCGGGGGGCTGCTGTAGAACTGCTGTGGGTTTATCCTTGTAGAACTTTGAGCACAGAGACTGGCCCAGGCAGGTGTGGGCTGCACCTGGGCCTAAGGATCACGGTGACCCCACCTAGTCCCTGTCCTGGAGCACGTGGTGGCGACTGGGTACACGTGTCGTGGGCACAGTGCAGCAGGCTAAGGCTTCTTCGGATTAAAGTCGCTGGTTTGATTTAAAGGCCTTAAAAATGGTTTAAACACACAGCAGCAGCAAAACACACAGGAGAAGATTCCTCTGGCCTTGGCCAGTCTCTCCTGTGCCTGTGTCTCGTGGCCTGGCTCCTGTTCACTCAGCTTGAGATGAAACCGCGGCTGCTGCCATACTGGGCGCAGAGGAGGCTCCCATCTCCTGGTGGCGCTGAAGCCCACAGCCATCCAAGGGGCTAACAGCTCGTGGTATCGCGCAGGGAGACAGGAGAGAGGCAGGGAGAGTGGGCATGGGTGGCCCTGGCTTGCCGCACAGCCTGGGAGGAAGCAGAGGGACAGGCTGTGGATGTGGCCCCTTTGCCCGTCCTGTTCAAGTCCCAGCTCTACCATCTGGATCCGGGGGCTGAGTCCTCCATGCACGGGGTGGATGGCCGCGTCTTTGCCCACCGTGCCCTACTCACTGTCATGCCTGTGGCTGAGACTTGAAGGTTAAGGGATCAACTTTTACCTAAAATTGCTTTTGTAGAAAATAACATTTCATAATTGAAAAAGCAGTGCATATGCACACATTGCAGAATAGACAAATACGCAACATTGGGAGATAAAAGCCAGGCCCTGCCCCCAGAGCTGCCCGAGCGTGCTGTGTGGGCACCATCTCTCGCTTACATGTGTTCTCACCCAGGCCTGCTGCACGTGCCGATCACTAACCAGGGTGGGGCATCTCAGGAAAGGCCCTTGCCTTAGCTAGCAGTGTCTTCAGGAGCCATTGCTGCTCTTTGTCCGAGCAGGGTTCGCCCGCCGTGTGTGGTCATTGTGGGCCGTGCACGTCTGGATCTCACTGACTCGCCGAGGTCCCTGGGCCACCATCTTGGACTTGCGCTGCTTGCCCCCAGGAAGCTCAGCCACTGCCTTTTTCTATTTGCCAGACAGCAATCGGCAGCTTCCCTGGCCACTCAGGGAGTGGCTCCTCCTCATCAGAGCTGTCTGTTGTCAGGGCTGATGTTTAAGTTGTTTCTAGAACTTTCACATCAGAGTGTGTGGCCTGATCACCTTGGGCCTGGCCTGGGGATTCCCAGGGGCCGCCTTCCATCACCAGAAGGTTGGCCCCAGGGCCCTCCTCCTCCCCTGCAGGTCTGGCCCCAGCTGCTTCAGGACTGCCCTCCCATGGGGGATGCTGTGCCCAGCAGAGGTCTTTTGGCCGAGTGGACAGTTGGGGTTGTGTGGCCCCATGGGACCCTCCCTCGTTTGGGGTGCTGCTATGTGGGTGTCCGTGTCGTGTGCTCCGGGCACCCCCTGCCTGGGAGACGGCGGGGCAGTGTCTGAGCATGTGGGTTGCTATTTCTGAACCTGGCACTTGGAGCTCGGTGGCTGGAGCTATTTAAGGTTCTTGACATGTTCTGTTGGTGGGGCCTGGCTGGCAGCATCCTGCTGAGGCCATCTGCACGTCACTCTCCTCATCGACAGCTGGGGTGGGAGGGCAGCTGAGTGTTTTCAAATGGAAACTTAGGGGTGAGCAGGGAAGGGCTGGGGCCCCAGGTGCCACTGTATTCTGGGTGTGGCACTCATTCTGACTTGCAGGCACCATCCTGAGACTAGGAGGTCCCCAGGGCCCTGCCTCTGGTAGCCTCCCCCTTGGCACCCCACCTGGTGTGTTTTCCAGACCCCGCCTGGCAAGGCCCAGGCCGAGCCTGTGCAGCAGGCTCTCCTGATTCACTCCTCAGACACTGCCCCTCATGGGAGGTGGCAGCGAGTGCCCCCCCTGGCTACGGGGCTATCCCTTCTCCTGTGGGCGCATGGCCGGCCTGTCACGTTCAGGGGCCCTGTGCAGCTGTGGTTAGGACCTGTGGGCAGCCGAGGCCTGGGCACTATGGTTTTCTGATGTGCTTGTCTGAGGTGTAGGCAGGTCGTGGAGGCTGTCTTGCGAGGTTCCCTAGGTGAGGCCCCCAAACCAGCTGAACCCACTAAAGAGCTGCGAGTGGCTGTACCTCCCAGGGCAGGACGCCTGTAGGTGAGCAGCACAGCCACTCCCTCGGGCACCATCCCCGGCGGTGGGTCCCTGTGTCCGGGCCTCGGGAGCCTGTCCTGCACCATCCCCAGTGGTGGGGCCCTGTGTCCGGGCCTTGAGAGCCTGTCCTGTGTTGACTTAGGACTGAAGCAGTTCTCTGGGGCTCCTTAGTTTCCAGGTGGGACAGGGGTAGTTTGGGCAGATGCTAAGGACACAGGCCGGGTGTGGCTCAGGAGGCCAAGAGTGCCCTCCAGCCCCGCAGCCTGGGTTCCTCAGTGCAGTAGCGTGACCTTGGCGCTCTGCATTTCAGTGTCCCTGGGTCGCGCCACCCCCCGGGGAGCTCCTGGCCATGACTGCTCTTCCCTGCGGCGCTGCTGGTACTTCCCTCGCAGCAAACCTCGGCCGCACCCCAAGGCCTTGCTGAAGCCCTCAGTCCCAGTAGTGTTGATCCTTTGGCATTTTCTGCATCACGACCATGCCATGTATGGGGACGGTGGTGGTTCTGTCTCTTGCTTCTGCATTCTTAGGCCTTTGACGTTTCTCTTGCCTTGTTACCCTGGCTGGGAGCTCACAGGACAGCAAGAAGCCACACTGCTCCTGGGGCACATGCTGCATCCACCGTTGGCTGCACTGCCCTTGGGGGGTTCTGGAGGGTCCTTGTGGGGTGAGCTGACACTGGGGGTGGGTGTGGAGTGTGCCAGGAGCTTGCTGCTGTGTCTGTGGAGAGAATCCTGTGGGGTTTGGAGCCCACATTTCTTGTTTGTATCAGCTCCATGACACTTGCAAGGCCAGATCCCGTGGACTCTGCGTCTTCTGGTCGGTGGGTTACTGAGAGGAGCAGAGGGGCCGAGCGTTCTGTGGGCGCTGTGCACAGGCTGTCTCCAGTGCTCCTGGGGACCCTTCTCTCAGGGGCCCTGTCTCCCAGGCCGCCTTCTCTCTGGAGGAATGTCGAACCCCTGGCTGGGGTGGATGGTGTTGGCTGGAGGGTGGGGCCTGCCCGATGCGGCACTTTGGGAACTCCGGTCATCGGCAGGTTTGTCTGTGGTTTGAATGCCCACCCTCAGGTCCTGGGAGAAGGGAGTCGAGGTGAGCCATTTGCCTTTCCTCAGCACCGCAGAGGTGGGCACAGGGACCAGTGGTGGAAACATCCTCCGGCCCCGCAGCCTGGGCTCCTCAGCACAGTAGCGTGACCTCGGTGCTCTGCATCTCAGCGTCCCTGGGTAGCGCCACCCCCCAGGCGCTCTTGGCTGTGACTGCTCTTCCCTGCAGTGCTGCTGGTACTTTCCTCGCCACAAACCTCGGCGGGGGGTGTCTGCCAGTGCAGACCCTGGATGGCGGTGCGTGGCTTGCTCCAGTTTTGTTCCAGGATGCTGTCTTTGACCAGAACAATTTGTTACCAATTTTTAAAAAGGTCTTTGGGTTTTTCTTTAAAATGGACACCTAATGACAAACGTGTAGTATAAAGAAGGAAGAGGCTGGGGACGGTGGCTCACACCTGTAGTCCCAGCATTTTGGGAGGCAGAGGCAGGTGGATCACTTGAGGTCAGGAGTCTGAGACCAGCCTGGCCAACATCATGAAAACCTCCGTCTCTACTAAAAATACAAAAATTAGCCTGATGTGGTGGTGCGTGCCTGTAATTCCAGCTGCTCCGGAGGCTGAGGCAGGAGAATGGCTTGAACCCAGGAGGTGGCAAGATTGTGCCACTGCACTCCAGCCGGGGCGACAGAGTGAGACTTTGTCTCAAAAAAAAAAAAAAAAAAAAAGTAAGAAAGCTTGGAAAACAGAGAGACAGGGGAACCCGGCCCTCCCGCTGCCCCGCTCCCAGTCTTCTGTGCTCCTGCCGCGGTGCTAGGCACGTGCACCCCCTCAGATGCTCGCCCACCAGTGCTCCGAGGGAAAGCTGTGCTGTCTCCAGCTTGTTCCTGCAGCACTGCCTCTACGTGAAGTTGTGCAAAGTGGCACATGATAGATATTGTGAAAAACTCAATGCAAACTACCGTTGAGTGACAGCCTCCCCACTGCAGACTTGGTCTATCTGCTCCTCTTTTTTCTTTTTTGTGAGTCAGCATCTTGCTCTGTCACCCAGGCTGGAGTGCAGTGGTACAATGTGGCCTCACTGCAGCTTCCACCTCCTGGGCTCACGCAATCCTCCCTCCCACTTTGGCCTCCTGAGCAGCTGGGACCACAGGCACGCGCTGCTACTCCTGGCCCCCTCTTTTCTTTACAAGTGGGTGTGTGTCTGCACCTGCTGCTTCCCTGGGCTGCGTTCTAGGGCAGCCTCACATCATGGTTGCTGAGGTTTTGTTGTCCGATGCACCCAGCTCTATAGGGAGTGTGGGCCATCCTTAAAAATGTGAGTAAAGACGTGTAGATCAAACCACAGCATTGGAGTTGCTGATCCAGCCTGATGAACATCTGATACTTCACAGGCGTTACCAGGTTGCCTACTGCAGACACCGCTGGGAGCAGCACCCAGGTCAGCCTCCGCCTGCACCCTGTACCTGTGGAGGATACGGACGAGGTGTCTGCCGATGCGGACCCCAGCCTGCGGTGCCTGCTTTGTAAAATGTGCGGCTCTTCATCAGCAAGGCTCCATTCAGCCTTCATTGCTGCGAGCTGCCTATATGTGCCTTTTCCTGTTTTTCTTTTCGGCTGTTTATTGGTTTGAAAAAGCTACGTAGGAAGGAAGCAATCTCTTTTGTTAACTACAGCTGTCTCCCCCTCGTTGGTAGTTCTTTTGAATTTGTTCATGTTATTTTTTTCTCTGCGGAGGTTTAGTTTCTCTGTAGCAAATTCGGTGTTTTCTGTGTGTTTTGTGGCCCCTTTGTGTTCTCTGCAGTGCCTTTGTAGTGCCTTTTTAATGTATTTAATCCATCAGGACTTTATTTTTGTGTATAGAGTGAGACGGATGATTCCCACTTCATTTTTCCCCAAACGGCCTGTCCCACGATGCATTTCGGCTCGCATTCACCCAGAAGGCATGGCGAGGAGAACCTCAGCACCATGAGGTGCTGCTGGCACGTGCTGCTTCATCTCGTGACCTGGGTGGTTTTGGCAGCATCTGAGTGGCTCTGTAGGCCGCAGCATCTCCCAGCACCCGAGCCCGAGATGAAGCAGCACGTGCCAGCAGCATCGCGTCTTGTGTTCTGTCCTGAGCCTCATGCAGATCTTTGTGGAGTGAGAATCACGGCTTGTTGATGGCGTGCACGGAAAAGCCAGTCTCGTGCTGATTTTCCTTAGGGTCCATCAGAACACGTGCCCCGTGAACCGTGTCACCCCACAGCCCAACTCTGGTGAGCCTGGTTCTGTGTCTGCTGACCTGGTGAGGGCTGGGGACCAGGTGAGCTGCCTGTGGCACAGGCGTGCTGTGTAGCTGCCATGTGTGGCTTCCTTCACTGAGGCTGATTTACTGCGTCTGTTCCCGGGGCCCCTTTGTTAGAGCACAGAGCCCAGGCAGCACCGTGGCAGCTGAGAAGGCTATGGTTCCGGCGGGCGGTTGGCTCGCCCAACGTCCCCGGAATTGCAGCTCCAGAGCGCAGGCCCTGGCTTCTACGTGGCAGCATCTCACCTTCCCTTTTCTTGTCACGGGTTTCAGGCAGCGTGTACCTGAGTGTGCGCCCATCTGTCTCTCTGTGCGGAGCCATTCAGCTCATGCTGCAGGTTTCTGCCAGGCTGGCCGGCGTTCCAGGGATCAGAGCCACCCCCAGGGCTCTGTGACGAGTCAGCTCAGGGCTGGTTTCTAGTCACTCCCCAAGGGCAGGGCTGAGGCGGGATCTTCCAGAGTCAAGGGTTAGAGGGGCTGTTCCTTGAATGGCCCTCGAGTCCTCAGAGTGCCTCCCACTGGGCTGGAGGGGCTGTCCCACACGGTCAGTCCCCACACACTGCTTGTGAGCCCGGTGCCTCTATGCAGATCGGCTCCATGGCAGCTGCATCCTGGGCTCCTGAAGACTCAGGCAAGGGCGTGGCTTCTCCTCATCCTCCTCGTCTTCATCTCCACCATCCATCTGCCCTGTGCCTTGCAGTCCAGCTCAGGTACAGGCGCTGTGGCAGCCAGGAGCACCCTGGATACCACCAGGCCCCAGGACCCAGATCGCAGGAGCCACCTCATGCCCTGAGGCCTTGTCTTTCACCCTTTGGGCTTGTTCACTGCCAGTAGCAACAGGTGGCCCCAGAGGGTTCCACCGAGTGTGAGGGGGAGTGGATGGCACCTGTAGCATATTCCCTCACAGGGAGGCCTGGGCTCTGTCTTGGGGGGTCCTGTCTCCGTTTTGGGGGGAATGAGTTTATGAGCACCCCCTCTAGCCTTGCCTCAGCCACTGGCTAGGGTTCTGTGAGGTTCAGTTTAATGGGGACTTGCCCGTCTCCTGACACCTTTGAGCCATGGACTGAGCAGGCCAGAAGGAGTGGCAGTGTGTGAGCCGCCCGTGCAGCAGGTGGCCTAGGGTGTGGAGCAGACAGGGCACGGAAGCAGAAGCCTCTCTGCCTAGAGCGGGAAGCCGAGGTCACAGCCACCTCTGCCCTTCTGAGTGTGCACCCTTCCGTAGCCTCAGCTCAGCTGGCCAGTCGATTGTATGAAGTCATGTTTTTACTGTCAGCTCTGGCTTGGTATTCCTGGTGCCCACTCAGACTTCCAGGGCCCGTGTGAGAAGCTGAGGCTCGGTTGACCTGCCTCAGGTGTGGCCCCTGCTGCCGTCACTTTGTCACTAATCAGACATGTTTGGTGACCTTCCCCTGCCCATAGCCACTGGGGCTGCAGTGCTGGTGCTGCTGGGATCTGGGTTTGGGGCGAGACCCAGGACAGTAGCGGCTCCAGACACCCTTGCTTGAGGCCCAGCATCTGCACTCCCAGCCCGGCCCTCCTCCAAGCTGGCATTTCTGCTGCATCCACGGGACGCTCCTGTGCTTCCGCAGCACCTGCGAGGTGGTGTGCTGGCCTTGTCGTGGGTAAGTTTAGAAACCGGAGCAGCTCGAGCTGACTTCACACTGTTCCCACCACGGGGTGGGGTGCGCCCACCTGCCCTGTCCATGTGGCCTTGGGCCTGCAGGGGAGAGAGAAGCGGGACCCACAGGGCGAGCCCCCTCTGTAGCCCGCGGCACTGATTCGATCTCAGTGAACACCCGTCAGCCCATCCAGAGGCTAGAAGGGGGAGCAGGCGTGAACCTGTGCCAGGGCACTTCAGCAAGGGCGCCTTGGGCCCAGAAAGCGGCGGGAGCTGGGGGTCGTGGGGCCGCCGCCAGCAGTTCCAGGCAGCCTCTGCTCCGGCTGCAGCATTCCAAGCCCTGTCCTCCTGCAGGAGCGGCGTGTTTGGTTCCTGTTTTCCTGGTGCCATGGCAATGGGGCTGGGGAGCTCCCTGGGGCCAGAGCCGGGAAGGGTCACTGTGCTGCGTTCCCGACCCGGCCTGCGCCCAGGCCTCATTTTCTTCATTCCAACACAACACAGGTCACTGTTCGGGTCAGTTTCCACTGGTCTTAGATTCATTTTTCTTTTGAAACAATTTCAAAACTACAGAAAAGCTGCAGAATCAGCCCCTCCCCTTTGTGGTCGGGAGGGAGAGGTCGGGATGCTATGGAGGAAAGTAGGTCAACCCAGGCACACCAGGAAGCTGTGGGAGGGGATTAAATCCTGCGGGAGCCCTGGGCCTCGGAAGTTTCACACCAGCTCCTGAAGTGAAGTCTGAAATGCCCTGCGCAGTGACTGCCTTTCTCCAGGCAGGGCTTGCTTCTGCTTTGTTTTTCATTAGACATGGTGGATTTGGTGGACAAGCCAGGAAGGTCTGCATGAATTAAAAGAGATATTGGGAGATGTGTTCTGGGGAGAATGCAGCCGAGGCTGAACCTTCTCGGGAAATCAGTTAAGGCCGAGGAAACGGGGATGCCCTTGAGTCCACTCTGTTTCAGAGCAAATTGGAGTCAGAGACGCAGCACCCAGCGCCCTCTCCACCTGTCCCCACCTGCACAGCCCTGCAGGCTCATCCCACCCCTGCCCCTGTCCCCCCAGCAAATGAGCGTCGTTTCCCCACCCTCCCAGGCAGGTACCTGGGTTCCGCGTGGACCAAGCACAGGGGCACCTGTGGAGTTCACTTTTGGAGGCTCCCTGAGAGGGCCGCTTTGTGGGGTCCAGGGATGGAGCCTCTGGTCCACCGAGCACGTCGTCGGGCCTGGCAGGGGGCAGGGAATACATACATCGCTGGGCCTGATCTTGGGGATGTCCCCCTAAGGGCCTCTGCCCTGTTCATGGCCCCCTTCATGAGCCATTGGGCATTCCTGCATGGCTTCACTGTGGCCTGCGCTGACAGTCATTCAGGGCATGAGTGGGGAGGAGGCCTCCTCGTTGGGACACCTGCTTTCCAGGGCAGGCCGGGGTGAGTGGCCAGGCCATCACTGCGGGGGGACGCTGCTGAGAGAGCCTCCTAAGGCCAGGCCGAGGCGTGCTGAAGGTGTCCCTGGTGCTGTGCAGAGCCTGGAAGCCTGAGGGGCCGGCACAGGCCAGACCAATTGCTGTGACTGTGGCGGCTCTGCAGTCAGAACCTGCCCCAGCCCATTCTCAGGTCATGGGGGTGCCACCTGGACACGTTTTGCTCACTCCCATGTTCTCTTTCCTCAGGTGCAGAGGCCAAAACCGTTTTGCCCAAGAAGGAGAAAATGAAGCTGAGGCGTGAGCAATGGTTGCAGAGTAAGTCCATGCCTGCGTCTCGAGGCAGCTGCCGGCCTAAGTCCCACCCCATGGGCCCTCCTATTCCCACAGCCGCACGATCTGGCCTGCTACACCAGCCACACTCCCCGCGGGCTGCCCAAGGGATCACCCAAGACACTTCAGAGGCTGCTGTGGGGGCCGAAGGACAGTGGAGGCACAGAGAGGGTGGCCATGAAGACTTGGCAGCATGGCCGAGCTGGTCTGGCCTGTTCTGGGTGGCACTGCCACCCCGTCCGTGTGGGCACCTGCAAAGCTGGGCTGCCTCCCTTTGGAGGACGGCCTTGGGAAGCTGCTGCTCTCAGCTCCTTGTTTGTAAAAATTACCTATTTTTGTTCCCCACCGTGAAATTTTTTATTGTGGAAGTAACCTGTGCTTGTGGAGTTTTCATGGTTCAGAAGTGCCTGCAGTGGTATGTGAAATCCTTCCAGGCCTTGCCCGTGGTGAAAACAGTGTCTGCGCATAGCGGCGTGGGTGTGGGCAGGGCTCCTGGTGTCCCCAGACCCTTTCAGGCCCGTGGCTCCCTCTTTTCTGAGGTCGGCCTTGCCACGTGCTCCCAGCCACACGTCTCCGCAGGCTGAAAGCCATACTTCCCACTCAGGTTGTTTTGGACTATCTCCTTATTTTTCGTGATGCTGGATATTTGCCAGTGTTTTTCTAAGATTGTTTCTCATCAAAATTATTTTGTATTTTTTGGTTATCTTTTTAGTGTGATTCTGCTGACTTTGTGAAATTAATTTGGAATATTTTCTTTTTTATGTTATCTGCTGTATTTTTTCCTTGGAGGTTTTAAAGAACATGTATGTTTTTCCGAGGTAGGACCTAGAAAACTTTGTCAGTTTCTTTCATGATTATTAGTTTTATGGTTTCTGTCCCTTTTTGGATATTTCTTAGGGAAATGATTCATTCCTCCATTTTCTTTTTCACAGTTCCTAGCATAGCTGTGAAAGTGGATTTGGACGGGCTACTGGACTGTGGCCATTTGGACCCTGATTTTCTAGGCTGTGATTCTTTGATGATGTGTAAATTTTATTCCATGGCACTTGGTCCTTTTTTTTTTGTTTTTTCACAACTTGAGTCAATTTTGGCCACTCATAAAATGATCGAATTTGTCCGACGATGGTGTCTCATGTCTGTAATCCCAGCACTTTGGGAGGTTGAGGTGGAAGGATCACCTACGCCCAGGAGTTTCAGACTAGCCTGGGCGAGACCTTGTCTCTTCAAAAAATGTAAAAGTTAGCCAGATTAGGTGGTGTGTGCCTCTGAGCCGCTAGTCCTAGCGACTTAGGAGGTGGAGGTGGGAAGATCGCTTCAGCCCAGGAGTTTGAGGCTGCAGTGAGCCATGACTGCACTAGCGCACTCCAGCCTGGGTGACAGAGTGGGTCCTTGTCTCTAAATAATATTAATAATCAAATTTAGTCAGATCTCAATCTTTATGTGTTAGTTGCCTTCTTATTAAATATTCTGTTTTCTTTATCATTCTTTATTTGTATCTCCACCTTCATTTCTGATTAAATTAAGAAGTTTTGTCTCTTCCATTTAATAATTAATGTATTTAATAACCAGTTCTACTCTTTTGTCTTCAAAATTATTTGTTTTTATTTTGATCACTCCCCTGTTTTAGCTTTCTTTGGGTTTCAGTTACTCTGCTTATCCGTTTGTGTCTGTTTTGTTCAGGAGTGAAAGGCTGTTATCTCTAAATATAGCTTTGGCTACATTTCCCAAGTTACTTTTACTTTGTATTTTATTATGAAAAATTTTATTTAGGAAAGTGGGAAGAATTTTATAGTGAATACCCTGTACCCACCACACAGATTTTACCATCTTATTACATAACCGTTCATCTAGCAGTTTCTGTCCATCTACCAACATGGGTTTTTTAAAATGCGTTTCAAAGTAAATGGCAGACATCAGTACACTCCCCCCCAAATAATTCTGCCAGAGTTCATGGTTCTTTTTTTTTCTTTTTCTTTTGAAGATTGTATTTACATAAAATGAAATGCAAATCTTAAGTGTGCCGTTCCATGATTGCTGACAAGTGTTGTAGACATCTGTGCAGCTGAAATCCTGTTCAGGTTACGGACCATCACCACCATTCCCCGGCAGTCCCTCACCCCTCCCAGTCAGTTACCTCTCCCACCTGCCCCAGAGGTAATAACCGCTGTGTCATCCTTTCTCGTCCACAGTTGAGCTTTTCTTGCCTTAGACTTCATATAAATGGAATCATGTAGGGTGCACTCTTTCTGTGTCTGGCTGCTTTTGCTCAGCGTAATGGTTTTGAAACCCATCCAGGCTGCATGTAGCAGCAGTCCATGCCTTTTGATTGCTGAGAAGTATTTCATTGTGTGAATACACCATTTGTTACTCACTTTCCTACCGATGGGCACCTGGGCTTTTTTCCATTTTTAGCTACTGTGAATAAGACTGCTCTGAACGTTCTTTACAAGTCTTTTTGTGGACATGTTTTCGTTTCTCTTGGGTAAGTGCTGAGGAATGGAATGCTGGGTCATAGGGTAGGTGTATGTTTAGTTTTATAAGCAGCTGCCAGACGCTTTTCTAGAGTGGTTGTACATTCACACTCCCACCAGAGCCTGTGAGAGTTCTCTGGGCCCTCAGCTTTGCCAACACATGGTGTGCCGTCCCCTTAGCCTTGGCCGTCTGGTGATCATGAAATGGTATCTCAAGGTGGTACTCATTTTCATTGCCACCAAAAGAGCATTTTCATGTGCTTACTGCCCATTTGTGTTTCAGCGTCAGTGAAATTCATTTTTCATGAGGCTTTTTGCCTTTTTATTATTGAGCTCTAAGAGTTCTTTGTCCTAGAGTCCAGTCTTTGGTTGGATATGTGTTTTACAGATGTTTTCTCCCAGACTGACTTGCCTGTTCATTTTCTTTTCTTTTTTTTTTTTTGAGACGGGGTCTTGCTCTGTCGCCCAGGCTGGAGTGCAGTGGTGCGATCTCGGCTCACTGCAAGCTCCATCTTCCGGGTTGAAGCGATTCGCCTGCCTCAGCCTCCTGAGTAGCTGGGACTATAGGCGCCCGCTACCATGCCCGTCTAATTTTTTTGTATTTTTAGTAGAGATGCGGTTTCACCGTGTTAGCAGGGTGGTCTTGATCTCTTGACCTCGTGATCCACCCGCCTTGGTCTCCCAAAGTGCTGGGATTACAGGTGTGAGAACTTTTTTTTTTTTTTTTAATAAACGGGAGTTTAATTTTGAGAAGTTTAATTTATATTAGTTATTGCGTGTGTGTATGTATGTGTGTGTGTGTCCTGTTTAAGAAAACTTTGCCTAATCCCAAGTCATGAAGATATTATTCCTGTTTTCTTCTAAAAACTTTATACTTGGAGCTTTCATATTTAGTTTTTTTTTTTCTATCTTGAATTGTTTGTCTGTGTGGTGTTATTGGTTAAGTTCCTTTTTTCCCCCTAATATGGATATTCAGTTGTTCCAGCACCATTTGTTATAAATACTTTTCTTTCCTTATTGGAGTGTTTTGATGCCTTTGTGAAAAATCAAAAAGTCTCCTAAGTGTAGATCTGTTTCTAGGCTGTCTTCTGTTCCATTAATCTATTTGTTGTACCTTAGCAAAAACCATACTGTCTTGATTACCGTAGCTTTAGCATTAGTCTGGAAGTCAGATAACATACGTCCTTTTTGTTGGGTCGTCTGTCTTAAGGTTGCTTTGGATATTCTAAGTCCTTGGTGTTTCCATATAAATTATCATTAGCTTGTCTATTTCTTTAAAAACAACAACAAAAACCTAGTGGGGTTATGATTGGGATTTCACTGAATGTATAGATCAGTTCAGAATTACCATCTTAGCAAAGCAAATCTTCAAATTCATGGACATAGTATATCTCACCATTTAATTTTCATCATCATATTGCTAAGTATTTTATAGTTTTTTATGCTGTCATAAATGCAGTTTTTTCTCAGCTCTCTGCTAGTATGTTAAAATACAATTGGTTTTTTAAAATACTGATCTTGTATCCTGTGAATTTACTAATATTATGCATTAGGTCTGGTAGTCATTTTGTAGATTCCTTAGGGTCTTTAGAAATGCATGTTTTCTGTATGTGTGGATTTTTTCCTTCAATTTGCTGTTTTTTCCCCAATATGTGTTGAAATTTTCCCTGTGGATCTGCATGCGCCACCCCACCTCGCCTTTGTGAGGACAAGCTTGCAAACTTTATCCTTGCTGTTCCTCCCCTTGCAGGGCCCTCCCACTCCTGGAGGCCTCCCCCGGTCACTCTCCATCCCTTGCTTTGCTTTGTTTTGTCCACACACCTCCCCAGTGCCCAGGTAGTGCCTCTGTGCTCCACCACACAGCCTGTGCCCCAGCTGTGCTGCGGGCAGTGGCTCCCCATGCCCTGTGGGCAGGAGGGTGGGTAGTTGGAATCACACACGTCCCACTTGACTTTCCCAACCCTCAGTTGTCCTCCGAGGCGGCTGGGCCAGTTCACACCCACCCATCAGCTCCCTCCGTCCTCGAACACTTGATATTATGAAACATTTAAAAATTTGTCAATCCATGAGGTACAAAATTGTATTTTGTAGTTGTAATTTTCTTTTCCTTGATTTCTGATCCAGTCGAGTGGCTCCTACTGTATTTTTTGGCCTTTGATTCCTCTTTGTTTTTAGTATTTAATTCATACGTACTGATTTTTAGGAACAGTGTGAGAGGGGAATCTGACTTTTTCCTCAGGAGGACCCCAGTTTATCTAAACTCACGTGTCATGCTCACACTTTGCCCGGTCTGCCCTGCGTCCACTGAGTGTTCATCAGCACTTTTGCCACACTGTTAATTTCTGTTATTTTATGATTTGCTTTAATATCCGATAGCCCTACTTTCTTGTTGCTTGTTCTTTGTAAAAAATGTTTTTACTTTTCTTATGCATTTAGTTGTTTTTAAAAAATAAAATTTAGAATTAGCTGCACAGGTTTGACTAAAAATCCTGTTGAAATTGTAACTGAGGCAGCATCCGATTTTTCTGGAGTAACTGACAGAGAAGAACTGCACTCTCCCGTTGGTTCTCCTGGCTGCTTGGAAGCTGGTGTTTGTGTGGGGCCTCCCCCAGGTGCTGCAGATGAGAGCAGTGCTGAGTGTTCCCAGGGCGTGGGTCCCGCCCCGCCGCTGCCTCGCTCCCTCCCTCCCTCCCTCCGCCTCAGAATTGAGTGGGCCGAGTGGGATTGTCGATGTTGTGGTCATCTTTTCCTTGCTCGGATTTGTCATTGAGTGTCTAATGTTTTGCCCTGAAATGTGATACTCCCTGTGGGTTTCTAGCAGCTCATCTCTGTCAAGGAGCTTCCTTCCATTTGTGGTTTCATTGTAATTTTTCTCATGCCTGGGCAGTGAATTGTGCAGAATCTTCTGCACACTGGCGGTGGTGACCGTAGGCTTTCTCGCTTCTTGAGCGGCCACTGTGGAGGGTCGCCCTGAGGCATTTCCCAGGAGAACCATCCTTGCATGCCTGGGGCTCACCCTGCTTGGGCACAAGGTACGTTCTTTGGAAAGGCTTCTGGCTTTGCTTGCTGAGCTGTGGCCCTCTGTGTCTGTCCTCAAACGGGAGCCACACGCCTCTGCTTTACTTTTCCTGGCCTGGGTCTGCAGCCTGTGGAGGAGCCATCTGGCCTGGCCCGCCCCTCCCTACCCCAGCTTCCAGGGTGCCCTGGCTCTCTTTTGATGAGGTGCCGAGTAACGTGTCTACCACGGTCCAGGCAGGGTGGAGTAAGCACTGGATTCTTACCTTATAAACCCCTATGATTCCCAAGGCTGTGGAGAGCTGGTGTACACCTTCCAAGCTCTCAACCTGCACGGGGGGCTGAGGACCCAGAGGAAGGGTGGTGGTCTTTGTCCCAGGTTCTTGTCAGTGATTTGGAGCCAGGTAAACACACCCTGCTACAGGGACCCAGGGCAGGGTGGCATCCCCTGACTTTGGGTTGGTAAGGGTGGGCCCTTCAGACCTTGCTCTGCGAGTCGCCTGCCCTGGGGGCTGAGAGGGGCGCCGCTGTCCCAGACAGCAGGATTGGAGAGGAGCTGGCTGTTGTCACCTCTGGAAACCTGGGCACTCCTCCCAGGGGGCACAGGTGCTGCCATGCCCAGGCCTGTGTCACGAGCTGGCAGTGTTTGAGCTGCAGGCCTGTCCCGCTGGGTTGCCCTGAAGAGAGCAGGCTTTGTCTGCGCTCCACAGCCTCCAGGAGCCACGTGCAGCGAGCAGCATGTCCAAGCATGTGTTCTCTTAGCAGTTTTGAGATAAATACATTTTTAAATTAAATCAAATCCCAAGGCCATGCCCCTTCTGTCCAGACCCTGCCCAAATCCCTTCTCTAGCGTGGAGGCCTCAGCCCTACCTGCCACCCCCCATGGCCCCAAGGCCTCAGGTCTGTCCTGGGGCTTCTCCCCTTCCCTCTGGGGAGCTCTCTCCCTCCTGGGAACAAAGCTGAGCCTCCCAGCCTGTGACTTGCCATCTGAAGTTGAGGGCCCCTTTTCCTCATTTCCCTCTGTCCCCTCTGCTCGGTGGCCGTGTGCACTCTCCTGCACGTGCTCCGGCCGCAGTTGCCAGCGTGCCTTTGCAGGAGAGATCCTCTGGCTGCAGCTCCACCTCATTGTCAGCCCTGCGGTTAGAAAGCCAGCTCTGTCACTAAGGGAAAATAACTCAAGCCTGCCCGCCCTGCAGGTTCCCAGGGGCGGAATGGGGGCGACAGCGGGAAGGAGAGAGGCAGCAGGGCCGGGCACCCCGCCAGGTCTCTCGTGGGCCAGAGGCTCTGGGCCTGGGCTCCTCCTCTGCCTCTTGTTTGCCTCTAACGTCGTTTCTCCTTCCTTAGAAATCGAAGCCATAAAACTGGCTGAGCAGAAGCACAGGGAGGAGCGGAGGCGGAGGGCCACGGTGGTAGTGGGGGACCTGCACCCACTCAGGGATGCCCTGCCCGAGCTGCTGGGGCTCGAAGCTGGCAGCCGGCGCCAAGCCCGCAGGTGAGTGTCCGGGAGGGGTGGCCCTTTCCAAGTTGTGGGGCTGACCCGGGTCCAAAGGTGGAGGGATATGAGTGGGACCCACGGGCCACGGTGGTTCCAAGAGCTGGGGCTTCAGCTGGTGCTCCACGCAGGTACCCTGTTCCCAGGGCGTGAGCTTGTGAGGCTGGCAGGGGCTGCAGGGGACGTTTCAGGGGCACCCAGGCCCACCCTTGTGAGGAGCCTGGTGGCTCTGCTGCTGCCGAGCTCCCTTGTGCCACTCCCCCCACAGTGGCCACAGCTCCTGCCAGGTCCCGCTGGGGGTCCCCCCACCTCCCTGTTCTGCCACAGCCTCCACCCCGCAGAGACCCTGCTGTGCTCAGCCGAGGCCCCTGAGCATCCACCATGCCCTTCCCGTGCCTCTGACGGGCTCCAGTCTCCCCTCCTGAGTGGACCTTTCCCTGACGCCCGCCTCACACTGCACACCCTGCCCTGCCTCTCACTCCGTCCCACAGAGGGTGGCCTGTGAGGACGGCTCAGGCCTGCTGTCGGGTGTGGTGAGGGTGTGGGACCCACACATACAGGGCCCTGGGACACACATCCCAGAGCTCGTCCTCATGGGGCGGGAGCTGCCTCGTGCGTCCTCCCCAGGAGGGACGGGGCCTGGTGTGAGTGCGGCTGCTCTCCCGAGCTGTACCTACCTGTGTGGGAAGCACATGCCTCCCAGCCTCACCACAGGTCTGGATATGGTTTGTTCTTCAGGAAAGAGGCAGGCCCCTGCCCCACCCTTGGCTGCTGGCATCACAGTGCCCCTCCCCCGCCCCTGCTGAGAGCTGGGGTGATGGGTTCTGGGCCCTTAGTGCGTGAGCAGCCGAGCCAGCGGGCCTGGGCCTGGGCCTGGACCCCAGTGGGGCCCCTCCACCCCCCTGCCCTGGGCAAGGCCTGGTCCCGAGCATGAGCCCTCCTCCTGACGCACTGAGGTGCTACCTCCAGAACCCTGTCACCCAGTGACACAACCCCGCCATCCAGAGACGCAACCGCCAGTGACACAACCCCACCACCTGGTGATGGAACCCCCATTGATGCAACCCCGCCACCCGGTGACACAACTCTGCCACCCAGTGACAGAACCCCCAGTGACACAATCCCGCCATCCAGTGACGCAACCCCCAGTGACACAACCCCGCCACCCGGTGACGGAACCCCTAGTGACGCAACCCCGCCACCCAGTGAGCCATTTGCCAGTGGCAGGTTCCATGTGCCCTGACAATGTGGATGTGGCCCTGCCAGCCTGCTGTGGTGTATGCACCACAGGACGGCTCAACCAGGAGGGCAGCGTCTGCATGACCCTCCCTGTCACCTCGCAGGGGATGCAGCCTGCCGATAAGCTGCTGCCTGTGGCACCTGTCTCCCGGGAGCTTGGCTTTCAGGTTCTTTGTGCCTGGGTCACATGCACGCCAAAGGAGAGCAGCCTCTGCCCTTCCCCTGTGGCTGGGAGGCACCACCCAGGTGTGGGTGCTGAGGCTCTGGGCTCGGGCGGGGGCTGTGTAGCCACAGCCCAGCTTTCAGGGCTGGCTGGAAAGAGGCCGGGCCACTCTGTTCTGTCTCAGCTTCTGGGCCTTCTTCATTCATTTGTGTCATCTCTATGCTTTTTTTTTTTTTTTTTGAGACGGAGTCTCGCTCTGTCGCCCAGGCTGGAGCGCAGTGGCACGATCTCGGCTCACTGCAAGCTCCGCCTCCGGGGTTCACGCCTTTCTCCTGCCTGAGCCTCCCAAGTAGCTGGGACTACAGGCGCCCGCCACCATACCTGGCTAATTTTTTGTATTTTTAGTGGAGACGGGGTTTCACCATGTTAGCCAGGATGGTCTAGATCTCCTGACCTCGTGATCCGCCCGCCTTGGCCTCCCAAAGTGCTGGGATTACAGGCGTGAGCCACTGCGCCCGGCCTAATTTTGCCGTTTAAAAAATAATTTTCTTTCTCCTACTAACTTTCCATCTGGGGAGAAAGCAGGGGCTGTGTGCAATGTCAAACCTGGAGTCCATCCTTTCATGGCCCAGCTGCCCAGGCTCGGGGGTGGCAGGTCACGCGCTGCAGGCCCAGGCAGCTCCAGGCTGGCATCCCGCGGCGGAAGCACTGGAGCACTGGGTCCAGAATAGGAGCGGCTGCCCGGAGTGGAGATGTGATGACCGAACATTCCTGGTTCTTGGACAAAAATGTGACCCTGGTCAAGTATCCTTTCCCTGTTTTCAGTTTTCTCATCTGAAAAATGTGCTTAGGGCTCCCAGAAGGGAGAGGGCTGTGTAAACACCCAGCCCCCAGGCCGAGGAGGATGTGCCCCTGCCTCAGGGCTGCCTGCGCCTCCATGCGGGGCTCTGGGCCGGGAAGGCCCATCTGCTCTCAGCCCTGAAAGCCTCCTGTCACTGGGAGTCGGGAGTCCCCATCCCTCAGATGTGGCTCAGGCAGCAGTGCCTCCTGACCCTGGGGGAGCTCTTAGAATGAGCCCTATTTAAGACAGGCTTTAGATTCGTAGAAAGATGGCAAAGGTGGTGTCAAGAGCTCCGTGCAGCTCCCGCGTCCCCGCATGCTGTTCCTCTGACATTAGTGTGGTACGTTTGTCACATGTAAGGAAACAGTACCAATAGACAAATAGTGAGCTTTAAGTAATTAATAGTTAACTAAAGCCCATACCTTAGGTTTCCGTCATTTTTCCCTAACGGCCCGTTTCTGCCTCAGGATCCGTCCAGGATCCCACGTGACATTCACATGTCATGGCTCCCTAGGCCCCTCTTGGCTGTGAGTTTCTCAGACTCCTCTTGGTTTTGGTGACCTTGACTGTTCTGAGGAAGCTGTCCGTCAGCTGAGATGTGTCTGATGTTTTTCTCATGGGTACGGGAAGGGACTGGGTTTGGGGAGGAAGCCCCCAGAGGCGAAGTGCCACTATCACTCCACTGTGTTGGGTACACCCTGTCACCTGACTCACCGTGAGGCTGAGCTGGCCCCTGCTGGGTTGAGGCCCCCTGCTCCATGCTGTCCCCTTTGGGAGGAAGTCGCTCTGCAGCCCTGGCCTCGGGGTGGGGGTTGTGCTCCACCTCCTGGAAGACACAGATTGTTTGGAATCCTGCTGGGAAAGGAGCTTTGTGTGTTCTCCCCATGTATGTATTGCTCACGCGTTGTGTTGGTCTGGACAGATGGATGTTTAGTTTACACTCGGCGCTACTTGACTTCGGTGCCGAAACTGTTCCAGCGTTGGCCACCGGGAGTTCTTGCAGGTGCCCCCGGCTCCCTTTAGCCACATTGACGTGGGGGTCGTGTTTTTAGCTCTTTCCCACTGCCGAGCACCAACAGGTACTCCAAGCACATCTTGGACATCTCCTGCCAGTCCTGCTGTTTCTCTAGGGAGCCCTGGCCCTGGTATTGCAGGAGGTGTGAGACCCTGAGATCTGGGGCACGGCACGCCTGGGCAGTGGGCCATGTCTCTGGGAACTGTACCTTGGTCCCGGCAGGCAGGTCTGCCCCACTGACCACCACTCTTCGACTCTGATGTGCTGTGGGCTTGAGGGGTCAGCAGGCGAGCACCAGTGGCCTGGGAGGCTGGAGGGTGGACAGCCCCTCCCTCCCAGCCTGGAGACCTGTCTCGCTTCTCCCCTTCCCACCTAGCAGGGAGAACATCTGGTTTGGGCTGGCAGAGCCGTCCTTGTGGAACCCAAGCATTGGGTCCTTGCCCCATGGCCCCTCCCAACCCTCAGTCCCCTCTCAACCCAGTCCCCTCAATCCCCTGTCCTGGCGCCCTGCCCTGAGGGCCTCATGCCCCTGGGGTGCGGGACGCAGAGCTGGAATCTCAGAGGCCAGGGCAGGGCCCGTGTTTGGGGCCCACGTCGCTCCTGGCTGGGAAGCAGGCATCGAACGACACTGGACCCCGGTGACACCCCACGCTCTGGACCTCCGCCTCCTGTGTGCGCTTTGTGGGCGACTGTAGGGAGGGGAGTGGTGGTGATGTCGCTGCTCCTGCCTGGAGGGAGTGCCGTGGGGACTGGTGAGGGTTCACACTGGGCGGAGCTGGGCTCCGATTCCTCCACGGCTTCCTACTGCTAGGCCTCGCGGAGTCGCGTCCCTGCCGGTGCATGCCCTTGGCCCATGACGATAACTGCCCAGTACTCTGTCCCCGGGGCCCTGAACTCGGGAAACCCCACTAGGAGGCTGTGCGTCCCACCTGGGAGGATGGGGTGTGGGACGTGTGGGTGGGGGACGGTCCCTGCAGCGGGGAGGGGAGGTGCTGCGCCTGGCCTTGTGGGCACTGCAGCCACCCTGGGTGCAGCTCCTCTGCTTTGGGACCTTGGGAGGCATTGGTCCTGCCCCCACTGCTAGTTCATCTCTTAAAGTGAGGGTGCAGCTCCAGGGCCCGAGGTTTCCCCAACCAGGAAGGCTGCCCTGGACCCAGGCTCGGGTCTCCTGACCCCAGCACGTGGCTGCCCAGAGTCCTGGCACTGGGGGTGCACCTAGAGAAGGGGGCCCCACGCTGACGGCTTCTGCAAGGGTGGGGACCCGGGACAGCTGTGGGCAGTCTGTGAGGGAGCTGCTGCTCGGGGGTGGACACAGGGAGGGGGTCAGCCGGCCAGGGGGGCAGAGCTTCTGCTTCGGGGCAAGGCTGGCCCAGGATAGGCTGTGGGGAGATGTCGTCAGCCCCGGCAGAGCCCCTGCAATGAACGGAGTTGTGGCCTCCAGCGGGCAGAGGGGATGCGAGATGCGAGGGGCTGTCATCTGCTGGTGTGAGCAGGAAGGGATGGGGACTGAACCCTTCCCCAAATCAGCACAGAGCCAGGGTTAAAAGAAAGCGGGCGCTGAGGGCCATTTTGGGCAGACACAAAATGTCTGTCTTTCATATTTTAAGAGATCCATGAATAAAACATCAAGTCTCCTGGTCTGAGGCTAAGTGTAGGGCTGGTTTGAGGACTCTGCGGCTCTGCCTTCCCGCCGTCGTCTGGGTCCCATCTCACTGTGTGGACGGGAGATCTGAGAAGGTGCCTGGTGTGGCCTTACAGGTTCTCTGTTCCTTTTAAGGCCCAGGTTGCTGTCCCATCTGAACATTCGGCCAGGTGGGCGGCCGCCTTGGCCGGCTGACCTCAGGGAGTGCAGGCGAGCTCCTGAAGATTCCCATGGTTAACTGAGGGTGAGAAGCTCCGGCGGGGAGCCAGAGCCTGCCTGGGGTGGACGTCAGAGATGAGAGTGTCCTGGCCGCCCGCGCCCTTAGTCAAGGCCCAGCTTGGCAGTTTGGAGATCCCAGGACTAAAGGAAATAGCCAGCAGCACTCAGGAAACCTCCTCAGTTCCTCCACCTGTCCATGGGGGACTGCAGCACTTGTTGGCACCCCCCGCAGGTGCAGGCAGGGCAGGATCTACGGTGGGTCCGTGCCCCTGTCCCCAAGTTCAGTCATCAGGAGGGCAGGTGCAGCTCCCCACTGTAGCATAGCATGCGCCTTCTTCTAAAGAGAGGACTTGGGGACATGTAGGCTTGGGTGGGTGACTCAGCCTTCCTGGGAAGTGGTGTGTACTGCGGGAGTGGGACCGGCTCTGCCTGCCAGGGTCCTTTGGCCCGAAGCGTGAGGTTTCTGCGCAGCCTGCCCTGGCCAGGCAGGTGGGGTGGAGACGCTGTATGTCCTGAGACGTGTTCCTGGCTGACCACTCTCTCCATGCCCCTCGGAGCCAGGAGGAGCTGCAGGAGTCACCAGATTCCACACGGAGCAGCTTGGGGCCCGTGGTCACAGGACGGTCAGGCAGTTGCACTGCTTGTCCAGGGCGGTCACAGGACGGTCAGGCAGTTGCACTGCTTGTCCAGGGCGGTCACAGGACGGTCAGGCAGTTGCACTGCTTGTCCAGGGCAGTCACAGGACTGGACTGTCAGGCAGTTGCACTGCTTGTCCAGGTCCAGCCTCCACAGCCACAGTGCAGCCTGGAACTTGCGGTTCTACAGTGGTTTGGTCACCTCCGGCCACCACGACGTCTGCTCCAAGAAGGGAGGAGCCAGCCTCTGCCCACGGGAAGGTGTTTAGGGGATGCTGGATGCTGACTGACGTGGCTTCTCTGTGTCTACAGCAGGGAGAGCAAGAAGCCCCGGCCCTCAGAGCTCAGCCGGATGAGCGCAGCCCAGAGACAGCAGCTTCTGTGAGTGCACCTGCCCACCTCCCCAGGGGTTCAGCTCCTGAGTGCCCTCACCCCGCCCACCTCCCCAGGGGTTCAGCTCCTGTGTGCCCCCACCGCGCCCTCTCCAGGGGTCCTGAGCGCCTCTGGCCTGCCCTCCCCAGGGGTTCAGCGGCTGAGAGCCCCTGCCCGTGCCTCTAGTCCCCTCCACGCTGCTCCACTGGATCCTGCCTATCCGCTCCAGGGGGGCTCTTCAGTGCAGTCAGGTCCTGTGGCCCTGGGGCAAGTCCCGCCTCCCAGGAAGGCTTCCAAGGGGAATCATGGATCTAAAATGATGGGCGGACGCAGCCCCCTCTCCGCCCCTCCCCTCCCCTGGCTGGTTGAAATCTGGATGATCATGTTTGGTTCTGTGGCTGGGCACTGCGGCCCCCAGTTAGCAGGGCTAGGACGATGTGATTTGCAGAAGTTTGTACTCAGTTGTTCTCTTGGGTACAAAAATCTCCGGACCATGCTCTCTTGCCTCTTCGTAGACTCAGCTCCAGTTTCCACTGAGGAAGCCACATTTTACACCCTTATAAGATGGTTTTAGTTAGCTACTGGAATGATTTTTTTTTCTTTGTTTTTGAAATGACTTTGCTAAGATATTTCTCCGTAGGAAACATTCTGTGTCAGTTTCTACTGAGGCCCATTGTGCCTTCCAGTTTAGAATCTGAAGTCTGCTTTGTGAGTACGATTATGTTTAGAAGCTGGTGTCGAATGGTAGCTCCAAAGATTTCTTTATTGTCTTGGCCCTTCTTCAGGGGCACCAATTATGCACTTACTGGATCTCTAATCTGTCTTCCATCTCGTGTTCTCTAATCCATTTTTACTCTAGACACTTTGTAGAGTCTAGAGTGAAGTATAGATAGTATAGTAAACTGTGTTTTTTAGTTTTTTAAAAAGTTTTTATTTTTATTTTTTGGAGACAGTTCCTTGCTCTGTGGCCCAGGCTGGAGTGCAGAGGTGTGATCGAGGCTCACTGCAGCCTGCGCCTCCTGGGCTGCAGCAATCCTCCTGCCTCGGCCTCCTGAGAAGCAGGGTCTTCCCGTAGATCTTTGTGTTTGTCCTCTTTGATTTCTGCTTCTCTGTCTATGAACTGAGTTCTTCCCGGGCCAGTCTTGTCTGGAGACAGTTTGCGAACAGTAGAGCCCTCTCCGTGTGGCCATCGTCCTGCCTGGCCTCCCTCTCCGCCTCTCCCCAGTGCACAGCCTGGTCCAGGGAGCCCCTCCCTGCCTGGACAGGGCGACGGGTTTTCCTCTTGTAGACTGTCTGTCGCCCACACTCCTTGGTGCCCCCATGTCCTTGCGGTCGCGACATTTTGAAGCAGCTCAGGTTAACAGGTCTCCTGGTTTCATCAAAGATCGAGTTTCGTTTCTTGCTGCTACTGAGAGGAGAGCAGGAGGCCCCTTGTTCACTCCGTGTTTTGAAAGGGAACAGAGGTCCGTTCCCTTTCATGTCCATGGTGCTTTCTGGCGCGTGTGGACAGGGCTCAGGTGTTTGAGTGGCTTGGATCCTTCGATCCCAAGATCCCAGTGGGAAGCAAGAGTGTTCCCCTCCCTGGGTCATGCTCCCGTGGGGGCTTCATGTTGGGTGTGAGCCTTGTAGCTCCTGGAGCTGGTGGTCTGTACCCCAAGGCTGCTCCCCTGAGTACCAAGCCAAGGAAGGGCTTTTCTCTCAGGTGGGAGGCCCCTGTCTATGGGTCTCTGTTTACGGTTGTCCAGGATGGCATCTGGAGGCCTGGCCCAGCATGGGAGCCACACAGTGCCAGGGGCACCGAACCCGTGTCCCATAGTGTCTGAACTCAGGCTCAGGCACAGGCTCCCCCTGCAGCCCCTCCCCGTGCAGCTTTGCTTCCAAGCGTCACTGTCACGGCTCTTTTCCTTCCCCAGCTCTGACCCAGGACTCTGCCCGATGGACCACAGCGCTAAGAACCTGGCCTGGGCCTTCCCCTGGCCTTGGCTCCTCAGTTGCCCCAGGTGGGACCTTGTTGGGTCCTGGTAGCCCCAGAGATCAGTAGTGATGTCCAGTGACTGTGACTGAGGCATTTCACCCTGACTTTACGGGGAAAGCCCCAGCTGCCATGCTGGGGCCAGGGTGGCAGTGGCAGGAGGACGTGGTGGTTAGTGACCAGCAGATCCCTGACCGCCTCCTGCTGTGGAGACGGCCCCAGCCCCGCTGTCCTCTGTGGCTCTGGTGTGTGGGCACCCCGCCCAGGCGGTCGTCCAGTGGGGTGTGAAGGAGCCTTGTTAACTGCCCAGGAAACCAGGGCCAGTGTGGTCCAGCCTTGCACAAGGCCCCGTGCACACGGGGCACACAGGCCGGAGGGGGTACAGGTCCCACCTTCCCGCCACCAGGCTCAGCGCCTCTTGGCAACTGCGGCAGAGCCCGTCTGGGAGCTGCCCCCGAGGCTTCTGTGCCTGAGATGGGACCCAGGTCACCCTTGTGTTCCACAGGGCAGCTCTCTGGCGTGCGGGTGGCTGCTCTGGGTTTAGAGCAGGAGCTGAGTGGCCGCTGGGCTGGGTGGCGGCTGGAGTGAGCTGGTGCCTTGCTGGGTCGTCGCCGTGGCACCCATCTGGGGCTGCCGCGCCCCCCTCTGCTGCAGGCCTCTGCCGGCTCAGGCTCTCGGGTCTCAGCTCTCGGCTCTCCTCCGTATGTGTCTATTTTGGTCGCCCATGGAGGGAGCCGTCTCTTATGTAAGGTGTGAGTCTGCAGGGCTTGTGAGTTGCCGCCCCGTTTCTCAGCCTTGGCAGCAGCCCCATCAGCCCCAGACTTGCTGGCCGGGCGACACCTCAACGGCAAACCCCACAGTGGGCACTGCCAGGGCTCTGGGATGCATGTGGCCAAGAGGAGGGCCCGGGGCAGCCCCTCCCCTCCTGCTGGAAGTTTCTGAGGCCCCGACACTCAGTCCCGTGGTGGCCCCAGGCCTCTGCCATTCATTTCGGTGTCTGACATGCCTGGGTGTTGAGGGGCTGAGCTGTGTCAGATGCTGGGGGTGCTGAGAGGTCTGGGGGTTCCTGCCTGCTGATCTGTGGTCTCCATTCTTTCAGCGAGGAAGAAAGGACCCGGTTTCAGGAGCTGCTGGCCAGTCCGGCCTACAGAGCCAGCCCCCTGGTGGCCATCGGGCAGACGCTGGCCCGGCAGATGCAGCTGGAAGGTGGCGGCCAGCTCTGAGCAGGGCAGCGGGCACAACTCCTCAGGACACATGTGTGGGCCAAGTGGAAAGCACCGCCCCTCAAGGACCATGGCCTGAGCCTGGTGGACGCCCTTCCCTCTGGTCGGTTGTGGGGCTCAATAAATGGCTCTGTGAACTTCCCCTGCACCGCCAGGGTCGTTCCCATGAGCTGCTCCCTGATTCACAGGGCTAGGCCCACCCTGGGACAGCTGCCCCTGCTCTCCCCAGGACAACAAGCCACATCGCTCCACTGGGGGCCCCAGCCCCCACGCAGTCAGGGTGGACCGTGCACAGGGTTTGTGGGGACTGCAGTTGCGGAGGCCCCAAGTCCATCCCTGAGCAGACACTGGTGCCCCCAAGATAGCCTCCTGGCTGTGTTGGGAAGGAATTGTGCCTGGGTGTGGCCCCAGCTGTGCCACCAGCCACCCTGATTTGCTTCAGCCTTGGTTCCTGCTGCAGCCCTGGTGGGATCCAGGAGCATTGAGGCCTGCAGGGGCTGCCGTGGGGGCTGGCTCAGGGCCCTCCCCACCTGGGGGTCTGTTTCCCTTCCAGTCTCCCCTGCCACCCTCAGTGAACAGGGACACAGATGGCCCTGGCAAGGCCCCCGGCCTGCTCCTCGCCTGTTGTCTGCACCCCCTGGGCTGCACCCCCCCACCCCACCCATTGCCCTCACCCTACCCAGCTGCTCCACACCCACTGCCTTGCTCTGGGGGCAGAGAGCAGAGGGTCCTTCTGCAGGGAGGAGATGGGGAGTGGGCCCAGCCCTGAAGCTCTTGCTGACCCGGAAGTGAGAGAGGTCCTCCTTTGTTGCTGGAAGCCCTGGGATTTGGAGGTTGGTTTTTGGACTGTGAATCAGTGACTGATCAGTCCTTGTTTTCAGGTTGTGGAAAGCAAGGGGATGGTGCGTCCCCAGGCCCCTGAGGCCCAGATTGGCTCCCTCTGCTCGAGCTCCCCCCGTCCCAGTGCCCTGCGGGGCCTTGCTGGCCCATGTCCTGCAGTGGGGCTGGGCAGGCTGGGTGTGGTGGTGCACCCCACTCGGAGTGTCTGGGAAGTGCAGAGCAGGACCACTCTCAGCTCCCAGGCGGTGGCCCAGCACCTTGAGCCTTCCCAGGCTGCCTGGGGTGGGGGTGGTCCCAGGGACTCCGGGGCCTCCTGGCTCCAGGGCATGTGGGTGGCCCCTGTGCACAGCCTCTCTTGTTGTGAGCCCCCTTGGTCCGACCTCCCCTGGCCCTGCTGCCTGCTCAGGGTTCATAGCCCCAGCAGCCCCGCCAAGGCTGCCTGGCGAGTGGGTGGCCGAGGCAAGTTGGAGCCTGCGTCCCTTCTGTTCAGTGTCCTGGCCCTTCCCTGACACGAGCAGACACGGCATCCACAGAGACAGCCTGGACACCCTCCAGGGCCCCGGCCGATGGGACAGATGGGCGTACAGGAGCCACAGGCAGATCCCACGCTCCCTCGGCCGCGGCTGGCTTGGCTGCCCAGCCCCAGCTCCTTAGAGAACGGGCTTCTCGCTTCAGAGGAGCTGGTCACAAACCAGTGCTTGCAACAAAACCATTTTTGTGGTAGAGCGAGTGTTGGGAACAATGTCTGTGGGATGCAGCGCAGTGCAGCGCGGTGGGGAGGCAGGCGGGGGCGGCTTCCACTTTCTGCAGCATCCTAATCCCACAGTCTGGGTTTCTTGTGAAAAACCTGGCCGGGCGCAGTGGCACACACCTGTAGTCCCAGCACTTTGGGAGGCCAAGGCAGGCGTATCACTTGAGGCCAGGAGTTCAAGACCAGCCAACATAGTGAGACCCCATCTTGACAAAACATACAAAAATTAGGCAGGCATGGTGGTGCGTGCCTGTAGTCCTAGCTCCTGGGGAGGCTGAGGTGGGAGGTTGCTTGAGCCTAGGAGGCCATGGCTATAGTGAGGCAAGATTGCGCCACAGCACTCCAGCCTGGGTGACAGAGTGACCCTGTCTCTAAAAAATAAAAATGTAAAAATGCTTCTTGCTTCCTGGTTTTGAAATGACTCCTGTCTGGCTGTGGCTCGCAGCCCCTCTTCTAGGGATCCTTGCGGGCTCAGGGGCCTCTAACTCCTCCCTGGGTGAGCAGCCCCCTGGCGGTGCCTGAGAGTCGTGTGGAGGGTTCTGTGGAAGGGAGGAGGGTTCTGTGGAGGGACAGCGACGGGTACTTGGCCGGGCAGGAGCAGCAGCAGGTGTCCCATCAGCTGAGATGGATGCAGACTGTCCCAGGAAAGTAGCCCTTGATAGTATTCGAGGGGGTGCCACCCCAGCATTCTTGGCAGGTACAGAAAGCCCGACCCTCAGCTAAGGCCACAGCTGGGGCGGGGTCATCCCGTGACAGAAGAGCGTCCAAGTGTGGGGTTCGCCGTGGCTGTCAGCTGAGCTCTCCTGGCCACCATTGAGAGGGAGGCTCGAGGTAGAGGATGGAGTGTGCATTCTCTGGACAGACACCTGGAGCAGAGCCGCTGAATCAGCAGGTCAGAGAGGATGACCAGGAGCCTCAGGAGAAGGAGCATGAATCCCTCGGTCATCGATTTACACAAGTTCTAAAGTTGACTGGGCTTTCATGCCTTTTAGACCCCGGGGCCCTCGGTGCATTTTTCCCAGTTAAAGGATTAACACAGCAGATCAAAGCTTCCTGGGGCCTGGAGGTGCCTGGCGCTGGCCTGCGGGACTCTTTGAGAAGCTCTGGGCTGGGACCGTGGATGCCAGGCTCGAGGCCCACAGACCCGGCCTGGGCACGTCCCAGGTGACTCAGCCCCAGGCCCAGTGTTGGCATATGGGGGGCTGCGGGGCACCGTGGGAGACGAGAGGCAGTGGGAGGAGCCCCCCACCCTGCCAGTCCCTCAGGAAGGGCAGTGTCTGGTTGCAGGGGTTGTGGGATGTTGGCCAAAGGAATAGCAAATGCCTGGCCCAGAGTGAAGGGCTCCTGGCTGGGACAGCCACAGGCCCTGGGGGGTCTCCCTCAGCCCTGGGCAGGCCCAGGTTCTCTTTCCAGGTGCCCGGGATCTGCTTTGTCCCTGGCTGTCCTCAGGCTGCACTTAGTGTGGCTGCTCCAAGGGGGGCCGAGGAAACCACCTCTCAGCACCTACCAGGCTTCTGTAAGGCCCACACCCAGCAGCTGTTGGATCCGCCTTTCCCCAAGAAAGCCCCCGGCCCTCCCATTCTTCTCAGGCCCCTCACTGAGTCAGCAATCCCTGTTCCCAGGAGCTGTGTGTCTGTCACCAACTGCTGTCCTGGTCGTCAGGCAAGCAGGGAACGCACACAGTGGGGGCGTCAGACAACAGTGCATTGTCTGTGTCCCGGAGGCCGGTGGTCTGCACTTGAGGTGTCGAGAGCCGCCTCCCTCAGGCTGCAGGGCAGGGTCCTCCTTTGCCTGTTTGGCTGCTGGTGATTACTTGTGTTTCTGATTCCAGACACTTCCTCCTGGTGCCACAGATGCCGGCAGCCCTTCTGTCCTGGTTTGTGGCCACGTCGCTCGCGTCCCTGTGTCTGTGACGTCCCATAACCACACTGGCCATGTTGGGTTAGGGCCCTCCCTGCTCCAGTGTGGCCTCATCTTGACTGGTTCCAAACATTATCTGGCTCTGAGGTTCTGGGGGACATGAGTTTTGGGAAATCTCCAATCTAGGGGGTGGTCTTGGGCACCAGGGTTTTAGACGCCCCTGCCGCAGGTGGGAGGGGGCCTGCAGCTGGAGCTGAGCACCATGGGCGTGGTGGGGGCTGCAGAGGCGGTGTGGGCCTCATGGCCAGGAGCTGGGGTCTGGCCAGCCATAGGGGGCTGCTGATGGCCACGAGTGGGCTGAGGCTGGGATGTGAGGATGAGGGAAGGAAGGTGGAGGCTGTTCCAGGGCCCGTGGGGGCATCCACGCCGGCTCCCCTTGCCCAGCCGGACCTCTGGCCCCTTCTCAGGGTCCGATCTCCTAGCGCAAACAGAAGCACCCGGCCCCTGCCTTTGTTTGTCTGTCCAGCACCCTCCTGGCCTGGCCACGATGCTCCTGGACATTTTGGGGCCCTGGTTTTCCTTTCTTATTTCCCCACTGGAAGGAAAGCTCCTGAGAGCAGGGTCTTTGCCCTGTGCGCGCTGTGTGAGCAGCACCAGGACTGTGCACAGATGAGTGAATGGGAGGCAGGAGACAGTGGGGCCCGGACGGACCCTGCACACGGAGCCGACTCCAGCGTCCTGATGGACCTCTCCCTGAGCTGTCCATCTCAGCCTGCCCATTCTACCTTCCCCTGCGGGCAAGCGTGGTGGGGTCCACCCAGATCACCCCAGACGTGTGAGTGGGTTGGTTCCCGGCAAGGGGTGTGTTCCGTGCAGCATTGCTGTGGGAGGTGGCGGGACCCTGTGCTGGCCTTGAGGGCTGGCTTGCATTCGGGTCCCTTGCTCCGCTGCCCGGATCGCTGGGCTCTGAGAGTGCCCCACGCAAGGGCTTTGTCTCGATGAGGCCTGCACCTGGCTTGTCCAGGCCGCACAGCGCCCTTGCACCAGCCTGAGTTTGTCCCTGAAGGTTACATCGGGTCTGTGACCTTCGTCTTGTGTGGGGAGGGAGGGCGGTGACTGGGGCCGCATCGGGCAGGGGCAAGGCACAGCCACGGCCCCCAGGCTGGTGAGTCAGGGTTCTGTGCTGCTTGGAAGCCAAGTGTTGTACAAACACCAGGCGTGTTGCTTCTGGAATGTTCCCTGTGTGGCGATAACGCCGGTGACGGCAGCCACTGTCGTTGCTCCGAGACGTTGGTGGGTGCTGGCTGCCGCCCAGGCCTTGTCTGCCTGCAGCCCCCGGCAGCCCCTCCAGCCTGGTGGGTTCTCAGCTGCCGCCATGACCAGGGTTTTCCAGGGACACTGCTATCAGTGAGTGCTTCCAGGATGCCGGGGTGGCTGCCGGCGGGCGGGGAGGCAGGATGCTGGTCTTGCCTCCTTCCCCTTTGAAGTTGCCGTCTTGGGGCGTCTGCTGGGCCCTGGCTCCTGGCGCTGAGACCCTCATGGAAAGCTCCCTTCTTCGAAAGTCAAACAGACCCAATTAAAGTGTTTTTTCTGAAGATGTTAAAATATTGTGGGTCAGGGTGATAATGACAGGCCTCTTCCTGGCTTGTTTCAGTCTTCCTGAAGATGAGGAAGTTTTCATTTCAACATTTTTGGTAGGGTCTTTCTCAGAGAAAATGTTTTCTGATTCTAAATACTTCTTCCCAGTGACACACATGCAGAGGAGCCTGGGGCCTGACAGTCCCTGCAAGACTGTGGAGCAGAGGCCTCATCTCCCGGTGGCCGGAGCCACATAGGACAGAAGGCCCTGGAACCCTGAGTGGGGAAACTGAGGCCCGAGAGGAGAGAGCCTCCCTCCCCAGCCAGCCAGGTGATGGCGCTGAGATTCAGGAGCACGGAGCTTCTGGCTCTCCCCTCCATGTTCAAGGTCGGCGGCCACCCCAGACCCCGTCTTACTTGCTGAGCCTCCTGCTGTGGTCAGGTCTCTGTGAGGGGGACCACGGTGCACACTCCAGTGTCCCAGGAGGAGCGGCGCCCAGGCGTCACGGGGCTGGAGGCAGGGGCCGCCTCTCCACAAGGTCCGAGACAGGATCTGTTTTCCATTTGAGCCCCTCCCTCCCGAACCCCAAGTTCAGGGGTGGGATTTCACACACTCACACCCCACTCCACAAACCCCACACTCACATCCCCTCACATACCCCCCACACACACCCTACACACACCCCCATACACCCACACACACCCCCATACACCCCACACACACCCCCACACACCCCCACACACCCATACACACCCCACACACACCCCACACACCCCACACACCTCACACACCCCCCACACCCACACACACCCCACACCCCCACACACCCCACACACCCACACACACCCCCATACACCCCCACACACCCCACACACCCCCACATACCCACACACCCCATACACCCCCACACACCCACACACACCCCCATACACCCCACACACACCCTACACACATCCCCATACACCCACACACACCCCCATACACCCCACACACACACCCCACACACCCCCACACACCCCACACACCCACACACACCCCATACACCCCACACACACACACACACCCCACACACACCCCACACACACCCCACACACACCCCACACACCCACACACACCCCCACACACCCCACACACACCCCCACACACCCATACACACCCCACACACACCCCCACACACCCCACACACACCCCCACACACCCCACACACACCCCCATGCACCCCTACACCCCCACACACACCCCACACACTCACACACACCCCATACACCCACACACACCCCCATACACCCACACACACCCCCATACACCCACACACACCCCCATACACCCCCCACACACACACCCCACACACCCCCACACACCCCCACACACACCCCCACGCACCCCACACACCCCCATGCACCCCACACACACCCCACACACACCCCACACACACCCCACATCCACACACACCCCCACACACCCCCACACACCCCACACACACCCCCATACACCCCCATGCACCCCTACACACCCCCCACACACCCCACACACACCCCCATGCACCCCTACACACCCCCACACACCCCCCACACACCCACACACACCCCCATACACCCCACACCCCCCACACACCCCCATACACCCCCCACACACACCCCACATACACCCCTACACACACCCCCCTCCCCACACACCCCACATACCTCCCCCATACACCCCACACAACCCCCAAACACACCCCACACATACATCCCACACATGCCCCCCACATTCACA
This sequence comes from Nomascus leucogenys, assembly GCF_006542625.1. Lineage (NCBI taxonomy): Eukaryota > Metazoa > Chordata > Mammalia > Primates > Hylobatidae > Nomascus > Nomascus leucogenys. The sequence continues at coordinate 29,799,876 of NC_044405.1, forward strand.
CCCCTCCATACACCCCAACACACCCCTCACACTTGGCACCCCTCCACTCACACATCCCACACACACTGCACACACACCCTCCCACACACCTCCCCACAGTCCCACACACCCCACACACCCCTCCATACACCCCCCCACACAGCCCCCCACACACCCCCACACTCGCGCCCACCCTGCTGTCTCAGGAGAAGCCACCATGCTGGGCCTCTGGCCTCTCCGGCTCTGGCATCCCCCACCGGCCCCAATGGTGGCGGTGACCACATGCAGTCGTAAGGACGGGTGGCGTGAGGGCCCCGCTGAGCCGAGTGTGACCTGTGTGCTCTGGCCTGGAGCTGGCGTGGCCAGGGCGCCCCTCATGGGTGGCAGAGCCCTGGACTCCCCGCCTTCCCAGTGGGCAGCACGCTCCCCTCTTCCCCGGCCTTAGCTCTGGATTTCCTGGCACAGCCGTGATTACTCCATGTCGGCCCCTCCCCTGGGCCCGGAAGACTCTAATTAACCCTGATGTTTAATTGGAGAACGCGGCCGGGCCTGTGTCTGTGCGGCTCCTGTGGGATGGGGGCAGCCTCCTGTCTCTCCCCTCTGGAACTCTGCATGGCTCCTGGGTGGCCTGGGGTTTGACTGGACCTGGCCTTTGCCCCACGGCCCCTCCACCCCCGGCGAAACTGCCCCCACCCACACAGGGCCTGGCTCCCACTGCCTGAAGCCTGTCCCTGGCAGGGCCCACAAGCTCTGTCTCATTTGTGCGACAGCCGTGATCCCTGCTCTAGCCCACCGCCTCGGAGCTCAGCCACGGGGGCATAGGATGGCCACAGGAAGTCCTGTCCCCTGTGCCCTTAGGCTGGCCCTGAAGTCTCCCGGGAGGGAAAGGGGCGCCTGTGGGAGGCGGGAGAGTTCTGAGTGGAGGGTGGTCAACCCTGGGCCCTGGAGACACAGCCCCAGTGGGGACTGAGGAGGGTGGAGGCCAGGCTGGGTGGGCAGCAGGCAGCTTCCAGCCAGGAGGTGCTCGGGGACCAGGATCCCCACTCCCGACTCTGCCGTTTTAGGATGAGCGGGGCCTGCCGGCCTCCTAGTCTCATGGCAGGCTGCTTGTAAGAGAAGACCCAAGTCCTGGTGGCTTGTGTTTAAAATGCGGTGGGCCTTTCCGTCTCAAAGTGAGAAGTCTGGGCACAGGCAGTCCCAGCCTCTGCGATGCCATTGGTAGCTCAGGGGCCACCACCCTTCCCTCGTTCTCATGCCAAACAGCTGCCAGAGCCCCAGCTGTCACGTCTGCATCCCAGTCCCCCAGATGAGGCTGTGGGCCCCACAAGGCTGGTGCTTTTGCTTACAGCTACTGAGCGTGGAGGCAGCAGGGAAGCTGGCAGGAAGCTCCCTGCCCTCCGGGTAAGGTATCTGCCCCCTGTTGCCCAGGCCATGGGCAGGAACAGGAAAGCAGCTTGCAAATCCTCTGGGGCCGGCTGGGCTCGGGCAGGGACCCCATGTCACAAACGTGCCCAGCCCTGCAGGCAGGAGCTTGCATTTTCCAGAGAGAAAGTCCAGAGCGGGTGGGGGGTGAAAGGTGTGCCAGGGCTGATCCTCTGTCAGGCCCTTGTGGTCTGGCGCTGCTGGAGCGCTCTAGGGGGAGAGGGTGCCTGTCCCAAGGAGCAGGGACGGTGCCCTGTTTACTGCAGAAACACAGGCACACCTGGTGTCTGTTAGAAGACAGCCACTCACCTGCACCCCAATATGCCCCCAGAAGATGCCTGCACCACCTCTGGGAGAGAGTGGGCAGCTCAGCCAGGGGCCCAGGCCAGCCTGGGCAGGGGTGGCCAAAACCTATGCCAACAGGACATCTCTCGCTTCTGGGGACAGAACCCGGCACCATCGAAACCTTGGGAAGGCCTGGACTCTGGAGAGCCCTCCACAGAGCTGGTGGGGGGAGCCCCAGGGCCTCTCTGTTCCCATCGGCAGCTCTGCGGCCTGCGGTCCTGGGTTCCCGTGTCCGCTGACCACGTGCCATGATCACTGCACGCTGGAGAGCAGAGCCCAGGGTGAGGTCTCTGCCCCCAACATGAGGCCCAGTGGGTGGTTTGCTATTGGCTTGGCCTCAGACCTGGTGGCTGAGGCTTTGGGGAGGTCATGCTCCCTCTGTGGGCCTCAATTGACTCTCCATAAGCCAGGAGTGGACCCCTGAGCTGGAGTGGACCCCTGAACCCCTCCTGGCAGCTCTGTTCTGGGGCTCCTGTGCCCCTGTAATGGACGCGCTGCCTTGGCCCCAGCCCCCACCTTTGTGGCTGCTGCTCCCCGCCTGTTTCCACTGGACCCTTCAGCCTCTAACCTGCCTGGGCCTCCCCGCCCTGGGCAGTGGGCACATGGCCAAGCCCAGCGGGACCGACCCTCAGTGTCACCAGGAGGCATCTATGCATGGGTGTCTCGAAAACCCAAAATCCTTTCCAATGGGCACTGCTGCTGGTCAGTGTCAGCCAACCTCTGTGGCCTGGTGCATGGGGAGGGTTGGTGCTCCAGGTCTGCAGACACGAGGCAGCAGCCACCTCTTCTCAGGATGGCGCAGGGCCCTGGGATCCCTCGGACCCAGCCCACGGACCCCAGGCTCCGGGGTGCCATACTGGGTCACGTTCCTGCCTCCCAGAAGCATCCTGGCTCCCCCGGGCTTGGTGAGAAGTGGCCAAGGACTCAGGCCAGGGGACAGCTGAGGCCAGTGGGCACTTGGGTCCACTCAGACAAGGCCCTGCCTGAGGGTGATGCCAGGGGCCGGGGCAGTGACCGTGCTGACCACTGGCTGCTCAGGGTGGGGGGCCCCATACTCCCCACTCAAGCTTTAGGGGGTGGGCTGGTGTCCAGGTTTAGACGAGGCAGGTGGGACCCAGAAGCAGGCTGGTTACAGAGCAGCAGGTGGCTCTCATTGCCAGACGGACAGGCCTGGGACCAGCCTCTCGGCCCTGGGGTTCCTGTGCACTCCAAGGACCTGCGGTCTCGGCTGCAGGAGAGGCCAGTGCAGCCAGGCAGGCCCAGCTCCGAGAGCCAGGCTGGGGTGGGCTTCCCGCCGGGCACTGCTCCACCCGCCTTCTCCCTGAAGGTCCCATTCCACTACAACTGGAGCCGAGGCCCCTGCTCATCCCCAGGCCCCGAGCAGTGTCGCCTGCAGAGGACTCATCTCTGCCACGTCCCCCATCGCACTCTCCTCCCAGTGTACTCCAAGGCTGCCTCCTCCGAGGAGCCTTCCCAGCTGCTCCATGGGTGGCCCTGTCCCTGGTCGTCTCTCCCTTGGCCCTGTGGATCCCTCCTGTCCCTCTTTTCCAAGGCCGGAAGTCAGACACCTTTTGGGATCTGCGTGCCTGAGCCCTGTGGCCCTTCCTGGAGGGGAAGCTCGGCAGAGCCCCCCAATTCCCTCCCACTCCTCGCCACCCCTTCCTGTGGTCCCTGGGATGGGGAGGGCTTATTCACAGCCAACTTGGCCAGGGAGGTGTGGGCCAGGCCGGAGCCACTGCAGGCGCTTCACCCAGACAGGCCAGAGCCCGTGGGCTGGGACGAGGACAGAGTCGTAGAAGCTGCACAAAGATGTTTAGGGGCCGCGTGCTGCTGTGGAGGCCGTGCATGAGATTGGCCCCATCCAGAGCCCCGCCCTTGTAAGAACAACTGGCCTGTGGCTGCGTGGGCTCCTCAGGTGGCCCCCCCGGGGTGGAGAGCAGCCGAGCCAGGGCCAGTGCTCTTGGTCCACACGGGCTTCCCAGCTGGTTTGCAGGGTCCCCGTTCGCCCGATTACCCAAAGGAGACCTCCTGTCACGACAACGTGCATGCTCCACAGCCGAGGAGGCGCTGCAGCTGCAGAGGACGGGCACGCGGCACTGACCCCTGCCGAGGGGGCACCTGAGCAGCCTCATCCTTCCTGCAACCCAAGGAAGGAAGCCCCAGGGTTTCCTAAAGTCTTTAGGGGAAAGCATACTGAAAAGCACAATTGCACCTAGAAAGTCAAGACACACCCGCAGTCTCGCCCTTGCTCTCTGGGGGGGAGCTAGGGGGCATGTGTGCATGTGTGTGCGTGCGTGTGTGCATGTGTGGGCACGTGTGTGCGTGCGTGTGTGCGTACGTATATGTGTGCATGTGTGTGTGCATGTGCGTGTGCATGGTTTTAGCAGCAAACCCAAGCATTCTCATAGGCATTTGCTTTTATGCATACAGTCTGTCAGAGTAGGAATGAAAACCCATCATTCCTAATTGTGGAACACTTTTGTCAGGAGGGGATTTTATTGACTTTCCTCTCGGTGCTCTTTGAGAAAATTATGTGTTTTTCTATTGTTTGTCCTGCTGGCAGGTGAAAGGTGTTTTCCTCCTGCGTGCTGCACAGCCTGTGTTTCTGAAGTCCCGAGCTCGGGGACGGGAATTCCTGGGCCGGGCTGTATTTTGCCTGCCGGGGCCTCATTTTGGAGTTGTCCTCTGCCCATGAGTGAACTGGCCCGTAACCTTCTGTTCCAATTTCATGTTCTGGGGCAGCAGAGGGTTCCTCCTGGCTGGTTTCCGGCCCGGGCTGAACAGCAGCCTGCCCTGCAGCTCAGGAGTGGTGTCTCTGATGCCTTGGGGTTGCAGGTTTTCAGCAGTGTCTCTGAAGTTGCAGCCAGTAGGGAGGGGGATGTGCTTGCCAGCGGTCCCCCAAGCGGGACCCCACCCTGCCTGCCCTGCTGCTCCCCGACCTGGTGCCGCATAGAGGTCAAGACCCCTAACTTCTCCCCTCCCCACAGCTGCAAACCTTGCTGGGGGCTCACAGCCAGGCAGCCCAGGCCTGAGGGAGGCCCGTCTGACAGCAAGGCTTGTGTGTGGCTTCTCAGGACCAGGCGTCCTGTCTGTCCTTGTCCCCACCCGGAACTTCCCCCTGGGTGGGAGTCCTGGGGTTCTTTGAGACCGCTGCTGCCCACTACTGCCTGCTACTCCCGGGGGTCTCAGCACTGGTCTGGCCCTTGGATGTCCTGATGCTCAGGCCACTGTCCTGCTCCTGACATTCCAGGATGAGCCCAGTCCCTGTGTTCTCTGGGTTTGTGGGCCTCTGACAAGGTTGTTCCCTTGAATTTCTCACTAGACAGGCCCCTCCCATCCTCCCGTGGGACCTACTCATGTCTCCTTGTCACTGTTTGACGAAACCCTGTTTGTGGGATTCCACACTCTGGCGGGTGAGCATGCAGCTGAGGTCGGCCCCCTGGGAACAGTGCCACTGCAGCCGCGATGTGCACACGTGAGGCCCCCCCCGCCCCAGGCACACCGGAAGGCTGGAAACAAGCCCTGTGTCGTACTGAGGTGAGAGGTGCTTGGACACTCACCCGACGCCCTCCAGAGCCGCTTTGAGGTCAGAGAGGAGCTGATGCCGCCGTGGCAGACAGCACAGGGCAGCTTCCAGAAGGTGGCCAGAAACACACTTACTGGGAGGAAAACTTCTCATCTAAAATGTTTTTATTATAAACAAGAGAATACAAAATAGATGAACTAAACATTCAATTCCAGACAGTAGAAAAGAAAACCACGACAAGCCCAGAGGCTGAGGAAGCAGAGCGTTGTGCGAGGGGAGATGAAAGCCAGGCTTGGCAGACGGAAAACAGCTGCTGTGATAAACCCAAGGCCGAAAACCGTCTCCGGGGAGCAGCTCGCGTGGCACCTGGGTGACCTGGCAGCTTTCTGACCTGAAGCTGCCATCCAGAATGTGATTCATCCCCTCTCTGCCCGGAGGATCCATCCCAAGTGGGTCAGGAGCAGCCCAGGGGCCGGATGACCATGGCGTCCCTGGACCATTCTCTGGAAGCTGGCAGCCTGGGGCAAGGCACGTGGCCTCTCTGTGCAGCACCTGGCCCTTGTGCAACACGGATGGTGGCAGGCTCTGGGCAGAGGAGGGTGGAGGGGCCTAAGGTGCCCATGCTGCTGTGTACGTAGGACGGTGGGGCCCGGCCTGTGCCCTGCAAGCAGGAGCTGAGCCCTGGGCCTGCAGATTCTGTGGTGTGTTGGTGCAGGGCTCAGCATCAGCCGTGACGGTCACACTGGCACTCGCTGTCTGTGTCACGCATTCGCATCCACTGTCAGCGCATCACGGTAGCGTTCGCGGTGAGGATGGGGCATTGCCGTTGGCCGGTGTCTCGGAGCACTGGCTGTTGGGCTGGTGCCCCTGGGTTTGCTGCTGGCGTGCCTGTTCTCCCAGCACTCGCCGTTCACGTCCTCTCCGTCCCACACTGGCCTTTGCTGTCTTCTCCACGCGGGTCTTATGGATGCTGTCGGGGCTGTGGAGCATCTGCCCTCCTGGCCCTCCTGCGGCTCGGGCTGTGCTCTGGATGAGCGAGGGCAACGTTAGCTGAGCGAAGGGAGCCTTGAGGCCTTTGCTGCACTTCCCCTAAGGCTGAGGTCCCTGGGGACCACTGAGCCGCCCCCTGGGCCCTCACAGCACTGCCGGTGCCAGAGGGCAGAACTCGGACCGACTCTTGCCTCATCTGCCCTCTGTTCCAAGGAGAACCCTTCTGGACTGGGCCACAGGTAGTCCAGCCGAGGTTCAGAGGGTGGTCAGGGCCCTGGCTGCCCCAAGGGGGTGCTTCTTGGAGCTTTGGGAAGACACCGGAGCCCAAGGGTCTGGACGGCCATGGCTGAGCTGGGTCTGAGAGGCCAAGGCCAGGAGGGCATCATATGCACCTGTGTCAGGGCCAGCTGGGATGGGAGACTGAGGCCGGGGTGGGTGTCCGGGGTGCCCCCCACAGCTGTGCTGGGGCAATTCTGGGGACACCACCTCCTCAGCCCTGTCCAGGAGTGTGGACCCCAGATATCAATTGTCCAGCGGCCTGGGGAATCCACGGGCCACACGGCAGCACTGAAAACACAGGGCCCTTGCACCCAGGGCAGACCTCAGCACAGGTGGAGACATCACTCCTGCCCTCCTTGTGCTCGGCCCGAGAGCTAGAGCTTGCTCAGCCCCAGGAGGAAGCAGAACCACAGCCTCCAGAACATTGGGGTGACCCCGTCGCTGAGGGTCCCCTGGCCCAAGGCCAGCGTGTGTCTTCTGGGGGAGGAATGACCTCTGGAGCTGCCATCCCCAGCCTCGGCCGCAGGGGCTCCAGGGTCCGGGAGCCAAAACTCAGCAGCTGCTGGGTGTGCAGGGAAAGTTGTTTAGATAAAATCCAAACAAGCACCTCATATATTACAGGAGGCTGTAAAACAAACTTAGCCTTGTGCTAATATTTTGGTTTGGTTTCCACTATCCACACCTAGAAGAATGTGAGCGCCATCCCAGCCCGGTGGTCAGTAACATTCCAGGAGCTTTGGAGAGCGTCTGCGTTGCCAGTCAAGAGCCAGGCGCCACGCACCTCAGTCCGGAAGGATCGCTCAGCCTCGGCCTAAAAAAGGGAGAAAGCGCAAATGGACAGCGTCCACAGCCGCATCTCCAGGCCACAGCGGGCACCGGCAGGGCAGCTGGGAATGGGAAGGGCAGAGGCAGCCAGAAGCTCATGACCTCACTGAAGCCGGCCCTGGCTGTTCTTTCCAAAAATTGTCCCACTCAGCTCCCTGAGTCCCACGGATCAGGCGCCCTTAGCCTGCTGTGCAGGGGGTGGGGGAGACTGAGGCACAGAAGGCCGGGCCCCCCAGGCACCAAGCACGGCCCACGACCCAGAGCCATGGAGTCACCCAGGCTGCACAGCTGGTGAGAGCAGCCCCAGCTGTGGTGGAGCCACTGGGTTCAAAGCCAGAGTTCCTGCTGCACCCCCGACCCCTGGCGCTGCCATGGAAGGTGCCAGGAGTCATGCTGCCTGGGCTCCTCTTCCCCCAAAAGCCTCTCCTCATGTATGCGTGTGTGTGAGTGTGTGTGTGCGTGTGTCAGTGTGTGTGTGCGTGTGAGTGTGTGTGTGTGTGCACGTTTCCCTGCCTGAGTACTGAGCACACCTCCACACAGGCAACAGCTGCCACCACCTCATGGTCTCCCAGCGGCCACTATGAGGAGGGCAGAGGCCACCACCTCTAGCCCAGCAGGATAAGGGTCTCCTGACCCCTGGGGGGTGGGCAGAGCAGGGTCGGTGTGCAGGGTTCCTTGCCAGGCACGTGGCCAGCACTGCAGGAGCTGGCATTGTGGTGGCCCAGACGCCCTGACCCCGTGTTGATGTTTTTGGTGCAGCCCCGCCCGCGTGGCCTTAGGGTGACCCTTGTGACCACAGCCCATGGCAGGCACAGCACAAGGGAGGCCACTTCCAGGCCTAGGGGGTTAGACTGTGGCTTCTGGCACCTGGAGGAGACTCGGCAGCCTGGGGGTGCCACGTAGTCAGGGGCCGAGGCCTCCCCACAGCCCCGTGAACCCCGTCCTGAATGCGGGGCTGCCCGTGGCTGCCACCTGAGCCACAGCCACCAGCCATGCTGCCCCTGAAACGGGGGAGCTAACACGTGGAGGCGTTTTTAAGCTGCTGCGTTTTGGGGTTATTTGCTACACGGCTATAGATGTCTGGTACGCTGTGGGGTGTGCCTCGAATATGGGGTCTGGTTGGCCCTAGGTTAGCATCAAGCTTTGGGCAGCCAGGGCCCCAAAGCCCCCACCCCTGCCCACTGTGGCCACGCACCTGCAGGACCAGTCCCGTCGCCGTGTGGGCCTCGCCTCTGGACACAGGCCCCAGGACCCCGCCACTGAGGCTGGCCTGGCTCCACGTCCTCCCGCCCATTCCTGTTCAGCGCTGCCGGGTACCATACCCTCTGCTGCCCACCAGGACCCGGCTCCTGGCAGGCCTGAACCCCTTCCCCATCTCCCTTCCCCATCTCCCTTCCCCCTCCCTGAGCCCTCCTGGGCCTGTGGGTGCAGCCTGCTGCGGGTGACTTCACACCCAGGCTCTTGGCTCAGGCTCCTCACCCCTGTCCCTGGGACTTCCTCCTGGCCACGCCGTCCTTCCAGCAGTGCTCCCAACACACATGGCCATCCCTGGGGAGTCTTCTGGGCAGCCCTACCCACCATCTCCACCCGCCTCCTTCCCACCTGCTCACCACGAGGTCCTGTTCCCAGCATATGGGCTTGCTGCTGGCCGGGGAGGAGACCTGACTCTTCCTGGGCCACTGTCAGCATCCCCAGGACACAGTGCTGCTGGCCTCCCTTTGGAGTCCAACCCTGTCCCGTCCCCACCTGCCCCATCCCCCCACCTGCCCCATCCCCCCACCTGCCCCATCCCCCCACCTGCCCCATCACCCTACCTGTCCTGTCCTCACCTGTCCCGTCCCCACCTACCCCGTCCCCACCTGCCCCGTCCCCTTACCTGTCCTGGTTCTGGTGAGCCTGTCAGGTGACACACCCTGGCTGTCTCCTCCACCGGGCACCCAGTGAAGCTGAGGGAGGACCCTGGGGCTGGGACTCAGTTTCCCCTCCTAGGGGCCCACGAACTGGTCTGGATGTCACAGGCTGCTGAGGGAGGACAGATCGAGAGCACCATCAAGGGTTAGTCTTGGTTGGCTGGCAGAGGGCTGGCCCAGGGAGCCCCGTCCCTCCCTGAGGGCCCCACCTGCTCAGTACCGTGGCCTGTGGCCCGGGTTTGGCCTGTCCGCCAGATCCAGCCCTTCGGCACCCGTGTCCCCAGGGCCCTGGGCTGTGAGGGGGTGTGGAGGGGAAGGAAGGACATTTGGGGGTGGCTGTCACACATGGGAGCATCGCTGATGGAGAAGTTTTCCTATAAATGCAGCTGTGTTCATGGATGTTCTAAATGGAACTGCCAGCTGGCTTTTGGTTTGTGAGACTTCATTAAAGATTACATTTCTGTTTAGTTATTTATTAGGTGTTTAGCCAATATTTCTAAATAGAGGACATGATGCTGAGACTGGGGCTACGTGGCCATGGATGTGTGAGTGTGCGTGTGCACGTGTGAGCGTGTGCGTGTGTCGTGTGTGAGCACGCGAGTGGTGCGTGAGTGCGTGTGCGTGTGAACGTGCGTGTGTCGTGTGTGTGAGAATGTGCGTGTGTGTGTGTGTGAGAGCATGTGTGTGTGAGGTGCGTGTGTCGTGTGTGAGCACGCGAGTGTGTGTGCGTGAGTGCGTGTGCGTGTGAACGTGCGTGTGTGTGTGTGTGAGAGCATGTGTGCGTGTGTGAGCGTGTCCACATGAAACAGAGCTTTCTTGTTCTTGAACTTCTGGGGCCCGAGGCGTCCGAATGCTCGAGGAACGATGACCTGCAAAGCAGGATTCCACAGCAAGTCGGTGCCCGCAGAGGCTGAGCATCAATTTGCTCTTGGAGAATTTTCCACGTTCTTCCATCTCCCCATTTAGGTGCCAGGTCCCGGCCTGCAGGGTGGGGCCGTCGGCCCTCTGCCACCTGCTTTGTGGTGGGACTCCTGGGCGCCCACAGCCTCCGCCTGGCAGGCCAGCCCAACAGAGCCTGTTTCATCAGATGGTGTTTCCAGGAGCCAAATAACAAATACACTTTCCAGAAAAAGCCAGGAGGAGCAGCTGTCTCCCAACAGGGGAAGGAAAACAAGAGGCCGCTGCGGCCCCACTCCCCATGACCACCTGGACCTGCAGCCGGCTCGTGCAAAGGCCCTGGAGCAGTGGCCACTGCTGTCTGTACACCAGGGCCCAGCCTGTGGCCAGACCTGGGGCCGGTGGGTGTGGACTGGAGCCTGGATTGGCTTGGGGCTCTGCCAGCCCCTCCTCTGGTGCCAGGCTGATCTCCCTAGGCCCAGAGGAGGTAAAAACAGAGTGTTTAATGACACCAGGAGCCATCGGCCTTCAACCACTGCCTCCATGGTCTGGGCACCCCAGCCAGTAGCTTGAGGGCCTGGCCCAGGCAGAGGCTGGGGCAATGTGAGATGCTGTGAGGGCTGCAGGCTCTGGTGGGGGCAAAGCTGCCACCTGCCCAGAGGCCATGGCCTCTGCCTCGGGCACCTGCTCCCAGAACAGCCGCCTGCAGGGGAACCTGCCTCCATCACCCCTCAAGCCTGGGCCCTGATGCAGGGCGAGGGGGGAAGCCCCCCAAAGGAAGATGCAGGCTTGCAGGCAGCTGGAGGTCGTGGCCGGAGCTCTGTTGAGACTCGCGTAGGACATTGTGTAGAAAATCTGCTTTTTAAACTCAGCCCTGCTGCAGAGATGAAAGGAGGCTCTGTGCCTGCGGCGATTTGCTGCCCTTTGGAGTTGGGTGTTGGCTTTGCATGGGGCCAGTGATTCTGGCAAGCTTGGCCTGTCCGCAGAGTCTGCAGCCCTTGCCGGCCGGGGCAAGCTGTGGAACAGGAGCCAAATACAGGGTCCCAGCCCACCCTCCACAGGGGACCCATGTTGGGAAAGACAAGCGGGGGGCTCGGGACAGGTTCTGCAAACCTTGAAGGGGCGGCCACATGGGGTTCCCAGTATGTGTGACCTGGGGATGCAGCGGCAGGGCAGCTGGCACCATGGGCAGGTAGGTGCAGAGCCAGCGAGGCGCCCAGCAGCAGCCCGGCCCGAACCTCCAGGCCCACCTGCCTCCTTTCCCAGCCTCAGTGGGGAAGGTGGAGACTTTCAGGCCCCTGGAGTCTGACCAAGGCCCCAGCTCCAGTGCAGGACCCATTGGCCAAGATGCAGGGGAGAGAAAGGGCCCCCCTCTGAGGTCCTCAGGAGGCTGGGGAGGAGCGCTGGGGGCCGCTCAGTGGTGAGGTCTGTTCTGCCTGCCCCTGCCTGCCCCCCTCACTGAACAAGGGCATCCAAGGGCACATCAAAAAGATCCCAGAGTGGCTCTGGGTGGAAGCAAGAAACAGACCCCAAGAGGGGGCTTTGCTGCCTCCGCCTGGCCTGCTCCAGAAGCCGCTGGTCGTGGGTCTGAGTGCCCGTGGGCAGGCTGGCGGCTGCTGACCCCTCAACCTCCAGCCATCAGGCAGCGGTTGGCACAGCCTCCTCCAGGTCCCTGGGCTCCTTTCAGCTCTGTAACCTGGGAAAGAGCTCACAGGGCACGAGCTCAGCCCTGTCGCCTCCAGGAGTCTCACCCTATATTTTTTGTCTGCGTCTTCAGCTTTGCAGGTGCCCTGAGGATGAGGTGCTGCTGCTGGGTGTTTTTTAAAGCGCCTTGGAGAAGGCTGAGCAGCTGGTGCCAGGCCAGGCATCTCTAGCCCTGAGCGGGAGGATCCCTTCCGGCCATGGTCCAGGAGCCTGGGGCTGGGGCTGGTCTGGGGGCTCTGGGCCGCCTGCACCCTGGGGACTGCTCTGGAGGCTGCCCTGGTCCCCTGTTCCCTGTGGCAGGAGGAAGGGGCTGTGGGGTGAGCCTCGAACCCTCCCTGGGTGAGCAGATGACCCCATGTGGGAGAGGCCAGGCCCTGGTGTTTGCACGGCCTGGTCAAGGCCACCCTGGCTGGGCAGGTGCAGGTGCATCTGGAGGCCATCGTGAGACTCCCTGCCCAGGACTGGACACAGGCTGGACATGCTGCCCCCGCAGACACAGCTCCCCAGGAGCCTCATGCCACTGGGAGGAAGGTGGGTGGGGTGGGTGCCATGGGAGGAAGAAGGGGTGGGTGCCATGGAAGGAAGATGGGGTGGGTGCCATGGGAGGAAGATGGGGTGGGTGCCATGGGAGGAAGATGGGGTGGGTGCCATGGGAGGAAGATGGGGTACTCTGGGAGGATAGTGGGTGCCCCTGGAGGAAGGCGGGTGCCCCAGGAGGAAAGTAGGTTCCTGGAAAGAAGGTGGGTGCCCTGGGAGGAAGGCACCCGGGTATCCCTAGAGGAAGGCGGGTCCCCGTGGAAGAAGGTAGGTACGCTGGGGAGGAAGGTGGGTGCCCCGGGAATTGTGGTGCTCTGGGAGGAGGGTGGGTGCCAAGGGTCAGAGTTGCTCAGAGCTGTGATTTGCTCAGCCCTGAGCAACTGGGAACGGGGGTGCTCGGCCCGATGCCAGCTCTGTTCCTGCTCTCGGAGATGGGGCCCTGAGTCCTGTTTCTGCTGCTGGGCTGAGCAGGGTGGCAGGGCGGGGCCAGGCCGAGGCCTCAGGGCCGCCTCCACAGCAGGCGGGAGGGAGCCACCATCCTGATGCCCCTGCAGCTCTGGGAGCTGGGCCACGGGCCGCTTCCTCCTCCCCCGGCGATGGGGGTTGCTCACATCAGCCCTGCGGGGGAGCAGCCGACGGGGCTGAGTGGCAGCAGCTGTGTGGGCCTCCTGCTTCTCCCTCAGTGGTGGGCTGGGCCTGAGGCAGCACACCCAGCTGTGTGGGGCAGGCCCTGGGCCCATCTCATGGCCAGGAGGGGGAGCACAGGCTGAAGCTCCCCCTTGGGAGGTGGCACCAGACTGCAGCCTCCACAGTGGCCGCGGTATCAGGGGAGGCCCGGGCCTGTGGCAGATGATGCCACGTGGCTGCTCAGGTCCCACAGCCCTGCTGGTTCAGACGCCAGCACTGTGTGGACTCTGATGCCTTGCTGGCCTGATGCCTGGCTCTCCCTCCACCCCACCCAGGGCCACGAATGCTGTGCCGTAGAGGCGTCCCTCAGGCAGTGGTGGTGGCAGTGGAGACAGCCTGGCCTCCCTCCTGCACACCCTCGCTGTCCCTGCTATGTGGAGCTGTCCCCGCACCAGGCCATGGGCTGGCAGCAGGGACAGTAGCCAGATTCTGGTCTGCCCCCTCTGGACCTCCTGTGCCCCAGTCCCCATCTTCTGAGGGTGGAAGGGGTCCCCTGGCCTGGGCCCCATCAGGCACCTTCTGGCCTCCCTGGGACGGGGAGAGACAGGTGCGCAAGCAGCGGGGGCTCAGCCGGGCTGAGCTCAACCTCTGACCCTGCAGGGAGTGGTTTGGGGACCCCCCCCGGCCTCAGTTTCCCTCATCTGAAACAGGAACCTGGACCACATGTCCTTGGAGCCTCTGCCCATACCACAGTCCTTGATCCACACTCCAGAGGGCTTGGCAGGGAGCCTGGTGGGATGGTGCCCTGTCCCCTCACCTTGGCAGGGAGCCTGGTGGGATGGTGCCCTGTCCCCTCACCTTGGCAGGGAGCCTGGTGGGATGGTGCCCTGTCCCCTCACCTTGGCAGGGAGCCTGGTGGGATGGTGCCCTGTCCCCTCACCTTGGCAGGGAGCCTGGTGGGATGGTGCCCTGTCCCCTCACCTTCGTAGGGAGCCTGGCAGGATGGTGCCCTGTCCCCTCGCCTTGGGCTGGGAGCTTCGCAGGGGGAGCAGCTTCTGTGCTTTGTGCCAGGAGCCTCTTGGAGAAGGCACCATGTGCCACCCTACCTCTCCCAGGAGAACAGGGCTGGTAACATGGGCCTGGCTCCCTGAAGACGGTGGGCGAGGCGTGGCCAGAGCTGCTTCCCAGGCCAGTTCTGCCTACCTCTCGCCCAAGACAAGCCCCGTGCAGAGCAGCGGCTCACCAGACAGCAGCCCAGGGGGCCCTTCCGGTCTCAGAAGAGAAAAGGGGAATAGGAACCCTTCACTCTTGTCTGTTTCTGCCAGCCAGGGTTCCAGGGCTCTGGGGCTCTGTGCAGGGTTGGGGGTCGCGTCTGTGTGGATCCCGGGAACCTGACAAAAGGCCAGGCTGTGCGGCACCATCTTGGCCGTGGGGCCAGTCCTGGGCGTGCCCAGCGCCTGGGACCCCCGACCGGGCAGCACGGCGGCTCTGCGCAAACGTCCCCCTGCAGGGTCAAGCAGAACTGTGGTCGCTGCAAGGCTGCCTGGCACCTCAGCACCTCGGCCCTCACTGCCCACAGGAATCTGTCAGGAGCCCCACCCCACCCACGCTGGCGCCCCTGGGCTGGGCATGGTGCCGGGCAGAGGCTCATGAATCTGTTGAGTGGATGGACAGACACAGCCCACAGGTGAGCGATGGCCTTGCCAGTGTGGACCTGTGTTCCTGCAAGGCTGCTTTAAATTGCTTTTGGATAAATTAATTTCCCACTGACTTGTTGTATTTTCAGAAACACTTTCTCTGTTTTCACTCATGATTGAGCTTTCCATCGGCCGTGGCCCCCACGCGTAGCAGGCACCTGCAGGCTGCCCGTCTTCACCACATGTGCTCCCCACCTAAGCAATGCGGAGAGGCCGCTGTGGGGGTCACACCTACTCAAGGAAAAGGACAGGGCTGGAGGCTGGAGCCCTGAGTTCGAGCCCCACGTTGGCCGTGGCTGTGCGGTCTCCTCCTGGGTAGGGTGTTGGCCACTTCTCAGGGCACCTGGCTGGAGCCTCATTCACTGTGAAGTGACCGCAGATGTCTGAGGAAGAGGCACCTGCTCCTTCAGGTCCCTCTGCTCAGCAGGTACCGGGCACCTCTTCGGAGCTGGAGCTCTCAGTCAGCAGACACTTGGAGGCCAGGGACGGTCAGGCCTCAGAGCAGAGCTGGAAGACAGACGGCATCAGACAAACATCATGTGGCTCTGCAGGACCGGGGGCCTCCAGGACGGAGAGGCTGGGCTGTGTTGGTGGCAGGTGGCCTGGAGGATGCCCCAGGGACCTCACAGCTGTTGTTGCACCCCTAAAACTCACTCTGCCCAGAGTCCTTAGGGAGTCCTTGCTGCACAGGGGCTGGGGCTGCCGTCTGAGTCACTGTGTGCAGCTTAGCTCAGCGCTTTGCTTTGAGATCAGCCAGGCAGGAATATTTACACCACAGTAACTGGCAAACACTGCACACGGGCAGCCAGGCGTCGGATGGGCACCCTGGCGCTGGAGATTTCACTGGCCAGACCCCCGCCCCCAATTCCACAGGAAACCCAAGAAGGACGGTGCTCATGGTCCTGCCCTGGTGGCTCTCAGTCCATTCCTGGGTCACAGCGGTGCCCCACGCAGGCTGCCCCACAGGAACTCCATCCTGGGCGCCATGCTGGCATCTCTCCCCCAAGTTCCTGGGTCATGGGCATTAACACAGCGAGGACAACACCTCCAGGCACCCATGCTGGGCGTGGAGCACGGATGGGAAGGCCGCAAGTCCTGAGGGCTGCTTGTTACGTGGCCTGGCCCCGCCCATCCCCACCTCCGGGGTCAGGGAGTTGCTCGCTGCTGCGGCAGAGGACGAGTGATTGCAGGCACCTGTGCGTCTCACGTGTGACGCCTTCTTACCAAACTCGCAAAACCTGCGGAGCCTCGGGTTCCCAGCAAGCTGCCTCTGCCAGCCAAGGAAGAGCATTCTGGAAACTGCTGCTGAGGCTGCTGCACTTCCTCGCCCACACTCAGCACTTCCAGCGTGACCACCCCTTTGTCCGGGCGGACCCTCCAGTCAGGGGAGCCAGGGCTCAACAGAAACCTGTCCTGGGCGTGCACCCAAATTAACCGAAAACCTGTATTCACACAAAGCCTGGGAGTGGATGTGGAGAGACGCTGGTTTGTAACCCCCTACGCACTGGAGAGAACTCAGGTGCCCATCACCGGCGAGGGGATAAAACAGCTGTGGCCCCCCAATACCGTGGGATCTTGGGGGCAAAAGGCAGGCGCTGGTCCTTCGCAGCACAGGCGAGTCCTAAGCGCGCCTAAGTGGAGGAAGCCAGACGGGCCGCATCCCGTGAGACCTCATTTCTGTAACGTTCCGGAAAAGGCAAAACTTTGGCGACAGAGCAGAGACATAAATCGGATCCAAAACCAGACCCTGCAGATTTCCGCGGTGCCTCAGCCTCAGCTTCTGCGCAAGCCGAAGCCTGGACCCCGCGAGCGCTCATGGCTCTTCTGCCCCGGGGTGTCTGTGACTCCAAGTGCACCCTGAGAAGAAGCCCTCCGTCACTCCTCCCCGGGGACTGGCGGTAGGTGGCCAGGCTGGTGCCCCTGACGACACACACCGAGGATGCTCTCCACCCTATCGGCTTCCTTTCTTGGCGTGGTGGCTCCTGCCCAGTGACTCACACACAGAGAGTGGCAGGAAGCCAGGGAGGACGGGCTGGCGGAGCTCTGAGCCAGGAGCATGGACACCAGCGTGGGCCAGGGCCTGTGGGGCGGGAGAGGCCGGGAGGCAGCGTGGGCTCTGAGGCTGGGCCTTGGCCGCTCTCGCTCAGCGGGGGGCCTGGTAGCAGCAGGGACGTACACAGACGTGGAGGGGCATCCGGGCAGGAGCCGTGGACATGGGAGCCCCACACGCCTGAGAGAATGGCGTCCATGTGGCCACCAGGGGCCAGGACGCAGCTGGTTTGCGGCTAAACCAGAACTGCAATCGGGGTCTCCTGAATTCCCCAGGCTCCTGCTCCCACCCCCCAGCCCATGAGTGCCTGCAGAGGAAGGCGGCCCTGGATCCAGCCACAGCAGCAGGGGGTGGGTCTGGCAGCCCATGTCCCTGCGTGGAGGTCCCGGGAGGACCGGCCCCATGCAGGGCACCCATGCTGGGACAGTGGATCCCGAGATGCTGAGTGGGGGCAACAGGCCTGGAGGCGCTGCTCTGCACCCCCAGAACTTGGTCTCAGCCCTGAGCTTGCCAGGATGGCCAGGTGTGAATGCCGCCAGGCTGGAGGCCCAGCGTCCCATGCAGCTACTGAGTCAGCTCTGCTCACCTGGGGGCTGCTGCCCCTCCAGGTAGTGTTGTCCCAAGCCCGTAGTCAGTCCTGCCTGGGGTCTGGCGTCTGCCCTGCTAACTCTCCTGTGAGTGGGCTGGGCACGGGGGCTGAACACCTGTGTCTGCACCTGCCCCAGCCCCCTTAGGCCTCCAGGGAGCTGCTCTAGAAAGTCCAAGAGCCAGCACCACGGCCAGCTGCTCTGTCCTCGCAAGAGGCCGCGATACAGCCTTGACACCCAGGGGCTGAGAAGGGGGCTGGGGAGGGGCCTGGGGAAGATCTGGGGAGGGGTCAGGGAGGGGGGCTGGGGAGGGGGTTGGGGAAGAGTGGGGCAAGGATCTGGGGAAGTGTTGCGGAGGGGTGGGTGAGGGGTTAGGGAGGGAGCTGGGGAGGGGCTGGGAGGGAGCTGGGGAGGGGCTGAGGAGGGAGCTGGGGAGGGGTTAGGGAGGGAGCTGGGGAGGGAGCTGGGGAGGGAGTTGGGTGGGGAGCTGGGGAGGGAGCTGGGGAGGGGCTGGAGGCCACTCAAGTTAGGACGAAGAAGATGCCGGTTTGTGTGGAGGTGCAGGGAGTGCCCTGCCAGCTGGCATGCCCTTGATGCACAGACAGGGAGATGCTGAGTGGACTTGATCAGAACAGCCCCTGCGGGCATTCACACCACCTCCTGGGGTCACGCCTAGTGGAAGGGAGGCCCAGAAAGGAGACCTTGACCTCGCCGGCCCTGGGGCTGGGACCGGCGCCCTGGACACAGTGTCCACTCTCCCGTTTCCATGGAACCACTATCCTCTCTGGCCTCCCCAGCCGCCAGCACACGCCCTGGAGTAGAGCCCTGTGAGGGGCCTGCCGCGTGCAGGGGCAGGGGTGTATCACGTGGGGTGGGACGCGGCTCATCTCTGGGCCTGGGGCCCCACTACCGCCCTCTTAGGGCAGCGAGCTGCCTCCCAGTCCCCACGGCCTCTGCTTGGGATGTGGGGCCTGGCCCGTTCCTGCTACCAAAACCCAACTCAAGAGTTTTCCCAGGTGCCCCCGGGACCCGTAAAGGCTCGAAGGAAGCCAGGTTGGTGCCAGGCCCAGCTCTGTCTCCTGCCTGCTGGGTGCCTGCTTGGGTTGCCCCCTCATCCGGAAGGGGTGCCAAGTGCCAGGACAGCGCCCCAGGTCCAGGGCACTCACGGGTGACAGCATCCTCCAGGTGTGGCCTACAGGGTAGTCGGGCAGCTGGGATCCTGCTCCTGGCCCAAGCGCAGCGGAAGGGACGGAGCCAGACCCTCCAGCCACCTCCTCCAGGCTGTCTCCTTGTCCTCAGAGTGGGCAGAAGATCCCTGCCCTCCCCACCTCCCTGCTGTGGGGTCAGCTAAGACAATGGGTGTGGGACCTTCCATAAGAACAGCCCCCTGTTAATAAAATGAGACTCAAAGGAGTGAGAGCACTTCGGGGGGCTGGGTTCGTCAGGCAGAGATTGCACCAGGCAGGGGGCCGAGACTTTGGAGAGGACCTGGCTGGAGGCCTCGTCTGCACACAAGGAAAACAAAGGCTCAAAGACAGGGCAGAGCTCAGACCCTCAGTTCCCAAAGTGGTGCCCCCCACCCCTCCCAGGACTGTGTCCACACAGTGGTGCCCACCAGGGTGGGCAGGAGGTGTCCATGGACATGACTACAGCAAGGCCAGGGGCCGAGAGGGAAGGGTCAGGGAAGACAGGCCAGCTCGAGGGGATCACAGAGGCTGCCCTGGCCTTGTTCCTAGCGTACAAAATAGAACTGATAGCTGCAGGCAAAGCCAGGCACAGCCCAGCACAAAGACAGACAGCTGAGGAACTGTGCTGCCCCAGTAGTTAAGGGCCAGAAAGATCATTTTTAAAGATGTCAGGGTTGGCTGCCAGAATCCTCTTGTATAACATTCCATGACTGGGAGTTGGGGACTTGAGTTCCAGGCTGGCTCTGCCCGGCCTTGAAAGCCTGGCTGGGCCTCGGTTGCCTCCTTGGAAAATGAGGGGCTAGACTGAGGCCCTGGGGGTCCTGGCTGTGCCCAAAGCCTGCCGTGCCAGGCCCACGAGGAGAGGTCAGGGCTGGGGGTGCCGAGCCAGCTTCCCCAGGCTCATGGTCGGGTTACCCAGGTGGGAGGGAGGCCTAGCACCTCCCCCACTCCGAGGTCTGGCTTCTAGAATCTCCTGCAGAAACGCAAACCCATCTCACTACACTGTAAACACAACATCCTTGGAATTGGAAATCAATGGCAGATGCAGGCAGATTCGGTCTCCAAAGCCACAGAGGGGCTGGGAGCCGACCGGAGCCAGGAGTTGCCACGGGAGGTGGGTGCCCGGGAGCCCCAGCACAGAGGTGGCCCCTCTCAGACCAGGCTGGGCCACAGCATCTGTGGGCCCCTCCACGCCCCCTCCCATCCGTGCTGGCCCCATCGGCCTGGGCTCGCAGCTGGACTGCTCCCTGGGTGGGGGCACCAGGGCCCACCGTGGTATGGCCTGGCATTGGTGCAGGCTTTTAAGCATAGATGGCATCTTTAACAAAAATGATCTCTCACACAATGTTTTTAAATTAAAATATAATTCACATACCTTGGAATTTACCCCTTGAAAGTCCAGGCAGTTCAGTGGCATCTGGTCCACTCCCACTGTGGTGCAGTGCCAGGGTCAGCCGGCCCACCGCCCGCGGGAGAAACACCATCCCCACAGCTGGCCCTCCTGTGCCCCCTCCTCCCAGCCCCTGGCAGCCCTTGCCTCTGTGCGTTTCCCATGGATGAGGTCATAGAGCGTGTGTCCTTCCACGTCTGCCTCTTCTGGGCAGCAGCATGGTGGGTATTTCTGAGGCTCCTCCGTGTCGTTCCACCCGTCAGTACTTCGTGCCTCTCGAGGATGGGCCACATTTTTAACCTGTCCATCAGCTGACGGACATTTGGGCTGATTTTTGGCTATGATGAATAATGCTGTGACAACATTGATTCACAAGTTTTGTGTGGACTTGTTTTCAGTTGTCTTGAGTATCAGCCTAGAAGTAGACTTCCAGGGTTATACGGTGATATAGTTCAAATGCACGTCCTTGCCAAGTCTCATGTTGAATTGCGTTCCCCCGTGTTGGAGGTGGGGCCTGGTGGCAGGTGTTTAGGTCACGGGCGTGACTCCCTCAGGAATGGCTTGAGCCATCCCCTTGGTGAAGAGTGAGCTCTCACTCTGGGTTCCTGTGAGATCTGGCGTTTAAACATGTGTGGCACCTCCCCTACCCCGCTGCTCCCGCTTTCACCATGTGACTCACCCGCTCCCCCTTCACCTTCTGCCGTGAGTAAGAGCTTCTTGAGGCCTCGCTGGAGGAAGAAGCCCTCATGCTTCCTGTACAGCCTGCAGAACTGTGAGCCAGTTAATCCTCTTCTCTTATAAATGGCCTGGTCTCAGGTATTTATAGCTCCATAAAAACAGCTTAACACATATGGTAACTCTATGTCTAAGCATACAAGATTAAAATTAAAAAAATACATTCACACCGTCTTCTATATTGACCTCCATGGTTACCTTTACTAGTGTTTATTTCTTCAAGTTGATGTAAGTGGCTGTCTAGTGTCCTTACATTTCAGCCTGTGGGCCTCTCTGTAGTATCTGGTCTGCTAGTGATGAATTATCTCAGATTTTGTTTAAAAACTTAAAAAAATTGATATATAGCATGTATACACACACATATATAATTGTATTTATATTTAGAATTTTTAATATATATAATTTTGTATCTAATACATGGTATTTATATAATCTTATTTATATTTTATCATTTTATTTTGTTGTTTATTTGTATTAATTTCTCCTTCACTCCTGAAGGACAGCTATACTATTATACAATTCTCGGTTGGCAGTCTTTTTCTTTCAGCACTTTGAATATGTCATCCCACTGCTTTCTGGCCTCATGATTTCTAATAAGTCATCTGTTAAGCTTATTTAGGATTCCTTGTATGAGATGAGTCCCTTCTCTCTTGCTATTTTTAGAATTCTCTATGCTTTTCACATTTCACAGCTTGACTATGATGTGTCTGGGTGTGGATCTCTCTGAGTTTATTTTACTTGGAGTTTGTTGAGCATCTAGGATGTGTAGATTAATGTTTTCATTAAAGTTGAGTTGGCTGTTACTTTTTCAAATATTCTTTCTTCCCTTTCCTCTGTCTCCTCTCCTTGTGGGACTTCATGATGTGTGTGTTTGTATGGTTGATGGTGTCCCAGAGGTCTCTGAAGGTTCTGTTCATTTTTCGTCATTCATGTTGTTGTTGCTGTTCTGTTTCTCAAGCTGGACAGGCTGACCTGTCTTCTAGTTTGTTGATTCTTTCTTCTGCCTGCTCAAATTTCTGGTGAACCCCTACAATGAAAGCTTCATTTGAGTTATTGTACTTTTCAACTCCAGAATTTTTTTAAAGAAATAATTTACATCTCTTCGTTGTATTTTCTACACTGTTCTCATACTTTCTTTTAGCTCTTTATACATAATTTCCTTTAGTTCTTTGGACCTATTTAAAGCAACTGATTTAAAGTCTTTGTCCAGTAACTCTAATCTCTGGGCTTTCTCAGGGACAGATTCTATTGTTTGCTTTTTTCCCCATGTTTGAGACTTTTTAAAATTTCTTTGTATATCTCTAAAACTCTTTTTTGAAAACTGGACATTTAATATAATAGAATGTTGTAATTGTAGAAATCAAATTCTCTTCCCTTCCCAGAGTTTGTTGTTTGTTTAGTGATTTCTGGACAAATTCTGTCGAGTCTGTATTCTTTGTCATATGTGCCCACTGAAGTCTCTGCTCGCTTAGCTTAGTGGCCATCGAATAACTGGGCAGAGATTTCCTTAAGCATCTGGAACTGAAGAGTCTCTCCATCTTTGCTGAGGAGCTCCGTGCAGTCATGGGGCATGCCGTCCACACTCAGCCAGGCAGCTGTCAACTCTGCCTCAGCCTTCACTGCCTGCCTAACGATTAGTGGGAGATGAGCACATGGTCTTCTCAAGCCATTACTGAGCACGTGTACAGCCCTGGGCACGAGCACGACCTTTGAGGTTCCCAGGAGTATGCAGGAGCTTTTCAGATCTCCCTGTGCGTGTCCCATTCCCCCAGATTTTCCTGTTAAACATTTTTGTTAGCCCGTTTCCCCCGCAACCTGTTATCCACTGCCTCAGGCACCTGCAATGTTAAATAATTGCCTGTTGTTTTTTGGTTTTCTTTCTTCTTCTTTTTAACAAATGCCCCTGGGGAAATGGCTGTTCCTACTGGTTAAGCTCCGAGTCAATCAGGCAAAGGTAGTCTTGCAAGTAGAGTCTTCCACGGAACAGAGAGGCAGCTCAGATAATGACAGTTCTCTGGGAAGAGGCTTTGGGGGAGCTCGGCCTCAGTTCTCCACCCCAGTGGCTGCCAGGCTATTGCTTTTCACTGGAATTTCATTCCTCACTGCAAATCTTTGGTTAATTTCCAGAGGTCTGAAAAAGCTGATTCTGATCATTTTTGCCAGTGTTCTCATTGCTTTTATCAATGAGGCTTTTTGGACGTCCTTATCCTACCATTTTGCAGTCGTCATTGTCTAGAATTTTAAAAACAGAGGTAACAATGATGTGAAATAAACACACTTCTAAAGCATGCAATTTGACAGGTTTCGACATGTGTACACTTATGAAACCATCACCACAGTCAAGATAATGAACCTGTGCAGCACCCCCAACATTCCCTCTTGTCCCTCTGTGCAACCCTGTCCCCCTTCTGCCCTCCGCGTAACCCCATCCCCAGGCAACCACTGATCTGTTTCTGTCACTATAGATTAGTTTGCATTTTCTAGAAACTTATGTCAGTGGAATCATCCAGTATGGTTTTTTTTTTTTTTTTTTTGGTTTGTTTGTTTTTGGTCTGGCTCCTGTCACTCAGCATGATTATTCTGAGATCCGTCTGTGCCGCTGTGTGGATCAATGTGGCATATTCCTATTAGGATTCCATTGTGTGGAGAGACTGCAGTTTGTTTACTGGTTCCCCTGTTGCTGGACATTTGGGCTGTTTCTAGTCTGTGGCCACTGCAAACAAAGCTGCTGTGAACATTTGTGAATATTTGTAGACAAGTCTTTGTGTGGACGTATATGCTTTCATTTCCCTTGACGAAAAACTTAGGGTCAAAGGTCTGGATCCTGTGGGAGGCATATCATTAACTTTTTTTTTTTTTTTTTTGAGACAGAGTCTCGCTCTCGCCCAGGCTGGAGTGCAGTGGCGCGATCTCGGCTCACCGCAAGCTCTGCCTCCCAGGTTCACGCCATTCTCCTGCCTCAGCCTCCCGAGTAGCTGGGACTACAGGCACTCGCTACCATGCCCGGCTAATTTCTTTGTATTTTTAGTAGAGATGGGGTTTCACCATGTTAGCCAGGATGGTCTCGATCTCCTGACTTTGTGATCTGCCTGCCTCGGCCTCCCAAAGTGCTGGGATTACAGGAGTGAGCCACCGCACCTGGCTGCATATCATTAGCTTTTTAAGAAACTGTCAAACTGCTATTAAAAGTGGCTGTTCCATTTTCCACCCCCACCAGCAGTGTCAGTTTCTCCACATCCTCAGTTGTTTGATATCTTGGTCTGCTCAGGCTGCTCTAGCAAAATACCACAGAAAGGGGGTGGGGGTTAAACCACAAAAATTAATTTTCCCACCATGCTAGAGGCTGGAAGTCCCTGACCAAAGTGCTGCTAGATTTGATTCCCAGTGAGGGCTCTCTCCTGGCTTGTTGACAGCCACCTCCTTGCTGTATCCTCACAGGGCCTTCACGAGTGCACGCATGCAGAGAAAAAAGAGCAAACTCTCTGGTGTCTCTTCTCATAAGGACACTAATCCTATTGGATCAGGGCCCCACCTCTAGGACCTCATTTTACCTTAATTGCTTCCTTAGAGGCCCATTTCCAATACAGCCCCACTGGGGGCTAAGGCTTCAGTATACGAATTTTGGAGGGACACAGACATTCAACCATGACACTCCACATCCTCATCAACACTTGATACTGTCAGTCTTTTTCATTTTAGCCATTTTAATGCATGGACAGTGGCATTTCATGGTGGTTTTAATTTCCCTGGTAACTAATGATGTTGATCATCTTTTTTTGTGTTTTCATCTGAATTTCTATGTCTTCTTTGAGGGATTTTCTGTTCAAATCTTTTGCCCATTTTTTAATGGTGTTATTAGTTTTCTTATTATTGAATTTTGGGAGTTCTTTAAGGCATGCTGGAGTCTTATCAGAGTCATCATTTGCAAATATTTTCTCCTACTTTGTTGCCAATCTCTTCATTCTCTTAAACATGTCTTTTGCAGAGCAGAAGTTTTACATTTTGATGAATTCTAGTTTATTCATTTATTTTGGTGTTGAATGTAAGAAATTTCTGCCTAACCTAAAAAGATTTTCTCATATGTTTTCTTCTGGAAGTTTTATAGTTTTAGGTTTTACGTTTAGACCTATAATCCATTTTGAGTTCATTTTTTATACACCCCTGGGGTATAGATAAATGTTCCTTCTTCCATGTGGCTAGTCAGTTGTTTTAGCACTGCTTGTTGAAAAGACTCTCTTTTCTTCACTGAGAGTCTTTTGTCAAAAACCAATTGTCCATGTGTGTATGGCTGTATTTCTGAGCGTTTCATAAACACACTATCTTGGTTACTACAGCTTTATCAAGTCTAAAAATCAGCTAGTGTAAATCCTCCAACTTTGCTCTTATCTTCCAAAGATGTTCTGGTTGTTATAGGGGCTTTGCCTGTCTATATGAAGTTTAGAATGAGTTTGTCAAATCCTCTTCCAAAAAAAAAATGCCTTTTGAGACTTCAGTTGGGATTTTGCTGAATGTGTAGATCAATTTGGGGATAACTTAGATCTTACACACATGGAGCCTCAGCCCATGAAGATGGTGTAAGTTTTTATTTCTTATGTCCTCTTTCGTTTTTCTCAGCAATGTTTTCTCATTGTATGTGTGCAAGTCTTTCACACCTTCTATCAGATTTATCCCTAGTTCATAATTTTGATGTTATGACAAGTGTGTTGTTCTTTCCATTTTAATTTCTGGCTGTCCATTGCTGGGGTATGGAAATGCAGTGACTCTTGGCATTGATCTTGACCTTGCAACCTTGTGATGCTCACTCCTCAGCTCTAGCAGCTTTTTCTTTCGTGAATTCCATTCGATTTTTTTGCATAGATGAACTTGTCTTCTGCACATAAAGACAGTATTATTCTTTTCTTTCCAATAACGATGCCTTTCATTTTCTTTTTTCCTTCCTAATTGCCCTGGCTAGAACCTCCTGTGCAGTGCTGAATGGGACCATTGAGAGTGCTGTCCCTGACTTGTTCCTGGCCTCAGGGGAAGCACCCAGTCTTTCACAAGTAGGTATGATGTCAGCTGTGGGGTGTTCAGAGATGCCTTTTATCAGGTTGAAGAAGTTGCCTCTACTCCTGTTTGCCAAGAGTGTTTTGAGAATGCATGTTGGAATTCGTCAAATGCTTTTTCTGTGTCTATTGAGAGAATCACATTGTTTTTCTTTCAGTTTGTAATATGGTGACTTAAATTGATTTTTATGTGTTCAATCCTGAAGACAATCCTGATATATTGGGGAAAGTTCTCCTTGGTTATGATGTATTATCTTTTTAATAGGTTGTTGGGTTCAGTTTAGTAAGCGTTTGTTTAGGACTTCTAAAGGGGGTTGCTTGTTCCTGTTTTCTTCTCCTGTAATGTTTTCGGTTTTCATATCAAGATCATGCTGGCCTCCTGGAAGGACTCGAGAAAAATCCCTGCTTTTCAACTTTCTGGAAGAGCTTATGTAGAATTGCTATTAGCTCTTTCTTAAATGTTGTCTGGAACTCCCCTGTGGAGCCGTCTAAGCCCGGGGTTATTTTGTATGTGAGAGGGGAAGATTTTTAACTACAGATTCAATTCGCTCATCAGCCTTCTGCTGTCTCTCAGGGGCCCTCTGTGTCTTTCCAGGGTTCTCGCTAAGTGCAGCTCCCCTCTCTCATCCTCTGCCCTGCAAACTGTGGCTGCCTTGGTCTCCCTGACCCTCAGCGTCCTCAACTCAGGAGATCCCCTGGCTCCACCTGCGTCACCTCCCAGCACCGTGACCTGGAAACTCTCTCCGGGAGGTTGGCTGGGCCCTCGGAGGGCTCATTGCATCTGTGTCCCATTTCTCGGGTCACGGCCCCTTTTTGTCTGATGCCCATTGCCTTGAGGACCCTGGTTTCAATAGTCTTGTCTCTTATTTAGTTGTTTTGGGCAGATAAGTACATTCGGCCCCTGTCACTCCATCTTGTCTAGAAGTGGAAGTCTACTATCTTTTATTTCTTTCACTAGAATAGTAATTTAATACATGTTTATTGTAGGAAATCTAGAAATACAAAGATACATGAAGAAAAGGGTAGGAATCACCTACAGTCTCACTGACAGCTAACACGTTTAGTGTTCTCAACAGCACAATATTCTCTATCTCTGCTGAGACCCACCCCAGCAGAGGGGTGCCCCCACGGCGAGGCCGGCACAGCCCTGTGTGGGCCCCACTGCCGACGCCGAAGCCAGGGTGTGACCTCAAGCTGCAGGGCCAAGGCACTGAGGGGCAGCCCCACTCACCCCTCCTTCCAACCTCTCCATCAACAATCAGTGAGCCCGGACCCTGCCTGGAACCCTGGGGCCAGGTCGTCTGTCTGGACAGTGGCCTACAGGGAACACACCAGAAGGTGTGGTTGGGTGGTGCATCCCACCAAGTCCACCAAAATTCGAGGAGCAGCCGCATCAAGCCCCTTCCATTGCACATCTGAATCCCCACGCATGGCGTTTCCTTAGAGGCAATTTCTGAAAAAGGAATTTCTGCTCAAAGTGTGTGAGCCTGTCAGGCTCTGCCCAGTCTGCCAAGTCTCCCTGCAGGACCACGTCACATTTGACCAGATAATTATTTGGGAACAGCACCCGCATGGAGCAGCCCCACAGAAGCTTCGAGCCCACACCTGGGTTCTGGCCCGTTGTGTTCACGCCCCCCACACCCCGCCCGACCCCAGCTGCTGCAGGAGGGCCGGCTGCTGGAGGAGGTGGAGACGTTGGTCCTCACAGCCGAATAGCCTTGAGGGGACCACACACCGCCCCCCCAGGGCCTCCAGCACCTCCGCACAGTGCCCTGGCTCCAGCAGGAATGGGAGCCACGCATACCAAGAAACACAGATCACGCCACCGCCGCGCTGCATGAGCTTCAGCTGCAACAAATCGCCACAGAGCAGGCAGCTGCAACATCAGAAATGGATGCTCGCACAGCTCCAGGCCAGGTCCAAAGTGGTTTCACCGGGCACAACAAAGGTGTCTGCAGGACTGCTCCTCGAGGCTCCTGCCGCCCCAGCCCCCGCGCTGCCCCCTTGGCCTCCCTCTCGCGGTCAGCAGAGCAGCACAGGGCTGGTGATACACGGTCTTCTGGGGCAGACCTCCCCTCCTAAGGACACCGGAGGCGCCTCAGGCCCACCCGGATGATCCGAGATAATCCCCCTCCTCAGGGCCTCTCAGTTCCCCCTGCAAAGATTCCTGCCAGGTGAGGTCACTTTCCAGGGATTGGGGCCCGGACATTCCGGGGCCATTACTCAGCCCACCACACAGTGAAAGCACAGGACGCAGTGTCACAATCAGACCAAAGAACTGTTCCTTAGCTCCTCTTAGGGGCAGAATAGAGAGCATAGGGCTGAGGAGTGGCCCCCTCATGTTCCCCCTATCTCACCTGCCCCAGGTCACCTCCAGACCCTTTAATACCCAATGGTGACATTTCAGAGGCAAGGAACAGATGGACAGAAATCAGGGATTTGTGCCTGCAGGGAGTGGTGGGCGGGGTTCAGGGCTGAGTGAAGGAAGCTCCGGCAGACAGGTCCTGGCAGGAGGCTGCAGAGAGGAGGCGGCACCCTGAGCCCGAAGGGAGCAGCTAGGGAAGAGGTGTCTGCAGGGGACATGACTGCCGCTGACCCAAGTCTGTTCCTGTGGGTTACCCATTTCCCACGTAGACTTCTTAAGGATGGCAGCCTGGGCAACGCCCTTGTCTCTCTCCCCAACGCACACCTGGAACTGAGGGGGGAACGCATCTGTAGTGAAAGGAAGAGAAAGAAAAGCTGCAGCAACTCTTGGAGGGCTGAGCCTGGGAGCCCAGGGAGGTGAAAGCAGATGGAGGCCCCAGTCCTGGGGAGGTGAAGGCAGGGGCAGAGGAGCCTTGATGGTGGGGGCGGTGGGGGGGCATTGCAGAAACAGCAGCTGGGCCGGTGACTCTGGGGACCCTCCCCTGCAGGGAGAGAGAGGCCCCTGCTAAGGGCCAAGGCTGCCCCACACCCAGCGAGCTGTGCAAACAGCCAGCAGAAGCCCGCCGGCCCTCTGGGGACAGAGCCGAGCTCACCCTGGGCTCTGCAGTACCATCAGGGGCAGCCTGCTGCTACAGGGCGGGCTCACACCTGGGGGAGCCGTGGGCAAGCAGGCCCTACCTTGGGGGCTGGCACTGCTGTGGGTCCCCTGGCTTTCACAGACCGCCCACTCATGCCACCGGCACCAAGCGGACCTGGGACCTGCACGCCCTCGGCTCATCTGAGGGTGATACTGGTGGGCTATGCGAGGTCCCCAAACACTGATGGGACCTCGACCCCAGCCAGTGTCAGGACACTTGACACCATCGCGAGAAGGAATTCAAGGACAAGTCCGAAAATAGTGAAAGTACAGAGATTTATTGCAAAGCGAAAAGTCTACACTCAAGAGGGGAGTTTGCGTGGACTCACAAGACAGTCACGCAGCGAGGTTTGGGGCTGCTGCCTTTATGGGTTGTTTTTTTAACCAAGGGGCAGAGTCCAAGAAGATTCCTGGAAAAAGGTGGCAATTTCTCAGAACTGTGGTCCCACCAGTTTTTACTCCAAACATGGGTGTTCCCAGAACTGTCCTGGCACCCGTGGGTGTGGGATTTAGGATTTTTTTTTTTTTTTGAGACAGAGTCTCACTCCGTCACCCAGGCTGGAATGCAGTGGTGCGATCTCGGCTCACAGCAACCTCTGTCTCCCGGGTTCAAGCAGTTCTCCTGCCTCAGCCTCCCGAGTAGCTGGGATTACAGGCATGTGCCACCACGCCCAGCTAATTTTTGTATTTTTGTAGAGACAGCGTTTCACCACGTTAGCCAGGCTGGTCTTGAACTCATGACCTCAGGGGATCCACCCGCCTCGGCCTCCCAAAGTGCTGGGATTACAGGTGTGAGCCACCACACCTGGCCTGGGATTTAGGATGTTAATGAGGGTATCATGAGGTCCTAGGTGAAATCCGGGTCAAATCCAGCACCAGGGTGGGTCCAGTTGGTCTTAGCCAGCTTGGCCCGCACTCTGGTTTTCAGGGTCTTACAGCCTGAAATCTATTTCAACAGTTTCCTTTTGCTGGTCATGGAAAACCACTGCCTGGAATTTTCTATCGTCTCGCAACCACCCTGTATGATTCCTGTCTAGGGGATCTGAACTCCTGTTCCCAGGGGGGAAGACAGCAGGAAGCCAATACACACACACTGTGGGCAGCAGAGAGAAACGAAGTGGCAGAGGGGAGAGAGACGAGAGCGGCCGCCCCCGCCGAGCAGGGCCTGGTTGGGGGAGGAGCCACTCGGGGCCCTGGGCAGAGACAGAAGGGGCAGCAGGTGCGAAGCTGGCAGGTTCAGCCCGGGCCAGGGGAGCCGAGAGAGGTGCAGCGAGGGACAGGGAGGCAGGAAACAGTGTGCCAGGCCGCTGGGCCTTGAAAGGGGTTAGGGTTGAACTCTGAGTGCAACAAGAGGCCCAGGAAGGTTCCAGCAAGGAGGCAGACAGGACCTAGTGTGACAGCAAGGCTCCCATAGTGCCATGCGCCGGGCAGCATTATAAGGACTTGGCATTTATTAACTATTCTTATTTCAATGTACGGAAAAGGCTGAAGCCAGACGTGCAGGCAGCTGCGCCAGGTTTGGACTCCCCACTGGCAGCCACCATGGGGCTCTGGAAGCCCCTCCTGTGCTGAATGGAGAGCCCCGGGATCTTTTTTTGCTCATCTCAATCTTTGTCAATTCTTCCGACACCCCTCACAAATGTGAGTGGTTGGTCTAAGCTGGTCGCAGTGGGAGAACCCCTGGCTTTGGGGATTGGCTCACGGTGGTCCAATCAGCACAAAGCCCTGTTGCGGCCACAGCCACCCCAAGATGGGAGGGGCAGCGTGGGCAGAGGGTGGAAATGGCCCCCCATCTCAACCATCCCACAGCCCTGGATCAGTCATGCCTGAAGCCCCCGGTGCCCTGAGCTGCCCAGCTCTGGGAGCAGTGAAGGTTCTGAGGGGTGGGCAGTGTGAGAAGAGGCTGCTGTTAGTTGCACCTGGAGCATCCTGAAGGCAGCAGGAGGGTTGTAGAACCGGGATGGGGCCACAAGACAGGAGGAAAGGAAAAGCAGGGGAAGGGAGGGGCAGGGGAGAGGGGGCCGTGGAGGTGCTCGGGGGGCATCAGGAGCAGAATCCACACCTTGTCACCCCCACAGCCCCCACCTCTGCAGATCCCCAAGGCTTGAGGAGCCCCTCACACTCAGTGAATGAGCCCTGAGGACCCCTGACAGGGACTCCAGACTTAAGAGTCCTGTTTATAGGGCGGGCCACGGCCCAGCCTGCCCTTGCCAAGTAACTCTGAACTCGATCTAGACACTGGGGAAGGATTCTGAATTCAGTCCAGCGCGAATGCAGCCGTGAGGCCAGGGTGAGGCGGCCCTCGCGGTGGTGATTGCCTAGAAGTTTCTTACGAAGCAGCGCACACATAGTGTGACCGTCTATATGGGACTAAGCAGGCAGAGACACCCGTGGAGACAGAGGTTAGAGCCACAGCCACAGGGCCCGGGTGGCGTGGACCTGTTTCTGGATCTGCCGCTTTAAAGCTTGTGTTTGGTTCGTGAATGCTTGCTGGGGGTCCACTTACGCTTTGTGAAACTGGGCTGGGAACCTCACCTTGCAGAAGCTGCTGGAAGCAGAACACGGCATCCCTATGAGGGGGTCTGTAACTTTGGGGGGCTGTGTCCCACAGCACAACGGGTAGCTCATTTGTTTGAAAGCTGGAAGGCAAAACACATTTTTTTCTTTGCCTTTTTGTTGGTAGTCTGCATAAACTCAGCTGTCTTCTAGAAGTCAGCAAATAGCCATCCGTTTCCCTCCATGATGCCAAGAGGCCAGATGTTCAGGGAATTGCCCAGCAGACGTGGCTGCACCCCTCTGAGAGCCAGCCCAACCCAGCTCCGGCCTTGGTGGCTCCCGGTGGAAAAGCCTCTGCCCCCAAGCGTCCCCTTGGTCCAGGAGAAAGGCAGCGGCAGCCTGGACAGAGGCAGCTGCAGCCCGGCTGCTCATGCCAGCACAGCCTCCATCAAATTAAACATTCTATCCATTTACTTGATGGATGTTTGACCAGAGGAATCCAAAATTTAAATGTAAGCAGTGAGCCTGCTTTAAAGTGAATGGCTCATTAGGAAACAAAGCATCCCGTGAGATCAATACTTGGCTTCTGGGCTCTGCTTTTCCGAAGGGATGGCTAAATGCCAGCAGGCAGGAGCAGCCAGGAGCTCCCATACCTTGGAGGGGGGCATTGAGCAGGCATCTGCACCAGCTAGGTTTTGGGGTGACTGCACCCCTTGAGTTGTGCGGCTGGGTGTCTTCTGGTGACGGACAAGCATGCTTCTCACTGTGGGAGCTGTCACCGTCGCACACGCCAGGCCCTGTTGAGACGTCAGGGCAGTAACGGAAGCTTCCTCAGGCTCAGAAGGAACAGATGAGCCCTGTCGGGGAGTCGGGGAGTCAGGGAGCCGAGGCCAGCCATGGAAGGCTTCAGCCAGGGAGGGTCCGGGTCTGGGGGAATCATGCCCAGGTGTGAGGCCCTGGGCTGGACAACAGCAGAGACAGGATGACCCGGGGGTGGTCTGCTGGTCCTGGCCCTCATCCCCCGCTGGGAGGATGTCCAGTTAGGCCTGGAGCAGTGCCAGACCGTCCACCGCAGCCAGTGGGGGCTGCTGACAAGGATGCCTCCGATGTGTTTATTCACGTTGTCACTTCCTTTTTATTATAAAGGGAATGTGTTTCCTTTTGGGAACTTGAGAAAATACAGATTGGCAAAATGAGGACAATGCAAATCGATCGTATTCCAGCCACTCAGATACAATGACTGTTGGTGTTTATTCCACTGCGTGATATTTCATCCGGACATGGGGCCCCACTGTTGGTGTCCGTCGCTGTGCACCATCCTTGTGACCGGATGCTCCACGTTCCCTGTGTGCACACACTACAAAGCCCAGCCCACTTTGTAGACATTTGGTTATTTCCAGATTCTCACTATTGTGAATAACACAGCAATGAATACTGTGGTGATCTTACGTCGTTCATCTGCCTAATGTCTATTTGGGGACCCTCCCTCAACTCTTGGCTTGGTTGGGGCTGGTCCCACTCCCAGCTCCAGGCGTGAGTGAGTCAGGCTGGGCTAGTCAGAGCCTCTCACCCTGCTAGTCACAGAGACGGGGTTGGGGATGGTTGCGTGGCCTGAGCCAAGCCCATCAGAGCCCTCCCAGGGCTTCTGCCAAAATGCAGAGAAGGAGGCACCCTCTGTTACTGGAGCTTGCTGGCCCCCGAGGGGCTCACCTCTGGCCCACCATGGGGGAGAGCCAAGCTGGAAAGTATCAGGGCTCTAAGAGACTTGAGTGGACAGGACCTGAGTGGACAAGACCTGAGTGGACAGGACCTGAGTGGACAGGACCTGAGTGGACAGGACTTGAGCGGGCAGCTCTCCAGGAGAGATGTGGAAATGGCCAGTCGGCACATGTAAAGATGCTCAGCACCTGTAATCACCAGGGGAGTGCAGGGAAGAGTTACACCCATTAGGATGGCTATTAAAAAAAAAAAAAGTGTGAGGACGTGGAGAGACGGAAACCCTTGCGCTCTGCTGGCGGGGTGTAAAATGGTGCAGCCGCTATGGAAACCAGTATGGCGGTTCCTCAAAAAATTAAAAATAGAGTTACCATAGGAGCCAGCAACCCCCTTGTGGGTCTATACCCAGAAGAATTGCGGGTCTAGAAAAGATCTTTGTACCCCATGTTCACAGCCGCGTTGTTCACGTTGGCTAAACGCAGGAGCAGCGGCGCCTCCAGGGAGGGTGAATGGGTGAACACGATGTGGTCCCCGCGACAGCAGGACCGATTCAGCCTTTGAAGGAAGGGAATTGGGACACAGCTGCCGGGGTAAGCGTCGGGCCACGATGGCCACGGGCCTGGGTCTCGCGTGGGGCCTTCATTGGGAGGAACAGCGAAGAGGCCACCCCCGTCCTCAGCCGTTGGTGCACTTGGCCCAGGCGGGACCCGGCAGGACCCCCAGCAGCGCCGGGACGACGGCACAGGGGCCCCAGGGCGCCGCGAAGGAAGCCCCCCGAGGGCGACCGCGCTGGGCCGGGCGAGGCCACGGGGCCCGGGGCCAGAGGCGGTGGCGGGTGGGGGCCCTGGAGCAGGAGCGGCAGCGGGAAACGAAGACGCGCTTCTTCCTACTGGGGGGATGGCTGGAAAGTAAGACCAGCCGGGCCGCCGAGCCGGCTGCGAGGGGCTTCGCGTGGCGGCCGCACCTGAGCCCCAGCGCGCCCTTGAGAGGCGGCGCCCAGCGGGGCAGAGACCCACGGTCCACGCGCAGACCCGGAGAACCCGCGATGTCGCCGCACGCAGCGTCGCTGTGAAGGACTGAGGCGGGGCGGGGCCCTGGGACAGGGACCGGGTGGGGCGGGGTGGGGTGGAGGGACGGGACGGGGGCAGGTAGCTGGGCCGGGTGGGGAGAGGGCCCGCCCGTCCGGGGCTGCGCGGGAAGTCCTGGGTTGGCCTTGGTGCTCTGTGATGCTCACGCTGGGTGCAAACGTTGCTTCGGCAAAAATAACCACGAAAGGAAAAGCCAAGCTGGGCCAGCCCCACCCGCAGGGCCCCAGCCCCGTCCCCGCCCTTGGGCTCCCCCCGCACCCCCGCCGTGGGCGAGCGAGCCCGGCCTGTGAAGGGAGGGGGCGGGGAGGGGCCGGGTCTTCCCGCGCGGGGTCCTGGAGGTCGCGGCACGCGCTCCCTGCAGGCGACCCCGGGGCGCGTCTGTCCCAGGCCCGGGCAGGACCCCCGCCCGCTGGTTGTCTGCGCGGCTGCCCCTCGCCCGCCGCCCCCGGCCGCTGTCGCGCGTTCCCAGACATTCTTTGGGCCCAAGGCTCCGGGCGTTCTGGCGGCGGCGCTGGGAAGAGGCCGGGCGCCGGCTCCCACAGCCGGGCCCTGTCCCGCTGGGCGCGGGCGATACCATTCGTCACTCTCTATTATTGTAGGCAGCGCACCCCGGGGCTCGGTTCCCACACTGCGCCTGAGGCCTGGGGCCTGAGCGCGGGCTGCACCCGCCGACCTGGGGGGGCCCTGGAGGGAGCAGCTCGGAGGGGCCCCGGTGCCTGAGCAGGTGGATCTGGGAAAGATGCCACTGTTCCTGCCACGTCACTGCTGGCTGCAGGGTCCTGAGGTGGTGGCAGTGGTCCGTGGCCTGTGTCAGCTGTCATGTGCCGGCTGCAGGGGTGGACAGGCCAAGGGACCCGCCCCGACTTTATGATTAGAGTGTTGGGCCAAGGGTGTCTGTGGTTAAAGACCTGATGACCCTCCCATTCACAGCCACAGCCCAGCCAAGACCAGCAGTGGGCATCCCCTGGGCACACACCCTGGTGTCAGGACTGACCGTGTGAGAGCTAAGGTGGCGGGCGCTATTTCCAGCCACGCTGGAGGTCGGAGTCCAGTTTCCTCACCTGGGAGACCGCATGGCAGCACCTTCTCCAGAGGTGTCTGCATGGTGCTCCGAGAAGGGCCTGGCACCCGTGTCTATGGAAGCGTGTTTAAGTTCTCCCATCAACACACAGAATGCCGCTGCCTCTGCTGCCACAGTCGCATGACACAAACCGCAGTTACAGGACCTGGACTCTGGGGAACTGCAGAGAACCCACGGGGCCTGGCCCTCCGGCCTCACAAGCTCCACAAGGACGCAGTGGTGACCTGTGTGAGTGAGAGTGTGCAGTCCCAGGGAGAGGCATCGGGACAAAGGGAGCCACGAGGCTCACTCTTGGGCTGGAAGACGGGAAAGTAGAACTGTTTTTCCCCAAAAGTGAGCAGTGCAGCCACCTGCCTGTCCACACGGGTTCCCCACACTGGGAAAACTGAGGTCAATCAGTTTGACCTGTGCCACAGCTACTGTCTCTGCAGACCCATGGGCGCGACCTGAACCCTAGGAACAGGCCTGTGCCCTGCTCCCCAGTGGAGGCGTCTGCTCCCACCCGTGCACACGCAGGGTCAGTTGTCATGGGGGCCATCTGATCACTGCTGCTCCTTAGCAGCCAGGACAAGCCCAGGGACGCTGCACACTGCCCAGCCCACTTCATGCAAGTCCTGGCCAGAAGTCCACGCGGCTCATGCAGAATTATGTCCCCACCCCCACCCCTCCAGTAGCCTCCACAGAGCCTGACCTGAGCTGTGGGCGATCACTGGGGAGCAGTGACCAGAAGGCACATGGTCTATGCCCAGTGAGACCCCAGCCACTGCCTGCCTTCTCTTTCCGGCGGGTCCTGGGGCCACCTCTCAGATAGATGACTTACACTCAAATCCTGGACTTGAGATCTAGTTCTGAAGAAACCAAACCAAGATGGGCAAAACATCCACAAAAAGAGAAACACAAATAGCCAACAACGACATGAAAAATGTTTAGGAATCTAAGAGACAAATTCTAAGGGGAGATTGTATTTCACCCTCCAGACTGACGACCTTCAGTGGCGTGGTAAGAAAGCCAGGCGTGGCGAGGCCAGCAGCACAGGATATCCCAGCCTGACCCTCCCACGACCCTTTGGGAAGTCTTTTGGGCAATATGAACTGAGGTCATCAGAAACAGGCATTTCTGCATCTCAGCAATTTCACTGCGATGATTTGCCCCAAGGAACTAATTGGATAATCGTGCAAAGAGATTCAGGTATGTATAAGATACTCAACGCTGGGCAAGGGCCAGGGCCAGGGCCAGGGATGGCTCTATCAGCAACGGGGGAAGAGGGCCAGGCCGAGGGAACATCGGGAGGCCAATGCCAGCGGGAACCCGTGTCCCTGTGCCTCACAGCCCCTCCCCAGGCCGGCCAGCCAGCCCAGGAATCTCCCAGTCCCCCGTGATCCTGGCCACACTTCCCTGGGAGTAGCAGGAAGGTGGCTGAAAAACAAAGCCACAGCCAACCCCCTGCACCACCTGAGGTCCAGTGATCTCAGACACACAGGGCACTGAGAACGTGGGCTGGACGGACACGTGGCCAGCTAGGCCCAGGACAGCCCGGACATGCTGCCCTCTTGGGTCTGATTCTCCTCCCTGGGACTTCAGGGTAAATAAGAGGCCAGAGGCCCTCTCTCCACTGGGATCGCCTGGCGGAGGGGCCACAGCCCTGGGGCTGGCCGGGCCACGAGGGAGGCTGGCAGGGAGGCTGTAAAGTGAGCAGGACGAGAATCCTCTCCACAGAATGGTGATGGGCGATAAGGATGCTAATGTGGCAAAAGCTCTCCGTAAACAGTAAGCACTGAGTGTGCAGAAATAATTTTATTTTTATCATTGCGTGTCCTGCTGTGCTGATCATCTGACTGCACGTTGAGACTGTGCTTTTCCGATCTCTCAGGTAGGGCGGCCCTGCCCGGATCACTAATCCATGAGCAGGACAGGTGTGCAAGAGACCCCTGCTCACTCCAGTCCCCGCTCAGAGAACCATGGCCCCAGCAGGGTGCACGTGGCCCGCCCTTTGGTCTAGTTGTCTTGGCCGATGACACAAGGTCGTCATTCCTCAGCACTGGGTTGCTGCGGGAACAGAGAGGCCAAGGCCAGGCGGGCGTCCATCCTGTCGAGTGGGATCCTTGCAGCAACCGGTGGAGCCTGTCAGAGCCCTGGGGCCAGGCCACCCAAATGCTATGAGGTGGGAACAATGACAGAAGTGCCAGCACAGTACTCACTAAGAGACAATTGTAGTTCGTACATTTATAAAGCAAAGCTGGCCTCACACTGTGCACCCACCACGTGACAAGATGCTTTGTCGTTTTTGTCGTGTAGCCATCGTGCAAAGTGTTTCTCCCGGAGCCTTGGGATGGGGCATCGTTGATTTCACCAGAGCCCCTGCACCCCACGTAAGGGGACAGAAGGCCATGTGTAAGCAGCCAGAGGCCTTTTCTCGCCTCCACACCCCAGGTCCCAGTGGGGAGCCCTCCCAGCACCAGGGGTCTTACACACACACAGAGGACTTCTATTTCTGGCAGATCAGGGAACTTGGTTCCCTTCCCATCACTCCCACTGGAAGCAGAAAGTGCTGAGTGAAACACAAAACACACACACTGTTTTCTCAGACACACGAGTGAGCTGGCAGGTGAGGAATGAACTCAGAAGCTGCAGCTGGGGCGTGGGCGGGAAACTGGAGGGCTGAGGGGAGCTCTGGGCTGGCTGGGCCTGCAAGGGCATTTACTGGATTACAAACGTGAACTTGAGCTTGGCCTGGAGGCCCGGGTGGAAGAGGGCACAGCTCAGGGCGGACTGAAGAAGGGCAGTCTGGAGGGAGACCCTGCCCACATAAAGAACCACAAGAGGCTGGGCTAGAACAGCATTCTCTGGCCCCCGCCCCGGGGCACTATCCCTGATTTGGGCACTGAGTGGAGGAGAAACCCTCTCCCTAAAGATTTGTGACCACAAGCTGGCACTCATGAGGTCAGCCCCCAAAAGTCACACAACCTGGGGGTCCAAAGCCCAGGATTTAATGTGAGTTTGTTTGAGACTGGTCAGGATTGCAGCAAACACAAGTTCTCCGTGGGAGAAACCAGGTCAACCCAGACCTCAAGGCGTTGCCACACACATGTGGACCCATCGCGGGAACTCACAAAGCACACCAGGACTCAAGGCACACCGCGAGCTGGAAGCACACAGGCAGCAGAGCGTGGCTCACAGATCCTGCAGCTGTGGGATTTCCAGGGCAGAGGATATAACGTAGATGTGCTTAAGTAAAAAAGGGATTTAAAATAATGAATATAGAGCATGTGAATATAAAAAGATGATAAAGCCAAATTGAAAAAGGCCAAATAGAATTTCTAGAAATGAAAACTAAATAGGTCAGGCACAATGGCTCACGACTGTAATCCCAGCACTTTGGGAGACTGAGGTAGGAGGATCACTTGCAGCCAGGAGTTCAAGACCAGCCTGGCCAACATGGCGAAACCCCATCTCTACAAAGATACAAACATTAGCTGGCACAGTGGTGCACACCTGTAGTCCCAGCTACTCAGGAGGCTGAGGTGGGAGGATTGCTTGAGCTCAGGAGGTTGAGGTGGCAGTGAGCTGAGATGACACCAATGCACTCCAGCCTAGGTGACAGAGTGATAACCTGTCTCAAAATACATAAATAAAAAATAAATGAAAACTAAGTGGATTAAAAATAGACAAATGAAACTGAAAAAAAATTCAGTAATAGTAACACTTTAAAAACCCTCAATGGATAGATTTAACTGCAGTTAGATATAGTTAAAGAAAAAGCTAGTGAAATGGAAGATTAATCTGAAGAAATAATCTCTAATCCAACACAGAGAAACAAAAACATGGACAATGGAAAGAGCACATGGTTCATAGAAAAGAAAGTGGCAAATATGTACAGCTAAACCCTATACAGCAGACAATATAAAACAACACACGGACTGTCTAATGGGGCTAAGACAATAAAGATAAAACAAAATACAACACATGAGTGCATGGAGCTGGGGAGGCTGACTTTAGACTGGAAGAGTCAGTAGGCAGTGAAATGACCAAGAAGACAGGAAGGACAGGACACGTAACTTTCACACTCATTCAGGGGAAGGAATGAGGGAGGTGTGATTTATTCAAAGAAAGCAAGAAAGGAGAAAAAAGGAGAAGGTGAGATGACTATACAGTATAAAACAGACAGCTGGGCGCAGTGGCTCACGCCTGTAATCCCCACACTTTGGGAGGCCGAGGCGAGCAGATCCCCTGAGGTCGGGAGTTTGAGACCAGCCTGGCCAACATGCAGAAACCCGGTCTCTACTAAAAATACAAAAAAATTAGCTGGGTGTGGTGGCGGCGCACACCTGTAGACCTAGCTACTTGGGAGGCTGAGGCAGGAGAATTGCTTGAACCTGGGAGGCAGAGGTTGCAGTGAGCCGAGATTGTACCACTGCACTCCAGCCTGGGCAACAGAGCAAGACTCTGTCTCAATAAATAAATAAATACATACATACATACATACATACATAAATACATAAATTAAAATGTGTATCATATGTCATATCTTAGTGGTGAAGTCTTGGAAGCATTCCCCCCTTTTTAATTCTCATTTGATTACTTTTTTTTTTTCTTCAACTTTTAAGTTCTGGGTACATTTGCAGGATGTACAGGTTTGTTACATAGGTAAATGTGTGCTATGGTGGTTTACTGCATCTATCAATCCATCACCTAGGTATTAAGCCCAGCATGTGTTAGCTATTCTTCCTCATGCTCTCTCTCCCCTCATCCCACCACCAACAGGACCCCATGTGTGTCGTTCCCCCGATGTGTCCATGTGTTCTCATCATTCAGCTCCCACATATAAATGAGAACATGTGGTGTTTGGTTTTCTGTTCCTGCATTAGCTTGCTGAGGATAATGGCTTCCAGCTCCATCCATGTGCCTGTAAAGGACATGATCTCTTTCCTTTTTATGGTTGCATAGTATTCCATGATGTATACGGATGACATTTTCCTTATCCAGTCTATCATGGATGGGCATTTAAGTTGATTCCATGTCTTTGCTATTGTGAATAGTGCTGGGTCAATTGGTGTTTCTGCCTCTAGGTCTTCAAGGAATCGCCACACTGTCTTCCACAATGGTCGAACTAATTTACACCCCACCAACAGTGTAAAAGCGTTCCTATTTCTCCACAGCCTCGTCAGCGTCTGTTGTTTTTTGACTTTTTAGTAATAGCCATTCTGACTGGTGTGAGATGGTATCTCATTGTGGTTTTGATTTCTCTAATGATCAGTGACGTTGAGCTTTTTTTTTAATGTTTGTTGGCCCCGCATATATGTCTTCTTTTGAGAAGCATCTGTTCATGTCCTTTGCCCACTTTTTAATGGGATTGTTTGTTTTTTTCTCATAAATTTGTATAAGTTCCTTTTAGACTCTGGATATTAGACATTTGTCAGATGGATAGATTGCAAAAATTTTCTCCCCTCTGTAAGTTGTCTTTTCACTCTGATGATAGTTTCTTTTGTTGTGCAGAAGCTCTTTAGTTAGATCCCATTTGTCAATTTTTTTCTTTTGTTGCAATTGCTTTTGGCATTTTCATCACGAAATCTTTGCCTGTGCCTATGTCCTGAATGGCATTGCCTAGATTTTCTTCTAGGGTTTTTATAGTTTTGGGTTTTACATGTAAGTCTTTAATCCATCTCAAGTTAATTTTTGTATATGGTGTAAGGAAAGGATCCAGTTTCAATTTTCTGCTAGCCAGTTCTCCCAGCACCATTTGTTACATAGGAACTCTTTTCCCCATTGGAAGCATTTCCCTTAAGAT
Source organism: Nomascus leucogenys (assembly GCF_006542625.1). Taxonomy (NCBI): domain Eukaryota; kingdom Metazoa; phylum Chordata; class Mammalia; order Primates; family Hylobatidae; genus Nomascus; species Nomascus leucogenys. The sequence continues at coordinate 29,840,835 of NC_044405.1, forward strand.
CAGGAGCAAGGCAGGGTGCCCACTGTCATCATTCTAGTCCACACTGTACAAGGCCTAGGAAAGGGTCACAGGAAAGACAAGAAAAAGAAATGAAAGGGGCTTAAAAAGAGAGAATGTCCATTTCCTCCTGCAAATGTTAACACATCAGGGCTGGGATCAGGGGCTCCACCCTCTTTATCCTGCTATGCAGTCATCCTCAATATGTGGTTGCTAACTCCTAGTCTAGGATGGCTGCCCATGTGCCGGCCATCATGCCTGTCTTCCAGCCAACTGTAGAGAGGTAAATGAAAAGAAAGTATACCTCCTTCTCCCTGTTAGGATGTTACTAGTGAGGCCTAGACCACTTTTACTTCCATCCCACTAGCCAGAGTATAATTGTATTGTTAGACTTAGAATCTATCATTTCTGGATGGCCCAAGTCCTTAACAAATGGAGGATGGGACTCGGGACAATTAGCTCAGCCTGGGGACAAACGCATGGAACTGAGGGAAAAGCCCAGGCAGCGGGCAGACTGGTGGCCAAGCCAGGACCTGAAGTCCTCCCTCCCTGTGGGGAGCTGTGCTGGGCCGCCATTTTCTGCCACCATCCTCGGCCTGCGCAGGCCTCCAGCCCCTCGGAGGCTAGTTCAGGAGGCTGGGGACAGCCTCGTTCATTGATGGCACCTGGAGCAACGTGAGGGGTGCATGAGCACTGGCCGGGATGTAGGACACCGAGTGACTTTGTGCCCCAGCGTCACTGGGAGAGATGCCAGAGCAGTGGTTTTGCCTCGCGGAGCTGTGTATTGGCGGGGAGGGCTTCTAGAAAATGTGCAGAGTACAGTTGTTGGATTTTGTTATAAATTTTAGCAGGGATATTTTTAGCTCAAGGACTCAGGAGAAACCTGACTGTGTAGTCCCAAAGTCCCGAAGGTGCCGTCATAGCCTGGACACTGGCTGCCCAGGCTCCACTCGGTCCAGGCAGCCGCCTTCGGGAGGGCCAAGCTCTAGGTCTTGAGGGGAGTTGTAGCCGCACAGCTCCTGTCATGGGCTTCATGTGCCCTGGAAGGTTTTCCCTGCTGGGCACAGGGACCGCTGGGCCACAGCGAGGCACTGGCTCTACATTTAAGCCATGAGGATGTTGGGGCTACACTTGCTGCAGAAAGAAACAGACATTGTGCAGGGGACATGGCACTGGAGTCCGGCCTGCGCTGTGGCTGGGTGACAGCACACAGGTCATCAGGGCCTCAGGAGCGGATATGGTCATTCCTGCAGGGGAGAGGACAGTGTGAGCCGTGCCCATGGGAGGCACCTGTATTTCACTGAACGCCTGTCAGACAGTCGCAGAGAGATGGAAGGGCAGACAGCGTCTTCCAGAGGGAGCGGGGAGGGGGTGGCCATCTGGCGGCCACACCAGGCCTTGGCTTTCTTCGAGTTTCCGTAGAAGAATCCTCTGACCCCACCACAGGTCCAGCCCAGGCAGGGTCTCTGTGATGCTGGAGCCAGGAGGCTGTGGCCTTGCAGATTTCTCCTGAAGGTCATTTGTAAGGAGGGAGTGGCCAGAGGACTGGAGGATGTTTTGCCATGGATGGAGCCTGCACAATAAATAGGCAGCTCTCGGAGGAAACGTGAGGTTTCATCCACCAGAGCCCCCAAGCCACTGCGTCTAACGTCTGTCCTGCAGCTGGGGGAGGGGTGGTGAACGCTCGTCCTGTCACAACGCGGGGACCAGGCAGTGAGGAGTGCTCCGGGCTGGGTGCCGAGAGAGCGGGTCCTTCTGGAAAGGGCTGTGGACACAGCAGGGTGGCTGGGCATTCAGGTCAAAGTCAAACCAGACCAGATGTGCAGAGACTCTCAGGACAGACAGAGGGTCAGACAGACACAGGGGCAGGAGTACTGAGCTGGGCCCCACCCCGCCCTGCACCAAGCAGGGTCCCGGGCCGAGGGATCAGCCCTGGCAATGGAGCACGTGGGGAGAGTGCCCCCTCCCTGCACACATGGGCCCTAAGTCCACAGGGGCCACGAGATCCCCAGGCAGTGTGGCCCTGGCTTTGGGGACCTGGGGCCTCCCCAGGCATGTACACCAGAATCCCCTGGGCACCGCCAACGACAGGTCCCCCACACCCAGGAGGGCGTGTGGATGAGGAGAGGGGCTCAGGCAGGGCCTTTGCTGAAACACCCAGGGGTTAGGATTTGCTTGTAGATTAAAAATCCCTATGCTACGAACTTACCTGGGATCCCTATCCATTAAGATATGTGCCCCCAATACTGTGTCAACACCTCGCCTCATCTTCGTGGAGGGTCCTTGCCCCCTGAGGAGAGGGGAAGAGTTGGGCTGGGTGGGCCAGAACCCCCTGTACTCCTAGGTGCTCCCCAGCCTACACTCAGCTCTGGGTCCTGACCCTGTCTCCCTGGGCAGCCGGTTGCATCCCCTCTGTGCAGGATGTGAACCCCCAAGCAAGGCCCTGCTCCCCCTGGGCCCCAGAAGCCCCTGGAGGCCACAGGGTCCTGAGGAGGGGCCATCTGTCTGGGGTCACAGCGTCCTGAGGAGGGGCCGTCTGTCTGGGGTCACAGCGTCCTGAGGAGGGGCCGTCTGTCTGGGGCCACAGGGTCCTGCGGAGGGACCGTCTGTCTGGGGTCACAGCGTCCCGTCCTGAGGAGGGGCGTCTGTCTGGGGTCACAGCGTCCTGAGGAGGGGCCGTCTGTCTGGGGTCACAGCGTCCTGAGGAGGGGCCGTCTGTCTGGGGTCACAGCGTCCTGAGGAGGGGCCGTCTGTCTGGGGTCACAGCGTCCTGAGGAGGGGCCGTCTGTCTGGGGTCACAGCGTCCTGAGGAGGGGCCGTCTGTCTGGGGTCACAGCGTCCTGAGGAGGGGCCGTCTGTCTGGGGTCACAGCGTCCTGAGGAGGGGCCGTCTGTCTGGGGTCACAGCGTCCTGAGGAGGGGCCGTCTGTCTGGGGTCACAGCGTCCTGAGGAGGGGCCGTCTGCCTCTTCTGGCTTCTGGAGGTGCCTGGGGCTCCTTGGCTTGTGGCCACACCATCCCCATTCCTGCCTCTTAGTCTCTCATAAGACTTGTCATTGGATCTAGGGCACCCTCATCCCAAGAGCCTTAACAGGCTGGCATGGTGGCTCATGCCTGTAATCCCAGCACTTTGGGAGGCTGAGGCAGACGGATCACCTGAGATCAGGAGTACGAGACCAGCCTGGCCAACATGGCAAAGCCCTGTCTCTACTAAAAATTAGCCGGGCGTGGTGGCGTGTGCCTGTAGTCCCAGCTACTCGGGAAGCTGAGGCAGGAGAATCGCTTGAACCCGGGAGGCAGAGGTTGCAGTGAGCTGAGATCGCGCCACTGCACTCTAGCCTGGGCAACAAGAGTGAAACTCTGTCTCAAAAAAAAAAAAAAAAAAAAAATCCTTAATATAATTACCTCTGCAAAGACCCTATTTCCAAATAAGCCACATTCACAGGTTCCAGGGTTACGGTGTGGGCATCTTGAGGGGTCACCATTCAACCCACTCCAGAGGGGTCCATTGAGGTGGGTCCTCTGCAGGGCTGTGGCCTGTGGCGGGTGGAGACAGTCCTGGGGTGCTGGAGGCAACGGGGGCTTCGCTCAGGGCTGTATCTGGCTGCCTCCCAATCCCAACAGAAGTTCAACAAGCCTGGAGCTCCCTCGGGGGCTCAGTGGCCTCTGAGACCTCCCATCTTCCGTTTTCCCCCAGAGCTGGCCATGCCTGGGGACTCTGACCATGGGCCCCAGAGAGCGCTGCTCCCTTTGGCCAGCGACAGGGTGGCCAGGCCCAGGATCTGGAAGGAGAAAGCTGCTGGCCTTCTCCAAGGTGCAGTCTGGAGCCTCCCTGCTCTTCCGCAGCTGTGCTCAGCTCTGCTCCGGGGCTGCGCTGATTTCCACTGTCAGTGACTTAAGCCAACATCCACGGCCAATCAGGACAGCACTTCTGCCTGCTGTCTGCCGGGTTCAGACCAGGCTGGGTCTGGTCCCTGTCAGAGGATGCAGCTCTCATTCTTCAAGCACAAGCCTACAGGCAGCCCCTTGTCACTGAGCATGACCCTGCCTCAAGGCCTCCTCCTCCCTCTCTTGAGTGAGCAGAGCAGAGCTGGCTGTGGCCTCCCTGCCTCTGCTGAGCCCACCACCAGTGGGTTTTGTTCAGGGCTAATGAGGCGCTGGGGAAGGCGGAAGGTGCCGGTGTGACAGCTCAGAAGATGGAACTAATGAGACCTTGTTGCTGGACAAAGGTGGCATTCAGGGCGTCCTCTTGGCCTCGGCCCCCGACTCCCCAACGGGCCCCTCTGATCACAGATGGTTCCCGGACCTGTCCCAGCAAAGGGTCCTGAAGCCCCAGCTTTGCTGTGCAGAGGCCCCTCCCAACCTGGGTTTAGCTAGGCGCCTCCTCGCCTGCCCCACCCCCTGCATCTGGTCACCTCACCCCCCCAGGCACAGTTTTGACGGAGAAAACCAGACGCTGTGGGAACCCAGGCCAGCGTCTGAAGTCTGAGGTTCCAGGGGCCACAGAACCCCGGCCTGCACTCACATGGGCGACTCCCTCACGGCATGTCGGCCTCCTGGATCTTTGTCTTCCTCATCAATTGGCAATAGCTAATCAGTGGTGGATTTCTGCAGGTTTGGCAGCTGCTGCTCCATTTGAAACAGCTTAAATGAGCTAAGAGCCAACTCAGCGGGTAAAACTGTAATCAGTGTACAAACAAATCACACTTTCATTTAGTACATAAAGCATGGTAATGTTATGAGTGGCTCAGAACTCACACGATTCAAGTTTACATTCAGAAGCCAGCAAAGCCGCTTTAGAATTACAAAGGGCAGTTCCCAAGAGGTCTTGCTGAAATCTCAGCCTCTCCCCAAATGTTCATTTCCCACTTCCAACAACTCTCTAGAGTTTTGATGTGTGAATTGCCGAAACTTTTTAGGGCATTGCTTCTCTTGCTCCAGCGAGTGTGAGTCACTGAGTCCTGCAAAAGTGCAGAATCGGATTCTGGCCTGGAAGGACCCTGTGTTTCTGAGCGTCTCGCAGGCGTGCTGGTGCAGCCACACCATGCCCAGCATAGGCACTCTGATCCTGAAAGCCCTTCATGTCCTGGAAGCCCCTACTGTTCGTTAAGGTTTGGAGAGAGGAGAAGGAAGTCCTGGGTTCCAGGGGCAGGGGGGCAGGGCAGGGTGCTGCAGACCAGGGGCAGCTGCGAGGGTCTCAGGGTGCAGAGCCATTCCCAGGGACCTGCAGACCTCACCGGGGCGGCCTAGCCTGCAGGGAGGTCCCAGGGGAGGCAACTGTGCAGGGCCAGGAAACGGCCGTCTCCTTTAGTGGAACACAATCCACGCTCATAGCGGAAAACATGGGAAATCCATAAAGACGCAAAAGGAAGCCACAAACACTCTCATTTATTTAAAATTGGACGACTTATTTGAAATTGTCTATAAGGCAGACATATCTGAGATGCCAGATGGGGGCTGAGCGTACCGAGTGAAGAGGGGCTGACCCCAGACTTCTCATAGACAGGAAAATAGTTCCCCTAAACCTCTGGGGCCCGGGCCCCCGACACACAGGCTCCTCAGTACTCTCTAAAGTATGCAGGGAGCTCGCTGGAGCACCAGGGGCAAGAACCCAAGAATCTGAGGCTCCTGGCGACTGAGACTCTGAAGGTTGGGGTGCGTGAGACCAGGCTTCTCCCACCTCAAACCGAACAGCCTCAAAGGATGGGGTCAGAGGCCGGGGGCCGGGGTCTCTGTGGAACCTGAAGGAACAGAGAGAGGGAGGGAGAGAAGCACCTGGGCCCTTTCCAGCAGGCAGGGCTCCAGCCCTGTGACCCACCCGTGCCCTCAGCTCCAGCCAGGGCAGGGGCTCATCAGCCCCTCCCCGGAGCTCCCCCACAGTTTACGAGGCACACAATTACCGTCCCCACCCAGCAGGAGCCAGAGCAGAGAAGCAGAAATCCTTCCTTTGTTAATCATTTTCCATCAGAACTTTGTTTTGGCTTGGAAAGTAGGCCACGGCCAGGCTGCAGGGGGTGGGGAGGCCTGGACCCCCACGCGGCTGCTCTGAGCTCAGAAGGGTCAGCTGCCCGGTTGGAAGCGTTTTATTTTCTGACTCAGATACGTATTTATAGCAGAAGAGAGATGCTCCAAGGACAGGCTCCCTCCCGCCAGGAGCTGGAGCAACCCGGCCACTGTGCACACAGCTCTGGGGGAACGTGGCCTCACTGCCTGTCCTTGCCCCAGGCCCCTGCAGACAGGACAGACAGGGGCTGGCTTTTCCCGGAGTGAAAGTTGTCAGAACCAAAATGGAGACACTTGTGCTAAAACCCTGGCAACGGAGCCGGAGGTGGCCGTGAAGGGGGTTCTCACACACGAATGCCTGATAACAAGAACGAAAGACTGTGAAATCCACAACCTCACACAAAGGCTGCCGCAACCTCGCACAGCAATTGCTCTGGAGGACCTCGAGGTGCCAGGTGCTGCTGTCCGACCGCACCTGGAGCCTCCCTTGCCGCTGGCCTTGGGGAGCAGTGCTCCAGCTCGAAAGGAGGCACACAAAACCGCTGGGAAACGGGCCGGGCAGGCGGGGCGGGGCCGGGCGGGTGAGGACATGGCCGGGCACGATGGCTGGTGTGGACCCCTACCTTTGGAACACGTGGGGCCAGGCCGAGGGGGTCCCGCCATGTGTCCTGGGCGGAGCACCAGCCTCAGTCACCGTGTCACTGTGTGTCCCTCCACACCCCGAGTCCTGGCAAACCAAGGCCATGCAGGAGGACGCCTGGTGCCCAGGGTGATGGACATGGGTGGCACATGGGCCCCACGTGTCCAGGAGCCTGGGGCCCGGTGCACGAGGTCTCAGCTCCTTCCCACCGTGGGTTCTGAGCCAGTTGCAGACAGAGAACAGAGCGGGTGCCTGGTTCGAGCTGGCCAGTGTCTTCCCCCATGTCTGAGCCCAAGACCCCAGACACGGCCCCCACTGAGACTGGGGGTGGCTCTGGGCACCAATCTCGTGTGTGGGGGCCCCCCACCGCCCACCCCTGCCCACCCCCCGCCCACCCCCCGCCCAGTCTCCAGGCATTGTCTGGAGCACTTTGCCCTCCCCAAGGCCTGCCACACCCGTTCCTCTTTGAGCCCCATGCCCCTGAGTGTGCCAGGCAGTCCCTGGGGGCCCTGTGGTGATGCAGCCGCACCTCCCGGCCCTGCTCAGAGTCAGGAGTGCCCTTCAGGATGGGCTAGCCCCAGCCCATGGACCCTGCCTCCTGGAGGGCCGCCCCCCAACATGCTTCAGTGCCGCCTCGCCCTGCCCCAGGGGCAGCTTTCAGGACTGTTTGTTACCAAGGCCAGTGGTTGCAAAACAAGTGGGGCCTGAATTTATAGGAACTTAGAATTTCTCCAGGGCAGAAGGTTGAATAAATGCAGGGGAACGTCAGGGGCAGATGAGAGGAACGTCAGGGGCAGAGCTGACGCGGGTTCCCTCCCTCTCTCCTGGCCGTGGACCCTCGCTTGCAGAGAGGGGCCGACCCGCCCACCCCTGGCTGCCGAAGGTTGTCTCCAGTGACTTATTCTCGTCTGTGCAGCGGCCAATTCTGAGTTTGGGGCAGGAGCCCTGGGTGGCCCCTCAGATCCCTGCAGGCATCCCTCGAGTCTGCCGGCCCGTCTGCCGGAGCAGGTGGGCTTTGCTCTTCGCAGATAAAGCTCCTGGCGCCCGTTCCGTGCTCCTCGGGTTTGTTCTTTATTTTAAATCCTTTAAAGTAAAAATCTCTGTCTCTCTCCCTCCGTCTGTCTCTCTCTCATTATCAACTTTTCTGCTCTCAGAAGCCCTTTTGATCTGGAGCCTTGAGATGCTCTGTCACTTAGAGACAAGCCCCCTGCTTCTCTTTTTGACTTCTCTCCTTCCCTGTCCGTCTTCTCCCACGTGGCCCTCAGTGGCCCCACTAACCTGGCCCTGGCCCTGGCTTCCAGGTCTCTTGGCTGGCCTTTTGCATTCCCCACTTTACATTTTTCCATTTTGAGTCCCAGGAAGATTTATCACCTTCTCCTCAAATTCCCGAGTTCACCACCAGAAACCAACGTTCCCGTTTCGTTTTCGGGCAGTTGCCACGAGACCTGCAGGCTCCAGCACCCACGAGGCCCACGGCCACTGGGAGGGACATTCATGTTCCCAGGGTGTGAGGGCACCTTGGCTGGCATGGTGGGGACACGGGGTCATGCCCACCATGTTGGTTCTGCTGATGCCACGGGCCTCTGAGTACTCACTGCCCTGGATGTGCGGGGCTCGGTGGGGGGAAGAGGAAAGTTTAGCACAAGCGATCTGGGCGGCCAAGAGCCCGGCGCGCACAGCCCTGTTCGGGAGCAGTGTCTGTTTTCCCGTCTGAGCAGTGCTTCACAGTGGGATTTGCAGCCGCAAAAGTTCTTGGCTAAGATGCTTGTGTCTTAGGAAATGTTGGGTTGCACGTTTATTTTTAGCTTCAGGAATGTGACACTTGATATTATTTGGGTTTTTGAGAGGGCCAATCCTGGAACACTCTTGCCTAAAAGTGAAGGTGACAGCTCCACATTGGAAGATGTAAGCTGTCCTGTCCTGTCCTGTCCTGTCCTGCTCTGTCCTGTCCTGTCCTGTCCTGCTCTGTCCTGTCCTGTCCTGCTCTGTCCTGTCCTGCTCTGTCCTGTCCTGTCCTGCTCTGTCCTGCTCTGTCCTGTCCTGTCCTGTCCTGTCCTGCTCTGTCCTCTGTCCTGTCCTGTCCTGTCCTGCCCTGTCCTGTCCTGTCCTGCTCTGTCCTGCCAGGGTGGGAGTCACGGTCACACATCCTCTCACTCTCCGGGCCTGAGCAGCTGGGAGGCAGGGAAGGGGGCCAGCGAGGAGGGGCCTCAGGGGTCCTGGCGGGTGCCCAGCCGGCCCAAGGTGGCTCAGGGGCAGGTGGTGCGGAGGACGTGCGTTCTGGGGTGTGCAGAAGGTGGAGGCGGGAGGGCTTATTAGGGATTAGAGGAGGTGAAAGATAAAGACAGGGGTCGGGAAGGGCTCCAGACTCCAGCCTGAGCCACAGGAGGCCGGGGTGGCATCAGCTAAGCCCCAAGCCCATGGGAGACAGCCCTGACATATGGGTCAGGGGGCTCAAGGTGTCTCTAACAGTCCAACAGCAACACGGTGGCTCCGAGGAGGTGGACATCTGAGTGGCTGCTCCAGGCTGCCAGGCAGCCCTGCTCTTCTTAACTCAGGGCCAGGCCTCCTCCGCCTTGATGTCCTCCCCAGAAACCCCAGGACCACATCCAAAGAGCAGAGCTTTGGGAAAGGGGAAAGAGAGCATGGAGGGGTCAACTCAACCACAGGGTCCTCGGGGCCCTCCGGGTCATGATCATCATTGTGGGAGCAGCGCTGCCCAGCCCTCCACAGGCAGGTGACCCGGAGGGGTTTGCTGTTCCATTGAAGAGCCCCTAGGTGCTGAGCATGCATCTGAAGTTCAAGGGCGAGCCTGGGCTGCAAGAGGATCTGTGGGCATCCATGCTGGGAGGGAAGCATGGAGACAGGGGCCTTGGGATATCTTTCCGGATTTCGGAGGGAAAAGCCTCCCCGAGCTACTGCCCTTGCTGTGGGAAGGAGAATTTACCTGTGTCCTGTGGCCAGCAGGGACTACTTGTGAGGTCGGTGGAGTTGCTGGGCCACACCCCGGTCATTGCGACCTTGGCATCCAAGGCAGCTCTTCCCTGGGAGGCCTCCTGAGCCCTTCAGCCCTGGCACGTTTTGCACGTTCTTAAAACGCCTTAGCTGTGGCATGCGGGTCCTACACTCCCCCAACGCTGTCATCCATCAGTCACACGTCTATCCCTTTGACTGATGTCCTCAGCCCTGGGCCTTCGAGTTCAGTGTCTTCATGTCCCAGCAGCCAGCCCTGAGGCAGGTACACGAGAGGCCCTTGGTACATGCTTGTGCAGTTGAATTTTTAAAAATGAGTGTAGCCCCCTCAGAAGTTTATGGAATAAAACTGTTATCTGGGGGTGAGGGGTGATTTGTTTGAGGCTATTTAGTGGCAGAGTCAGAATTTAAACCATGATTTTTCTACTAAACGATTCTAAATTGCCTCTCAGGCACTGTTGGGAATGGGGACTGGGTTCTCCTAGATACTTACTGCTTTAGAGCTGGAAGAATTTTCAAAAATTATAGTTAACTGAATTTTGAAGAGGTCCATGGAGATATCAGATTCGTGTCACAAGAACGGGGTTTTCCAAAGAAAAGGAACAAGTGGAGAGCAAGAAAGAGTCTGAGATGTGAAATGTGATTTTCAAATTCAATGGGAACCTTGGAAGATAAAGAGAAGAAATTTCCTAAAATGCAGAGAAAATAGACAAATACATGGGCATATGAAAGAAAACTTAGGAAGTACAGAGACTTAATCCAGGCACTCCAGACACCACCTAATACAAGTTCCAGGATGATAAAATAGAAAACTTGAGTGAGGAACTTCTAAAATAATTAGTAGAAGTCTGGGTACAGTGGATCATGTCTGTAGTCCCACCACTTTGGGAGTCCAACGTGGGAGGATTGCTTGAGCCCAGCAGTTTGAGGTTGCAGTGAGCTATGATTGCACCACCGAACTCCAGCCTGGGTGACAGACCCAGACCCAGTCTCTTAAAAATAAATAAATAAATAAAAATTAAAAAAAAAAAGAATAGGAGAAAATTTCCCAGGGTTGAAGAATTGCAGTCAGTCTGAAAGACCCAAAGTGTCCTAAACAGGATGAAGGACAGGGCACTGCACCTGGCACACCTGCTAAAATGTCAGACTATCAAGCACAAAGAGAAAATCCTAAAAGTCCAGCAAGAGAAAGAACAAGCTACCACAGAGGCATGAGGATCACCTGGCATTTGGCTTCTTGTTGCTGATGTTAGAAGAACAAGCTACTACAAAGGCATGAGAATCACACTGGCGTTTGGCTTCTCATTGGTGTTGCTGACATTAGGTGTCTATGCAAGGGGCCTGTAAGCTTCTGAAAAACGAAGATTTAGAGCTGAGAATTCTATACCCAGCTAAACAGTCCATCAAAACTGACAGTGAAGTTGAAACAGATTCAGACGTGCAAGAACTCAGGATGTGCACTTCCTGGATTAAAAAAAAAAAAGTTTTTTTGAGACGGGGTCTTGCCCTGTTTCCCAGGCTGGAATTTGGAAATTGGCTTGGATGTAGTTGCAGATGGGCCAGGACTGCTCGAGTCATCATTGCCCTTTTGTCTTCCTGGAAAGCACCCGCCAGCAGCACGAAGGAGAAACACATATACAGATGCCCTTATCCAGAAACCGAGAAACTGGGAATTGCCCAGGCCTCCAGGTGGTGGGGAGGAAGGGCAGGAGGGAGAGACTAAGAGAGAGAGACAGTCCTGTAGGGGTGTTTCTCAAGGGTGGGGCCATTGAGGGGGAAGAGTGGGGAGGCTGCAAACAAGGACCCACATGCAGTGGCCATGGCTCTGAGTCAGGGAAGAAGGGTCAGAGGAGAAATGGACACACAGGAGTGGCCAGGATCGTTTTTAAGGAGGTGCATTTGAAGCATGTTATGAAGCCTCCATATCAAAGCAGCTCAGGAGGCTGGATGAAGAGACAGTAGTTGGGGCAACAGAGCAGGTGGTGCAGACGCTGCCCAGATCCACACGGAGTCCCGTCTGTGCTCCGGGGGGAATGAGTGGTGGGCTGGGCACCTGGAGAAAACCGTTGGTTGACTTTATTCATTGTAGTACAGCAGGGTGGATTCCAATGATTCATGTAGGTAATAGTTAAAAGATAACATCTCAAAGGCGTTTTCTAAGAATGGGAGTGTTCTTTAAAACTTTAGCTGGGAAAGTCTTTTTACTTTTTTTTTTTTAATTTTTAAATTTAAAGTTAGAAATGGTGGGCGGGTGTCTCATCGGTGGGGGAGGGTCTCGCCATCTTGCCCAGGCTGGCCTTGAGTCCTAGGCTCAAGCGATTCTCCCACCTCTAACTCCTAAAGTGCTGGGCTTACAGGATGAGCCACCATGCCTGGCCAGAAAAAGTCTTTTTAAACAATGATGTGAAATGCAGAAGCCCTGAGGGGCTAATTTGACTACAGAAAAATAAAACAGTTTCTGCAAAAGCTGTTGGAACTGTATTCAGGAGACAAACTGAGGTGGGCACCTCATCTCACAGGCAAGGGCCTGGCTCCCCTCGTGTAGAAAGAGCTCCTCAAGAAGGAAAAGTGACCAATGGGAAGAGGGAGAAAGACAATGACAGGGACACATCTGCCCCGTGGAAGACACTGACATCCCCCAACACAGAACCCTGGACCTCGAGTGTGGCCTTCTCAGGGTCTTTGCTGCAGAGCCCACCAGATGTGCCTGTGAGGCTGGCTGGAAACCACCAAACGCCCAGGGCCAGCATCCAAGAAAAGAGGGAAGAGACGCGTGCACACAGTTCCCCTGGGAAGACAGACAAAATCCTGAAGTTATGACAGCCTGCAGCGTGCAGACGCTGGCGGTGGGGGGGAGGGAAACCCCCAAGCTTTTTGTTTGTGAACCTGTGTAAAGGTATTACCTACTTTAAAATTCATTTCTTAAAAAGAAATAGGCTGGGCGCGGTGGCTCACGCCTGTAATCCCAGCACTTTGGGAGGCCGAGGCGGGTGGATCACGAGGTCAGGAGATGGAGACCATCCTGGCTAACACGGTGAAACCCCGTCTCTACTAAAAATACAAAAAAATTAGCCAGGCACGGTGGCGGGCGCCTGTAGTTGCAGCTACTCGGGTGGCTGAGGCAGGAGCATGGCGTGAACTCAGGAAGCGGAGCTTCCAGTGAGCCGAGATTGCACCACTGCATTCCAGCCTGGGCGACACAGCAAGACTCTGTCTCAAAAAAGAAAAGAAAAGAAATAGAGGTCTAAAGTGCTCATTTAGAGGGAGTCCTGGGCACCCCCGGGAAGTGGAACTGAGGCAGATGGGACACAGGATGAGATCTGCTTTCAATTTTCTGTACTTTTATTTTTATAGTTTGAGTATTTGTGACTACTTTTATTCTTTAAAACCTCATTTTGGCTCTTATGTTTGTAATTTTAAAAAGTAAATGGGGTAGAACTAAATGAAGTGGAAATAAAGTTGCATTCGAGAACAGAGACTTAAGAATAGGGTCGGGGTCCAGGTGTGGTGGCTCACACTGGTAATCCCAGCACTTTGGTAGGCAGAGGCGGGAGGATCACCTGAGGTCAGGAGTTCCAGACAGCCCTGGCCAACATGGTGAAACCCCGTCTCTACTAAAAGTACAAAAATTAGCTGGACGTAGTGGTGCGTACCTGTAATCCCAGCTACTCGGGAGGCTGAGGCAGGAGAACACCTTGAGCCTGGCAGGCAGAGGTTGCGGTGAGCCAAGATTGTGCCACTGCACTCCAGTTTGGAGGACAGAGTGAGACCCTATCTCAAAAAAAGAAAAAGAGTACGGGCCAGGCGCAGTGGCTTATGCCTGTAATCCCACCTCTTTGGGAGGCTGAGATAGGAGGCTTGCTTGAATCAGGAGGCTGAGGCTGCAGTGAGCTGTGATTACACCACTGCACTCCAGCCTGGGCAACAGAACAAGACCTTGTCTCAAAAAAAGAAGAATAGAAAAAAAGAACAGTATCTGAAATATATTTTTGATTAATAGAGGAACTGAAAATAAGGGCTGACATTTAAAATTCCTGAGACTGAGGAGGGGAAGGAGGAGTGAGTGGTGTAAAAATGCCAACATTTTATTATTCATAGTGGAGAGGCCAAAGTGAGGGGGGAAAAGCATTTACAATTTACCAAAAGGAAAAAAAAAGAAAGAAAATGAATACCTGCTTATTTTTAAATTATTGCTACTGTTTAAAATCACAGGTATTTTTTTAATTTAAAAAAGGATAAAATAAAAAAGGGAGACCAGGCCCATGTGGGGGCCTCACAGGCAGCCTCTTCCTGGCAACACAATTGCACCCTGTACCCCAGCCATCTAGGGGCAACTGGCAAGCCGCGGGGCAGCCCTAGGGCTGGCGGGTGGGCAGAGGGTCCATTGTTGTCAGGCGCTGGGGGAAGCCCCCAGGGATGCCTGTGCCCCTGAAGAGTTCATGGGGCCTTGGTGACTGGGAAGGGACCTTCCATGCCCCAGGATGGCCCACCTCACGCAGGAGCCCTGTAGCCCTGGGTGTGCTGGGGGCAATGTCCTGGGGGCCTGGGGAGTCCCTGGGCGATGCTGGGCTCTGCACAGGGAAGGCCACGAGTGGGGGATGCTCTTGGGGGATGATGGGAGGACACTCTGTGGGGTTCTCTTGAGGGGGGTGCTCCCAGGGAGGCTCCTGGGGGCATCTGGAGGTTGCTCCCGCTGGGAGTCCCTGGAGCACCCCTGAGGACCCCCCTCGGCCAGGGTCAGGCACAGGCATGGGGCGATGGCTACAGGCAGGAGCGAGGGTGGTGGGGGGGCCACCGTCTTCTGTGAACCCTTCAGTGCCAGCCACGCTGCTGCTGCTGCTGCTACTGCTGTGGGGTGAGGCCCACCTGGGTTGACAGCAGGGCACTGAGTCTCCTCCAGGCAATGCACATCCTGCCCTTCAGCTCACTGCTCTGTTTGCCAGGCAGGTCACCTGTTGACCTCTCTGGCTGCAGGCCCGCCTGTCCCTGGGCACTGTCCCCCTCTGTGTGGAGTTCCCCGGCCCCCTCTCCTGGGCCCATGGCCCCTACCTGGTGCCTGTGAGGGCACCTGATAGGCCAGGGCCCAGGGACTCCTCCCCTCCACCGCACAGCATCAGGACCCTTCAGGGTTGCCACCTCCTGGGAGCCCTCTGTCCTTCACAGAAGGAGCCCAAGGCCCATGTGCTGCTGGGGATAAGCTCCCCGGGGTCCCTTCAAGGTGGTGGGGAGGCTGGCTTGGGGGACCTGCCCCAGCAGCCCCACTTTTACCAGATTTATATGTTGGGGTAAGATTTTGTTTGAGAAAAAAAGAGTTTTTATTGCTAAATGTTAAAAGGGTGAACGTGCTGAAGCCAGAGGGGCGGAGAGCAGGACACGGGCTGGCCTTGGGGTGAGAGGCCGGCGCTTCCAGGAACCTCCTGAGCTATGGGGGCGCACAGGCAGGCTGAGGGCCGGCTGAGCCACCTGGGCACCAGTGGCCAGGCCTGGGTGCTGAGGAGTCAGTCCCTTGCTTCTGCTTCACAGGGCACCTAGAAAGTGCATCTGAGGCTGGCGTCCCACCCCCAGCATGGGGGTCTCTCTCCTCCTGGATGTCTGCATGGTGATGAAGGTGGAAACAACCCCCATAGCAGTTCCTGTTATTTTAAGGCTCTACACATGCTCATTTGCAGCTTGAGGTTTTCTGTCTAAATTCACATTTTGCAGTTTCACTGAATTACTTTCATTCATTTTTAAATTTACATACAGCGGTGATCTCCACGCCTGCCACTTTCGAGGCATCTCTAAGGGCTTTGTTATTTTGCTCTCAGAGAAATCAAAAACAGCGGAGACACAAATGTTGAAAATTTTCATTTTCTGGTCTTCTCTGAGTGTGCCCCCCCGCCCCACCGACCCCCCAGGGTTTCTGGGAAGAAGAAGAAAAAAATGATAGAATTATTGTGATTGGGAAATCACTTGGCTATGGTGGGTGTGGAAGCTCCCCAGTGTCCGGAGCTCCCTGTGTGGAAAGTTTTGTGGTGTGTGTGCTGTGCCCTTCCTGGAGGGTTACACAACCCAGAATGGACGCGGTGGGGGCACAGAAGGAATGACACTCCCTTCCCAAACACTCAGAAGGCAGAAGAAGACAGGAGCCGGTGCAGCCCAGGCTCCCCGCCCTGCCGAGACCTGACCGTGTCTGGTCAGTCCCTGCCCCAGCCCCGAGGGACTCCCACGAGGACACCAGATCCTCCGGGGGTGGAGGAGCCCTGCCGTGCCTGTGCGGAGGGGCCTGAGGCTGGAGGAGGCCTGGAGGGCTGATCCTGCCTTTGCCCCACCATTCTGGTGTTTTGTTCAATGCGGACGTTTTGCATTCACTTTGATTCTGCAAAATGTTGCATTAAAATATTACTTATCTTGATTCCTGAATTTTTCCATGCCTTTTGTACCTGAGGGGACTGTCACACTCACCTAAGCCCGATCCAGGCCCTAGTGGGTCAGAAGGCGGGAGTACAGTATCTGTGTGTGTGTGTGTGTGTGCATATGTGTAGTGTGTGGTGTGCTTGTGTGTGTTTATGTGGCATGTTGTATGTATGTGTGGTGTGCGTTTGTCATATGGGTGTGTACGTGGTGTGTGTGTGTGCTGTGGGGATGTATGGTGTGTGTGTGATGTGTGTGGTTTATATGTGTGTGATTTACATATGTGTGTATGGGGTGTGTGGTTTATGTGTGTGTGTATGATGTGTGTAGTTTATATATGTGTGTATGTGTGTGATGTGTGTGGTTTATATATGTGTGTGTGGTGTGTATGTGTGTGGTGTGTGTGTCGTGTGTGTGTGTGATGTGTGTATGTAGACTGTGATGTGCATGTAGTGTGTGTGGGAGGGGTGTGTGTGTAGTGTGTGTTGTGTGTGTGTTGTGTGTGTGTGTGTGTGTGGTGTGTGTATGTAGAGTGTGTGATGTACGTGTAGTGTGTGTGTGGGGTGTGTGTAGTGTGTGTGGTGTGTGTGTGTGGTGTGTGTGTGGTGTGTGTGTGGTGGCTACAGCCTGGCTGAAGGCTGAAGTGTGAGAGGGCAGTGTAGGAGAAGCCATGTGAGTTCTGCCTGCTTCCACATTGCCCTCAGCGCAGGGTCCTGGCCTTGGGAGTCCCAGCACAGACCCTCTGGGTGTGGAGACAAACAGGTGGGCTTGCTTGGCCCCAGGCACCTGCCGGCCCTCCCCATGGCTACAGAGTGGAGACAACCTGTGGGTGTCCCCGAGGCTGCCTCCATCCGGGTCACGCAGAAGGGCAGTCTGGAGGAGGGGAAGGCCCCGCTCCAGGTGGCCACAAACGCAGGTCTGAGGCTCTTGCACAAACCCCACAGCGCACACAGGTAACGCATCACAGCATGCACGAGTCACACACACACACACACACACACACACACGGCCGCAATGGTGGGCACTGCGGGGCGGGGCATGCCGATGGGGCTGCACTGGGTGGGTGTGAAGCCTCAGGCCTGGGCTGGCGGCTGTGGCTGTGCTGTGGGACGTCGCTTTCTTGGGGGATGCAGGTTGAGAGTGTGAGAGGGAGTGTCCTGATGTCTGCACCTTACTTTAAGTGGCTCAGCAAAAAAACCAAAAGCACGTGTGTGTGTGTGTTTATAGACAGAGAGGAAAATATGCAAAGGTGTTTAAAACGGGTGAATCTGGGTGCAGGGCACGCAGCTGTTCATTGTACTATTTGCTCAACTTTCCTGTGAGCTTGAAATTTTTCAAAGTAGAGAATTTAGTGTTAAGAAATCCATAAATGAGGCTATATTTTTATTTATGTGATTCTAATACCCTAATTTTAAAAAAGAAAAGAAAGTTTCCATTCCCGACTGAAAAATACCTGTGGATGAAGAGGCACGAAGATGCCCCCTTCCTCCAGGGCCCAATGTGAGTGGGGCGGGCAGGACGTCCCCTCTCCCTCCGAGACCTGGGGAGTGGGGTGGGCAGGACGTCCTCTCTCCCTCTGAGCCCTGGGGGCTCAGTTCCATGGCTTCTCAGCTGTGCTTTCTGTCTGGGACCTGGGCACTTTTGTGTTTCCTCTAACAGAGCACTTTGGACTGGCCAGGAGTCTGGGAGGCAGGTCTCCAAGAGCGGGGACAACGTGGACTTCAGCAAAGTCCAGCATCCCCCAGGTGGCATCAATACCCAACCCCCCACACCCAAGCACATCCGTCAATGCTCAGAAAACCAAAAGACAAGCAGAAACCAGGACGGCCACCCGAAGAACGGGGTGCCCTGGGCTACCACTCAAATAACCAGCTACAAGGAACGGAGGCCCGGAGATGGTACAAAACATCTTGAAGAGACTACAGGAATAAAAACAACCTGCCATCCCATAATTCTATGCCTATCCTTCCAGAAATAAAGCTATTTTCAGATCAAAGAAAATTGACAGAATTTGTTCACAGCAGAGCTTCATGACGTAAAATGCTAGGGAAACCGCAGGCTGAAGGGAGAACATGCCGAGCACGAGATGGGCCTTCTGGGAGGATGGAAGAGCAGTGAGAACACCGAGGGGTGGGGGAGGTTAGTATAACAGACAATTTTCCTCCTCGTCCCAAGCCTTTTGAAAATAAAAATGATAACATTGCACTGAAGTGCTGTTTACCCGTGTTGATACAGTACGCACAGTGCAGTAGGCGGAGGGGTGAATTGGCTTATAGGCAGGCCAAGGTCTCACGTTTTCCAAAAGTGGCGCGATATTGGCTCTGCAGAGACCGTGGGGTGAAGTGTGCGTGCAGTGAAACCTGGAGTGGCCCTGACTGCTGATAGAAGCAATGGCGTGGACGCCACTCGCAAACACGCCGAGCACCCGAGAGTGCATTTGGGGTGATTCCATTTATATGATGTTTCATACAGGAAATGTTCATCTAAGGTGAAATATTCAGAACAGTGGTTTCTTCTGGGCATAGGATTGACTGGGGAGTGACGTGAGGGACGTTTCTAGGGAGATAATAATGTCCCATGTCATGAAAGGTTTGTGAGTTATAGCATGCGTCCATTTGTCAAAATGGCACAGCTAATTGAGAAGAATGAACTTGAAGACTGACACTCCCCGGCTTCAAGTCTGACTATAAAGCTACAGTAATCAAGACAGTGTGGTACTGGGGGAAGAAGAGACAAACGGGTGAATGGAACAGAATAGAGAGCCCAGAAATAGACTCGCATATATGTAGCCAATTGATGTTTGCCAAAGGAGCAAAGGCAAAAAAATGGGATAAAGAGAGAGGGTACTGGAACACCTGGACATCCCCAGGCAGAAAAGCGAGCGCAGACACACACCCGGCACCTTCACAAAAGTTAACCCAAAATGGATCACAGACCTACATGTAAAATGCAAAACTGTAAAACTCCTATAAGGTAACACAGGAAAAAAATCAAGATCACCCAGGATTTGGTGGTGATTTGTAAAAATACAACACCAAAGGCTGACCCACGAAAGAAATCGTAGATCAGCAGGACCTTAAAGTTAAAAACTTTTGCTCTCTGAAGACACTGTTGAGAGAATGAGAAGACAAGCCACAGACTGGGACCAAATAACTGCAAAAGAGTTATCTGTTAAAGGACTGTTATCCAAAACACACAAAGAACTCTCCAAGCCCTGCAGTAAGAAAAGAAACAGCCCAATTACAGAAACAGGCAAAAGACCTGAAAGATGCCTTACCAAAGAAGATACACAGATGGCAAATAAGCCATGAAAAGATGTTCACCATTATACATCATTAGGGAAATGCAAATTAAACAACAATAGATACCACTACACACCTATTAGAATGGCCGAAACGCGGCCACCAACACCACCAAATGCTGGCCAGGGTGTGGAGCAACAGGAATGCTCATCATTGCTGCTGGAAATGGTGCAGCCACTTTGCAAGACCGTTTGGCAGCTTCTTATGAAACTAAACACTCTCTTACCACAGGATCCAGCAATCACAGCAATCACAATCATCTTGGCATTTACCCAGATGAGCTGAACATGTATGTCCACACTAGCATTTATAGCAGCTTTATTAATAGTTGCCAAAACTTGGAAGCAAGCAAGATATTCTTCAGTGGGTGACTGGGTAAACTGGGGCACATCGAGACTATGGAACATTATTCAGCACTAAAAAGAAATGAGCTCTCAAGCCATGTGTCTTATTCTGTTCAGGCTGCTATAACAAAACACAATAAACCAGATAGCTTATAAACAACCAAACTCTACTTCTCACAGTTCCGGAGGCTGGGAAGTCCAAGACCAAGGTCCTGGCAGATTTGGTGTCTGTCAAGGGCCCATCTCTTGGTTGGTGGACAGGACCTTCTTGCTGTGTCCTGACATAGTGGGAGAAGCAACAGAGCTCTCTGGGATGGCTTTTGTAAGCACACTGCTTTCATGCATGAGAACGTAGTCCTCATGATCTCATCACCTCTCCAAAGACCCCACCTCCTAATACTACCACCTTAGGGGTTAGGATTTCAACATATGAATTTTGGGAGGACACAAACTTTCAGTCCCTAGCACCATGAAAAGACACAGAAAAACCTGAAATGCATATTACTAAGTAAAAGAAGCCAATCAGAAAAGGCTTCATACCATGTGATTCCAACTATATGATATTCTGGAAAAGGCAAAATGATGGAAACAGTAGAAAGATCAGTGGTTTCCAGGGGCTGAGGGGAGGGAGGGATGAACAGGAAGAGCACAGAGGGTCTTTAGGGCTGTGAAACTCTTCTGTGTGATACTATAATTGTGGGTCCATGCCACTGCACATCTGTCAAAACGCATGAAATATGCAGCACCAAGAGTGAACCTTAATGTCAACTGTGCCTTCTAGGTGACAGTGACATATCAATATAGGCTCTTCAGTTGCAGCAAACGTCCCCCTCTGCAGGGGGTGTTGGTAGTGGGGAAGGCTACATGTGTGGGGTCAGGGAATGCATGGGAACTCTGTACCTTCTGATCAATTTTGCCATAAAACTAAAACTGCTCTAAAAAATAAAATCTATTTTCAAAATTGTACAGCTAAGATTTGTGCATGTCAATATATATAAATCTGCATAAAAGACTAAAGTAATAATTGAGTGAGGGGTGAGGAGTAAGTAAAGGCATAGATTATGCAACAGTGCCTGGGCATGGTGGCTCACACTTGTAATCCCAGCACGTTGGGGGGCTGAAGCAGGCAGGTTGCCTGAGGTCAGGAGTTCGAGACCAGCCTGGCCAACATGGTGAAACCCTATCTCTACTAAAAATACAAAAATTAGCCAGGCGTGGTGACATGCGTCTGTAATCCCAGGTACTCGGGAGGCTGAGGCAGGAGAATTATTTGAATCTGGGAGGCAGAGGTTGTGGTGAGCCAAGATCCTGCCACTGCACTCCAGCCTGGGTGATACAGGAGACTCCGTCTCAAAAACAAACCAAAAAAAATGCAAGAGTGGAGGAATGTGACTAAGCATGGTAGCTGGGTGGTGGATACATGCAAGTGTCATGTGTATTTCTGTGCACTCGTATATTTTGATATCTTTCATAACAAAGACCTTTCTTTATAAAAGCAATTGAAGAGAAAATGCTCAAAAGGAAAGACCATCAAAAGAGATTAAACATGTGCATGACTGAATATCATGTCA
This sequence comes from Nomascus leucogenys, assembly GCF_006542625.1. Lineage (NCBI taxonomy): Eukaryota > Metazoa > Chordata > Mammalia > Primates > Hylobatidae > Nomascus > Nomascus leucogenys. The sequence continues at coordinate 29,862,053 of NC_044405.1, forward strand.
GTTGTAAAGAGAAAAGCCAGTCTGGCTCAGATTTCTTTATGATGACAATGGTACTAGAGGGTCATGGAGCATCCCAGGAGATCCTTAGTGAAAGACAGTGTGAACACCAGTATTATAACCAGCTAAACTGTCATAGACACGGAAGGCAACTGACAAACATTTCAGACATGCAAAACTCGGCGACATTATTCCTATGGGATAGAGGATAAACTGTAGCCAACTAAGAAATGAATTTTAAAACATTATTGGAAGCACTAGCAGTAAGTTTTGAATCTAACTATAGGACTAAGGCTAGAATAAATGTGTCTGGAAGAATTTATAAGAATGTAAAGTGATAAATTTCTGAGCATAGAGAAATCATAAAGCTAACCATAGTTTGGAGTGAAAGGCAGAAAGTAGGTGGGGAGAGGCTGGGCGCGGTGGCTCACGCCTGTAATCCCAGCACTTTGGGAGGCTGAGGCGAGCAGATTACCTGAGGTCAGGAGTTCAAGACCAGCCTGGCCAACATGGCGAAACCACAGCTCTACTAAAAAGTACAAAAATTAGCTGGGCGTGGTGGTGGGCACCTGTAATCCCAGCTATTCCGGAGGCTGAGGCAGGAGAATCGCTTGAACCCAGGAGGCAGAGGTTGCAGTGAGCCGAGACCGTGCAACTGCGCTCCAGCCTGGGGAACAAGGGCAAAACTCCGTTTCAAAAAGAAAGAAAGTAGGTGGGGAGGAAAAGTGTGCTGACTTCCTCACCTTTATAGCCAGGGCTAAGAGATATTATTTAAAATTGGTGAAGCAGGTGACTTCACAGTGACAGGTAAGAACTAAGAAGGGTGAGGGTGACTGAGGAGCAGCAGAGGCTGGGTTCCCATATCACTCCCCCAGCTCCGCTCACGATGGGACTCAGTAAATAAGAGAATAAAACAGCATCAAACTCAGAAAACGGTCATTTAAATTTTATAACCAAAATAAACATATCCAAAGTTGTTCTCAAAATAGTAGGTATTTGTTTTACACAAAACGTGATGACAGTAAGAAATATTGCCAGTGTAGACATCATCCCTTCCAGGCTGGTCTTTTTAATTTTGTATCCAAAAGCTACAGTGGTAAGACAGGGTAGCCAGAAACCATAGCAAAAAGCCACTTCCATTTAGTGATTGCATAATCATATTCTCAGAAGAGCTCAGTAAAATAGAATTTTAGAGTTGTTTTTATGTCTTCGCTAAAAATGTTTCTTAGGCCAATGTGAGGTTGAGTGGTTAACTTAAGATTTTTCTGTGGAATACATTTCAACATTTTTTAAGTCCTAAGTCTGAGAAACTGGCTGTCTGCTACACTAAAACCAAGATGCAATGCTCTCAGATCTGGTTGTGGTCTCCAGGCACTCCATTATCTAAAGAAAGTAACCCCCTAAAATAGAGTCCCATCTCTAGACCATATATTCATTTGCTGAGAAGTCATTTGCAAGGGAAATTCCATATTAAATAGCTGCAGTTTAAAAACTTATTTGGGGTTTTCCATACTAAAGATATATTGGGTGAAAAGTATTATCAACTAATAAAGTAATTATCATGCTTGCAAGCTAAATTTACCACCTTCCGATTAGGATTTCGCATCTAATGTCCTTCAACTTGAAAGCAACTCAGATAAGGGGGATGCCTTCTTCTTCCTTTGAATCCTCTCCAGTTCTAGATGTTAAGGACCGTGAGGCAGATGGTCCCCCTACCTCGCCCCCACCCAGTCCATTTCTAGGAAGTATCATGACCAACTGAGCAGGATTGGGACACATTCTGCAGAGAATGCTGGACACCAGCTCATCTGGTGACCATTAGTCTATGGACTTCTTGGTCAAGGTAATGTTCACATTGTTTGGGTACAAAATGAAAACACGGCATTTGATTACACAAGAATTTAGAAAAATAAGTGTGGTCAGAGCAAGTTGTACGAGGATCAAAAAATCTTAAAAATAGAAAAAACACATTGGAAGAAAAAGAAATTTTGTTTAAAAAATTAAAAGCCATCCAAAGATACACAATGTCTGCTACAAAAGTTCTTTTTGGAAAATAAATCTTTAATTCAACTTTTTTTTTACATTATTTACATTAATTTTGGTTGAAAAGAACCACATAGATCAATACTTTTCAGTCATTTGTGAGTCTAAAATTATGTTTCTCTGTATGCTCATAAAATAATTATACTACCTACATTTGTCATTGAAAGAAAAGATAGTTGATAAATGCCAGATTTGTGGGTCTCAGAATTTCCTTGTTTCCAGATTTCTAAGGCAGTTAAAGTGACCTGCTGTGTCCATAGGAGAGCACCTCTCGTGAATGTATGCCTTATGTCTTTGCCAAATTCAACCTTTTCTTACTCATTTTTATTCTAGAAAACATTCTCAAGTGTCAAAATAGTCAACTGTTAACTATGAACACAGGTCAATGCTGCTCTCTGCTTTGAACACGTGTCCCGTCTCTTGTTCCTGGGCACGCCTTGATCCATCCAGGCTCCCCTGCAGCCAGGTGGGCCCTGGCTGGGCTCCAGCCAGTGGACCATGAGCAGGAGGGATGCTCCCCCCGCTTCCAGAGAGGCTCACAGCCTCTCCCCGGCTGGGCCAGGGAGCAGCCCTGGTGACCTCAAAGTCACCTGTGAAGGAAGACGGCGAAGGCTCCCTCAGCCTGGGCCCCTTGGTGCCACATGGGGAGAGACTCCCCCCACCCAAACCTCCCATGTCACCAAGCTCCGCTCCATCACCCAGGCCCTGCTTGTCCTGCTCTCACCAAGAATGAACACGCTTCTCTTACACTTGGGCCGTGACACACGTTCGTGTCTATCTGTTATAACGGTGGCCTCCCTAAACCACTCAGTAAGTTACAGGACTTCCTTTCATTCCTGCATCCTGAAATTTCACTAACATTTCTGCCTTTTCTGTTCACCTCATGATACTCACTTCTGTTCTGTAACCAGAACTACTTTAGAAATGCCCTTCCCAGACGCGGAATTCATGTATGGTTTTTGTTCCCAACACCATGTCATTCGAGTTGTTTTCGCAGCAGCGATGGATTTATGCGGCTTTGCTAAGCCTCAGCTCATACTTGCCATGTTTTGTATCCATCTTGGGATCTGGACAAGAATCCGGAAAGGGGGCGTCTGTGCCAGAGTTCCCATCTGACCTACTGCTGTGGTTCCAGAACATTCCGTCCCCAGGATGTCCCAGCCCATGGCAGGTGCTCAGCGGGGGCTTGCGTGACCAGCTCAGACTCCAGTTCGACGTGCTCAGAGGCTCCTCCAGTGCAGGAACTGGCGAGGCCCCTTCCTCAGGGACATTCTGCTTTGCTCTTCAGCAGAGCTCGGCAGGGGACGGGGCGGGAGCCAGGCTGCAGACCCAGCTCCCAGTGGGCAGAGGTCTAGGAAATGGCACACAGACTGCTCACACTGTTTTACACTTTGCTATATGTTACTCATATTCATTGTAGAAAAATATAAACAAGAAAAATAAAAAGAAGAAAAAGCCACTCGTAGCCCCATCACACAGGTGATGACTCATGCCTGTACCTACGTGGACAGACCAAACTACGCATGCAGGTCGCGCTGTGCACGTCTGACTCCGTGACACGCGAGGCACTGTGCACGTTTTTTTCATGTAGCAATTATTAGCAGTTCTTAAGGTCAGGAAATGAAGAGCTGGATCATTTTAATACTGCGTAGAATGCCATGGTTTGAATAAACATGTCGTTGAGTAATACTGTAGTGTTGGCCATTTAGGTTGTCCAGATCTCAGCTATTATAAAAAGGCTGTGAATATATCTGGGGGCATACCCCCTTATTATCTCCACAGGATAAATTTTAAGACATTGCACACATTTTTCAGATTTCTGACAGGCATTGTCAGGGCATCCTGCAGGAGCAAGTGACCGGCCCCACGTCCTCCAGCGTCCCCCACCCCAGGCATAGCTTTCTTTTTAGTATTTGCTAATCCAATAATGAAACATGGCATCTTGTTATCTTTTTAAATTTGTAGTTCTCTTCGTGATATTAATCTCTGGCTCTTGAACCAGTCAAGGTGTTAACCCTTTGTGCACTGCATATGCCTTTGGTTTGTAGCTTGCTTGCTGTTACTGTTTTGTTTCTGTTGGTTTTTCTCCTTGTTCTGATTCCTGCCTGTACCCTCAGGAATGACATGAGGGTTCCTGGGACTGTGACATGCTTTCCACACTCATCTCTGTAAACATTGGGTCCTTACTCTGGACATTGTGTGAGATGAAGCCCCCACGGTAGGGCCAGAGGGAGCACGAGAGCGATCGTCAGAAGCCAAGCCGACTTGGGGGAGACCAGCTACCCTCTGCATGTGAGGGGCAGTGGGCCTGTGGCTTGAGTGTGCCTGCTGGTGCAGCAGGGACAGGCTGGAACCACCAGTGTGGCCCCCGACCGCTGTGTGGCCATGGGAGAGGCGCCACCTCTTGGCACACAGATCTGCTCGCCCATGAGTGCAGCTATGACCGTGCCAGCCTCCTGGGGTTGCTGAGGATCAAACGAGAACACGCAGGTAGAGTGCTTACAGCAGCACCTGGCATGCAGTGAGCCCTATTCAAATGCTTTTGTGGTAGAATTTGATCTTAATTTTATAAAGCCCTCTGGTTGTTTCATTACCTACAATCACAGGTTAATAGTTTATAAAAGCTTCTTAAAATTTTCCAAGTCATGGGGTCCAAACAGGCCACACTAGACACAGCTGGCACCTGAGAGCGTCACTGGGGTTTACGTTCTGAGAAGCCGCTGCTCCCGGGCGAGGCCTGCACCGGGGATTGTGAGTGGAACAGGAGCCAGGCATTCAGAGAGGACCTGAGGACTTGGCCGCCACCAGCCGTGGCAGGAAACGGTTGGCAAGGACAGTGTCCTGAGAAAGGAAAACCTAGAAGGAAAATTGGACCCTCCAGAGGCTGCCCATTCAATGGAGAAATGTCCTTCAGACGCCAGCTTGGCCCTGCAGCCAGCACAGGAACAGACCGAAGCCTGAAGCAGCCGCCATGTAACCAGATAGGGCTGTGTCCAGGAACTCCAGTGCAACCACGGCCCTTGGCTGAGGTAAGCACAGGCATCTTTAAAAGCCATTAGGTTGCACTGGGCACAGTGGCTCACATCTGTAATCCCAGCACTTTGGGAGGCTGAGGTGGGAGGATCACTTGAGCCTGGGAGTTTGAGACCAGCCTGGGTAACACAGCGAGATCCCATCTCTACAAAAAAAAAAAAAAAAAAACAGCTGGGCATGGTAGCATGTGTCTGTAGTCCTAGCTACTCAGGAGGCTGAGGTGGGAGGATCGCTTGAGCCCAGGAGTTGGAGGCTGCAGTGAACCATGATGGCACCATTGCACTCCAGCCTGGGTGACAGAGCGAGACCCTGTCTCTTAAACATGAGCTCCACTCACATAGAGCTGGCAGGAATGAGTTCCGCTTTCATCAGGGTCCTCAGGGGACCCTCAATTGAATTCAGGTCCTCAACTGGATGTGGCCCACCACAATGGGGAAGGTCATCTTGCTTGCCTCAGTCTGCCAGTTTGAATGCTAATCTCTTCCAAAAACACCCTCACAGAAATACCCAAAGTGATGTTTGACCAAATATCTAGGTACCCTCTGGCCCTGTCCAGGTGATACATGAAAGTAACCATCACAACACCCAGCCGCCTACGGGACTCCTCCACCTCGCTGGCTAACGGGCACCCCAACGTAGTCAGAAACAGACATCCGCTGTCCCTCCCAGGCTCATCAGAGGACAGGACAGACCTGCCGGCCATCACATAGGCGGGTCCTTGGACCATCTCTGGGCCTTTCTCCCATGCCCCCACGCCAGTCTAGCATCACGTTTTGCTGGTTCTCTCTGCGTGAACACGCTGTGTGCTGAAAAATTCAAGGTGAGGATCAGTGGGTATCAACTTGCCACCACTTTCCAAAAATAGAAGATTGCTCACAGCTGCAGTTTTGCACATAGGTTTACATGAGAAAGTAACCAGGCAGGAGGAGCCTGGGGGAGGGACACTGGACACTGTATGTCTCTTTATGCTTTTTGATGTTTGAGCCAACTATAACCTATTCAGAATTTCTAAACAGATGAGCCCACAATCCACATGTTTGGAGGAGGCATTTCCTAAGAAATGCCCCCCCACTCTCTAAGGAGTTTCTGCACTGAAAACTAGCTAGCGGGCACCCTGAGGGAGGTGCTGAGAAGGGGCATGAGGTTGGGCTGGTGACCACACAGACAGGGTCCTCCCCAGGCTGAATTTTCAGATGCTGAGCGCCCTGGCCTCCCTTCCACAGTCTGCCCTGGCCAGGTTGGAGCCATGTGGTCAGTGAAAGAGGCTCCAGGGGATCAGCCTGCAGCTGACGGACACAAAGTGGAACTCTGGGGCCAGCCTCTGGGTCAGGCCGTGACATTTCCACCTGGTGGCACATGCCTGGTCTCCTTACCACAGACTCCTAGGACGGCAGCTCTGCAGCTCAAGTCAGAGAGGTAGACGGCCCCAAAGAAACAAGGTGGCCTGGGCTGGGTACAGGGAGAAGAGGGTGATGGGCTGGGCAGGTACACTGGACAGTGCAGGGGAGCTCGGAGAGCAGCAGCCGCTAGAGAGCTGGGTGGGAGCAGGGGTTAGGGAGCTGGGTGGCAGCAGGGGTTAGGGAGCTGGGTGGCAGCAGGGGTTAGGGAGCTGGGTGGCAGCAGGGGTTAGGGAGCTGGGTGGCAGCAGCGCTAGAGAGCTGGGGGGAGGGTTAGGGGGGGGGGGGGGGGGGGGGGGGGGGGGGGGGGGGGGGGGGGGGAGCTGGGTGGGAGCAGGGGTAGGGAGCTGGGTGGGAGCAGGGCAGGGGTTAGGGAGCTGGGTGGCAGCAGCCGCTAGAGAGCTGGGTGGGAGCAGGGGTTAGGGAGCTGGGTGGCAGCAGGGGTTAGGGAGCTGGGTGGGAGCAGGGGTTAGGGAGCTGGGTGGGCAGCAGGGGTTAGGGAGCTGGGTGGGAGCAGGGGTTAGGGAGTGGGTGGGGCAGGGGGTAGGGAGCTGGGTGGAGCAGGGGTTAGGGAGCTGGGTGGGAGCAGGGGTTAGGGAGCTGGGTGGGAGCAGGGGAGTTGGGCTGGGGGACAGGGGTTAGGGAGCTGGGTGGCAGCAGGGGTTAGGGGGGGGGGGGGCAGCAGGGGTTAGGGAGCTGGGTGGCAGCAGGGGTTAGGGGGGGGGGGGGGGGGGGGGGGGGGGGGGGGGGGGGGGGGGGGGGGGGGGGGTGGGAGCAGGGGTTAGGGGAGCTGGGTGGGAGCAGGGGTTAGGGAGGCTGGGTGGGAGCAGGGGTTAGGGAGCTGGGTGGCAGCAGGGGTTAGGGAGCTGGGTGGGAGCAGGGGTTAGGGAGCTGGGTGGGAACAGGGGTTAGGGAGCTGGGTGGAGCAGGGGTTAGGGAGCTGGGTGGAGCAGGGGTTAGGGAGCTGGGTGGACAGGGTTAGGGAGCTGGGTGGCAGCAGGGGTTAGGGAGCTGGGTGGGAGCAGGGGTTAGGGAGCTGGGTGGGAGCAGGGGTTAGGGAGCTGGGGGAGCAGGGTTAGGGAGGGTGGGGGGGGGGGGGGGGGGGGGGGGGGGGGCAGGGGTTAGGGAGCTGGGTGGGGGGGGGGGGGGGGAGCAGGGGTTAGGGAGCTGGGTGGGAGCAGGGGTTAGGGAGCTGGGTGGGAACAGGGGTTAGGGAGTTGGGTGGCACAGGGGTTAGGGAGCTGGGTGGCAGCAGGGGTTAGGGAGCTGGGGGGAGGGGGGGGGGGGGGGGGGGGGGGGGGGGGGGGGGGGAGTGGGTGGGCAGGGGTTAGGGGGGGGGCAGGGGTTAGGGAGTTGGGTGGCAGCAGGGGTTAGGGAGCTGGGTGGGAGCAGGGGTTGAGGCAGAGCCTTGCAGGGCTTGTTTCTGCCCAGCTTGTGAACAGTATTGAATGCCACATCTAGGAGGTGGAAATTATGCTGGAGAGAGCTCACCCTTCGGACTCAGCACATTCACCCATTTAGTCAACCAGCACTCCTTTGCGCTACACTTGCCCCCAGACGTTGCCAGCCGGATCATCGGCGCTGTTCTTCCTGTTGGAATGAATTTTCATGTTTTTTCCTTCTGTCTTCAGAGCTATTTGGATGAGAATTTGGGACGGGCTGCCCCAGGGGCCATTCAGTGGCAGGTCATCTAAGCTGGAAGCCAGCCCCAGTCCAGGAGATGTCAGGTCCCATACTGAGCCCGTCAGGCCATGCTCTGCTCTAAGGCAGAGAAGGACGTTGCCCTAGTATCCATGGGGACATAGGGAGGCCAAGGAAAGCCTGTATCCTCGATTTTTGGAAATCGCTGGGTCTGAGGAGATTGTTCACAATAGAGAATAAGGAACTAAGACAATCTGAACAGGAGACTTGCTTCCAGCCAAGGTGGAGTAACAGGAACTGTGTTTACCTTCTGCTTGAAAAACCAAACAAATCAAAAGAGAAAAACCACCTGAAACAAGAGGTGTCAAGATACCAGCATCAGACAACGAGGGACAGCCCGGCCCGAGCCACAGGAGAGGGACGGGGTGCCCTGAGATGCCCCAGCCGAACGTCTGGAGTGTGAAAGGCTGCAGAGCAGGGAGGGGAAGCCTAGGAAGCCCATTCATAGGCCGACCTTGAGCTCCTAAGAAAACGACCTTCTGGAACACAGGGCCCCACACCCGCTGGGAGGGAAACCGCCATGGCCCCAGGATTTTGCCCCCACTACGTTGCCTTTTGTGAGTAGAACATAACGCGCTCTCAAAAATGAAGAGTTGTGCGCCCCCTCAACACACCGGCTGACACAGCGCCCGCAGGCTGAGCGCTTGGCAGCAGCGTGGAACTTGGCCCTGGGGTGTCGGAGCTCAGCGTGGTCCTCCGGGAGGGTCTGAGACCTCATGTAATGTGGCCAGGGGAGAGCTGGAGCCCACCTTCCCGTGGAGCAAAGACTGTGCCCGCACACAGCGGGGCACCGTGAGCCTGGGGGCTGGGGCGGAGAGAGCCCGGACGCCACGCCGCAGCCTGCGGGTTCTGCTAAGAGTGCAGTCCACGCAGGAGGCTTCGGGATGGACAATTCCAAGAACAAACTTGCCAGGGAGTCCGGCAGGGAAGCACCAGCCTCCAAAGGCCACCACAGGCCTCCCTTCCACACCCATGCAGTCAGCTGGCGCTGGGGAATGCACGGAAGGACCACACCCGCAAGGAAAGCGCAGCTCTGAGCACCCCAGCGCCTTCAGGCCCGCCTGGGAACTCTCAGGAACTCTCAAGACTGCTCCTGAGAATGCCCCTCCCAACCACAGCAGGTGACTGTCATGGGCATCCGGAGCCTCTCAAAGATCCAGGAGGAGGCGTGGTGTGGAGGGACCAGCCAGTGTGGCGGGGCCCCGCAGCGCCAGAAAAGGCAGCTGCCGCAGAGTTGAAGAGCTCATCTTAAGAAGAGTCCCAGAGCACCGCATGTCCTCACTCATAGGTGGGAACTGAACAATGAGAACACATGGACACAGGAAGGGGAACATCATACTCCGGGGACGGTTGTGGGGTGGGGGGAGGGGGGAGGGAGAGCATTAGGAGGTATACCTAAGGCTAAATGAAGAGTTAATGGGTGCAGCACACCAACATGGCACATGTATACATATGTAACAAACCTGCACGTTGTGCACATGTACCCTAAAACTTAAAGTATAATAATAAAAAAATAAAAATAAATAAAAAAGTGTCCCAGAGCAGAGAGGCCTGACTTCAGGTTACAAGCACAAGGATGGGGCCAGACACTGCCACGCTCCGCGGGCGCAGCCAGCAACCCGTGTTACGGGTGCAGTGGTCACCACGCCGCGGCCGTTCAGGTCCCTCCCTCCCTTAACCAGATGCTGTCAGCCTGTGGCTTCTGTTGGTTTTATTGAACAAGAGCCACGGTGGGAGGGAAGATGATTTTGTTTAGCCTCCACTTTCTGCAGAGCGGCATGCATGGTACACGGTCATGTTGGTCTGTGCTCCCACAAACTGAGAGGTCTTTTAAGGAAATCCCTCCCCAATCCGGAGTTGAGTCATCTGGCTTCCATCTCTGGGCTCCTTAAATAACCAGAATCTCAAATTAGCCATGAGAAAGAAACACACAAAAACATCTCTTTATGATAAAAAGGGAGACAAAACCCCAAAGCTGACACGTGGGACAGAGACTGCTCCGTTCGTCACCGTTCCTCTCTCTTCCTGCACCTTCCAGCGTCTTGTATTCGTGGAAGGAGAGAATGAGCTGGAACAGAAGGAGGAGATGTAGGCCACTCACCGGCGGCAGAGTGCCGCCGCCACTCCAGAGATCCCGAAATAAAGACGGTTTTTCCGCAAAACATTTGCTCGTAGGAGATACAAATGAGAGATATTTTTAGGAAATATTAATGCACTGAGCTCTAATTTGCAGACCGTGATTTACTTCATCCCCTCCCCCAGCCGGAGCCATCTGAGCGCTTGGCTCCTTCCTGGAAAAATTCCGCTCTGGAATAATGACTTGGTTTCCTCACAGGAAGAATGCATGCATACTGTCAAGAGGCAAACAATACCCGAAGTTACAAAAAAGAAAGCAGCAACAAACCACAAATGTCACTGCCAGACCCCTTGCCCAGAAACGCCCCTCATTCATGTTGGGTGAGGCCAGGCATGGACAGAACACGCAAGCTGATGGTTGAGTAGATGGGAAAGTTTAGGATTTTCCTTGAATTTAACAGAAGAAAAAGAAATGGAGTAAAACCGAAGGACTGCTAAACTTCACAAAAATGAATCTTATCCCAAGAAATACTTATCCCTCAAAGATAGCCAGGAACCCCTGAAAAAGAAAGCCTAGTTCTGCAGCCTGCACCCCTTTCCTGACAGCCTCGGCCCTGCTGACAGTACGGCGTCCTCCAGCGGGTCGTGCCGGACAGACAGACACAGGGTGGACAGGAAGCCCAGAAGCAGGCCCATGCACCTGGGAGGTCAGCATGAGATAAAGGGGGTGACTCAAACCTCTGGAGCACAAGTGGACTCTGAATAATTGGATGGGGGGCACACCAGAAAGGCTTGGAGAAAAGATGACAGGTCTGCCTCACGCCACACACAAAAATACACTTCCAGTGGCTCGGAAACCCACATGCAAAATGAGAGCTCAGACAAATCCTGGAAGAGGACATGAGTGCATTCTTCTGTCACCTGGGTGCAGGGATAGACTCTCTAACCATGACTCAAAGGAAAGAAAAGATTGGTAAATATGGGTATGAAAAAGGAAAAATATTTTGCACAGCCAAAACAAAACACCACAAAGACAACTGAAAAACTAGGAGAAAATATTTGCAATATAAGCCACAGATGAAGGACCAACGTCCTTTTTTCTTTTCTTTCTTTCTTTTTTTTTTTTTTTTGAGACAAAGTCTTGCTCCATCACACAGGCTGGAGTGCAGTGGTGCGATCTCGGCTCACTACAACCTCTGCCTCCCAGGTTCAAGTGATTCTCCTGCCTCAGCCTCCCGATTAGGTGGGATTATGGGATTACAGGTGTGCGCCACCACATCTGGCTAATTTTTTTGTATTTTTAGTAGAGACAGAGTTTCACCATGTTGGTCAGGCTGGTCTCGAATCCTGACCTCAAGCGATCCGCCCATCTCGGCCTCCCAAAGTGCTGGGATTGCAGGCATGAGCCACCGTGCCCAGCCCCAACATCCTTAATAAATGAAGAACTCGTACAAATTGAGGACAAAGGACCAGAAATCAGATAGACAAACAGAAAAAGGACATAAAGAGACAGTTCCCCAAAAAGATTAATGGATATATGTTTAATATAGGAGCTCCCTGCTGGAGCTGGGATGCACTCATCCTCTCCTGACCTTGGACAACAATGCTAGCCTCCCTAGCCTTTGGCTCCAGGGCTTTCATCCCCTGCCTCTGGGTTCCCAGGCCTTTGACCTCGAACTGAGACTTCTACCACCAGCTTGCCTGGCTCTGGAGCTTTTAGACTTGGACTGAGCCACACTCCCAGCACCCTAGGGTCTCTAGCTTGCAGACGGCCTGTAGTGGGACTCCTCAGGCCCCACAGTCATGTGAATCAATTCCCCTAATAAATCCCCTCTCAACTGTCTATCTCCCTGTCTGCCTGTCTGTCTCTCTGTCTCTCACTCTCTCCATCTACCCATCTATCCACCCATCCTATTGGTTCCATTTCTTTGGAGAAACCTAACACAGATGTGCAGGACCTTTACCCTGAAAACTGCAAAACACAGCTGGGAGAAATTAAAGACAATCTAAACAAATCGTGAGTGTTATGGTCTAAATGTTTCTGTCCCCCTAAAACTCATATGTTGAAATTCTGACTCCCAAGGTGATGGTTTTTGGAGGTGAGGCTTTTTGGGAGGTGGTTTGGTCATAAGGGTGGAGGCCTCATGATGGGATTAGTTTCCTTATAAAAGACACTGTAGGCCGGGTGCAGTGGCTCACATTTGTAATCCCAGCACTTTGGGAGGCTGAGGCAGGCAGATCACGAGGTCAGGAGTTTGAGACCAGCCTGGCCAACATAGTGAAACCCCATCTCTACTAAAAATACAAAAAATTAGCCGGGCGTGTTGGTGGGCACCTGTAATCCCAGCTACTTGGGAGGCTGAGGCAAGAGAATCACTTGAACCTTGGAGGCAGAGGTTGCAGTGAGCCGAGATCGCACCACTGCACTCCAGCCCGGGTAACAGAGCAAGACTCCATCTCAAAGGAAAAAAAAAGACACTGCAGAGAGCTATCTAGCTCCGTCTGTTACATGAGGCCATAGCAAGAAGGCACCATCAATTGTGGAGCCTGAGGAGTCCCACTACAAGCTGTCCACAAGCTGGAGAGCCAGGGATGCTGGCAGTGTTGCTCAGTCCAAGTCCAAAAGCCCCAGAACCAGGGAAACCAATGATAAAACCCTCAGTCAAACCAAAGGCCTGAGAACACCAGGCAAAGGGTATAAGTTCTGGAGCCAGAGGCTGGGGAGCCTGAGCCTTCACCAGCCACCTTGACCTTGGACTTTCCAACCTCCACAACTGCAAGAAATAGATTTTTGTTGTTTATAAGCCATCCAGTCAAAGATGCTTTGTTATAGCTGCCAGAATGGACTGAGACAGAGGTATACCATGATCATGGATTGGAAGATTCAGTATTATGAAGCTGTCCATCCTTCCTGAAAGATCAATATTATTCTAATAAAAATTCCAGCAGGCTTTGTTGTAGAAATTGACCAGCTGATCCTAAAAGTTTAATGGAAAGGCAAAGAACTTGGAATGGGGCAAACAATCCTGCACAGAGCCTACAGGAATGACACCAGCTTCTTTTTCTTAAGCTATAGGATTCAAGACAATGTGGTGTCTGTGGGAAGCAAAACAAATAGATCAATGGAACAGAATAGTCAAGAAATAGACCCACTAAGCCCTGGTGCTGTGGCTCACACCTGTAATACCAATACCTTGGGAGGCCAAGGTGGGGAGATCACCTAAACCCAGGAGTTTGACACCAGCCTGGGCAACATAGGGAGTCCCTGTCTCTACAAAAAGTAAAAATGAAAAAATTAGCTGGGTGTGGTGTTGCACACCTGTGATCTCAAGCTACTGCAGAGGCTGGGGTGGGAGGATTGCTTGAGTGGAGAGGTGGAGGCTCCAGTGAGCCACGGTTGTGCCACTGCACTCCAGCCTGGGCAACGGAGTGAAACCCTGTCACAAAATACCGAAAGAATTAGTTGTTGTAATGGAGGCTAATATGCTGGTGGGAGTGAGCTCAGGTGGGCGTGCTCCTTCCATAGTCACCCCAGTGTCCACTACACACATCTTTAAGGCAGTGGAAGGGGTGGAAGTGCCCCTCCCCTTCCCCCTACCCTCCCACCCTTCTTCTTCCTCTCCCTCCCCCTCCTCCTGTTCTGTTTTACAGATACATGAGGGGTGGGGCCTGGGACGTAAGCACTGGAATCCTCATGGAGAGGCTTCCCTGGAGTCCTTAGCTGCACAGTGGTGGGCACATGTGATGCCCTTATTCAGATCTACCCACTGGGATATGTGTGAAGTGCTGAAGCTTTAATAAACAAAACGCAGGAGGGCTTGAAAAAGGCCCTGTGTGTGGTGCACACAACCAGCTCGTGCTCAGGGGATCAGGAAGGGGGTTCACCCAGCGCCTGTGCAGACTGAATGCACTTATTTAATGAGCAACAAAGATATTACCAGACAGTCAAGGAAAAATATGTGTTTTTCCACTTTGAGAAACAGTCAAACTTTCATATTCCACCAAAAATAGAAGTGGAATTCTAGAAAACAAAAATAGGTGGGCTTATACTTGTATGCCATTCAAGCAAACCCACATAGACTATGGCTTCTCTCATCTCTCTGGAATGCGTGCTGTGTTCCCAGGAGGTCCAGGAAGGAGCCAGGACAAGAGGGAGCCTGGGACCTGTTCCTGGGCCTGAACTCCTGCGGCCACCAGGGTCCCTCCTGGTTCTCGTGGGGCCATCTGGGGTTGCACCCCTCCAGATGTGCCCTCCCTCCCCTCCATCCCCTGAGGCGTTGATGACCGACGGGAGACCCTTGCCCCTGAAAAGAGACTGGCCGAAGAACTGATGAGTAGCTCCATCACAAGTCTCCGTGGTGGCCAGCATAGGACTGCAGAGACTTTTCTCCTCGAAGACCCTAGGTTGCTGGCAAACACTGAGCGCCACACCACGTGATGGAGGGTGCTGGGGAGGGGCGAGCCTCTGAACCTCAGTGCAGGCGGGAACAGTGCCTCACGTTTCTGTGGCTGATGGAATATTTAATGCTTAGTTTATACTTTCATTTTACAGTTTGCTTGAGGCGTATTTTGTTGACTCATGACTTTACAGATAGCCTCTCTGATGAGGAGACTGAAGCCCAAGGAAGGGACCCATGTCCAGTAAGTGACCTGGTCTCACATCAGCCAGAGCTGTCTCCATTGCGCTCAATAGAAAATGAGGCCCCGAGCCTCTCATCTGCTAGGCAGGGCCAGGCCACAGCAGCCCCCCATGGCCAGGACGCAGTTGGGGAGGGGGGCCAGGTCACAGCAGTCAGCAATGCCCCTGTACCCAGGCCACAGACTCCCAACCACCCAGGCCACAGCAGCCTCCCACCACCCCCAAGCTAAGCCACAAAAGTCCCCCCCCAACGCCTTAGGCCACAGCAGGGCCGGGTGGAGCCCTGAGTCCTGGGTTTCTTCACCATTTTCCTTGTTTCTTCCACTCCTTGTCCTTGAAGCAAGGGGGGTGGGCAAGCAGAGACGGGGATTTGCTAGAAGGATCCTGGGGTATCTCCCGGGCTTTTTCCAAGTTGGGCTTTTTCCAGAAATGCAAGGTTGGTATAACATTTAAACTTTAATCAACTTAATTTACCATATTAATATAATGAAGCAGAAAAATCATACTATCATCTCAATAAATGCAGAAGAAAGAATGTGATAAAACTCAGCATGCATTCAGGAAAAGAAACTCTTAGCAAAGTAGAGATAGAAGGGAGCTTCCTTAATCTCATTTGGGGGATCTATATTTAAAAATCCTACCACAGATCTCACACTTATTGGTGAAATATTGGAAGTGTCTCCCCTGAGGTCAGGAAAAAAATAAGGATGCTCACCACTAACACTTCTTTTCAGCAGCAGCTGGTGAGGTAAGTCAAGAAGAAAGCAATGAAGGATAAAATGATCATAAAGGAAAAAATGAAAAAGTCATTATTCCCAAACAAAATGATACATATATAAGAAATCCAATAGAATCTACAGATAACTATTGAAATTATTAAGTGAATCTGGAAAGACTGCTGGTACAAGGTCAATACACAAAGATCAATTGCATTCTAAATAAACTGGAAACCTGTGGTTACAAAATAAAAATAGGGAATATTTTAAATGATCATCCAATGCACCAAATGTCTGGGAATAAATCTAATGGACTATGTGTGTAATATCTACACAGAAGACTAGAAGATAATGAGAGCAACTGGAGAATATTTAAATCAATGTAGGGCTAAACGTGAACTGGAGCACTCAATATTGTGAGAATATCCATTCTTGCCAAATTGATCTATAGCTTCAATGCAATTCTAATAAAAATTCTAGCAGAATATTTTGAGGAAATTTATAAGCCAATTCAGGGATTTAAATGGAAATGCAAAATACCAAGTATAACCAAGAAAATTTTGAAAAACAAAAAAACTGCAAGGTGATTCTATGGTGTCAAAAGAAGACTCATGAGAAAGCTTCAGTAACTAGGACAGGAAACAGCAGTTCAAGGCCAGTCCTCAGCACCTAACAAAATAGTTCAGAAAAAAGCAACAACCCATGCCTATATGGATGCTTAATTCACAACAAAGCTACTGCAGCAGAGTAGCAGGGAGAAGGGAAATCATGTCAGTAAATGGTGCTAGGTCAACTGGCCACCAAACAGAGACAACAGTTATGGACTGACTCTGAACCCCTACCTCACACTGTACAGAAAAACAATTCCTGGTGAATTGTCCTCTAAATTTGGAAATTGAAACAATAAACCTTCCAGAAGATAACAGAGGCATTCCTTCATGACCATGGAGTAGTTGAGTTTTCTAAACAGGACATAAAAAAACCCTAACCGTAGAAAAAAAGGTAGATAAACTGGATCACATTGAAATTAAGAACTCCTGTATAATAAAAGACTCCACTGTGATTATGGAAACGCAAGACACAGGGTGAGAGAAGGTATTTGCAACACATATAGCTGCCAAGAGTTTGGGTCTGGAATATATAAATAACTTCTACAAATAAATAATAAAGAAAACTTGTGGCTTCTTCACCAGAAAGGATGTGCATGTGGAAAACAAGAACATGTAAAGATGCTCAACTTCACTGGTCATTAGTGAACTACAGATTAAAGCCACTGTGAAGAACCACCACCACCCTCCAGGGTGGACAAAGTGTCAACACCAACTGTTGATGTGGACAAGAAGCAGCCAGAAAGCTCCTCGCCTGCTGGTAGGAGTATACAGTGGCTCAACACGTTGGAAAATCAGTGTCCCCTCTGGAGTGGGACCTATGTGTCTCCTGTGACCTGGTACACAACCCAACAGAAACATACACACACGTGCACTGAGAGAGGCGTATGAGAAGGTTCATAGAGGCACAGGTTGATGGATCTCATGAACACAGCATCAAGTGAAAGAATCAAGACACGAAAGAATACATTCTGTGTGATGTCACTTATGTGAAGCAAAAACAGGCATAACCAATCTGCGGAGGTA
Organism: Nomascus leucogenys; assembly: GCF_006542625.1. Classification (NCBI taxonomy): domain Eukaryota; kingdom Metazoa; phylum Chordata; class Mammalia; order Primates; family Hylobatidae; genus Nomascus; species Nomascus leucogenys. Next base: position 29,879,289 of record NC_044405.1, read on the forward strand.
GCAGTCAGGGTAGAGGTTATCTTTAAGGCCCAGAGGCAGCCGTGGCTACGCAGGGGCACGCCGGACACTCCAAGTTGGTCACGTTCCGCTGCTCGCCCTGGTGGAGGTTTCACAGCTGTGTCCACTTTGGGCTAACATGTTGAGATGTACACTTATGATATGGATACTTTTTGGTGTATGTATTATATCTCAAAAAAGTTTGAAAATACATGATGATGGCCACTTTTCACACCACCGTTCACGGCTGCTGTATCCCTGAGCGGCTTGTATAGGTAACAGTCAGCCCGAGTCCCTGAGATTCCAGTTTAAAACTATCAACTGCAAGATCTTGAATATATAGTAGTTGAAAGTTCCCTAGAGAGAAGGCTTTAAATAACCACATGAGCCATCTAATTTGTCACTAACCCAACTGTACTTAGGCTCAGCCTCCAGCCTCCATCCCCTCCAGAACAGCTCCTGGAGATTGAGCAGAGCGCGGCCTGCCCACGCCCTCCCTCCTCCCCCCTCTTGCCTGGCTTCAGTTGCTAATTACCTTTTAGCTTCTCAAGAAAGACTGCTAACATAATAATTAAGACATAACTCAGCAAAATAGAAAAAAAATCTCCTTTTCCTGGCTCTAGTCCATTATTTTAGAGTAGTATGTTACCAGGAGCCATACTGTTTTTGCATCTGATTTATTTTAAAAATCTAGTACCATTCAATAGAAGTTGGTGAAGCTGCTAATTTTGTTTGATTTATATATTTATACTCATCCCACAAAGAATTTGAGGTGTTTGGTGTGTCTCTATATTCGCTTGCTCTTTTAATAATTTTTAAAGATGAGTTTCTCCTTAAGGATCATGTACTTTTTTTTGATCCACTTTTAAGTTCATACTTTTGTTACTGTTGTACAGCATCATCTACCAAATTACATGTTGTTTGCTGCTGATATATAGAAATCATTTTGGGGGTGTGTGCATGTGTGTCAATTTTATACTCAATAATCTTGCTGAATTTTAATTAGATCTAAGACTTTGGCTGTAGATTTAAAATTATCTGCCTATGTAACCTTATTTATTTATGTCTCCCTTTCCTCTCTTTATACATGATCAAGTGAAATAATCGAGACACAAAAGAATACAGCCTGTGTGAGGTATTAGCCCACTGAAGCCTCCAACCCCTGGCCTCAAGCAGTCCCCCTGCCTCAGCCTCCAGAGAAACACGCTTCCATCTTTTCTCTCCTGCCTCGCTGGGCCTTCCCGCCTCCCACGCTCCCTTCTCTTTCTGTGCTCACCTCTAATGCTAGGCTGAGGTTCTTCAGTTCTGGAGCCAGGTTCCCTTCTCTCTCCACCCTCTCTTTAGGGGATCGGTGACGTCTTCCATTTTCAAGGGTTTCAAGTGTCCGTCTCCAGCACGGCTCTCCTCTCCGGACATCAGTCTTTCGTACGTACCTATCTTCCTAACACAGCCACTCAGACATCCTGTAGGTATCGCAAACTTAACGCACCCAAAAGGAATGCCTGGTTTCTTCCCCCCATCCCCCGTGTATTTAACCACGCAGCACGTTCCCTTTCCCTGGTCTCTACAGAGTGCAAAGTGGCCTGACCAGGAGGACTCTTCTGACCAATGGTGGCAGAAGCCTCCTCTCTTCTCTGACTTCATGTGCCATGGAAGTGCTTTTTCCTCTGCCACAGGCACTCCTGCTGTCAATGCCTTCTCATCCTCCAAGGCTCGGGGCAGCTTCCTGCAGCTTGCTCTGACACTCCTGAGCAGTGCGGCTGCAGTGCCCTGGACTCCTGCAACTGTTCACACTCCTCTTCATTAGGAGCCTGCATTTGTACATCACCACTGGAGCTTTTCCACCCATCGTCTCCCTCTTCTGGATGCAGAACAGGCTCAGACAGGCCAAACAACTTGGCCAGTGCTGATGGCACAGCCAGGTCCGCACTGACCGTCACGCCTCTGTTCCTGCCCTGGACGGTGTCTCGGGTAACACACTGCGATGCTCCCTGACACCATCTCCCCACTAGAACATGAACGCCCTGAAGCAAAGACATCTTCCTGGCCACGTGTTGACCTATGCACATGACACTGCCTACAGCGCTGAAAGGCCATCAGATCGTCCCCTCTCTCCTGCCCCTGTGTGTCTACCCCAGTTTTCTCTCTTCAGGCTGGCAAGTGATGGAGACCATCCTAACTGTGCTGGATTTAAACCTTTCAGGCCGAGGAACAAAGAGAGACTCACAATTGTCTCAATGCCAGCTCTAAGCGCCCAGGGCCATCCTGGGAGTCAGAATCCCACCCGAGGTCCTGGAGTGGGTTGTGGAGGGGCTGTGCTGTGTGCCTGTCACAGAGCACAGACAGACCGTTCCTGCTGTGTCACTGTGGGAGTTGGGAGTTGTCCTGGAGACCGTGGCACATTGTGAGCTGGGCAAGCCTCACACATGGTATCCACCACCATGGCAGCTGCTGACCGAATGGTTTGGCACCATCTGGTTTTTGCCACTCCAGTCTTGTGTCTTCTTATTTTATTTTTAAAATATAGGGCAAAAATATTATGTCTCAAATCACGGTATCATCGAATATTGGTCACCTCTTATTAGCAGTTTTATGCTCCTCCGGATGTTTGAGAAACAAGGAAATCAATAATCCACTTTAGGCTACAATCTAAAAAGTACCTGTGAGTGTCCTTTCTCAAATAGATTGGGTAGAATTAAATAAAACAAAGCAAGATTGTTTAAAGCTACATTTTTAGTTGTACACAAGGACTATAGTCAAAAGGGCTTCAAAAGCACAAAGGCTGTGGCCAATCATCAGCCCTGGGACACCAGCACCAAGACCAGGCCACAGTCTCAGCACAGCAGGTTGGCAGCTCGCTCTGTAATTGAGGAGACAGAAATCTGAGCACACAGATCGCCCTGTGTGGCTGGAAAGGGAAAGGACGGCTGTCCTGGCCACCGCAGCCCAGGGAGGCCAGCACACCCGTGCGCAGGTCACGTGACCCACTTCTAGCCACAGTCTGCCAGCCCCTGGGCATGACAGGAAGGGGGTTCATAGATCAGTGGCATTTACACGTCTAAGCTTTGAACACTCTCTTCAACTGAAAGCCCAGTGTGTGAACAGGCCGGGCAGCTGGACCACTCCGAGGCTGGTGCCTTCCCCTCCTTTCGGGCAGTTCCCAGAAGGCTGAAGACCACAGTTTGAAATCCACTTAATCTCTCAAGTCGGCCTGGGTCTATATCCTAAGATTGTGGAGATCATTTTGTGCCACTGTATCTTGTAGGCATTGGCAGGACCGCCGTTAATTTTTAGTTCTTCTCGTGGGAGACAGTCACGGGGTCATGCCATTTAACTGCACTGAAGGGAAAACGTGGGAAATGGATTTTTGGTGCTGTGTAGACCACATTTCATAGCGGTTGGCATCTCACATGCTCATGCAAAGCCTAACTCCGCACCCTGAGGCAGACAGCTGGAGGCCAGCTGGATTCCTACACTCAAGCCCTCCAGCATCAGGTTCATTTTCCAGGACACCAGAGTGATTGTTTATTCCATAATTCCCACAAAGGAGACGGTAAACCACAGAACAGAGGTGGGGTGGGCACGGAAGGCCGGGAAGTGGATGGTGGCTGCCAGCACTTCTGTGGAGACCCAGGGCCCCCCTCCAGAAGCCCCGGTGTTCAACCTCCACAGTGAACAGGCGATGGATGGCTGAGATGTCCTCGAAATTTTTTTGGGCTTCCTCAGGCGACCACGGGATTCCTTCTCAAAGAGCCTGATCTCAACAGGCACCCGAATGGGCATCCTGGTGCTTCATGCCCCACAACAGCTGGGAACGCCATGTCCTGGCCCCAAGCGACTGGAAACTGCTTTCCTCCCCGACATCAGCAGCAAGGGGAATGTTCCCAGTGCCATTCTTCCAAGTCAGGGAGAGCATCACAATAGAAACCGTCTCTGTGGAGAGGATGGCACCTGAAGCCATGGAATAGGAAGGGAGCATCAGAGGCTGCTGGCTGGTCCTGCAGAGCCGCCTGAGAGGCCCGTGGGAGCAGCAGAGGGTCCTGGCCTTGGGCGCCATCCACTCTCCGCTGCTCTGGAGGGAGAAAAAGGACAAGCTGAAACTTGCACAAGCAGCCTCCATTCTTGGGAGTTCCCTTGTATTCCCCACACCAACCCGCACCTCAGCGAAGGCCTGTGGAAGACTGCTGCAGTGACAGCCCTGATGAACCATGCTTGCTGTGCCCGTCCCCTGTGCGGTGCCTCACGTCCACTCAGGCCCCGGCCATCTCACCCTCCCAGGGAGATGGAGGGAAGCGCCATGAGGATTTGCTTTTTCTTGCTGCCGAGGGAGCCCAGCCACCACGGCAGGGAGGCCCGGTCAGCCTGCGGTGGGTGGGTGACATGTGGCCCGGATCTGCCCAGGGCACCTGCCCATAAGTGGGCCCAGCGGACACCCCATGGAGCCGAGGCAAGCCGTCCCAGCTGAACCGGCTTAAGCTGCAGGCCCACAGGGTCATGAGCCTTGAAGAGAGGTTTTCGTCCTCTGAGGTTTGGGCTGGCCTGTTACACAGAAATACAACGTCCTCATGCACGTATCTCTTTACTAAGAATGTGTCCCGAGAAGGCGTCCCAGGAGTCTTGATTTTTATTTAGCCGTCCACGGTTGCCCCTTCGGGTGCTTCGCCTTCAGATGGGCTGAAGGGCTCACTTGTTAGCTGGCTGGCCCCAAAGACAGGCTTGTTTTCCACCAGGCAGTGACTGAAGCCAGCAGCCTGCCGCAGACCACGGTCCTTCCCCTGACCTGTCCGGGACTGCGGGCTGGCGGCTGACACCTGCGGAGTACTTACCACATACCAGGCTCCTATACTTCATCTGTGTTCGTCTTTTAAGTTTTGTTGTTTTTCAGAGCCGGGGTCTCAGTGTTGCCCAGGCCGGAGCGCAGCGACCATTTATAGGCGCGGACCTCGGCCTCGCACACCACAGCTCCAGCTCTGAGACACAAGCGACCCGCCCCCCACCGCCTCCCCGCCAGCCCCAGACTCCAGAGTGGCTGAGATCACAGTGTGCGCCACCCCATCCCTGGCTTGGGATGGTCTCTCACTCCCCACTTTACAAGGGAGGAAACAGGCCGAGGGCAGAGTGGGCCGCCTGAGGTTTGGAGGCCAGGGCGAGCACAACCTCAATTTGACCCTGGTACCTGCCGCTTCCCCCACCCAGGTGCAGGACCCACCTGCTTGTCCACACCTGGCTCTACCCACCGCCCCTGACTGCTCCTCTGGGCTCAGGTCGCCGCGGTCAGGAGCTGCCAAGTTTGCCTACCAAACTTTATCTTCGTGCAGAGAACTGCAGCCTGGAGCTGGTTATTCCGGTCATTGAAAACTTGCATACGCTTATCATCATCTGTGTAAACATGTCTTGGTATAACTGTGGAACAGTCCGTAAATATAGATATATCGAAGAGTAAGTCTATTGCATATGCTGTAAAAAAAAAATGCTTTTACTATCAACCTAAAACAAAACAAATCAAACAAAACCACCATCACTTAAACGTTGGTAACTGGGAGCAGCTGCTAGTGTCAGTGCCAACTAAACGGGAGACGGAGGGAACCGTGTCCAGGGTCCTAGGCCGCGACCTGGTTCTCCCCGAGTCTACAGTGAGGATGATGGGCGGGGAGAGGGGGCCGGCGGGACCCGCGCGTCCCAGACAACTCCGGGAGAGGGGGAAGCAGGGGCGGCTCGGCGGGGGCCTGGCGGGGCGGCGCCCGCTGCAGGGAGGAGCGCGTGGGCCCGGGAGCCGGGAGCCTGGGCAGCACCGCGAGACGCCACCTCCGCAAAACGCAAACGCCAATCGCCGGGCGCCCGCGGTCCCAGCTACCAGGGAGGCTGAGGCGGCAGGATCGCGTGAGCTCGGAGGTCCACCGCGCTCCAGTCGGGGCGACAGTGAGACCCCGTCCCCAAAACGCAGCAGCCGCGCACCCAGAGGAGGACACGAAGGCGGGCAGGGTCTCCTCAGCCGCGATCGGGCGGGAGGCGCCGCGACGCCAGGCCGGTCCCGCGCTCCTGCCCCCCGCTCCGGAGCCGCCCAGCCGCGGTCTCTCAGCTCCGGCCGCGCTCCAGCCCCATCGGCCCCCGCGCCCGTCCGCCGCAGGTGGTCGTGAGGGAGACGCCACAGCCCCGGCTGCCCACGACGGACGGGGACGGCCGAGCGCGCGCACGTCCGGCGTCTCTGCGCCGGCCCCGCCCCCTCGGCGTGCGCGCGCCCGGCGGGCCGGCGGGGGCCGGCGGGGGCGGGAAGGGGGCGGAGCCGCCGGCGGCCCGGCTGAGGCGCTGAGGCGGCCGTGGCGGCGGTGGCGGCGGTGGCGGCGGTGGCGGCAGCAGCGGCCAAGTGGCCAGGTCGGCGGCCGCGGCTCCGGGCCGCGCGAGGCCACGGCCACGCCGCGCCGCTGCACACAACCAACAAGGCAGAGCGCCGCCCGGCGCGGGACTGCGGCCCGAGCCTGGGGCGCGCGTGCGGAGGACCAGGCGCTGCGCGGCTGCGGCTGAGGTGAGGGCGGCGCGGGGCCGCGGCGGCTCGGGCGGGCGCGGGCTCCGGACCCCGCGGCGGCGGCGTTTATGTAAGCGCCCGGCAGGGACTGGCGGTGGGTCCAGGGCTACGGGCCGTCCCGGGAGCGGAGGGCGCCCGCGGGGAGGCTAGGGTGCCCCGGCACCGCCTCGCATCCACCCTCCCGGGGCGCCCGTCTGCTCCGGCGCTCGGCCCCCGGAGGAGGCTGCGCCCGGGCGGCCCCGCGTCCCCTCCCGAGGGCGCCGAGTCCGCGTGGGATGCGCCGCGCCGCGGGGAGGGCAGGTGCGCCCGGACGAGGCTGCGCCCTGGGGACCGAGGCTGCGTTTTGGGGAGGGGACGGTGTGCCCTGGAGATCGGAGGCTGCGCTGGGGACGAGGCTGCGCCCGGGGACCGGAGGCTGCCCCGGGTACAAGGCTGCGCCGGGGGACGGGAGGCTGCGTTGGCAACAAGGCTGCGCCTGGGGACGGGAGGCTATGTCCCTGGGGAGACGCTGCGCCCGGCCTGGGACGCTGCGCCGGGGGACGGCAGGCTGCGCCCGGGATGAGGCTGGGCCCGGGCAGGGGAGGCTGCCTTGGGAGGGGACGCTGTGCCACGGGAGTGGAGACTGCGTTGGGGACGAGTCTGCGCCCTGGACGGTCCTGCGTCTCCTCCCGAGGGCGCAGTGTCCGCGCGGGATGCTCTGCGCCGCGGGCGGCCCGGGCCAGGGAAGTTCCTGCGGGTGCTGGGCGTCTGCAGCGATCGGGAGCAATCTGGGGCAGTTGGGGGCCCGAGGTGACTTTTGACGTGTTCACATGAGAAGGAAAATTACTGCGTGGTGGATGGGTGCGAGGGAAGGTGTCAGACTGGGCTGTGGATGCTGAAACGTGTTGGAGTCCCGATTTACACGCTGGAGAACCTAACCTAAAATGTGTTCCTGTCCAGATTTCTATGTCGGAGATCTGCACCGTGGTGTTTAGTTCGCAGTTAATATTTTTGGTCAGCAGGTTTGGGCTGTTACTTCTGATACAGGCATTTTATTTCCTTCTTAACTAACCATTATTGCATTCCGTTCTCGAAGTATAACGAAAAGTGGCATGATATCAAACTTGTTTCTTTAACGTTTAGTTCCGTAATTCAGATGATAGAACCGTAGTTTTTTAAATTGAGAATACAAATATGTATTTAATCCTCTTTGTTTCCTCTTAAATTTTGCCGTATGTTTTATTGCTTCGAAAGGTGCCGCTCAGAGCTGCATTTTCCAAAACACTAGGTTGTCTTAAGAGCAGTTGTTCCTAGGAGATAGAAAAGCTAATTGTCTTTTGATGACCATCTTTTCCTTGGGGTTGAGACTGCTGTATCCTTTTTGCCTGCTGAGGGTTTCCCAGAGGGGAAAGGGAGAAGGAAGAAAGGATAAAAGCTTGGCTGATACAATTCCCTCTTGGATAAGAGAATTAACTATCTCTCATTGCGCGGTTCCTCCAGAGGGCAGGGTCCAGTATGTATGGACAGCCACAACAAGGGCTCGATAAATATTTGATGAGACAGGCTGAGCTAGGTGCCTGTATCTTGCCTGTGGATGAACTCACACAGGGTCTGAAAGGAATGCATTGTCTGTGAGTGATGCCCTGTTAGATGTCTGAGGGTTCCTAAGACGGGGTATATCCCACTACATCTACATCAAATTTGAAGCTGTAGTTGGAAAGGAAAAAAGGAGGCCCTGCTGCAGGGACAGGGGCTTAAAAATAATCGATCCAGCTCTGAGAAATTGATGACACGTGTCTCTGGTGTGACGTGCTCATGCAGTTGTTACTGGGAGGCCAAGGGGGAAGGATTAGCTATGAAGTGGTAACGTCATCCACAAAAAACATCTTGGCTCAGAGGCTAATTTCACTTCCTTGTGAATTTATGTATTGTAAAGCATTTGAGTTCTTTTAGATTTTTGGAATAAGAATTTTTTAACTTCTATTTGTCCAGTGAATGCGTAAAACAAACTTAATTCATTTGGCAAATACTTGTCTGTGGCCTGTTATGTGCTAGGCCCTCCCTGTTTTAGGCCCTAGGAGATACAGTACTTAACAAGATAGGTAGAGATCAAAAATGCTTCTGGCATAAAGCAGTACATTTGTATTGATAGATTTAAAAAGATAAGCAAGCACACAGTACCTACAGAAAGGTAAAGCCTCATTCCACTCCATCCCTGGGCACTTGGTTCAAAGGCTGCACCCAACTGTATATTGTCCTAGCAGGAGTCAAAGTGTGTACACAGTTGTGTATGTTTTAATATATGACAAACCTTGCTATAGTGGATATTCTTACACGTGGGTACAAGCAAAGCCTACTAATTATTTATCAGAATTTCTTAGCTGTAAGTTTTACTTAAGAACTGGGTTTTATTCCTTTGAATGCTGTGATTAGCTCTGTGATCAAATAATATAATTTAAATAGACAGGAGGTAGTTAACTTTGGAGAGAAATAGATGAAGTTACACATTTACCAGCCTATAAAAAAGTTTAGCAAAGTTATCAAGCTTAGTTTGAAACCAAAAAGCTCAGAGAGGTCCAATTTTATTAGAAAACTCAATGGTGGCCGGGCGCGGTGGCTCACGCCTGTAATCCTAGCACTTTGGGAGGCCGAGGCGGGTAGATCACGAGGTCAGGAGATTGACACCATCCTGGCTAACACGGTGAAACCCCGTCTCTACTAAAAAAATATAAAAAGTTAGCCAGGCATGGTGGCGGGTGCCTGTAGTCCCAGCTACTTGGGAGGCTGAGGCAGGAGAATGGCATGAACCCAGGAGGCAGAGCTTGCAATGAGCCAAGACCTCGCCATTGCACTCCAGCCTGGGCAACACAGTGAGACTCTGTCTAAAAAAAAAAAAAAAGAAAAGAAAACTCAATGGTTTTCTGTGTCAACTTTCTAAAATAGGAATTTCCAAGTCTGTAATTTGGTGTGATGGAAATGGTGGTGTTAAAAAAAAAAAAACCATATTATTTTGTATGTTCACAATATGTGAGGTAGGAAAAGCAAATGGGAAAATTAAAAATTGCCCAGTGAAATCATTAAGGTTTCTTCCTTACACCTTGAGTGACTTTTCTTTCCAAGGTGACAGCTTTTTATCTGGGGTGTGGACAGGGACAGCACGGTAGCCCACAGAGGTCTTCGTGGCAGGGTCTTACCGCACCTTCCATTTGCAGAGTTTTGCTTCATCCATAGCTTGACAACTCTTGGGCTAGCGCCATTAATATCAAATGATCGCATTTTTTTTTGGTAGTTTGATTAGTACCGCTTGCTGCACTTTTCCACCTGTATGCCTATAAGATATCCTAGGCATATACAAAGAAAAGTGACTTTGGTTTTAGGTTTAACTGTGATGGAACAGGAAGGGGGATGAAAGTAACTCTGAGATACCTTGTATTTTTATTGGAAGTACAGTGAAATGGAAGCTCTACTTGCTTCTACTTTGGCGATTTTGGAACCTGGTTCCATTTCATTTGCTTATTGATCCAACAGGCATTCACCCATGCATCCTGGCCCAGGTCCTCTTCTAGGTATTGGAGATTCAGGATGAGCCTGATGAGGAGAGTTCCTGCCCTCGAGCGGTTCATTTTCTTGGGAAGGAGGAGAGCAGTAAACAAGCATCTGGTGTCCTAACTGCTTCGAAGGGCAAATGAGGCAGGGTAGGTGAGAGAAGGTCAAATAGGTGGTGAGGATGGAGTGAGCTGGGCTGAGGTCACGGCAGCAGCAGCCTCTCAGGCACAGGGAACTCTCAGGTGAAAGTTCCTGAGCCTCCTTGTAGTATGCTGGTCACCTCAGGGAGGCTATTGCTGCCAGAGAGGCTGGGCGAGTGGTAGGACGTGAGACGGGAGTGGAGGAGAGCTGCATCTTGGAGCACACAGGCTGTGGTAAGGAATTTAGATTTTAGGTGTGATGGGAAGCCTTAAGAGAGCCTTTCTTCCTTCCTTGGGAATGACATGATCTGATTTATCTTTAAAAAGTACCACTCTGGCTGTTGGGCTTATGATATGCCAGGCTGTTTTAAGAACTTTACATATATTAATTCATTTATTCTTATGACAGTCCAAAAAGTAGGCATTATTATCATTATTCCCATGTTACAGGGGGGAATACCTAGGCACAGAGTGGTTAAGTGATTTACCCAAGGTCACACAGGAAGTGGCAATGGCAGGATGTACCCTTACCTCCTTACTGCAGCTTGCTTTTTTCACCTCCACTACTGCAGACTGGAGGAGGAATATCAGCAAGGAGATCAATTAGACTTTTGTGAAAGCTGGGTGACTGTACCAGCACCTCAGACCAGGGCAGAAGTGGTGAGATCAGATTCAGCCTACCGAATTTCAGCATTTGTAAGATGCCATCATTTTTAAGTTGCATCATCATTTTTTATGCTGCTAACAAAGGGAAAATGTAGCCAACTAGATTGTGACACAATGCTTTCTTGTTACCCAGCATTCATTTATACTCATTGAAAGAGCTTAGACTAAGCATTGACTTTTAAAATCATATCATTAATGCACTTTCATAAAAAAGGAAAATACAAGTAAAATAAAGTAATTCTGAAATTTCTTCACATCTAGAATCTGATTCTTCCAACTCAGCTTTTGACTTGGCATTGGTGCCAGGTATGAGATAGGGAAGTCTGGGAAGAGCCAGTGTTAGGATTTCAACATGTGGAGCTTGTGACTCTGGAAGGCAGCCCAGCTCAGCAGCTCCACTCAAGGGCCAGATCTGGAGGACGAGGGTTGGGTCATTGTGCAGCTACTTCCTAGATGATCTTGAGCAAGCAGTCTAATCTTTCTGTGCTTCAGTTTTCTCATCTATAAATTAGGAAGAATAAAAGCAACTTGTCAGGGTTGTTGAGTTGCTAATGTAAAGTACCGAAAATAGTACCTGACTAACAGTATTTAATGGGGCTTACTTTGCTTATTATTTTTATGATTAGTCATCTGAGTAGAGAAAGGTGAATATGGATGGAAATTCAAGGTCAGGTTCAAGAAGAGGTTGGGGCCAAGTATGTAAATTTGGGAGTCATTTGCATATTGCTGATCTTTGAGGCATACAGTATGGATACAGAGGAGCAGGAGATGACGAATGGCCTGGGAGCTTTTGGCAAGGGGTCCACATTGGGAGGGAGGGTCTAGCAACGCCATTGAAAAGGACTCTGTTTGAAGAAAGAAGAAACTAGTGAGAGTCTAGTGGCCTGGAAACCAAGACACCGAGGGGTTCTTTTCTTCTTATTCTTCGTGGGCTGGAGAGTTTCCTATTGGCTTTGATAAGAGGTGGTTGTGAGTGACCTTAATAGGTTTGGAGTGGTGGGGAGAGGAAACAAATAGAGTAGAGGTGGGAACATCAGTGTAGACGACTCTCTAGAGGAGTTCTGTTAAAAGGGAAGAGTCATGGGATGGTGACTGGAGGGGACATGGGTACAGGAAGTTTTTATTTGTATTTTTAAATGAGAGCGATGATAGCATGTTGTGAGCTAATAGGAATGATCCAGTAGAGGGAAACATTTATAATATGCCAGGAAAGAGGATAATGTTGGAGCCAAGTCCTTGAGAAGGTGAGAGGGAGGCAGGAAGCGCAGGGATGCTCAGCTCTAGAAGGGAGGCGGGACTTCAGGGGGAGGCAGGACATCTGCACATGGGAGCCTGGACTCAGAAATATTCCTCGACGTGCTGCCCTTTTGAAAGGAGGATAGGAAATAAATCATGGTTTTGTCCTCAGTCCTAAAAAGTTCGGAATCTCACCCTAGGACTCAGGATCCAGCTTCTTACCAGCTTGTGCTGAACATGCCATCGGGCATACTTACGGGAAGATACATGTGGAAATGGAATTTTTAATTTATTTAAAAAATTCACTTTTCTCTAAAAGTATTGTTACCTGGAGGTTGGCACCTTTATTCACCAAATTCAGTACTCAGAGGATTAGAAGACTTGGTGCCTGATTTGTTCTTGATTTGCCTAGCTGGGAATTTCAGTTTTGCATTTAAGACAACTCCCTCACCAACCCTACCCCCAGAGGAAAGCAGGTATTGCTTTGGGCCTGTTGCGTGTATATGTTTATGTTCCACTGGGTCAGCAGCATTCAGTGAAACAAAGTTGCCTGTTAACTTGGTAAAATAATCTTAATTGCATGAGTTTTGATTTATTTTTGTGATTATTTGATTTTTTCAGGTTTGGAGTTTCAGAACACCCATCTTCTCAGTAGTTCAGCCAATGCGATGAAATGTGAAGAAGCCTTGCCCAGCTTCCTTGCATTTTCTCCATCATCTGTGCAGTGGAGAGTAGTTCCCACTGCTGTGAAAACATTTTCCCTTCGCTCTTTTCTCTCAGGGGCAGGCTTTCTTGAGTGCCTGCTCTGTGTGAGTCATCGTGGGAGGATGCAGTGGAGAAGGACAGGGAGGAGGTCTGTGCCTCTTTGAACTGACATTCTGGTGGGGAAACTAAACAGATCACAGAGGCAGACACCGTGCCTCACAACTACACACGGACCCGGCTTATGATGGTTCCAGTAACAGTTTTTGATTTGACCATGGTACCCATACAGTCATTCTGTTTTTCACTTTCAGCATAGCATTCAATAAATTGCATGCGATATTAAGTACTTTATTATAAAATAGGCTTTGTATTAGATGATTTTGTTCAACTGTAGGCTAATGTGAGTGTTCTGAGCACCTTTTAGGTAGGCTAGGCTAAGCTTTGATGTTTGGTAGGGTAGGTGTATTGAATGCTTTTTCAGATTAGGATGTTTTCTTTTTCAACTTGTGATGGGTTCATGGGATTGGAACTCCACCGTCAGTCAAGGAGCACCTGTGCTGTCTTTATCGTCATGACCGAGGAGACACGGCTGCGGTAGATGGCATCAGAGGGTGGCTCCTGGTGGAGGCATGATGTTCTGGGAAGGCCTCTCTGAGTGCAGTGTGGTACGCTGAGGCCCAAAGGGAGAGAATGAGCTCATGTCAGGAGGGGTGGACAACAGCCTTCTGGCTAGAAGGATAGCCTGCTAGAGGGCCTGCTTGTTAGAATGGCCAGGATGGGACCAGAACCATTGTCCAGTCAGGGGCTAAGAGGTGAGGCTGGAAAGACAGAGGGGCCAAGTCCTGCAGACTCTCAGAGTGTTTTCAGCCAGGGGGTGAAGGAGTGCAACAGGAAGAATGGAGGCCTGGGTTGGCACTTTTGCCATGATTTAGCAGGGCACAGGTGACAGAACTGGAGAAAAGAGAGCAGGTGTGAATTCTTGGTTGTGGGCAATAGATCAGGTCTTGGAGACAAGGGAAATGGAGGGACCAAGAAGAGCTCTTGGAACTCTTTGGATGGTGATGATGTGATGATGTCATGTTCCAGAGGATCTCAGGTGAGGAGTCTTCAACTAGAGACCTCATTTTGTATTGGGTTCTGTTTGATTCTGCAAAGCAGTTGTCACCTAATATGTGACTCACAGAATGTTTGTTTGTATAGATATCCCTCAACTTACGATGAGGTTCATAACTTGAATATATTGTCAGTTGAAAATGCATTTAATACACCTAACCTTCAAAATTCAAAGTACACTTTCTATTAAATGTGTATCACTTTCACACCATCATAAAGTAAAAAAATTGTAAGTCAGACTGTTGTAAGCCAGGATCTGTCTGTACCTTCCCACGGCCTACAAAATTTGTAATGCATTGTTTGTAAAACACAGACATGTGCATTTAAACTTTTATTAGGTAGAACTGACTCTTCTGCAGGGTCCTTGCAATTAAGTCAGTTATTCCTCTCATGACAGTCTTGTAGGAGGTCTCATTACCCCTATTGATCAGATCAGGAAACTGATGCTAAGGGGCTCAGTGACTTCCTAGGAAAGCTGGATAATATTTAATATTTATTAAGCTCTTACCATGTGTCAGACATGGTAAAATGGGTTTAATCTAGTTTAATCCTCATGATGATCTTAGGATGTTGCTATTAAGGGTCACTGTCATCATCCCTTTTTACTGATAACACTGGCCTGGCTTACCTGAATAGCCTCCTAACAGATCTCTTCTTCCACTTCTGGTCTCCTTCAGTCTGTTCTCGACCAGCACTCAGATCTGAGCCTGTACGTGGAAGACATCACGTCATTCTCCTGCTCAGAGTCCCCCTGCGGCCTTCTTTCCTGCTGTCCCTTCCTGCCACTCAGAGCCCTGGCTCCAGCTGTCTTGGGGCCTATAGCTAGCCCTCACTTCAGTGTTCATGCACTGTTGTATGCTGTGTGCCCTGCTCACCGTTCTGTTTATTTCTGCCATCTGTACCCACCACTCCTTTCTTCCCCACACAGCCTGCCTGGCCAGAATGGAAGCCTCAGGAAGGCAGGGCTATTGCTCTGAACCTGTCCTGAGGGCTCGGAGCAATGCCTGGCAGATAGGCACTTGTAAGCCTTTGCTGAAGGAGAGAATAACTTTAACTTACTTTTTCTGTAGGTAGTAAGTAGTAGAACCTGCATTAAGTTTTTTTTTTTTTTTTTTGAGACGGAGTCTCGCTCTGTCACCCAGGCTGGAGTGCAGTGGCGTGAACTCAGCTCACTGCAAGCTCCACCTCCCGGGTTCACGCCATTCTCCTGTCTCAGCCTCCCGAGTAGCTGGGACTACAGGCGCCCACCACCGCGCCCGGCTAATTTTTTGTATTTTTAGTAGAGACGGGGTTTCACCGTGGTCTCGATCTCCTGACCTCATGATCCACCCGCCTCGGCCTCCCAAAGTGCTGGGATTACAAGCGTGAGCCACCGCGCCCGGCTGAACCTGCATTAAGTTTATCTGCTTCTGAAAACGTATGCTTTTGCTGCCTCCCTACACTGCCCCCCCCATCCTATTGTACTTAGTGAATCAGTCATATATTTATGCCCCATATGTCTGTGTTATCTCCAGATTTCCACGCTTTTCTATGTAGAATAGAAACATTTACAAAACATTCAGAATTGTTATAAAACCATAAAGTGTGACATAGTAAATTATCTGTTGAAAACAGGGAGGCCACATCCTGAAAAAGTAGCTCTGTCGTGCCAGCATCATTTTAACCCCTTTTGGACAAGATACAGTTGAAATGCATTCTCTGAAATAATAGTTATAACTACATCTTGACAGAAACAAGAATATTTCGAATAATTCTGGGAGGATTCAGGAAAAGGCAGCCAAATAAAATGAAAAAATACATTTGATTCAACTGTGGAGGCTTAAAGGAATCACACATCTTTTTTTTTTTTTTTTTTTTTTTTGCGACAGCGTCTTGCTTTGTTGCTCAGGCTAGAGTACAGTGGTACAATCATAGCTCACTATAGCCGCAACCTCCTGGGTTCAAGCGATCCTCCCACCTCAGTCTCAGCCTCCCAGGTAGCTGGGGCTACAGGTGGATGCCACCACACCCAGCTAATTTTTGTATTTTTTGTAGTGATGGGGTTTCACCGTGTTGCCCAGGCTGGTCTCGAGCTCCTGGACTCAAGGGATCCAATTGCCTCGGCCTCCCAACATGCTGGGATTACAGGCGGAGCCATTGCACCTGGCCAAAAAAGCATCTCTTTTAAGCTGTTTTTGGTCAAGGAGCAAACAGGAAAGTGTCCCAGAATTTGGGAGATCAGGAATGTAATCCCAGGCCTGCTTCTGAACAGGATGGTGCGTTCTCTTCATGGCTCTGCTGCAGACTCCTTGGATGTAGAATGAGGGCAGTTGAACTGCTTGTTGCCGAGGTTCTCTCCATTTCTGGAAGACTATTGTAAGTCAGAGTCAAATAATCATTCATTCAGTTGTCCAACAAATACTCATCGTAGAACCTATGTGTAGTCCTGTCTAATGGTAGGTGGTGCTACACCACTTCCTGCCATGGCTGCTGAGGCTCACGCGAGGCTGGCACTTGGCACAGAGTCCTGTCCCTTCTCTTGACTCAGTAACTGTGGAAAGAGGTGAGGTATAGGAAGGGAGGGCCTAGGCCTTAGGGGTTAAGTGGGCTTAGGAGGCAGGATCGAGAGAGGTGGAATGATGGATTCAGAGTCCAAGAGAAAACGTGAAACTCCAGGGGATTAGAATTGATCCCTTTCTCTGTTTCCTCAGTCTTAGGGGGACTAGACTGTGTTAGTTGTCTTGAATTAAATTGAGCAGGGATTGTTTTTCACTTTTGAAAGTCCAGAGTTTATTAAAGCCACCAGAGGTAATTCAGTAGTAGTTAATATTTCATTAACCCTCACTTCTAAAATTATAAAGTTAGAAGTGGAGGTTTTTAACATGTATCAGTCAGGCTGGAGAGTAAGTTGGAAAGTTGCATTTTATTCCTGTGTGCTTACTTATGGCAGTGCACATAAACCCAGTTTTGTTTCTTTTTCTTTGATGAGTGACAGTTGGGCACAAGGTATCCAACCCACCCAGTGTTAAGTCACTTAGAGTGAGTTGATTTCCTTGGAAAAAGTAATCTTTTCAAGGATGTGAAGTGGCTTCTCCTGGTCTTTGTGAGGCTCTGGAGTCAGACACAGTACCTGGTTACCCTGGGACCGTGTGCAGTGAGCCTGGGCTGCCGGATGCCGCTGGTGGGCCCTCTGCCAGCTGCTGCATCCCCAAGCCCTCTCTTGTCTCATTGTTTTCCCTTTTCAGGAATAGTTTCCACTAGGGACCTGCTCCCTCAAATTTCTATCATCTGAGGTGAGGTTTTGTGTTGGTTCATCTGACTGGCCGAGTGCACCCTGGCTGTGAGAATAGGAAGTAGAATTCTGGCTTTTGTCTTAGGGATATCCCCAGGTAGAGAGAGGAGATTCAAAAGATGCTGGGGAGCTACAGACGTGACCTCTGACCTCTACATGAAGAATGTTGGAAAACACTGAGTGGTAATCTACACATTTCACTTGGTTTAGACCTAAGCATAAATAGTGTGAAGTCGATTTAAACAGAGGTTACAGTTTCCAGAGACTTCAGCGCCCTGGCTGCAGTTAAACAGCAATGATTTGACTCTTTACGTCTACTCTATTCTAGATATGAATGAAAGTAGTCACATCAAATGCATATTAATTAGTCTTGGTCATTTTGAATTGGAGTCCTTTACATACTATGTATGTATGTATCCATGAGCAGAGCAGGGTTAAAAGTGACATCTTCTCACTTCTACTCTGGAATTTTTTCCCTCTGCACTTTTTGGTGTCACGTAGTAGATGTTTTCACCCACATGCAGGTGAATGAGTGACATATTTATCTCATTTCATAGTGAAGCTTTCAATTCTTTAATTTTATCCCTCTAATGAAACTGTGAGGAATTGATTATATTTACACAGAAAAGGCTGGTATCACGTGAACCTACAGGATGTCATTGAGCACGTGCCTCTCACGCAGAACTGACATACAGCCTCCCATGCGGCTCACCTTGAATTCTCCATGCATGAATCAGCCATAGGCACGTGTTATGTGTGGCACAGGCACGAAGTGCCTGATACATTTTAGTTCTGTTTATTGCTGGAAGCCCTTGCTGTAGGAAAAGGAAGGTTTTTTCTTTTCCTGGACAATGATTTTGAGCTATGCTGTAGACTGGAAAAGGCAGGCTTTGATTTACCAGACACTGCTTGCTATGTGTGAAGCTGGGATAGGGCGGTGCTGTTGGACAGAAGACCTGCCCTGTGTGCCTTTTCACACTGCATCAAGAATTTATTTAGATGATTTCCTGGGCTTATTGATTGTTGAAGGAAACAATGCAAATTGCAAGTTATGATCAAATAATGCTTTGAGTATTCACCTTTTTAGAATGCTCTGGGAAAATATGGGGAGAAAATAAACCATAGGAAAGGCATTTTGAGGCGGTTTTATTTTGTTTTAAACAGCTACCGTGAAATGCACCCTCTCTAAGAGGACAATTCAGTGATTTTCTGAATCTCTGAGTTGTGCAGACATCACCACAGTCTAGTTCTTGAACACTCCTGTCACCCCAAATGTTCCCTGTGCTTGTCTGCAGTTGATTCGCGCGCCCAGCCCAGCCGCAGGCAACCGCTCAGGCAGCCCGCCTGCTGTTTCCACATGTGCCTTGCAGACGTTTCGTGGGAAGCAGCTCATGTCCTGTGTCGTCGTTTGCAACAGGCTTTCACTTAACATGTTTTTCAGGTTCATCCGTGTTGTAGAATATATCAGTAGTTTGTTCCTTTTAGTCATATTGGTGTAGCATGTTCGTTTATTCCGCTCCAGGGATGGACTTTGGGTGGTTTCTGCATTCTGGCTATTATGAACCATGTGACTTTGAACATTAGCAAGCACGTCTGCGTGTGGATGTGTATTTTCATTTCTCATAGGTAGATTCCTAGGAGTTCATAGGAGCTTCGAGATGGAGTTTAAGACAGAAGCCTTTGTTTGATACCGATAATGCTGGCAAGGCCATTTATTTGGTTTCAGATGTTTGCTCTTGAAGTCTGTCTCTGTGATGTGCATTGTGCTTCTTGAATTGTATGAACCTATTCTAGGATGAAATATGGTTATAATGTCTAGCAGAAGCTATTAGCGTTTCTTAAGATGACCACCTGTGTTGTGCACACTATTAGGTCCTCAACAGATGAGTTCTTACCTGGTGTTTGATGTTTTTCCCCCACTTATCAGAAGAGGAAGTCAGTGAAGTACTATTGGGCATATTAAAACCACATTCAACCTACAACACCACATAAACACTTACCCTTTGACCCAGCAATTCTGCTTCTAGGAATCCTTCCAGAAGATAGACCTCCAACAATGTGAAAATACATTTGGAATAACCTAAATATCCATATGCAGGAGAGGGTTGAGTAAACTCTAGTATAGCCACACAACCACATCCACTGTTGAGGATGACCTCTGTGAATTGGTTTGAGGTGGCATCCAGGGCACGTGGATGTGAACGAAGCAAGTACCAAAGAACATCTAAATGCTGCCCTTGACATGAGAAGAAGGGGATGCAGGAAAACACATGTTCCCTGCACACTTGTGCAGAGGAGATACAGGAGGGCAGAGCCAGAAACAAAAGAGATGGTGACTGCAGAGGGTGAGGGGATGGAGGAGGAATGGGTGCCAGGTCGTAGGTGGGGTACAGAGGGTGAGGGAGCAGGGAAATGGAGTGGGTGCCAGGTCGTAGGTGGGGTGCAGAGGGCGAGGGGGCGGGGAAGTGGAGTGGGTGCTGGGTCGTAGGTGGGGTGCAGAGGGCGAGGGGACGGGGAGGTGGAGTGGATGCTGGGTTGTAGGTGGGGTGCAGAGGACGAGGGGGCGGGGAAGTGGAGTGGGTGCTGGGTCATAGGTGGGGTGCAGAGGGCGAGGGGGCGGCGAAGTGGAGTGGGTGCCAGGTCGTAGGTGGGGTGCAGTGCTGCTCTCAGTACACCTTTCAGTGTGGCCCAGCTCTTGAAACCACAGCAATACTTCATATACTCCAAAGTAAAATAGATGGTTAATATCAGCCAGGATGTGGGGGACCCAAAATGAAATATAAGCAGAAAACACACATCTCACTGTAGTACAACAAAGCGGCAGAGCCACAGCAAAGGGGGTAGAAAGGAAAGTGTTAACCTTATTTGGGAAAATGATATGTTGACTGGATTCTGTGAGGCTGAGGAGAACTGTACAAAATAGTAGTAAATTTTTTTCTCAGTGTTAATGGTGAGCAATGTGAAACGACTTTATGTGTATGTGGGGATTGAACAAATAAGCAGAATCGTAGTGGATAATGAGAGCCAGGTTTCTCACTGTCCCAGGAAGAAGTTACAAATAACGAAAGAAGATGGCAGAGGGAGCCCGTGCTGTTGGATTGGAATAGGTGTCAGTGTGACCCTGTGGTCTTTAATAGATGCATGTACAGCACAGAAGTAAATATGGGTGTACACGTTACATGCATGGGTTAGTGATATACCTACATATGCATCTCCTAGCTTTGTCTGTTGGGAAGAACTAGAAGCAATGACCTCCAGCAACAGGGAGCACACCTAAATATCAGTTGCCAATAAAAATAAGCAGGGCTCCTTGCAGAAGATGAGTCTGGAACCTCTGATGATGCTGGAAATAAGGAAGTGTCCAAAAAGGATGGGGTGTGTCAGAGGGCACATAAGCAACCTGGAGGAGCCCCATGGCCAAAGCAGAGTCAGTTTGAGCAAGGAAATGAGTAATGATAGAATAGGTGTATAATCTATAAAACAAAGTCAGTATCACTACCTATTGATATAAGGAGAAATTGAAAAAATAAGGAGAAGGGACATCTCTTCCTGACAGAAACATTCCAATTAATTGGTGTAGGAGCAGTGAGAAAATAGAAAATCGCCCTCAGGCAGCACTACAGAAATAGTTACTTCAGGCTTGTTCCGCGGGAGGATGCTGATTAGTGGGCCAGAGGTTGGAGAGAAACAGGATATTTGTCTAATCTCGAAGTATCTCTTCCTCAAGTTATTTATTTATTAAAAAGGGAAAAATAGTAACTTTAGAATGGAGGAAGCCAGCAGACACCACGTCACCCGGGCAATCAAGATCAGCATCACCTGACGAGACAAGTTGCATCATATGCCGCCCCACACCACATGGCATGTGCTCTGTCAGGGACTCCTGCCACAAATGCACAATCACAGTCTAGTCATGGGGAAATATCAGACACTGCAGTAGAGGGACATCCTGCAAAATACCTCATCAGTGTTCTTCAGAAGTGTCCAGGTCATGAACACTGGAAACACCGAGGATTGGTCTCAGCTTAGAGACCTGATGACTAACTGTGGCCTGTGATTCTGGGCAGAATCCTGGAACAGAAGCCGGTATTGGTGGAGAAACCACCGAAATTCAGATGAGGTCTGTGGTGTTAGCCAATCGTATTGTGCCAGTGTTTATTTTCTGATTTCGATATATCCTTCTCCCAGCTCACAACATACAGGCCTGTGATTGATATATACTTCTCCTCATGCTCACAACTTACAAATCTATGATTTTAGAGGAAGCTAGGAGAAGGACATAGGGGAATTCTCTGTACTATTTTTCAGCCTTCCCATAAGCCTAAAATTTCAACATAAAAAGTTGAAAAAGAAACCCATGGCAGAATATGATGGGAGAATGGCAGAAATGGCAGGACCAGCCCCTGCCTCAGTTTCTTCCCATGTGAAGGTGTTTACCTGTTTTATCTTGGTCTTTGGATTTGGTCTGTTTTTTTTTCTAAAAAGAAATTTTAAATATAGTCAAATTTATCAGTTTTTTTCCTTTATGGCTTTTGGGTTTTGAATCCTAAGAATACTTTCCCTACTTCAGTACTCATATTTTTCTTTAATTTCTTCTAATAGGCTTATGTTTTGTTTTCCACATTTAGCATATTGATCTATATGAAATTTGTGTTTGTACAGTTTGAAGTTGGGATATTTTTTCAATTGGCTAATCATTTGCCTTTGTCATTGAGTAGTCTGCCCTTTGCCCAGTTATCAGAAATATCACCTTTATCACTACTAAGTGTTTTCGTTCAATGACATTTCAAATTGCTTATTATTCTCGTGACTGGTTTTTGTATGTTGTGTCCACAGCTTGTCATTTGTGTCTCATGTTTTCTAGATAGAGGATCGTTTTGGGAACATGCGTCTTCCTTTCTAAGCTTTGTACTTCCCCTGTATTAATTGGCTAGGACTTCTGGTACTGTGCTGAGTGTAGTGTTTGGATCATAGTGATGGCTAGCAGGCTGCATCTTGTTCTTGTCTTTGACGTGAATGCTTCTAGTATTTCATCCTTAAGTGTGATATTACTCTAGTTGTTTTGTACATACCCTTTATCTTGTCTAGCATGTTACCTTCTCTTCCTGGTTTGTCCGAGAGTTCTTTTCAAAATAATCTTTATCATGAGTGGCAGTAGAATTTTACCATATGTGCATCTGTTGAGATGATCACATGGTTTTCCCTCCAGTCTGTTAATATAGCAAATTTCATTAATAGATTTCCTGATATTAAACATTCCTGCATTCTGGGGAAAATCCTACTTTTAACACAGTGCAAAATTAAAATTGCTATTTATTTTAATACCTTCTATTTTTTCAAAATGAGTCTCTCCCCAGCCCTACCCCTAGCCTTTTCATTTTTTTCATGTAGTTTACATGCTGTAGTAGCTACATAGTGGCATAAGTGCTTAACACCTGGCTTTTGGTGGGAAGGAGGGGTGGGAGTGTGTGGAAACCCTTGATTGGTAGCATTTGCCAATTTCCAAGTTATAAATGTCCCTACTATGCCCTATTTCAAGCTACCAATGAGCTGTCAACTGGTTTACAAAATTCCTGAAAATGTGACAGTCTTCTCTCATGAACGGGTATAAGCATACCAGTGGGGCCTGAGTGTGCAGCCTGCTGACTCTCATGTCTGTGTGCACTCACACAGCCATCACTGGGATCAACCCAGAGGCTTCCTGGT
This sequence comes from Nomascus leucogenys, assembly GCF_006542625.1. Taxonomy (NCBI): domain Eukaryota; kingdom Metazoa; phylum Chordata; class Mammalia; order Primates; family Hylobatidae; genus Nomascus; species Nomascus leucogenys. The sequence goes on from NC_044405.1 coordinate 29,902,171, forward strand.
ACCTGTGCAACTCAGCACTCCTGCCCTCCCCAGGGGGACCCCAGTTCTGACCTCTCTCCACCTTTGTTCTCACTTGGGGATTGAATACCTTGTTTATTTTCACATCATCCTTGTTTTCTCTTCTGTGCACATACAGCCCTACATTTTCCCCCCAAGAACTGCCTTGGCCACCTCATTTGTAGATAGCAAAATGCAGGGTTTGTAATGATTTTTATTGAAAAATTGAGCGTCTGATTATTATTGTGGCACTGGCTTTATTAAACAATGTAGGTTCTGTGATAACTTTTCTTAAATGTTGGGCATTGCTGCCATGTTATATTCATGAAGTTCATCAACTTCATATAAACTGACGTTTTTCATTCATGTGTTTATGCAGTCATTGAATAAATATTTTTTGAGCACTTTGGATACCAAAGGTTTAGAGTGAATGAAATAACTCAGTCCCTTTCTTCACAGAGCATATGTTCTGCTATGTCTTTAAGTCACGTGTTTTTTCTATTTGACCATCCTTGCCAGTTTTCCCCTAACTCAGACATCCACTTGTCTTTGCCCCTGGTATTATCTTAAATCAACTCTAAATCAATCCGATTTCTTCCACTGCTTCAATACTAGTTGACGTTTGGCTTAACTACTTATATAATTATTTCTGCTTTCATTGAATTCCTATGATGAAAAGACAGAAGACTTGAATCTGATGATTTTTACTTTAGAAAGGTTAATGATGAAAGTGTTGTAATACTACAGTTTGGTGAAATGGCACTTTTTGTGTTGTGTGAACTGTCATCACTTAATGAGGAGCAGGAGATCAGCTTATAGTTTTTTGCTATAGTTCTGGACATCATGAGACCTTATTCCCCACCAGCATGATCTCTGTCTATGGCTCAGAGGGAGAGCAATAGGGATATGGGGTGCTATTCACAGCCTTGCCTGGGTGACTGTATCTTCTGGCAGCTTAGTGGCTCCCAGGGGCAGGATCCTGGTCACCAGCATCCTACAGCATTGCCACATGTTTGCTCATGCTCTGGTGTCCTGTGGAGTAGAGCTCCTTGTTCTCCTATGGAACACAGTCCAGGGAGAGTGGGGCTTTCCCTGTAGGAGGAGGAGCTGGAAGACTCCAGATCGAGTTTAACCGTGGGCTAGGCTGGGAAATTTGGATGCAGGCCAGTGGACCTCAGAAATCCATCTGTTCATCTTTCTGCTAAACTGATTTGGATTTCTGCTTTTTTAATCCTTTGCAAAATTAATTTGTCTTTAATATGAAAATCAGTGTTTTATTTTTAGTAAGAGAAAATAATTCTATTTTATTTATTTGGAACAACTTAAAAGACCCTAGAGATCAATATCCTTTCTCTTTCATTTCCTAGAGGAGGGTGTAGAGGAGCAGAGTGTGTGACAGGCACAGTGGGACTGACCTTTGCTTCTGGGCCTGGATCACCATGTCTGGAGAGTGATGCTTTGGAGGAAGTATGGGTCACTTCGCTCCTGGGCCGTCGGTTCAGAAGGTGCAGCCTTGCCGGGAGCTGAGGTCCAGTGCTAGCAGCACATTCTCTTTCCTTGCCTGAGCTTGCGTGGCAGCCTTCTTCATCAACTGGAATCTCTGTTGAGGGTGGAGAAAAATCTGTGGTCCTTTTGTTTACTGGGTGACTTTCTGACCTCTCTCTCTTCTCATTCTCTCTACTGCATTACAACTGTTTGATGAGAGAGATTTTAAAAATGAACATAAACAATTTTTTATGGAAATATCTGTTATCTATTATTTTTTGATATAGTTATACCATTGGAATTTACTCTTACCTTCAGGTAACAATTGTGAGGACCAAATCTTAATCCTGGTAGGTGACCTTGAAATCTTAGAAGTAGGAATTCGGCTTTAGTCAAAAGTTAACTTTTTCCCTATTATTGTGCTCCTGTTGGATTTTTAAAAATGGATACATTCTATTTATTGGTATTTACAAGTCACTTGACTAGACTGATACTAATAGTATGACACAGGAAAAACAAAAACTTCTTTCTGTAAATATTGAAGTAATGAACAATATTAGGGATTATTCCGAAACAGAGCAGACAAGGCAGAGGAAAATCAATCAAGCTCTTTATAGCTTAAGTCTAACCCTTTACCCGAATAATAATTTTTAAAACTATTTTATAAATCAAGCCTCCCATTCCTGTAAAATAGGAGTAATTCATCATCACACATTTTTGTACCTTTAATTTTTTTTTTCTTGATGGAGCCCAAGTCTTAAAGATGTCAAAACTAGTATCATGTTCCATTTTCTAAAGTCAAGGCTATCTCAGTCCCATTTCTATAGCCAACAGGGTAATCTGTTACTAGGCCCTGAAACCCTTCTGATGAGTCTCAGCTTATACCCCACCCCCCGCAAATATTCACACAATAGGCACAGTGAAAACCAGGAAATTAGTCTCTGAAATAAGCAGCCTCCCCAGGAAGGAAGCAGCATGGCCACTGCCCATTCTGCGCCTGGACCTCGCCCCACCGGCACTTGGCTTCAGGAACCTGGACCGATCCAGGCAGTTTGCCGGGGTGCACTTTGGCTTTCCTCACCAGTTCCCAGGGCAGCCTCGAGCCTCGGGTAGGAGAATGTTGCAGGCCCTAGATCTGGGGCTACAGGGACTTTTCTCACAACTCCAGGCGAGGGCGCACCGGGCTTGGCTCTTCTAGGTCTGGCGATTGCTCCCATTGGCAGGTGTCCACAGGCATCTGCCTGACGTCCTTGACAAGAGGAAGAGAGGAGCCGGCTTTCTGTGGGTGCCGAGCCCTCTGGGCCACACAGCTGCTGTTCTCTGACTTGTGGGTTTTTCTGCCGCCTCTTGCGTTTCATGCTGTGACTCTGGAACTAGGTCTTACCCTGTTTGGAGTGAAGATTTGGGGTGTTGGGAAGTTCTGTCTTCTCTCAGGAAGAGGCCCTTTGACTGCATGCCTGGAGGAGGCATGGGTGCATCTTTTCTCCAGGGGACTCCTCACCAGGGGTATGGGGTGACTGTGCTGCAGCCTCAGGAATGTCAGGGTGAAGAGGCTCTGGAGGCTGATGCTTCCGGCCAAGGGCTTCTTCTGGATTTTCAAATAAAGTCCCGGAACAGAATTACTTTATGTTTTAATTTCAGGCAGATGTCTCTCATCTGACCTTTTAAGTACATTAGGATTGGGTTTTTCGACCCTGCACCGCACATGGGGGCTCCTCAGAAAAGTGTCTGATAAAATAAAATTAAATAACTCGCTGTTTAGCACTTCGTTTTTACTGGTGATTTGTTAGTCATTGATTGAGGTGATTGTGATTGATCCAATTATTTGTCTGCCCATCCTGATTGTAACTTTTTTTATTTACAGAATTTTAAAAGGTAGTTTCTTGATCTTAATGTTATATTTAATGTTCTCTTTCATAAAGATGGTTTTTTGATGATTTTGTGTTTTGAAAGTGACGGTCTTTTGAGAAATAGAATACATCAAATTATTTGTTTAGAAACATTCAAAAGCATTTTTTCCAGCTCTGCAAGCAGTTGTCCGTTAAAGCAATTAGCGTGTACCTAATTAGAGCTCTGTTCAAGATCCCTCACTGATAACCTCTGTGAGGCTGTTGGTCCGTGTCTTTATCGAGCAGTGAGGTGGCTTCCCAGGTACTGTCAGCTCATTTTGGACCCAATACTAGTTTATTGCCTGAAATTACCTTTAAACTGGAAAATCTTCAAGTAAAATTTTTGAGAGTTTTTGATTAATCCCCTAGGATGCTTTTGAATGACAAGTTTTGGAGAGATATATTTGGTTGTTTTGGCACCACTACCATCAGCCACACTCACGTGCTGCCAGGCGCCCCACCAGATCAGGGAACGTCCTCTGTACATGGAAGCAGCCCCCAGCACTATGTCTGCTTGTGTTTCTGCTCTCAAGGTTTACGGCCCTGCATGTGGGCCCTGCTGAGGTCCCAGACATGCATGGACTCACTGCTTCCTCACACAGCTGACCTGCTGGGCTTCCTGTCCACACAGCTCCCCTTCCTGTCCTCCCATCCAACCTCTCGCATCATGTTGAGGGGAGAGAGAGGGGCAAATGAGACATGGTCCTTGCTTTCATGGAAATTTCTAGTGATGCAGATGTCTGTATATCAAGTAATCACACAAACAGATGTGAAGTCGTAACTGTGATGAAGGAAGACAAATTGAAGACCTCCATCAGCCGAGCGGCCTGGGCGCTCACTGAGAGGTGAGGTTTGCACTCAGTCCCCTTGCCCAAAGCTGGCAGCCTCATTCTGCTGCCCATGTGCTAGGCACCTTCTCCACTATCACAACTTCCTTGACATTTCTCTTCAGTCTGTTCTGCTCAAGTTTTGGCCTCCCATCCCTCTGAAATGGGTCTTGTTAGTCACTAATGATCTGTCTCTTTTTAAGGTCAATGGCCTGTATTTTGTCCTGGTCTTAATCAGTGTCTCAACAGGACTGTACGGAACTAGCCAACCTCTTGGATTCCATGGGCAGTGCCAGCCTGGCATCCTTCTGGCTCGGTCTTCTGTGCAGGTCCCCCAGTCACCAGGAGCCCTGCGGGTGCAGCCTACCTGCCCCCAGCGCAGGCTGCACTCCCTGCTTGCTCTGCGTGTGATGCCTCGCCCTTTGCCCTGAGCTCTGACACGGTGCAGCACAGACCTGCTTGAGCTCTGGATCCCTTCCCCAGGCTCCTGTCCATCCTGCCCCCTTTCAGCTTCCCGCAGTGACCATTGCCTGGGACCCAACCCAGTGGTTTTTCTCTGCCCCCTTTTTCTGTTAGCTCTTCCCCCAGTGGCGTGGGGCTGGGACAGGGGTCTCACACTGTCATCCGCGTTTCCTGAGGCTTCTGTCTCTCCATCTTGCTGTTTCAGAGTTCTGCATCTTGCTGTTTCAGAGTTCTGCATCCCGCTGTTTCAGGGTGCACGTATCCTTGTCGGGCTTGGCTCCTTGGGTCATGTCTCCAGCCTGACGTTCCAGCTGAGAGGTGGTGAGGGAGGCCGACATGATTTTCCTCTGCATCAGGAAAGCGATAAGGAGTTCAGGAAACCCAGTGTCTCTCATTGGTTGGAAGAGTATTACACGACTACCTCTGGTTGCCCGGATGCTTGGGGCAGGGTCTGTGCTCGAGAAAATGAGGCTCTGTGAGTAAGGGTCTCCCGCAGCCAGATCAACAAGGAGCTGTAGGCTGTAAGTCCTGGTTCCTGACTCAGGGAGGCTTAAAAAGTGGGGCTGTTGGGGCTTTATATTTAGCACCCATTTTTTACCCCCTCAAGTTCCAGACCAGTTGAGGGAGCCACACACACTGTAGATAGGCAAGTGGAGATCAGATGCAGGCTCTGTTTTAGATAAAAGCAACTGGAGAAAGTGGCTGACTGGCCAAGTGGGTTTGCTAATCCTTTATCCCAAATTAGACAAACTTCCCACCTAGTAACGGGCATGGCTGGGGGCAAGCCCCTTCCACGTGGCAGGAGAAGAAACCCTAGCATTTTGGTGTGGGTGCGGTTAGCCTAAGAGGAGAGGAGGACCAGCTGGGCTAAGCAGCCCATTTCCTCCTTCTAGATGCCTCCTTCTGCAGGAAAGAGTGCGTGGGCTAGATTCTGTCCACAGGGTACAGAAGGGCAAGGGACAAGTGCCCCCTCTGCTCTGAGGAAGGGTTTTGCATATCTCCCGTCGGAAGTCTGGAAGCTGGGCAGTCTCACCCCCTGCACCAGCTGTGCCGGCCCCGCCTGTCTTCCTGCAGGTCTGGGCTGGCTGCTGTGGGCCTGTGTCCTCACACTGCCCTGCCCTGAGGCTGTTGGAGGGGCAGCCCCAATTCTCCCCCTCATCATCCACTCTCCTTTCCCTTTAGGGTTTCTGTCTTTGGAATTGCTTCTGGTGAGCCATCCCTCCAGAAAGAACTGCTCTTGTCCCCACGTACTACCTTGAGGCCTCCCTGGTTGTTCCCAGGGGTGATCATACTATAGAAAGAACCCATCATTGTCACCCCGAAGAGCTCCTGAGAGATGAGGGAACCTCTGGGGAAGCCAACTTGGGCTTTGGGAGGAATTTTCTCCTCTTTTTATTTTTATTTATTTATTTATTTTTTGAAACGGAGTCTCTCTCTGTGTCGCCCAGGCTGTGCAGTGGCACGATCTCGGCTCACTGCAAGCTCTGCCTCCGGGTTTCACGCCATTCTCTTGCCTCAGCCTCCTAAGTAGCTGGAACCACAGGTGCCTGCCACCACACCCGGCTAATTTTTTGTATTTTTAGTAGAAACAGGGTTTCACCGTGTTAGCCAGGTTGGTCTCGATCTGACCTCGTGATCCACCCGCCTTGGCCTCCCAAAGTGCTAGGATTACAGGCGTGAGCCACTGCGCCCGGCCTTTCTCCTCTTTTTAAATGTTCCCAGGTAGCTTCCTCTTCAAGTCCAGTTTGTTTTTCCTGTTTTCTGCTGGGAACTAGATGTAGTTCCCCTCCTTCCTCAGCAGCACCCTTTAGGTATGAGGTGGGTGGGGTTGGCCCTTTCCATTCTTTAAGGAGAGTATTTTCCACTGTGAGATGGTCACATACCTTCTCTTTGGTAACAGGACAAAAGAGCAAATGCTGGAAAAACTAAGCTTATGAGCTTTGGGGAAGCCTGGTGTGCAAATGAGGGAGGCCACCATGATTTTCGGGCTAATGGATTGGTGCTCCTTCCCAATTTGAAAACTAGTCAGGAGATACCGAGGCCCTGTGTGATGTACAAAGTATAAGGCGTTGGCCATGGTAGAGAATTTTGATTTTTTTTTTTTTTTCTGGAGGTGGGAAGCCACTGTGGTTGGGGGCATGAACTCAGAGTTGTGCCGTGGAAGGGTCCCTGTGGCAGGAGAACAGGTGGAGAGCAGACGCCGAGGGGCCGCTGTCCAGGCAGGAGTGACGGAGCATGGCTGGTGGGGACTTCAGACACATGCGCAAGGTTCTGAGGATGCCTGGGTGCTGGCCATGTGGCAAGGTGGAAGGCAGTGCCTATGACTGGACAGCTGGGAGGGAGCCCACTGTGGGGGTGGGGAGGGTAGACTAGCAGGTCTGTTTGGGTATGCTGACTTGGGAGCACTCAAGGGGAGCTGTCAGGGAGGCCATTGGGTGGAAGCAATTCCAGAGACAAACTGCTGCTCCCTAAAGGAAAAGGAGAGTGCCTTTGCCTTTCAACCTGAGCTCCATGTGGTCCTCTGGCCCAGCCTGCTAGGCAGCCTCCCCCTGCTCCCCACTGATGTCACACAGGTGTCACAAAATGAACATCTGAAACCAGAACTTCATTTTCCTAAATTTCCTAGCCTTTCTCCTTACAGCGAACGTCACCAACACCCACCCAGCTGCTGGAAACCTGGCAGTCGTCCTAGCCACCTCGCTTTCCCTCACCGTCACACCCAGTCCCCTCGAACATTTGTGCCTGCTGTCCCTGTGTTCACTTCCACCCAGGTGCCTGCCTTTCCACGTCCCCCTGCTGTCCAGCAGCTGGCGGGTCATTCCTGCCCTGTGCTTGCAGGACCCACGGACCCACCAGGGCATCTGGAATACAACTGTGACTTCCTCCTCACCCTAAGGCTGTGCTTGACCCCTCTCCCATCTGTCTCCAGATCCCTTGGAGCACTCTCCCAGGTCTGCTGCAGGCCCATGGCCTCCTCCCTTGGACCACTCTCCCTGTCTCTGTCTGGGGGATGCTCACAGCTTCCTAGAAGTTTCTTGCCTGGGCTTTGCTTATTCCCAGCTGGTGGCTTTCCGTGTGTGCTCTTCCTCTGCTGACGGCCCCTTCTGCCCCAGCTCATCATATGACCGTTGTCTCCCATCCCGTCCTGACCTGCCTGTTTATGGAAGCATCCTCTAGGTTCTCAGTGGAGAGTGCCTGGCCCCTGGAACAAAACTGTTGAGTTTGAATCATCCCCACCCTGCCTCTTCCTAGCTGCGGTGCTGGGCCTCAGTTTCCCTATGTGCAAAATGGGGAGACTCAAACCTGCCTCATTCCTGTGAGGATTACGTGATTAGGTAAAGTGTTCGTGGCAGCGTGGGGGATGGCGAGTGCTAGGCGGGAGCTGGAGGCTATTCTCATTGGGCTGTTTGCACACATACGCTCTTAGCCTCCTTTCGAGCACTTTCCTCGGCCTTCAATCTTGTGTATATTTGTTTATGTTTCTCTTTTAGGACAGAGACTTCTCTGGCATTGACTGGACAACTGTCAGAGCTTATCCTTGACCTGAGCTCACTGCCTCTGCCTCAGAATTGGAGGTCAGGTTATTCTTAGTATTCTAGGTTTATAACGCCAGACAGAGTCCTTCTTCCCTGTAGAGCAGAAACGACCCCTAATATAGGAGCATATTGTTTTCCCTCAGCGGAACAAATGCTTCAGTAGTAGTGTTACCAGCAGACAGATGGCACTTCAGAGGTGGCGTGTGATAGGTGCTTGGGACTGAAATTTAGCCGTGGATCATAGCCTGACTGGGATTTTCACGCATGTCTTCCCTCTCAGGATTTCTCTTAAGGGTTGTTGATTCCACATTTCTCCTTGAGGAGGGGGTGGTGGTAGGGCTGGTGACCGGGGAACTGTAATTCCCCGTGGGAGAGCAGCAATTTCATTATTCCTTTAGTAAAGCTATAGCTGATCGTCCTTCAGTGCCTGGTATACAGCCTGTTACATTAGGGTCTTTGGAGTGCTCTGTGAGCCTTTTTAAAAAAATAATTTACAGGCCGGGCGTGGTGGGTGCCTCACACCTGTAATCCCAGTGCTTTGGGAGGCCGAGGCGGGTGGATCACTTGAGGTCAGGAGTTTGAGACCAGCCTGGCCAACATGGTGAAACCCTTTCTCTACTAAAAATACAAAAAAATTAGCTGGGTGTGGTGGCTCACACCTGTGATCCCAGCGAGCAGGAGGCTGAGACATGAGAATCACTTGAACCTCGGTAGGGGGACCACTCCAGCCTGGGTGACAGAGCGAGACTCTGTCTCAAAAAAATAAAAAATAAAAAATAAAAATTTACAATTTATGTTAAAATATGCATTTTAAGTTATGTAAATCCAAGCATAATTACTGAACACAAGGCTCAATCCAAAACATGCACAGTAAGCCCGTGTGAAGTGTTCACATGCTGTTCTGAGGCCGGCTGGATCTGGAGTTTCTGGGAATGCTCTCTTGGGCTGGCACATCTTGGGCTATGGAGGCCCTGAAGCCCTCCTAAATGCTGGACATTGGTGTGTGTGCACCTTGATGGTGGTGTTGGGGTCACTTTCCAGAAGCTACTCAAGGCTTAGTCAGGTTCTATCTAAAAATATTTATATAGGAAGTATTCCAAATGTGGATTTATAAAGATAACAGATGTATAGAAATAGTGTAAAATTTGTGTGAACTGAAGCAGGCAAGCTTCTAGTCTTCCCTTTCCAAAAACTTTCCTTTTTCTCCCCCTATGTTAAAGATTTAAAAATAAATGTTTAAAAAGGTCACTTTTAACTTGTAAAAATTATTCAACGTATACAGAAATTTAAAAAGCAGCATTGCAGGTTATATGAGATTATGTATGTCTGCTCTTTGGAACTAGGTTGAAATGATAGCTACAAGGTTCTTTGGAAGAATGGGGATGTGTGGGTGAGAGTGGAGTAGACAGGCTGGGCTTACTAACTAGGCTTGCACTGGCCCCCGTCAGTCACTGTTCCCAAGTCAAATACTGCGTTGCACTGAACACCAGAGCAACAGTGCATTTCCTAGAGAACTCTGCAAGGCTGCAGGTGGCAGACTTAGGGAGCGCTTGCCATCCCCGCCCTTCCCAGCTCTACCCAGAACAAGGAGGCCTCGCACACTACCTGGTCATATTTTGACTTCACGCATTTAATGAACCAAACTAAAGGTAAATATTTTCTTTTGATTCCCAAAGCAGACTTGTGGGTACCCAAGTTCCTCAGCCCATCTTTAACTCAGTAGGATGTGGCATCTCCATTGAGGCTCTTCATGGAATCCCTGGAGGTGAAACCTCGGTCTCCGGTTGCTCCAAACCAGTCCTGGTGGGATTCTGTTTTCTGGACCCATTTCTGAGTGAAGTCAAGGAATGGAGGTGGGCAGCTCTCAAGCGTCTCTGTTGCTCAATGGGGCAGGCCAGTCCCAGCGGCGGCCTAGACGTGGCTGGCTGGGTGTCCCTACAGGAGGGTGGGCCACAGGGCCAGCGGGGCCAGCAGGATGAGCAGGCCTGGCTTGGGGTGTGGGCCGCAGGCGTGGAGCTCGATGCTGGGCAGGGGCCTGCTCACTGACGAGTTGCCACCCGGGGTTGGGGTGGGGGTGGGCGCGGTGGTCTCGGGCTCTGAGCGGCTCTGCACCGGCAGGAGCAGGACCGGCAACAGCAGCAGCAGCGCCAGTGCGGATCGGGCCGCCATGGCCAAGCGCTCCGGCTCGTCCCGTAACTAGTGCTGCGGCGGCGGCCGCTGCCGGGAGTGTCTGTTCCGCGGTTACGCGGGGTCCTCTCCGGTCCTGTCCAGTGAGGTCCTGACAGCTGTACCCTGGCCCAACCCCTGCCCACGGCTGTTAACGATCAGCCCCGGGGAGCAGGTGTGCCGCCACGCGCGCCCTAGCGCTGGCTCCCACGTGCTCGCTGTGCCTTGCGCGCGGGCGGCTGTGTCCCCGCAGCCCCGTGCCTGGCGCTGCCAAGCTGCCCAGCAGGCTTTAGCAGGTGCGGAAATGCCCGCTGCCGGTCGCTGAGTGCTGGGTGCAGAGGATCTCTCCAGACACCTAGGCTCCATTCTTTCGCGGCACATGGGAAAAACTCCTGAAGTGCGTGCGTGCACAGAGTTTTTGTTTTAGAGGCTTTGACGTTATGATTAAGTGTATCTGTGATGTAACGAAAACCTTTTTAAATGTTTCTCAAAAGTTTTGCTAGTGTGTAACATTTACCTCCTGTACTGGAGTTTAAAGGAAGCGTTGCTTCTTAAGTAATCAGTGATCCTTTTGCTTTTGGAAATCGTAATGAACTTCACCATCATAGAGCTTTAATATTTATTTCCCGAAGCAGAAAGCATGTGAAATTTTCTGGATAGTGTATAGTTAATACACAAGCTTTTGGAGTTTTTGAATGCTGGGTATGTTAGCACACCAGTCTTGCTGACTGTTACATGGGAGATGAGTGCTGCTTAAAATTGTGTAAGGGATCAGTAGTAACAGTGGTGGACATACTTTTGCCAGACATGGTTTATTTTAAAGTGAACATATTTTGTGCTTATTTATTTATTTGGGACAGGGTCTCACTCTGTTACTCAGGCTGGAGTGCAGTGGTAATCATCGCTCACTGCAGCCTCAACTTCCAGGCTCAAGTGATCCTCCCACCTCAGCCTCCTGAGTAGCTGGGACTATGGGCTACAGGCGCACTACCACACCCAGCTAACTTTTTTTATTTTTTGTAGAGACGGAGTCTTGCTATGTTGCCCAGGCTAGTCTTGAACTCCCGGGGTCAAGCGATCCTCCCTCTTCGGCCTCCCAAATTGCTGGGATTACAGGTGTGAGCCACCATGCCTGGCCAATGTGCTTATTTTAATTCTAAATCAGAATTTCTATAATTATCTTCCTTACCTTGGTGTCTGTCTGTTATCAGCACAAGGGTTTAAAATAATTTTTGATTTCTTGGAAGTAATTACGCAGGCAGTTCAATGGGAGAAGGCAGTTTCCTCAGCACATTTGGGGTGCTGTTATCAGAAAGAAGGGGATGGATTCAAGGCAGCAAAACCAGCTGGTACCACAACTATATTTTTAAAACATGTAGCTGTATGTTCCATAAAAGAGCATATAAAAAATAGAGTGAGGGTTCTTTATTGGAGAAATAGCTGATTCTAGGACGGGGCAGGAAATACACAAGTGCCAGGAATGCCAAGGAAATGGCAAGGAAATGCCGAGAAAAAAACATAACCACACCCACATCAATACGTTGTGTCAAAGGGACCCAGGAGCCAACTGAAAGAGCTCCCAGTGGCCAAAGCTGGAACAATTTCTACAACAAAACAAAGTAGTATTGGATTATAGCCCAGAGATAAATAAATATCCATGAGTCCAGACTGACATAAATAAATGACTGATAAATGGGGAGAAGAGACAAAGCTCCTTTTCCAGCAGAATTCCAAATCATCTCTGTATCTGCTGTATCTGCTGTGTCTTCCAGGAGGTGGAGCACAACCCTTACCCCAAGACAAGGGCTGTGCAGAGCAACTTCCTTCCAGAGAGGACAGCATGGAGCGGGGGCCTCAACCCAGCAGGGGTCAGGTCAGCCTCACAGTGGTCAGTCACGGTGACAGGGTGTGACCGATACAGTGGAGTGACAGTGGGCCTTCACCTCTGGGGTCTTCATCCCCAAACTCAGTCCCTTTCTGTACCATGAGAAAAACATCAGACAGATCCCAGCTGAGGGACAGCTTCCTCAGAACAGTCAAAAACCAAGAAGAGTCTGAGAAACTCACAGCCAAGAGGGGCCTAGGGAGCCATGACATCTCAATGTCACGTGGGATCCTGGACGACTGAATCTGACGAAAGTGTGGATTTCAGTTAATAACAATGTGTTAATTAATACTGATCCGTTAAACCAGCAGTCCCCAACCTTTTTGGCACCAGGGACTGGTGACAATTTTGCCATGGACTGAGGTGGGGGCTGGGAGAATGGTTTGGGGATGGTTCCAGCGCATTACATTTATTGCGCATTTTATTTCCGTTATTACATTGTAATATATAATGAAATAATTATACAACTCAGCATCATGTAGAATCAGTGGGAGCCCTGAGCTTGTTTTCCTGCAACTAGATGGTCCCATCAGGGGCTAAAGGGAGACAGTGGCAGATCATCAAACATTAGATTCTCATAAGGAATGTGCAACCTAGACCCCTCACATGCGCAGTTCACAATAGGGTTCCAGTCCTATGAGAATCTAATGCTGCCACTGATCTGACAGAATCAGGGCAGGAGCTGATTCTCTGCAGCCCGGTTCCTAACATGTCATGGACTGTTACTTCTCCATGGCCCAGGGGTTGGGACTCCTGTATTAAACCAACTAATGTTAAGATCTTAATAATAGAAAATGGGTGTGGGGTTTGTGGGGCCTTTCTGTCACATCTGCTCAATTTTTCTTCAAATCTAAAATTGTTCTAAAAATAACGTTTACTTTAAAAATAAGTGTTTTTTTAAAAAACACTTTCTGGTGTCCTTATCTTCTGCTCCAAATAAATAATTATCCTGACTTTTGTGTAAATGGTTCCACTAGTTTTCTTTGATTTCTGAACTCTGTCTGTTACCCTTACACAGTATATCCTTTGGTTTTGAAAACCGAGTAGTCAGGGCACACTTATCATCGAACCAGGCCCCAGGGGTCAGTGACGGTTGATCTCCAAGGGGTTCACTTTTGGGGAGGGGGGTCCCTCCTGGAGCATGCGTTCAGCTAGCTCGTGTACTTCTTCACAAGTGCGTTCTGTTCCCTTCAGCGAGGTAGGCCTGCCGCCCTCTCCTTCCACTTGGGCTTACCCTTTCTCTTCTGTCTCCTTGTGCCTGGCAGCCTTGGGTATCTGTGATATGGCTGTGGTTAGTTTTGGTGCAGTGGGATATATTTATGTGCTACAGTCACTTCTGTGAAGAGTGAGGTGCTGTCCGGGTGCTGTCAGCTTGGATTCTGGAGTTGTCCTGTGCAGTGGAGGCTGTAAAGGAGCATTGTCGGGGGAGAGAGGCTGTTGCTACTGTACCCATTTGACTGGGGACTCCTGGGATAGAGTGAGTTCCAAGAAAGAGCAGGGAAGAATTGGGTCAGTGGAGACACAGTGGGGGTCAGGGCATGGACAGGCCTTCCTGCAGCTTGGAGATACAAGGAATGAGGGATGAACCCAGAACTCGAGGTGTTTCTCAAGAAGAGAATCTTCAAAGGTTGAGATGAAACTCCCGTCATACTTACTAGCAATAACCTCTAGCAAAGTTGAGGTGGTCTATTTTGGCTAAATAAAATGGACATGGCATTGCTGGGCCCCCTGTGAAGGGCTGGAAGCAGGGAAATGTCAGCAGTGGCAAGCGTGTGCTCTGGGGAGTAGGGACTTTCCCTGGCGCTGGCAGGCAGCCCGTGCTGCCGCAGATGCCTCCTGCTGTCCTGGGTGGCCTCACACAGAGCAGCTCCACACCTGCTCTTTGAAGTTTTTTTGGGGTGCCTGCTGGCTACAAGGGGTCTAGATGTGTATGACATTGATATAAAGTCTCTATGTTTCCCTTGGGGAAATGCTCCCAAGTATGAACCACCCAGGTTCTGAGAACAGAGTTGGATAAAAAGGTTGAGTTGGAGAAACTTACCTAACAGGGTTACAGTGGAGACAAGGATGGCATGTGAAGCTTTGGCTTTACTTCCCAGGTGATTAACATAACAGCATAACAGAAATGTTATGCTTTGCATGCATCATTGCTTCTTTGTATTTTTTTTTTTTAGATGGAGTCTGGCACTGTCACCCAGGCTGGAGAGCAGTGGCACGATCTTGGCCCACTACAACCTCCACCTCCTGGGGTCAAGCAATTCTCCTGCCTCAGCTTCCCAAGTAGCTGGGATTACAGGTGCCTGCCACCACACCTGGCTAATTTTTATATTTTTAGTAGAGATGGGGTTTCGCCATGTTGGTTAGGCTAGTCTCAAACTCCTGACCCTCAAATGATCTGCCTGCCTTGGCCTCCCAAAGTGCTGGGATTGTAGGCATGAGCCACTGCACCCAGCCTGCTTCTTTGTGTTTTAATATTTATGTAATTTATGATTTTCTAGAGGAGCACTGGTTTCATTTTGGCCTAAGCATGATAGAAGAGGTGGAAGGCTGCTTTCTTTGTTTCCTTCAGCTGCTCCTGACTGGTCCTCATCTGTTCCTTCTCAGATCACAATTAATTGAATATATTTTAAAAGAGAAAACTCGTACGAGCTCTAAGGAAATAAGGAATTATTTTGAACACTAAAGCTAAAAGCATTCTAACATTGTGTTGCTTTTATGTTCTTTACTAAATTTGCTTCATGCACACACACACATATGTGAGTATATTTCTCAGTATGCAGATGATTTCAAGGACTGGCTTCCTTCATGAAAATGTGTTGTTGATTGCAAGAAGATAGGGGACTGGAAGCATGATTCGTCTGTCTGTAGAGGTGAAGTTCCAAGAAACTCACCACTGTCCAGTCTTTATGATTATGAACTTGTCGAGTGAGTTATTTTTTCATAGTATACCCATGTCTAGGAATTTCGGCTGAAATCAGCTTCTTTGCTTTTTTAGGCTTTTTGCTAGTGATAGTGTTGTCTTTGTTCTGTAAAACAACTGTAAAGGAATACCAACAATCTAGTGCAGAAATTCTTTTGTAAGAACAAGCTATCCTGATGTCATGTCGTGTTTTAGGATTGTTTGCTTCTCAACCTGATGAAGTTGTTCTTAGCTGTTTGCTTTCTTTTCTCATCCACAGCGGTATTCCTTTCTTTGCCTTTATTGCAATTGTATCTCGTAGCAGGCTTGTTAAATCCCGTGGGAGGCTTTTTTTTTATAGGTCCTTTCTCTACTTGGCTATGTTGCCTGCTGAGTTTAAAGCCTTTTTATGATATTTAACAAAACCCTCTGTGTTCAGCGTGGGTTGTGGTTGTGTTTAATGTTGCAACCTAGACTCGTGTATTAAGTACAGATATCATCTGTCACTTAACTTAGCCTTGCTCTCAGTGTGTTTATCATCATGTCTCTAAGGCCATCCTAAATACGTGACCTGGAGAGAGAGGGGGTGTCTAGGCCAAGTGCTGGGATGCCTGCACTCCATTTCTTAGCCGTGAGTCTGCGCTTAGAAACCCACGAGAACTCTGGGGAGCCACAGGCCTTGGGGCTTTTAGCTGTCCCCCTTTTCTCTTACTCTCCGGATAATGAGTGACTTGGGAACTTCCGAGCAACTTAAAATATTTAGCTTACTTTTCTTTAATAAACCATTTTTAGTGCTATCTATGATAGGGTCCTTCCAGTGGGAGGTACACAAATTTAACTTAACTATAGTTAAACAAGAGCCAGAAAGGTAAAGAAGGTATTATTGAGAATAAATACGGCCGGATACACTTTTGGGATGCAAATTTGTCTCTTCTCTGTGTCAGTTGTATCTCCCCAAAGCAAGGAATAGGTGCTAGAGTTGAGTGCGTCAGAGCAGGGCTTGTGGCAAGGCAGGAAGAGGCTGCACAAAGCACAGATGTGCAGTTTCATTAGTCAGTATGGAGGAATCCAAATGTACCCACTGGCTAGGTTGAGTAAAGGAAAGAAAAAGCAAAGGCATACCATGTGGAAAAGAAGAAATAAAACTACCTCTTTTGGGAGTACCTGAAAAACCCTAGAGCAGTCCCGTCCAGTAGAAATACAAAATTGATATGCAAACGTCAATGTTATTCATATATACAAAAATAATCAGAAGATATTATGGAAGAGACAACGCCATTAACAATAGCAACAACGAGAAAATACTTAGGAATAAATGTAATGAGAACTGTTCAAAAGCTAAGTGAGGAAAACAATAAGTCGAGAAAGACACAGAAGTTGCCTTGAGCAGGTGAAGACACCTTGTTCTTGGTTAAGATGGCTTGGCTCATTAAGACGTCAGTTGTCAGGTAATTTACAAATTTAATGTGATGCTAATATATGAAAGCAAAAAGACTCAGTTTTTTTTTCTTGGGCTGGACATGTCGATTCTAAAATTGAAATAGCATGAATACCTAGAAAACTTAGAAAAGAAAGAGCCAAGAAAAGGAGAATAGCTCTACTAGATATTAAAACATACTGCAAAGGCTATATGGAAAATAGTGTGGCAAGGTTGCATGAAGAGCCAGACAGACCAATGGAGGAAATAAGCTCATATATAGATGGAAATCTGGTATATGATAAAGACAGTATCTCAGATTGTTGGGTCAAAGATAGATTGTTAGAGTCAATGTTCTTGGGACAATTGGACTCCATTTTGTAAAATACATCATTAGGATTTATACCTTACACCACATACAAACATAGGCTGCAAGTGGGTCTGAGAACTCAGTGTGAAAAAGACAGCTGTTCCAGTGTTAGACATAAACATGGTTGAATATTACCTATGTGTTGGGAAAGGCTTTTTTAAAGGTGTAACTCAAAATTCAGCTTCAACAAAGAAAAGATGGATGAATTTGACTGCATTCCAAAATACTGCGACCAGCCTGGGCAACATGGCAAAACCTATTTTTACAAAAAATACAAAAATTATTTGGGCGTGGTGGCACACACCTGTAGTCCCAGCTACTTGGGAGGCTGAGGTGGGAGGATCACTTGAGCCCAGGAGGTTAAGGCTGCAATGAGCCATGATGGTGCCACTCCAGCCTCGGTGACAGAGCGAGACCCTGTCTCAAAAAAAAAAAAAGTAACAACTTTTGCCTGACCAAAAACAAAACAGAAAAACACAATAAGGTCGAAAGACAAAAATACCAATTGTGAGAAAACCTTTGTAGCATATCATAAATGTTTTAAAAGTTGAGGGAGAAGAAACCCGAAATCCTAGGAAAATGGGAAAAAGGTATGAACAGACACATATGCACATATACACATGCAGAAACATGGCCCATACACTTTACCAAGATACCATTTCTTACAGATTTGCAAATAATCAAAAGTCTCACTTGATAGCTATTTCTAATAATGGTGCTATTTCTCATGTACATGCTTCATTGGAGATGATGTATTAAATAAAGGCGAAGAGGCAGTTGCCTTTTCAGCTTAAAAGAGCATTAAAGTTTATGATTGTTAACTTCTAAATTTATCCTCAGTGTGCTTTGAAATAGACTTTGTAACAAAAGCAGCAGTAACTCTCCCTAGATTTCCTAGGAAGCAGGTACCAAATTCTCATGCACCTGCACGCACAGGCTGCCAGGATGCCCCCGCTCTACTGTGGATTATTCTGGGCTGTTTCTCCTTCCTTCCAGCCACCACACCCACATCCCTAAACCCAGGAGTTGTTAAATTTAGGTAGTTTCCACACTTCGACCTTTTTTCTTAGGATGGCTCTGTATTCATTATGGATTTCATAAGACACATGGCTGGAAGGTACCTGATACAGATTAAACACAGAATTTAGTTAGGATAGCATTCCATCTTTGAAGGCTGTGTGATTGCAGCCCAGGCCAAGCCAGCCGGAGGTTGGGCCACTTGAGCAGGGCCCTGCAAACACATCTGAAGGAGGTGGCATTGTTAGGACTCTACTTTTGGGGCTGAATCAACAGAGGCAAAAGGACTTTGAGTAAGCCCTTGCTGAGGATGGCACAGCTCTCAGCTACAGAGCTAGGACCAGACTAGGCTCTGGGGTTCATGCGGGAATCACCAGTCTGCACTGCTGCCTCCTCCTGTACGTGTGTGCACGCGCGCGTGCGTGTGTGTGTGCGTGCGTGCGTATGTGTGCGCACGTGTGTGTGTGCGTGTGTGTGCATATATGTGTGTGCACGTGTGTGTGCGTGCGCGTGTGTGCGTGTGTGTGCACATGAGTCCTGTGGCACCACCGAGTTGTCATGAACGCTTTTGTTTAACGAGTCAGGAGCAGTTTCCCATTTTGTAGGCTGTTTTTCTGTGACATGGATTTTAATGGCTTGGTCAAAAGGTGGAAAAGTATCCACCTTTCCTTATCAGTCTGGAGGCTGATTTGTTTTTGTGTGTCGCGTGCGTCACCACCTCCTGATGTCGGCGCACGGGGCTCTGCGCCCCCCAGGCCTGGAGGCTCCGTGTAGATGGAGACTTTTGTTTTTGTCCCATCCTCCTGGCATGTAGAAGGCACTCAAATACTTGTTGAAGAATAAATGGACGGGCTTTGGTATTTTTTAACCTAGCAGTGCACCTTTTGTTTGTTTCCAGGTTTACTATTAAAACCAACGTCTTGATGCCCCTCTTTTTGGATGCTTTTGGTGATAGAGAAGCCAAATCACGCTGGTTTTAAGCAAAAGTCATTTATTTGCCCCTGAAATTTTCCTCTGAAAACTTTCTGTATGAGGTTGTATGTCAGTATGTAGTTTTCAGCCATGCTGTGAGGAGTTTTTCTCTCTCTTTTTGTCGTTATAGACATGAGTGGAAAGCCACAAGTAGCGTGGGGGCTGCCTCTAGTCACGCTTCAGCTGGAAGTGCGGTGTGGGCATCTATTTTTACCTCACAGTCCTCGCTCTGAAAAATTCTGACCACTTTTATTTTTAACGTTCTGCTCTATTAGCTGGGTGCAGGGAGGAAAGCAGCTCAAATTAGTCAGTTTACTTTGTATTTATTTTTACTTGACCTTTTCACTTCCACATCTTGAGAAGAAAATGTGAGAATCTTTCCTCTGCATAATTTTCTTCCTTGAGGAGAAACCATTTTCAGTCATATGCTTGGAAAGTGGTGGAATTAACCTCAGGGTAGCATGTTTAACATTTTCCATTCATGAAACAAACCTTAAAATGTTCATCTGTTTATTCTATGAAATAATTATTTTCTTATTTCCCACGAATTTGAAAACCAGTACATTTCTGTTCCAAGTAATGGCTGTGTTTTCTCTACCATCCGGCAAGTCTTTACATGGGTGTGGTGACTTGGGGACCGAGTTGTCAAAGAGCCAGTGAGGCAGGGGTGTGGAGAATTTGTTTACCCTTTGTAAACACTTACCTTTTCCTGCAGGAATTGAACTAAACAATTGCTACTGACAATGATGTATTTTAATTCCTAGGAGATTAAACTCCTCACCTATAACAGTTTGATTAATAAACCTAATATATTTAAGCAGGTATCAATCCTTTTGGAAATTGTAATATTCAAGGAGTTGCTAGCATTAATGGCTCTTTAAATATTTCTAGTTATAGTTGCTGTTAGGATTCATTTATTTTGATTGGGTAATTAGTTTTTTACCATTATTTTAAAAAGTAATAAACCATCAGATCTCATGGACAGAAAGCCAAGATTCTTGTGCTACTTCCTAAATGCAGTGGGTGCATCTCTGTCAGTTTTTACCTTCTGGAAGGTTCTCCTGAGTGCTGTGCTGAGCTCTGCCCGTCTGTCCATCCTCTTTGGACACTCATCCCTTTCCCATACTCTGCTCTGTGAGGGGATGGTGCTAGTGAGAGCTCAGGTGGAGAGGGCTGGGGCGCTCCTTCGTCTCTCAGCTCATCAGCAGTGACTTGTAAGACAATCAGGGTCTACCTGTGTTGTTGAGAAGCGTTACGCAGGCAGGAAAGCGCACAAGGGGAAGGCGCAGCTGAGTGAAGCATCGCAGAGCCCGCTGGGCTGTGCCTTCCACACAGGCCAGCACACGGAGCGCTGCATTCCCTTAAGTCTTCCTCAAGCTCCTCCTGTTAGCATGGGCGCCTGCCACTGACCGCTGTGGGTGACAGGTTTGTCACTTGAGCTTGTATCCTGCAACCCGTTTGTTTAGGTGTGCCTGTTTGTTTTTAACTTTTAACTTTTTAATAGACTTTATTTTTTAGAGCAGTTTTACATTTACAGCAAAATTGAGGGACAGGTACAAAGATTTCCCATACGCCCCCTGCCCCCACACAGGCACAGCCTCCCCGATTATCAACATCTGTATCTGGAGCCGTGGATTTGTTACAGTTGATGACCCCACATTGACACCTCATTACCCAGAGTTCATAGTTTCCACGAGGGTGCACTCTTAGTGTTGGACATTCTATGGGTTTGTACACATTTATGACGATATGGATCCATCCTTACCATATGCAGAATTGTTTCATTGCCCTAAAAGTCCTATGCTTAGCCTATTTTTTAACATATAAATGCAATCAAAGGATGTGTTTTTGTGTGTTTTCTTTTGTTCAGTATTACATGTGTGATGAGACTTGCCCGTGTTGTTGCCTGTTCGTTTTTATTGCTGTATATAGTAGTCTGCTGTTTGACCATATCATATATTCATTCTGCTGACGATGGATAGTTAGACGGTTTCCAGTTTGGGGCCATTATAAGCAAAACCGCTCTGACCATACTGATACATGTGTTTTGGTAAAGAAGCACAGGTGTTGCTGGGGTGGATGGGCTGGCTGTGAGCACACGCACTTCAGCGTGAGCGGGTGGTGCTGGCATGGTGCCTCGTTGGGCACTCAACTGCCTGCTTTCACCACACTCCCCATGTGGCATCAACTGCTTTGGAAGTTTCTGTCTTCTTAAATTTTACCGTTCTGGGCAGGTGTGTGTGGTATTTTTCTGTAGTTTTGATTCTCATGGACCTGCTTACTAGTGAGATTGAGCTTTTGTTACATTTCATGGTCATCTGGACTCTCTGAGGTGCCCCCCAAAGTGCCCAGCTATAGCTTCTGTCATCAGGGAAGGAGCAGGTATGGGAATGGTGTCTCTGCACACCTCATGTCTTGCCTACATCCCTTCTTCAAGAAAATACTGGTTTTCCCCCTGAAAATGATAGAAATTGGCTCATCATTTTTGAGTCTAGCTCAGGTGTCTTTTCTGGAATTGCCTTTTTTTATTCGGTGTAAAGAGGCACAGGGACTTCATATCTGCCGTAGATGAGTGAAGGTTGCCTAGACATGAACATAAGGCCCTTGGTGGACTTCCCCTATCCCTGGGGCTCCTCATAACCCTTCCCTCTTCGCTTCCCTGGACTTTCTGGGCTGGGGCCAGGGCTTGGGGTCCGGGGCGAGCCTTCCTCTCGGTGTGTATCTCTGTGTAGAGTTGCATGGTGAGATTCGGATTCTATTCTAAATGCAGTTGGGTGGAAATAAAGGGGGGATGGTCCTGAGTCACCCACATTCCTCTTGGTCAGTCTGCCTGGTGTGAGGAGCCGGCAGCCTCTGCAGACCTTTGGTCCCACTTCCCGTTTGGGGGATGCAGGCTTGTGTTGTAAATAGGTGACCATGTGATTTACTGCTTGAACAAGGACACTTTTGAGAGTGAAAGGGCCTGCGATTATTAATGACCCCAAGATGACATGTGATAACAAGGAAGTTCTGGGGAGATAAGGTCATGATCCCCAGAGTTATGATCTCAAAGATGGAGAGTGTCACAGGGAGGATGCCCCCCTGTGAGTTGTGAGGGGCCACGTGTGTCCTGTGTACACAGGCCCTAAGGGGTGCTGGGGCCACGTGGGTAGCCATAGGAAGATGGCTGGAGTTGGAGGCAGAATGTTTAAGTATTTCACTCATTGACTAAACTTAGTTGAGTTTTATTTGTCTGCGAAAAGGGAAATCTACTTGCCTTGCTTGCACGCTTTTCCTAGGGATATTTTGGGGACTAAAATGTGATGGTGAATTTTAAAATATTGGTTGAAATGGCCAGGCTCGGTGGCTCACGCCTGTAATTCCAGCACTTTGGGAGGCTGAGGTGAGTGGATCACAAGGTCAGGAGTTCAAGACCAGCCTGGCCAACATGGTGAAACCCCATCTGTACTAATAATACAAAAATTAGCCAGGCGTGGTGGCGCACACCTGTAGTCCCAGCTACTCGGGAGGCTGAGGCAGGAGAATTGCTTGAACCCAGGAGGTGGAGGTCGCAGTGAGCTGAGATCGTGCCACTGCACTCCAGCCTGGGCGACAGGGCAAGACTCTGTCTCAGAAAAAAACAAAACAAAACAACAAAACAAAAATATATATATGTGAATTTTTCAGTTTACTCTGAACTCTTTCCTTGTCTGTTTTTTAAAGCATCCTGAAAGGGAGTGTCTGTACAGCGTCACCTATTAACGTCCACTAGGAAGCTGCCCTGAGAGTTGAACCTGGCAAAGCTCTCTGATACTTGAGCATTCCTGCTCAGAGGTGCCTCTGCAGCACATGAGGGTTCTTCAGCATCAGTCCGTGTTTAGGGAGCCCTCACAATGAATGAACACAGCTACAGCCCAGTGACCCCTCTTCGACAAGTGCAGAGATCAATTTTAGCTCAGCTACTTTCTAAATTTTTCAGATATTTCAAACTGGAAGTCACAAGTAGCTTTTACTTTTGTAAGCAATCTGCTGTTATGAATAGCACGTATAAGAAAATTTATAATTCAGTTAGTTAAAAATATTTTTGAGCACCTGTTAAAGCACTAGAATTCTTTTATATATTGAGGAAAGCCATGCCATCTAACACATATGTGGCATTAAGTGTTCTTTTAATAAATATTATGCTTAGTAGACATACTCTACATACCAATCAGAGGTTGCCATCCTAAACCAAAACTACTTATCCAGCACATTCTGATATTAGGCGGTGGCTTAGACCAGGGAAGGCGTGGAGGTTGTCTTGGCTCCTACCCTTTAAAAGGCTTACCAGCTTTTAGATGGAGTCATAGCTAAGACATGGATAATAACAGAAAGGAAGCGTGGCTTATCAGCTGTGTCAAGTCAGGACACATGTACCCCCATTCACATTGCTGAACTCAGGAAGATATCCAAGCACCATTGTGACATACTTGTCCACAGACACCACAGATAACCCCAGCACCCCTCTCAGAGTGGTGCCTTGGTGTTTTTGTTCATAAAGCCTTGATGTTCAGGCCCATCCGTCATCCCGGGCAGGGGCGTAGCCTGTGTAGTGGATGCCAGGGTCAGGGGAGGGCTTTGCTTTTGCAGAGTCTCGAGGCTTAGGCTGAATGTTTTTTTAAAGGTCCGATTATACTGAAACATTAAAAAATATTCAACATCACTTAATTTTTATTGCTTAAGAGCTTATCTGGGCTCTCCCATTGGCTCAGTAATTTGGTTGCTATTAATAACATTGTTGAGGTTGTCATCGTCACCTTAGCATTGTCATCATCACCTCCAGTAATAGCTAACATTTATTGAGTTTTTCCTCCATGCAGGAACTGTGCTGAGTTCTTTGCCTACATTATTTTATTCAGCCTTTGCTGCAGCCATCTGCAGCAGGCACTGTTACTAACCTGCTCCTGCCAGAGGGAACGCTTGAGACGCTGCAGGGTGACAGTAGCCTCAGAGCCAGGGGGCTGCATTGCTGGATCCTCAAGCAGGCAAACTTCCAACTCTGTGTTCATAATCCTGGTCATAAGGTTGCACTGACCTGTAGAGAGCTGGATATGGGGAATGGATTGGAGAGCTTTTATTTGAAACAACAGCAAAGTGGCATGATCTTTTTGGAATACACTTTTTCAAGTCATGTATCCACTCACAGACAGGCTTTGTGAGCCTCTTGCTTTGTAAGGGCTCAGGGAAGATTTAAGGCGACCAAACTTCCAGTGACAAACAATATTTGAAATTAATCTATTCCTTTGCCCTAGAAATGCAGAAATACATGGTTTTGGATGTTTGACCTCATTGGTTGGTGGGCACGAGGAGGTGGTCTGCTTTGGTGCCAATGACCGTCTATGAGTCACAGAGTGAGTGAATGCTGGGTCGCTGTGATGGGAAAGCTCTCTGCTGAATTGGTTCAGTCTGTGAGTCACAGAGTGAGTGAATGCTGGGCCGCTGTGATGGGAAAGCTGTCTGCTGAATTGGTTCAGCAGTGCACCCGCTTCCTCATGGGGCATTAGCCGGTCAGGGCGATGTCTCTGGATCACTCAACTTGTCCCTGACAGAGCAAGGAATAAGAAACCCAGTTAGATTGTCTGTATCATCAGATGCCATTTACATCCCAGTCAAATTAGCAGCCAGATCACTGATTTCTTATAGGTATACATCTTTTGACTTCAGCATAATCTCTTCCCCTTTTTCTGCATCCTTGGATTTTGAAGGATGTTTACTATGTAAATGTTTTACATGTTTACTATTTAAACTTAATAGTTGAGGTAGCTTTTAAAATTTGTGTCCATTAAGCCCAAGGACTCTTGCAGAAGTCGTATGGTTTTTCTTCTTTCATCTATAATGCATGTAAAGAATTATTCACTTGCTCTGAAGTTCAAATGTGTGAGTTTCTGGTGCTGTTACATAACACGTGGTACTGTGGGTCAAGGGGATTTAGTGTCTCACCTAAAATCTGGGGCCAGGATGTCACCGCAGTAAGTAGTAGGGATGCTTGCTTATCTTTTAAGGGTATTTTTTCCCCCTGCAAAGCAAAATGCTGAAGAGATACATATTTGTGAATTAACTGATCTCACCCTTGTCATCCATCCTCTTGCCATAAGGAACTGTATGTTGCATTCTTGCTGAGTACAGACTAAATCCTTTGAGCAAGGTTGGGTCATCCTGGGGTGAAAAGGTAAGTGCTTTCGGGGATGCTGATTAAGGTGGTATCTACTATGCATCTCTCGGTGTCCCCAGGGCGAAATTCCTCAGGTTACAGCGGCAGGAACAGCTGCTTGAGCTCATTTTTATCTTCTGAACAGGATCAGTCTTGGAATTGGCCTTTTCTTCATCTTCAGCCCCAGGGTGGGGCTGGCCTGGGCGGGGCCTGCGCCTGTGCTTGCTGCGCAGCACCCCTGCGTGCCTTCCCTTGCGTCGGCTGCTAAGTCTTTGGAGAAAACTACATTTCCGAGCTTCTTCTGAAAGATTTAATTTTTTATTTAGAAACAAAATATGCTTATTACAGACTGTGCATACTTTGCAGAAATGCAAAACTAGGAAGAGACATGATTAATCCCTTTGCATAGAAGCAACTTTTGTTACCATTTTGTATGTTTCCTTTGTATCTGTATTAGTGTGTTCTCATGCTGCTAATAAAGACATACCAAAGACTAGGTAATTTATAAAGGAAAAAGGTTTAATGGACTCACAGTTCAGCACGATTGAGAAGACCTCAGGAAACTTACAATCATGGCGGAAGGAGAAGCAAACACATCATTCTTCACATGGCAACAGCAAGGAGAAGTGTCCAGCAAAATGGGGAAAAGCCCCTTACAAAGCCGTCAGATCCTGTGAGAACTCACTCACTATCACGAAAACAGCATGAGGGTAACTGCCCCCGTGATACAATTACCTCCCACCGGGTGCCTCCCACAGCACGTGGGGAGTATGGGAACTACAATCGAAGATGAGATTTGGGTGGGGACACGGCCAAACAACATCTGTGTCTTTTTTCGTGTATATGTTTTTTTTTTTCTTTTCTCGGCATAATTGATAGACTGTGGTTACTCTGTTTGTGTAGGCCTCTCAGATCATTGAAACAAGATGTTGTACAAATTAGCAGATGACACTGGCACATGGAGGAATGGTTTGTATTTTAATTTTCACTGTATAACATTGTAGTAAAGCTTTTACTGGAAATGTTTTCTACCCATATCCTCAGGAAACCATGTGAAGTAGACAGCCTTACATTTCCTGGATTGCTCCCTCGAAGGATGAAGGGAGCAGTTGTGTCAGATGCTCTTCCCAGCCTCCCTCTCCAGGGAGACTTAGCTGCTACCCTTTTGAGTTTCCTGGGAGGACATCCCCCAAGGACTCTCTGGCTTGTCCTTGTGAAGTTGGTTTGCTTTTTGTGCCAGCTTTTTAGGCTTACAAAATGTTGTGTGTGTGTACATAGGAAAAATATGGAAGGGTACCTACCCACCAGTTTGTGTCAGCACTGGATTCTGGTATATATAATAGATGAGGAGTTTCTGTTAAGTATATGGGATTGCTGAGATACACAGGGGTTTTCTGTGCACATCACTCTGTAACGCAGCTGTCCCGTCACATCCTGCATGTCAGTACAGGTAGTGCCATTCTCTTCATAGGACCATGACACTTTGTGTTTTTTCTTTCACAGTTAAAAAAAAAAAGCTTTTTAAAAATTCTGACTTTAGGCTGGGCGCGGTGGCTCATGCCTGTAATCCCAGCACTTTGGGAGGCCGACGTGGGCAGATCACGAGCTCAGGAGATCGAGACCATCCTGGCTAATATGGTGAAACCCCATCTCTACTAAAAATACAAAAAAATTAGCTGGGCATGGTAGCGGGTGCCTGTAGTCCCAGCTACTCGGGAGGCTGAGGCAGGAGAATGGCGTGAACCTGGGAGGCGGAGCTTGCAGTGAGCCAAGATCGCGCCACTGCACTCCAGCCTGGGCGAGAGGGAGACTCCGTCTCAAAAAAAAAAAAAAAAAAAAAAAAAAAAATTCTAAAGTAACGCAATGCTCGTGCTACTTCACTTGTTACAAGAACATAATATTCTGTCCTGTAGATGTACTGCAGTTATTTAATGGATCGCCTCTTGATAAGGGGGCCCTTTTAATGTAACTGTTTTAAAAAATGGAAGTAATACCAGCACATGGTAAAAAACATTGCAGCTCATGAATGGGTATAAATTACGTTGGAGATTTCCTCTTTCCTTTCTCCCTCCCCACCCCCCACCCCGTTTCCAGAGGTAAACAATGTACAGTTTGTGTTATCTTCTCTTAAGTTCTTCTTGTAGTCACCATTAGAGCTTTAACTTTTCTGTTGGTGAGTTCATGTGGGAGTCAGCAGACAGTGCCTTCACACTCTGAGTTTTGATGAGATTTATATTGACAAGGCTTAAAACATTTGTAGTGTTTCCCGTCTATCATTAGGCGCCCTGTGCTTTTCCTGCAAGTGTAGTCTAAACATTTTAATATAAGAAAAGTAACATTTATAGTATTATGATAGTATATTTTGCCATAGAACCAAGTGGTATGAAATGTAATTCTGCCTCACCAAACCTTTGCCAATAAAAGGAGAATATTCAGAAGTTCAGAGGAACTCCCAGTTTCTCTTTAGGTGTCTGCTGTTTCTAGCTGCCTCAGTTGCCATGGTTTCTCCCATCCCATGGTGTTGGTTTCTTGGATTCTATTTTTGTTTTGCTGGAGCACCTCCTTAATCCACTTCCTTATAGAATGGATGGCTGACAGACTTCTTGGGTTTTTGCACGTAATGTTCAAACATGCAATTACTTTGTTCTCATACTTATTGATAATTTGGTGGGGTCTAGAATTCTAGGATCGTATAATTTTCCTTTTGAAATCAGAAAATATTCTCTATTATTTTCCAGAGTCTAGTGTTGTTAATAAGAAGTTGGATATCCGTTTGATCCTTGTTCTACTGCAGGTAAACATCTTCTACTCTCTCCTTCTCTCCCTCTCTGGGCCTCATGTCCTGATGGCTTGATTTTTCGTTACCCTAAACCGGGATCTGCTTCTTTTCCAGCCTGCGTGCCCATATTGGGATCACCCCTTAGAAAACCTCAGGCTTTCTTTGGAGAGCAATTCTCAGGTTTCAGCCCAGGAATAAAAGCGTTCCCTATGGCTCCTGCTTCTTGGGAAGACCCCTCACCTCTGTTGTCTTGCTCTGCAGTTTCCTCTGCTCTTTCGCATCAACCTGCTTCCGTCTGCCTTATGCCCTAAAAGCCCTGGCAGGCTTTCTTGTATTCTGCTAAATCCCTCTGTAATTTTTAGCCCCATGCACTATTATGGTTCATTCACCACCAAAAAGCACCTTTTCTGACATTTTAACAGAGTTCTGGGAAGAATGGAGAGAAGATATGGTGTACTTTATCACCATTTTTAATTAAAAGCCCTTTTAATTAATTGATTTAGAGGCAGGGTCTTGCTCTGTCACCCAGGGTGGAGTGCAGTAGTGTGATCATGGCTCACTGCAGCCTCCACCTTCTGGGCTCAAGCAATACTCCTGTATCAGCCTCCTGAGTAGCCGCTTGGACCACAGTCACATGCCACATCGACTGACTAATTTTTAAATTTTTTGTAGAGGTGGAGTCTTGCCGTGTTGCCCAGACTGGTCTCGAACTCCTAGGCTCAAGCCATCCTCCCACCTTGGCCTCCCAAAGTGCTGAGCACACCACTGTGCCTAGCCTGAAAGCCTTTTTAGATCACTCTCAGTGGCAAAATCAGTGCCTTGGTCACCTTTACCAGTAGCTGTTCTTGCTCTCCAGTGGAAATATCACTCAACATTATCAAAGAATTGGGATGAAATTAAATGAACCAGTTTAGGTACTTTTGATATATAAGTTCTTAGGAGACATGTTGTTCTTTATTATGTAAGAGTGTGGCCATAAACTTAAAAATAGCTGGGTAACTTTGTCACACTTGCCTTGATGGTGTGTTGCAAGTTAGTTAAATTTCATAGGATCTTAATCAGCACATCACCAACAAATAAAATGTGACTCCTGCATCAGAATTTAGGGGAGGTTCTATACATCTGTTTCAAAATAAAGATGGAGATGACTTAGGATACTCATAAGTTATTGAAAAATTATGGCTCCTAAAACTATGAATTTTCATCGTTGTATACCCAAACAACCCACATTAAACTGGTGTGAAAATGAGAAAACTGACATTGAAATTATAAAAGCAAGAATGTTGGCAATTGAAATCCATTATAAATAAAGCTGTCACTGATAATGAACGAAATGCTGTTTCTGAGGATGAGGACTTTGTGGCCCCCCCACGCGGGCGCATTACCAAGCTTTGCAGCTTTGCACAGGAGCCTCACTTCTTGGTACTGAATTAGACCTCCATAAAGTCTAGTAACACCCCAGGTTTAGGTTATAAATTATAAATTTTAGTGCCCCGTAATAATTCACTTTGTAGGTTACCATGGACTAGCCCTTAGTTGTACTGAGAAAAGAAAGGCTATGAAATTTTGTTGGTTAAGTGCCAAAGAAAGGATTGGGTTTTAGGTCATCTCATAGCCCATGGTGAGGGCTGTCTTTGGCCTCTACCGCACGGATAAGTTTGCATGTCAGATGTTGGTACTCTTGTGGGGTATTGGGTTCTTTTGAGTATCTGAGTAAATCCATTTACATTTTCGCAAGAAAAATTCATCTGTGCATATGAACGCATCGTTTCATATATGATTTCACACTTCTCATGGGCTTCCTGAAGCCCATTCGTGAACCATTGATTGAATGCCTGCTCTAGAGAGGAGTGTGAAGCTGCACTTCTTCCATCTCCTCCTGGCATTCGCTCAGGATCTTCACAGGTGTGGAAAACACACTAAGGAAGCCTGGGAAGGCCAGATGTCTCCCTTTTGCCTTCTTTGGTTCTGTTCATGATGATCTTATCACGGACACACTAGGACCCTCTGAGGACCCACCCCTGCCACCACATTGCTCTGGGGCAACTTCCAAGCTTATTGTCTTCCCCCAGCAAGGGCAGGAATGTGGAGAAGCTGTGTGTGCTGGGCCTTTACTTTCATTATTGGCGACAATGTTTGTTTTCATTTTATCAGCTTTCTTTATCCCCCATTTTTTAATCTTCCACAGGTAGTGTATATTTTGAGAACAGTGTGAGGTTTATTCTACTAATGGAAATTTACAAAAATACCAGTTTGAATGATTGAGAAATCTAAGTTAAAGAACCCTTGAATAGAAATGTCACTGTTTAGTGCATTGATCAATTCTCACATCTGAAACCAGCTGTGTATTCTTGGTATGTGTGTATTCAACTCAGGTGTCACCTACTGCCTTTTATATGTCCCTGGATTTAAATGTGCTAATTTTGTTATGATTTTTGTGTCTACATTTATAAAAGCCACTAATAGTTCATTTCTGGCACATCCTTGACAGATTTTACTACCAAGATTATACTGGTCTCATAAAACAAGTTGGGGATGTTCCCTGTTTTTTGTTCGCTGGAACGGTATGTGTAAGATTTGTGCTTTTCCTTTATTCAGGCAGTGCTTTCACATGCTGCTTCCTTTTATAGCCACTATTTTTTGCTACATATTCTTTCTCTACAAGAGCACAGTTCTTCTGGAATGTGTCCCTTAGGATTAACTATCTCAGGTATGATTTGTGTGAAAACATCTTTATTCTTATTGTGGAAAGACTGTTACTAGGTGGGGAGTTTGCTTTCCCATGTGCACATTGAAGATCTCATCCTGCTCCACTACCTGGTCTCTTCCCTGGGCCCTGGGCATCCGCTCTCAGCCTGACTGTCCCCCTGTGCTCTCGCGTCATTTCTCTGTGCTGTGTCTGGGTTCATGCTTATTTGTATTTATTCTGCTGCGGGTTAGTTGGCCGAATCTGTTTCTGTGAGAGCTCCCATGCTTTTGGTACTTTCTGTCTCTTGTGTGTCTCTGCACTGCTTTCTGGGTTATTGCTTCAGTTCTACTGCCCAGTTTGGCCATTTTCTCTTTAACTGTGTCTAATATGCTGCTAAAACCTGTCCACTGAGCTTTTAGCATTAGTCATTATAGCTATTATTTCTGGAGGGTCTCTCTGCTTCCCTGTCCTGCCAAGTCCAATTGGTCATTCTTAGTTTACCTGTTTACTAACCGTTTGTATCTCCTTTAGTCGTTGTTTTCTGTTCATATATGGTGTGTTTGACTTTTCCAGCATGTTCAAGGCCGTTTTCCCAGCTGTATCCCCTCCTCTCAGGCCATCAACTTTTCGTTCCCCATTGTTGCTACTAATTCTTAGGACTAATAAAGCACTTCAAATGGCAGCTACTGTCAAAAATTAGGAAGAAGGCTTCTTTGCGGTAGCACCCTCCAGTTGATTGCTTTCTCTTGACATGTACTTTACTTGCCATGAGCATATCATGCCTCTGTATTTCCTGAAGTAATTACTGTCTCGAAATAGTGAAATCTCATCAGTTGACCATATTTGTTTAACTGCACACCCGTGTAATAGTATTGGCTTTATGCAAGGTAGAAAATGAGAGTACTTAGTTTTTGGCAGAGCAGAGCCCCAATTTCCACAGTCTAATTAAATTATAATGATAAATATCACTTTAAAAGGAAACACAATTGCTTCATTTAATCAATATGATTATTACTGGCACAGCAAATCCATCAAGTGCTGTGAATGATAAATGTGTTTTAATACAACCTGCAGTGTACTTGCCGTTGGTACAAGGCATGTTAAATCCTCAGTGGTCCCTGTTTTCATAGCATTGCTGTGGCACTGGAATTTCCCTTTGTTAGGAGATAGTGAGATATAAACCCATTGTGGAAACCCCTTCAGCTTGACGAATTTGGAGTCATGCTATTTTCAGAAGAGGATGTCCTGCGACTAGGAGCGGTCACCCAGAGCAAGCTCTGGAAAGGTGGTGGTGCTGGGGTTGAAGCTGAGCTGCTGGCCCCTGGCATGTCAGTGGGCGGAGGTGGGAGACGTGCAGAGCTGCCTATCCCACAGTACTTCCCTTTCCCCATCCACCCTTTCGGGTGGCTCACTCCCCACCAGTTTCACAGGATGGCTCAAGGCAAATGGAGAAAATGGCGCAGGTTGAAACTCTTGGCCGTAGCTTGCGAGCTTGCTTCTTAGCACCTCCAGCCACGATCTCCTTGAACGTAGTCTCCTCAGTCTCTCTTTTGTGTGAGGAACATAAAGTTTCTAGTTGCCTTTTCGCATAATCTCATAACTCTTCTGCACCTGTGGTTCCTTAGCTCTTATCTGAGACCGTGGCAGACAGTTAGCTGGTTGCAGTGGTTGGTTAGTTGTTTCATATGGTTGATCATACAGCAGCTGCTTGGTCCCATTGTTATTGATAGTACTGTGTAAATGCCAGTTGTCATTGCTGGCATTTTTTTTTGTTCTGTTGACTGATTATTTGTTTTCTAATACATTTGTATTGTGAGATACCTTTCATGAACATGGACACATATATAAGAGAATAATTTTAATTGCATGTCCATGTAACTCTCACCCAGGTTAAATAGACATTGTGTACCTCACAGTTTCCTTCATGCTCCTCCCTGATAACTCCCCCTCATCCATCTGACACATCTGATATACACTGTGAGTGTGTGTGTGTGTGTGTGTGTGTATATAATTAATTATAATTATTATTATTTTGAGACAGTGTTTTGCTCTGTGGCCCAGGCTGGAATGCAGTAGTGTGATCACAGTTCTCTGCAGTCTCAACTTCCTAGGCATAGGTGATCCTCTCACCGCAGCTTCCAGAGCACTTGGGATTACAGACATGAGCCACCACTCCGGGCTAATTTTGTTTACTTTTTGTAGAGATAGTGTCTCCCTGTGTTGCCCAGGCTGTTCTTGAACTCTTGGGCTCAAGTGATCCTTCCGCCTCTGTCTCCCAAAGTGCTGGGCTTACAGATGTGAGCCATTATGCTGGCCTTTTTGTTTGTTTTTGAGACAGTGTCTGACTCTGTCACTCAGGCTGGAGTGCAGTGGCAGGATTATGGCTCACTGCAGCCCTGAACTCCCAGGCTCAAGCAGTCCTCCCGCCTTAGCCTGCTGAGTAGCTGGCACCACAGGTGCACACCACCATGCGTCACTGAGTTTTTAATTTTTTGTAGAGATGGGGTTTCCATGTGTTGCCTAGGCTGATCTTGAGCTCCTGGCCTCAAGTGATCTCCTGCCTTGGTCTCCCAGAGTGCTGGGATTATAAGTGTGAGCCACTGTGTTTGGTGATATCCTATATTTTGAAATAATACTGTCCTTTTCTTTTTAATTTTACCATGTAAGAATGCATCCCCAATCAATGTAGTTCAGTTTTGCCTGTGATGGAACTTTATCCAAGGGGAGTTATCAGTATATTCTTTTGTGTTTCTCTTGATTTATTAATGAAGTGGACTACATAAATTGATTTTCATACATTAAATCATGTTTGCATTCCCATCATAAATTCATCTTAATCATGTTTGATTGATCACTTTAAAAATATTATTGGATTCAGTGTGATCACATTTTGTATAGAATGTTTACACTGTATTTGTAATGGTGACTTACTGCTTCCTTCTCATCTTCTTCACAGAAGTGTCTTGTTGAATGTTGGATTCACTTTCTAGAGAAGCCATCTAGGCATGGAGTGTTCTTCCCAGGATGATTTTTGTTTATTGACTATAATCCCTCCCTGCCTCCCTCCCTCCCTGCATTCCTTCCTTCCTTCCCTTTTCTTCTCTTTTCTTTTTCTTAAGACAAGGTCTCATTCTGTCTGCCAGGCTCTAGAGTGTGATGGCACAATTTTGGCTCACTGCAGCCTTTGCCTCCTGGGCTCAAACGATCCTCCTGCCTCAGCCTTCTGAGTAGCTGTGACTACAGGTGCACGCCACCACACCTGGCTAATTTTCTTTATTTTTTTTTGTAGAGACAAGCTCTCACTATGTTGCCAGGACTGATCTTGAATTCCTGGGCTCAAGCAGTCTGCCTGCCTCGGCCTCCCAAAGTGCTTGGATTCCATGCATGAGCTACTGCACCTGGCTTCTAACTTCTAATTCTTTAATGTTTGTAGTTTTGTCAGATTTTCTATTTCCTCCTGAGTTAGTGTTAATAAGTTGTATTTCTTTTCTTTTTAAATGGTGATCTGTGTGTGTGTGTGTGTGTGTGTGTGTGTGTGTGTGTGTGTGTGTGACAGGGTCTCACTCTGGTTGCCCAGGCCGGAGTGCAGTGGTGCAATCTCAGCTCACTGCAGCCTCGACCACTCAGGCTCAGGTGATTTCTCACACCTCAGCCTCCGAAGTAGCTGGGATGACAGGCGTGTGTCACCACGCCTGGCTGATTTTTGTATTTTTAGTACAGATGGTTTTGCTATGTTGCTCAGGCTTGTCTTGAACTCCTGGGCTCAAGTGATCCACCTGCCTCAGCCTCCCAGAGTGCTGGGATGACAGACGTGAGCCACCGCACCCAGCCTAATAAGTTGTATTTCTCTTGGAGTTTCTTCATTTAACCTAAGCTTACAAGCTTTTTGGAATAAAGTTTATAAAGCCTCTTATTATATTTTTAGTGTTGTCAGAGTTTAAGAGGTAATTCCATTTTGATTTCTCTTGCCACCCGATGACCCATTCCCAACTTAGTGACATAAAACAACAATCACTTTATTAATGCTCAGCCAGGTAGCCTGAGTGTCTAGAGCTCTGGTTCTGGCTGTTGGCTGGCTTTCTTGGTTCTTCTCAATGTCCTGTATGAGAAGGCTTCTTCAGTGAGGTGGCTGGCTCCCGCCTGGGACTGACTAGACGTCTTTCTCTGCATGTAGCCCCTATGATCTCTTCAGAGCATCTGAGTTGGCTCCCCAGAGACAGTGTTCCAAGAAATAGGAGGTGGAAGCTGGCATCCTCTTCAAGTGCTGGTCTGGACCTGGCAGTACCACATCTACTGCGTTCGACGGGCCAGAGCAGTCACCCGCCTGCTGGGACTCATTGGGGGCAAGTAAGATCTTCCCATACAAGGACAGGAGAGTCACACTGTGGCCATCAGGCCTTCCTGCCCTCCGATTCAATTCCAAGGCTGGTTAATTTGGGCTTTTCCTCTTGTGTTCCCTTTCTGTGTTTCCATGAGTCTTGCCAGAGATCACTGGTTCACTGCATTATCTTTTCAAAGAACCAATGTTTATCTTTGTGTACCTGCCATTATATGTAATTAATACAGGTTGAATTTCTTACTAGTTCCCTTTTTCTGTTTTCTTTGAGCTTACTTTGTTCTTCTGTCCCTGACTTGTTCAAGTAGGCACTCTTTAATTTTTTTACTCCTATTCTAGCTTGAGCACCGAGCTGTAAATGTCCCTCTGATGTACTGCCTTATCTGTGTGCCACACAATTCTGTACATAATCTCTTCTAGTTTTAAGTTCTAAATATTTTGTTTTCTACTGTGATTATTTTCTTTTGTCTATGGATTATTTAGAAGTGTATTGCTTAACTCTCAAACATATGGGGACTTTCTAGTTATACTTGGGTTATTAATTTCTAGGCTCATTGTATTATGATCAGAGGATGAGCTCTGTCTGATTTCAGCCACTTGAAATATGTTGAGATTTTCTTTATGGCTGGGATATGGTCTATTTTTAGAAGTGGCTCATGTGTCCTTGAGGAGCTGATGTATGATGCACTGTTAGGAGCAGCGTCTTGCGTGTGACCGCCGTGCAGCTTGTTAATTGTGTTGTGCGGATCTTCCATCTCTCCACTGTTTTGTTTTTTCAGCCGCTGTCTACTGTCTCTGTCACCTGCTCCTCTCCACTGCCTCCATGACAAAAAGACTCCGGTGTTTTTGACCATCTTTCATTGCGCCCCTACTGTGATCTTAGTCACGGGGCCAAGCACTCTACATCTGTTCCTCCATTTAATCCTCACGGCACCATCTGCGGCGGGTGTTCTTGTGTCCTCGTCCTGTCCTCATAGGAGCAAGCCTGGAAGGGGCTGAGTCACTGTTCAAGTCACACGGCTGCAAGGCTGTGGTCTAGGGTGTGGCCTGGACCCCTCTTCCCTGGAAGCCATGGCTTTCCTGAAACCCCTTGCAATACCCCGGCAAGTATGGCAGTTTTACCTCAGTTGGTATGAGTATACTCAAATTGGAGGCAACCATTCTCACACTTGATGTTTAGACTTTGCAGCTTCCAAAACCCACCCCGCATATCACCTGCTCCCTCCTCAAAGTGGCTGGGCTTCCCATGCAGTTTCCCATCCTGCAGATGGCCCAGGGAGGTCAGATTTCTTGGCCAGGCTTGCAGAGTTGGTGGGACGTGATGTGGGCACTAGAACGCAGTTCTGTAAATCTTGGTTTCATGTCCTTTCTGCTGTGTTTTTCTTTCTCTGTTTAGGCGGTGGACTTTTTGGTGTGTAAAGCTTCTAGAATGGATTTTACTTCTTTGTGGCTCTTTGGATTGAGGGAGGGGCTAGGTGCCATCTCCAGAGAAGCTTGTTTGGCTCATGCTCACTCGGGGCCCTTGCTCTCTGCCCACTGGGGAGGGGCTGTGGTGGAGTTGGATTCGGATTGAGTGGAGGCAACGGTGAAGGTCAGAGGCCAACGTCCTTGCACTTCTTGACACTCTCCACCCAGGCGTGGTGATTGGGAACACTGGGGAGGGTGATTTGGGAGCTTGAATCTGGTGTGGTGATGATGGGGGTCATTGATAGTGGGGACAGTTCTGGACATGTGGCCTTCATTCTCTGTGCTGGACAAGATGACTGTGACCTGTAATTCCAGGCTGATAGAGCATTTTCAGTGACAGCCCATTTGACTTGGTGGTGCTAGTGCAGGACACAGGTGAGCTTGTCTCTGTGTCTTAGGTCTGTCCCAGCAGACGAGCTGACATGTGTTCTAGATGAGTGTCAGCTGGTCACAGGTGGAAGGTTTGGAAGGTAGCCTCCAATCTGCTCTGAGGACTGCAGCAGCGACCAGGGCAGCAGGAACGCATTGTGATGGCCTGGCCAAGTCTGCATAGCAAGAGTCGAGCCACTTTCACGCGCACCTTATCCCACACTTCACCTCCTTCCTCCAGGTTCCCACTCAGAAACCCGCTCACCCCTGGACACAGCTCCCAGAGACTTCTCTTTTGAACTCTGCAATGGAGAAACCTATTGCAGACTTCCCCTTCTTTTGGATAGCAGTTTGCTTTTCAGGAAGAAAATTTTAATACTTCATATTGAGGTCTTATAATTATATTAGCATGTTGAAACATTTTCTTTAATGGCTTGGTGGTTGAAAACGCTTTCACACAGAGCAGAAACGAGATGCAGATACTGTTTCACAGCCTCTGCTTCAGAAGCAGAGGTGGCCTGTAGCTTCCAAACCTGGGCAGAGCAAGTGCAGGGATGGTGCGTCTCTGTAACTGGACTCACATTCACATGTGTGCATGTGTAGGGGTGTGTGCATATTGAATTGTAAAAAAGATGAGTACATGTGAGATTCTGCCTGAGACTCCAGTCCTCAGTGTGTGGCCTGGTGCCGCTGATGCTGAGATGTTGGACCGGCAATGATCTGGCTCCGTCTGTCGCATGTGCCTCTACCTGCTGCGGGCAGATGGAAGGAGGTGTGATGGATTGCGCATATCCCCTTTACAGATTCAGAAGAATACATTTAAAATAAGTTAAATTTGTATTTAGAAGACTTTTCATGGAGAGTATTTATTGTTACAGAGTTCACTTCTGAAATGGTGACAAAGCTTTTGATACTGAATCAAACAAGTGTGAAGTTACTGAATCTCTCTGTTACACAGAGTGGAGCCTTTCAAGCTGGCATGGAGAGCTTAAGGGGCGACTGAAGGAGACACACTGGCTAAGCGCGGAGTTCTGGTTACTTCAGGCCTGCTGAGATATTCTCTCAGTCCGCTCGCACTGAAGGAAGCTGCCTTGGGATCAGAGCAGACATAAAGCTAGACAAATTTCAAGGTGAGTAAAAACCTGTAAAGATCTGATCAAATCTGACTGGTAGAAATGCCTTTTTCTTGATATAAACTGCTTAATTAAGCCTTTTGGCTTGCCTTTGAAAGATGCTTTATTGAATACTTCCCAGCACAGATGATCTGTTACTGTTGGTTCGTTTCTAATCTTACTGCAGCCTTAGCTCACCCATGAGTCCCTCCTGCTGGTTCGGGGGTGGTGCCTGCTGCCCTCCAGTGGCGTGTGTGGCACCTGCTGCCCTCTTTGGGGTCAGTTCACCATTTATTGAGTCAGTGCTTCATGCCAGGCACTAGACTTGGTGAAAGCCTTTTACCATCAATTATTATTTTCTTAGGAGTAATTAAAAGAAAATTTTCCTGTAATCCCAGCACATTGGGAGGCTGAGGCAGGCAGATTACTTGAGGCCAGGAGTTCGAGACCAGCCTGGCCAACGTGACAAAACCCCATCTCTACCAAAAATACAAAAATTAGCCAGGTATGATGGTGCACGCTTGTAGTCCCAGCCTCGGGAGACTGAGGCAGGAGAATCGCTTGAACCCGGGAGGCTGCAGTGAGCTGAGATCATGCCATTGCATTCCAGCCTGGGTGACAGAGCAAGACTCTTTCTCAAAAAAAAAAAAAAAAAAAAAAAAAAAAAAAAAAAAAAACATTTCTTTAGTACTTATTTTTGGTGACGATCCCATGATTCAGCGTCTGCTTTTGAGAGAAGTTGTGACAAATACTAAAATCCCAGTAAAATTAGTATGGTGTCAGATTAATTTACTTATGAGCAGCGGAGTGACTAACTCAGGAAGTCCAGTTGTACATTTCCAGGGAAGCTTTCTCATGGGTTCAGATGAGATGAGGGGAAAGAGAAAGTGTCAGAGGGCTGCTGCTGGCATGAAGAACGCGGGTGTGCTCCTATGTCATTTGCTCTGTGGATATTGACGAGCGCCCACTGGGCCTCAGATGCCCTCTGGGCATGGCAGGGACCAGGAGCTCGCTTGGCAGCTCTCATGTGAGCCGCTCACTGGACATGTAGGGAGAGGACAGCCGTGCTCCCACCTGGGAGTTTGGGATGGCATGCAGAGCTGTGGGGAGGGAGCGGACACCGGGGCACGAGTGTGGACAGATGGGAGTGGCTGGTGCAGAGCCATGGGGAGGGGGCGGTCACCAGGGCATGAGTGTGGTTGGATGAGAGTGGCTGGCAGCCTACGGGGGAGACCGTCTTTGGTGACTAGAGACACGCCCGTGTCTGACTACTGGGTTTTGAGTTTGTGCCAGCAAAGGTCCTGCTTGCCATTTCTGTCTGTAAATGTCAGGAATTTCAGGTAACTGGTTCCCTAGTGAGACCTTTAAAGGAGGCTTTATCTTCAACCGATGCTTTTTTTTTGGGTACACAGGCAGTCCAAATATGGGAAGGTCAAAATCAGGTCACCTTTATCGTGGCTTGTGCCAGTGGGATGGAGTTTTATTTTCAGCCATAGCGCTTCTTTTAGCTTAATTAGTGATAGGAAATCAGCTTCTCTGTAACCAGAGGTTATTGAAAGAATGAGGATCCCAGAGTTGGAATGATTCTGAAAGAGACATTGTGGTTTAATATTGCTAAGTTAAGTGTTGATTTGTGACTACCTATTTTTAACATGCCACAGAAGTAAAGCATTGCATTAATTATGCCATATATGTGAAATAGCAAGTATTTTTATATAATGTAACTGTGCGTTGGAGAAATGAATTATTTATAATCCTTTGCACCAATAAATTGTTCTTAAAAGCATAGAAAAAATAATCAGGCCAGAAGGAGATATCTAAAGCATGTGCTGAGAAAGCAAAACTGAAGACCTGGAAATTATAAAATATTACGACATGATGAGTCATATCTCCTCCTCCTGATTCTGTGTTACTAAATGTTAGCTGCGAATAGAAATCGTGTATTTCCTTTCTTTCATAAAATAAGAACTAATTTCGGCAGCAAACAGTTTGGCATGTTATTCTTTTCCCTTTTCAGGGTGGTTTAAATAAAAATAAATAAACATGAAAGATTTTGGCTGGAAAATCTTTGGAAGCACGGCCATCCTCAGCCTCACTGCACCGTCTGGTTTCCCTCTGAGCCTCCCTCCCGGGTCCTGCCTTAGTGCTGTCTGTGCAGTGTAGCCACAGGTCGCACTGTAGGGGTGTGGGGTGTTATTTTTAGTTTCAGGCAGACTCACTGTTTTTGCCTTTCTTTTTGCTTGAAAAGACTGCAGTTATTTCTTGTGTTTTTATACATGAGATTATCTTCTGAGGCTGGAACATCTTGGGGGGATACAATAGATAGAATTCCTATAGTAATTCCCCTGCGCAAGAGGAATTGCTGAGGAGGGCTTCAGGAAACCTTGACTCTTGTTTAAGCTTGGAAAGCTTTCTCAGTCTTTCTCATTGCCACCACGCACCACATCTTCTTTTTGTAACAAATATTTATTAACTCATCTTTTTATTTTAAAATGAAGTTCACAGAAGATATTACCTTATATAAGTATAGCCATATAATGTTAAAAAGCAGTGTCATGCTCAAATGTAATATAAAGAGAAACTAAAGATACATAATAAAATACTTTTCTACGCCACTGTATGAACATTTAGGCACTGCTGCTTTCACTCGGACCACTGAGTGGTGTGGGCCTGTCAGTGCAGGCAGATGTGGGGTAGGTACTGAGTTGGTGACCTGGAAACCATAAGCAATAGAGCTGAGTGGCATTACTTTCTGAAATGGCCAACCCTGAAGGAAGTAGTGTTCAGTCTTCCCTGTCTCTAGGTAGTCTCTGTATTTCTACAACATTGAGTGTATGTTAGAAGTATAGAAAAATGCATTGTGTCAATCCAAAACACAGCTGGGCCTGGGCTTAGAGAATTATGAGCAGCCTCTCCCCCTGCATGGAGGTCCTTTTGTGCAGGACAGTTCTTTGTTTCCGGGGTGGCCCTGCTCCCTCCAGGAGGTTTAGGAGTGCCCATATCACTATGATGCCTAAGCCACTCCTCATGTTGCTACCTGTTGCTACCACCGGGCATCGCTGCCACCTCCTGCTCTGTGCACAGTGTGGTGTGGCCGCCTGACCGACTGGTCAGGGACTAAAGTTCTCTTGAAGCCTTGACTGAAAGGAGAAGTGAGGAGGGGCATGGAGCCCAGTGCCAAGAGGCAGCTGCGTCTTTAGGGGCTGGCACTTTTCAGAGGGGCTCTTGGGGCCAGAAGGAGAGAGCCGTCATTCAAGTCTTACACAGCGTGGAGGTGCCCTCCCTGGGGTGTCCTGTGTGCTGACCTCTGTCCTGGTGCCTGGCGGTGTCCTGGTGCAGAGCTCCGCAAGCCTCTGCAGGGCTCTTCTTTGTGTGGAGGTTCTGGAGATGGGCAGTCCGGGTGGATGGTCAGGCCAATGAGGGCCTTCGAATGAAGCACATTACTGTAAGGGCGCTAATTCTGGATCCTCAGATATTGTGACAAAAACTTGACATTTTTCTTCCTTCAAAGTAACTTATTGACTAACGTAACCAACTGAGCAAAGGTGATGTTTTAGTATCTAAATATTCCAAAAGATTACTGAAATTTTAAAGTAAAAATTTGGCTAAGAACGGGAAGTCTCTGAATGTGCTTTTCTGGCATGACCCCTGTCACCAGGAAGCTGTCAGTGTGGTGTTGGGCCTGATTGATTCGCATCAGCTCAGCAGTGCTCAGGCACGTGGCGTCCTATTGGAAGGTCAGCAGGGGGAGAGCAGCTGGCCAGGTCAGAGGATTCATTTCTGTCTGAAGCTTTGTGAGGAACTAAGATGGCTTTTCCAGTAGTCTCTA
Organism: Nomascus leucogenys; assembly: GCF_006542625.1. NCBI lineage: Eukaryota > Metazoa > Chordata > Mammalia > Primates > Hylobatidae > Nomascus > Nomascus leucogenys. The sequence goes on from NC_044405.1 coordinate 29,943,843, forward strand.
TCATTCCAGAGAGTTTTAAGATTGCTTTTATTTGTTCTTCTACCCTGGAACTAGGAAACCAGACCCAAGAAATGTATCCACGCCAGGTTTTGCCCATAGTCTTTAAAAATATTGAACTTCTTTAACTTGAGGCCCTCACAGTTTTCTGGGCCCCCATAAGTTATAGAACAGGGACCAGGCCTGCTGCCTTGTGGGGGCTGGGTGGGCACTGGCTCCACAGGGCACAGATCCTTCCTGTGGGTGGGCTTAGGGGGTGTGAGGGATTCACTTTCAGATGTGACACTCCAGATGTGGGGTTGATGGCACATTTTTTTTGTCCAGTTACATCCAAGTAAAAAGGAGGACAAATTCTTACTGAACCTATGCAGTAAACTCTGTTGTCAGGAAGGGTAAAGTGTCTTAGCATGAGTATTCCTGAATTCTGAAAGTTCAGGAGAGTAAGATGTTACCTAGAGAGTGTTTTATTTCAGCTTTGAAAGCAGGGTCTACTGGATTTAGGGCTAGAGATAGACGAAGAAGAAAGAGAAGGGGCTTCCTTGAGCGCACGTTAGAAAATACACCATTAAAGAGAATACCGACAATATTCCAAAGCCACAGTCAGCGTTTCCCCGCCAGCTCCTCCAGTCTTACTTACTTCCTGTCTGCTGGGTGGTGGCTCACTTGTCAAGTTTTCATAGTCATGTGCTTCTGGGCGCAAAGCCCTGGTGAGCCCGGCTCATTTCCCTGGTGGAATCGGACAGTGGTCGAAGGGGTGTCAGCCTCTGTTCAGAAGCCTGAGCCCCTGATTCTGTTCCTTGAAGTGTCAGTAGTTAGGGTGCCTGTACTGAGCAGGGGCTGCCATTGCATCTGACTGAGGGGCCTCTTCAGGCCCGCTGGCTCTTGGCAGAGCTCAGTTCCTTGTGACCGTAGGCCTGTGGCGCTTGGCTCCTGGAGACGCTTCATAGCCCTTGCCCTGTGGCCCTCTTCCCAGCATGGCAGTTTGCCTCTCAAGACGTATAGGCAGGGTCTCCCCTCTTCCTTTCCTCTCTGACTTCTCTCATCCTGCAGGGGTTTACCTGATCAGGCCAGGCCCACCCAGGAAAATCTCCCTTTTGATGAACTCAGTCAGCTGATGAGGCGCTTTAATTGCATCTGTAACATCCCTTCACCTTTGCCTTATATAACACTATGTCCCATCATGTTCACAGTTCCTCCTGCCTGCAAGGCAGGGGAGTGTACAAGGTGTGTACCCCAGGGGCAGGATGCTAACACTACACTGACTGAGAAAAGAATTTGTCTTACCTGTACCTGACAGGTGTGTACCTGAAAGAGGTGTGTGCCCGATGGTGTGTGTGCCCAATGGGTGTATGCCCGACAGTGGTGTGTGCGCCCGCTGGGTGTGTGCCCGACAGTGGTGTGTGCGCCCGACAGTGGTGTGTGCGCCCATGGGTGTGTGCGCCCGACAGTGGTGTGTGCGCCTGATGGTGTGTGCGCCCGACAGTGGTGTGTGCGCCATGGGTGGTGCGCCCGATGGGTGTGTGTGCCCGACAGTGGTGTGTGCGCCCGAGAGTGGTGTGTGCGCCCGACAGTGGTGTGTGCGCCCGATGGGTGTGTGCGCCCGACAGTGGTGTGTGCCCCCGACAGTGGTGTGTGCCCCCGACAGTGGTGTGTGTGCCCGATGGGTGTGTGCACCTGACAGGAGTGAGTGTGTCTGACATGGGTATGTGGGCACCCAGCAGGGGTACATACACTAGGGGTGTGTGCGCCTGATGTGTGTGTGTGTCTGACGTGGGTGTGTGCACCTGGCAGAGGTGTGTGCGCCCAGCAGAGGCATATGCCTGACAGAGGCCTGGCTTAGTGTTCAGGGTCCACAGTACATGAAGAATCCTACAGATCCCTATGGACAAGGCAGTACAGTGGAATTTGGGGCAAAAGACTTGCACAGATTTTTTTTTTTTTTTTTTTGTACAAAAGATGCAATTGAAATGGCCAATGAGCACACGCTCATTCATCCAGCGAGCATTGAGGACCCCTAGAGGCCAGGCTCATGAGTGATGAAGATCCCGAGGATGAAGACGCCTTGCCATCCAGGTCAGTGGGTGATGGCATTTGTAGTCAGGGGCACCCAGCACCACATCCCTGGCTCCGCTGACAGCTGGGTGAGTCCCCTGCCGCCTGGGCAGAGCTGCCTCTGCAGATGCCCAGGTGGGTCTTCTGGGGCAGGGACTGGCCAGCTGTGGCCTGTGAGCAGATTCTGGGACCTGAAAGCTAAGGATGGTTTTTACATTTTTAAGGAGTTATAAAACAAACAGAAAAGGAAGATTCTGCGACAGAGACCATAAGTGTTCTGCAAAGCCTAAGGTTTATAGAAATGGGCAGGCCTGCTCTAAGGGGCCTGCTTGCTGGTGGGGCCTTGTCTGGGTTGCCAGTTCTACTAATTCTGGAATTGGAAGGTCTTTTGGAGGACTGTGTGCTGGGTAGGATTTCCAGATCCCAAGATGCTTTGGCTGCATTCAGACCCACAGGGCAGAGAGAGCCCTCCTCACTGTTCCTTGGCAGAGGCCTCCACACTCTATGTGCTGACCGGCCTGCCAGAATGACAGCGACTGCCAGCTGTCTGCATCCTCCCGGCACCCCTTAGTGTGGCTGCATACCAAGGGGAGTTAAAACCATAAACAGGTGGAGAATATCTCCTTCCAGGGATTCTCAGAGGACTCAGTGATTTAAGAGGAAAAGACCAAACTGCTGCTTTCAGCAGGACCACTGTGTGCTGCCTGCCTGTCAGTGCACGCAGATACGGGGTCCTGAGTTGGTGACCTCAAAACCGCGAGCGGTAGATGGACAGAGTAGCCCCTAATGAAGCAGAAAGACTGGAAGAGACAGGACCTAATTTAGGTCGAAAAGCAAAGTGAGGCCTCAGAAGATGAAGGCAGAGTGCAAGAAAGGCTTTCTGGAACTGACAAGCCTGCCATCCACATTTAGAAATGTATTAGAGAAATTGGAAAAAAACATAGGAAGTGTAGAATGTCAGCAGAAAGGTGTGGCCACAGTCAAGAGGGCCCTCCGTGGGTCCTGTGGTCCTGGACTGCAGGTGGGCCCGGTGGAGACTGTGCTGCCCCTCACCCTCCCCGGTGGGTCGTCTGTGATGGGGGTGGGTGAAGCTGAGTGCTGTCCTGAAAATCCGACCATGCACAGCCCCTTTCCAAAGACCCTTCTAATTTTAGAGGCCACCAGCAGCCATGGGACTAGGCAGCCTCAGAGCAGGGACACAGTGTGAGTCATATGTGCCTGTGCTCATCCTGTGGTGTCCCCGGGCCCATGGGGGTGGGAGGGATCAGAGGGATGGGAGGGAGGGGAGTAAAACCAGGGGAAGGAGTGGAGGACCACGAGCTCCCTCCCCTTCTTGGTGGCCAGCTGCTGTGAGGACTCGCTCTCTTAGGACAGGTCCACTGGTCTCTGAGCTCTGGTTCTGGCCTCCCGTCAGGTGCCCTCGTGCGGGAATGAGTGAGGGACAGCAGGGCAGGCTTTCCAGGCTTCTAGCAAGCTCTACATAATGGGCGGGGGACCCTGCTCTTAAAAACATGTGGACCCTTAGCATTCTTCTTCCTCAGACCTGGGGCCTCAGCCTAAGCTGAGATGACGGGGAAGAACTACAGATACACTAGATTTAGGGAAAATAATGTCAAGTGGTGCAAACAAGTGGAACTGCTGCTTTTGAAGTGGGCTGTGGAGTCGTGATGTTTGCTACACCCGGCATCATGTTTCAGAACCTGTAGCAGCGCTCAAGAGAGAGTCATTCCTTTAACAACAAACATGTACTGAGCCCCTGTGGGGAGGCACTGACCGAGGCCTGAGGACAGATGTGGGGACAGACCAGTCCTGTGGTGACAGCTGGTGGGGGGTAGAGAACAGTAGAGCTGCCCCGCCAGCCAGCGGCTGCTGGGAGAGCAGGGGTGTTCCCACACCCAGAGGAGGCACCCGGCCGCTCTCCCCCAGGTTGCTTGGTGTGTGCGCTGCAGGGAGAAGCCTGCCCCCAGCTGGTGTTCCGCAGGGGCCAGGGACACTGGTAGGTGTGGAACAAGGGAGTTTGTGACTTGGGATTGTTTTCTACTTAAAAAATAATCCGAGTAAAGCTTGGTTTAAACAGCATCAAGTTAAAAAAATTCCTAAGACGTTGTTGGATTCCTGGTTTATATGTGGCTTTAAGGTTCTGAAGAAGTACACAATTAACCACAGAAGTATGACTTGAATAGATAAGAATTTAACAAAATATACACTGTTGGGTGTAAAATCATAAATATCTGAAGTTCTTAGAAACTGGTAATTTTCTTTTAGCTTTGCTGTGCTCTGAGCATGACTAAACTAAAAGTAATGAATCCAGACCTTGAAGACTGGTGTGTGTGTAAAAGGAAAGAAGTGAGAAGATTCATGTGTAGATCCAGGACAATCTGAATTTACTTCTGTTCAGTATTTCCCAAAGGCTTTTTCTACATGGAGGGACTCAGAGTGACACAGCAGCTCCCTCTTGTGGACAGATTCCCCCGTGTAAGGTGCTGGAGGCTGAGGTTCCAGCCTGCAGCCCCTCCTGATCCAGATTTGTGGAGAGTTCTGGAAGACTGATGACTGCTGACCCCCTTCTTAACCTACACCATCGCCATGCTGGTGGTGGGGGTGGGGGTGGGGCTCTTGGCCATTCCTGCCCCTTGGCCACCCTTCCTTGATCTGAGGGTACGTGTGGCCCTTCGGGTGTGGCAGGAGCTTTGTGCTTTAGTGACCAACAGTCCCCTGATGAGTGAAGGCCCATCAATCCAATTTAAAATAAAACATTTGAAGTCTCTTCAGAGGACGGCGTGAGGATGTCTGCGTTCAGTGATGGAGCTTGGCCTCTGCCTTGCCCCTGATTGAGGCACTGAGGGTTCAGATACAGTCTCTGCCCACTGCGTGTGAACAGCCTGGTGGGTGTGGAGGGGAGGAAGCCTGTGATGATGGTGGCACTGTGAGGAAAGTGGAGATGGAAGGAGGTGTGCCCAGGAGGCGGGGCAGGAGAGTTCGTGGATGTAGGGTTGCAGCAAGTCTGGAAAGCTGGGTGTGTTTTCCAGGCAGATGGCATGGGAGGTGGGCACCCCAGGCAGGAGGGGCTCAGGATAAGACTCCAGAAGCCTGATGGGCTGGAGGGGAGGGAGAGGCTGGGCCTGCTGGGGGCAGGAAAAGAGCAGACCTGTGCTTAATTTCAATTTCTATGGAAGTGGTGCCCTCAAACTTAGAAGGGCTTTTGATGAGAAGCGATAGAGTATAGCTCTTGCCCTCCTCAGTGGCATCACTGATTTTTTAAAATGCATTTTAGATATTTGTATTTCTACATTAATTAGTATTAGGATTGGCTATAAGTGACAGAGATGCAACATAGTAGGAGCTTAACCAAGAGAAAAGGCTGCATCCTGCACTTGCTATTGTTTGATTTATGAACTGTAGACATTATCTGTGCACTATTAGTTCACGTGGAGGAGGATTTAGCTCCCTGACGTTTCTCCAACCTTCTTTTCCTGTATCATTTAGGATTGATTCTGGGTGAAAGTCACAGCATGACTCACAGCATCTTACACACCCTGGATGTATATACACACTTATTATGTCATAAGTAATCCAGAGGGAGGAGTTTACTAGAGCTAGTTCGGAGTTCAGCCATGTTAGGGCTCTGGGTGAGCATCGCTGCAGTACAGCAGCAGCAGCTTTAGGCATCACATCTATGTTTAAGGCAGAACAACTGAGAAGGAGCAGGCCGTGGAGCTCTTGTCTGTTCCTTTTGTCAGAGACATTGCGGAAGCCCCCAGCATATTTTCACTTGTCTTTCACCAGAACTATGTCTTTCTCCTTGGCCAGAAGTGTGTTTTGTGGCCAGCTTTAGTCACAAAAGAGACTGAGAAAACGAGCCTGTCATTCTTGTGGCACCCTTGATAGAGGGCAGGGTAAAGGGCTTGAGGACGAGCACTGGATCAGCTTACCAAGCCTGAAGCCACGTCCCCTGCTGGTCATCCTAGAGACTGAGTGGCCCATGTGCTCATGGCCTGTGGGCACTGGGCGGCCTCTCAGTTTCCTGCGTGGAAGGCAGCAGAAGCACTTATCCAGCCCTCACCTCCTCGGTGGTGTCAGTTTGTCTGACCTCTGTCAGTTAGTTGTCTTTTTTTTTTTTTTTTAAGACAGAGTCTCGCTCTGTTGCCTAGGCTGGAGTGCAGTGGCACAATCTTGGCTCACTTCAAGCTCCGCCTCTCGGGTTCAAGCGATTCTCCTGCCTCAGCCTCCTGAGTAGCTGAGACTATAGGCGCATGCCACCACGCCCGGCTAATTTTTGTAGTTTTTGTAGAGACGGGGTTTTGCTGTGTTGCCCAGGCTGGTCTTGAACTCCTGGGCTCAGGTGATCCACCTACCTCAGCCTCCCACTGTGCTGGGATTACAGGCGTGAGTCACTGCGCCCAGCCTTGTTTGTCTTCTGTGTTACCAAAGTAGAAAACTTTTTCTGTTCTGTAACCTTGGTTCAATCAAAGTTCCAAATTCATAAATGGCACTTATTATGACGATTGCTGAAAGTCATGCCACAGTTTAATTTGCTTTATACTTGGATTTGGTATACTTGATTTTTTGGTTCCGTTTTCTCTTTTTCCTGGTTTCCTTGATTTTTTGGCTCCATTTTCTCTTTTTCCTGGTTTCCTTGATTTTTGGCTCCATTTTCTCTTTTTCCCAAATTCTTGCCTGGCATGGAGTGGTAGAGCAGAGTGGGGAATGGAGTTGAGTTTGGATCCAGCGGTCGAGCAAGTGCCTCAACTCCCCTGCTCAGCTTCCTCCTCTGTCACGTGGGGCAGGGAAGGTGCCTGTCGGGCGCGGCGAGCGCGGTGAGTGGTAGTGTGGGGCCGTGTACGCCTGTGGGCCCTGAGCATCAGCACTTCTGCCTCTCTGTGTCCTCTTGTTGAGAGGGACCACTGCCTTTCTTACGCTGTCTCCAGCCTTTTCCAGCTTATTCATTCTGTTTCTTGGAACCCATTTAATTCATTCTTCTTGAAATACATGTGTTTTCTATTTTATTTCAAATTGAGACTTACCTTTCTTATAGAATTTGTTTTCTTCTGGGATCTCTGATTTTTTTAAAATTGGATTTACTGAGGTAAAATGTACAGACAATAAAACTCTTTTTTTTTTTTTTTTTTTGTCACAGAGTTTCCCTCTTGTCGCCCAGGCTAGAGTGCAATGGCATGATCTCTGCTCACTGCAACCTCTGCCTTCCGGGCTCAAGCGATTCTCCTGCCTCAGCCTCCCTAGTAGCTGGGATTACAGGCGCCTGCACCACGCCTGGCTAATTTTGTATTTTTAGTAGAGACGGGGTGTTGCCATGTTGGCCAGGCTGGTCTCGAACCCCTGACCTCGGGTGATCCACCCACCTCAACCCAGCCAAAAATCATTCTTCTAAAGTGTGCACTCTGATATATTCTGACCACACCACCAAGCAGCTGGGGTAGAGAATATTCTTCTTACCCCAAAAAGTTTCCTCTTAGCCTGTGCAGGTGTCCTACCCATCAGGGCCCAGGGCGACCTTGTCTGATGTTGATGTCCTGTCAGATGGTTTGTATTCAGCAGAGCACCCGGACCAGGCTGTGAGGTACAGGTCGGCCCCTGGCAGCCTGTGCCTTGTAGCTTCTGGGTGGCTCCTGGCTTGGTTGCTGTGGTGTGGAGCGTTGAGTGACCTCTGCAGAACAGCAGATGGTGCTGTAGGGCCGCTTCTAAGACAGTGGAAGAGGCTCAGTGGCGTTCTGAGTGGCGTTCTGAGTGGCGTTCTGAGCGGTGGCCACCAGGACAAACCTGTCTTTACACCATCTGTGTGTGTGCGTGTGAGTGTGTGTGTGTGTGTGTGTGTGTGTGTGTGCATTCCCAATGTGCGTCCAGAAGCCAGTTTCCTTCAGAAAACTTTCTGTTCCCTGGCTTTATTTTTACCATTTAGAGGACCCATGAAGCAATGAGATGGAATACTTATAGCTGGTTTAATTCAGTGAGTGATCTGAATTGTAATAAAATTTTATCAAGTACTTTATAAATTTGATATAATAAATTTAAGTCTGCAGAAGGGGCTGATTGTGTTGTGGAATGAGAAGTTTTGTACATCCTTTGCAGTTCTAAAAATTGTGGCCGGGTGTGGTGGCTCAAGCCTATAATCCTAGAACTTTGGGAGGCTGAGACAGGAGGATTGCTTAAGCCCAGGAGTTGGAGACCAGTCTGGGTAACATGATGAAACCCTGTCTGTACAAAAAAGAAAAGTAAAAATAAATTGGCCAGGTGTGGTGGCGCACGCCTGTAGTCCCAGCTACTCGAGAGGCTGAGGTGGGAGAATTGCTTGATCCCAGGAGACGGGTGGCAATGAGCCGAGATTGTGCCACTGCACTCCAGCCTGGGCGACAGAGCGAGACCCTGTCTCAAAAAAAAAGTTGTTACTTTGCAGTGTAGTCTTTGTGTAACATAATTTTATGATTCTATTGTTTTAAGCTTAATATTCCAAATAGGTAATCATTATGTTAAAATGCAAAAAATTAGCCTGTACTCTCATGATCTAAATATGTAGTAGCGGTTTTACAGAATATATTTCAAAGGATTGCCATTCTGTTTTATTTTTAGTAGCCAGTTATAGAAAGCATTGTTTTTAAATAATGCCTAAGAATCTTTAAAGAAATACCTGTCAATGTATGTTCCAGTTTAGTATCAGATTTATATTCAGAGCTCATAAGAATTTAAAAAGTTTCCCGGAGTCTGTAAATGGGGATGGAGCTGTCCTTCAAGAGTGATAGTCCTCCTAGGTTTGAGTTGTCTTCTGCTGCTAGCATAGTACCACCTGAGCTACCTGTGGGCCACCTTCGCCACCCGTGGGTCCCTTCAGCCACCCCAGAGTCACCTTAGCATCCCTGGGTCGCCGTAGCCACGCCTGGGCCATGTTAGCCACCGCAGGGTCACCTTAGTCACCACAGGGTCTCCTTAGCCATCCCAGGGCCACCTTAGCCACCTGTGGGTTACCTCAGCCACCAATGAGTCACCTTAGCTACCCCAGGATCACCTTAGCCATTTGTGGGTCACCTTAGCCACCCTCTCACCTTAGTCACTCATGGTCAGCTTAGCTGTTTGTGGGTCACTTAGCCACCGCTGGGCCACTGTGGCCACCTCTGGGTGTCCTTAGCCACCCCTGGGCCACTTTGGCCACTCTGGGTCACCTTGTCTACCCCTGGGTTACCTTGTCTACCCCTGGGTTACCTGAGCCACCCTTGGTCACTGTCTGTGTGTGCTTGCTTGCTTGAAGCCACATTATGCTACTGCAGCTAATTAAGGTCCCTCAATTCAAGTGTCTCCTTTTTTTGGGCTCCTGCCTTCTTTTTGTTTTTCAAATCGAACACCTGCTATACTCATTTGAGAAGTGTAGACTTTGATTTGTAACCCTAAGTTGCCTGGTAAAGTCACCTTTAAAGCCAATGGAAAAAGCTTAATTGAATTCATTTGTTTGAAGAAGTAGAGGAATGTTGCAAGTAGACTGAAAGTTATACTTAGTCTGTTCTGTTTGAAACCATTCTCATTCAGAAAACAGAAATGTGTTCATGTAAAGAAATATGTGTATGTTATTTGACTTAATATTGTAAGGAATCTTAATTGAGAAAATAAACTCAAGTAGCTGTGTTTTTTTCTTTAACTGGGCAACATTGTAGTGGGGTGGAGTGTGGGTCCCCAGGTTGGAGAGCTCTGGATTTGGAGTGGGTCCTAGCACATGGCCAACATGTGACCTTGGGCAGCAACTCAGCCCTGCTGGCTGCCAGGCTCCTCCCCATGAGGTAGTGGGAGCCATGTGGGATCTGTCTGCTGGGGGTGCAACTGCTGTAGCCTAAGCGGCGTCCTCACTTGGTCCCCCCATGAACTCAGGGGTGTGGCCTGGCTCCGTCATGTGTTTTGCAGGGGGATCTGAGGGGCCCAGAAGGTAAGAAATTGCCTAAGGCCCTTGGCTAATAGAAGAGGGAGCAGGGCTTTGATCAGGGGGACCAGCTCGTGACTCTGTGCTGGTTACTGCTTTACCGAAACCATGGCCATGCTGCACATCTGTGCAGGCTCCACCCACAAAGGCCAAAGCTCGAATGGCATCTGTGATGCTTGTAAAACAAGTAGCAGCCGTGTCCAGGCTGCTGCTCTGAAACCTCAGTCTCCTTTACTGAGATTTGATGACGTTTAAATGAGCAAATACATGTGTAGTGATTGGCAGGTGGCCATCGCTCAATCGACTTTTCCTGTGCCCTCTGCTTCGGCAGGTGCCCTTCCTGGCTCCCTGCTTCTTCTTCTCCTAACCTCCTGGCACTGTGCTCCTCACTCAGGAATCGCACCCAGCATCACCTCTGCAGGTGAGTCCCACACCTTCCCCCTGCTCTCCAAACTCAGACCCCAAGTCCAGCAGCATCTTCTCTGAGGCATCTGTAGACCTCCACAACTTAAGACATCCAAATTCTCATTCCCTTGCTCTTGCCATAATCTTCCCATCTCAGCAGCTCCTTCCTTCCAGGCTCTCAGGCTGAAAGTGGCCTATCCTTTCTCTTCTATCATACATGGCAGCCAGGAGGCCTGTGGGCGGTGCCTTCAGGACACTCCTCTTGTGCCCCTGTCCCCTACTCTGGCCTGAGTGTTCCTTTTAAAACTAGGTCAGAACTAGATTAAAGCCCGTGTTCAAGATGCTGCCACAGTCTCTTGCCACCATATGACTGCCATGTCCTCACTGTGGCCCAGGAGGTCCCATGTGCAGAGCCACTGGGCCTCTGTCTCCTCTCACTCTCTGTTAACTGTGCTGCTGACAGTCTGGCTGCCTGGCTGTTCCTGGGCAGTTTCAGGCGCTGCGGCTACCTAGAACCTTCCATCTTCCCTTCCTCACTCCTCCCAGAAGAGAACACTCTTCCCAGCTGTCTTATGGCCAGCTTCCTCACCACCTTGTTGCAGTCTTTTCCACAATGGCATTGCCACTACTGCCCTCCTACATCCAGCTGTCGTCCTAGAATAACAGCCACTGTTGTCCCCTGACACTTGATGGCAGTTAATCTTTTATGACCCCCATTGTCTCCATTGTCAGTTGTCTTTTTTTTCCTTATTAGAACATAAGCTTCAGGAAAGCAGATGTTAAAATCTTTTTGTTCACTGATGTATCTCAGGCATTTAGGACAGTACTGGCACATAGTAGATGCTCAGTAAATAGCTAGATGAATGAATATTTGCTACTTTTCTTATTAACAGACATTTCCGAGGTACCTTAATATTATGTTAAGTAATGTTACAATTTCCCATGTGTTGATTTTATGTAAATAGTGAGTAAATTATTCCCATAGAGATTTTAGAATTCTAATAAACTCATATTTCCCCTTCTTATAAGAGTAGAAAAATGCTTTTAAGAGTTTTCCTAAATTAATATTCTGGGAACATTAAATTTTAGAACTTTACTCTGAGGACATAGATAAAAATAAAATTAATTAGATACCAGGAATGTCAGATGCTAAATGGTGTATGGCTATTTGTGACATTCTCCTAGAATTAAGCAGTTATTAACTTGCAAAGACATAGCAGCTGAAGTCAGAAATTGATGGACTTTTAAAGTTGGGAAAAAAGAGCTTTAAGGTATCTTATTAAAATTGTAAACTGTCAGTTTAATCATAGAAACCATACCTGATACAGTAAATCATTGCTATTCTGCTTTGAATTTCTGGATTCTCATGAATCAGACATTCTATTTTTATGTTTCTCTTAAATAATTCTAAAGGTAGAAGAAAGAAATGGGAAGGAAAAGGAAGAGAACCATAGCTATGTTGTGAGGGCATTACTTCAATTCTGGTAACTTCATGTGAAATGACTACAAAATGAATTAATATGCAGTAAGAGAGCCAGTGCCCCACCAGGGCACCTTTCCACTTGCTGGCACACAAATTTACGACGATTAGGGCACCACTTGTCTTGTCATGCCGGGAGAGTCTAAATTACTCTGACATTCAAGAAACCAAAAATATGCGTTTTTGATGTTAGGAAGATTTACTGTGCATTGGGCTGTGTCATTTGATGAGGAAAAAACCAAATGATCTCTTTATGAAAATGAAGGCAAAATATATGTAAATGCCATTTTAATCTAACTTTTTATATGAATGCAGAACAAATATCAAACAGGATTATACAGTGTGATAGTCAGGAAACTAGCATGCTTTTGTGTTTTATAGACTAGTCTAAAAGGAGCCCCAGTAGACTTAGTATTGTTAAACCAAGGAGGTCTTGAGAACTGTTCTGTCTCCTTTGTGCCCATAGAATTGTAGCATGTGGAGGTGACGAAGGAACCAGATCCCAAGAGGCCTCTGCCACTGAAAGGAGATTTTTATTACTTGCGTTTCCTAGAGGAGGGGCACTTGCGCCAGGCAGGCCCACGGGGCACACTGGTGTCGGTCAAGGGGCAGAAAGGAGCCACAGGAAAGCCCAGGACAGAGCCTGAGTGGGGTTTCTGTGGGAAAGGCAGGGCAGGGCACCAGTGTAGGACTGGCTAGTGTGAACAGTTCCAGTGGGGCCTGGGCTGTAGGAGAGCTCACTAGCTGCCTGCTAACAGGCCCTGGGGTGATTTAGGGCAGGCAGGAAGTTAGATATGGGAGGTGGATAGAACCGACCACCTGCCTGGAACCCTGTGCTGGCTCTAAGCCCTGGGAGGGCCAGTCTCTCTCTGTGTCTGTAAGGCCCACAAATGCCAAAGCATTAGGAATAAGAAAATGTACTTAATAGAATTGATCCTGTGAGGACTGGATGCCTAACTGACAAATACAGAATCTGAGAAAGCACAGAACAACCGCCTTCATTGACAAGATGGCGCACAGAGCTCAAGATAGGCACACAGCAGGAGGGTGCCGGCAGGATCTCTTAACAAGCTTACCATGGTGTCTTTCACAATGTTAACTGTAATCCCAGATTAATTTTTAATGACAGCATATCTCTGAAGATTGTGCTTTTAGCATATTTTCACTTAAAGTCATATCTCATTTAGTTGACCTGCCAGATTCCTGAAAAGTTACGCACAAGCCAGCCGACATGACCTTTGCCAATCATGTCGACCATGTTCTCACCGAGCCGTGGACTCCTCACTAGGAGCCTTTACCTACGGCCAGATAGCTGTTGTCACTGCCCATGGTGGGGTTATGGTTTTGGACTTACCTGATCCGTTCTGCCGGGATTTTAAAGTATGGGAGTTTAGGCATACTTTGCAAGTTGTTTCTTGAATATACTTTTCTGAATTGTGGCTTGCTATACAAGTTTTGGTCTTTTAAGGTAAGAGTTACAATGGAGATGGGGAAATTCTACTTTTCTCATTTCAAGGAAAACAACAGTCATGAGTTATGTATCAGTTGGGAAACGGGGGAATGATAGGAAGTTGCAAGGCAACCTGGTTTCAGCTGGACCACGACTCCCCCAGGGCTGCGTCCTGCTAGAGCCGGCAGGAAACAGAATACCACCAGCAGCCTCCCTGGGAGTGGCTTGGCCTCTTGGCCACCTCTTTCCACGGATGTGGTAGGTGTGGGGGTAAACTAGAGAGACTAAAGCCCACTATTGAGCTCAGCTTCCTGTAGAAACCAAATCACATGAAAACCCTGACCCAGAGGGAGAAGGCAGAGAGTTGGATTTTTGAAAACATGAGTGTGTCCAGCAACCAGGTAGCAACAGTCCTTGTTTTTACCCAACTTCTATAAGCACTTTATTTCTCCAGAATAATTTCATCATAAAGAATCCAGAGTTCAGACAGCTGTTTACCATCTGTCTTTTCCTTTTTTCTTACCCTGTGATTGGCTTGATCTGGACTGCCTAAAACCATGACAATATTAAGTGCTTTCTCCTGGATAAAAATTCTGGCTTCTTCTCTAGAAGTTCTGGCTCCACTTCTCAAATTGTTTCTTCTTTGGTTCTGTCCCTGTCAGGAGACCCCTGGGGCCTCGGCTGGAGAGACAGTGCAGCTAGTCCCAGCAGCCACTGTGCTTGGGCCTGGCCAGCCCCTCTCAGGGGTCACAGCACTGCTCACCTGGCGACTAGGTCTTCTCAGCCAGGTCAGTTCATGTGCTCTGGTGTTGTTGAACTTCTGGCTAGTCCTCAGTTTCTCAGACCTGGTTAATCACAGTGTGGAGTCGTTTTTCATAACTGTGCACCTCACTTGTTTGATGCATGGCAAGGGAATAGTTAAATTAATAAACCTACAGAAATTCCCCCTGACAGTTTTCAAATACAGTAAGTGAATTTCTACTATAAAATAGGTCCAAAGAGGTTTTATTGTTTCTTATTTGAAATAATTAAAGAACATTTATGTTTCCCTTTTGTGGTTTCTTGGTTCTAATCCTGTGGGTTGCTTTTGACGTCCTCTGTTGGGGGTACACTGTGCATCCATATTTAACAAGAGATCCCGAACTCCCAGCAGGGAGCTAAGCACAGATGTGTGCACAGATGCATGCTTAGGTAAGGATTTTGTGCAAGGCGACTTGTGAAACTGTAAAACGTGCTGCCTTAGACTGGAGAGAGAAGGGGGTGATTTGATGTTTTCCACACGCCTCTTTTACCAAAATGGGTCATCTTATCTGTCTCAGGCCAGGCCTCCTGGGGGCACAGGAACAATACAGCTGCAGTGAAGGAGGGGCTCCTGCAGCCGGGCTGGCCCCAGAGCTGTGGGTCGTGCCCCGCATGTTGCTCAGCGCGTTCTGCAGTTGCCCTGGCCTTAGTCCCCCATCTCACTGTGATAGCCGTGCAGGTCAGCAACTGTGAACCTTCCTGGCTCCCGTGCTGCCCCCTGGCACCTCTCTCTGTTTCTGCTCCCAGCATCCTCTCAGCTTCTCTCCTGAGCCCCATGCAGCGGTTGCTGCTTTACCACCACCACTTCTCCTCTGTCACTGAGAGAAAGCAAGAGTCTGTTGCACCTGTGCCAACTGTCTGATGAGGCTTCGTCGAGTGATGCGCAGGGCCTTGCGGTGCAGCCTTCTTGAACTCACCCCACCAGAGGCCTGTCAGCGTCACTATCAGAAATAGGCGTTCTCCCCTCCCATCCCCCGTCACAAGCTTAAGCATCTGTGAGAACAGAGGCTCTGCTTCCCCGAGGATCCTGCCCCAGACATGGGGGCAGCCTTTGCAGACAGCTTTTGTCCCACTCACCTCCTCCTTGGTTTTCACTCCTTTATGCCCTCACGGACCTGCCCACCAGTTCCCAAGCCCTCAGGGCCATGGCAGCCTCTGTGAAGGTACGAGCTGGGTAAAAGGAATTAAGGTGGAGTTACGGCTACCAGTGGCTGATTGCCCGTGGGTGTCAGGCTGGCCCTAGGTGCCCCACCGCTAGTTCACTGTCCCGTGACAGCACCAGTATTGTCAGCATTGAAGGAAAGAATCCAGACAGGCGGTAGAGGCTCCCACCTGATGACACCGAGGCTCCTGCCTTAGCACCAGGGCCTGGGCTCCCCTTTGCTGTAATGCCATAAAGTATGTCAGGAAGGTTTGCCATGACCTGGTGGAGAGAGAAGAGATGTGACAAAGCGACTCTGGCCTATGTGTCCTGCCCACAGGGGAAGCTTGGAGGAGTTGGTTTGTGAAAAATCAGGGCTCTGAGGGCACTGGAGCTGGTGCTGAGTTCTGCAGCAGTGAAGAAGTAGAGCAGAGCTGAGCTCCCAGCTGCTCATGGGCATCACAGACGCGTTCGCCAGCAGCTGGGCTCGGCTTTGCTCTAACATCCGCCCCTCCTCTGGGAGCATTGTTTCTCTCTCCCTGGCCTGGCGAGATCTCTGCATCATTTCTTCTCCCCAGCTTCTCTCTCCACCCATGCCACCATGGGAGGGTTTAGGCTGTCTCGTCCCTGACTGGCCTGAGGTAGGACTGTGACTGTCCCCTGTTCCCTCTCTCCTGTCTTCCTCACCTATCCCCACATAATCAGTCCACCTTCCTTACTGCTGGATGCAAACCTGCAGACTCTCCATGGCTTTCAGGACGGCGTTCAGAGACATCACCTCAGCGTGAAAGGCCCTTTCAGGTCTGGCCCGGTGCAACCCAGACACCCGCATGTTGCTGGGTGCAACACCACGGGCCCCTGGGCAGCTTCCCATAATGCATCAGCCTCTGCTGGCTCCTGATGTGGCTTCTGTTCCTGTCTTAGGCCCCTATTCCTCTCGGCAGGCTCCCCACTTGCCTTGCTCTATCTCAGAAGCTCATCCTGACACCAGCTCTGTCCTCTGTACTGGGAACATGGAGCAGAAATCCATCACGGCTGCACCATGCATGCTGACGAGTTGCTGGCTGCCTCCTTGTGCGCAGCATCTGGGGGCACTCAGGTGGCCCTGCTGTCCCTGGGCCTGTCCCTGACACTGGCAGGGATTGGGGCACCAGAGTTCAAATGGGGGCCACATATCATGTCTAAATCTTTCAGAGTTTTAAGTCAAGCCAGTGCACTATTGATACAATATGTTCTGTCTTCTTCTTTGACAAATACATCTTCAAAATGAAAAAAATATGTGGAGACCTATGTTTTTTATATGAATTAATGTTGGCAAAATATCAAAGACCACTGAATTTAACTGTTACTGTGCATATCTGGGTGTTCTGTTCAGAGGCCACTCATGTTTGAATGAGTAACAGGATCAAGACATGATTTATCAGTAAGTGCATATATCTCCCATAACATTGATTATTTTGTTTTTATTTCGGCAAATCACTAATCATGTTTTATATTAAGCATTTTCAGATAATGCTTGTTCTATTGGTGTTCATGGCCTAATGCAGGGCTAGCACACGGCGACCTACAGCCTGTTTTTGTGCAGTGTTTATGTTTTTTAAAGAGTTGTTAAAAAATAAAATAGTGCAACAGAGACGTGGCCATGAAGTCTAAAGTACTTACTCTTTGGCCCTTTACAGAAAATGTTTGCTACCACTTGATCTAAAGGATTAAAAAATAAAACATGTCACTGGGCCCGATGCAGTGGCTCACGCCTGTAATCCCAGCTCTTTGGGAGGCCAAGGAGGGCGGATCACCTGAGATCGGGAGTTCGAGACCAGCCTGACCAACATGGTGAAACCCCGTCTCTACTAAAAATACAAAAGAAATTAGCCAGACTTGGTGGCGCACACTACTTGGGAGGCCAAGGCAGGAGAATCGCTTGAATCCAGGAGGCGGAGGTTGCAGTGAGCTGAGATCCTGCCACTGCATTCCAGCCTGGGCAACAGAGCAAAACTCTGTCTCAAACAAACAAACAAAAATATCATTGAATTTGAGGTATACAAAATTTGAATATATTTTTATCAAAAATTTGAATTTAAGGAAATAAAGCAAAAATTATAATTTTTTGTTTTCAAAAAATTATTTTTTCTAAATTATTAAAAGTTATAAGATATAAAGTAATGTGAAATGTTTAAATCAAAATTGTTTAAAGCTGAGTTTTAAATTTAATACTTTGAAAATTTAGTTATATTAATAATTTTATAAGAAATAAAACTATTGATAATTATGATGTCTGACATCTGTCTGATTGCTGACATGGAGCCTGAGTCTTACGGTGTTTTGAGGGCCTCCAGCTAAATTGGGGTTCCAGTGCCAGAGTGGCTGGCACCTCACCCTAACGAGAAGTGAAGGGGCTGGGCATGCTGTTTCCAGTGCTTTCATGAGATGCTGCTTTGCCTGACGGTCGGCCTGATGTCTTGTTGTTCCACCTGTGACCAAGGGGTCCCTCTTGAAATGTGTGTGTACTGACAGATGCCCCGGTGGCTCTTGTCTGATCCATGTCCAGGTTATTCCTGCCTGACTGTCAGTCGTGCCAGGAGCCCAACACAAATTCAGGCACAAATTCAGTACACCACACAATGGGGGAAGCATGTTCAAAGATTTTTACTTACAGGTCCTGAGCAGGGAGGGTGTCATGAGTCAGGAGGGCGGTCCTCTGTGCCTGGGTCATGCAAGCAGGAACAAAGGGTCGGGCAGAGAGAGAGAGGGAGAGCACTGCAGCCAACCAGCAGAACAAATAAGGGAGTAGGGTGGGATCACTTGAAGTGCATGGGCAGGTGCCTGAGTGAAAGATGCCTCTAGGTTCTCATCTCTGTTACTGGCTTGAGCCACTGGGTGTGGTGTAGAACTAGAAAGTGTCAAGGGTGGCTGAACTCTGCTGCTAGTAGTAGAAAGTGCAGCTCATATTCCAGATAGATGCTGAGGCAATAGAAAATGAAAATAATTCACTGTGCTTATGCAGAGTATGCCTGGACACACGCAAATTTAAGAGCAATAAGAATTGCTTAATATGGCATAATTTCCTTAGGTGCCATGTGCAGTTGTCACAAACATTGCACTAATTCATGTATACCTTTGGAATAATGAATTAGAAAGTGGATGCTGGTCATTATTGGGAAAAGGTACTTTGTTACACGAGACAGTAATTGCATTGTGCCAAGAGAAAGAATCTGACTAATTAATTTGTCTTTTTTTTCTTTTGCCTATGAGTGCTTCTTTTACTTAACTCCTCCCCGTAATCGGACACCTACTAAGACAGCCTAATCTTCAGGGCATTTGGATGCAGCTGCCTTTTGTTCCAGAGACACAGGCCATCTCAGGCGAAGCATCTCCCTGGGGCCTGAACAGCGTTTTTCTGGACAAGAAGAGGCTGAGGGCTGTGGGTTCTGCTGTGCCAGCCCTAAATGCTGGATCCCGAGTGGCAGAGGCACCAAATGCTGTATGATGTGTGTATGTGATGTGTGTGCATGTACATGTGTGTGATGTGTGTCCCTACTCGCCCCAGGCTGGTCATGGTACTGTGCTAGTCACAGGCTGGCTGTGCTGATCAAGCCAGGCACAGTGGAAAATGGGAAGATGTTGGCGTTTTCCCCTCCCTTGGCTGTGTGTCATTCACCTGGGGCATGAGCTGTGCCCCTGCTCTGCAGTAATGAACAAGGCAGGTCAGCGCTGGTCTGAGACACATGAGTTAAGAGAGGAGGAAGAGCGCTGTCTGGGGGCAGAGGGATCTGTTTGTCAGTGGCCTGCAGTTTCCTGTCCTGGGGATTTCACTGGTGACATCCTGACCACTCACCTGCACTTTATATGGAGCTGTTTTCATCAGCTGGCGTCTACTGAGCCTCTCTGCATTGCGTTGTGTGGTAGCCTGTTACTTTTTGCAGCTTTATTTTCTAAACTGTACTCTTTTATTGATAGATTTTTTGTATTAGGGTTTCCATTTAAACAGGACTTTGGTGTGTCTGCTGTGGGAGATTTGTTTCCCTAGGAAGATTCACAGCTATCGTTCTCTCCCCTCTGCTCGTGGTGTTTTGGCCGTGACTGCACTGAAGGGTTAGCTGTCACATGTCATTCTCTGGGTGGTGTGCTCTGAAGTCATTGTGGTGTTTGGGCCCCTTCAGCCTAGTTCTGCCTAACTGCAGCGTGATGAATGGGCCCGAGGCAGAGAAAGAGGCTCCCTCGTCGGCAGGGGCTGCTGTTGTCGCAGCTGCTGGCACACGGAAGTGAGTCGCTGTGCTGCTGCCCTGAGTGACTGAGGGACAGAATGAGGCTGGGGCCGGCTGGGGCTGGCATTGGCGTGTCTGCATGGCATCGTCCACCACTGGGCCCTTGCACATGGGGACCTTTTTCAGCGTCATGGGGCGTCGGTATAAAAGGAGGCGCAAGAAGCGCTCTGAGAGGAAAGGTAATTCATTTAGTTTTCATTCTTCAATGTGAAGCATTAGTCTTTAATGCAATACAGAAGTGTTTTCTGGGATAGAGGGCTTTGTGAATTAATCTTGCTGATGCCAGTTACTTCCTGTTTTCCCTTTTTAAGTGCCTTTTTTGTTGTTGGCATTTTATAGAATTTTAGATAGGGGCACTTAAAAAGGAAGATTCAAAAACATGTCTGTAAACATGAATAGAAATCATTTAGCTTCAGAGTCTGGAGTATGTCTTTGGAAAGATATTTATAAAACTTTTAAGTTTGTAGCTTTGAGCTACAGAAAAGGTTTTTCTCCCAGGGATAGTTGCTTATATGAGATTTCCTTTGCCGCACTCTTTGTTAATGACTTTTCTACGTTAAAACTGTTCTTCATGCTGCAGAAAGCAAGGCTATAGCAACCATTGTGGAAATATTTCCCCTTTAAAAGAATGGAGAGCAAATTCCTTACATTCTGCACTCCAGGTTAATACCAGTTTTTAATTCAATTTAATGCTTTAAGTCATTAAAATCTAGATTTTTTTTTCTCAAAACCAGATTCAAAAGTTGTCCATGACTATACACATCACAAGCTACTGGTTTTTGGACATGAACTGCTGCTTTAAAAGCTGTTGATGTTTTTTTTTTCTCTTTGTATAATATGAAATAATTAATAGAAAATGCCTTAGTGAAAAGATGTGTCTGGCCCGGAGAACAGCTGAACACAGGCGTGATCAGTGCCTCTACCTGTGTGTCTTCTGGGCGCCCCCTTAGTGTCCCCCACCCGACAGGACTGGAGTACAGCACTTCACCACCACGGGGCCTTCGGGACATTGTGTGGCAGGAGATGGCTATCTCTTCAGGAAATAAAATTAACCTCAGTTTTTTGGTGTGGCTTCCTAAAAAGAAGAAGAACAGATGAATCTCAAAGTCAGCCATCTTGTAATAGTACCTTGCTAATATAACAAGGGCGACAGCACCTAATGGAAGTCTGTGTCTGGGAGTGGGGAACCCCTGACCCTGGGCCCTCTGGGCACCATGCTGCCAGGTGCTTGTGTCCAGGGCTGGGGATGCCACACCCTCGATGCTTTCCTGGACTGACGGGCGGTCTCAGGACAGCCGATCTGTGCGGCCCCCTCTGCCCTCACCTCAAGAGGTCACGGCATTGGCCTGTTTTTGTTTCCTCAGTTAAGCTTTAGAAATTGAGATGTCACTAAGACAGGCAATAGGGAGTAAAACAAAGGCACAGGCAAAAACTAAAGGACATTTTTACCAAATACCCTCAATTTAGAATTACCACCTCTTTTCCCATGGACAGTCATCACTAATCATTTAAGTTGGGAAAAATATTGAGAAGTACAAGAATAATTCTGTTGTCATTCTTTTGGAATTTACTGTGATTCAAGCTTAAAATGTCTTTTTCATGCATTCCATAATCTCATTCTGCAGTGGGAGAACCACTCTCAAATATGTTGCATTTTCAGACCAAGGTTATAAGAAATTGAGACGGCTATAAGATGTAAACATGAAGCCCACATATTAAATGGCTTGTGTTCCTTGGTCATTCCTGTGTGAGTAAGTTCATTGTGAGTGTTATTAAACAGTATCATGTTATGTGTTAGTTCTTGCTGTTGATATTTTATAATAAGCATTATCTTTGAAACTAATAAAAATACCTTTGAAATTATGGATATTATTAAGATTGGCCATCACATTTATACCAAACTAGCAAAGTTTTATAAGATGTAAAATAGCCTTTTATACTGTATATTTCTAGGGTACTGTAAATCATGTGTATTGCATGGTTTTGTTTCCTAAGACTGGTATAATGTACGCCTTTTAAAATGTAATTCTTTGATGAAAACAATGTAGTAGCAAGTTACGGGTTTTAGTTGGCTTCAGTGGCAATATAATTTCAGTGATTTTTTTCATCACTCCTGAATTATCCATGCAGTTACTCCCTTCCACAGGGCAAATAATTGACTGTTGACTGTGTGGGGGCCTCAGATGGATTAGCTTAATCATCAGGAAAATAGGGCTAAAGAATAATGTGTCATTTAAATAGTGGCCAGAGCCCCCATCAAGCAGACACTGCCACTCTGGCAGATGCTGCCAGCACGAGACCTGGGAGAGGTCTGGGAGCCACAGGGCAGGATTCTGAGGAGCAGTTAGTGCCCATATATGGCGTGCTTCCTGCACCCAGCCAGTGCCCAGTGGCTGCTGCTGTAGCCTCATTCACTCACAGCACTGCTGCTAAGTTGATGACCAGTGGGAGGGGAGAGAGGTAGGAACACAGAGGCAGTCCTTCCCTCCCCACCCTCCTGCTGTCTGAATAGCATCCTGTATTTCCAGATGTATTTCTCACTGAGTGTTTTGTTTGTCTCCTATGTGATAACGTCCTTATCTGTGCTTAGTCATGTACACACGTGTGAAGACCACTGTCCTCTGGCAGCAGCTCTGAACTGTGTTTTAGTCTGAGGCTGGGCTCCCCTATGTTTCCAGGATAGAGGTGAACAGGGTGTGGGGACCTCTGTGGAGGTGGAGGTCCAAACGTAGAGAGGCCTGCTCCCCCTGAGTTCTTCTGGAGGAGAAGCCCTGGGACTCCTGACCTTCACCCTTCACAGAGTGAGCAGAGCCAGCTGGCCAAGGGGAGGAAGCAGGCAGCTGTCGCGCCAGCCTCCTTCTCTGGTGCCAGCCATGACTCTTACCTTACAAAGAGAGCAACTCTTTGTGAGATGCAGAGCATGGCAGCACCTGGAGGTATAGGATGGGATGGCATTTATCCACCCATCCATATACCAGTCCATCTACTCACTGTAGTCCATCCATCTATCCATCAACCTATCATCCATCTATTCACTCATTTACCCATCTACCCACCCATCCATCATCCATCTGTCCATCTAGTCATCCATCTATCTGCGCATCTACCCATCACTCATCTATTCATCCATCCACCCACCCATCCACCCATCATCACCTATCACCCATCATCCATTCATCCATCCACCCACCCACCCATCATCACCCATCACCCATCATCCATTCATTCATCCACCCACCCACCACCCATCATCACCCATCACCCATCACCCATCATCCATTCATCCATCCATCCATCCACCCACCTACCCACCCACCCATCATCACCCATCACCCATCATCCATTCATCCATCCATCCACCCACCCATCATCACTCATCACCCATCATCCATTCATCCATCCATCCATCCATCCATCCACCCATCCACCCACCTACCCACCCACCCATCATCACCTATCACCCATCATCCATTCATCCATCCATCCACCCACCCACCCACCCACCCATCATCCCTCATCATCCATTATCCATCATCCATCCATCCATCCACCCACCCACCCATCATCGATTCATCCAACCATTCATCCACCCACCCACCCATCATCACCCATTACCCATCATCCATCATCCATCCACCCACCCATCATCACCCATCATCCATCATCCATTCATCCATCCACCCACCCAACCACCCACCATCACCCATCATCCATTCATCCATCCATCCATCCACCCACCCATCATCACCCATCATCCATTCATCCATCCATCCATCCATCCACCCACCCATCATCACCCATCATCTATCATCCATCCATTCACCCACCTACCCACCCGTCATCACCCATCATCCCCCTTCATCCCTCTTCCATTTACCCACCCATTCACCCACCCACCCGTCATCACCCATCATCCATTCATCCATCCATCCATCCACCCACCCACCCAGCCATCATCACCCATCGCCCATCATCTATCATCCATTCATCCATCTACCCACCAATCATCACCCATCATCTGTCATCCATCCATCCATCTACCCACCCATCATCACCCATCATCCATCATCCATCCATCCATCCATCCATCCATCCACCCACCCATCATCACCCATCATCTGTCATCCATCCATCCATCCATCCACCCACCCACCCATCATCACCCATCACCCATCATCCATTCATCCATCCATCCACCCACGCACCCACTCATCATCATCCATCATCTATCATCCATCCATCCACCCACCCATCATCACCCATTACCCATCATCCATCCATCCACCCACCCACCCATCACCCATCAGCCATCATCTGTCATCCATTCATCCATCTACCCCCCCCCCCACCTACTCCTCCATCAATCCAGTGTTCCGTTCATCCAACAAGTACTCATTACACCCTTCTGCATGCTGGCACCAGGGGTTTGGACATGCTTAGGGAAGGTGGGGGTAATGGGATGGCAGTGGCAGGGGGCAGCCACAGCTTTCAGGCTTGAGGTTTGTTCTGGAATGGGCCACCTGAAATCCCACTAGGTGCGTGAAGAGGGTGGATTTATGTGATTTGTCACTGCTGCACTATATGTGTAGTAGTAGGGAGGGATATTCTCCAGTATCTGGTGAGAATGGAAGACACCATTCTCTAGCAGTGTCTGCCAGGAGAGGGGCCCAAGTAAGGAAAGTTGAACCCCCAGTGGACAGCAGCGTTATGGATAGAAGGCCCAGATCTCCTAGAACCTGTTGTAATGGCTGTGTGTGTACCTTTCACTGCATCTGTGCTGATGGGCCTTGCAGCACAAGACTCTGCTGCCTGGGCAGGAGCTCCTCTCAGCTACAGGGTGCATTTCAAGCATAGGCGCATACACTCTAGGTTAACAATTGAAATTCTAAAGTAAGCATATAGAAGTAGATTTGTGAAATTGCACTTGAAATACTGTGGAAATTGGATCCAAAGCAAATTGAACAGTGCCACTTCTTAGTGCAATTATAAGTGTTAATATTGAAAATAAAGTTTACATCGTTGTCTTTTTTTTCCCTTTGATTCCAGAAAATTAACCACAACTTTCAAATAAGCAGGAACTTACTTAGGTTGTGTCAAGTAGAGCAAAGTGGACAGTCTTTCAAGTGCATTGCTGCTGCGTGTGCACTGTGAAGGACAGAGCACCTTCACGAAGGCAGGGCCCTATGAAGGTCTGTGCTCTCACGCACCAGCTCTGACCTGTGATTTTGTTGCTGGATGTCTCCTTCAGCAGTTCATGTAGCTTTCTAAGCTTGCCGTTGCTCAGGCATGCTGGACTGAGGCGGGAAACGAGCGTGTGGACCATTGTGGCTCTGTATGTGTGAACACGTATGGACATATTTGCATAGGGTGGGGGTAATGAGGGACAGGGACAAGAAGGGCCAGGGCCTGTGACCACATCAGAAGCAAGGGTGATGCTCTGTGGCACAGCTGGCCCTCGAAGTCACTCAGGGACCTAGGCTTCTTCCATCCTTAAGCTCTGTTCTCTAACAGAAGACGCCATGGCAGTTGCTTCTAGTCCAGCAATAGAAAGGCAAGAAAGAATACAGAGAAGCACGCAGGAAGTTGTGTGAGTTGGCCCAGATGCAGTGGCACACACCACACATTGCACAGCACCCCCACAGGAGGCGAGCCTGTGTCCTTGCCCATCACCTCCTTTCAGTTGGTGTCCAGACCTCGGGGTGATCCCTGATTGTTGCTTCATTGGTCTGGCCGTGGCTCTTAGTGGGCCGGCAGCCTGGGAGCCACACAGGGACAGGGTAACTGTGATAAAATACAATCATGCAGGAGAGGAGGCAGAAGGGCCCAGCCTGGTCCTGTCTGGCCAACTTCCTGCACCCTGCACAGCAAGGAGCATCCTCATTCTCCAGACCCTGATTCTTCTCAGGTTGGGGTGGTGGGGGTACTCCCCTGTCCATTGTTCTCTCAGCCACTGGCTTCATCCTTTGGGGGTTCTTTCTGACCATTGCCTCCAGAGTCCCATCTGAAGAGGGTGTCAGTGTAGAACACAGTGAGGCAGAATGTGGAAGCAAACGGGACCATCTGGAAGTTTTGCTCTAGGCCTTATAAAACACATAATTTGTTAGGTGTAAAATATATAGTATGTGTAGTAGTGATAATAGGATGGAATAAATGCCTTAGATTTGCAAAATTGTGTCAGAGAGTTTAGGGATCTTTGGTCCTGTACCAGTGACATCATTTTGTGGCTCTTGGGGATTTGGGGAGAGACCTCCCCGAGGCCACTGTGCAGCAGCCTCATGCTCAGGGCTCACAGGTCCCATATGTGTTTCCTCCACTTCCTCCACCAAAGCACCCTGAGCTGTCCTACCTTCCTCACATCCCCACACCCCGCGGGTGTCCCTCTGCTTAGCAGCTGTTTATTCTGCCTGTATTTGGGCCGGTTGCACAGGCTGTCTGAGACCTGACAGTATGCTAGAATGTACAGGGCATACAATATTTTGTGTAATATCGTGGAAAAGTGTGCCGTTCTTTTGGTTGATGGTGGTTGCAGATAAGACTGCAGAGACAGCTTGTGGTGGGTTGGAGTGTGGCTCAGTCTCCCGTGGGTCTGCTCCCCTTCCAGACTGCATGTGAAATTCTGTATAGAGTAAGGCATATTCGTGTATGTGGAAGGGAGGCTTAGAATAAAATTTATTTATTTTTCTTGTGGAAGCAGTACATGTTCATTGTAAGAATTAGGAAACATAGATACAAAATAAACTTTACGAAAAAGCAAAGGTGATCATCTGCATTAGTCTGTTTTCGCACTGCTAGTAAAGACTGAGTAATTTATAAAGTAAGAGGTTTGATTGACTCACAGTTCCACATGACTGCAGAGGCCTCACAATCATGATGGAAGATGAAGGAGCAACAAAGGGACGTCTTACATGGCAGCCAGCAAAGAGAGAAATGAGAACCAAGCGAAAGGGAAACTCCTTTTAAAAAGTCAGATCTCATGAGACTTCTTCACTAGCACGAGAACAGTATGGGGCAAACTGCACCCGGGATTCAATTCTCTCCCACTGGGTCCCTCCCACACACGTGGGAATTAGGGGAGCTACAATTCAAGATGAGATTTGGGTGGGGACACAGCCCAACCATATCATCATCCTTGAAGCTAAATCCTTGAATGGGAGCAAAGCCGTAATAATTTTCTTCCAATTCACAGTACTAGAATTAGATTTAGAAGTGTTTAAGGCTTTATGTTTTTGTGTTATTATGACCAGGAGCTCAGTAATGCCTCACTTCTGCCTTGGAGGATGATGTGAGCATACAAGAGGGGTGGCCGCATCCCTCCAGCTTCATTCCTGGTGTCCAGTGGGAGGCGAATAGGCCCCTTTGCACCTCTTAACCGCCATAGTCCTCTCCCATTGCCAGCCGCTTCTGACTTTTGGGATTGTTTTATCCTCTGGACAGCAGTGTGAACAAGGTATGTCAGGCCAAGGGGGCTGCTCCCCATGGGAGGCCTGGTTGTGTTGGCTTCCAAGAGGCCAGATCGGTGCTGCTCACCATAGAAAATGACCCTTGTCCCTGTTCCTGAGCCAACCTGTCACTTCCATGCTCTGTCTGTCACTTTGACAACTATCTTTGCTTTCTACTGAATGAAAGGAAACTTTCAAAAGTCAACGTATTAAAGCCTGTTTGCATTTATTCTTTTATGAATTTTGCTCACATTTTTTAATTGGGTGTTTGTCTGAAGACAATTATCGATCATAGTAGGCTGCTGGAAGGTTGACCACAGAAACCTGGTTCTCTTTCAGGGAGGTCACCATGTCTGCCTCCATTCAGGCCCATCGGGTAGGGGCTGCCTTCTGTCAAGGCACATGCTCCAGGTCCCTTAGATGGAAGGAAAACACATGGTCTTTATCCAGTGGACTCAGGGTGCAGGTAACTGAAGAAATTAACCTCCGTCATTTTCACAGATCCTCGTAGAGCTGGACCGAAGGAGGTGGGAGATCCCTGCTGGGAGCCGCTGCAGTGGGAGGGCTTACAGACGTTCGCATAATCTCTTTCTGTTTGGTTGTTTTAACTCCCATTAAAAGGAGTGGCATCCAGCCTTCTTCTTGCTTACTGTCTTGTGACGTATGTGTGTTCACGTGTTCCATGCACATTTGTAACGGTCACCATGCTCTCTGATTCAGCTTTGTTCCCTTAGAGTTGCCCCAGCACTGCTTTGCCATGATGATTGTGTTTTTTAAAATACTTCCAGTTGCTTACTTCTGTTTAGTTATCTCAGTGCTAAATATTGTTAATTAATTAAATATAAGCAGCATGTTCTAGATTTTATGTGTCTGGAATTCTTACTAAAAATCTTCCTGGATATGACTCCCACTCATAACGTTATGGATTTTTATTGTAAACAAGGTAGAATTTTATTTGCCTTCTAATCATTTCATTATGGTGAGTGTCCTCCTTACAGAGCGTATACTGAAATTGGGTTTTACTCCTTTTTTATTCATTTCCACAAGTTGAACTCTATGTTATTATCCCATTTTCTGTTAGGGTCATTGTGTTGTTAAGTAATCAACTTATACAGAAGGTGTGCACCTAGAAGGTTAACAGAAAACAAGTTAAAACATGACTGAAAATATATTTCCGTAAGAATTACTGTAATTCTCCCGAGAGTATAAATAGCCAGGGTTTTAAAGATCTGCTTTATAGGATTTATACTGCAAATAACTTGGCAGGATTAATTGGCCTGCATTTGCTTGCTGTAGTCAGTACCATCTAGTGTTTTAGTCAATATCAGTTTTTGCAGTGTGGATTAGGCTGGTGATGGCAGCTGCAGCCCGTCTAGAGTTGCTGCTGCCATGGTGTCAGCTGCAGCAGGGGAGGCTAGGGCCGTGCTCCCCAGAGCTGGTGGGAGCCGGGAACAGGTGGAAGCCCCACCCCCTTCCAAGTTGGAGGGGCAGGAGCCCCGCCATCCTGGGCACAGCTGCAGCTGTCCATTAGCAGCTGTGGATCCAGGCATCCCTGCACTCGCTGGGGCCCAGGAAGCCCCCTTGCCCCGACAGGCTGAGAAGTGCCTGCTCCCACTGCCTGGTCTCTCCCCACTCCCAGCACCCGCTCCAGTTTCAGAGCAAAGTTGTGGCCGAGCTGGGGCACTGTCACAACCTGGCTGGGTGTGTGTTTGCTCAGGGCAGTGCTGACATGCCAGCACCCTGCTGCCTCGGCACCCCCAGACTTTGGGTGCTGACGAGCATGAGAGGGAGGCCAGTGCGGGGCTGAGGGAAGCACAGCACAGGCCTTGCAGCCACCCCTCAGCAGGAACACCCTGGGTGCCGTGCGCACTGTGGACTACAGGATAATGGTGGCAGGAGGCAGACAAGCTCTGGGAAGAAAGGGGAGGGTTCCTGGTGAAACTCCACCTTCAGCTTACAGAGGGCTTGAGGCCTGGGGGCCAGGCTGTCAGTTCCGCAGACCGGAGTGAGAACTTATGGTGCTTTTTCAGGGCTCACCCATGACTGCCCATGCACCAATCAGCACACACTTTCCTCCGAAGCCCATAAAACCCCCCAGACTCAGCCAGACTCAGGCAGAAGACAGGACGACCTGCTTATGGAGAATAGCTGCCCACTGTGGGTCTCTCTGAGCTGTTCTGTCACTCAGTGAAGCACCTCTTCGCATTGCTTACCTTCCACTTGTCCATGCACCTCATTCTTCCTGGACACAGGAGAAGAACTCAGGACCTGCTGAATGGCAGGTCTGAAGGAGCTATGACACAAACAGGGCTGAAACACACCCATTGCTTGCCATGTTGCAGGCAGTGAGGAGAGGGGGAGAGAAGGAGAGAAGAGCTGCAGCCCTTCAGGGAGCCCAGACCTAGGAGCCCCCTGAGCCAGGGCGGTGACGCCCGCTTTAGGGCCCTGCGGTTCCTGGTGTTTCCAAGCTTCTGGGCACTACCGTATTCCCTGGTTTCAGCCATGGAAGCTGTTCGTGGTATGCCTGGTTCAGCTGCAGCCTTGCAGGGAGCCAGTATCCATGCCAGTGTCTGGGTCTGCCCACCCCACCTGCCTGGCTGTACACAATGGCTGGACCCCACGCCCACTCACTCACATACCCCTTGCCACTCCATGCCTGGCTCACCCTTGGCAGGCATGGGATCCAGGCTGGAAGTGTGAGCCAAGCGCAGCCTGCCAGGCTGTGTGGGCAGAATGAGCCCAGCAGGCCCAAGCAAAACTCAGGTAAAGGCGCCACCAGTGACAGAGGTTTCTGGCCAGAAAAGTGATACCCTGAGGATCCTGTGACACTGGGTTCTGATTTACCAAAAAGAGCCACACCTGACTAGGGACATGGGGAAGGAGGGGCGTGCAGGTCTGTCCACGAAAGCCCCACTCCTTGCTTTAGGGACAGTAGCTGATGCCCATGAGCACTCCTTCATGCAGGTGCTGTGCTAGCACTGAATCAGCAGGGCTTGCTCCGCCTATAGAACCACAACCAGGAAGATGTGAGAGAGTCTCAGCTCACAGCACCAGACGCTTCAGACCCAGATGTGAATCTTAACGCACAGCGCCAGACACTTCAGACCCAGGTCGGAGAGCTCGAGGGCCTGAAACAGGCTCAGTTCCGGACTCTCGCCCAGTGCTCCCTTGCCCACTCGGCCAACTGTCGTTTTGCAGACCGCAGGCTGGTCAGAGGCTTCCCATCCAGAGTGACCAGTGAGGTGTTTCTATTCCTTAGAAGAGGACAATAATAGCTGCCTGGGAAAGCAGTTGTTAGTGAGGATTGTACTAAGTAGATCCCTTTCACATCAATAGTAACCCATTTAAAGCCCTTTCATTTACAAATGTTTCTGATTTAAGGACTTAGAGGTCAGTTCGTATGCAGTCAAGTTTAGATGTGTTTTAGAGAAAGTGGATACAGCCCACATGGTCCCAAAAGGCAACAGGGCACAGGTAACATTCCCTGGCTGTGATTAGTTAGTTGAGGACATCACAATTGGAAGCGTCCATGATCTTCCTCACAGGAAGCACCCGGCTGAGAGCTGTGGACACTGAGGATGAGGCTCGAGTCTGTCCTAGCAGAGCTCAGGGCCTGGTGGGAAAAGCAGGGTGGTCAGGCCAGCTGGGGAGTGAGCGTGGAGGGGCAACCAGCTTTGCACAAGGAGCCGGGAATCCCCCTCCCCCACCCCTGCCCCGCACCAGGGGTGCTGACTCTGGGCCCTCAAGGCCCCCTACCGGGGGCGCTGACTCTGGGCCCTCAAGGCCAGTGGCGCCCACAGCTCCATCCATAGCAGCGAGCCTTGTGCAGTTTCACCACAATGGTAGCACACATGCGACCTCCTGGGAGCTGCTGGGCCCTATGGGGTGTGGACAGTGTGCTCCCTGGGCCTGCTCAGGGTGATGCTGAGTACCAGGCAGCAGTGAGTGGGGTGACTGAAGGGAAACAAGGTACATCTGGCCCTCTGTGCTCTGCCACGCTTGTCCCCATGCTTGCTGTGTTTGGTTTTGGGCCATTGGCCCTGCTCCTGTAGACTCAGAGTAGCTGTCTGTCCCATGTTGCCATAGCCGAGTTCGCTCGGCACAGTCAACTTGGGCTGTGTGCTTTTTTTGCTGATCCCTTAACTGGTGACAACTAGTGTACGTTTGAACACTTGCCATCCAGTTGACACCTTTCAATAAAAATTACAGATGAATAATAAATGATAGAAGTTCATGCTTTTTCCTTCTGGTGAAGACCAACACATGGCCCTATTTTAAAGAGCAGAAAGCTGCAGAGCCACTGCCACAGGCACCATCCAGGATGTGTAGGCATCTCAGGGATGTTACGGCACTCAGGATTGTTTGGTTTATTTTTAGGAAACAACTGTAGCAGCCAAGTGAAGACGCTGGACAGGGGAGGACAGCTGTTGCATGTGTCCACGGGGCCTGAAGTAGGCCACGAAAGCCCCAAGTGTGCCCCTGTGTTGGCACAAGTACTAGGGCTGCCAAGGAAAAGCTGGGGGTGGAGGAACTCAGTGTACAGCATGCCTGTGGGGGCAGGCATGGCGCCCGGGATGGAGGGATGGAGGAGTGGAGGAGACCGAGCCTTCCCCAGCCATGTGGGCCTTGCATCCCGCTGGGAGAGGCAGGCCACAAACAGGGAGACAAATTGTGGACTGCACTGTGCGTGGAGGGAGAGGGAGGGGAGCGCTGGGGTGGGTTGGTGCTGTGTGAGCTGGGACTTGAGCAGTAAGAGGTGGGGTCTGATGCAGCCTTGCACGAGGACATGGCAAGGAGGGAACAGGGAAGCACCCCAGGAAGTTGGAGAGGCTCTGGTGGGCATGGTGAAGGGCTGACGATGTTCCCAGTGGCCATGAGCACATGGGCATGTGTTAGAGCACGTTTTTTATTTATAAGGACATAGCCCTGGCCGCTGTGAGGAGAGGGGCTCTCAGGGTCAAGAGAAGGCAGAGAGGCTCCTGCACAAGCTGAGTGGTAACAGCAGCGCAGAGGCAGACAGGCTGATGTGTTTAGCCCAACTTTGGGAGAAGAGCTGGTGACATGGGGTGTGGAGTGAGAGGGGAGAAAGAACCAGGTAGTCTCCAGGTGTCTGGCCTGAGCGCCTGCTGCGTGCAGTGCAGGGACAGATGGGTGCAGCGAGGTGACAAGATTTACACATGTGCATTGGTACACCTGCTGCCCAGGGTGGCCAGGTGAACAAGGAGTTGGCATTTGTCAAAGCTGAAAACACCTTACTTGAGGCCCCCTGAGTGCCCAGGCCTCACCAGGCCCACCCCCGCCCAGCCACCCTAGAGCTGCCTTGCTGGGCCAGTCTACTACTGTCTGTGCTGTTGGCATGTGGTTCTCCCACGATGCATCCCTTTTAATGAGGGAGGAACTAGAGCCACAGTCTGATGAAGTTGCTGACTGGACAACTGAGGTGTCAGTGCCCTGTGCAAGGTGCCCTAACTGACACCTCTGCATGTTTCTTTCTGTCATTTGTCCTTGCTAGAATTTCCTCTTCCGTTTCAGTAGATTCCTATTCTCATCAATATTTCCCACTTAATATGATGAATATTGTACATTATTATTCTTATTTTAATTATCTCCTTTTGCATTGCACTAGAAGAAATGCGTTTGCTGAAAATTAGGCACAAGTCTTGCTTGCTCTGTGTACAAGATCTATAAAGATTCACTTAGCAGATTGCAGGGAGGGTTTCCTAGAAGGTAAAATATTTCACTGAAAATATTATCAATTGAATATTTTGGAACACTTTAGTGATATTGTTTGGTTTAGATAATACTGAAAGCAAAATATAAATTATGAGGTGAAGTGTATCTCTAAACATGCATGATTCGCTTGTTGAGTTTCAGATTGTTTTTGTTCAAATGATGTAAGAGGTTTATACTTCAGTTGCTTTTGTTAAATAAGCAAATCATCATTCAGTTTTTTTGCTACAAAGTTAATCTAGCTTTGGAATGCTGCTTGATGTATAGTAAAGAATCAACACGAATAATCTCCACTTTAATAACGTTTCTCTTTTTTTTAGTTTGCAGTTCAAAGCTATTAAATATGGAACCCATAGCAGTCATAAAGAATGTGTAAAAGTTTTCTCAAAGCTATCCATTTTTGAGGGGAAAATGGATTTAATCCAGTAATATATGTTAGTAATTTTAATCAAGTTCACCAGTTGTCTTAAACAGTTTTTAATCTATAAACTTTTAGTGGACTCCTAAAGATGGCATTTTTTACCAGCACAATAGAAACTATTCAAGTTCTGATGCATCTTTAATGTAAATAATTCATGTTTTTAATATTTTATTCCAGGATATGTTTTTTCATTAAGGGAAGGGGAGAAAAAGGGTAGGTATGCTCATTGTTCAAAGTTGATAAGAGCATTATATTTATATATATTGTTTATACTTGTGGTTGCAATGTAAGTATCTATAAAAAGGTATAAAGAATAATATAACAATCATTTACCTACCCCCAGTATAAAACATATAACATTTGTCAATTTGATCATGTTAGCTGAAATCAAAAGTGAGCTCATGAAGAAATGATCAGGACACGGTGAGAGAACGGCCTTGTTTGATCCAGCTTGATCTTCTTCCATGTTGGCACCCAGTGTCTGGTCCTGTTTATTAAAAATAAAAAGTGTGTTCATATGTTCCTGATTTAAAATGCCACCTTTACCAAATATTCTGTGTCTGGATGTGTTGTGTCTGATTCTGGGTTTTTCTTCCATCACATTGACCCTCTGTCCGTGAGCCACGCTGTGTTGCTTTAGGCACTGAGGCTCTTTATTTCTAATAGGAAAGACTAAGCCACCTGCTCCTTTGGTTCAGAGTTTTCCTGAGCATTTGAGTCTGTTTATCCTTTTCATGTAAACATTAGAATCAGCTTGTCTAGTTCCATTAAAAAAAAAAGTTGGATTTGTACCTGGAACCAAATGAAACTGAAGTCTCAGGTCTTCTGCAGTCAAGTTCAACGTTCTTCCACACTCACCATCTCCCAGCTCTCTCTTACTTCTTACTGCATTAGGAGGCATTCTGAGAGATGAAGAGGTTGTTTTGAATATTGCTATCAAATAAGGCTTTTTTTAAATTGACCATTCTTGGAATTTTGTTCCATAGGGGATATTTGATAGGGTTTCAATTCTTATTTGTTTGTAGTTCAGGTCATAAGAGGTTCTTTTAAAAAGGGAAGAAAAAATAGCTCTGTGAAATGTGCTAAAGTGCTTGCATGTGCCATTTGCTTTGTTTTATAACCTTTGGTACAAGAGTTGGCATTCGTCAAAGCTGAAAACGTTGGCTTCTGCTCTGCAAGAGATTTGTAGCTCCCATTCTTAATGTGGGCGGTACCTGCAGGTACTCACCTGCCACGACACTCAGCATGACTATTTTCTACTGTGAGACATTTTGCATGTCCTTTTAAAAGAATTTTAATATGTAAGGGCAGGAAAACAAGGTGGACTGTATGAATTAGGTGAACTACAGGAGCTGGGCTCACTCCTATGCCTCAGCACTTTTATTGTTGTTATAAAGTTTGTTTTTCCTGGTCCCAGAAATCTGAGAGAAGTCAGCCTTCTCAAGCAAACCAATTATTGATTAATTATGTATAAGAATTAAATTAGCCTTTTGTGTGTCTTCTGCCTGTTATTAATAAACTTTTTATTTTGAAGGCTGGGTGCGGTGGCTCACGCCTGTAATCCCAGCACTTTGGAGGTCAAGGTGGGCAGATCACCTGAGGTCAGGAGTTCGAGACCAGCCTGGCCAACATGGTGAAACCCCATCTCTACTAAAAATACAAAAATTAGCCAGGCATGGTGGCACGTCCCTGTAATCCCAGCTACTCAGGAGGCTGAGGCAGGCAGCTTGAACCTGGGTGGTAGAGGTTGCAGTGAGCTGAGATAGCACCACTGCACTCCAGCCTGGGTGAGCGAGACTCTCAAAAATAAAAAAATAAAAAAAAATTTTTATTTTAAGATAATATAGATTCACATGTAGTTGTAAGAAATAGTACTTATAGGAACATAAGCCTTCATTTCTCTGGGATAAATGCCCAGGAGTACAATTGCTGAGTCATGTGGTAGTTGCATGTTTTATTTTTAAGAAACTGCCAAACTGCTTTCTAGAGTAGCTATCCCATTTTACATTTCTGCCAGCAGTCTATGAGAGATCCCTTTTCTCCACAGCCTCATTTTCACTTGGGGCTGTCACTATTTTTAAAGCAACACTATGTTTAATAGCTCTTCTCGGAGGTGTGCAGCGGAGTTATCTCACTGTAGTTCTCAGCTGCATTTCCCTAGTGACTCGTGATCCTGAGCGTCTTTTCATGAGTTTATTTTCCATC
Organism: Nomascus leucogenys; assembly: GCF_006542625.1. Classification (NCBI taxonomy): domain Eukaryota; kingdom Metazoa; phylum Chordata; class Mammalia; order Primates; family Hylobatidae; genus Nomascus; species Nomascus leucogenys. The sequence continues at coordinate 29,979,147 of NC_044405.1, forward strand.
CCTAGATCCTCTTCATGTCTTTTGCCCATTTTCTAATTGGACTATTTGTTTGTTTTACTCTTGAGCTTTGAGAATTTCTTATATATTCTATTTGTTGGATATATATTTTTCAAATATTTTCTCCCAGTCTGTAGCTTGTTTTTTCATCTTTTTAACAGGGACGTTTGCAGAGAAAAAGTTTTTAACTTCTAGTTTATCAGTTGTTTCTTTTGTGGATTGTGCTTTTGGTGTGAAGTCTAAAAACTCCTTGCCTAGCCGTAGATCCTGAGGATTTTCTCATATGACTTTCTAAAAGTTTTATAGTTTTATGTTTTGCATGTAAGCCCATAATCTATTTTGAGTTGAGTTTTGAATAAGGTAGGAGACCTGATTGAGGTTTATTTTTTTGGATCTCTAGTTGCCCCAATAAGGCTGTGCCTCCTTCATGAAATTGCTTTTGCACCTTTGTCCAAAATCAGTTGGACATACTTGTGTGGTCTGTTCGGGGTTCTCTGTGCTATCGTCTTGTGATCAACTCGTCTGCCCCTTGCCAACACTGTACTGTACTGATGGCTGTAGCTTTGTAGTAAATGCTGAGATCAGCTAGACTGATTGCTCCCACTTTACTTTTTTATGGTGGCTACATTAAAGTCTTTCTAAGAGAATTCTAACATCTGTGTCATCTCCCTGTTGGTATCTGTTGATTCTTTTTTCATTTAGTTTGCTGTCTTCTGTTTCTCGATGTGACAAGTGATTTTTTATTGGAACCTGATTATATGACATTATGAGACTAAATCTTACGGAAACCTTCTGTTTCAGCTGACTTTCTCATACACCACGGTGTCCGAGGAAGCGGGGATGCTGTCTCATTACCGCTGGCTGGGGCATAAGTCCAAGTTCCCCCCTGGGGCTCCCGGATAGCTCTCTGTGGTGAGAGGCCTCATCACTGCTCCATCTGGAGCCTGCACTGACAGCACCGGCTAGCATTGTTTCCACCAGGTGGGAGGAGAGCCCAGGTTCCCCGCATAGTCTCCCATGACTCTGCATTGTGGTGTGGGAAGGGAAGGGGTTGTTAGAGCCTGGTGGGAATGAAAATTGTGGCTTGTCACTCAGCCTTGTCTGACACCACCCAACAAGGGGACTCTGGGGTTGTCCTTACAGCCTGGCACGGGTGGGGCCTGGTTGAGGTTTTTTCTGTGGTGTTTGGCTGGAATAAAGCAATTCTTGTCTAAGAAGTTTTCTGTCTTGCTGGGCTACCTCTCTCCTGGTCCTTTGGCCAGAGAGAGCAGCTTTTGTTGCAGCTTTTTGTGTGTGTTGTTTTTGCCAATGCCTGCTAATGTTTCTGGGTTCTGGCTTCTTCCGCTCTATGTTGAGAAAATGACGCAAAAGGAAAATGCAGGGTCGCTTCTCAGGTCCTGAGGCCCCCCCGGGTTGTCAGCTTTCTCTACATCTCTCAGTCTTTTTATGTGTGTTTTATGTATAATATCCAGGATTTTTAGTTGTATTTAATGGGAAGAAAAAGGAGAAGAACTCTGTCTTCCCACTGAGGAAGTTCGTTTGCCTATTTAAAACCAGTTTCAGCCAATAAGAACAGAGCTATTTGGACAGGCTTATTCGTTGTTCCTTTAGTTTATAGTTTGGGCTTCTGAGAAGCACCTTGCCATCACTTTGCCTGCATAACCTCAGTGCCCTCACACAAGCCACCTGTTTTCCCGTCTTCATGATATGCTCAGCCAGACCTCTTGTCTGAAGCTCAGTTTAATGAGCATGTCCTCATTTTTTGGCCTGATCCCTCCAGCCAGGAGGCTCCTGGGAGCACCCACAGCCTACTGAGGGCATCTGCCCTGCCTGCAGGGGTCTTGCCCTCTGTGCCTACATCTCACCTCCCATTCTAGACCTTAACCCAATTACTTTTTATCAGTCCTTCCATAATGGAAATATTAAAACATATACAAATATACAATTGTATCAAGAACTCTGCATGCCTATCAGCCACATCAATAATTATCAACCAGGACCCATTGGTTGGTTTTGTCTACACCTCATCTATGTTTTTCTCACCACACTGAATTATTTTGAAGTAAATCCTAGATATTGTCCTTTCATTTGTAAATACTTCAGTATATGTCACTAAAAGAGAACTACCATTTCTACACCTAAAATAATTTATCATAATTCCTTAATATACTCAGCTATTCAGGCCATATTTACATTTAAGTTTCTCAGAATCTGATTTAGGTTCTTGTATCTAGCACAAGTGCTTTGCACGTAATAGATTCTCAGAAAATATATATTGAAATAGTTAATGACTATAAAATAATAATGCTTTTAAAACTATTTGGAGAACTTTCTTGAATAAAGGATTCTAAAGAGAAACTCATTTAACTTTTAGCAACACATTTGCCTGAAATATAGTGAGATTGAAAGTTATTAACAAATGATTTCATGAAAAACTATATATATAAAATATATATTTTTAGATATATTTGATATAGATATATAAGATATATGCGTGTTTTAGTACATTTTAGTCACCATTTTCTAAGAGCAATGAATTTGCCTTTTAGTGATTTATAAGTTTTATTTGTATACAAAGTAACGTGTGATTATAAAATTTGTGAATCTTCTTTTTCCTCAATTGCAATTTGATGATATTTTTTATTATAGAACATGTATTAATACAGTCTGACAAAGTATATCTAAAATATTTAAGAAGAGGAAACTCTTAAATTTGTTGTAACTAGAAATTGTAATACCTGTTCTTTGAGGATTTCCTGTGGTTTCTCCTGCCAACAAAATAATACTTATATGTAGGTAAGAAATCAGATTGAATTCTAGCAGTCATATGCACTTTAGTTTTGTCTGCATGAGGAGCTATTCAAGGTGAGAGAGAAACAGCTAAGTGAGAAGCTGTAGGTGCTGGTTCTGCTGTGTGGCTTTGGCTTTAGTTTACAGCTGGAAGCCAAAAGTCTACCCAGAGTAAAGATAGATGGCAAGTATGTGAGCGCCCTTCTGAGGTCTGTCGCCATCTGTCATGGCGTGTTGTGTCCTTAGTCCATCCCGCAGCAGGCGTCTTTCCAGAGTGCAGACGCCAGTGCCTTTGTCCCTAGTTCAGCGCTCTTCATGGTCCTCCATTGCCCGGAATCAAACCCACCCTCCTCAAAGTGGTGTGAGGTCCCTGGGCACCGGCCCTGAACCTCCTTTGCTGGGACCTGGTCCCACCCTCGTCATCCCTCCATGTGGGAGAATCCACGCGAGACGTCCTTTGCTGTACTGGAATCCACGTGAGAAGTCCTTTGCTGGACTGGAATGTGCCAAGGAGGAGCATTTTGTACCAGATGGCAGATCTGACTTCTCTAACAAGACCTAGTTCTTATTTTATGATTTTTTTCCTTTAATTTGTAATAATGTTGTAATTATTTCCTTAGAGTAGACTTACTTCATATTACTCCTATCATAGGCACACTAAATGCTATTTTCTTACTGTCTTTCAGACAGAAACTGTCTCCGCCAGTCAAGAAACCCTCAGAAGTATTTTGCCATGGATATAGAAGATGAAGAAAACATGAGTAAGATCTAGGCCCATCGCATAGTGTCAGACAGCTCATTTTATGTTAACATTTTGGTGTTTTTGCAAATGTATTTCCTGAGACCAATATGGGGATTGTGTTTTTCCCGTGACATCTTCTACTGACAGTGGCATGTTTTTAATTTGTGGTGTGTTCCCTGCAGCAGGTGTCAGAATTCGCTGCAGACATGTTCCCTGCAGCTGTATGTCTAGGTTTTTCCTTCCTCGTTATTGTCGTGGGGCATCACTGTGCCCCGTGGAATGGGCTTCTGGGTGTATCTCATGAAGCCCCACTGTTTCGTGTGCAGTCCTGTCACAGCGTGCCTCTCAGAATAATGCTCTGAGTATTCACGCATGCAAATCGAAGATAAACGTCTGAGATTGATTTAAATACCCAGTGCTTTGCAATAATAGGACAGAAATATTTCCCTTCAAAATGCAGGTTCTCCCTTTGAAGGAAGGGGATTCACACGTGTCTGTTGATCTAAAGTTCACAAAGGTGCTAATGAGAGCTGGGACTGGTGCGGGCCTCCTCCTTCCGTGCTGTTCTCTCTGGTGCGAGGGGGTGGAAGGCTGCTGGGGTACGTTGGTGTTTCAGTGAAGGTACTTATCTCTTCTAGTTCATCTTCAGTCCCAGAAAACAGGTTTAGATGCTTCCACAGAAGTTGGGAGAGTTCAGTAGAGAAATTACAACAAAGGCATCATTGCTCTAACTAATATAAATATCCGTATTTACCTTCTTACTTGTCTCAAGGAATAACATGCAGCTGTCAATGATGAGTGACATGTCACTGGGCATTAGAACTTAGCACTTTCCCTTTGACTTTACGCACAACTGATGATCTGGGGTCTTGGAGTTGCTTTTGTGTACCATGTAGAACCCAAACCGTGACCCAGTGAAGCATTTCTGCGTGGTATTGATTTCTGCGTGGTATTGCTGCCCTGTGGGTGTGCTGTGGAGGGGGCTGGGCCTCTGCTGTATGGACTGTATGCTAAGTGTTGGCTTTGGTTGAAGTCAGCCGTCTGGGGTGTGAGGGTGAGACCACCTCCTGCAGTGCTTCCCAGGAACCACGAGACCAGTGTGCTCACCTCACTTCCGCTGGTACCTGCTGGTGATTGTTTTTTCAGGTTTTTTCCCTCATCAGTCCTGCTCTTGAGATCTTTTAAAAACCCAGCTTTATGTTTTTACTGGGCAGTTCTACTCACTGTTTCCAATTTTGTGACAAGTTTTAAGAGAGAAGTTACGTCCATACTCCTCATTTGAGAAAATGTGACCTGTGCTTGGCCTGTGCAGTAGCCCACCGATGGAGCGTGTGCAGGGGTCCCCAGGGCCTCTGTGTCAGGACTGTGGCCTACAGCCTACAGCTGCAGTCACCTCGCATAGACAGAGGCTTCATGATCGTGTAGGTTCTGGAACTATCCCCAAACTGATGCTGTGATAACTTGACATGATAAAGAATCCTCCCGAATAATTTTTCTGTAAAGATAAGCTGATGTTCTAGTGCTGAAACTTGGAAATTCTGCTCCTGTATTTTTTATCATTTTGAAAGCAATGCAAAGCCCTATCATGATCAGTATTTACATTTATGAAATGTAGTAGCATGATACAGAAAGAGAAGGCATCTGTTTAAGAAAAGCTGTGAAAGTGGCATCTTTCTCTAGTTTTAGTATTTTCCTTTATTATAGTAGCATTTTCAATGACAATGAGAGTAGTATTTCAGTGTGCTCCTGAAGTGAATAAGAATTTAGAATGTATGTAATCTGTTACAGAAAGTATATTCTTCTCAAGATTATTTATCAATCCAATAGTAACTATTTTTATTTCTGAAAGGAAAGTATTTGGTTATTTCAGAGGTTATAAATATTTGGTTAAATGCATGTCCAAATACATTTATAATGATTTGATTTTTGATATTGATAATTGTTTAGCAACAAAGTCGAAATGTAAGCTGTAATCTAGTATGTCATGTTCTTGCTCAGTTTATTAATCTCTGAATTCCATCTTGGCTCTACTTTTTTTTTAACCTTTTGTTCCCTTTGAGCACCGAAAGGAGTAACCTATCGAGCTTTTGCTGGAGGATGTTATAAATGAAAATTTAGTGTCCATTCCATCAGCTTTGTCAACTGGGAGAAGTGGTGTGTGTGTGAGGATTATTTTGGAGAAATGATGTCTGTAGAGAAAGTTTTAAATCTCTTAGCCTCTGCCACAGTGTGGCATCAGTTTTCCCATGGGTTGTGTCTAAACCAGGTTTATGCTCTGCTATCTTGGCTGAAGGATGACAGCCCTGGAATTAGAGATCTTTAACCTCAAAGATTGGCAGCCAAGGGCGAGGACTTGGTCCCTTTAAACCTTCCCATGGATGAAGCTGATGAATATTTTCACAACTTTTCAGTTTGCTTAACATAATGAGAATCTACTTTTTTACACATGTAGTAGAAATAGACCCTAAAGCCACCATATGGGGCACTTGTAAATTAGTTTACAATTTTAGCAATATTTTAGTTACTTAAAAAAATATAGATTTTTGAAATCTAGTGGTAGATGTCTTTAACTTTCATTCACATTACAACCTTGCAGGGCACTGTAGCCCTCACCCCTGGGCTCCATGTGACAGCTGCCTAGCCATGATGGAAAGGAATGATTTCTTCTTCTCCTTTTTAAAAAGCTTGATGAACACTTTATACTCCTCTTTTTAAAATAAAAAATTAGGCCCTGGCACGGTGGCTCACGCCTGTAATCCCAGCACTTTGGGAGGCCAAGGCAGGTGGATCATCTGAGGTCAGGAGTTCCAGACCAGCCTGGCCAACGTGATGAAACCCTGTCTCTACTAAAAATACAAAAATTAGCTGGGCATGGTGGTGCACGCCTGTAGTCCCAGCTACTCGGGAGGCTGAGGCAGGAGAATCGCTTGAACCCGGGAGGTGGAGGTTGCAGTGAGCCGAGATCACGCCACTGCACTCCAGTCTCAAAAATAAATAAATAAATAAATAAATAAAATTTAAAAATTATGTTTATTTTGCCGTGTAATTTTACAATTCTAAAATTGTCTGTATTAATTCAAAATCTTAAATATTTTTAAAAGTTAGGATAAACAAATTATTCTGGAGATTCATCAGATAATTGTTTTAAAAAAGACAAAATCACCAGAAAGTGTATTTATGAAGTTAGGAAATTGTAGCCTGCCTACAGCTTCAGTTTTGTGTCTTGTTCTTACACACTTTTCCTATCATGGAACAGTATTAAGGATTCAGACTTAATCAGCCCCCATATATAATATTCTCATTTTTAAATAGATACTAGAAATAAAGCCATACCCTCCTAAACACAACAGCTAAAAAGCCATAATACTTTACACAATTACATAAGCAGCTTCTAAAGATTGGTTCAGAAACCAAATCAAATAATTGCATTTATTGATTGAATATTTTAAACCGGAAAAACTAATTATCTTGTGAATGCATGTTTTTAAATAGTTTTCTCTTCTGAGAGACACTGCAATTTAAAACCCTTAGATAGCATGAGGGTAAACAACAGTGAAAGGAAAATGCTAAAATAAATATATGTTTATCCATATATTGATATTAAATTATCATTTCATTAGACTTATTAATGTAAGGTCTTTCTGGATTAATTTATCATCCCACATTTTGATAAGGTTGAAGAAGTCTAGGTACTTCAGAATATTCTCAGAAGAAAAAAAATTATTTAAAGATTTTACTTTTTAAAGCAAAAGCAGTTGGTGACACTAAATAGAAATGGTATTAGTCACTAAGCAAAGTGTCAGATTACTTGTTTGGTTGAGGCTGATAGTTCTTTAACTAAATGTATAACTCTTCATGTATACATCAAGGAATAAAATTTGTAAGCACACATCACTTAACCAGTTACAAAGAGAGCTAAAGGAATCTATAAATTTTGCATTTACAAGATCCTGCAACGAAGGCATTGTAAGTTACTCTTTCTGGGCACCACAGGTTCCAGCAGCACTGATGTGAAGGAAAACCGCAATCTGGACAACGTGTCCCCTAAGGATGGCAGCACACCTGGGCCTGGCGAGGGCTCTCAGCTCTCCAATGGGGGTGGTGGTGGCCCCGGCAGAAAGCGGCCCCTGGAGGAGGGCAGCAATGGCCACTCCAAGTACCGCCTGAAGAAAAGGAGGAGAACACCAGGGCCCGTCCTGCCCAAGAACGCCTTGATGCAGCTGAATGAGATCAAGCCTGGTTTGCAGTACACGCTCCTGTCCCAGACTGGGCCCGTGCATGCGCCTTTGTTTGTCATGTCTGTGGAGGTGAATGGCCAGGTTTTTGAGGGCTCTGGTCCCACAAAGAAAAAGGCAAAACTCCATGCTGCTGAGAAGGCCTTGAGGTCTTTTGTTCAGTTTCCTAATGCCTCTGAGGCCCACCTGGCCATGGGGAGGACCCTGTCTGTCAACACGGACTTCACGTCTGACCAGGCCGATTTCCCTGACACGCTCTTCAATGGTTTTGAAACTCCTGACAAGGCGGAGCCTCCATTTTATGTGGGCTCCAACGGGGATGACTCCTTCAGTTCCAGCGGGGACCTCAGCTTGTCTGCTTCCCCGGTGCCTGCCAGCCTAGCCCAGCCTCCTCTCCCTGTCTTACCACCATTCCCACCCCCAAGTGGGAAGAATCCCGTGATGATCTTGAACGAACTGCGCCCAGGACTCAAGTATGACTTCCTCTCCGAGAGCGGGGAGAGCCATGCCAAGAGCTTCGTCATGTCTGTGGTCGTGGATGGTCAGTTCTTTGAAGGCTCGGGGAGAAACAAGAAGCTTGCCAAGGCCCGGGCTGCACAGTCTGCCCTGGCCACCATTTTTAACTTGCACTTGGATCAGACGCCATCTCGCCAGCCTATCCTCAGTGAGGGTCTTCAGCTGCATTTACCGCAGGTGAGGAACTATGCTGCTGCTTTAAAACACGGGGTCATTGCTCTTGGTAATGCTTCTAGACAGCATTTTAGTTTCAGGATTACTATTGACTTTCCACCTTGACATCACCCTGTCCCCACCAAGAGGAGTTACTGGTAAGTCTGGCTGCTTGATTTCCATGGCCACGTGGCCACTGAGAAGCCGTCTGCATCCTAGTGCGTGCTGCGTCTGTCGCAATGCAAGGCAGGGACACCTGAGACCCCGTCCACCAGAGCAGTGTTTACAACACTATCCATAACTCCCTTCCCGTTAGGCAACCCTCCCATGACCCTCATCCCACAGCAAGCCTTTAGCAGGAGAGAGGGAAGAAGAGCCCAGTCTCTGAAACCTTGCCCCCAGTTCAGCACCATTTTCCTTCAAAGGTCTCATCCAAGAATCTCACATTCAAGATAAGTGACACTAGCTCGTCAACAGCTGAAAACCCAAGTCTGGGTCAGGATGGCAGCCTCTGGGCTCCCACATGACTGGCTGGTGGCTGTTCGCTGTTCCTAAGCCGAGGAGCCCATCGAAGCAGAGAATGAGCCAGCACAGCAGTGAGCACCTATCAGAGCGCAGGGAGGGAGGGGCCTCCAAAAACTGTTCTAGGGCCTGCCGGTTGCCTGGGAGTCTCTACTTTGAATTTCCTACATGGGCTCTGTGAGGACTTCCCTACGTGCCCAGGCTGGAGGTGGACAGCCACTCTTCCATTTGACCTTCCATTTGACCTCCCCAGCCCAGTGAAATCAGGATGAAGGAAGGGGAAGTTCCAGGGTGGGCTTAGATGGGCTCACATGAAAGAGAAAAAGTAAAGGAGAAAATCACCTTTAGTTCTCATCTCTAAATCCTAAAACTCTCTGATTGTGTATTCCTTCTTTTCTTGGAAATCCAAAGTTCTTCTGGTCTATTGCAAAAATTATTTTTTTGACCCTCTATTCGTTAATTCCTTTGTATCAGAGTCTTCTTCACTTTGAAGATAACATGTATACCACCCTTGACCACAAGACTTGAAGGTGGCTTGTGTTCTGCTGGAGGAATCCAAGTGTCTTATAGTTTCTTTTTTGCTGTTGGCTGCAATTAGAATAACCTCTGTGCAGTTGAGGTTGGCTGCAATTAGAATAACCTCTGTGCTCCTGAGATGACCAGGAGTTCTGTTTTAAAGGAAGGAAATGCATTTTGTTTTGCCTAAAGGAATCAAATACAACATCAGTATAAAATAATATATTCAAGGTATTTCACTGATTTTTTTAACGAACCAAATACTTGCTTCCCTTATTAACCTCTCGTCAACATTGTTTATAAGGATTATTAGTCCATTTGTACTTTAACAAATCAGTGCTGCTAGATCCCATGTGATTTTTTATTTTCAGGGTTACTCTTTGCTAAAATATTAAAGTCTGAGTTCATAATATTGTCTGATGTGACTTGTCTTCCCTTAATATTGACAGAGTGGCATATAAGACCATTGAAATGACATCAAATGCCGTGGATCCCAGATGTCTGAACCTTTAGTGTGTAGGCTGGGAGCACCTTAGGCAGACACAGATGGAAGCGCCGGTATAGATGTCGCCCCTGCCTCCCTGGCTTGGCTGTGTGCCTGCAGTGACTTCTGTGTGGAGCGCGACCGGAGCCCCTGGTTTGGGAAGGCTTGAGGGACATCTGTTGGTCTCCAGCCTGGGGAGGGGTGCAGGTGGGCAGGTCTGTCTCAGCCCCCTGATGCCATGTTCCTCTGGGCTCTGTAGGTGCTGAACACCAGGCTCTAGGCCTCATGTCCAGAACCACTAGGGCATGAGTGGATGGAGCTGCACTTCTAGTCTCTGCCAGAGTGGACCCTGCCACCTTGGGTCTTTGGAGCCCCCAGGATAGCCCAGGAATGTGACATGTGTTCCTTGTAGGACCCGGGTGGCCCTCCCAGAACCAGTCCTTAGGGGTTTGTTGCTGGGCTCTATTGTCTTTCAACAGGAAATTTCCAAATGTGCACTCCAGGATGGGTGGAAAACCCTTACTCTTTTTCTAGAGTAATCCTTGAAGGACATAGGTCAGACATCCCTGCATGTCGTTGCAGGTAAATGGTGCTGCCTGGGACTGTGGGGCATGGGTTTAACTCTTAAGAGCATGTTTTTGTTTTGTCCTTATATCTGCCCCCCAAATTAAGAGGGAAGTCCTTCATTAACCATACAGGTTAATGAGACCAGTAATCCCCTCAAGGGGGGCTGAGCCCTGGCCATGTGCCTCAGATGTCTGCGTTAACAAGCATCAGCCCCAGCAGCAGACCTTCCACTTGAGGCTCTCAGAACTCACTCTGAAGTTAAATTTCTTCGCCTCTCTTTGAAAGTTTGGAGATTCGCCTAATCTTATATGAAATGGAAACTTTTATTTTCTCTGGCTTATCCCTAATCTTCTTGTGACCTTTTCTTCTCTGTAAACTCGAATGAATCGCCCTCTCCCTCTGGCACCCTGGCCAATTTGAATGCGTCGCCCCTTCCCTCTGGCACCCTGGCCACATCCTGTGTTTCTGTCACAGCCTCAGTTCCTCGTGTCCGGTCACCCCTGCATTGCAGATGCCGCTGCCTGCGGGTGCATGGATCCCTGCCACCAAAGCCTGTGTCCATTCTCCACGTGACTTGTCTTGAACACTGTCCTCCGGGGCTCACTGATATTTGCTGGTACTATGATAAGAGAAAAACATCCTGACAACTATCTTTTCTATTCATTTCAGAAATATTTTATTAAGGACCAACCTGAGGTTGCTGGGTTTTCCTACTGGTCATTTGATTTTCCAGACAAGTGTGAAATTGGTGGGACGTGAGTTGAAACTGGCTCTTAACACCCACCTCCCAGCAGACATCATTTCCTAAAGTGCCATGGGCTCATTATATCCAAGATAAATCATAAGCCATAAGACCATGTCCAAAATCCAACAAATACATCTGTTCTCAGAAGCACTTTAATACAGGTGTCTGTCTGACCTGAGCATACACCTGTGCAGGTGTTCCAAACGTCTAAGCGCTTTCCCTCCCCGTGCTGTTCTCTGGTACATGATTCTATCGTACCGTCTGGGCGAGTGAGCGGAGTCAGAGCACATTTGTGTGGAGAGACTGGAATGACTGAGAAGCCTCTCGGTGGCGCCTTTGAGGGAGGTGCTGTGCACAGCTTGTGGCTTCTTTCACTGGATCGCATCTCCAAGCTGCCCCTTTCTCTTGCCTGTGATTTTGCACATCATCCTGGGCTGTGCTCCCAGCTGTGTGTGGCCCTGGAGCTGACTGAGCCACACTGTGTGTGTGTACGTGGGAGAGGGCAAGGGGGGGTGGGAGGGCCATACTAGGTGGGCGTAGGCGTGGGCAGGTGGCCCTGAGCAGGCAGTTTTGCCTGTTTGCCTCGGTTTCCTCCTGAGGGCCGGGCTGGCCTGCGGTGAGGATTGGAGGGATGCTCGTGTGTGCCGCCCACACTCCACACTGGCCCCACGTGGGTGGTGAAGGACCCAGCCAGAGCCTGGCAGGATCCTGGGGTGTCTATTTCCAAGGAATGTTCTGGAAGAAACATACACACATACTTGTTTGCCAGATTTACCTGTGTTGTTTTCCAGATGAGAAGCAGCCCGTGTCACTCCATAAGGGAGAGTGCGTGCAGCATTCAGAGAGTGAGCCCTGCTCCCAGCTGCGCCTGGCCCCTAACCTGCATCTGTGCTTCCCACACAGGTTTTAGCTGACGCTGTCTCACGCCTGGTCCTGGGTAAGTTCGGTGACCTGACCGACAACTTCTCCTCCCCTCACGCTCGCAGAAAAGTGCTGGCTGGAGTCGTCATGACAACAGGTAACCATCTTGGTGTTGTACATAACCCTGCCTGTTTTCATGTCTGACAAATGTGAAATGTTCTCAATCAACAAAAACCACTGTGCCACACCGACGGGAGATGGTTACTTCTTTTTTTCTTCAAAATGTCTGCCATATGCAAGTTTAGGAACTGCACTTACAAGCATTTTTCCCAAAATGTTCACCTTTTTAACCTAAATTTGTTTTATTTGGAGAAAGCATACTATATTAATATTTGATTCCCATCATCTTCGTCCTGTGAATATTCAGCCTCAATCTGCTCTGGAAGATGGCAAGGGGCTTACTAATTCTTGCTTTATTTGAAAGTAGGGCCTATCTATTGTATCGGTTAATGTTAACGATGCCAGATAAGTTGCTGTGTGACTTCTTTTGAGGAGGGAGAAAGCTCTAGCAAGAGTAGAAAATCTGTGGGGAAAAAAAGCACAATTTAGAATGATAGAAGAAACCCTATTAAATTAGTCTAGAAGTTCCCGGTAGCAAAAGGAACCCCCAAATCTTCTTCCCACATCCCGGGAGTGAGAACACACAGCAGCATCCCTCTGTGGGTAGCTCCTGGGAAAGGAAGCCACATCCTTGGCCAGTGCCTGGCTCCCCGGGTGGAGCAAGACTCAGGGAGTGGACCCCTGTCATGGGGGGCCATCTCTGTGCCCAGCATCTGCTCAGCCCAGCCTGGACAGCCAAATGCAGGAAGCAGGCCCTAGAGGTCAGGGAGGAAGCTGGGGACAGTTTCTCTGTCTACATCCACCAGCCCAGGAGAAACCCCCACTTGTCGGTATGTGACTTTCTTGTCCTTTCCGCCTGAGGGGTCACCTCTATCAGACTCTGCAGCCGTCTTCACTGACCCCCTTTTGCTGCCCTAGGAAACCTGGCTGCTCTGCTCATGACCATTGTTTCCTTGCCATGCCGTGTCCAGGGAGGAGGAAGTACCCGAACAGCAGCTTCTATTCTAATATTTTGTACCTGTATCTTCTCCCCCTTTTACCTCTCTCCTTACTGCTAACTTTTATGTTAATCAAAGGTGAACTCCACAGCGACTGAATAGGGTAGTTCCCTAGGTAAGACTCCCTGCCTCTCCCAGCGGCATAGGTGAGTGAGCTGGTCATGTTCTTTCATCATTTTTTTGTTGTTGTTGTTTTGTTTTTGTTTTTGTTTTTAACCACCTTAGAAGAGGCCGATCACCTTCTGGGAACATTTTACATCTTAGTGTGTATTTCACCTGAGACCACTTGCTCAGAGCCATAGTTTACATCTGAAGCCAGGACGCTGGAGCACTTGGCACTCCAGACAGCTGGTTCAGGGGGCTCCTGCTGGTTGAGTGGCCTTGGGCAGGTTACAAGGCCTCTGTGCCTCAGTTCCCTCATCTATACAGTGGAGACATTAGTAGCATGAGCCTCAGAGGACATCATGGGAATGCAGTGAGGACAATTTACCTAACAGACCTGGTGCATACCTGCCACATGGTGTGCACACTGTTGGTTCAGCTGTAGTGGATGCGAGTTTCCCAGCAGGTAACTTCCAGGGTCCTGGCATCACGCCTCTCTGGTCAGTGGTTTATCTCACAAAGTTGAGATGGAGTGATCTGTCTGTGGGAGTTCACCACTGCTTGTGATTTCACTCCCAGTGTGGTTACATGGTGACAGTTTACTAACGAAAACATCGCAAGTTAATTCTGTTTTCCTTCTTATTCCTCTGGGTGCTGTTAACCCCTCCTTCCTAATCTCTTCAGTACTTTGATATTTGATGTCAAGATTAATAACCAGACCAGTTAGTCCACCTTTCCATAGTGTTGCCCAGCTGTGTTCTAGCTGTGGGCATTCAAGAAAAGATGCTATTGCATACCAGAGGAAATGACTTCCTTGAGTTTAGTGTCTGGACACTAAGCAGTGACGATGGTTGGCTTTCCAGAAATGTCACAAAGCGAGTCCTCAATAGGAGGTTGTTTGCGTGTATACATTTGCCCACTTAAAAAATAGGTGTTAAGAATATACATGAAGATGAGCTTGAAAAGTCTGTTGGCCCCTGAAAATTAAGTCACTGAGAATAAGGGTCAGACTTCAGGAGCACAGTTAGGCAAACATTACTGTGAATTACAGAAAATAGTGTCTCTTTTTTTTTTTTTTTTTTTTTCAGGCACAGATGTTAAAGATGCCAAGGTGATAAGTGTTTCTACAGGAACAAAATGTATTAATGGTGAATACATGAGTGATCGTGGCCTTGCATTAAATGACTGCCATGCAGAAATAATATCTCGGAGATCCTTGCTCAGATTTCTTTATACACAACTTGAGCTTTACTTAAAGTAAGTTTAGTAAACAAATAAGGACAGGAAGCTATTTTAAAAAAATATTCTTCTATTAGAAAACATTGCAAAACCTTTCACTGTTTCTGTAATCATGGAAAATCTCTTAAAATCATAACTTTAATTAGTAACAATAAGGCTGGATCCCATTCTCCCACAATGCTCAACACACATATGCACACATACATACAATAACATAACGTGGTCATAAATTTCAAGTCTGTGTTTAAGACCATGTGATTTTGTTGTATGCAGTGTAAATAGAAGTTCCCAAACTGCCAGGTAAAGGTGGTGATTTTTATTCTAGTCACCATTTCTAGAAAGAGCTAGTCATGTATCCAAACTCCTTTTCTTTACAAAGCCATTTTTTATATGTGGTCTTTCTGTTCTGAAGTCATAAATTGGAAGAAGGAAAGGTTACCCACATTCTGATGACATATCCATTATTGAGTGACAAGAACTGTATTAATTACCCTAAACATGTAAAATAAATATTCCAGTTCAAACTTATCTTTCCCCTGTGGAAAATACTAGCCTCTGAAAATGATAGACTAAAATTTAACTATATACAGCTTTAAATGTTACTTTTGCAACTTTTTTCCTTTCAGTAACAAAGATGATCAAAAAAGATCCATCTTTCAGAAATCAGAGCGAGGGGGGTTTAGGCTGAAGGATAATGTCCAGTTTCATCTGTACATCAGCACCTCTCCCTGTGGAGATGCCAGAATCTTCTCACCACATGAGCCAATCCTGGAAGGTATGAGACGAGATTCTTCAACAAGCCAGTTTCTCAAGAAAGTGTTAACAGATAAAAACTAACCTACGTTAATATCTCTTTTCCTTTTTTTCTTTTTATTTTTAGACTTGGATGTGGATCTGATAAGAGTCTCTATAAAAGCATGGATTTTTTTCTTTCTGATTAATAACTTAATTAGAAAACTTTAATGAATGAAAAATGCTGATTGTAATTAACCAAGGAATTAGAATGGAGCGAGAGTATTGGATTAAAATTGTATCAGTATTTCAATTTGGGTAATAAATATCTCAATCAGAGGTGTATGTGATCCTCCACATTTCTGAGGAATTCTAATTTGCTAAATGTGTAATTAAAGTATTTATTTGCCTGATATTTCAGAAGCAGATAGACACTAATGAAAAGTGAAACCACTATTGTGATCATATTTTTTTCCATCCTTCTTTACATTTGAGGTTAGCA
The DNA here is from genome assembly GCF_006542625.1 of Nomascus leucogenys. NCBI lineage: Eukaryota > Metazoa > Chordata > Mammalia > Primates > Hylobatidae > Nomascus > Nomascus leucogenys. The sequence continues at coordinate 29,994,968 of NC_044405.1, forward strand.
CTTTTGTTTTTTAGTGTTTTGTATCCACATCCCTTCTCTCAAGCTCTTAGGCATTGTTTATTCCAAATAGAACGTTTTATTACATTACTTTGCTTGTTTATAAAAGCAACAGGCATACTCACTGTGGAAAATTGCTAACTATTTTTAAAATATAAGAACATTAAAATCACCCATGTTCCTGTAACCCAGAAATCCTCACTATGGATGTTTTACCATACTTGCCATGGGTTTATTTCTGCATCTGTCTAGATTTATTTTGGAAATTTTAAAAATATAGAGGAAAATAACATGGCAAACACTCAAGTATCCGTCACCCAGAATTAGCAAATGTTAGCATTTTGTCCTATTTGCTTCAGTGCATTTTTAATGATAGAAATAAATCATTTCAGTTAAAGTGAAAACCCCATTTCCCCAACTCCCTTGGAGACTACTTTTGTGAATTTTGTTTGTGTTATGTCCTTCCTACTCAATTTCATATAATTTTTTTTTTTTTTTTTGAGACAGGGTCTCGCTCTTACACCCAGGCTGGAGTGCAGTGGTGCAATCATGGCTCACTGCAGCCTCGACCTCCTGGGCTCTTAAGCGATCCTTCCACCTCAACCTTCCAAGGAGCTGGGACTACAGGCATGTACCACTATACCTGGCTAATTTTTATATTTTTTGTAGAGATGGGGTTTCACCATGTTGCCCAGGCTGGTCTTAAACTCCTGGGCTCAAGCGATCCACCTGCCTCAGCCTCCCAAAGTGCTGAGATTACAGGTGTGAGCACCATACCCAGCATCTCAGTTTCATATACTTATTTTGTATGTGTATTTTGTATGTATGGCATAAACATATGCATTTATATGCACAGACTATATTTTAAATTTATAAGCTATTGTTAGATGTGCTTTTCAATAAGTTAAATAGATGGTTTACTACCTGTGGGATTTTAACTCTTTTTCTCTCTTAGAACCAGCAGATAGACACCCAAATCGTAAAGCAAGAGGACAGCTGCGGACCAAAATAGAGTCTGGTGAGGGGACAATTCCAGTGCGCTCCAATGCGAGCATCCAAACGTGGGACGGGGTGCTGCAAGGGGAGCGGCTGCTCACCATGTCCTGCAGTGACAAGATTGCACGGTAAGGGGCGGGGGCTCCCTGTGGCCACCTCCCTGCACACAGGATTCATCCGTACTGTTTGCCAACCTCCCTTGTCCACAACCATTTGGATTTTGGCCCCATTTCCCACTCAGGTGTTCCACAGTATTCTTTGAAGGACTGAGGTTCTAAACAGGTGCTGCTGGGACCCCCGTGAGGGGCAGCAGCAGGACCTAGACACAGGAGGCTCCACGCTTCTCACATTCCTATCCTTAAAACAAGCGTCTCAGAGTTTACCACTTATTTTTAACGTGGGCTTAGGGGTTAAACTGATGTTTTTAATGGGCTACAGGCCATGACATCTTAAAACTACTGGCTTCTCCTCATTAGTAGTAGATGCAACTTCAGTGGTCACATTCATCATTCAGTTGACATTTTAGGTAGTTGATACTTGCATTTTCAAAGTAATGCAATCTCTGTCACAGGCATTGTGTTCTAAGCACAGAGAGCATCCCCAGCCATTCTGTGCCTGGGTGTGGGTTAGGCTTAGAGAAGGGCTCTGCAAGCACACTTCTCTAGTCAGCAGGCACCTGGGAGTACTCATCTCTCAGAGGCCTGTATCCAGAGCAGATTATAGAAAACCCATTTCTTCAGATGATATCAGTTCCAGTAGTTCTTTGTTTTCATTTTTAAACTAATATTTATTTGGAAAAAAAAAGTAACATAAGCAGATGGTAAAAAGCATCCAATGATAAAGTTTAAAACCTCCCTCTTCAGAGCCCTACTGTGGCACCCGTAGTGAGTGGGTTTTGACTGTCCATCCAGAAGCTGTCAAAATTGATGCATACGCATGTGCACATGCACATCTTTTCATTGTTTGTGTGCCCTTTGTGTTGATTTCCTTCAGTGGGTCTTGTCAGGCAACCTCAAGTACAGGGAGCTGGACCAACGACACATTTTGGGCCATTGCCCACAGCCCGGGTGACCACTGTGATGTGTTTACTTATTATTTGTCTTTCCAGTCCACCTCCACACGTGCATATGTCAACTTTGTGTGTGTGTGGTGGTGGGGAGAGGCGTGTACTCTTGAAAAATACACAATAGAATTATTTGGAGTGTTTGTTGCTAATTTACAGAAATGATATTATGCTATAAATCCTATCTGATTCTTACATACTCATTCAACTTATATTTTTGGGGCTATTTCTGTTGCTCTAACCAACAGCCAGTTCACTACTGACTTTTGCAAATCTTCCTTCATAGTCATGGGCCATTTCCTTCATGATGGGGCACCCAGATTTCTTCTAACTCCCTTATACATGTAGCCCTGAATATCCTTCAACTTATGCAAACCCCATCACGATATTATACACTTTGCTAGAGTTTCTTGGGGCATATATTTAGGAGTTATGCACATATATAACTTCACAGAATAATATCAGATTGCATCCCAGGGCAGTCACACCAGTTGACACTTACACCAATAGTGCATTAAATTAGCTTCTCCCACATTCTGTAAACTGATATCTTCATAGTTTCAATTTTTATTTCTCTTTATCACTAGGAATGTTGAGCATCTCTTCAATTACGTATTAACTGTTCATCTTACACCTTCTTTGAGTTGTCTGTTAATATCATTTTTTCATTTGTCTTTTGAATCTCATGCCTTTTTCCTGATATTCAGAGTTCCTTTTATAGTTGATATTGTAATCCTTAGCCCTTTGAGAAGATGCAGTGTCTCTTGCACTCTGTTGAAGATGATTTGAACATATACACAAGGGTTTATTACTGTGCTGTCTATTCTATTCCATATGTCTATTCTTCATGCCAGTGTCATGCTGTTTTGATTACTGTAGCTTTGTAATATGTTTTGAAATGAGGAAGTTTGAATCCTCCAAATTTATTCTTCTTTTTTCAAAATTGTTTTTGGCTATCCAGGGTCTCCTGAAATTTTTGGATGAATTTTTTCTTTTTTTTTTTTTTTTTTGAGACGGAGTCTCACTCTCTCACCCAGGCTTGAGTGCAGTGGCGTGATCTCGGCTCGCTGCAAGCTCCGCCTCCCGAGTTCACACCATTCACCTGCCTCAGCCTCTCCGAGTAGCTGGGACTACAGGCACCCGCCACCATGCCTGGCTAATTTTTTGTATTTTTAGTAGAGACAGGGTTTCACCGTGGTCTCGATCTCCTGACATCGTGATCCGCCCACCTCGGCCTCCCAAAGTGCTGGGATTACAAGCGTGAGCCACCGTGCCCGGCCTGGATGAATTTTTTCAAAAAATGCCATGGTTATTTTGATAGGGATTATGTTGACTCTACAGATTGCTTTGGTTAATATGGACATCTTAACAATATTAAGCCTTCTAACTCATGAACATGGGATATATTTCCATTTATTTGTATCTTCATTTCTTTCAACAGTGTTTTATAATTTTTATTGTACAAGCCATTCACCCCCTTGGTTAGGCTTATTACTAAGTAATTTATTCTTTTTTATGCTATTGAAAATTGTTTTCTTATTCCCTTTTCAGATCATTCATTGTTAGTGCATGGAAATACAACTGATTTTTGTGTGTTGATTTTGTATCCTATGACTTTGCTGAATGTGTTTATTGTTTAAACAGTTTTGTGGAATCTTTAGGGTTTTCTACATATAAAATTATGTCATCTGCAAGCAGATATAATTTTACTTCTTCCTTTCCATTTTGGATGCCCTTTATTTCTTTTCAATGCCTACTTACTGTGGCTAGAACTTCTAATACTGTGTTAAATAGAAGTGGCAAAAGTGGACATCCTTGCATTGTACCTGATCTTAGAGGAACAGTTTTCAGTCTTTCACCATTGAGTACAGTATTAACTGTGGTCTTTTCGTAAATGGCCTGTATTATGTTGAGTTAGTTTTTTTCTATTCCTAGTTTGTTGAATGTATTTATTATTATTAAGAAAGGGTGTTAAATCTTGTCAAATGCTTTTTCTGCATCAATTGAGATGATCATGTGGCTTTTGCCCTTCATTCTGTTAATGTAATGTATTAATTGATTTTCATATGTTGAACCATCCTTGCATTCCAGGAGTATCATGATGTATAATCCTTTTAATATGCTATTGAATTTGGTTTGTTCAGAATTTTTGCATCAGTAGTCATCAGAGATACTGGTCTGTAGCTTTTTTTACCCTTCTTCATGTCTTTGGCTTTGATATCAGGGTACTGCTGACATCATAGAGTGAGCTTGGAAATGTTCTCTTCTCTTTAGTTTTTTTGGGAGAGTTTCAGGAGGATTGGTGTTAATTATTCTTAAATGTTTGGTAGAATTCTCTAGTGAAAACATTTGGTCCTGGGCTTTTTTTTTGAGATGGAGTCTCGCTCTGTCACCCAGACTAGAGTGCAGTGGCACGATCTTGGCTCACTGCAGCCTCCGCCTCCTGGATTCAAGTGATTCTTCTGCTTCAGCCTCCTGAGTAGCTGGGATTACAGGCGCCTACCACCATGCCCAGCTAATTTTTGTATTTTTAGTAGAGATAGAGTTTCACCATGTTGGTCAGGCTGATCTTGAATTCCTGACCTCAGGTGATTCACCTGCCTCGGCCTCCCAAAGTGCTGGGTTTACAGGCATGAGCCACTGCCCCCAGCTATGGGCTTTTCTTAATTGGGAAATTTTTGATTACTGACCCAATATTCCTATCCATTAATAGTTTGAATGAATCCTTTTTCATATTCATTATTCCTGCTATCATTTGGTTACCATCTGTGTGGAATATATTTTTCCATCCTTTCACTTTCAGCCTGTGTATCCTTAAATCCAAAATTAGTCTCTTATAGACAGTACATAGTTGAATTCTTTTTTTTAAAATACATTTACCCAATCTGTATCTTTTGATTGGGGAGTTTATTCATTGACATTTAAAGTAATCACTGATAGGGAAGACTTACTGTTGCCATTTTGCTGTTTTCTGTATGCTTGTAGCTTTTTGCTTGTTTTTCCCTTATTCTCTTACTGCCTTCCTTTGTGTTTCTTTCATTATTTTTTGTAATGATAGGTGTATTAGTCCATTTCCATTTTCATTGCTGATAAAGACATACCTGAGACTGGGCAATTTACAAAAGAAAGAGGTTTAATGGACTCACAGTTCCACCTGGCTGGGGAGACCTCACAATCATGGCAGCAGGTGAAAGGCACAATTCACGTGGCGGCAGACAAAAGAGAGCTAGCTTTTGCAGGGAAACTCCCCTTTATAAAATCATCACATCTCATGATACTTGTTCACTATCACAAGAATAGCATGGGAAAGACCTGCCCCTATGATTCGATTACCTCCCACTGGGTCCCTCCGACAATACATGGGAATTGTGGGAGCTACAATTCAAGATGGGATTTTGGTGGGAACATAGCTAAACCATATCTATAGGATTCTCATTTCTTTTTTTTTTTCCTTTTGTCTCCCTGGGGTACAGAATCTCATTTCTTTTTGTGTATATTCTACAGGTATTTTCTTTGTGGTTACCATTGCAATTACATAAGACATCTTTAAATTATAGCATTCTATTTTAACTTAAACTTCAATTACATAGTAAAACTTTACTTCTTTACTTCCACCCCTTCACACTTTGTTATTGATGTCACAAATTACATCTTTGTATATTGTATATCCATTAATATACATTGTAGTTGTAATGTTTTTGTCATTTAAATTTTATGCACCAAAATTACAATAGTACTGGTTACTGTATTTGTCCATGTGCCTCCCTTTACAGGAGAACCTTATTTTTCCATACAGCTTAATGTTGCTATTTACTGTCTTTTAATTTCAACTTGAAGGACTCACTTTAGCATTTCTTGTAAAGCAGGCTAGTGGTAATGTACTCCCTCTACTTTTGTTTATCTGGAAAAGTCTTAATTTCTTCTTCATTTTTGAAGGACAGTTTTGCCAGATCAAGTATTCTTGGTTGACAGGGTTGGTTTTTTTTTTTTTTTTCTTTCAGCACTTATAATATATCATTCCACTCCTTTCTGGCTTGCAAGGTTTCTGCTAAGAAAGCCACAGGTCTTATGAATCCTCCCTTGTATGTGACAAATGGCTTTTCACTTGATGCTTTTAAGATTATCTGTCTTCACTTTAGACAGTTTGATTGAAATGTGTCTTAGTGTGGTTCTCCTTGGATTTATCCATATTTCATCTCTTTGAGCTTGAACTTGTATGGTCCATTTCTTTCCACAGATTTGGGAAATTGTTAGCAATCATTTCTTCAAATAAGCTCTTAGCCCCTTTCTCTCCCTCTTCTCCTTCTGGTATTCCTAGAATACTTGTATCAGTCTGCTTGATAGTATACCATAAGTCCCTTAGTCTCACTTCACTTTTCTTCATTCTTTTTTCTTTTTGCTCCTCTGACTCAGTGATTTCAAAAAAAGACAGTGACCTGTCTTCTTTTTTCTACCTCTTCAAGTCTTCTGTTGCATGCATTTAATGATATTTTCAGTTCAGTTATTGTATTTTTCAGCTCCAGAATGTTTGGTTCATTTTTATACTAATGTCTCTTTGTTGATACGCTCATTTTGTTCTTGCCAAGTTTTTCTTATTTTGTTTAGTTGTCTGTGTTCTCTTCTAGCTCATTAGGCATCTTTATGACAGATATTTTAAATTCTTTTTTAGACAGCCGATAGATGTGCATTTCTTTAGGGTCAGTTTCTGGAAATTTACTTTTGGTCCTTTGGTTGGGCCATGTTTTCCTGTTTCTTGTATGCATTGTTTATTTGTGTGCTTTGCTAATATTTGGGCATTTGAAAAAAGAACCACCTCTCCTAGTCTTTGTGTACTGGCTGTGTACAGAGGAAGTTCTTCACTAACAAGCTGGCTAAAAAATCTAGGACCTCTTATGCTTTTTCTGATTTCCTGCTTCTTCTGGTGTCTTCCTGGAAAACTGTAGCTCTAATGTGCTGCTTGCCTCTGTTTTTAGTGGCTCCCAAACTCTGGCACCAGTCTCATCACCGAGTCTGAAGAGACTCAGGCAAGACAGAAACCAGTCCTTTGGACAGACTCCAGACAGCCAGAACATCAGACTAATGATCCACTCTTTTGTTTCCATCCCAAGAGAAGAGCCCCAGTATGGAGGCTTCCTCCCAGTTAGGGGGCACCTTGCTATTTAGGGAAAGGGGCGCAAACAGGCATGCCAAACATCATGAAATTTCCTATCCCTTTCATTGGAATCTCTTCCTAGTTTTACAATGGCCTGGATACTGTAGCTTCTCAGTTGGTCTCCAGAGTTCTCACAGAGCCATTCTGGTCTGTATATTGTTGTTAACTCGGGGTCTCTATGCGGGAAAGAGGGCCTGTAGCTTCCTAGACTGCCATCTTGTTGAAGTCGTAGTCCAAACACCATTGATTTTTTAATGTTAACCTTATGGCCAGCAACTTAACTCACTTCTTATTCTATTTATACTTTCCTGGTTGTTCTTGAATGTACCAAGTCACAGTCTGTAGATATTGACTGTCCTATATCCTCTTTTGTTATACCAGTGTTATTTTTCTTTATTCGTGCTGTCCAGGACCTTGGATGGTATGTTACAGCACTGTCCGTGTTTTCTTCCTGAATCTCAGAGAGATTGTGAGTGAAGTTTCTCCATGATGTACAGTTTTTGCGACAGGGTTTTAGTAGGTAGCCTTCATCATGCTAGGAAAATTCTCTTCTATTCCTATTGTCTTAGAGCCTTTTTATTATCATATATTGGTATGTAACTTTATCAAATGTTTTATGTGTGTCTATTTTGAATTATGGTAAATAATAGATTTCCTGATGTTGACCACCTTTTTGCATTTTTGACATAAACCTTACTTTGTTATAGTCACTCATATTTTTAACACAATGTTTGATTTGGATGACTAATATTTTACTTAGGATTTTTGTTTATAAGTTAAATAGGCCTATACTTTTTCTAAACTTTTTAATTGTTCTTATCTGATTTTGAAATCCAGGTTATATAGCCTCATAAAGTGTGTTTGTCTTCTTGTTCTACTTTCTGAAGCCTCTTCTGTGAGACAGCAGTGTATAGAACCCAAGAGTGAAAACATCCGGTCCTCATATATATATATATATATTTGTAGTTATCTTCATGATCGTCCTCATCATTTTGGCAGGAGACCAGTCTAGATATTGTAGTTGTAATTTCAGGTCCTTTTCTGGTTACTAGTTTCTTAAATTTTTGTTTCTTCTAGAACAAATTTTTAGCTTTCATATTATTCTAGAAATTTATCTAGAATTTGAAGGTTTGAGGCTGCTTTGAAATAAGCCAGTCGATTGTGGCATTCAGGCAGAGAAGGTGGATCTATAATTAGAGAATAGAGTAGTGGTGGTAAGAGAATGAGAGCTAAAAAAGAGCCAGCTAATGCAGTCAGAAAGAAGAATGCTAGAATTTTACTATAGTAGAGCTACAATAATTTCTGTGGTTATGGTTTCAAAGAGAAGGTATGAGAAGGAGTAACCAAATAACGTGGACATTTGAAAATAATGGTGTATTGTATTTTACAAAGATAGCCCCACCCCAGTGCCTCTCATCTAAAATCCTCTCCAATAATATGACCTTGCCACTGTCCCATCAAGAGGTGATGTCTCTGTCCCATCCTTCTGAATCTGAGCCTGCCATGTGGCTGCTTTGAATAAGAGAATGTGGTGGAAGTAATGCAGTGCTAGTTCTGGCATAGCCTTAATTGGCCTGGCAACTTCCATTTCTTGCCTCTTGGTGGCAGCCACCATGTGAGAGTTGTGACTACCTTGAGACCACCAGGTTATGAGAAGCTGCCCCTCCGTGTAGAGAGGCCCTGGAAGATGAGGTGCCACTTGAAGACAGAGAGAGAGCAAGGAACAGTGAAGCACCAAATGTGTAACAAAAGAGTTCACCTGGAAAATGGAAGAGAGAAGACAAAATTACCAATATCGGAATGGGAGAGGTGAAATTACCACAGATGCTACAGATACTAAAAGGATTGTGAAGAGAAATTATAAATAAGTTTATCCCAATTGACAATTTAGATGAAATGGACATATTTCCTGAAAGACACATACTACCAAAGCTGACTTAAGAAGAAGTAGATAACTTGGGCTATCTATATGTATTAGAGAAAATGAATTTGTAATATAAAGCTTTTCCCACCAAAAATGACAACAAAAGAAAAACCCCAAGCTCAGATGGCTTCACTATTGAATTCCGAACATTTAAGGAAGAAATACCCATTTTGCACAAAATGTTCAAAAATTGAAGTGAAAGAAATACTTCCCAACTCATTCTGTGAGGCCAGCATTTCCCTGGTTCCAAAACCAGATGAAGACACCACAAGAAAATAAAACTACATGTTAAAATGTGCCATGAACATAGATCCAAAAGTTCTAGCAAAACTTTAGCAAACCAAATACAGCATCATGACCAAGTAGGGGCTATCCCAGGAATTCCAAGGTAAATGAAACATTTGAAAAATCAATATAATTCACCATATTAACAAACTAAAAAAGACACAGAAAAGGCATTTTGCAAAATCCAACATGTATTCCTCATAAAAACTCATAGCAAAATAGAAATAGAAGGAAACCTTCTCAACCCGATAAAGGAAATCTATGAAAAATCTACAGGTAATGTCATTCTTAACAGGGAAAGACTGAATGTGTTTGCCTAAGATCAGGAACAAAATAAGATTGTCTGCTCTCCCCGCTTCTGTTCAACATTGTATTGGAAGTTCTAGCCAGTGCTATAAGGTCCTAAGAAATCAGTGGTATCCATATTGAAAAGGAAAAAGTAAAACTGTCTTTATTTGCAGACATACTTGTCTATGTAGGAAATGAGATTGATATTATACAAAGCTATTAGAATGAATGAGTGATTTTAGCATTGTGGCAGAATATAAGATCCAAAATGCAAAATACAAAATTAGTTATATTTTTTACACCTGCAACAAGCAGTTGAAATGTGTAAAGCAATACACTGAAAGCTGTATATTGAAAACTGTAACACATTGCCTAGAGAAATTAAAGAACTAAATAAATGGAGAGATATATCATGGTCACTGGTTGGAAAACTCAGTATTGTCAAGATACCAGTTTTCACCAGATTGATCTATAGACTCAATGCAATCCTAATCAAAATCTCAACAGGATTTTTTGGAGAAATTGACGAACTGATTCCAAAATCCACATGGAAATGCAAAGGACATAGAATAGCCAAAACAACTTTCAAAAGTAAGAACAAAGTAAAAGGCTAATAATATCCTGATTTCAAGATAGTAATTAAGAAAGTATGATTTTGGCATAAGGATAAGTATACAAACAGCTGATTCCTTATTATTTAGAGTGGTTTTAGGTTTATAGGAAAATTGAGTGGTAGATACAGAATTTCCCATATACCCAGTGCCCTCACGTATGCACAGCCTCCCCCATCATCAGCATCTCCCACTCTAGCACTATATTCATTACAATTGAAGAAGCTACATGGACACATCATCATCACCCAAAGCCCACAGTTTACATTAGGGCTCACTCTTGATGTTGCACATTGTCTGGCTTTGGACAAATGTATAATGACCTGTATCCACCATCACAGTGTGAGACCAGAGTAGTTTCACTGCCCTAAAAATCCTCTGTACTCTGCCTGTTCACCCCTCTCACCTCCTAACCTCTGGCAACCACTAATCTTCTTAATGTCTTGGTAGTTTTGCCTTTTCCAGAATGTGATCTAGTTGGAATCATACAGTATGTAGCCTTTTCAGATTGGCTTTTTACACATAGTAATTTACATTCAAGATTCTTTGATGCCTTTTCATGGCTTGGTAGCTCGTTTCTTTTTAGTGCTAAATAATAGTTTGGATGTACCACAGTTTATTCATTCACTTGCTGAAGGTTCATTGCTTCCAGGCTTTGGCAATTACAAATAAAGCAGCTATAAATATCTGTGTGCAGGTTTTTTTGTGGACATGAGTTTTCAAGTCCTTTGGGTAAGTACCAAGGAGCACAAATGCTGGGTAGTATGGTGAGGGTATGTTGAGTTTTGTCAGAAACTGCCAAACTGTCCTTCAAAGTGGCTGCACTGTTTTGCATTCCCACCAGCAATGAATGTTGTCCCACATTGTCACCAGTATTCAGTGTTGTCAGCAGTTCTGGTTTTGGGCCATTCTAATACGCATGTAGTAGTATCTCGTTTTAATTTGCAGATTCCTAATGACATATTATGTGGAGCATCTTTTCATGTGTTTATTTGCCATCTGTATATCTTCTTGAATGACGTGTCTGTTAAATTTTTTTGACCATTTTTTCATCAGGTTGTTCATTTTCTTATTGTTGAGTTTAGAGAGTTTTTTGTATATTTGGAAGAGTTCTTTATAGATTTATCAGATATGTCTTTTGCAAATATTTTCTCCTAGTCTGTGGCTTGTCTTTTCACTCCCTTGTCTTTCACAGAGTAGAACCTTTTAATTTTAATAAAGTCCAGCAAATCAGTTACTTCTTTCATAGATTGTGCCTTTGATGTTATATCTGAAAAGTCGTCACCAAACCCAAGATCATCTAGATTTTCTTCTGTGTTATCTTCTAGGAGTTTTTTAGTTTTGCATTTTACATTTAGGTCTGTGACCTACTTTGAGTTAATTTTTGTGAAGGGTGTAAAATCTATGCCTAGATTCTTTTTTTGTTTTTTTTTTTTGCATGTTTATGTCCATTGGTTCTAGCACTGTTTGTAGAAAAGACTACCTTTTGTCCATTTCATTGTCTTTGCTCTTTTGTCAAAGATCAGTTGACTGTATTTATGTAGGTCTATTTCTAGACTTTTTATTCTGTCCCATTGATCTATTTGTGTATTCTTTCACCAATACCATGCTGTCTTGATTACTCTAGTATAGTAAGTCTTTAAGTCAGGTAATGTTAGTATTACAGCTTCATTATATTCCTTCAATATTGTGTTTGCTCTTCTGGATTTCCCTTTTTATATCAGCCTTAGGAACAGTTCATCAATATCTACAAAATAACTTGTTGGAATATTAATTGGGATTGTGTTGAATCTCTATGTCAAGTTGGACAGAACTAACGCTGAGTCTTCCTAGCCATAAATATGGAATATCCATTTATTTAGTTCTTTGATTTCTTTCTTTGGAATTTTACAGTTTTCCTTATACAGATCTTGTACATACTTTGTCAAATTTATACCTAAATATTTCAGTTTTGGCGGTGTTAGTCTAAATGATGTTGTGTTTTAATTTCCAATTCTGCTGTTCATTGCTGGTCACAGTTAATTTTTGACCAAGGCACAAAGGCAATTCAGTGGAGAAAGAATAGTCTTTTCAACAATGATGCTGAAATAAGTGGATATCCCTGTGCAGAAAAAAAAAAAGCAAAAAGCAATCAAGCGACCAAACAAATGGACTTCACTTATATTTTGCACCATATACAAAATGAATTTGTAATGGGCCATAGACCTAAATGTATAAAAATTCTGGAAACAGGAGACAATCTTTGTGACGTTGAGTTAGGCAAGTTTTTAGCTACACTAAAAAAGACTTTCCATAAAAGGGAAAAAACTGTCAAAGTTTAAAAATTACTTCTTTCAAAAGACACTGTTTAAACAGTGAGAAACAAACTGACAAACAGGGAGAAAATGGTTGCAAATCATACATCTAATTAACGATTAGTATCCACAATCCACTGGTACTCTCAAAACGCAACAAGGGGAAAAATAGTTTTTAAAATGGGCAAAATATTTGAATGGACACTTCACCAAAAAAAGATACACAAGTGTGAAATAAGCACATGAAAAGCTGGTCAACACCATTAGTCACTGATGAAATGCAAAGGAGATGCCACAACACATCTCTTGGAATGGCTGAAATTAAAAAGACTGGCCAAACCAAATGTTGACAGCGATATGGAGGAACTGGTACTGTCATCCACTGTGGCTAGGTATGTAAATAGAACAATCACTTTTAAAGATAGTTTGCCACAGCCAGGCACGGTGGCTCATGCTTGTAATTCCAGCACTTTGGGAGGCCGAGGCAGATGGATCGCTTGAGGTCAGGAGTTCGAAACCAGCCTAGCCAACATGGCAAAACCCCATCTCTACTAAAAATACAAATATTAGCCAGGCGTGGAATCCCATCTACTCGGGAGGCTGAGGCAGGAGAATCACTCAAACCCAGGAGGCGGAGGTTGCAGTGAGCTGAGATTGCACCACTGCACTCCAGCTTGGGCATCAGAATAAGACTCAAAACAAAACAAAGACAGTTTGAGAGTTCCTTGAAAAGTTACAGATATGGCCAGGCGTGGCGGCTCACATCTGTAATCCCAACTCTTTGGGAGGCCAAGGTGGGTGGATCACAAGGTCAGGAGTTCGAAACCAGCCTGGCCAGTATGGTGAAACCCTGTCTCTACTAAAAATACAAAAGTTAGCCGGGCATGGTGGCACACACCTGTAGTCCCAGCTACTCAGGAGGCTGAGGCAGGAGTATCGCTTAAACCTGGGAGGCAGAGGTTGTGGTGAGCCGAGATCACGCCACTGCACTCCAGCCTGGGCAACAGAGCGAGACTCCATCTCAAAAAAAAAAAAAAAAAAAAAAGTTACAGATATGCCTGCCATGTGGCCTAGCCATTTCACTCCTAGTGGTTTACCAAAGAGAAATGAAAGCATATGTCCACACAGACTTACACTTGAATGTTTATAGGACTTTCTTTGTAATAGACAAAATAGTCAAAAACTGGAAGCAATCCACGTGGCCATCAACCAGTAAATAGATAGAACAGACGGTGGCATATCCATACAGTGGAGTACTACTGGGTGAAAAAAAGAACAGTGATACACACTATAGCGTAGAGAAATCTCAAAATAATTATGCAGAGTGAAAGAAGCCGGATGAAAAAGAGGAATTACCATACAGTTCCATTTGTGTACATTTCGGGAGAATGCAGACTAAGCTACAGTGGCAGAAAGCAGGTCAGTTATTGCCTAGTGGGAACAGAACGAGATGTAAGGAGACAGGAGGTTTGGGGAGTGAGGTCTCATGGATACATACAAATGTCAAAACTTACCACAGTGTCCCTTTAAGTGTGTGCAGTTTATTGTATGTCAGTTGTACCGCAGTAACTCCAGGAGAAGAAATCACAGTGGGAATGAGAAAATGCTCATATAAGTAAATGACAGAAAGCATCACGACTAAATGAATTAGAAAAATTCAAATAAGTTAGAAGGAAGCAAACAGTAAAGTTAAGAGCAGAAATTAGTTTTGTAAGCAACAGAGATGTAGCAGTGAGCAGTAACAAAGCCTCTAAGGCGTCAGTACTTAGAGGAGGCTGATTAAAGTCAACAGAACCGGTGAGGCTGATCAAGAAGACAGAAGGCACTACCAAAACGTGTCTGGAATGAAAACATAGATATCCTTCAGGGTCCAGCAGAGATTGCTACAGTGGGGAGTCATAGACACTTCAGCACTGATAGATTTTAAAACTGAGACAAAAATAGAACATTTTCTAGAAAAATGTACATTGCTAAAAGTGACTTAAGCATATGCAGAAAATTGGAATATAACTCTGCCTATTAAATTAAATCACACACACACACACGTGCACAGAAGAAATTAAGAAAATAGAAGGAAGGAGGGTCTGTGGAGAGAGGGGAAGTGATTGGCGCAGACAACACTGCGTGAGTTCTAGACATCTTTTGGGGGATGATGATCCCCATTTTATGTAATATTTTCCAGGGATAGAAAAGTAGGGAAGAACTCTGCAGCTCATTGTGTGGCTCATAACTCAAAGGTTACTACAACCTTTATCTCCACACCAGACAAGGACAGTAAAGGAAAACAAAACGATAACATGTCATGAAAATACACATTTATACACTTACATTATTTTTAAAAATTTAGCAAGCCAAATTCTATTTTATATTTTTTAAAGTTTCATTAATTCCTGTTAAATCTATCATTTCAATGTGATTTTAATAAAAATCTTATTTTTTCATAGTACTTAAAAATTGAATCCCAACATGGAAATAGAAAACTAGCAGTATAAAACCATAGTAATCAAAAGTGAGTGGTAATTTTCAGCAGAACAGTGGCACAGCATACAATCTGAAAAGACCTGCAGACCCATGGGGCAGCACTGGTGATCAGGCCTGCCCGTGTTTAAAAGAAAATGTAAACTAGATGGAGGCTTGTCTGTCTCACAGAAAATTAAGTCCATAAATAGGTGGCCCAGAGATGCTCTGGTGGCTCCATGGTCTGAAGCCTGATCCCTCTTTGTCCCGCACCATCTAAGAGGTCTCTTCTGACTTCAGGGTCTTCATAATCCCT
Source organism: Nomascus leucogenys (assembly GCF_006542625.1). Classification (NCBI taxonomy): domain Eukaryota; kingdom Metazoa; phylum Chordata; class Mammalia; order Primates; family Hylobatidae; genus Nomascus; species Nomascus leucogenys. The sequence goes on from NC_044405.1 coordinate 30,010,351, forward strand.
AGAGCTGACCAAATCCCTGAGCACCCAGTCTGAATTCCAGGCACAGGGACACTTCAGCCAGCTCAGCTCATCATCCAGAGCTCAGGCACAGGGCTGTACTCGCTATGGGGCAGCTCGGGTGGCCGGGCTTACACACTCAGCCACCTGGAAGAGGACTGGGGCTCTGTCGTGCAGGAGGAAGGAAAGGAAGGCAGGGCTGCAGCCAGCAGTCTGCTAGACATGGTGCTCACAGAAGAGATGGACAAAGTGGCCAACGCCCAGTCCTGGAGAAACAGGCTGTCTGTGCAGAGAAGCAGCCCGCCATACACTATCCGCAAAGCACATGCCAGGACAGTTAAGGACCTGAGTATGCAGAGCAGTGCCTGGCAGTTGCAGGGTTCTTCAATAAGGCACAGAAAACCCAAATTATAAAGAAAAGTGAATAAATTTGACTAAATTAAAATTTCAGGAATTATTTACTATAATCCACATATTTGGAAAAGAAAAGCCACATATTGGGAAAAGATTTCTGATGTCTCATGTGACCAACAAAGGATTCGACTTGGTTACAAGCTGATTCCTGCACCTGCATAGCACAAAGCCATCCATTTGGAGGATCCTTGCTGGGGCGTGGGGATGTCACACACATAAATGCAGAAGTCGGGGCTCATGGACCTGAACCCTTAAGATCCAAGCCTTTTATTATATAGTAATTAGACTTTACCTCAAGGAAGAAACAAACACAAGCTGATAGAACCTAGCATGGGTGGGCCAAGAAATAGCAAATGGCCAGAAAAGTTGCCCAGAAAGAACCCTGGTGGCCAAAATGATGCCAGTTGGCTGCAGCTGTGTCCCTGCTCTGGGAGAGTGGAGAATGGGGAGCAGCCACCTTGGAGGGCCAGGTGGATGGGGCTGGGTGAGGCTGAACTGTTCGCCTTACACAGGGCACAGTGGCAGGCAGAGGGTCCAGAGCCATGGTAGGCTGGGGGTGGGGTGGGAGCCACAGCACTGCCACTGGAGGTCACGAGGGTGTCCATCCCACTGGCAGGCAGTTTGGCGGTGAATGCAGCCCCAGAGAGTTGTCCGCAAGACCATGGGGTGAGAGGCTCCCATGGGGTTGGCCACCCCATGGTGATTATGTTGGCGCGGGAGCCGTGGGAAGGAACGAGAGTCTTGGTTCAGATGACCTCGGCCTGTGTCCTCAGCTGCACAGAGCTGTGGGAACAAACAAGACCATTCAGAGGAGGACCAGCAGCCTGTCTATTCAGAGTCAGCTATGGCAAGGGGGCCAGACCACTGTGTTGGGCAGACTCAAAGGCAGGCACAGGAAGGGGGATGGCTTTATTGTAGGGAAAAAGGGAGGCTTTGGGTATGTTCTGATGGAGGTAGGGGAAGCCAAGGTGGGCTCTGCAGAAGGTGGCCTCCCGTGCAGCTGCTTGAAGAACCCAGGGGCATCTCTGGCTGGTCCTGGGTTGGAAGCAGGAAGGGGTGGGTGTGGGGCAACCACTAGAAAGCTGTAGTCCTTCCCGAAAGTCTGGCTGACTGGGCCGAGTGCTGTGGAGGCTGTGGTTTGGGTCAGAGTAGTTCTCCTGCCCTGTGTGGTCTGTCCGACGTCTGTCTGCAGCTCAGTCTCTCAGGCCAGGCCCTTTACTGAATCAGGGGACAGATCAGATGATAGCAGTCTGGACTCTGTTCCTAAAGAAATGGCACAAGGAAAATGAAAGACGAAGAAGGCCGGGCACAGATGCCTAGACCCGGGTGCACTGAGCCCGAGGCCGTGCTGTGAGAGTGGGGACACCTGTAGGTTCCTTGGGTGTCAGCCAAACACACTTCGGGGCACGCTGTGAGTGGGCACCTCCCATGGGGTCCGCAGGACAGGTGGCTCTGGACATGTAGTATCTCTAGGAGATGTCCTGCCTGCAGTCTTTGCAGAGCTTTACTTGTTTTACTTGCATGGACGCTGACTGTGTCTGACACCCTCTCACTGGCACTAGGCGATTTCATCCTGATGAAGTTTGTCCCAGCTGTCCTTTGTGAGGTGCATTGGTGGAAGCTGGTGCCACACCATTTCCCACCCAGGGCCTCTTCAGAGCTGTAGACACTCCTGGAATTCTCTTACAAAGCATGTGTTCAGAATTAATGACTCCTAACAAATGAAGGTTTCTGCAGGATCACTGCTTTAAAGTCTGCCCAGAAGACTGAATTCAGCTTAAAGATGCTCTGAGTCCATAGAGGCTTCTAATCTGTAGAAGAAAGGGGCCTGTGTTTCTTAGAGGTATTGAATCATTTCATGCTTTTTCTGTAAGTTAGGGAAACCTTTATTTTCATTTCCATTTTGGAAGGTGGAAGGAATGTGTCATAGGAATTGGAGGATTTGTCCATTCGACACATATTTATTGATCTTCTGTATGTGCCAGGTACATATTGTAAGTGCTGGGATAGGTCAGTAAAGAAAGCAGACAGAAACCTCTTCCTGCACTGGGGTAGGGTGGGAGCAGAGAGTCCAACGTGGATCTGTAAATTATGTGGAGGTCAGAGTGGGGGCGGAGGGCTTGGGCGGCAGGGAAGGGAGGCCTCAGGCAGCAGGTAAGCAAAAGGCTTGAGTGGCTGGGAAGGGAGGCCTCCCTCAGAAGGGCTTTTGTACAGGGACCTAAAGTGGGGGCAGCCATGGCTGCCTCTGGAATTGGTGTTCCAGCTGCTGGACCTGTGGACAGAAGCTTTGGGCAAGCAGCAAGGAGGTCCCTGAGGGTGGCCAGAAGCTTGGGGACAGGTGCAGGGTGAGAGGTTACAGGGCTGGGGGATCTGGCCGGAGGACTGCTGGCATTTTCTTGGGAGCCACTGGACTGTTTTGTGCCAAGGAATGGCCTGTGCTGGCCCACGTGTTCACAGGGGTCAAGAGGAGAGGGCTTGGGGCAGGCACCGGGTTCCCCTTAGGAGAGGGCGCCACGACGCAGGCAGGGTGGTGTGACTTAACCCATGGCCTACCAGTGGCAGTAGCCAGAAGTCAGGTCCTATATCTCTTCCAAAAGTGGATCCCAGGTGATCTGCTGACGACTGCTGTGACAGGGATGAGCAGGGTGAGGGTGACCCCAGAGTGGGGACTGAGCAGCTGGAGGTCAGTGCTGGAGCATATCCAGAATGAGGCTTAAACAGGTGAGGTTGGTGGCTGTTTGTCCTGTGCTGCCTACCCCACTTGTCAGCTCTGCCCCACTAGGCTCTTGAGGGGGCAAGGAGTGGCCCTGAGACGTCAGGCCTCCAAATACAGCTGTGGGCATTGTCAGGCAGAGGCTGTGCCATGGAGTGTGTGACAGAGGAGCACATATATGAAGGCTGGTTCCAGCCTGGGCATCAGCCTCCTCCAGTCTCAAGTCTTGCCACATCTGCAGATCTAAGCCCGAATGTTTCTCATCTGCCCTGGCCTCCCTGTCCCCACACTGCCCAGTCGACCCTCATTTCTGACCTGTACTGCTGAGCATCTTCCCCTGCAGTGTGTGCCACACTGCTGACGCCACTTCATAAAATGCACATTCGCCAGTCTCCCCTGCAGCATGTGCCACGCTGCTGGCGCCACTTCATAAAATGCACATTCGCCAGCCCCTCCCCCGAGACAGTTCCATGAAATTAGATTGGGCCACTCCAGAGGCCTCTCTCTGCCCTCTGAATACCGCCCCCTCACTCATCAAGCTCCTGGCTGCTCAGGGGCCCCTGCCCTGCCCCTCTGCCCTGGCTGCCCTTGCTGCTGTCCTGTGTCCCCTGCCCCCCAGGCTGGGACATGCGTTCCTCCCTCAGCCTCACAGCCCCCTCCTTTGGGGCTGAGCTTCAGAGTCACCCCAGGAGCATTCCTTCAAGTACATACACCCCTTTTTCTTTTTCACAGAACCCTGCCCTTTCTCCCAAATTGATTTTACCTCAATTTATGGTTCTTCATTTGTCTTTTCATTGCATTATTGTTTAGCTCCTGGGCTGTGTCTCCCCTTAATACCTCCACCGTGTGTATGTAGCGCCCAGCAAAGGGTGCTCTGGACACAGCAACTCACAGGCTGAGCAGAGCATCTCTGCTGTTTGTGGGGCTCAGAAAGAGAGAACAGGCATATTGTGAAGGCATGTGTGTGTTGGAGCTGATAATGAATACCTAAGTTGCCATTGGCATGCATAATTGGTGTCATGCATGTCAGCTGCACACGTGCAGTCGCTGTAAATCCCCACACCCTACCTGCCTGTGCATTCAGTGCCATTGTCACTTGCAGAGAACAGGAAATAAGCAGTTTAATGTTTTGAAGGACCTCTTGAAGAGCTATCATTTTTATAAGAAGTATAGTGGTCCCCGCTTCTCCGTAGATGTGTCTCAAGACCCCCAGTAGACTCCTGAAACTGTAGACGGTACTGAACCCTGTACGTGCTAGTATTTTTCCTGTAAGTACCTTCCTATATAAAGTTTAATTTATAACTAGACACAGTAAGAGATTAACAGTCACTAATAATAAAATAAGAGTGACTTGAACACAAGCACTGTGATGCTGTGACCATCAATCTTATCACCAAGGCGACTGCTAATGGGCCAGTGGCATCTGCAACATGGATGGTTCACATCCCGGGCTGGACAGCACGAGATTTCATCACACTCCTCAGAATGGCGTGCAATTTAAAGTCTGGAAGTGTTTATTTCTGGAATTTTTCATTTAATATCTTCAGATCACGGTTGACAGTGGGTAACTGAAACCTCTGAAAGTGAAACCTCAGATAAGGGGACCTGCTATAATCAAATAAATATGTAATTTCCTTTCTGATATTTCCCACAAATTTCTCACAAGAAACATATGTGGCTCATTGATTGTGGGAAAACGTAATGGTAAAAACAATCACAGTGTAAAATAACTTTTAAGTAGATTTTTGTCTTTGTGGTCGTAAGCTGCTAAATCAGTCTGTTACTTTTTGTTGCGCTCCTTCGTCAGTTGGTTGGGATCCTGCAGAATTGCCAGTGCATCCCTGTAACCACGCAGGCTTGGGCTGGGCCGCGTTGGCACTGAGTCCGAGCTCCCTGAAGACTGTGCTTTCTTCTCCCTCCAGCTGGAACGTGGTGGGCATCCAGGGATCCCTGCTCAGCATTTTCGTGGAGCCCATTTACTTCTCAAGCATCATCCTGGGCAGCCTCTACCACGGGGACCACCTTTCCAGGGCCATGTACCAGCGGATCTCCAACATAGAGGACCTGCCACCTCTCTACACCCTCAACAAGCCTTTGCTCAGTGGCAAGTATCTCTAGAGTGTGCTGATTTAATCTCTGTCTTGATTTTGCAATGTTTTCATCCTCATGAATGAAAAAAACACCACCTGAGCTGCTCTGTGGCTGTCAGAAGAATATCAGAGTCCTTCTGAAGGGACCCAAGGTGATGTTTCTGGGTCTCTCCGGGCCTTGTCTCTAGGGCCTTTTAAGTGAGTCTGTCTGTAAGATTAATCTCCTTTACCGATCACAAACCTAGCCATTCATGGAAGAATTGATGGGCTCACACCTGTCATCCAACACTTTGAGAGACCAAGGCTAGTGGATTGCTTGAGCCCAGAAGTTCAAGACCAGCCTGGGAAATATGGCAAAACCCCATCTCTACAAAAAATACAAAAAAATCAGCCAGATGAGGTGGGGCACGCCTGTGGTCCCAGCTACTTGGGAGGCTGAGGTGGGAGGATCACCTGAGCCCAGGAGGTCAAGGTTGCAGTGAGCCAAGATTGCACCACTGCACTCCAGCCTGGGCAACAGAGTGAGACGCTGTCCTTAAAAACAAACAAACAAAAGAAATGAAAAATGAAAAGAATGAAATTATGACTGGGCTGGGCACCTGTCTATTTTCCTCTCACTCAGGCACTGTATTCATTCCTGTCTCAGCAGCAGAGACTCATAGACACTGAAAATTATGTCAGCATTGGCTTTCCCAGACTAACCCTGAGCCAGGGCTCCGGGACATTTACGCTGTCTTGGAGCCACCAGGGTGTCCACAGTGATGAGCTGCCTGGAGCCTGCCCCAGGCTCCCTGGAGAGGCCCTGTTGGCTCCAAGAGGTGGTGACAGGTGGAACCGGGGTGCCAATGGCAGGCAGAGGCTGTCTCCCTGGTGTCTGCACCTACCCTCGATTCCCTTCATTGCTGGTTTTCTTTTTTCTTTTTTTAGAATTTCAGTGGCTAACAGTAAAGTGAACAGGAGCTTTTGAATTCAAAGGTCCTAACTTCTAAGCTCACCTTTATTTAAAAGGACACAGTTAAGGTATTTTTATCTTTTTAAACATATAATTTTACTACTTTTTTAAAAGCTCAAAACTAAAACCATAATCCTAACCTGAAACACGTTTATTTTGGGGTGTGTGTGTGCTTGCGTGTGTGCTGCCTTGTTTTCTAGTGCCTGGCAACTAGCACGCCTTTAATTTGAGAAAAGCAGTGTGGAATTTTATTTGAAAGCATGCCTGTCAGAGCACATGAAGGAGGCAGGGATGGGGAAAAACAGTTGTCTTTAATTAAATTTTACAGCTCCCTAACTTAACCATTGTGTTTTAAGAAAAACAAAATAGACAGATAAAACTTGATGGTAGGTAGGTTGAAATTGTAGCATCAATGTCTTTTGAAGTATTTTGTTGTGTATTGGTGTGCGAATTTCTCACGATTCAGAAAATTTCCCTCTTTGTTCTCTATCTTCTGTACTTGAGCGAAGAGTGCTTTAATTTTAGCTGTCACTCATCTTTTATATGCATAGATACTTAAACATTGCATGTGGAATATGGGACACATAGGTGATACTCAAAAATAGTTGTTAATTAGGGCCTTGTTGAATAGTGCTGTCTAAGCAATATCTCATCCATAACTAAAATCTGCAAAGACAGAATCATTTTGCTAGAGAAATTTCTAAGATATTGAAAGTAGAGCTCATTTATAAAAGTCAGTGTATTTTTATCATATTTCACTTATGTGAAAAGCATCTATATCTGTTAAAAGACCTTGAAAGATAGTGTCTGCGAGATAGAGACTTCAAAGTTACTGATGCTGCTGTTTATCCTTTCCTCCTCAACATCTTCTCTGATTTTTTTTTTTTTTTTTTTTTTGAGACAGAGTCTTGCTCTGTCGCCCAGGCTGGAGTGCAGTGGCGTGATCTTGGCTCACTGCAACCTCCACTTCCCAGCTTCAAGCAATTGTCCTGCCTCAGCCTCCCAAGTAGCTGGGATTACAGGCATGTGCCACCACGCCCAGCTAATTTTTGTATTTTTAGTAGAGACGGGGTTTCACCATGTTGACCAGGCTGGTCTTGAATTCCTGACCTCAGGTGATCTGTCCACCTCAGCCTCTCAAAGTGCTAGGATTACAGGCGTGAGCCACCGTGCCCAGCCTCCATCATCTCTAATCTTAATAGCCTAAAGCACATTACCAAACCCCTCCCCTGGTCCCCGCTGCAGGGGGCTGTGCCCAGCTGATTCAGCAGCAGCAGAGAGAGCCTGGGTTGGAGCCATGAGGCTGCCCCTGCGTCAGCTCTGCCTCCTTGGCAGCTTCTGTGTCTCAGGTTCTTCATACGCCCAGTGGCAGGGATGGACCAGGCGCCCCTTGCAATCCTTCTGGACAAATGTGCCACTGTCCTATGAAAATAAAAGGACACCACTCACGCTCCAGGAGGCAGAACCTTACTCAAATGCTGAGCCAATAAACAATGTCACTCTAGCACCAAAGTCTATTTCAAAATGCAAACTATTTGAAATATCTTATTTTTGGTAAATGCTTTATTTTGGAAATGGGTTTTTGTTGTTGTTTCCCTGAAGAGAGTTCAGATCAGCAAAGCAAGTAGCTTTGGAGAAGACACCTTTAGATGAGGACTCCTGTGAATCAGCAGGACAGCATAGCAGGAGATTAGGTGAGCCAGAGGATGGAGCAGGATGGGAGGGCAGATGCTTCTGCTTCAGAATTGAAGTCGAAGGCAAGTAATGCTGTGGGTGTTACTGGAGACAAAAGGAACCAAATAAGAAAAATCTGGAGAGGCGAATGTTGATGTCTTAATAGATTTGGGAGGTCACACTCTTTAAAAATGGGTCCCAAAGCAAAGCTCTCAAAACTTTATTAAAAGTCTTACATTTAACAAGTGACCTGGACAGAGGAACTACCAGGACATTGGCCCCCTTGCTGTGCGTCTGCACTGTGCATCACAGCTCACGTCGTGTTCTTTACACTTTGTCACCTCACATTTTATTATAAAGGTCATTCCCATGTTAAAAAGAGAGCGAGGTATGACGGTGCCTAGTGAATTGTGGTGTCTTTAGGGAGGAACAAAAATGGACATAAATGAATACAAAGAAAAGATTACCTGAAACCGGGAGCAAATCAAAGTAAAAATGTAGGGATAAGGTGTTTCTTTCTTTAAAAAAAAAAATGCTGTCAGGATTAAAGTGAGAAGAATTTAATTTTCATTTCAGCCTGAACACTAGTTTTACTTTCAGAAAGGTTCTTGGTGCCAAGCTGTGACACTTTTGCCTTTGTGGGTATGCACATTTGGTACCCTTGCTTAGCACTGTGGAAGCAGAAGTCTCTCGAGCTTTCTCAGACTTTCTCTCAAATGAGTTTCACATCCAGCACTTGCAAGTTTCAGGACAATTCCAGCTTCTGATTTACATCCATTGATCCCCTGAGTGTGAGCTCCTCAACTGGCCCAGTTTGTTGCCCAAGGCTCACTAAGAGAACCCAAGAAGAAGGAGCGGGTTGCCCAAATGCCCCACGTGCTGGCTCTGGGGACCTTGTTGACAGACAGCCTGCTCTGGGGTCGGCGGACAAGCCTCCCTATCCTGCCGGTTTTCATGTTGAACGTTGGCACGAAACGTTAACAAACAAGGCTGCATGATGGGGTAGGGTCCTCGTGAACAGCTTGCATTTAGGTATCTCTGGGAGGACAGCACAGGGACCCGAGGGGGCTGGCAGCAGGCCCAGGTGTGTGGCAGGAAGAAGGCAGGTGCCTGCCGAGCTGCTGTCCACCCGAGACCATTCGACATTATGGGCAGGAAGAGCAAGGGAAGCTGGTTTAATGAGGCCCTGGCTGGAGTGAGAGAGAAGGAACATCACTGTGAGAGTGTGTGAAAGTGTGTGTGTGTGCACGTGTGCGTGTGTGTGAGTGCATGTGAGAGTGTGCATGTGAGTGCGTGCGTGTGAGTGTATGAGTGTGTGTGTGCGTGTGCATGTGAGTGCGTGAGTGCATGTGAGAGTGTGTGCATGTGAGTGTGCGTGTGCATGAGTGTGTGAGTGTGTGTGTGCGTGCGTATTCTCCAAGTAAGGGCAGGCATCGGGGTTGTGGGAAAGAGGTGTCAGTAGCGTCAGTTTCCTCCTTGCCCTGGTGTCTAGGAGTGAACGTGCCATGAGTCATTGTAGAAGAGAACGACCACCAAGCTTGGCTCCAAGTACAGAATCATTGTTTTAATCTGACAATTTTTCTTTCCATTTTACTTTCTGTTTTCCTCCCCTTTACTTTTGCTGGACTGATTAAATTGTCTTTCCCCTTTGTTCCCACTGGTGGGAAGTTCTAAATCTTATTTCTATTCTGACCAGTGGTTACCCCAATTTTTAAAAACAAATATGTTTAAATCACTTTGAAAAAATGTTGGCATCAAGAATTAATATTTGTAAAGATCCAAACTTGGGGAAAGCTGAAATATTGGGCTCATTTTTATTCCACACTCTTCCCATCCTCATCTTCCTAGATTCTGATGGCATCATCTTGAGTTTTAGAAACTCATTTAATATTGTGCTTTTCCTTTAAAAGCCTTTCTTAATGAGTCACACAGCCACATGATCAACAATTGTTTAGATGAAAATGTAAGAGCTCCTGGTTTCTCTTCTAACCAGTTTTCTGTAGCCAGTGCCCCTGCCCTTACCTCCACATCCAGATTTATTTTTCACTTTGCTGGAATACATCCTTAATTGGGGTGACAGGGTGATTTCTTGGTTGGTTGTTTTTGTTTGATTTTTGGAGAAAAGTCCTGTGTGGGTGGGGCCCTGGATCTTGACGTTACCTGGCCCTCGTCTGTGCGCCGGGTGGACTGGGGACTGTGGATGTCTGGGCTCTGCCCTTCCCCCAAGGACACATCAAGACTCCACGCCACCCCTCCATGGTCACCCTTTGTCACAGAGCCAGTTTGAGTTTCTTTCCTTTCTAGAAGGTACCCCCTTGTTTCCTCTCCTGTAGCATTACATTTATCTATTTTCCTTAAACTTCAGGAATTTCAACAGATTAACCTTGGTGTGTGGCTAGTTTGTTGGAGTTTCTTTCCTACTTACTACCCTGAATCCTCTGATCTGGATTGTTGAGTCTTCACTTCTGAGAAGTTTCCTTCTGTCCTGTCACTTCTGCTAGAAGCATCTTCTCTGCCCTCTCTGTTGTCCCTGAAAGTGCTGCTGAGCAGAACTCACAGGCCTGTGACCAGTGTGTCTCCTCTCATCTGATGTGCTTTTTTGACTGTACTGCATTCTAAGAGAATGCCTGACTTCTCTGTCACCATCTCAGGAGTGAACTGTTTTCCCCGTGGAGCAGGCTCCCCAGGAGCTCATGCCTGGCCCACTTGCCTGCACCACGGCTGCCACATGGCTCCCTCTCTTGCTCTAGTTCTCCTTTCTGGGAGAGTGACTCCATTTGGGGCTCCTCATCTCTGTTGGGTTTTCAGTGGCTGCATTTGGGGTTCCTCATGTCTGTTGGGTTTTCAGTTCTCCTTTTGCATACGGAGAGAACAACTTTCTAGTGATTGGAACTGTCTAGAAAAGAGTTTCCTGAAAGGAATTGAGCTCCCCTGACTGGAAGCATTCAGGTTGGAATTGGATGGACGTTGCTGTTATGGACACAGTGACAGGGGATCTGGCTGAAAGGATGAACCCACGTGATCTCCAGATGTCTTCTAAACTCGAGATCCTACGGAGTGCAGTTTGCTTGTTTTTAAATTCTCTGTGCGGATGACTGTAATGGTACAGTACAGTTACCTATTGTATCAATGACACTTTTGAAGGTTTTTAAAAATAATAATAGTTATACTTCACTGACTGCCATCCTCAGGCCATTTCCCGGGCATGTATGTGCTCAAGTCAGGAGCCAGATTCTTACATGCACCCCTGAATCCACACCACAGCCCTGTGGGCCGGGCCTGCCATCACCCTTCACAGTGGAAGCAGCCGCAGCCGGCAGACACCACAGGGCTTACAGCTCACAGCCATGTTCCACTGTCCATAGGACAAGTACAGCCTGAACCCACATCCGACCTTTCACCACCCCAGGCCTTGCCTCCTATGGACGAAGACAGTGCACAAGAGTGCCTTGGGGCTCCCCCAGGAGCTGCTTCAGGAAAAGGAGGAGCTGGCAGGATCACTGTGAGCCTCTCAGCCCCACTCCACCTGCTGCTCCCCTTCATCCACATCCAGTTAGCATCTCCTGCCCATGCAGCTCTCTGGACATGAGCCCACCCCACTCAGGACCACAGCTCTGAGGCTCCGTCCACAGCTGGTGTTTTAAAACCCTGAGATCTCCTTTGAGAAAGGAGTGTTATTTGGCCAGAAGTCCTCTGTGTAAAGCCCTCAGCACCTGGCTGGGCTTAATGGACAACCAGGACAAGTCATGTCCGAGCTGGCAGAGAAAGCCTGAGAGCAGCCCTGGGGAATGGGCTGGAAGGGTCAGGAGAACCCAGCCATCTTGCTCTGTACGGATTCTAATGGATTGTGTTTATTTCTCTGTCAGCTCAAGGGCTGCCCTTCTTAAGACGATCACAATGAAAGGCTCAAAGGTACTCTGCTCTCAGCTTAAATGGCAGGTTGGTTTTGGACCCAGAGGGGCTCAGAGGCTCCCTCCTGTGTTGCATGGCCTGTATCATCCTCACTGGGGGTGCTGTGCACAGTTTTCCTTATACTGTAACTCATGCCCAGGTCTTGACTACTTCTTATTTGCAGAATAAAGGCCACTTTCAGTCGAGATTGTAAGTACACATTTTCCTTGATCCACTAATGAATGTCTGATAGTTTCTATAACATGAACCCATAATAACCCTAAAATATCTATTAATCATTAGTATATCATTCATTTTTGATTACCCTACTATATGAGGAACCTATTGGAAAATACCTTTAGGGTAGAAATAAGAAAAAACATCAATGCCAGCTCTTCTGAGTTTTTTAATTGTAGCAGTTATTAGTCCAATTCAGTTTCTCTGTATTTTTGCTTTAAAAGTTCTGATTCAGCACACTTAATTTACAACAACAGAGGGATTCTCATTACTGGCCAAGTTGTTCTTGCTTTTATTGGTTTCTGCACCGTGGCCTGGGATTAACTCATTACCCTAGTTCCCTCTTTGCAGCCTGGAAAGATAAGCATCTCACTCGTGTCAGCCCCCACACTGCATTGGCCTCAGGGACTCGTAGAAGTATGCATTTATGACCATTTAGGGGCTTTCTGCCCCAGAAAAAGCGTATGGTTAGTATTGGAAGCTCGGGCTATTTTCTTTTTGCCTTATTTCCTCCATTTTTGTTTCGAGATGGGACTTGATTTAACTTAAAATATAAAAAATATTTTGTACTATTGGGATCTTATACTTTTCGTTAATCATTTAGTTTTAGTGAAAAATATTGTAATTCTGAGGTTTAAGTATCGTTCAACAGTAATCCTTTATTTTGATGAGAAGTAATGGAATTGCAAAGGAAGATAATATAAGTGTTATCCATTTGTTTATGAAAGATTCAATTCCATTATGGTCAGAGATTCCCCAACAGTTTAAGTGGACACCCTCTCTTCTAGCCATTCCCCCACAAAAGAAATCCTTCCTGATTCTGTCTGCTTGAAGGGTGTGGCCTTGAACATGCTCCTGGGGCAGCTGCCTCTACAGAGTGACAGCTCAGGGGCCTGCAAGAACTCAGAACATGCAGGCAGGTGCTGGAGGTAGGGCAGGTGTGCTGGTAACACGGAAGACCTCAGTTCCACTGGCAAAACTGTGCCACGGGAGAAACCTGAGCGCGTGGTAAAAACCACCCCAGCAGCAATCCGTAAATGCAGAAACAGTGACCTCAGGAAGACATGAGGCTCCTACCAGTGCCTGTGATGAGGCCAGCCCAGCCCTGTGTGTGGTTAGGGCACACCTGACCACCCTGACAACCAGGGAAGGCCGGTGCCGGAGCTCTGAGCTCTTGGCATGAGGACGTGGTCTTGGCTGACTGTTTTCCTTCAGACCTTCTGCAGAATGGAATATGCACATCAAAGAAACAAGCAGAAGAAACCATGCCGGCCACTTGTATTGAATAAAAATATTTTACTTACAAACTTGGATTATCAAACTTAGGAGGAAAATAACACAAAAGAGAAAGATCTGTATGAGAAAATGGAACAACTGAGAGAAAGAATTTAGAAAACAGAAGAGAAATAAGTAATGATAAATCTTATTAGTATGTTATTTAGTAAGTGCTGAAATCAAATATTAATTTGAAGGTCTAGAAAATATTCAGTATTTTTTGAGTGTGCAGTGGGCATGGTTCTGGGTGTTGGGATTTTGCAGTGAACAGGACAAACAAAACCTCTTCTTCATGGAGCTTTTGCTCTGATGGGGGCAGGGGGACGGTGAAGTCAAGTAAGTCTCAGATAACTTGGAACAGAAAGGCAGAATTATGAGAAAAGCCTTCAGAGATGTGGAAAGTTATCCAGAAGGCCCAATGTTTATTTAACAGCATTTCAAAAACAGGAAGTAGGGAGGAGGAAATAACAGCAGAAAATTCCTCAGTACAGAGGAAAACACAAATAATGGAATTAAGTGGATGCACTGAGTACTGAGCAAGATTAATGAGAAAGGTCCACGCCCAGCACATCACGTTGCAGTTTCAGAACACCAAGGACAAAAAGAAGATCCTAAAAGCTTCTAAGTTAGCTGTAATACGTTACAGATTTATATAACCCTAATCAGGACACCGGAAGTCAGAACGGAGTGGTGAGATGACTTTCTGGTTCTGAAGAGAAAATATTTTTATTGTAGAATTTCCTACCCAACCAAATGTTAAGCATTGGGACGAAGTGATAGTTTTTAGATAGTCAAGGATTCAGAGGACATACACTTTTGGAGGAAACAAAATGACTTGAGGATACTCTAGCAAAATGAAAAAGACATCTAAGAAAGAGAAAACTTGAATTTAAGAAAGAATACCTTATAAATCCAAAGTACAATTGAAAAGGGTAATTCACAGCAAGCCTGAAAAGTAATTTCCAAATTAAAAGAGAGATTCATATTAGACAACACTAAAAAGAATGTTTTTAGAAGAAGGTGAATTTATTTTTAATGAATAGCCTAACTGAGAAGCTGAATGCTCTGAATGGTAGGGTGAAAGCAAACACTTCTTTTGTGGACAAAAAAAAAAAAAAAAGTAAAGGAGAGTGGAAACTCCAGGGAACATAAAAAAGCTATTCAGGAAAGGAATGGCTCAGACATGAAGCAAACAAAACTAAGGCATGATTTTGAACAATTCTTGAGAAGCAGAACAAAGAGACTCCAGTATAAGTTTGTGCTTGGAGGGTGTACTGAGGAGCACAGGCTTGGTGGTGGTGTCAGCACTGTGTCTTCTGCAAAGTCTGTCACTTTTAAAATGTTAAAAAAACAAAAACTTGTCTAATTATTAGATCAGACAAGAAACCAGAACTTAAACTACTGACTATTTAGAATACACATATCAAAAATGGTGAATTGGAGCCCCACTTACCCTTAGGAGATCATGGCCTCGAATGAATAGAAAAAAATAAGTGAACTAAGCCTTTCTTTTCCAAAATTGGGAGGGAAAGCACAACAAAGCTAAAGAGGAAATATAGGAAGAAGGAAGGAAATAGAAGTGAGAAAGAGAGAGGGGAGAAGGAAGGAAATGAATGATACAGGAAAGAGGAAAAAAGATTAAGATTAGTAAAACTGGCCAGGCGTGGTGGCTCACATCTGTAATCCCAGCACTTTGGGGGGCTGAGGCAGGTGGATCACCTGAGGTCAGGATTTTGAGACCAGCCTGGCCAACACGGTGAAACCCCGTCTCTCCTAAAAATACAAAAATTATCTGGGCACAGTAGCGGGCACCTGTAATCCCAGCTACTCAGGAGGCTGAGGCAGGAGAATTGCTTGAACCCAGGAGGGGAGGTTGCAGTGAGCCAAGATTGTGCCACTGCACTTCAGCCTGCCATCTCAAAAGAAAAAAAAAATAGTAAAACTAAGAGAGACATTGACTTCAAAGAACAATAAAACAGATCTACCACTGCCAGGGCTATCTAATCTAATATCAGATAAAACAAAAGTAACAAAGTGGAAATTGAGGGCTATCTGCAGATGTGGAGGAGGGTACAGTCCCACTCCTTATTGCAGTTCCCCTCTCCAGGAGGCCAACCAAGGTTGGAAAATACTATAGTACTTAGAAAGAGCACGTTCACATAACTTTGACTACAGTATATTCTTATAATTGTTCTATTTTAATATTAGTTATTGTTGTCAATCTCTTCTTCCTATTTATAAATTAAACTTTATCATAGGTGTATATGTATAGAAAGAAAACATAGTTATATAGGATTTGGTACTATCTGTGGTTTCAGGCATCCAGTGGGGGTCCTGGAATGTATCAAGATTTCAAAAGAATTCTTTGTTCAACTCCGATACTTATAAATTTGAAACTCTCAACAGCAACAAAGAAAAAATAAGAAGATGTAAATTATCGAAGTTAACCCAAAAAGAAATACAATATATAACAAAGGAAATTTCCAGAGAAGACATTGAAAAGGTTGTCCACAAATTACCTTCCAACAAATTCACAGATGGTTTAATCTGTCTATCAAAGAACATGTAATTCTACCTCTCTATAAACTTTCCAGGCCATAGAAAAGAGCAATTGACCTAATCCAAATACCAAAACGACAAAACCCAAATAAAAAGAAAAGCCACGGAATTTCCTATGACTATAGATGCAAGACTCCTAAATGAAATACTATAAAATCAAATTTAGCAATATGCCCAGAAACCTAAGTATAGTTTCATTTTATACCTATTAGTATAGTTTATCCATGAGAAGGTTATCAGAAAGGATCCATAACATCTCAGTGCTTTACAGAAGTCAGCATGTGTTCATGAATGTGTATGCTCACATATGCATATGTGTGTATACACGAAAAGAATATGCATTCAAATGGCAAAGCTCATCTAGGAAGGAAGGATTGTTTTGGGAGGGTTTAAGAATCTATAGAGTCTTTAAGAATTACCCAGCCAGGCATGGTGGCTCATACCTATAATTCCAGTGTTCTGGGAGGCTGAGATGGGAGGATCACTTGAGGCCAGGAGACCATGCTGGGCAACATAGCAAGACCCTATCTGTTAAAAAAAAAAAAATTTAGCTGGATGTGGTGGCATGAGCCTGTAGAGGTGAGAGGATTGCTTGAGCCCAGGAGTTCAAGGTTGCAGTGAGCTATGATCGTGCCACTGCATACCAACCTGGATGACAGAGCAAGACCTTTTTTCTTAAAAAAAAAAAAAAAAAAAAAAAAAAGGGTGGGGGGGGAAGACTCATGAAGGATTTTTCTTTTTTTTTTTTTTGCACTTTTTTTTTTAAGACAGTGGCCAGGGTCCTGCCCAAAACCTACCCAATCAGAATCTCAGAGGTAGAATTCAATGTGCTTATTGTTTAAAGCTTCATATCTGATTCTACTAAACATATCTGCTTAAGAACTACAAAATATATAGTGGCTGTCTCTGGGTTTTATAGCTTTAATTTTCTTTTCTAAGGTTTGTGTGAATTTTTGGAATTGTCCACAGTGAGCAAATATTATTTTTTAATGAGAACAATTTTTTTATTTTTAAATTATCTTTAGTGTCTTTTCACAACTTTATTGAGGTATAATTGGCATATGATAAACTGCATATTTAAAGTATACAATTTGATACATTTTGGCCTATGTTTAGGTCTGTGCAACCATCACCACAATAAAGATAATGAGTATACTTATCCACTTCAAAATTGTCTTAGTACTCCTTCATAATCCCTCCCTCTCCCCGATCCCCATTCCCATCCCCAGGATGTACCGTCTGTCTATATAGATGAGTTTGCATTTTCTGGGATTTTACATAAATGGCATCAAAAGGTTTGCACCGTTTTGGTCTAGCTTATTTCACTCAGCTCAATCACTTTCAGATTGATCTATGTTGTTGGGTTTATCCATAGTTCATTCCTTTTCATTGCTAAGTAGCATTGCACTGTGTGGATAAACCACAATTTGTTTATCCCTTGAAATATTGATGGATATTTAGGTTGTCTCCAGTCTTTTAATATTATAAAGCTGCCGAGAACATTTCTGTACAAATCTTTGGGCGCTTGCTTCCATTTCTCTTTAGTAGATACCTAGGAGTGGAATGGCTGAATCATAAGATAGGTGTATGTTGAACTTTTTAGAAAACCATTAACCTGTTTTCCAAAATGGTTGTACCATTTTTACATTACTACCACTAGTGTACGAGAGTTGTAGTTCTGTCACTTATATGCCAGCACGTAGTATGAGCGGTTGTTTTAGACATTTTAGCAGGTGTTTAGTGATATTCCATTGTGGCTTTAATTTGCATTGCTCTGATGACTAATGAAGTTGAATGCCCTTTCACATGCTGATTTGCCATCCCTGTGCCTTCTTGAATAAACTGTTCAAAACTTATGCACATTTTTACTGAGTTGTTTAACATCTTATTACTGGGTTTGGAGAGTTATTTATATTTTCTAGATACAGATCCTTTATCAGATATATGATTTGAAAAATGCTTTCTCCCAATCAGTGGCTTGTCTTTTAATTCTCTTCATAGTGTCTTACACAAACCACATAATTTTAATTTTGACAAAATCTAATTTATAAAAATTTTCTTTGATGGATCATGCTTTTGATATTATATCTAAGAAATATTTGCCTAAGTCAGTGCTACAAAGATTTCTTCTTATATTGTATTAGAAATTTTACAGTTGCAATTTTTACATTTAAGACTATATTTCACTTGTGTTCATGTTTGTGTAGGGTATGAAGTATGAACTGAAGTTCGTTTTTTGGCATGTAATACATCCAGTTGATTTAGCACCATTTAGCAAAAGGTTCCTCATTTCTTCATGGAATTGCCTTTGTGCCCTTGTCAAAAATCAGCTGGCATGTATATATACATGTGGGTCTATTTCTGGACTCTGCTGTTTGCCTTTAATCTCTTTGTCTAAAGGCCAGTATTACATTGTCATGATTACTATAGTTTTATTATAAGTTTTGAGGTCAGGTAGAGTTAGTCTTCCAACTTTGTACTTTTTCAAAGTTGTCTTGGCTGCTTAGGTCCTTTTTGTATTTCCATAACAATTTTATAGTCCGGTCATCAGTTCTACATCCTCATTGCACTGGTTAGGACCTCCAGTACAATGCTGAGTAGAAGTGATGACAGCAGACATCCTTCTCTTACATGTCATCTTGGGGGAACACATTCAGTCTTTCACCATTAGGTATGACGTTGGTTGTAGGGTTTTTTATTGTTGTTTTTTGTTTTAGAGACAAGGTCTCACTCTTTCACCCAGGGTGGAGTGCAGTAACGTGATCATAGCTCATCGTAACCTGAAACTCCTAGGCTCAAGTGATCCTCCTGCCTCAGCCTCCTGAGTAGCTGGGACTACAGGTACATGCCACCATGCCTGGTTCATTTTTAAATTTTTTATAGAGACAGTGTCTTCCTGTGTTGCCCAGATTGGTCTTGAACTCCTGGCCTCAAGCAACCCACCTGCCTTAGTCTCCCAAAGTGCTGAGATTATAGGAATGACCCACCATATCTGGCTGCTGTAGGTTTTTTACAGATGTCTTCATCAGCTTAAGGACATTTTTTTTTTCTATTTATAGCTTACTAAGCGTTTTTAATCAAGAATGTATGTTGGATTTTGTCAGATGCCTTTTTTCTGCTCTTAGATGACTACTTTCATTGCAGTGACTTGGGCCTATAGTCCCAGCTACTTGGGAACTAAGGCAGGAGGATCACTTGAGCCCCGGAGTTTGAGGCCATCCTGGGCAATGTAGTGAGACCCCATCTGAAGCAACAATAACAAAAAGTTTGCTACTGGTGACATTAAAAAAAAAATTAAACCAACTTTGTATCTTTGGATAAATGTTATATGGTTATTATGTGCTATTCTTTTTATATATTGTTGGATTCAGTTTGCTAAAATTTCATTTAGAATTTTTGTATTTATATTTGTCTGTAGGGATATTGGTCCATCATTTTAGTTTAATATCTTTGTCAGGTATAAAATGAGTCAGGGTGCATTTCTTTCTCTTCAGTTTTCTGGAAGAGTTGGTTTGGATTTGGTATGATTTCCTTAAATATATGGTTAAATTCACCAGTGAAACCATTGGGCCTGAAGTTTGCTTTGTGAGAAAATTCTAACTGCAATTTATTTTTCTATAATAGATTTAGGGCTATTCATGTTATCTGTTTTTATCTTTTTTCTTGAGTAAGCTTCAGTAATTTGTCTTTCAGGGAATTTGTCCATTTCATCTAATTTGTCCAATATATTGGCATAAAAGCATTCAGAATATTCATTTTAATATCTGTGATATCTCTAATGATATCGTCTTATCCCTTATATTGATGATTTGTATCTTCTCTTGTTTTTTTCTGATCAATCTAGCTAGAAGTTTATCAATTCTGTTCATCTCGTAAGTGCCAACTTTTAGGTTCAGTGCTTTTTGTCTTTTATATTTCAATAATTTTTACTCTGATTTTAATTATTTCTTTTTTTTCTCCTTACCTGGTGTTTCAATTGCCCATCTTTTTGTAGTTTTTTAAGGTGCTAGCTGAGGTCATTGTTTTAAGACCCTTTTTACTGCTTTTGTAGCATTTAAAAATTATGATATGTTATGTTTTCATTTTCACTTATATTAAAATACTTTGTCCCTTGGGTTATTTAGAAGTCTGCTATTTAGTTTCAAAATACTAGAGATTTTACAGAGATCTTTCTGTTGTTGGTTTTTTAGTTTCATTTGATGACTTCAGTCCTTTTAAGTTTATTAGACTTGGTTTTATGGACCAGAATATGATCTATCTTTATAAGTGTTCCACAAAACTTGAAAGAATGTGAATCTGCCACTTTGGGGTAGAGTGATCTGTAAATGTTGATTAGGCCAAGTTGTTTGATTATACTATTTATTTTCTTTTATATTCTTACCGATCTTCTCCTTGGTTTATCAGTTATTGAGAGGCAGGATTGAAAATCTCTTAGTTATAATTGTACATTATCTATTTCTTCCCCTTTTTTAGAGTTTTTACTTCCTGTATTTTGTAGCTCTGTGATTAGATGCATAAAAATTTAGGATTGTTGGTTTATCTTAATAAACTGACCTCCTTTACCATTATATGATGACCCTGTTTATTTCTGGTAATAATGTTTGTTCTGAAATTTGCTTTGAGATTAATATAACCTCTTCAACTTTCTTTTGATTAGTGTTAGCACAGTGTATCTTCTATCCGTTTATATTAAAGTACTTTATATTAAAAATATGTTTCTTATAGGCATATATTTATATATATTTATATATTTGGATCTTGCTTCTCTGTCCCACCATGGACAATCTCTGCCTTTTCACTGAGGTACTTAGACCATCTACATTTATTGTTATTATTGATATTATTAGGTTTAAATTTCATCTTGCTACTTATTTTCTACGTGTTTCATATGTTCTTTGTTCACTTTTTCCTCATTTTCTTACTGCTTTTGCCTTAATTGGGTGTGTTTGATGATTCTGTTTTGACTCCTTCTTGACTTTTGAGCTGTAACTTTTGTTAATTTGGTGGTGGTTTTAGGGTTTATAGTATGCATTCTTACCACAGTCTACCTTCAAGTGATATTTTACTACTTCACATATAGTAAAAGAACCTTACAACAGGATGCTTCCAGTTTTCCATTCCCAGCCTTTGTGGTATTGTTTTCAGACACTTGCATATGTTAAGAAAATCCACATCTTATTATTATTATTTTCATCTTAATAACTATCTTATAAAGGAATTTAAATAATAAGAAAAAAAACCTCTTGTATATTTATCCATGTAGCTATCATTTCCAGGGCTCTTCATTCCTTTGTATAGATCTGGATTTCCATTTTGGTATCATTTTTTCTTCTGGCTGGAGGACTTCCTTTTACATTCCTTGTAGCACAAGTCTTCTGATGATCAATTGTTTCAGCTCTGGTATGTCTGGGAAAGTATTTTGCTTTCATTTTGAAGTATATTTTGCTGTACAAATATATTTCTGCTGGAATGGCAGGGTCCTTTTTCTCCTTTAAGCACTTTAAAGACATTGCTTCCCTGACTTCTTGTTTGCATTGTTTCCAGGAAGAAATGTGTTGTTATCTTTATTCCTCTGTGTGTTTTTTGCTCTGGGTTTGCTTAAGATTTTCTCTTAATACTAGTGTTGAACAGTTTGTTCTGTTGTGCTTTGGTATAGTTTTATTCATGTTTCTTGTGCTTGGGATTCATTGAAATTCTTTAATCCATGGGTTTGTTGGTTTCATGAAATTTGGAAATTTTTTATTCATCTTTCTTCTGATATATTTTCTGTTCCCCCTTCTCTCTCCTCACCATCATGAAATCTAATTACACATATTTCACCCTATCTAAACCTGCCCCATATCACTGATTTTCTGTTCTTTTTTTCTCTCTTTGTGTTTCATTTTTGATAGTTTCTGTTACTGTGTCTTTAAGTTCACTAATCTTTTCTTCTGTGGTTTCTGTTCTGTGGTTGGTCCCATCAAGTGTATTTTTTATCTAATACATTGTAGTTTTCATCTCTAGAAATTTGGCTTAGTCCTTTTTATATCTTTATGTCTGTATCTTCTCTATGTGAATGTCAGGCACTTTTCCCTCTGATTCTCTCAGGAGGCTGTTTCCCAGCCTTGAGTAACATGCGTACTCTGATCAGTGCTCCACAGGATATTCAAGGACACCCTCTGCGTATCTCCAGGGTCACTCTCTCTGCATGTCTCTTCCTTCTGCTGCTCTGTCTTATGAAATCTGGCTGACTTGGTTGCCCTTGACTCTCAATTCAGGGGATCTGCTACACTCTGCCTGGGTTCCTTACTCTGAACAGTAAACTGTTCTGGCAGTAAACTGTCATCTGGGTTTTAATATCTCTCCAAGGGAGGGATAAATGGTCATTGAAAGCAAGTGAGCATGGTGACGGGGTGGAGGTGGCCTCCACAGGGCATGAAGTGAGTTGTACTGAGTCATCTGAGAGTGCAGTGTGCTGCTTTTGGCCAGTGGGCTTGACAGTTCAGTGTCTGGGTTCAGAATATGAGTCTGCCCATGTTCTAAGCATGTTCTAAAGATTCATATCCTAAATTAGTTTTGATTTTGGTGGCCTATAACATCCATGTGATATGAATTATCAAGCTCAATATATAAATGCAGATACATGTATTCAATTCCGAGTTATGCAAGTATCTTTTTAAAAATTTTCAGGCCGAGGCAGGCGGATCACGAGATCAGGAGATCGAGACCACGGTGAAACCCCGTCTCTACTAAAAATACAAAAAAATTAGCCGGGCGCGGTGGTGGGCGCCTGTAGTCCCAGCTACTCGGAGAGGCTGAGGCAGGAGAATGGCGTGAACCCGGGAGGCGGAGCTTGCAGTGAGCCGAGATTGCGCCACTGCACTCCAGCCTGGGTGACAGAGCGAGACTCCGTCTCAAAAAAAATAAAAATAAAAAATAAAAATAAATAAAAATAATAAAAAAATAAAAACTTTCAACCCTGCAAAATTAGCCTGTGATTAGTTAAGATGAGATAGTTTAAACACAGCAAGAAAACAAGTACAAGGGTCCTTCAAAAAGTTCATAAAGTTAAAAGATAAAAAATTTTTTAAAGATACAAAATTTATTTCTCAACATAAGCTCCATCAAATTCAAGACATTTTTGTAAGTGCTGATCCTAGCCATTTAGATTGTCCCTAAAGAACTGAATGGTGGCTGGGTGCGGTGGCTCATGCCTGTAATCCCAACACTTTGGGAGGCCGAGGCGGGAGGATCATGAAGTCAGGAGATCGAGACCATCCTGGCCAACATGGTGAAACTCCATCTCTACTAAAAATACAAAAACCAGCTGGGCATGGTGGCATGTGCCTGTAGTCCCAGCTACTCAGGAGGCAGAGGCAGGAGAATCGCTTGAACCCAGGAGGCGGAGGTTTCAGCGAGACGAGATCACGCCACACACTCCAGCCTGGCAACAAGAGTGAGACTCCGTCTCAAAAAAAAGAACTGAATGTCTTGGGAGTTTAACCATGTCAGTGCAGCCTTTCTTACATTATTAACTGAAGAAAAATTCCTTAAGGGTGCCCGTTAAGGAATTTTTGAGATTAGGAAACAAAAAGAAGTCAGACGGAGCCAAACGAGGTGGATTTGCAGCCACCATAAGGTGGATGGCTCATGATTTCCTATCGAAACCCTCGCGGTTGCCCTTGTTTGATGAGAGGAATGAATAGGCGCTTTGTTATGGTGAAGGTCTCTGGCGAAGCTTCCCCAGGGGGTTTTCTGCTAAAGCTTTGGCTCACTTTCTCGAAACACTGTCATCATAAGCAGGTGTTACCATCCTTTGGCCCTCCACGTGAACCCAACAAGCAAAACACCTTGAGCATCCCAAAAATGCTGCCATGGCCTGTGCTTTGGCCAGTTGGCCTGTGCTTTGACTGGGCCCCTTCCACCTCTTGGTAGCCTTTTTTTTTTTTTTTTTTTTTGCATTATGCATTTTCTTCAGGATTGTCTTTGTAAAAGCTATTTTTATCTCCTGTTTGATATTTGTTCTTGCTTCAATTTTAGCAGAAGTCATGCAGCTCTGATAGGAGCGCTTTTCAAACAGATGTCTTAATCTTCTTAGTGCCTCAAACTAGATCCTATTCAGACATGTTTCAGCAAGTTAGTACAAGTTTATTTTGGTGCCAAAAAATTTTGAAATCCATGAGGTTTTTTCATAATAAGCATTTTCTATGAACTTTTTCAAGACTCTTGTGAACCATTTCAAGACACTTGTTAAGAATTAGGGTTTCCTATTGCATCATGGATGTCACACATGCAAAGCCACATGACCTGAACATGCCTGGCCTCTCAGTGGCAGGGGAGCACATGCAGGCATGAGCGCCAGTGGTGGGTGTGATACAGGAGCAACCCCCACCTGCACGACCTCGTGGGACCTTGCATTAGTCTCAGAAGTGGCTCCCACCCATCCACCCTCAGGCTGCCAAGGTTCCTGGCTCCGTCAGTGCCAGAGTGAGAAAAGACACACCTGTCAGAAGTCTCATGATTTCAGGTTTCTGTCAACCTTCTGCCCACCTGCCCTATCAGACAAGTGCGTACCCATGGGTCAGTTCTGCTTTCTCAACACTGCTCCTGTTCTGGTGGCAGTGGAAGAGTGTGAGGCCACTGCCACGGCAGATGCACACTCAAGTCTGCGTATATTCCTTGGCAGGCAGAATTCCCCCACCACGCACTTCTGTGGCCATGTCTGAGCACAGTGTGCCGCCCCTGGCTGCTCCCTCCCTGGGGGTGAAAGCGAGCTTCACACCACCTTCCTGTGTCTTCCATTTCAGGCATCAGCAATGCAGAAGCACGGCAGCCAGGGAAGGCCCCCAACTTCAGTGTCAACTGGACGGTAGGCGACTCTGCTATTGAGGTCATCAACGCCACGACTGGGAAGGATGAGCTGGGCCGCGCGTCCCGCCTGTGTAAGCACGCGTTGTACTGTCGCTGGATGCGTGTGCACGGCAAGGTACTGAGGCGCCCTCACCGCAATGCGCCGGCTCCACTTCCCCAATAGCTTGTCTGTCCTCACACCTACTGTAACTTAAGTTGTTTCATCATGTCATCATGCACAGCTTCCAAAAACGATCATTTGGAATGATTGTTCCTTCAGATTGTTTTAGCTTAGAAGTATGGCCACGTCCCTGAAACCTTAATGCCATCTCAAAGGCAGCTCTTTTCCTCCCTGCTGCAGAGTAACACCCACTGCCAGGCCACTGTGTGTGGTGGAAACGTCTCTTACTCTCAGATATTGAAAGTCATTATGCAAAACGCAGGGCCAGTCACCCTGCTGTCCCCTCCTTCTCAGCAACACAAAAATTGCTTGGATTCTGATAACCCTTCAGTAGAGTTTTTAAACCTTTTGAATTAGCTGTGGGGCCCTTTTTTCCCCAGAATAAAACTTTATATAGTAAGTCAGGGTATTACTAGTTTGTGTTTATTCTTCAATCAAGTAGATGGCATCTATTTATTCTGAGACCAGCATTGTGCACTGGCATGGGAGGTATAGCCAGAAGTGACAGTGCCCGGGAGGGTCCTGTTCACACAGGGGCAGCACCCAGGCCAGCTGCCACAAGTCCAAGGTCCACACAGAAAGGAGTTACCAGCCATATGAGGGAAGGCCTCCGAGGTCATCAGGGTGATAACAAGGACATAACATCAGTGGTGCTTCTTATAGTTAAAAATGAAACTTGAATCAACTATTGGTGGTTTCCCAGAAGCATGTCTTCAGAACTCGGGGGTCTGTAGCTGCCTGTTTGACCAGCAAGACCGGAACTTGGCGATAACTCAGCCCTTAGGAGACGCCGCACCTTGTTCTGTGTGAAGCCATTCCCTTGGCAGAAGGCACCTTCCTCTGGGTTGCTTTCCCCCCAGAAGCCAATGCAGTTCTAAAGGCCGTGTTTTGGCATCTTATTAGGTGTTATTTTCATCTGTTACAGCGTCAACAGTTTCATTTGTTTTTTATCCCTTCACAGGTTCCCTCCCACTTACTACGCTCCAAGATTACCAAGCCCAACGTGTACCATGAGTCCAAGCTGGCGGCAAAGGAGTACCAGGCCGCCAAGGCGCGTCTGTTCACAGCCTTCATCAAGGCGGGGCTGGGGGCCTGGGTGGAGAAGCCCACCGAGCAGGACCAGTTCTCACTCACGCCCTGACCTGGGCAGACACGATGGGGGGTGCAGGGGGCTGTGGGCATCCAGCGTCGTCCTCCAGAACCTCACATCTGAACTGGGGGCGGGTGCATACCTTGGGGAGGGAGTAGGGGGACACGGGACCACCAGGTGTCCATGGTTGTCCCCAGCATCTCACATCAGACCTGGGGCAGGTGCGCAGTGTGGGGAGGGGATGGGGTGCGTCAGGGCCCAGCATCGCTGCCTGGCATCTCTGCCGCAGCGTTTCACCTTCTGAACCGTCCAGTGACTGCTTTCAATCATGGTTTACGTTTAGAAATTGAGTTCTACTGAGTAGGGCTTCCTTAAGTTTAGGAAAATAGAAATTACTTTGTGTGAAATTCTTGAATAAATAATTTATTCAGAGCTAGGAATGTGGTTTATAAAATAAGAAGTAATTATGTCAGGTCACTTTTATGCCACATTATTTTAATTGCAAAAAAGCATCTATATATGGAGGAGGGTGGGAAAATAGAAGTAGGAAATAGTAGCCTAAAGGAAATCGCCACACGTCTGTCTCAACTTAGGTGTCTTTTCTCCGTAGGTACCTCCCTGGGTAGTTCCACACACTAGGTTGTAACAGTCTCTCCCTGAGGAGCAGACTCCCAGCATGACGTAGCGTGGCCCTGTCACGCACACGGGGTCCCGCAGCGGTGACTGTGTGTCCTGCAGAGGCGTGACCCAGGCCCCTGTAGCCCTCAGCCTCCTCTAGAAGCTTCTGCACTCCTTGTAGGATCAGATCATGGAAAACTTTTCTCAGTTTACTTCTAAGTAATCACAGATAAAACATGGCCAGTAACCCCGGGCTGGCCATTCATTCAGGTTTTTTAAAGGATATTTAACTTTTATGGACTAGAAGGAATCAGGAGGGCTACTGCACAATACATGGCCTAAGTTCCCTCTGTTCCTTCCTCGGAATCGAATGGGTGTGGATGACTGCCCGAAGGCCTTCACAGGATGGAAGTAGAATGATTTCAGTAGATACTCATTCTTGGAAAATGCCGTAGTTTTAAATTATTGTTTCCAGCTTTATCGAAGACATGTTTGAAAAATAAAAAGCATCCAAGTGAGAGCTGGTGAGACCACGTGCTGCTGGCGTAGTGCAGACCAGACGCTGACAGTCCCGACGGGAGCTCAGGGCTGCCCAGCACCCAGAGTGCACGGGACGGCCCCCCGACAGAGGGAGCCAGCCCAGGAGGTCAGGAGCGCGGCAGGCGAGGGCCCTGTGTGGACCACCTCCACCAAGCTCAGAGATTTGCACCAGGTGCCTTGTTGCCTCCGCTCAGGATGAAAGAGGAGCTGAGAGAAGTGCTCTGCCTGCCAGTGCAGTGCCCAGCTCCAAGGCTCTAGAGGGTGCTCAGGTGGGTCTCCTGGGGCCATGGGGAGAGATTGGTGCAGACCTTACCCCACAGCATACACCTGCCACAGCGAAATCCAGGGTGTTGGCACCTGTGTGTCCGCGATGGGCCTAGGAAACCAGAATGGGGCAGAGGGGCATCATCCTCCCACTGGACGCTGGGAGCTCAGACCCCAAAACTGAAGCACCATGGCTTTGGCAGGGGGTGTGCCTCCTGATGTCGGGAGCCCCATCCACGTGTGTCCACACAGATCTCGTCCCAGTGCGGCAGGAAGGGGTGCTGCTTAGGGCTCATCGTTGGGGACATGACCAGGTTCAGCGGCTAGAACGTCTGCCCCACACCAGCCGCCTCCTCTACCGAAGAGGGTAGTTGTCTCCGTGAAGCAGTCAGAGTGGGCGTCTCAGCCACTGCATCACCACAGTGGGGTTTTGTTTAGGCAGATCGTGCTGGGGTTCTGCACCTGCAGAAGGAGAGGTGTCTGTTGTCCTTGGCCTTCCTCCAAGCAGGCTCTTGCACACTCTAGAAAAAACACCTTGTAAGTCTGTGCATTTTTATTGTCTTGATAAATTGTATTTTTTTCTAATGGGGATTGGGAGATGGACTTAGTTTTTAAAAATATGTGGATTTTGGTTACCGAATTTAGTGTTAATATATTCCATATACATAACAAAACTCCCCGGTATGTCTGGCTTTTCCCTTCTGTCAGGTAATAGCTAAAGTGTGCATGATTGCTCCCTGTACCACCCCAAATAAGTGAGTGCCTCACCTTGTGGGGCCTGAGCAGCTGCCTTGAGACCATGTGAGATGGCGCCTTTCCGGGGTGGCCTCGTGCAGCCTTGAGGACAGGCACAGGGCATCCTATCCCAAGCCGTCCAGGCAGGAGGAAGGCAGCCAAGGCAACTGGGTTCGGGGGGCCCTGGGCGGGGCGGCTGTAGGGAGGAGTTGGGTTCGGGGAGCCCTGGGTGGGGAGGAGTTGGGTTCTGGGAGCCCTGGGCGGGGCGGCTGTGGGGAGGAAGGTGATGTGCAGCGGACCAGAGGCTCTGCACTGCTCCTAGGACAGCTCATCTGTAATCAGAAAAAATAAATAAATAAAATACAGAATGCTGACTCCTCCCTGAGACAGATCAGGGAACTTAGCACTTTAATCCCTCCCTTCTGAGCGCTCAGTGTGCATTAGACTATAGCTGTTTCATTGACGTGTCGTTTTGCATCCAGTGTCCTTGATGTGGGTGGGTTTTAGAGACTTAGCAGAAAATTCAACACAAGCAGGAACTTAATTTTTTAAGAAAAAATAGTACATTTTGAGGACATTTTGACAAGTAGGGGAAGAGAGGGCTTCTGTTTTGTTTTGTTTTGTTTTGTTTTGTTAGCTAAACCTGAAGTATTAATTCCACAAAGACACTGCCCCTCAGGACCACTCAGGTACAGCTCTGCCAGGGACAGAGTCCTGCTAGTGGGAGGTCTCAGGTGGGGCGGTGTATTCTGTGCCATGAGGCAGCGACAGGCTCAGATGGATGTCGTCACCACCTTCCTCGGCTCTCATCACCTGGTCATACGCCAGGCCCACCTCTTCCCAGCAAGGGACGCCAAAGAACTGCAGTTTTGATTCTGAGTCTTAATTTAACTTTTCATCATCTTTTCCTATTTTGGAGAATTTTTTGTAATTAAAAGCAATTATTTTAAAATGTGCAAGCCAGTATCTCACAAGGCATGGATTTCTGTGGAATTTATTTTTATTCAAATAACCATACTTATCTCCAGGCTGTGGAATCGCCACTTTCTTTGTGAAGACTGTCTCTCCTTGTAATCTCACACAGGTACTCTGAGGAGGGGACGGCTCCGTCTTCACATTGTGCGCAGATCTGAGGATGGGATTAGCGAAGCTGTGGAGACTGCACATCCGGATCTGCCCATGTCTCAAAACAAACACATGTACAATGGCTCTTTTTCCTTCTCAAATACTTTACCCCAGAAGCAGGTGGTCTGCCCCAGGCATAAAGAAGGAAAATTGGCCATCTTTCCCACCTCTAAATTCTGTAAAATATAGACTTGCTCAAAAGATTCCTTTTTATCATCCCCATGCTGTGTAAGTGGAAAGGGCATTGTGTTCCGTGTGTGTCCAGTTTACAGCGTCTCTGCCCCCTAGCGTGTTTTGTGACAATCTCCCTGGGTGAGGAGTGGGTGCTCGGGGCCTTCCGTGTGAGTTCTAGTGTTCACTTGATGCCGGGGAATAGAATTAGAGAAGCCTCTGACCTGCCGGGTGCCAGGGACTGGTGGAGGTGGATGGCAGGTCTGACTCGACCGTGACTTAGTTGTAAGGGTGAGTTGGCTTTTTCAGTCTCGTGTGAAAATCCTCCTGTCTCTGGCAGCACCGTCTGCACTTTCTTGTTTACTGTTTGAAGGGACGAGTACCAAGCCACAAGAACACTTCTTTTGGCCACAGCATAAGCTGATGGTATGTAAGGAACCGATGGGCCATTAAACATGAACTGAGCGGTTAAAAGCACAGTCTATGGAACGCTAATGGAGTCAGCCCCTAAAGCTGTTTGCTTTTTCAGGCTTTGGATTACATGCTTTTAATTTGATTTTAGAATCTGGACACTTAATATGAATGTAATTCGGCTGAGAAACATGTTGCTAAGATGCAATCCTCAGTGTTCTCTGTATGTAAATCTGTGTATACACCACACGTTACAACTGCATGAGCTTCCTCTCGCACCAAGACCAGCCGGAACTGAGCATGAGACGCTGTCAAATACAGACAAAGGATTTGAGATGTTCTCAATAAAAAGAAAATGTTTCACTACTCTGGTGTTGCTGAGACTTTCTTTTCCTTTCAAATTATTTCTGCCCTTGGCTGCACTAGCAGGCCTGGGGATGGATGCCCACATGCATAACCTGAAAAGGTGGCTGAGTCCCGCCCAAGAGCTGCAGCTCTGACTCCACCTGGTCTTGTCACCTGCTGTGCTTGCACCAGTGCTACTTGAATTTCCTCAACTTGGGACAGTCTCCCCTCAGTCCCCACCCCTGTTAGATTCTTGACTTCTTCACCGTCGTCCTGGAGAGCATGTTGGCGCCTCTCCTATATATAAGGTGGTGTAGAGGAAAAGTATGCAGCTGCCTCACTCTCATCCTGCATATAAAATGGATGTTGACACATGCCCATGTTACTCGTTACCCTCACGTTACTTGCAGATAGAACACAGGAAGAACCTACACACTAATAAGAGGCAATGGTGACACGGGTGCTGGGGTGCCATGAAAAAAACCAGGTGCTAAGTGCCACCATAGAACTATGTTATTTCTTGTTACAACACTGGAAGGACAGTCACAATAAGTGGAAAGTTGGCAGCAAAGCGGCATTTCTGTGTCGTGGTGGTAACAGTGTATATATGCTTCATGTACTGTACAAGCACAGGTGGGCCACGCTGGCCAAGGAGGGAGTCTGGCCATGGTCTGTGGACATGGGATTTGAGATGGTTTTGATTTTGTGTTCCTTTGTAAAAAGCATATCTATTTGTCTCATGTTTCTACAATTAAATGAAAAACAAATTTAGGAAAATATTTTGAAAAGTCAAAAGCATCATGCAAATAATAAAAACGGCTATTACAGAGAGGTAACTTGAGTTTCTCATTTGCATCGGTTTTGAAACTATTTCATTTCCCACAATAAAAAGTTAAAATACGTTGCAGCAAAAACAAGCTTCAGAGAAAAGAATGAAGGGAACCCTCTCCCTGATAAGTGAATCCTTTGAACAGCGATTCTTCGGGAGCTGCCTCCGGGGCCACACCGGATGGAATACTCGGACTTACTATTCTGTCATGGAATTGGGGAAATGTCCTGAATTTGACCACGTAAGATGAAAGTTTTGCTTTTTACGAGATACTGTATAGTGAATCTCATAGAGCCTGACTGTAAATGTTGAGGTTCTTGAGCTTTTATTCAGTACATGCGTAATGAAGGCCGACCCGGAAGGCACTATTCCAGGTGCTTGGAACAGGTTGGTGAACACAACACAGACTCCCCCCAACAGCTGCTGCTCTGCAGGAAAGCAAATAACATACCAGATGCCAGTGTCAGGGAATGGTGCCTGGGAAGAAAGAAAAAGCAGGTGAGGATGGTGCAGTGGGGCGGGCTGCAATGGTAAGTACTGGGATCAGGGTGGCCTCACGGAGAAGTCTTGCAAGGCGGATGGTCAGCCAGAGGGGGCCTGGCGAGCCCAAAGCACTGGACCAGGCATCAGCGTGCCACTGCTGGAGGCTGCAGTGCCAGGAACCTGGCCCACCAGTAGGTGAACGCAGCTGTTAAAGTCACATTTTATAAACTCAGAATGATATTTAAAAAAAAGGTAACAAATACTCGAAACTCGTCACGTCCTACTTTTTGCTGCATTTAATACGATCTGTTCTTACTGTGCACATACTCTACAATGGTGGGCATGCCCTTCCTAGGCTGCGTCTGGGGACTCACATCAGTAGCTTGGAATTAGTTGTGGTGGGAGGTTTCACACCACTGATAGCCACAGACACCATGACTCAGGGCTTGACTCACTGTTGTGATTGTCTCTAGACCTAGAAAGTGGTGGAGGAAGATGCAGATCAAACTGCAAATGTAGCTGTTACATGGTGAATGGCACAGAAAATTGAAGAAACTGTCTCACAGCCTCTGGAAACCGTTACCTACTTAAGCAAAGAAGTCGCTCAGTCACCGAACGAGTGAAGCTCTGACATTCGTCCTGCTGCTTCGCCTTCGCCTGACTCATCGGTGAAAACATCCCCAGCATTCTTGTCAGAACCACACTCCTTCATCAGCTGCAACCCTGTGTTGGCTTCAGATGTAGGGCTCAGCGAGACTCAACGAAAGCATTCCATGAAAACTGGCTCTGTGGGATTCACAACAGTATTGTACATTCATGTTTTTAAGTTGCATGCTGCTCCTTTTATATCTGTAACATGTACAGTAAGCTTATGTACACATATGTGTGCACACACTGGAGCAGGGTAGCCTGTTTAGCATTTACTAGCACACCACTGGGTCCCAGATGTCCTTGGGAACAGATCAAGGCAGTGCAAAGGCCCTGTGCTGGTGAGGGGCTGAGAGTTGGTGGGAAGTAATCAGCCTCTGGCAGGTGCCTCCCCCATCCCACCCTCCAGGACTGGTGAGATTGGTCTGTCTGGTACAGCTGCAGGAGAAAAAAGTGTGAGGCCAGACCTGAGGGATGAGGAGTGAGTGTGGGTTTCTGCTGGCCCACCTCCCGCTATGCCCTCAGGCACCGAGGTCCCACCTTCTGCCTTCTGGCCAAGCAGCCAATGCCTCCAGGGGAAAATGACCTCATAAGGAGAAATGAGAAATCTGAAGAGCACAACTATCTAAAGCTCAAAACGGTAATACTGAATAGAGATCCTATTAGAACAGATTCTAGCATTTTAGAGTACAGTCCAGGAAGAGATCAGAAAACAGAACCAAGCAGAATTTGAAAAAGTGAACACAACAGATGAGCTAAATAATGGAATGAACTTACCATTGGAAGACCACATGGAAAAGGAGAGGGTAACAAAAAAGAAAATATAGAAATACTAAAATATTTGGCTGATAGAAGTGCTAACATCTGGCTATATGATGTTCATGGACTTTGCCACACCTACAAACTGAAGGCATCACAGATGAAAGGATGTGTCTGAGACGGGCTTAAAACCGCGACAGGAGCCGGGCACGGTGGCTCACGCCTGTAATCCCAGCACTTTGGGAGGCTGAGGCAGGCAGATCATGAGGTCAGGCATTTGAGACCAGCCTGGCCAATATGGTGAAACCCTGTCTCTACTAAAAATACAAAAATTAGCCGGGCGTGGTGGCATGCACCTGTAGTCCCAGCTACTCGGGAGGCTGAGGCAAAAGAATTGCTTGAATCCAGGAGGCAGAGGTTGCAGTGAGCCAAGACCATGCCACTGTAGTCCAGCCTGGGCAATTGAGCGAGCCGCCGTCTCAAAAAAAAAAAAAAAAAAAAGACAAAAAACAGGGACAGCCGAGCATGGTGGCTCATGTCTATAATCCCAGCACTTTGGGAGGCCAAGGTGGGTGGATCACAAGGTCAGGAGATTGAGACCATCCTGGCTAACACGGTGAAACCCTGTCTCTACTAAAAATACAAAAGATTAGCCGGGCATGGTGGTGGGCACCTGTAGTCCCAGCTACTCGGGAGGCTGAGGCAGGAGAATGGCGTGAACCCAGGAGGCAGAGCTTGTAGTGAGCCGAGATCGCGCCACTGCACTCCAGACTGGGTGACAGAGCAAGACTCAGTCTCAAAAAAATAAAAAATAAAATAAAAAATAAAACAGGGACAGGGAGCTCCATCAATGGAGAAGACAAGAAGATTCGGATGAAACAATACCGGCCAAGTGTTGGTAATTGTATGTTTGCAAATGTTCATAAGAAGATTTAAAAAGTGCTAGCATAGACTTTTTAAAATGCCATTTATTTGGTACTCTAAGTACTCGTGGGATTTTTTTCACACAAAAGCAACAACTTTTAGTGCTGTAAAATGTAAATTGTCCAAATTAAAGAAAATAAGAAAAATATCAGGAAGCTTTTAAAATTGCAATCATTTACTTCCTTAGAGAGTCATTTTAAATGTATTTTTGTGGAAACAAGTACTTTATACATCAGCTGAATCTTATGTTGTTCTCCCTGGTCAATTTTCTTTCCTAGCACTGATTAACGATATTTGCATTTGTTTATCTGTCCCACTATGAAATGCAGACATCAGGGGGTGAGAGGCATTGGTTTGTTCATGGCTATTCACTTGGCACAAGCCTGCTATGCTGCAGACGTTAAATAAATATATTCTGAATTAATTTTTAAAGTTCCCAGACATACCATGTCTCAGAGCTTTGCCACCTGGGAAGCAGGTTTGCATGAGATGCTTAAATTGAGAAACAAAATTTAGGAAATCTTACAAGAGGTTTACAGCGTAAAAGTCAGTACTTTGGTAAGTTTGTGGTGGTTCTTTTTTTTTTTTTTTTTTTTTTTTTGAGATGGAGTCTCGCTATCGCCCAGGCTGGGGTGCAGTGGCGAGATCTCGGCTCACTGCAGGCTCTGCCCCCCAGGGTTCACACCATTCTCCTGACACAGCCTCCCGAGTAGCTGGGACTACAGACGCCCGCCCCCTCGCCCGGCTAATTTTTTGTATTTTTAGTAGAGACGGGGTTTCACCGTGTTAGCCAGGATGGTCTTGATCTCCTGACCTCGTGATCCACCTGCCTCGGCCTCCCAAAGTGCTGGGATTACAGGCGTGAGCCACCGCGCCCGGCCTCCGGTGGTTCTTCAAAAGCTAAAGTCAGGCCAGACATGGTGGCTCACGCCTATAATCCTAGCACTTTGGGAGGCCGAGGTGGGTGGATTGCCTGAGCTCAGGAGTTTGAGACCAGCCTGGCCAACATGGCGAAACCCTGTCTCTACTAAAAATACAAAACATTAGCCGGGTATGGTGGCATGCACCCGTAATCCCAGCTACTCAGGAGGTTGAGGCACGAGAATCACTTGAACCTGGGAGGCAGAGGTTGCACTGTGAGCCGAGATTGCGCCACTGCACTCCAGCCTGGGGGACAGAGTGAGAGTCTGTCTCAAAAAAAAAAAAAAAAAAGAAAAAGAAAGAAAGAAAGCTAAAGTGAAAGAAAGACAACACACATCTTTAATAACCCAGAATTTAGTCTGGGTAATATCAACGTGATAAGGCCAGGGCG
The DNA here is from genome assembly GCF_006542625.1 of Nomascus leucogenys. Classification (NCBI taxonomy): domain Eukaryota; kingdom Metazoa; phylum Chordata; class Mammalia; order Primates; family Hylobatidae; genus Nomascus; species Nomascus leucogenys. The sequence continues at coordinate 30,045,417 of NC_044405.1, forward strand.
ACATGGAGACCTAAGTATGTGAGGGTATGTCTAAGTCTCTGTCTTACTGGGGCAGAGATGGGAATCTCCATTATTTTTCTAATGAACAAAGGTCAAAGATTTTATGTTAATCTTTATAAAATCTGTTAATAAGGGAAGTGGTAAGATGTTAAAATTGACTCCGTTGACAAATTGACCAACTCTAATAGATTAAATGAATTAGGGCTTTTATCTGCTTGTCCCAGGCAGAAAACAGTAGGGCCAAAACAGAAGTCAGTAACCGGTGGATAATTTTGTCTGACCTCATGAATATTGAATACTTCATGAATACTGAATGCCTCATGAATACTGAATATCTAATGAATACTGAATACCTCATGAATACTAAATACCTCTCTGATGCTCCCATTTCCTCTCCACAGTCTACTGGCTCATGTGTCTCACAAGCTACTGGCCTGTCTGCTCATTTCTCTTATTTTCTATGGATGAGTTGAATACTCTTAGATACTCATAAACAATACTGCAGACACACCTTACACTTTGTCAGCTACGGGACTTGTTAATTTTCTGCATTATATTGATTCTTTCCTTCTAGAACTTAGAGTGAAGACACATTGGATCTTTCATGCTATCTACCACTTGGGTCAGTTACGAAGCTTTATCTCTCAGTTCCAAATTCAATATTTATGTTCCGCTTTATAATATTGAGGCTGGGACCCTGCAAATATGATGTTCCCATTCTCTGCTGGCTTTATATTCTGCCAAAGGTAGCACAAGAGGGACCATGGCAGACAGGATGAGGGAGAAGGTGATTTCCTGCCATTTGCTTGCTGCTGCTGCTCAGCTGCAGTGCTTCTGCAACTGCAAAGCTGCTATTGGTTCTCATCAGCAGGTTGCTTTGGAGTCTCACTGCCCGCCTTCACAGGTGCCAGTAGCAGGGCAGCAGCACTCCACCTCAGAGGCTGAGGTCCAGCTCTGCACAGCCCCTCCTGAACTTCTGTAATTAGAATTAATGGGGGAGGGTTCATAAATGACTTTTATACTTGATTTTTTTAATAAGAGATGGGGTCTCTGTCACCCAGGCTGGAGTGCAGTAGCACAACCGTAGTCCACTGCAGCCTCAAACTCCTGGGCTCCTCCCACCCCAGCCTCTTGAGTAGCTGGGACTACAGGTGCATGCTACCACACCCAGATAATTTTTTAATTTTTTGTAGGAGTCTTACCATCTTTCTCAGACTAGTTTTGAACTCCTGGGCTCAAGTGATCCTCCTACCTTGGCCTTCCAAACAGCTAGGATTACAGGTGTGAGCCACTGCACCTGGCCTATAGTTGATTCTTATTTAGTGTTTTGCTCTTGAGAGTAATGTTCAATAAACATATACACACAAGTCCTCACTTAGTACATGACCTGAACATTTACCCACATGCTTCATTAAAGTGTTACAAATTAAGTAAGAAAAGTGGTATATGGATGTATTTTCTTGTAATGGCATATCATAAAGTGGGTCAATTAATTATATTAGCTCTACACGTCTTAAATCATAACTTTATTGCCTTCAGTAATTTAATAAGATGTCCTCTATAATTTATTTCTCAGTGGTTTTCTTTTTTTAATATCCTTGAAAAAGCATGCTAACACTTTTATTTCAATTGAAAAAGTAGGTCATACTTTTCCTGATGAAAAATTTCTAATTTGGTTCACTGGTTTGACAAGGAGGATTAGGGTATATGGAGGACATCTGCCATAAATAGAATGAACTACATCTTCAACTCCAAGGATTCAATGAAAACACATTTAAAATAATAGTATAATACAAGCATTTTATCAAAAACATTAAATTGGCCCCAAAAAGCAATGAAATTAACAACATTTTAATGTTCCCAACCCCCTCAAACTATATTAGATTAAATAAGGTGACAGAGAATCAGGGATAAATGACAGTCCCTTGATAAACTAAGACAAGGACAGCCTCTTAGTAAATGTTCTAGAAGTTGAGACTTACTGGATAACACAACCTTTGGCAAGTCAAGTAGTTTCTAATCCTTTGCTTTCAAAACACTTGAATGAAAAACCGAGTTGATGGCTGATAAAGCATTAAAATAATTTTTACAATTTTAAAATTTCAGATCATCATCTGATTTGGGAACTCTTACTCAGAAGAGTTCAGAACACAATTGAGGGCCATTGCTATACTATACCTCCTTATCTACATATTCATGCAAACAAAGTTTCCTAACATGGTCTATAAAAATGAAGAGAGAAATATACTTGAGACTGAAGCCTGCCTCACTGGAGCTGAGTCCTCTTGTTCCTTGGGTGTGGGAACCAGTTGGCTGGAAAAACAGCCCCACTCTTCTCATTAACAAGGCAGTTTCAATCAAATGTGTTTATGTGTTAATAGTTATCTATCAGTTTGTAACATACATATGTTTTCTGAAAAACTGAAATGATACTACTTGTGAAAATAACTCAGGAGATATTAAAACCTTTTGATCACAAAATAAATTTTAAATTTTTGACCCCATTTAAAGCTTTTTGTTGTAGAGAAGTAGGGCGAGGTAAGCATAAAAGACTTTCAGGAGGCAAAGTAGATGGCACTGGGGTCAAATTTTGTGACAGAAGCCGAATCAAGTCCAGGAACGACCAAAACTTCCAAAGGAGAAAAGCTCGTCCTTTTGCGGAGGCGGAGGCAGAAGCGGCGGCAGAAGCGAAAGGCGGAAGCGGAAGGCGTCCATCTTTACCGTGTTCAGATCCGGATGAGTCCCAGCCCCCGCCACACAGGTCGTGGGTTCTCCTTCGAGAGTGACCACTGATTCCTAGAGCTTTTCCTAAACCGGAGACGGATCCTGCCCTGGGGGTCTCAGTCACCGCAAGGACTCGAAGGTAACTGCCAGAGGGCCCAGGTGGCCTGAGGTGATGCCGGGCGCAGGGAGGGGCTGGGGCGGAGAGAGGGCTGGGGTTTGGGGCCGTGTCGGGGATGAGTGGTGAGGGGTGCCCAGAACGGGGAGGCAGAGGTTGGTGCGGCCACGGTGGAAGGAGCCACAGACGTGGACATGTAAAGGAGGACCAAAAGGTTTTTTTTTTAGTAAAGATCAATATTTAGGACAGAAATCACAACTTTGTATAAAACAAAACTCTATAATTTAAAAATTGAATTGTGAGCTAAACGCATATGAGGGGTCACGGGTTTTCAAAATTCAGAGATTAAGAGCAAAACCAAAAACTTGTAGCCTGCTTCCCTGTGAGCCTCTTCTCCAGCCCATCCCGGCTCAGGACTCTGGGGCTGCCTTGAGGAGGGGGTGCTGTTTCTCAGCTTTCGTCTGCAAAGGGGTAAGTCACCCCAAACCAGAGCACTCAGTGGTGGGCTTACAACCAATCCTGAGCTTCTCAAGACACCAGAATGCACCCCAACCTGCCTGCCCCTGAGGCCTGGCATCAGCCAGTGCGGCAAACCAGCAGGCAGGTCACTGAATGTCGTCTGACCTGCAGGGCCCTTCCTGGGGCTGGGGGGTCCAGGCCAGGGCCTCTGTGCTGTGTGTGTGTCCTTACTGTCCACGCCCGAGCCTCATTTATATGGAGAACACATTTCTTCTCAGAAAACCAAACCTCAAGCAGTTGAACTGGAGAATGAGGACAGAAGGGCTTATGCAGAGCTGGGATATTTTTACACAGAATCAGAGGAGGGCGACCTTCAAACTATTATTTGTTTTTCTCCTTTTGCCCAGAACTAATCAGCTTAGCATGGATGCCTGGGTGTCCCGGTGAGATAGCGAAGCCATCTCATTTGGGTGTTTACCTTTTATAAAAGAAAAAAAAAATCCATTTCTTACTAGTACATTGTTATTTATTCTAGAACTTCCCTCATAAACAGTCAATTCATGCTAAGTAATCCTATAAAGTAATTTATTTTAAAAAATCATTGAAAGGATAAGCAGAAGATCGCCTCTTCCTGGCATGTGTCAAATTGCTTTATATGTAGCTATTCTAGAGCAAAAATGCTGACTGTCCGTTGAATATTGTCACTTGCCAAGCAGAGAGCTGCCCACCGCTGTCACTTACCCCTTTCACCCATGGGTGGGTCAATATGCAGTGTATTTGGGGATATGACACAGTTTCTTATCGCCTACCATCACCTGTCCTGTGTGAATTGAGGTGGAAGTAATCTCTTGAGGATGACCTGTCTGTGTTTAAATTGAAGACGAACAATTGCCATGGACAAATCTGATTTGGTCATTGAAGGGACAAGCCTCTGTTTTAGAATTCATTGTTGTCACTCAGTTTTGCTGTGATTGCCTCCTTGGTGCCTCCTCTTTCTACAACAAAACTGAGGGGAAAAATAGGTGGGGGGAACTGTGCTGCAGGCACTTTTAAGTGGATTAAATTTACCTCTGTTTAAGTAGTAGAGAAATATGTTTGGGCCCTGGAGAGCAAAATGCCCTGGATAATTTGCTCATAAACCAGGCACATGCCTGGAGTGACCAGTGAGTGTGGCAGCAGCCAGGAGGGACCACCCTGTTGTCCTTGCCTCAGGGCAGGCTCTCCCACCCCAGCTCCTTGGTGGTTCAAGCAGCCAAGGAGGGATCACCCTGTTGTCCCTGCCTCAGGGCAGGCTGTCCCACCCCAGCTCCCTGGTGGTTCAGGTGACCTTGTGCATCCCTCATGTCAAGCCCTTGCCCAGGCAAGCAGGGGTGGGGCTGGAGCCCTGGGATTCACACAAGACACACCGTGCACCATGAGGTCAGTGACATCATAACAGAAGCCTGGCTTCTCAGACCCATCCAGCCCCAGGAATCCTGAAAGTGGACAGACCTTGGGACAATTTGGAGGGAAGGGAGGGGCTATCTCGGGGAACCCTGCACTGTGTGTACCTCTCAGGGAGAAACGGGTGACAGTGGAAGCACCCTGGTCTGGGGATCAAGGTACCTGGGCTCAAAGCTTTGCTCCCATGTACCTCAGTCAGCCTCCTCCTCTGCAAAACAAAGACAGTAAAGCCTGGCCAGCCACCCCTTGCTTGGTCTTCAGGGTGTCAAGGTGGAACTCACACTTTGAGTCTTGGCTGGGGTGGAGTTTGGGCTGGATAAAGAAAGTACAGTGAAAGTAGAAGTGGTAGTCAGACCGATGTGCAGCTGGGTTTGCTCTGCTGGGCAGTGAGAAGCAAATGCTGAGTGACTGCCACCCAGAGGAACATGGCTGTCAGGCCCTGTGACCCAGCACCTCTCCACCCTGGATGTAAATCAAGGGGTGGGGCTCCCAGGAACAAGGCCATGGCAGATGAGGAGGTCTGGAGTGTCTAGCCTAATGCAAGCTATTTGTTTCCCAGACAAATAGCTCAGTGGAGCAGAATAGAGAGCCCAGAAGTAGACCCACATAAATATAGTCAACTGATGTTTGCCAAAAGTACAAAGGCAATAAAATGGACAAAAGATAGTATTTTCAACAAATGGCACTTGATGTTCACATGAAAAATAAAAGTATCTAAACACAAATCATAAACCCTTCACAAAAGTTAACTCTAAATAAATCACAGAAACTACAAACCACAAAATTTCTAGAAAATGACATTAGAGAAAACCTAGATGGCTTGGGTTTGGTGATGACTTTTTAGGTACAACACCAAAGGCAACATCTATGAAGGAAACAATAGGCTGGACTTCATTGAAATTAAAAACTGCTCTGCAAAAGATAAAGCCAAGAGGATGAAAGGACAGGTCATAGACTGGGAGAATATGTTTGCAAAAGACACATCTCATAAAGGGTCATTATCTAAAATCAACAAAAGACTCTTCAAGCTCAACAATAAGAAAATGATCTGATTTTTTTAAATGGGCAAAATAATTTAACAGATTCCTCACCCAAGAAGATATACAGATGGCAAATAAGCATATGAAAAGATGCTCCAAATCTTATGAGGGAAGTGCAAATTAAAACAAGAATGAGATACCACTACACATCTATTAGAATGGCCAAAATCCAGAACACTGACAACACCAAATGCTGGTGAGGATGTGGAGCAACAGGAACTCTCACTCATTGCTGGCAGGAATGCGAATGGTACAGCCACTTTGGAGAATGGTTTGACAGTTTCTTACAAAACTAAATATAATCTTACCATATGGTCCAGCAATTGCACTCCAAAGAAGCTGAAAACTTAGGTCCACACAAAACCTGCTCACGGATGTTTATAGCAGCTTTATTCATTATTGCCAAACTTGGAAGCAACCAAGATGTCCTTCCTTCAGTAAGTGAATGGATAAAGGAAACGTGGCACATTTGGGCAATGGAATATCAATCAGTGCTATAAAGAAATTAGCTATCAAGTAATGAAAAGACATAGAGGAACCTTAAATGCATGTTACTAAGTGAAATAAGTCTATCTGAAAAGGCTATATATTGTATGATTCCAACTATATGACATTTTGAAAAAAGCCAAAACCGTGGAAACAGTAAAAAGACTAGCAGGAGTCAGGCATTTGAGAGCAGGAGGAGTGAATAGGCATAGCACAGAGGATTTTTAGATGGAGTTTTGCTCTTGTTGCCCAGGCTGGAGTGCAGTGGCACAATCTTGGCTCACTGCAACCTCCACCTCCCGGATTCAAGTGATTCTCTTTTCTCAGCCACCCGAGTAGGTGTCCACTACCACACCTGGCTAATTTTTTTGTATTTTTAGTAGAGATGGAATTTCACCATGTTGGCCAGGGTGGTCTCGAACTCCTGACCTCAGGTGATCCACCCACCTTGGCCTCCCAACATGCTGGGATTACAGGCATGAGCCACCGTGCTCAGCCTGTATAATAAGATTTAAAGAGAAATGTCAAAACGTTAAAAAGTGGGAGGATGAAGATAAAATGTTGTTTTTATTAGTTTTCTCTTTGCTTGTTTGTTTGTTTGTGCACCAGTGTTAAGTTGTCATTAAAATAATGGGTTATAAGATATTATTTGCAAGCCTCATGGTAACCTCAAACCAAAAAACATAAACAGGTACACAAAAAATAAAAAGCAAGAACTGAAAACATACCGCAAGAGAAAATCACCTTCACTAAAAGAAAGACAAAAGGGAAGGAAAGAAGGAAGATAAGAGCACAGAACAACCAGAAAACAAATAATAAAAGGGCAAGAGTAAGTCTTTAACTTGTCAATAATAACAATGAATGTAAATGAACTAAACTCTCCAACAAAAGATTAAAAAAACAAGACCCACCAATCTGTTGCCTACAAGAAACACACTTCACCTATAAAGACACACAGTGGCTGAAAATAAAGTTATGGAAAAAGATATTCCACGCAAATGGAAAACCCCCCCAAAAAAGAGCAGGAGTCCCTGTACTTATGTCAAACAAAATAAATTTCAAGACAAAAACTATAATAAGAGAAAAAGTAGGTCATTATATAATGATAAAGGAGTTAATTCAGCGAGATGATGTAACAATTGTAAGTACATATGCACCCAACACTGAAGCACCCAGATATGTAAAATATTATTAGAGCTGAAGAGAGAGATAGATCCCAATACAATAATAGCTGGAGACTTAACACCCCACCTTCAGCATTGGACAGACCATTCAGATAGAAAACCAACAAAGAAACATTGGGCTTAATCTGCACTGTAGACCAAATGGACCTAATAACTATTTACAGAATATTTTATTTAATGGCTGTGGAATACACATCCTTCTCAGCACATGGATCATTCTCAAGACCGTATATTAGGCCACAAAACAAGCCTTTAAAAATTCCAAAAAGATGAAAGTATATAAAATATCTTCTCTGACCACAATGGAATAAAACTAGAAATCAATAATGAGGAATTTTGGAAACTATACAAACATATGGAAATTAAACAATATGCTCCTGAATAAGAACAAAAACCATATGATCATTTCAATTGATGCTGAAAAAGTATCTGATAAAATTCAACATCTCTTTATGATTTAAAAAATAAAAGCCATGTACAACAGACCCATAGCTGGTATTATACTGATGGGGAAAAACTGAAAGCCTCTCCTCTAAGATCTGGAACAAGACAAAGATGTCTCCTTTCACCACTATTATTCAACATAGCACTGGAAGGCCTAGCTAGAGCAATCAGACAAGAGAAATAAATAAAGGGCATCCAGATTGGAAAAGAAAGTCAAATTATCATTGTTTGCAGAGGATATGATCTTATGTTTGGAAAAACCTAATGACTCTGCTGAAAAAGTATTAGAACTGATAAATTCAGCGAAGTTGCAGGATACAAAATCAACATACAACAGTCAGTAGCATTCCTGTATGCCAACAGTGAGCAATCTGGAAATGAAATCAAGAAAATAATCCCATTTACAATAGCTACAAATAAAATAGGAAGAAACTTAACCAAAGAAGTAAAAGATCTCTCTGGTGAAGACTGTAACACATCGATGCAAGAAATTGAAGAGAACACACAAAAAAATAGAATGATGTTTCATGTTCATAGACTGGAAGGACCAGTATTGTTAAAATGCCCATACAACCCAAAGCAGTCTACATATTAAATGGAATCCCTCTCAAAATACCAATGACATTCTTCACAGAAATAGAAAAAAAAAATCTTAAAGTTTATCTGGAAGCACACAAGACCCAAAAAAGCCAAAGCTATCCTAAGAAAAAAAGAATAAAACTGGAAGAATCACATAACCTGATTTCAACTTACACTACAGAGCTGTAGTAACCAAACCAGCATGGTACCAGCATAAAAACAGACACACACCAATGGGACAGAATAGAGAACCCAGGGCCAGTTGCAGTGGCTCACATCTCTAATCCCAGCACTTTGGGAGCCCACGGCATGCAGATCACCTGAGGCCAGGAGTTCAAGACTAGCCTGACCAACATGGTGAAACCCCATCTTTACTAAAAATACAAAAAATTAGCCGGGTGTGAGGGTGGACGCCTGTAATCTCAGCTACTCGGGAGGCTGAGGCAGGAGAATCGCTTGAACCTAGGAGGCAGAGGTTGCAGTGAGCCAAGATGGCGCCACTACACTCCAACCTGGGTGCAACAGAGTGAGACTCCATCTAAAAAAAAAAAGAGAACACAGAAATAAATCCATCCATCTACATACAGTAAACTTATTTTTGACAAAGGTGACAAGAATATACATTGGAAGAAAGGACAATCTCTTCAATAAGTGGTGCTGAGAAAAAACTGGATATCCTTATACAGAAGAATGAAACTGGACACCTATCTCTCACCATATACAAAACTCAAATCAATATGGATGAAAGACAAAGACAAATCTCAAAACTATGAAACTACTGAAAGAAAACATTGAGGAACTCTCTGGGACACTGGACTGGGCAAAATTTTTTGAGTAATATCCCACGACCACATGCATCCAAAGCAAAAATGGACAAATGGGATCACATCAAGTTAAAAATCTCCTGCACAGCAAAGGATACAATCAACAAAGTGAGGAGACAACCCACAGAAAGGGAGAAAATATTTGAAAACTATCCATTGGACAAAGGATTAATAACCAGAATATATAAAGAGGTCAAACAACTCAATAGGAAAGAAATCTAATAATCCAGTTTTAAAATGGGCAAAAGATCTGAATAGATATTTCTCGAAAGAAGGCATACAAATGGCAGACAGGCACAAGAAATGGTGCTCAATATCATTGCTTATCAGGTAAATGTAAGTCAAAACTATGAGATATCATTTCACCTCAGTTAAAATGGCTTTTATCCAAAAGGCAGGCAATAATGAATGCTGGCAGGGATGTGAAGAAAAGAGAACCCTCATACACTGTGAGGTGACAGGCAAAGGAAATGTAAGATACACATAATTGGAATCCCCAACAAAATAGTGGAAAAATTGACAATAATAAATACTAAAAAAGAGTAAGTCAAGAATGTCTTCCACAATCCTGTGCCTGCACATGTCATCCACAGGCCCAAGGGCTAGCCAGCCCTGTCTGCTGCCACCACCACTAGCACCGGGGGCCTGAGGGTGCACCTGCTCAGCCCATCACTAGTATCATCAGCACCCATGAGAGATGCCCAGGGGTTCAATGACCAGTCTGCAAAGGGCCTTCTGCCACCACAGCCAGTGCCTGTGCTGCCACCCAGGGTAATGAGGACTAGCTTACACAGCACTTCAGCCTCCAGCAAAGCATCACCACAGTCTCCAGAAACAGCCACAGCCTAAGCTACCGAGGAACTTGCAGATACCACTGACATTGATTACAACCACTGACATTGATTACAACCACTGACGTTGATTACAGCCACAGAAATCATACAGAGACTGCATTACAGCACCCACTTAGAATTAAAGCCAAAATACCCTACCCAACTGACACTGTGGATACAATTATAGGAAAAGAAGTATTTCCCTAAGAAAGCTACTTCATAAAATTGGTAGAAGTGACTATTGCAACAGATGCACAGTTATCAACCTAAGGACACAAGAAACATGAAAAAGCAAGGAAACATGACAACTTCAAAGGAACACAATAATTCCCCAGTAGCAGACCCCAAAGAAAAGGAAATCTGTGAAATGCCTGAAAAGAATTTCAAAATAATAATCTTAAGTCTTAGCAAGATATACAGGAAGACAAAACAAAGAAATCAGGAAAGCAATTGATGATCTGAATGAGAAATTCAACAAAGAAATACATTTCATAAAATGAACCAAACAGAAATCCTGCTACTGAAGAATTCAGTGAACCAAAAATACAACCAAGAGCTTCAATAATCTATTATATCAAGCAGAAGAAAGAATTTCTGAATTTGAAGACAGAGCAATGAGCACTTTTTGTTTGTTTTGTTTTGTTTTTGAGACAGAGTCTTGCTCTGTCACCCAGGCTGCATGGCATGGTCACAGCTCACTGCAGCCTCAACCTACCAGGCTCAAGTGATCCTCCCGTCTCAGCCTCCTGAGCAGCTGGGACTACAGGCATGCCCCGCCACACCTGGCTAGTTTTTAAACTTTTTGTAGAGATGGTATCTCACTATGTTGCCAAGGCTAGTCTCAAACCCCTGGGCTCAAGCGATCCTCCCATCTTGACCTCCCAAAGTGCTGTGATTACAGGCATGAGCTACCATGCCTGGCTGAAGACAAAGCTTTTGAAATAACCCAGTCAGACTGAAAAAAAATAAAATAAAAAAACAATGAAAAGACCGGGTGCAGTGGCTGACACCTGTAATCCCAGCACTTTGGGAGGCTAAGGCGGGCAGATCACCTGAGGGGGGAAGTTTGAGACCAGCCTGACCAACATGGAGAAACCCAGACTCTACTAAAAATACAAAATTAGCCAGCATGGTTGCGCATGCCTGTAATCCCAGCTACTCAGGAGGCTGAGGCAGGATAATCACTTAAACTCGGGAGGCGGAGGTTGCAGAGAGCCAAGATCACACCATTGCACTCCAGCCTGGGCAACAAAAGCAAAACTCCATCTCAAAAAGAAATAATGGCCAGGCGCAGTGGCTCATGCCTGTAATCTCAGCACTTTGGGAGGCCGAGGCAGGTGGATCACCTGAGATCAGGAGTTCGAGACCAGCCTGACCAACATGGAGAAACCCTGTCTCTACTAAAAATACAAAATTAGTTGGGCGTGATGGCGCATGCCTGTAATTCCAGCTACTCAGGAGGCTGAGGCAGAAGAATCGCTTGAACCCAGGAGTTGGAGGTTGCGGTGAGCCGAGATCATGCCATTGCACTCCAGCCTGGGCAATAAGAGTGAAACTCCATCTCAAAAAAAAAAAAAGAAAAAGAAAAAAGAAAGAAAAAACAAAAGAAAAAAAGAAAAATCCTGTGTGACATATGGAACACCACCAAGTGAACAAATATTCAAATTTTAGGAATTCCAGAAAGAGAAGAGATGGGGAAAAGCATAGAAAATTTATTTAATGAACCAATAGCTGAAAATTTCTTGAGTCTTGTAAGAGATATAAACATTTAGGTAACTATTATGCCACTTTCTGGCTTCTGTGATACTAATGAGATGTCACCAATCTAATTGTCATTCTCTTGTAAATAATCTGTTTTTTTTTTCTTTAGGGCTATTTTTAAAGATTTTCTGTTTCCTTGATTTCTCATCCTTTGGATTTATTGGGCTTCCTGAATCTTTCAAGAATCTATCCAGTGTCTTTAAGGTATCTGAAAAATTCTCAGCCATTGTCTCTTCAAATATTGCCTCTTGTGTTATTTCTATTATTTCCTTCAAAAACTCTTTTACATGTATGTTAGGTTCTCTGTTTCCATCATCCATGGTTTTTCAACTGTTTTTAAGTGTTTTGTCTCTTTGTTTCTCTGGACTGCATTCTGATGTAATTTCTTTGGGTCTGTTTTCCAGTTCACTGTTTCTCTCTTCGTCTGTGTCTAAATCTGTTGTTCAGACATCGAATTTTATAGTAATTTGTTTCCTTTGTTTTTATTATTCTTGATTGTGAACTGTTCATTTGCTTTGTAAATATATTGGTTGGAATTATTTGAGTCTTTGACTTGATTTTCCCCAGAAAGATTTGTATTTCCTTCAGCTTATCACGTTGATGGGAGGGGGGAAGGGGTGTCTCCAGTGTAGGACTATTTTTGTAAATAAATCAACTTAAAATTTGGACCACACAAAGTTAGACTGAATTTGGATCATCAACTTCATTGAGGTCTGCCTTGAGTTTATAAATTCTTGGGGTATTTTTTTCTCCTTCCCCAATGTTACTGCTGAACTGTATCTTGGCTGTTTGGCTAAGATCAAGTGGAGTATCTTTTCTTATCAGTTTAATGTTAGGGCTGAGACAGGAACATTTCCTGCATGTCTGTGTACAATTGCATGAAATTTGAAGTTTCTGTTTACAAAGAGTCCCCTTCTATATTTCCCACCTTGGGAAGATCATCAGGCTTATTTCCTCTCCTCTCAGCCCTCTATCATTGTCAGACTTGCTCAGTGTTTGCAGGGTTCTGTAGAAAACCTGGATTTGAAAGTTGGATTTGGCATGGCTTTTCTCCTGGGGTTCTTGATTTCCCTCTCTTTGTTACTTGTGATTTATTTGCTTTCATGAATGATCTGTGGTGTGTTTTATAAGTTTCTTTGAATTCAACTGTTTATTCAGGAGGGTTGTTCAGGGTATCTTATCTGCAATCGTATAAGAAATAGAATCCCCAAGGCTATTCTTCACTTTCTATGTCCTTTTGGTTTGGATCTGTCTTAACCTAGAAAACAGAGCCTGAGGCAAGGATATAAAGCGTTGGGGCTTTATTTGGGAAGTGTAAACCCAGGACTGTGAGAGTGAGGTGCGAGAGATTGAGGCAAGGAAGGACCTCCCTGCAGTGATGCGATGTGAGTCTCAACTGTGCTGGTTGCTGTTTCATAAGGGTCTGAGGTGACCTGGCTGGGCAGATGCCTCTGGGTCAGCTGCATGGGAAGATGGCTCCAGGGAGTCCACAGGAGGGGAACGGAATGTATCTACTGGCTCTCTTCTGGCGGCTACTTTCCACCGATCAAAGCTGTCCCCACAGGGAATCAGGGGCCCTGGGTTGCATTCCCAGCCTCCTCAGCAGCTGCTGTGGGTACCACATCCCCATGCTGCAGAGTGGCATCTCATGAGGACACAGAAGTGGCAGGTGGAGCATGTGGCTGGTTTGCCTGGCTGCACTGAGTTGGTCGAGGCAGGTCAGCAGGACCCTGAGTGGCTGCTTGGCCCACATCACAGCAGAGCCAGGGAGACCAGCAGGCACATGAGATGTCTGCTGACCCAGGGTCTAAGATGGCCCAGTTATGCACTGGCCCCTGTGCATTTCTGGGCCACGACACCTGCTGAATTGAGTTCTCAGTGTCATTATAAGTCATTGGTTTCTGGGTGATGTTAAGATATCACAAAGTGGACTGGCTGTGTTTCCAACCCTTTTTCCTCTAGCTCCGTACAGCATCTCCATCCCCAGCGCTGGCCCTTGGCAGTTCAGGATAAAGTCATGTGAAGCTCTGGGTGCAGATCAAGGGCTAGTGGTGGGGATAAGAGGCTCAGCTCCTATGGGGTGGGGGTGAGGGGCTCTGTGCCCATGGAGTGGGGGTCAGGGGTGAGGGGCTCTGTGCCTATTGGGTGGGGGTAAGGGGTGAGGGGCTCTGTGCCTATGGGGTGGGGGTAGTGGCTCTGCGTCTAAAAGCTAGTGGCAGGGGTGAGGGGCTCTGCTCCTATGGGGTGGGGGTGAGGAGTGAGGGGCTCTGTGCCTATGGGGTGGGGGTGAGTGGCTCTGCGTCTAAAGGCTAGTGGTGGGGGTAAGAGGCTCTGCTCCTATGGAGTGGGGAGGCCCCTGGGGTGGATAAGTTCAGCTGTGGGGAAGCAGTGGGAGGCTGGTTTGGGTAGCGGGTTCAGACTTGTTTCCAGGCAAGGGTATCAGAGCCCTGCTGGATTTCAGCCCTCTGATAACCCAGGTCAATACCCCAAGTCCTTTCAGGGCAGAACCTTAAAACCCCCACAGGAGTAATACGAAGTATGGAACTGGGTTCCTGGACAGCCAGCCTTGTAATTGTGCACAGACGTCCTCCTCATTGTGATGCTGTCACTAATACTGTAAAAGATTGGTCATTGTTCAGTAGGAGAAAAGAATTCTATGGCCAGATACACATGGCTATCTGCCCATTACAGTCATAATGCCCCCACTGGCTCTGAGAATTCCTGAAACAAGGGGCTTATCTGACCTGACGTCGTGTGTGACCATAGAGTCCATCTCCCATGGACGTGAGCTGAGGGAGCAGAAGCCAGATCGTGTGCCCTTCCCCACACGAGGAGCCTCAGGTCTTGGTAGAGCAGCATGACATTCTAGTGTGGCCATAAGAGGGTGTGGGAGGGGCAGACAGGGGAGAAAAATGGGGTAAGCAGCGCCTCCTCAGCCCCCCAACCCAATGACCCTTAACAGCCACCAGCACCCACAAGAGCAGGTGTTTTAGGATAGCCAGTCGAGAAGGCGAGATAAACATCCTCTGTGTCTAGCCTGGCATCAAGTTTGAGCTTATGGGACATTAACTCACAAAGCAAAGTAACTGCAGCACGCTGTGAACCCTCCCTGAATTAATGGCAGGGGAATCTGCTTCAAACAGAAATGGGTTATCTACAGAAACTTTGGATGTGCAGTTGAGTCCGAATCCTCGCCATTAATGGTGAGGGTAACGGGGTGGAGAGGACAGCCTCAGCCGGCCCCAGCTGACTTCTCTCCGCTGTGGAAGTTAATTCTGTGATGCTGTGGGACTTGACAGCATTTTTTGCCTTCCTGCTTTTTTTAAGGCAGACATTGCCAATTCACCTTTCCGGAGTTGTCTTCTGTTCTGCGTGGGGAGAAGATGGTCGAGGGGCCTGCTGGGAGCATGGGGGAGGCACCTTGTGCCCACACACATCTGCGGATGAACTCTTGGGGTCATGCGGAGTGAGTCCTAACTGTGTACGGCTTTAGAGGGGGTCTCCAACTCAACCAACCGCTCAGTGTTCAGGGCAGTCTTATCTCGTGGATACATCATGACAGATGCCAATGGCAATGTAATCATCAGAAAGTATTCTTTAAATTTCTTGAAACAAGCAACCAGAAATATTAAAGATAAGCCTAAATATAAGGCAGCCCTATGTAACCCACCCACATGACACTGGTGTAGGTTTGCACACGCCTTGCATTCCATGGAGTCATCGAATGGTTATACAAGTGTTATTTGTGGCCAGGCGCGGTGGCTCACGCCTGTAATCCCAACACTTTGGGAGGCCGAGGCAGGTGGATCACCTGAGGTCAGGAGTTCGAGACCAGCCTGACCAACATGGAGAAACTCCGTCTCTACTAAAAATACAAAATTAGCCGGGCGTGGTGGCGCATGCCTGTAATTCCAGCTATTCGGGAGGCTGAGGCAGGAGAAATGCTTGAACCCGGGAGGTGGAGGTTGCAGTGAGCTGAGATCACGCCATTGCACTCCAGCCTGGGCAACAAGAGCAAAACTCCATCTCAAAAAAAAAAAGTGTTATTTGTGTTATTTTAATGTTCTCCCTTTCACTTCAAGTCAGATACCTTTCTACATGCCTCCTAACTTTATTATACTTTTCAATACCACCTAGTTGTGTATTTAGGAGAGGTACAGCAATTTACTAAAACATCTCCATTATTGCACATTTAGTCAGATAATTGTTTTTCCGTTTAAGTGATGTCATAATGAACATCTTCATGGTGGTTTTGTTTCAGGTGAGATTCTTGTTCTTAAGCCGCATCCCCAGGGGTAGGATTACTGGGTCAAAGCACAGACACATCTTTATGACTTTTGCTCTATATTACCGAAACTCACAATAATGTTTAAAGGATTGTTTGCAAAAGGGTTGTGTTCAAGGTGGTTCAAGAGAATCAGGAGTTTCAGGCTGTCCAGAATTTTGTAAACCAAAACCACACCCCTAATGCAAACGAGTTATAGATCTTATAAAAGAAAGAGAATCTGTATGACGTTGAGCAGAAAACATCACTCATCAGCCTGATACTTATTTTTCCCATAGTTGACTTGTTTAAAAAGCTGTAATTTCAGAAGATGTGTTATTTTTAGTAATAATACTCAGCAGCTGACATCTACTGAACTCTTTTTCTTAATGTTCCTGGCACGATAGTAAGCATTTAACATGAATTTTCACACATAATCTGTATGACAACCCACGGAATAGCCCTATTTTATTTTACAGCTTTGGAAACTGGGGTTAGAGAAGCAAGTAGCCCCAAATCACACAGGGGCATAGGGCTGAGCGTGGATTCACGTCGGCTGGGCTAAAGCCAGAGCCGGTGCTCACCCTGATGCTGTCCTGCCAAATCCAATTGTGTTAGGACTCTGTGCTACTGATCAGTGAGCTATCGATGAATATCAGAAAATCGATTGATTAAGGACACCTGACAGTGAGGTCTTAGCAGTCACTTTTCCTCTTGGTACAGATGAACACCTACAACAGAGAGAAGGACAAAGCTGTCCTCCAGTGCCGGGCTCACCTGCACCACCGCCTGCAGCCTTTGCTTCCTGACTCAGCCTAACTTCCAATGTCAGAATAAATGCAGGAGAGGGCAGTTTGGTGGTAAAAGGAGAGGAACTATACTTGGAAATGATATTTTTCTGCATACTTAGAACCAAAAGCCCCACTGGTTCATTGATCTCTGTGAGTAAAGGGTTAATAAAGCTCCCTTTCTGGAATTGAATCTGACCTCTGCTCACGTCTCCAGCTCTGCCCCTGGGGAAATCTGAGAGGGAGGGCCACCAGCTCTGTTCCCAGGTGTGGGCAGCAGAATTCCAGCCTTGGCAAACGCCATCCCAGAAGTGAGATCACCCGTGAAGATGCTTCGTTGCTTGGCAAGAGGGACCTGTGCCAATGTCATTAAGATTCCTAATCAGCTGACCTTAAAGTAGATGAGCCTGGATCCTCTGGGCGATGTGAGTCCCTGACAGCAGGAGAGGGGGCAGGAGGGGAAGGCGGGGACTCGAAGCATGAGGGAGACTGGCTGCTGCTGCTGCTGGCATAGAAGGAGCTGGCTTCTGCCAACAGCCTTAGGGAGCCCAGTCGCTGCTGCCTCCCCAGCACCCTCAGGCAAGACCTCAGCCTGGGCATCGCCTTGCCTTTGGCCTGGTTTGTAACAATCCAAGCACCGCCCCCAGAGTTACATGACAACTTTCATTGTCTCCTTCACTGTGGAGGCCATGAGGAGCCCCCACCTGAAGAATCCTCAAGTCCCCATGCCGAGTTGAACCGTACAATCCGCAGTAGGGCAGGACCTGCCCTCCTGTTCATCGCCCCTGGCGGTGGCTGTGCGGTGAGCCTCCCGTAAACAGCACATGACTCAGCTTCAAAAACCCAATCTCATAATTGTGCCTTTGATCAGAAGTTGTATCTATTTAGATTTATTGTGATTTCTGATATATTTGGATTGTTTATACCTTTCTATATTGTGTTTTCTAATTTATCCTTTTGTTTTTTCTCCTTTCTTACCCCTTCTTTTGGTTGATTCATTCTTTCTGCTTATCCCACTTTCACTCCTTCACACTACTTTGAAAATTATATTCTCTATTCCTATTGTTTTGGTGGAGAATCTCAAAACTTTAATCTACTATTTATCTTAGAGTCTAAAGTGGCAGGAGCAATGCTGCACACCTGTAATCCTAGGGCGGCTGAGGTGAGGGGATCACTTGAAGCCAGGATTTCGAGTCCAGCCTGGGCAACATAGTGAGACCCTGTCTCTACAAAATATGGAGGGGGAAAAAAAAACCTAGCTGAGTGTGGTGGCATGCACCCGTAGTCCTAGCTACTCAGGAGGCTGAGGTGGGAGGATTGCCTGGGTCCAGGAATTCCAGGCTGTGGTGAGCGATGATCATGCCACTGCACTACAGCCTGGGCAACAGAGCGAGATCCCATCTCTTAAAAATAAAATCTAAGGCTATTCAGTGTCTTCAGTCTCTTTTCATTCTTCTCAAACATCCAGAGTTTCCGAAACTCAGGTAGTTTGCTGTACCTTGTTTTTCTTACCCCAGCAAGCGGGGATATTGCTGTTACTGGTGTTAGGAGTGTTAACACAGTGAGTTTAACTTTATTCATGTTTATGGTTCTCTTGCTTCAGTATCTCTTTTTGTGTCTTCACCTTTCCTTCTGGGATTATTTTTCATCTTCAAAGATCCTTTAATGAGATGTGTTTATGGTAAACCGTGTTGGTTTTTCTTTGTCTGGAAGTAATCTGTATTTTCCTCTTATTTTTGAAAGATAGTTTTGCGGATAACAGAAGTCTAGATTGAGAGTATTTTCCCCAAGTGCTTTGAGATATCACTGGCGCCTCCCGGCACCCAGTGTGGGAAGGAAGCTGGCTGTCAGCCTTGTTGCTGCTCTTTTATGGGTCATCTGCCTTTTCTCTCCTAGGACTCAGCATCCTCTGTCTTTGTTTTTCTGCAGGTTCGCCATCGCTCTCCAAATGGGGGTTTCTTTTGATTTAGCCTGTTGGGATTCATTGGGCCTTCTGAATGTGAGGATTTATGTCTGGAAAATCCTCACCTGACATCTCCTTGAATGTGACCTCTCCTGCACTCTTTATTGTCTCTTTCTAGAATATTCTTTACATGAAGATGAAGCCTGTACATTCTCTCTTCTGTGTCCTTTCATATTTGTTTGATTTTCTGTCTCTTTAGCTTTCTTGGCTGCATTCTATGTAAATTATCTTTTAAGTGTGTCGAATTTGCTATTCATGTTTCTCATTTCAATGATCATATTTTAATTTCTAATTGTATTTCATTTTTGATAACATCTTGTTCCTTTGTCACACTTCAATACCCTCTCTTATTTCTGTGAACATACTAGCCGTCATCACTGTATACTCTGCCTTGGATTATTCCACTATTCGCAGTGTAATGAGTCTGATTGTACATTTGGTTGTTTCTGCTGACTCTTGCCTGTGGTGGCCGGCTTCCTGGTGTGTGGGGGGCCTCTGTGTTGTGAAATCACGTTCACATGGGTGGGACTCTCAGGCGTCCGAGGGTGGATCCCTGCAGAGGCTCTGTGCTTGCCTTTGCCAGGACCCAAGCAGCCCACTTGGAAGTACATTTTGTGGGTATGGATGCTTTAAACCTTGAACCCATTTGAGGATGGCTGGTGGTAGAAATTCTCGAGACTTTCTCTTATTTGCTCCTCTTTTCAGAGCTGAGGCTCACGCAGCAAGCGTCCCTGCCACTTCCCCATGCCTGGCGGGTTTCCCTGGCTCACTCTCGAGGGCCCCTCTTTTGGGCTCCTGGCTTCCTGCGGGGCTTCTGCTCTGGGTTCCTGCCTCACGCAGGCCCCGGGCTTCGTCTCTCTGCTTGCCTGGGGCTCGTTAACACTCAGGATCCTGGCCAGCAGGAATCAACAGGACCTGTACAGATGGTGCTGTGCCTAGCTGGACTCACGCTTCTCCTTGGCCTCAGGCCTTTTGGGATTCAAGTTACCTTCTCCCCAAAAAGATTTTCAAATGCAATGTTATTGGGCATTTTCGGGTTTTAGAGGCCTCTGTTGGAAGGCCTCCTACCCCATCTCTCCTGCTGTATTCTGGGAGGGGTGTTCCTGGCCCATCTCCTCAGGGTTAGAGAACTGCATTGCAGCCGGCATTTGAAGGACTCGACACAGTGGCCCGGCCTTCCTGTTCATCTTCTCTCTCTGCTCGCCAGCCTCTGCTGGGCCTGTGCACCGTGGTGTGTGTCCTGCCCGCTCCCTGCATGCAGAACGTCACTTGTTCTACAGCTTTCCCTGATGTGGTCTCACTGTCCCTGTCCCTGTGGCCACTTACGTGCCTGTTTATTCATCCTCCATGTTCCTTGAGGAGACGGGCCTGGGAGGGCAGCGGCAGGCCCCACTCACACTCACCCCCCAAGCCTTGGCCCGCTGTTGGCCACGTGGTGGCTCAGGAGACCGTGGCATCTGCCTCCTGGCACAGATGGCTTGTGCCCGTTCTCCTGAGGGGCATTCTCTGCAGACCAGCTCACATGCTGTAGCATTGTGGCCTTTCTCAGGAGTCAGCAAGCATGCGTGTTCGTGCAAGCCTTTCTAGAAAGTGACGGGTGGGGACGTGTTGGCAATAGGGGGGAGGGGAGGGGCCGACAGCCTTGCAGCCTCTTGCGGGCCCAGGGCTGTCCACTCTCCATACGACTCACATGGCCACCCTGAGGGCAGTGAGCCCAGGGCCGTGAAGCTGCTCTAGTGTGTCCTGAAAAGGCCTTTCCATAGGAGCGAGAGGCTCCATGTGTCACAGGCCGGAGCTGACGTGGCCATGACGACTGATGGGTCTGGAACGGATGGTCCCGCAGAGAGGCACGGCTCCACGGCGCCCTCAAAATGTGCGCCCCTCCATTCACTGCTGTCATTCTCGCTTGTCGGGGTCGGGTCACTGAATTCCCAGGCCCGCTTGGGCTGCCCCCCCCCTCCCTGAAGACTCCGTGGTAGAGGGCTGGAGGAGGTGGCCCCGGCAGTGGACTCCGTGGCAGAGGGCTGGATTGCAGGGAGGAGATGGCCCTGGCAGTGGGGGGTCTGGAAACATCTCCCTTCATCATCTTTGGGGTCCCCTCTGGACCCGCCATGGCCTCCCTCACACTCCTCCGTGCGGGTCCATGCTCTGCCTCACATGTGCCTTGCTTGCCACACTGGGGGCTGGGAGGCCGGGTGGGCTGGGGGTCTGCCCTTCGCTTTGAGGAGCAGGACAGTGAATCCACCCTAAACTGACTCAGCCCTGCCCCAGCCTCTTCTTGAGGTGGAAGTGGTGTGTGCAATGGGAGGGGTGTCGGGGCAGAACTGTGTCCCCCAAAATTCATATGTTGAAGCTCTAACCCCTAGAACCTCAGAATGTGACTTAGGTCTTAAAAGGAAATAGGGGCTTAAAAATGGGGATTGAGTTAAACAGAGGCCATAAGTCATTAAATTGTACACCTTCAATACGTAACCTTGCAGTGCCCCAAATACCTTAATAGATAAATGTTTAAGGCAAAGGAGGTCAGCAGGGTAGCTGGGACCCAGTCTGCCTGGTATCCCTGTAAGAGGAGGGGGTGAGGGTACAGACACACGCAGAGGGATAGCCCCGTGAGGACACAGGGAGGAGACAGCATCTGAGAGTCCAGGAGCATCTCAGGAACCAGCCCTGCCCCTCCTTGACCTCGGAGCCAGCCTGCAGGAGAACCCCTCTGTGTTGGTGCTGAAGCCCCCAGGCTGTGGTGTTTTCTCACAGCCGCCCTGAGTGACTCACAGCGGTTTGTCCGTGATGACTCTGTGCTCTCCTGGGGCCATGTCTTGGTTCTGTGGCTGAGCACCCCTGTTCCCTGCCCTTCCAGGCTCCTGCTCTGACAGCTGGGTGCCTGTGCTGATCTCCTGGCTGGGGCCGGAGACTTGCAGATAGGAAGTGGGTATTCCCGCCAGGAGCAGGGCATGCACTTCTGAAAACAGGAGGGTGATCGGTGCAGGGGGAGCCTGGCTTCTTGTGCTGCTGGAAGTGGATCTGGGGATGAGTGACGCGGCTCGAATCCCTCAGGAGGTGTCGGGCGCCAAGGTCCTGAGCAGTTTCTGCTTCTCGTTTTTATAACCTGAGGTGTCCCAATTAGCTGCTGCTTTGGAACAAATCACCCTCAAACTTAATCGTGTAAACAACCACTCATTTGTCTTCCACAGTCCTCTGGGTCAAGGTTCCAGGCCGGCTGGGCTCAGGGCTCTACTTACAAAATGCACTTTATGGGCCCAGCTTCTCCCTGCCCTGGTGGGGGCCCAAGAAGCATCCCCAGTCTGGTGGGGCCCCCGGTCTGGATGAGCCCCTGATCTGGTGAAGCCCCCGGTCTGGTGGCATCCCCGGTCTGGATGAGTCCCCGGTCTGGATGAGCCCCCAGTCTGGTGGGGCCCCCGATCTGGATGAGCCCCCGGTCTGGATGAGCCCCCTGGTCTGGATGAGCCCCCGGTCTGGTGGAGTTGAGGTGAGTGCTCAAGGGGTTGCTCGCCGCTGCTGGGCCCCACGGTGCCCACCTGGCCCCCCAGGACCCTGACCCCACACAGCCCTTTGTCTAGCCTCCCCACCCCACACACCTTCCTCCCTCCCCAGAACATCTGGTGAAGATTTGTTGTACCCTCCTGGGCCCACAGTCCTTGGGGCTGCTGCAGTCCGAGTGTCTGTGTCCTCCAGAATTCACGTGTTGAAATCTTACACCCCAGTGGGCTGGTGTTAGGAGGCCTTTAGGTGAGTGAGGAGGCACGAGGCTGGAGCCCATGAATGCGATTCCCAGGGATCAGCATAGCCTCGTGCCTGAGAAAGCAGGCGCAGCCGGGGAGTTGAGATGCGGCACCAACACAATGTGAGCAGGAGGCCAAGCATAGAAACGAAGTTTAGTTTCATTAAATGTCTTTCTCTTTGGCCTCGTTACGAGAATTTCTGCCGCTCACGAGTAGAAACACAAAGCAGACAGAGGAAGTCAATGGCCGAGGGAACTCAGGGAAGGGTGAACAGAGGCAGGCAGGTAGGAAGGCCAGGGAGGAGCCTGGCGGCCCGGAGCTAGGGGACAGGCAGGGCCACCTTGTGAAAGCAGAGGGAGCCCGGGGGCTTGGGTGGGTCTGGGGCAGGGCTCGGGTGGGTCGGCCCTTTCTTGTACTGCCTGTGTTCTTCCCTGAGTGCAGGAGAGAGAGGGAGACACAGAGAGAGGGAGAAAGAAAGGGAGAGATGGGGGAGAAACACAGAGACAGGGAGACACAGAGGGAGAGACAGAGAAACATGGGGAGAGATAGAGGGACAGAGAAGGAGTGATGGGGAGAGAGGGAGAGACAGAGAAGGATGGGGAGAGAGAAGGAGTGATGGGAAGAGAGGGAGAGACAGAGACTCAAAGAGACAGTGACTGAGGGGAGAGGCACAGAGACAAACAGAGCAGAAGGGGGACAGACACAAGTGTATTTGGGGCAGGGTGTGAACGGGCTTCCGGGATCCCCTACCTGATGGAGCCGAAGGTGCAGCGTCACCTGCTTCAGGAGAGCAGCTGCGACCACAGCCGGCCAGGGCCCCGCCTCCCAGCCCAGCTTTCTTGCCTGCCTGGGTAGTAACCCCACCCACAGGTGGCAGCCGTGGCCACGTCTCTGGGCCACGTGATTGTGTGGGGTCAGGCGTGACTCCTGCTGGGCTCTTCCACCTGCCAGGCTTGGGGGTTGGTTGTTGCTGTGGGGCATCCCTGTTGTCACCGTGGCAGAGGAGCCTGGAGTAGATCCCAGCAGTGCTCCCCACACACACCCAGAGCGGATCCCAGCAGTGCCGCCCGTGTCCCTGGATCCCGCCGTGCCTGAGGCCATCTCACCCACTGCCTTTTGAGTGGTCCAGAGTTGTCTGTGCTCTTGAACTTCAAAGCCAGCTTGGGTCAGGCTTTTGTTCTCCTGCAGCTGAAAACGTGCTGGGGTGGGTGTGGGTGGGTGGCAGGTGCCTCAGGAGGTGGCACAGCTTTGTGGGCAGGGCCCAGAGGTGCTGACCCAGGAGGCCTCTTGGTGCTGCGGGGAGAGCCATGTTGAGGGGTCTGGCATGGATGGTGGGAAGCACCAAGTAAGTGGCCCTGACCCCAAGAGAATGGGGGAGTCCAGGGCTGCAGGACAGAAGGGCCTGACCCCAAGAGAACAGAGGAGTCCAGGGCTGCAGGACGGAAGGGCCCAGTGCTGCCCGTGGTGGCCGGGGCAGTTCTGGTGCCTCACAGGAGGGGCAGCCGTGGAAGCCCCATGAGCTTCCTGGGTGCCAGGCCCTCCCTCGGCATGAAGGACGAATCTCACATGGTCCCTGCTGCCTGGACCGAGGGGAGTGACTAAAGATGGCAGGGACAGAGGCGTGGCAGGTCCTGTCTGCAGGGTGCCGCCCCGAGGTGGAGCAGGGGGCCTGGCAGTCCCACCAGGCTCAGAGCCTCCCCTCACCCTGCACTTGGCTGGGGGCATCAGAGCCTGTGGTGAGGGCACTTGTAATTCTTGATGGGGGTTCTGCTGGGTCATGGGCTGCTTAGGCCTGGATGCCCTGATTGTGCCCGTCCCCCTCTCCCTCCACACTGTCCCCTGCTCCCGAGAGGTTCCCTGCAGCCCTGACTCTGGCTGGCGGGGGAGGAGTCTGTGGTCGGTGGTGCACAGCAGGTGCGCAGCTGCTGCCCAGAGCTGGCCCCGGGCTCAGGAACTGAAGGAATGACTGTGGAGCCTGAAGCCTGGGCCTGGCCTGTGCTGCGGCCACACCGCTGGGTGATGCAGGAGCCACTCCGCCTCCCTGGCACCCCAGCCTCATCCGGCAGCCTGGGAGCGTGGGCCTCGGGTGGCCAGAGCGCAGGCCTCCTGCCCCTCCAGGGAGGCCCTGGCCGTGTCCTCATGGGGCCCCTCCAGGTCCTTCTGGCTCCAGGTCGGGACACTGGCTGTGAGATCTGACCCTCCCGTTCCCCCTCCACCAAGTAGGAGAAACCCCAGAGCATGAGTCCTTGTCTCTCACCGTCCTGGGGACAGGGGGACCCCCAGATGCTGCACGGCTGACAGGCCAACGTGGCAGAAGCTCCAGCTTGACAGGAAGCCAGTGGCCGTGAGAGTCTGTAGCTGTAACGAAGCCACAAAGCTGTGGTTTTCTTTGCCCTTCAGCTCTAGGAAAGGTTATCTGCCCTGCACAGCTCTCTGGAGGCCTGGCTGGGCTCTGAGAGCATCAGACTGATTATCATAAGAAAATAATCTCTGCAGACGCATTCCTCGCTAGAAGCAGGGGACAAAGCCCAGCTTCAAAGACAATTCCACACATGCCCTCCCTGCCCTGCACAGCTGCCTGCCGGGTGGGAGCAGAGCCCGTGTAGCCGGGCTCAGGGGCCTGGGCAGGGACAGCATGTGGCAGGGCGCAGCTCGGACAGGAGCCTCAAAGCGACACCACCCCTACGTGAAGCTACAGTTGGGGAGACACAGCTGCCCCCATTCCCGGGCCTCATCTCCACAGTGAGACGCTGGACTCTCTCCCCGACCCACCGTCTCTTAGAACCTCCCCTCCATCCGGAGCCGTTCGGCAGCCGCAGACAGCAGAGCCTGCGGGAGCCTCGCTCACACAGCCTCGTGTCCACTGTGGTCTTGGGGGAAACCCCCTGTCCTGGGACAGGGGAGCCGGGGGTCCTGGCCCTGGACCACCATCTGGGGACCACGTTTTCATGCCTGCAAAGCTCCCTGCCCACCCCCATGTCCCGGCTGGTGTTGACACCTTTGTAGAGTGGGAACCTGCCTCCGAGCCCCAGCCTGCAGCCACAGGGCAGGTTATAGACCAGGTGAGAGGGCACTGCGCCCAGAACCAAGGAGCACAAGTCCACAGTGCCCATGAGATCCTCATGCTGGCCGGCGCAGGAGCCATCCTCGGCCTCTGCAGGTCCTCGTGGGAAACCGCGGGGGCAAGTGGGGCGGCTGCAGGATCCGCAAAGCCGGCTGTTTGCGGAGGGCACAGCTCCACCTGCAACAGCCGAGGCCGCCCACGTGCTTCCTGCGGTATCAGAGCAGCCTCCAGGGCTGTTGTCTCAGGCACCACGGGATGCCTTTCTTAAATTTGTTTCAATAGCTGTGGGAAAGCCTTAATCGGTCCTGAAAGAACCCAGATGTGCAGCAATGACAAGGCCTTCTCTGAGACTCTAGAACCTTCTGCCATCTCAGACGGGAGGGAGCCGTGAAGCAGGCGGGAGATTTGCAGTCAGCAAAGGCCGGGCAGGTGGGGCAGCTGCACACCCAGGGCCCTCTCCACGTGGGGTCGTCCGGGGCCCACCCCTCCCCCGGTCCTGGGTCATCCACCTGCTGGCCCCACCCTGCCCACCCGGCCAGGTCCGACCGGCCCCTGAGCTCTACAGACCAAAGCTGGCCCGACCCCACCCCCAAGAAGAATGAAACAGAATTTTTTATTTACCTCTTGCAGAGAAGTAAAAGATCATTTATTCATTCTGTTTCTATATAGCAAAACTAAGTGTCAAAAGCACCTTCTGCATACACTGGCCGGTGGGCCTCTTCCCGCAAGGTTGAGCTGCGTCCCACAGACATGGGTCCTCCGGGTGATGAGCCGCTGGAGGGCCCTGAGCTGCACGTGCTAATGATTAACGCCCCGTCCGTGCTGGCCGGTTTCTCAAATGCCTCGTGACGACTGCGCACAGCCGGACGTCATTTGTACTGAGAGAAAAGGAAGTCACTGAGGCTTTCTGAGATGAGCTGGGTGGCCGTGGGGGGGACTGGACTCACTTCTGCTAATGGCCAGTCCACAGGACCTGCCCAGAGGCTCGGACACACAGCTGAAGTCACATCCCACGGGGAGCATCCTCACCAACTATCAGCACGGGTTTGCAATTAAGGATTTCTGCCCAGCCAATGAACGGCCTTATAACAACCTTTGTGGAACCCCCTGTAAAAGCCTTGCCAGCGCCTGCCTTCAGGACACTGCTCAGGGCTGACTCAGTGTACCCAAACTGCAATCTTTGCTTCCCAAATAAGCGGCCATTCATTCCACCTGCGTGTGAATCTTTTCTTTGTGAACACAGCTGGTGTCAGGAGCGGGGCCCAGCAAGATGTCTCCTTTGAGCAGCTTTCTCTGGAATTGGGTGAAGTCCCCACAACACGAGGCCCCTGTGCGCGCCCCTTCTTCGGGGCCAGCACCTCCCTTCAACTGAGGCTGGTACCTTTCTTTGGGAATCTGGGGGCGGTTGCTGCCTCTGTGCCAGCGAAGGCTTTCCGCTTGGAGGACGTTTTCCCAATGGTGAGTGTTACTGTCTTAAGTATGGGACTCTGTGTGTCTAAACCTCGTAACAGTTGTGCCGCCTCTGGATTCCAGCCCCGTTTTATCTGGAGCAGCGGACCTTTTTACATTGGCCAAACTGGGGTTCCTTTGCTACACCAACCTAGGTTTTCTCTGAAGCAAATTAGAAGAACTCGGTTCCAAAACAAGGGTCTTAGCGTGCGGGAAGTCCAGAGCCCTAGGAAGGGGGCGTGCTCATGGAAAGATACCGAGCGCAAGGAGCGTTGGGTGCAGCTCCTCCGGAAGTGAGAGAACGGCCGTGGCTATGTATTAAAATATCCACGTCCAGATGGGGTGCGTGTTTTAATTGGCATTTGGAGGCATCTGGATGCCATGAGAACTCTAACATTGCCTCTCTCCAAAACACAGTGTCTGAACTCACAGAGGCTGATCAAGCACTGAAAGGTGGAGTCCTGGGCCCAGGGCTCCTCCTGCCCCTCGTTCGGGTTGTTCGTGAGTTTGGTGTGCTTTGGAAACAGACTTTTTAACCTCCGGAGGGAACCAAATTAAAAATGACACTTTTGTCAATAGTTCATTAAATTCGATTTGGCTTCCCTCTGCTTTGGTCATAATCAAAATTTCTGGGTATTCAAAATTGGAGTCTGATGAGGCTAAAGAAAAAAACTTGGTTGATTCCACAGCAGAAGCTGCTGCGTTGAGTTTCACTAAAACCAAAAACCTTGTAGCTAAGATAATTTTCCAAAAAAGGATGTAAATGATGTTATTAAAGACGCTCTGTCCCCCGCACCCCATGAGCCAGTGTTACCAGAATCTCTGAACACATCAGACGACTCATTGGGCAACTAATGAACTTAACGTTTACAAAACAGTATTGGTGGGGAAACATTTCAAGGGCAGCCAAAGAGGCACAAATGCCTTGTGCTGTTTGTCCAAAATTCAACCCAGCAAAGACAACTCAGACAGTCCCAGGCCATTCTGACCTGCCAAGTGGACCCTCTGAGGTTTGGCAAATGGACTTCATCCAGCCACTGCCTCTCAAGACTGTAAATATGTCGTGATGATTTGCATGTTCCCCTCCTGGGTAGAAGCATTCCCTTCCTGATGTGCCACTGCCTCAGATGCTGCAAACTCTACTAGAACAGATGCTCCCTAAGTGACGGGCATATCTTCACAGGCAGTGACGAGGAGCTCCACTGGCCAGGTCATAAAACAAGTCTGTGAAGTCTGGTCCACATTACAGCGCTGTCATTGTGCCTGCCATCCCCAGTCTTGCAGACTGGTGGAAAGCACAGATGGCATCGACTGGCAAAATTTCAGGAAGCACTAACATTGCCCCGGCCAAAGGCACTTCCTCTGGTCCTTCTGAATCTAAGGTCTGCACCTTTTGGAAACTGCAAGTTGTCACCTTTTGAAGTTATCATTGGAGGGCCAGTGCATAGAGTCCCTTCTGCTTTTAATAGTCCACTGATTAAAGGAGACATGCTCCAATATTATAAAGGAATAATGAAGGCTATCCACGCAAGTCATACCCTGGTCAGACAATCTTTACACAGTGTGTTCCCAGGAGATAAGGCACCAGACATCACAGCCTTCAGCCTGATCATTTTCCCTACTGGAAAAGACATAAAAAGATTCCCTTCAACCTCAGTGAAGAGGCCACGTCAGGTGCTCCTTACCAGTCCCTGTGCTGCCAAACCAAAAGGTGTCGGCCTTGGATTCAGGTTTCTCGTTTAAAGAAACCTCTACCCCTGCCGGAATTCAGACAATCACCTCAAATGAAAACTGACCCGAAGGTGAAGCAGATGACAGTTGAGCTTGACTGAGGTCACGTCCCCAGTGAGGGACATGACTCCCTGGGACAAGTCCCTCCCAGCAACAAGGGACAACATCGTATTCACCAACAGATCTGTGATACTTTCTGGAGGAAGAACTTGATCAAAAGGGGGAAATGTGAAAGAAAATGAAGTCGCTAATGCTAAGGCTAAGTGGAACTGGGCGGCCGCGGGAGACCTGCGCTCACACGGCTGACGGCCAGTCCACAGGACGCGCCCGTAGACTTGGACCAACAGCTGAAGTCAGCCCCTGACGGCCTTCACATCTCCCAGCTGGGAGTGCCCTTAAGTACTAACCCATCAGAATGGGTTTCATTTAGGATTTCTGCCCAGCCAATGAACTATCTCCAAAACCCCTTTGTGGAAATCCCCTAGACAAATCTCTCCAGGCTGGGCGAGGTGGCTCACACCTATAATCCCAGCACTTTGGGAGGCTGAGGTGGGCGGATCACCTGAGGTCAGAAGTTCGAGACCAGCCTGGCCAACGTGGTGAAACCTCATCTCTACTAAAAATACAAAAATTAGTCGGGTGTGGTGGTGCACACCTATAGTCCTAGCTACTCAGGAGGCTGAGGCAGGAGAATCACTTGAACCCAGGACATGGAGGTTGCAGTGAGCCGAGATCACGCCACTGCACTCCAGCCTGGGCAACCGAGTGGAGACTCCATCTCAAAGAGAAAAACCAAAACTCTCCAGTGTTTGCCTTCTAGAACACTACTCAGGGCCACCCTGACTCAGTTTACCCAAATCACAATTCTTTGTTTCCCAAATAAATGCTGTAAATAGTATTAAAAGTGAACAACGAAAAAGCAGATTCAAAACCTATTCAAATGGTTCTAACTCAACGTGTTAGTCTAGTCACCACTGCTTACTGAAAACACACACTTAAACTTGGTCTACTCCAGGAAGATGTGCGGAAAAAGGGTGAAGGGTGAGCCATTGGGCCCAGCCCACCACAGGACGGCCCCCTGTTCTCGTGTGTGCCCGAACTCACAGTGACAACACGCTGGCCATGCCTCTGCATGTTGTTTTGGTGTCATCTGCATTGCACTGGAGTGAAACAGGGTCAGGCTGCCACCATTCACACAAATTTTAAAAATGAAACCTTTATCAAGGGAGCATCTTTGGACTGTTTTTAGAACCTTTGGAACCATGACTTGGAGCTGGCAGAATAGGCTGTGGCTGTGGACTTCAGCACTACCAACAGTGCTTAAAACACTGTGATTTACATCCATTCCAAGTTGCAAGTCCATCTTTTCTTCCTGCAACAAAAGACCATTAGCTTAAAACAGGGAGCGGGTTCCATCATCCTTGGCAGCAGCTAAGACAACCCCTTGGGGCCCACCTGGGCTCCCAGCCCCGCCTTCCTGGATGTTCAGACCCAGCAACTCCTTCCAGGGATACCGCGGGCACTCGGGTCCTCTTGTTAAATTAAATTTGGCCTAAAGCTGCCTCCATTCTTTGAATTCTACCTAGTGAATTGCAACCTAACGAAGCACGTAAACAAACTCAACCTAATGAGTGTTTGCTTGTAACAAGTAGCTGAGTCTGTCATAAGCTGCCAGTGGGTCAGACCACACCCACATGTGGCAGATGCCCAGCCATAGCCAATCAGGCTGTTTCCGTGCCTCACTTCCGTGTTCTGTCTGTAAGTGCTGCCTGCCCATGCTGCTGAGTGGAGCTCGCTGAACCTGTCCCGGTTTTGAGTGCAATTCATGAACTGTTCTTTGTTCAAATAGACTCTAAAGTTTTTCTTTTTTTGAGACAGAGTCTCACTCTGTCGCCCAGACTGGAGTGCAGTGGCACAATCTCAGCTCATGGCAACCTCCGCCTCCCGGGTTCAAGTGATTCTCCTGCCTCAGCCTCCCAAGTAGCTGGGATTACACACATGCACCACCATGCCCGCTAGGCTAATTTTTTTTGTTTAGTAGAGACGGGATTTCACCATGTTGGCTGGGCTGTTCTCGAACTCCTGACCTAAAGCAATCCAACCGCCTTGACCTCCCAAAGTGCTGGGATTACAGGCGTATGAGCCACCGCATCCAGCCTAAAGTTTTTCAACACTCTTGACCATTGTGTCTCACCCGGACCGCGCAAAAGCCTCCTCACCAGCCTCCAGCTTCCAGGCTATTCTCTGCACAGTGGCCACATCACACCCTACTCTGCTCAGACCCCGCAGCGGCCCTCCTACCCACACATCGTCCTGATGCATCACTGGCCCAGCTGTTCCATCTGGGACACCAGCTTCTCTCCGCCTTGGCCGTATGCACCCTGGGGGCCTCTGTATTCATTGTTCCTGGCCATTGCGTGTTACAGCCCCCCTAGCCTTCCTGAGCCCCTCCCACCTCCTCCAGGCTGCTTTCTCCACTCGAGTTCTGCAGCATTTGCCAGCACCTGGCACACAATCTTCTCACTGGCTGGTCTTTTCCCACCAAACTCACAAAGGCCATACTGCCATCTCCTATGTGCCTAAAAACCTGGCAGTTTTCAAACTTTTACAGCTGAGGGATTCTTTCCCCAAAGAGGCCTCCCAGCAGCCTAATGAACAGAGGAGGGCTGGTTGCTGTTGATGATGACGAGGCCTTGCAGGGCCCCTTGAGCAGACCCAGGCCACACTGGGGGCCCAGGGGCTCTGCAGAACTGGTGTCCTGACGTAGACGCCACAGCACTCACAGGCCAGCAGGAGCGGCCCCTACCCTGTTCCTCCATGCCTGGTCACCATGGTCACCATCCGCTTTCTGGGAGATCTGAAAAGGTTCTTCCACCTTCTGCTGTGTGGCAGGAAATGAGTCTAATGAGTCTACACTCCACAGCTACCAGCTACCATAAAGCAGTTTATTTCTCTTAAAAAGGAAGGTACATGGTCACAGTCGAAAATGTTTTATACAGCTCTCAGCCTGGAAAATGCAACTGATGAAAAAGGCACTGTTTCTAGAACAAATGGAAAAAAGAATAAATATGTCATCATTTACCCTGCACAGCTTTGAGTAACACCATAGGACCCTGTCACACGTTCAGGGTCAATTTTAAAAGCTTGAGAAGACACAGCAAGGTGATGTCCTAGATTAGCCAGGCTCCGAAGGGAAGAGCTGTCTGTCCCTCCTCACTGTCATCTCTGTCCCACAAGTGTCCATGTCACTGTTCCTCTAGCAGATGTGGAAAGTGGCTGGTCAGTGAGGACTCGGCCCCCACCAGCCTGACTGAGGGTCACACGACACCATGGTGGGAAGTCACAAAGGGTGACGGGCCAAGAGGGCGAGGGAGGGCTCCCTGACCCTGAGGACCCCTGAGGCACTGCTGCACCTTCCACGGATTCTGTGTCCAGCATTGCCCTCTTTGCAGATGCCCCTCGTGGTGGTGGCACAAAGACCTAAAAATGATTTCTATAAAATGGGTACGAGGAGCTCCCTGATAAAGCAGCTCATCCTAGACAGCCTTTTGTAGTTAGTGTAACTGTCCTTCCTCATTTCTAGTTCTCAATAGCGAATGGTAGACCTGGAGGTCCCATGTGCACCTGCCAGCCAGGGTGAGAGAGGGGCAGTCAGGGCAAGGGCGGGGCAGCCAGCCGGGCGAGGGCAGGGACGGCCAGCCGGAGAGAGGGACGGGCAGTTGGGGCGAGGGCGGGGCAGCCAGCCGGGGCGAGGGCGGGGCGGCCAGCCGGGCCTGGTGTGCAGAGTGGAGCTGCAAGTTTCCTATAGACAATCCACTGAGTGCCCCAGAGACGTCACTGAAAAACTTGCCAGCACTCTGATGTGCCAACAGTAGGGCCTGAACTGTCATCCCTCCACGGGGCTCCCTGAGGCCTCAGGCCCTTCCCTTTGCAGCGTAGGTCTGCCCTGCACGCATCCCAGGAGGAAACACACAGGCAGCCTCCTGCTGCGTGGAAGGCAACGGAGGGATTCATGAGGCCCCTGGTCGCTCTGCAGACATTTAAAATGACGCTTCTCCTTGCACCAGCTCCCAGGGAAATGTCAGCCCATGTCCACCTGACGGAGGGCAGCTCACCCGCCTACACCTATCCTCAATGCGCTTAAAATATGAAGACATGAAAGGTGGCTGGAAAGGCCGGAGCTGGAGCCTGACAAACACTCCTGCTTCTGGGTCACCACGCGGGCCCTGCTGGCAACCGAGCTGTGGGTTCACAGACGCTGCCTGAAAAAAACCGCCGCCCCCGAGAGCAGCGGAGCCTCTTCATCAGCCATGGCGGCTGGAAACGCCGAGGACGGAGCACAGCTCTAGACGCGTTGCACCTCTAGACGCGTGGGGCCTCTTCTGGGCCTGGGACCCTGCGAGGGACGGTCCTGTCCGTCCAGCTCCTGGCTGGCAGTAGACGGTGACTCCACGGTGACAGAACCTGCATCCACCTGCGCCAGTCGGGTCCGGGGAGCGGCCCCGGAGGAGCCTTCTCAGTAGGTGATCTTCCAGTGGGTGGGCTGTTCACACGCCTTCTCTTGGTCTCCGCAGAACCTGTTGTACGTCGTCTTGGGGTCCAATCCCAGGATTTCTCTTTCCTCATGAATCCGAAAAGAAAATGTTGAGACTGAGGTGCCGATAAAAAACCTGCAAAGGATCACGGAGGTTCCGGAGTCAGGGAGAACCGAAAGGAGCAGGTGAGTGAAATGAGTTCCACAGTTACATGGAACCGACACAGCCGCCCCCCGAGCACCCGCCAGCCGGCCACCCCCTTGCTGGCACCCCTCGCTCAGATGCCCTCGACATCTGCACCCTGAGGGGCTCTGCCTGGTGCTGCAGCCACATCCACACCCCACGGTCAGCAGCCGCCACGCTGCTGCCCCGCCGCATGCCCCCCGGGAGCCCTCCTCTCTGTCACCAAATCCCAGGCCAGGCACGCCAGTGCAGGTCAGATACCTCCTGGGGGTCACACGGTGAACAATGAGAGATTCCTACTAATCACGACACCGTCTAGCCAGGGCATAGGGGTCCTTATCCTGAGGCACAGCAGACATCACGGAGGTCAAGGCCTCCTCCACACACACGCTGCATGGGCTGGTGGGGACACCCTTCTCCAGGGGTTTCTCCAGACCTCGGGTCAGTGGCCTGCCCATTCCTCTGGCTCCTACGCACTTGGTCTCTGGCTCTCCAGTGGCACTTCATGGACTTCATGAACAAGCAAACCCCAGAGATGTTTCCAGAGCAAACGTGACATGCACAGCACTGTACACAGAGCCACAAGGCCAGCAGGCCACACAGGCCTGTATGCTGCTGGGTGGGGGCAGCACTGGTGGGGAGACCCTCACCACCCCACACACAGGGGCCTGCCAGAGCAGGCCGCGCCGGCCCGGAGGCAGAGCAGCTTCAGTGGGCTGGGCCGAGCGCTTTGCGCAGCTGAGGGCGGGCAGGAGACTGAGAGCTCAGTCCGAAGCCTCCCCACAGCAGGCTTCCTGGGCTGTGGAGACAGCACCGCCAAGGTCGCAGTCAAAATCCCAAGGCCACACCTGAGAAGCAGGGGCGAGCTCGTGACTGGGCTCCTGCACACCTCCGCTCTGACCTAAGAAGTCAGCACTGCATCCTGTCTGCTTAACAGGGAAGGGACCCACGCCCTGCAGACAGCATCATCCGGAGCCTCTGTGGGTCTTATACACAATGCCCGGAACACCACAGGAAATAGCAGGTGTGTGAAGAGGCACCAGCTTAGGGCGCTCAACATTCCTCGGGCAGGAGAGAGACAGACTAATCCACAGAGACGCACGCGCATGCACAGTGCTAACCACGGGGAAGATCATTCCCTCTACTTTCATTTTCCATTTAACTCAAACTGTTTCACCCTAAACCCAACCTTCGTCTCCTATGCAGATGGGCAGACAGGTCTTTGGAGGAACAGAGGCCGAGGCCTACCTCCCACAGCAACCCCAGAGGAATGACTGCACGCAGGGCCCACGCTCCCGGCCTCGGGGACGCTCACGGCAGCCCCACGGGAACGATCGCACGAGGGCCCACGCTCCCGGCCTCGGGGACGCTCACGGCAGCCCCACGAGAACGATCGCACAGGGCCCACGCTCCCGGCCTCGGGGACGCTCACGGCAGCCCCACGGGAACGATCGCACGAGGGCCCACGCTCCCGGCCTCGGGGACGCTCACGGCAGCCCCACGGGAACGATCGCACGAGGGCCCACGCTCCTGGCCTCGGGGACGCTCACGGATGCTCAACAACACACACAGCACCAAGGACGCACCCAAGCCCAGGGCATGGGCAACTCTCAGGGCAGGGGGCAGACGGGCAGAAACTGGGAATGACGGGAAAATGAGATGAGGTTCTGAGACGAGGCCAGCTATGCCAACAGCCTGCTATGGAGGAATTGTGTGTGTGAGAACTAAAGGGGCAAGATGAACAATTAACTTCACCCAGGGAAACACTGAACCAGATGCTACAGGAGACTCGGACGAGGAGGCAAACAGTATGGAAATGACCACTGTGAACACAGGCGACCATCTGCTCTGACCCAAGTACTTGGGATGAAGGACCTTTTGAAAGCCACCTGACCCGCTCTCGGCCGACAGTGAAGTGGGCAGGCACCTGGCATGTGAGCAGATCCACTGGTCAATAATCGCAACGCCTCCATCCTTGTAGAGCTCCAGCTCCTCCCACGTGGGTTCAAACCTCACCATCTCGGGTAACAGCTTTTTTAGCTCTTCATATTCTGCAAAGTAGAAGGAGAGACCTTTTGAACTGGGATCCTCCGGTAAGGACAGATACGTGTCTCTTTAGCAGAAACTCATGCGTACTTGGCTTCTGGTTAATTCGTTAGGAACTGGCTCCAAAGGTGCAGACACACAATTCAGCTTCACCCTCCCAGGAATTACAGTTGAAGATCATGCAGATCTTCATGGATCTGGGTAGTTCTAGGTCTACCCAGAACAGAACCAGGGATCAAGAAGGAAGGAAAGAAACGAAAACATTGACGCTCCATACCCTTTCTGACGGCATCTGTGGCCACAAACACCTTTTCCAGCTGGTGGATCTTCATGAGGCTGCGGATCTTCCTCACGGCCCCTTCCAGACTGGGCACATCCTCTCTGTGACCCCAGATAAAATCTTTTCTTCTCAGGTGGACTCCCAGGTAGGGGCCCCCTAGCGCTGAGCCCAGCTTGACCTAGCAAAGAACCACAAGGAAATGCAGAAACTGACAGGCGGGCTCGGGGCTCATCCTGGGCACCGGGTGGGACTTGAGATGCAGAAGGATGACCATTTCCATATGGCCTCCTCCATGGGGTGGCCTCCAGGAATGTCTAAGGGATTCAGGTGGAATCTCGGGGGCAACGAGATGTCTTTCTAAGAAGACAGTGAAGCAGTATTAATTACCAGAGATCATTTTATCTGAGGTAAGGAAAAATATTTACAAAGAGAACAGCATGTGGAGGCTCACGCTGTGAACTTTTGCTCCGAGAACCACCGCAGGGACGTGCCAGAAAGAGTTCACGGATCCTGTGGACAAAGCAGCTCACAGCTGCAAACTCCCCGGGAGCCAGAACGCTCTGCTGCCCTCTTGACAGCGCCACCTCCTGGCTGGAGGCCACCAACGCAAACGGTTACAGCAAATTCTAACAACAACCCTGCTCCAAGGAAGGAGAAAGCAACAGCTAATTCCACCACCTGCAACATCCTGGCTGTCCACAGGTCCCAAGTCTGTCCACATGACAACTTCACTGCAGCATAACCAGCATTCGAGAAAGCCAGTGCACTCAACAAAACTACAACCAAGGAGCCCCCCAGAGTCCACTTCACTCCCCCGTCACCTCCAGCAGAGCAGGTGCTGGTACCCACGGCTGGGAGACCTGAAGACGGGTCACATCACAGGACTCTCCGGAGACATTCCCCAACACCATCCCAGGGCCTGGTGGCCCCACTGGGTGGCTAGACCCAGAAGAGCAATAATAATCACTGCAGCCCAGCTCTCAGGGAGCCCCATCCCTAGGGGAAGGGGAAGAGCACCACAGAGCACCCTGTGGAATGAAAGAATCTGAACAGCAGCCCGTGAGTTCCAGATCTTTCCACTGAAGTAGTCTGCCCAAATAAGGAGGCGGCAGAAAAGCAATTGTGATAATATGACAAAACAAGGTTCTATAGTACCCCCAAAAGATCATAGTAGCTCCCCAGCAATGGATCCAAACCAAGAAGAAATCTCTGAATTGCCAGATAAAGAATTCCAAAGGTGGATTATTAATCTACTCAAGAACATACCAGACAAAGGTGAAAACCAACTTAAAGAAATTAAAAAAAAAAATACACAATATGGATGAAAAATGCTCCAGATAAATAGGTATCATAAAGAAAAAACAATTGCAACTTACGGAAAAGAAAGACACACTTAAAGAAACGAAATACACTGGAAAGTTTCAATAATAGACTAGAACAGGAGAAGAAAGAGCTTCAGACCTCGAAGACAAGGTTTTCAAATTAGCCCAATCCAACAAACAAGAAGAAAAAAGAATAGTAAAAAAAAATGAACAAAGCCTCCAAGAAATTTGGAATTATGTTAAACAAGCAAACCTAAGGATAATTGGTGTTCCTGAGGAAGAAGAGTAATCTAAAAGTTTGGAAAACTTATTTGAGGGAATAATTGTGGAAAACTTACCTGGTCTTGCTAGAGATCTAGACATCCAAATACAGGAAGCTCAAAGAATACCTGGGCAATTCATTACAAAAAGATCATCTCCTAGGCACATAGTCATCAGGTTATCTAAAGTCAAGATGAAGGAAAGAATCTTAAGAGCTGTGAGCCAAAAGCACCAGGTAACCTATAAAGAAAAACCTATCAGATTCACAGCAGATTTCTCAGCAGAAACCCCACAGTCTAGAAGGGACTGGGGTCCTATCTTCAGCCTCCACAAACAAAGTAATTATCAGCCAAGAATTTTATATCCAGCAAAACTAAGCTTCATAAATGAAGGGGAGATCATCTTTTTCAGACAAACAAATGCTGAGAGAATTCACCACTACCAAAGCCAGCTCTACAAGAAATGTTAAAGAAGTTCTAAATCTTGAAATAAAACCTCAAAATACGCCAAAATAGAACCTCCTTAAAGCATAAATCTCACAGGGCATATAAAACAACGCAATGAAGAAGAAAGAAAACAGTATTCAGGCAGCAACTAGTATGATGAATAGAATATAGTACCTCACACCTCAATACCAAAGTTGAATGTAAATGGCTTAGAGGCTCCACTTAAAAGAAACAGAATGGCAGAATGGATAAAAATCCACCTGAAAGCTGTGAGGCAAAAGTCTTCAAGAGACTGACCTAACACATAAGGACTCACACAAACTTAAGGTAAAAGGGTGGAGAAAGATACTCCATGCAAATGGACATCAAAAGCGAGCAGAGTAGTATTCTTATATCGGACAAAACAGACTTTAAAGCAACAACAGTTAAAAAAGATGGAGGAACATTATATAATAATAAAAGGATCAGTCCAACGGGAGAATGTCACAATCCTAAATATACATGCACCTAACACTGGAGGTACCAAATTTATAAAACAGTTACTACTAGACCTAAAAAATGAGATAGACAGCAACACGACATAAGTGGGGACTTCAATACTCCACTGACAGCACTAGACAGGTCATCAAGACAGAAAGCCAACAAAGAAACAATGGCCTCAAACTATATCCTGGAACAAGTGGACTAAGATATTTACAGAACGTTCTATGCAACAGCTGCAGAATATACATTCTGTTCATCAGCATATGGAACGTTATCCAAGATAAACCATATGACTGGCCACAAAACAAGACTCAATAAATTTAAGAAAATCAAAATTATGTCAAGTACCCTCTCAGACCACAGTGGAGTAAAACTGGAAATTAAATCCAAAAGGAACCCTCAAAACTATACAAACACATGGAAATTAAATAATCTGTTCCTGATCTTTGGGTCAACAATGAAATTAAGAAGGAAATTTAAAAATTCTTTGAACTGAACAATAACACTGACACAACTTATCAAAACCCCTGGGACACAGCAAAAGTGGTGCCAAGAGGAAAATTCACAGCATTAAATGCTTACATCAAAAAATCTGAAAGAGCACAGACAATCTAAGGTCATACCTCAAGGAATGAGAGAAACAAGAACAAACCAAACCCAAACCCAGCAGAAGAAAAGAACCAAGATGAGGGCAGAACTAAATGAAATTGAAATGAACAAACAAAAAAATACAGAAGTTAAATGAAACAATAAGCTGGTTCTTTGAAAAGATAGACAACATTGATGGACCATTAGTGAGATTAACGAAGAAGAGAGAAGATCCAAATAAGCTGAATTAGAAACAAAACGGGAGATATTACAATCGATACCACAGAAACACAAATAATCATCCAAGGCTACTATGAACACTTTTATGCGCACAAACTGGAAAACCAAGAGGATAAATTCCTGGAAATATACAACCCTTCTAGATATAAACCAGGAAGAAATATAAACTCTGAACAGACCAATAACAAGTAGTGAGATTGAGACAGTCATTTAAAAATTGCCAACAAAAAAAGTCCAGGACTCAATGGATTCACAGCTGAAATCAGACACTGAAAGAAGTGGTACCAATTCTACTGAAACTATTCCAAAAGACAGAGAAAGAGGGAATCCTCCCTAAATCAACAGACCAATATCCCTGATGAACACAGATGCAAAAATCCTCAACAAAATACTAGCTAACCGAATCCAACAACATATCAAAAAGATAACACACCATGATCAAATGGGTATCATACCAGGGATGCAGGGACGGTTTAACATATGCAAGTCAACAAATGTGACACACCACCTAAACAGCACTAAAAACAAAAATCATATGATCATTTCAATAAATGCAGAAGAGGCATTTGACAAAATCCGGCATCGCTTTAAGAGTAAAACCCTCAGCAAAGGTGGCATAGAAGGGACATACCTCAAGGTAATAAAAGTCATCTATGACAAATTCAAAGCCAACATTATACTGAACGGGGAAAAGTTGAAAGCATTCACCCTGAAAACTGGAGCAAGACAAGGATGCCCACTCTCACCACTTCTATTCAACATAGTACTGGAAGTCCTAGTCAGGGCAGACAAGAGAAAGAAATAAAGGGCATCCAAATCAGTAAAGAGGAAGTCAAACTGTCACTGTTCACTGATGATATAATCGTATACCTAGGAAACCCTAAAGACTCATCCAAGAAGCTCCCAGATCTGATAAAAGAATTCAGTAGTTTCAGGACACAAAATCAATGTACACAAGTCAGTAGCACTGCTATACACCAACAACCACCAAGCTGAGAATCAAACCAAGAACTCAACTCCTTTTACAACAGCTGCAAAAAAACAAACAAAAACAACAACCAAAAAACCCCACAAAGCTTGATCTCTACAAGGAAAATTACAAAACGCTGCTGAAAGAATTCATAGACAACACAAACTAATGGAAACACATCCCATGCTCATGGATGGGTAGAATCAATATTATGAAAATGACCATACTACAAAAGCAATCTATCAGTGCAATTCCCATCAAAATGCCATCATCATTCTTCACAGAACTAGAAAAAACAAAATCCTAAAATTCATATGGAGCCAAAACAGAGCCTACATAGCCAATGCAAGACTACTAAGCAAAAAGTACAAATCTGGAAGTAGACAATACTCAACTTCAAACTATCCTACAAGGCTATAGTTACCAAAACAGCATGGTACTGCTATAAAAATAGGTACCTAGACCAGTGGAGCAGAATAGAGAACCCAGAAATAAAGCCAAATACTTACAGACAACTGATCTTCAACAAAGCAAACAAAAACAAAGTGGGGAAAGGACATTCTATTCAAAAATGGTGTGGGGATAATTGGCAGCCCACATGTAGAAGAATGAAACTGGATCCTCATCATCAACTCAAGGTGGATTAAAGACTTAAATCTAAGACCTGAAAATCATAAAAATTCTAGACGATAACATCAGAAAAACTCTTCTAGGCATTGGCTTAGGCAAAGAGTTCCTGACCAAGAACCCAAAAGCAAATGCAACAAAAACAAACATTGATAGGACATAATTAAACTAAAAAGCTTCTGCACAGCAAAAGAAATAATCAGCGAACAGCTCCCAGAGTGGGAGGAAATACTTGCACACTTTGCATCCGACCAAGGATTAATATCCAGAATCTACAAGGAAATGAAACAAATCAGCATGAAAAAACAAATAATCCCATCAAAACATAGGCTAGGGACAGGAATAGACAATTCTCAAGATACACAAATGGCCAACAAACATATGAAAACATGCTTAAGCTCACTAATGATCAGGGAAATGGAAATGAAAACCACAATAGGATACTACCTTACTCCTGCAAGAATGGCCATAATTTAAAAACCCAAAAATAATGGATGTCGGCACGGATGTGGTGAAAGGGATACTGTGACACTCCTGATGGGAATGTCAACTGGTACAACCACTATGGAAAACAGTGTGGAGATTCCTTAAAGAACTAAAAGTAGATCCACCATTTGATCCAGCAATCCCACTGCCGGGTATCTACCCAGAGGAAAAGAAGTTACTATATGAAAAAGACACTTGCACATGCATGTTTATAGCAGCAAAATCCACAGCTGCAAAAACATGGAACCGGCCTGAATGCCCACGGACCAATGAGTGGATAAAGAAAATGTGGTATATATGGTTCCAGCCATAACAGGGAACGAAATGAATGCATTTGCAGCAACCTGGATGGAGCTGGAGACCATTATTCTAAGTGAAGTAACTCAGGAATGGAAAACCAAATATTGTATGTTCTCACGGGAACTAAGCTATGAGGATGCAAAGGCATGAGAATGACACAATGGACTTTGGGGACTCAAGGGGAAGAGTGGAGGGGGTGAGGGATAAAAGACTACACATTGGGGACAGTGTACACTGCTCGGGTGATGGGTGTACTAAAATCTCAGAAAACTACCACTTTATCCATGTAACTAAACACCACCTGCTCCCCAAAAACGATTAAGGCTAAAAAAAAAAATGATAAAATAAGCCAGGCACGGTGGCTCACACCTGTAATCCCAGCACTCTGGGAGGCCAAGGCGGGTGGATTATTTGAGGTCAGGAGTTTGAGACCAGCCTGGCCAACATGGGAAAATCCTGTCTATACTCAAAATACAAAAATTAGCCGGGTGCGGTGGCACGTGCCTGTAATCCCAGCTACTCGGGAGGCTGAGGCAGGAGAATTGCTTGAACCCGGAAGGCAGAAGTTGCAGTAAGCCAAGATCGTGTCACTGCACTCCAGCCTGGGCGACAGAGTGAGACTGTCTCAAAACAACAACAACAAAAAAAACAAATTAATTAAATAAAATTAAAAATAAAATTTAAAAGAATGAAAAAATAAAAACCACTGAAAAGAAATACAGGTGGGATAAAAATGAAAAAATCTTCTATATTTCTTCCCCAGTAAAAACTGTCCAAGTAACTTAATTATTGGTGGAACAATGAATGCTATTCCACTTGGAAATAGCTCAAATACCCCATAAAGAACAAGCAAGTAAAATGGCACTTCCATGAAAGTTTTGTTTAAAAAACACTAAAAACAGACACTGAACATGCTTAAAAACAATATCAAGTTGAAAAAGCAACACATTTGTTGAAATTATATCACAGAAAAACCCAAACTTTCAGAAAACACTTAAAAATATATACATAGAATAAAAAAAGGATGATTCTAGACCAAAATAGCACTGATAGTGCTTTTGGGCAAGTCCAGGTGAACGCTGCTTTTTTCTCTTTATCAATCAAAAGGGAAAAAGGCCGAACGTGCCTCTGACCACCTCGAGCTCCTACTTCCGCGCTCCTGGCCTCGCCGCGCTCTGAGAACACCTTTGAGTCTGCTGGGCCTGCCATGACTGCCCGGGATACTAAAGGTAAACCAGGCCGAGTGACTCCCTGAGTCTGCACATGACGAGGGCTCCAGGGTCCCGGTGCTTCCCGAGAGCAGGTGATTACCGTGACTGACATTCCAGAGGGGCGCCGAGGCATCCACGCCCACAGACACGCCAACCCTGCCGTGACTTTACATTGAAGGCCTGAGTTTTTGGGCATCTCCAGGGAGACTTTACCTTTTCTCTAATTAACAAAAGGGAGGGGGCTACCTTCATCTTCGTCCAGTCCTCCTGGAAGGGAATCCTGTCTGCGTCGTCCGTGGAGTTGAGGTGTCTGCTCCTGAACTCGTCTCCCACCTCCCGCAGGTGCCTGGCAAACACCATGCTGCGACGGGTCTGCGGAAACGGCGACGGCTCGGCTGAGAACACGCCTGCCCACCACGCAGCCCTCCCGGAGCGGATTCTCCCGTCGCTGCCACCGCCCACCCCCACAGCTGGAACAAGCCCCTCGGACACGTCCCTCATCGACGGTTGCCCGGGAAGCAGCGCCGTCCACGGTGGAGGCTCTCGGAGGGTGTCCTGCATGAAGCCAACGCAGGGCTTGCCCCCCACCCTGCCGGCTCTGCCAGCGCCGCCATGGGAAGCTGCGGCACACACTGGGCTCAGCTGGCCGTTGCCCCTGGCTGGCACAACTGTGTGCAGCTCCTTCCCCTCAGTCTCTCCCCAACTCGACTTCTAGCTTACTCGGTTAGCACGTCCTGCTTTTGCCAAACGGGGCGGGACTGACCTGCACAAAGTCCCACGTGAGCAGGGACTGTGTCTCCTGCAGGCAGGTTCCGGCTTTACAAGCTGCTGCCCTGGTGAACATGTCAGCAGGCCTGCTGTGTCCACAGGAGGGGGCAGCCGCTTCCCGCCCTCTGCTCCCACTCACTCACAGAACCAGGGGTGGCTATGGAAAGTCAGCCCATCAACATGGAAATCAACGCCAACGGAAAAGACCCGCTGCAGAAAATAGTCCCACCTTTCACAAAGCTAAAGAGAGGAGAAAGGAAGGATCTACGTTCCAGCCACTGACGGAGTCACTGACTCGGGGGCTGACTCCAGGGGGCCGCCACCGCATTCAAGGCCTGTGCCATCAGAGGGGAGAGCTGGGTGGCCCTGCAGGCTCCCGAGGACCTGGCTCTGCAGCCACATGAGACTCAGGGGTGGCGCAGAGTCACTGCAGTTGCCCAAATCCATGGCTTAAAATTATGATTTTAATCAGCAAGGTTCAAAAAGAGCTGTCGACTGTTTTAAATTTTCAAAAACTAAATAACGGGCAACATACACTAATTTAGAAAGATGCTCCCGAGGAAACACTCACATCCCAGTATTCTTTCCCTCCATAGTGGTCATGAAGTAGGTTCTCGGCTCTGTCTAACATCACGGACCTATTTTTAAACAA
Organism: Nomascus leucogenys; assembly: GCF_006542625.1. Classification (NCBI taxonomy): domain Eukaryota; kingdom Metazoa; phylum Chordata; class Mammalia; order Primates; family Hylobatidae; genus Nomascus; species Nomascus leucogenys. The sequence continues at coordinate 30,089,706 of NC_044405.1, forward strand.
CAGAAGAATAAACAGTTATGAGTTAAGGATGATGACATTCACACTCTCAGAGCACAAACTGGGAGAACCCTGGGCCGAGGAAGCAGAGACCAAGTCTCTGAGGGACACTAACCAGGGCGGTTATGGCTGAGACACAGGCAGGCTGCCGTCTGGCCTCCACACCACAGTTCTGAGAGGGCTTTAATGCCTACTGTCAACTGAGAGAATGACATCAGAGAAAAGTATCTCCTAATTTGAGGAGTGTATTTGATGGTGGGCAAAAGGCTTGGAATCCAGGATCCACCAACGGCTATGGCAAGCTGCAGGTGTGCCTGAAGAGGGGAGGGTGGGGGAAGCTTTTCTTTGGCAAAAAGAAGAGGTTACATAAGCTGCTCGGAAACAAATTCACTGACTCGAGCTCAAAGCCAGAGCTGCATCTGTTCCGTGGTAGAGACGCCATTCCTGGGCAGGCATTCTTTCGACAGCGTCTCATCCGAATTACTGCAGCCCTTGTCCAGTAGCAAACCTACTCCCAGGAATACCTGCATATGACTGAAACGGCGGCTGTGAAAGTTGAGGTGCGTGAATCATGTGAGGAACGTCCTGGGCTTATTTCAGACAGCCCTCCAGCTGGCCTTTATCTCAGACTCGCAGGCAGGTGCCTCCTCCTCAGTGCCTGCCTTGCTCCAGTTTGGGTCTGACAAGTCATCCTGGTGCCTGTGACTGTCACGTTACCTAATTCCACGTGGGAAGTGCCTCTCCTATTCCAGCCACTGAGCCAACCGTCTCAGCAAACTCCCCAGGGCTCTCGATGCAAAATAAAAACGAAACACACAAAATGGATCATGAGCAAACAGACCTGAATATTGGGGTGGTAAAGTTGGAATACAAAAACCCAGAAATGTTTAAGGAAAAATAAAAATTTTAATTTTGGCCGGGCGCAGTGGCTCACGCCTCTAATCCCAGCACTTTGGGAGGCCAAAGTGGGCGGATCACGAGGTCAGGCAATTGAGCATCCTGGCTAATACGGTGAAACCGTGTCTCTACTAAAAATACAAAAAAATTAGCCAGGCGTGGCGGCACATGCTAAAAGTAGTCCCAGCTACTTGGGAGGCTGAGACAGGAGAATCGCTTGAACCCGGGAGACAGAGGTTGCAGTGAGCCAAGATAGCGCCACTGCACTCCAGCCTGGGCGACAGAGCAAAACTCAGTCTCAAAAAAACAAAAAACAAACAAACAAACATTTAATCTCTACAGAGAAAAAATGAGCAACATATCTAAGTTGGCATTTTATAGAATAACATTTCAAAAGGCTTTTAAAGTGTAGTTGTACTGAAATCAAAGAAACACAAACGAACACGGCAAGGATTCCACACTTCGCTACTGGATCCACACAGACGGAAGCTCTCGGCCCTCATGGCTGCCTGGGAACCAGCTGTGCACGGCCACTTCGGGGACTCTGAGGACTGCACCAAGGGCACACCCAGCCATCCTCTTCTGGGTGGCATCCTACAGTTTTACGCCCTCATGGTTCACACAAAGACTCTTCTACAGAAACCTGGAAACAACCAAAAGCCACATTGTCTTCCATCTGTACAGAGACGGCTGCAAAAGAACGAGGTGATGTCCACGTGTTGTAATACCCAGGTGAGTGGCTGGGTGGGAAGAAAGGGCAAACTGAAAACCGCATGGAGAGCGCACGGGTGGTGATTCCACGTGTATTTCAAAAGATGGCCGCATGCACAGGTGGCGATGTGAGGCGATTTCTGGAAAGATGGGCATAGCTGGATTCAGTGGGTGCCTCCGGCCCTGCTTCTAATGCCGTTTTAAGGGCTTTTTATGAAATGCAATACTGCACTTCAAGACGCACATTCCGCACAGGCACGGGTAGACAAACTGCTCCAAAATGAACACGGTGCAGCCCCCACCCGGGTGGAGGAACAAGGAGGAACAAAGCGCTTCACACACTTGCTCTGCCCCGTCCTCAGGAGCCTCCCTGGCATCCTCCCATCTCTCCCTCTGATGCACAGGACTGTCTTTAACCTTCATGCACATGGAACATGACTACACTGATCTTTTTATTCTTTTTTTTTTTACTGGGCATTGTATCTTGATTTGTCTTTGTTGAACACGGCAGCAGTCTGCCCATCTTCAGTTATGGATCTACCACACTCTATCCAGTGCGCGGCTGAGGGGTGCATGTGTTTTCCTGGTCTGGGGAGGCCATGAACGTTCCTGGCGGGGTCTGCGGGTGCATGTCCTGCATTCGGGGTGCACTGGGCTCCCAGGGTTTTACCAGATTCTTCCTCCAGAAGCAGCCTTCGAGCCCCTGCAGGCCTGTCCTCCCGACGGGGGTCGGTTTCCTGAGCATGACAGCACTGGGGGCACCTGCTCGCATTAACAGCAGCTGTGCTTACTCCTGAATCGCACGGATCCCGTCTTGGACTCGCCTCACCCCAGGCTGCCCGTCCCGCACTCGCTGAGTTTCGTCTCCTGTATCCCAGAGAGTCCTTAGTTCATCAAATGCGCTGCAGGACCTCCCTCTCTGAGGCCTGTCTCCATTTTTCTAATGGACAAAAGTTCTTGATTTTAAAGTAACTGGCTTTACCAATCTTTCTTTTTTGGTGCATGCTTTTCCCATCTTGTTGAAGAAAGCTTTCTGCCCCAAGGCGGTAAGGCTCCTCTCCTGACGGCTTGATAGCTTCACCCTCCCATTAGGTTTTAACCCCCGGAAGAGACTTTCCCTGGGTGCTGGGGGCAGATAACCTCACCGCCCATCAGCCACCTCCTTTTCCACTGCGCCTTTTCCCACTGCTCCCCGGCAGAGGCGTTTCTCCTAAATCAGGACCATCTAGTTGGAGGCCCCCTCTGGGCTCAGCTCCATTCTAACCTGTAAATGTGAGTCAAAAAAACTGACTGGCAAGACTGTTCCACAGGCCCCAAACGTAGGCAGATTGGCTTCCGAAACCCGGATATTTTCATGAAATGAACCCAGTCCCAGGACAACATTAAAGCTGCATCTCAACAACCAAAACAATTCAGCCTAGTTCCCTCCACAACCTCTGAGTTCTGCCTTTCTGCAACAGCCGGGCTGGCTGAGCGGCAGACACGCGGGCCTGTGCCGGAGCCACCTGCCTTCACAAAGGCCCACAGCAGCGGAGACCGTGTGGTCCCGGCCCGCTGGGGCCAGCGGCAGCTGCTACTGACCAGGGTGATACCGAGCCAGCTGTGATGTGCAATAGGATCGTGGCTGCCACGGCCTCTAGAGGCGCACACAGGGCACGACAGCAGACAAGGCAGCCTCAACGTGGGCAAGTGCGAGGGGCACCCATGCCCTGCTATGCCCAGTCTGTGGGAGACGCTCACAGCGCCTGCTGGAGGATTCAGAAGAAGATCCAAGGGAGGTGACGGAGAGGGTCCCAGTCTGCAGCAAGTTCTAAGAACGTGGCCATCAACAATTCCCTCCAGAGTTTACGACATCAGGTACTGACTTGTCTGCAACCCCAGCCTCCTGGGTGGACCCCCGAGGCCCGGCTCACCAGGCCGGCAGCCACTTGGGGCAGACGCATGGCCAAAGGTGGCTGCACGATCCTCCCCAGACCCATGAGGCAGAAAACAGATCAAAGAGTGGGTGCTGGGTGCGGGGGGCGGGGAGGTACTGGTAAAAGCTGCCCAAGTGCTACAAATGTTGAACAGTCTCATGGTGAGCCCCCCGCCGCCCCCAGCCCAGCCCAGCCCCTCCCCGTGCACCCAGCTGGGCCAAGCCCTCACTTCTGTGCCCCTCACCCACTGTCCACATCACCCATTGCACCCACTGGGCTGTTTCACGGAGACACATGCAACCACTTCCCTAACCACCACCCCCCAGGGCCCCCAGGGTCCACTGTCTGTGAGGTGGGTGGGCCAGGGATGCAGGAGTACGGGCGGAGAGCCCCCAGCCTAGCACGCACAGAGCAGGCGCCACAGCCTCCAGGCTGCTCCCGAGGGGAGCGGGGCACTCACCGGGCTGATGTGTTTCTCAGAAGCAGGGGCGCCACGATGGAGGCTGAGCCCTGGACGGACAGACAGGAGACGTTTAGACCCCTGGTCTCCTCATAACCCCAAAACCATCCTCTGGAAAACAAAACCCAAGGCAGCCCTATCAGTTTCTTTTGTTCACGAGGAAAACAGATCAAGGCTAGACACGCACACACTGTGGCTTGCTCCTGATGAAACGTGGCTGCTTCAGGAAAACTTACTGATCGTGACTGCAGATCGTGACATTCTAGTAAAATTTTAAAAGAAGCCCACGAGTGTCTCTCAGGCTGATGGACCACTGAGGCTTTCCCCATGATGGGGCTGTCAGGATGGCCGGGGAGGCAGAGGGAGCCGGAGAGAGACAGCCCTGTGCACCTTCAGGGCCAGCCTGGCTGTGACCGTCAGCCAAGTCAACCACGCGCTTCCCAAGGGCTCACCTGCCATGTTTTAGAGCCAGCTGCCCTGGCACTGGACACATGGAGGCTGTTAACTGACAGCTTTTCCACAGGAGGCCTGGCAGTGTCAGAGCCTTTAATGGCAATCGACACTTGGGACTGACAAGACCTCCATCCCTGTGGCAACATCCAGTGCATGAGAAGACACAGGGAAAAAGGCACGTGGTCTCAGCCAGGTGTTCATCACGGCCCATTCTTGAGGTCTCAGCACAAAGGGGACCCGCCTGTCAAGGACGAGGAGCAGTGTGGGCAGCCACAAGCGCTTCCACCACGAGGGCCGCCGCAACACTGTGAGGATGCCCAGGAGGGGACGCCCAGAACCCTGCATCAGCAACCAGCATGGGCAGCGAGGGCGCTGCGGGGGAGGGGGTTGTGGCCGTGGGAGTGGGGGGTGAGGACACCGTGGTCGGGGGAAGGCGGGGTGCTGCAGGAGGGGCGGGGGTCACATGCGGTGGCAGAGAGGAGTGGGGGGGTCCCTGAGGTTGGGGGGGGGCACTGCGGGGGGGGGGGCACCTGCAGCAGGGGGAGCAGCCTCAGCAGGCACCTGTAGTACTCGTGCTTGTCCTGGGAGTACAGGAGCTGATCGATACACGGCCGCTCGTCCACCTTCTCTTCCCAGGTCCCTTCTTTCCACCCCTCTGCATAACTTTGTAGGACGTAAACCTGGTCAATGAAGGGCCCACCAGACTCTGAAAGACACCAAGAGAAGCCGGGCAGTGTGACAGCGATCAGAAGCTCACTTACGGGCAGGCATCGGCCACCAGCAGCCGACTGTTACTACTGTACACCACCCTATTCCCAAAGGGACTGTAGGAGGCTCACAAAGGCAGAGACAGGGCAGAGCACATGCCGTGAGGGTACCGGGCCGACAGCGTGCAACAGCAGCCAGCGGGGGGTGGCGTGGAGCTGGTCCCCGATTCCCCGGCCCCACCCCTGCCTGGCTGCAGCAGGCCCCATCCTCACAGGGGCCCGTGTGAGCCCATCCGGCCCTCACGCCCTGGTCCAGGCTGTTCCCCACCAGAACCACTCCCTTTGGGAGCTCACCCTCCGGCCCTCTGTGAGGCCACTGTCCCCTACCCCCTTGGTTTCCCACAGTGCTCCTCACCACCTCAGCCACCATCTACTGCACTGGCGTCCTGCCTCCCCCGGGGACAGAAGCTCAGGTGAGCAGTTGTGCCTCTTACCCACGGCCCAACCCGCACCGAGAAGGTGCCACTGCGACGCCCAAGAGCTCAGCAATTAAGATCTGCTCAAAGGCGGCAGGAACAAAGCGGGAGGGAGCACCGCGCAGGTGAAGTTCTGGTGTCCTTTTTGCTCACTCATGACTGGGGGCTAAGGGCTGCGTGGCCTAAGGGTCCGAGGCCAGAGCTGTGGGGGCTCCTTTTACGCTAGTGGGAGGTGGTGAAGATCCTGCACACTGGGCGCTGTGTTAGCCACACCAGGAGCTCACTGTGTGCAGTCTCCTGGCAGCCTTGCCCTAGGACAGGCACCCAGTTCCTTCCCCACCTCACAGGCGAGGAAACAGCTCAGCAAAGCCCCAGGCTGGTGGATGGCAGGTAAGTGTGAGACCAGCATATCTGCCTCAGAAGCTCATTACACGGGGTGTCTTCCCAGACCTTCCCAAGCACTCAGATGCCCAAGGCCCAGACCTGTCCACTTCCCTGTCAGGAAACCCACTGGTCCCAAAGGGAGGTAAGGATACCATCTTCGGGTTCCTATTACCCAGTGTTCAGACCAAGGGCTGGCTGCAGGTTAGACCAAACACCCAACCACAGCTTTCATCTTCCAGGACTCACAAGCAAATTTTAAAGTCAACTCAGGAAAGAATGCACTCTAGGAATGCTTTTTACAAGCGGCAGACTTTCCGACTTGGTATCAACAAGGATGTCAGAGGTTACTCCCTGTTGCTGCACGCCCCTAGCACTCGCAAGACTGACCCTGACACAGAAAACATTTCAGAGTGACAAGATCTAGGGTGCAACGAGAACCACATCCTTGAGAAATGACGACACGGGAGGCACACTCCTTGGCAGGGAGCAAAGGTCTCTAAGCCCCAAGAGTGGCTGTCGAGTAAGAACTCAACAGGTGCTAGAAAGCAGGAGCCTGACTCAAAACTAACTCATTCGTCTTCAAGGCCTCTCAAGTGCAGCAGCAAAGCATCACTGACTTTTAAATGTATCGCTTCCAAACAACACAACACAAAAAGCTCTAAATACCTTCATTCTAAGAAGAGCTTTAATTCTTCTCTTAAAATTAAATGAAAAGATTAAGCAACACAAAGTTAAACAAGACAGACCTTTATCCCTGGTGCTGCACTGAGACACCACAAAGTGTACTTCGCACGCAGTGCATCTTCCTTAACGTAAAACAGCCTTTCGCACAGGGAGCCGAGTCCTGTCAGTACAAGACCCAGGGGTGGCCGCTTCTTAGGGTGTAAGGGCGGCTCTAACTGAGGGGGCACAAAGCTCATCCACTTCAGGTCCATTTCCCGAGAAACATTTTGGGAAGCTCACTGCAGCGTGGGAAAGGGACTGTGCTCCTGGGTGGAGGAGGTGCTGCCACAGGCCTCAGGCAGCAGCGCTGGGCACTGGAGGATGCTGCTGAGGCTGGACGCAATCATAAGCCCAACCTGATGTCTACCTTAGAAATGACTGCCTGGCCCTAGTGAAGCAACCACGGCCTCCCAGCGTGCCACTCGGCCTCACCTGCGATGAACTGCTCATACTCGATGACGGGGATGTTTTTATTGAGACTCGGAAGATCAAAAAACTCAGACCAGGGAATCCGGACCTGGTGGATGTCAGGACTCTGCCAGTGATAGAGGCGGCCCCACGGAGGCAGGACAAGCACCCACTCCTCCGTCTTCAGCAGAGTCTTCAGGAGAGAGGCGATTCGAATATAGACATCCCTGCGCAGGTTGAAGCCTTCCGGGGGGTTGACATCATACAGAAGATACCTGAGCAGGGAGAAGGAGGACCACAAGTCTGGAATGCTGAGGTTTCCGCACGGAAAACCCAACTGCTCAGAAGTCTCAGCGCGTGGCCCGACTCTAGGCACTTACGATGGTTCCTAGTTTGCGAAGGCAGTGAGTGGCCTACCTGTTTCTCTATGACCAGCTACTTACGGAGCCTGTAAGCAGAAGCAGCAGACACGCTAACATCCTTTTAACAATTAGCAATAGTTCAACACTAAGGCCAGAGGAATCCCAGTGACTGGAACCGAAGAATCAGTACCCACATGGTTCTCAAACTGTTTGGTCTAAAGACCCCTTTACACTGGAAACAATGATTGACGGCTGGTTACGTGCACTATGTCTATTGATAGGTCCTATGTTAGACTTTAAAGCTACAAGTATTTAATTCAGCTAAAAATAATAAGCCATTACATGTTAACAAAAATCACATATTTAAATAAAAAATAAGTGTATTTTAAAAAATGAATTAGTGAGAAGAACTGTGATGATGTTCTTAATTTTTGCAAATCTCTTTTGGGTCTGGTGACAGCTGGATTCCCATACCCGTTTCTGCATTCAATCTGTTGTGACATCACACATCAAGTGGTTTCTAGGAAAACTCCACAGTGCACTCATGAGAAGTGGAAAAGGCGTATAATACGCTGGTACTACTATTAAAATGGCTATAAAAGCGCAGAGATCCCGGACACACTTTAAGATCACTGCCCTAGAGGAAGGACACAAAGCGCCCCAAGGCACAGACAGGTCTCCAAAGGCTACAGAAACCCTGTCCCTGGCGCTCTCCTTTCCCTGCTCTGCGCTGGTTTTCCAGACTCCCATCGTCGCGAGTGAAGCTGCGTGCAGCGCCCAGGCCTGCGAACGCCACGAGGGGCCGTGCGCACCTCTGCGTCCAGGCCCCTCTCGGGGACCGCTTGGAGACCCCACAGCCACAGGGCGGCCGCGAAGCTCGTCTTGGCCCTGAGAATTCACTGCGGACCGCCCGCCCGGCACTGACTCCTGGCTCCGCACACCCAGGCCGGGACCCGTGTCACTTGCAGGGGCCTCCGGGGCCCGCCCACGCTCAGCCTGAGCAACCCGGCGCCCTTCCTGGGCTCCCGAGGCTGCGCCCCCGGCCTCGCAGACGACCCCGCCTGCAGACCCGGGCCGCAGTGACGCAGCCACGACTACAGCCAACCCGCTGGCCCGACCCTGCCCCCATCCCCGGCCCCATCCCATTCCCCGCCCCATCCCACTCCCCAGGCTCCGGCCCCGCCCCTGCCCCTGCCCTGTCCCCATCCCATCCTTCCTGGCCCCGGCCACCGCCCCACCCCCATCCCATCCCTCGGGCCCCCGTTCCTGCCCCATCCCATCCCACCCCTCCTGGCCCCAGCCCCTGCCCTGCCCCCATCCCATCCCATCCCATCCCCCTGATCCCTGCCCCGCCCCCATCCCATCCCTCCTGGCCCTGCCCTGCCCCCTGCCCCCAGACCATCACCCTGGTCCCTTACTCCGCCACATTCCGTGCCCCAGAACCCTGACCCCATCCCATTCCCCTGGCCCCTGCCCCCTGACCCCACTCCATCCCATCCCTCTGGCCCCTGCCCCATAACTCCGCTCCATTCCATCTCCCTGGCCCCGGACCACCCTCCATCCCGTTGGCCTGCCCCCTGACCCCATCCCATCTCCCTGGCCCCTGACCCCGCCCCGCCTCCATCCCATCCTCTGACCCTGCCCGGCCCTGGAACGCCAGCATTGGCACCGTGGACGCGCGTTTACCGTCTGCGGGAAGCCGCCCCCGACAGAATGTCGGCCGCCGACTGTCCGGGCCAGAACTCCTGGCCGGAGGCAGAAGCCGGAGGCCAGGACGCTGCACCCAGCAGCAGGAAGACGAAGCTGAGTGCCGCCATGGCCCCGGGCGGCCACGCACTTCCGGCGGCTGCGCCCCGCCCCGGAACCACGCCCCGCCCCCGTGAAATGCGTTCCCAGTAGCCAGGGCAACGCCCAGCTCCGCCCTCCGCGCGCTTGCGTTATGTGCCATCACCGGCAAGCCGGGGCGGGAGGGGGAACTGCGCGTGCGCGGATTTTCCGCCATCCTGACCGCCGCGGCCGGAGGTTCCATTGCAGACCCGGAAGCCGTGGCTGTGGTGCGTGCCGGTGCTGTCGGGGGCGACCTGGCGCAGCCCGCGCAGGGGCTCCTGAGGGTCCGCGAGGCCGGGAGATCCGGGGGTCGGGAGGTCCAGGGGTCGGGAAGTCGGTGGACCCTGCAGGCCAGTGGGGAGGGGGCGCGAGACTGGGGGCCGGGAGGGCTGGACGGCGGGGGCGGGGCCGGGAGGGCTGACGGCTGGTGGCGCGGGGCGGGCCCGTGGGGAGGAGGCCCGGGGCTGGTAGGGGCGGGAGGGCTGGACGGTGGGGGCGGGACACGGGGGGGGGTGGTCCGTAGAAGGGGCGGGCGCCGGGTGCTCCCGCCCCTCTGGAGCTGGGGACGGGGCGGGAGCCGCGCATGAGAGCCTGGGTTTCTAGTCGGGGGGCGCCGTCGAGCTCCACACCTGCGGCCTTCTGGGTGCCCCCAACCCTGGAGCCCCGGGGAGGGGGCACCCGGGCTGAGGCCTGGCCCTCCAAAGAGCCCTGGAGGGACTGCGCTACTGAGGCGCGGGGCTCGATGGGGTGATCTGGAGACCCGCGGGGATCCGGAGCTGCCGCCCCTGCGCTGCCAACCTCCCACCCCGCCCCTTCTGCGAGGCGTTATTAAAGGTCTGGTTTCGGGAGCCAGGTGCGTGCCCGCCGCCGCCGCTCACCGCAGCCTCCAGGCAGCTCCCGCTGCTCCCTGAGGGCACCAGTATTGGCCGACCGACCTGGCTTGGGGCGCGGCGCTGGCGAACCCGGCCTTCTGAGGGGACGCCACGCTGACTCTAGTGCAGGCAGCCCCCAAAACAGTATAACTGGACAAATTTCTTGAAGGATGCCAGTTACCAAAAAAGAAAATACTAATGCTCATTATCTGTTAAATTTGAGATCAATTTGTTATCAAGTATCCTCACACAGAAAATTCCAGGCCCAGAAGGCCAAGCTGGTGAATCCTACTTAGAGAAGAAATAATAGGAATCCAGCCACTCAGACAATGGACGAGGAGGGGCCACTTCCCTGCTCGATGTATGGGCCAGCATTGCCTTGATAGCGAAGTCAGACATCACCAGACAGTAGCACCACTGACCAATGTCTTTCATGAACCAAGACACAGCATTTTAAAAAATTAGCAAATGGAATTTATATCTGCCTATTGTTTACAAAAAAGCCGAACTTTGTAAAATACTTGAAGAGATTTATTCTGAGCCAAATATGACCCATGACAAAGCCTCAGGAGGTCCTGAGAACTTGGCCCAGGGCGGTTGTTTTACTACTTGGTTTTATACGTTTCAGGGAGACATAAGACATCAGTCAGTACATGTGAGGTGTGCATTGGATTGATCCAGAAAGTCAGGACGACTCCAAGCGGAAAGACCTCCAGGTCATAGGTAGATTCAAAGATGTTTCTGATTGGCAGTTGGTTGAAAGAATTAAATTATTATCTGAAGGCCTGGAATCAATAGGAAGGAGTGTCTGGGTTAAGAGAAGGGGCTGTGGAGACCAAGGTCCTTATTATGTGGATGAAATCTCATAGGTGTCCACCCTTAGAGGCAATACATGGCAAATGTTTCCTATTCAGACCTTCACAAGGCACTAGACTCTCAGCCAGTCTCCTCAGGATCAGAAAAAGAGCTGGAAAGGGAAGGGGAGTCTACAGAATATGAATTTCCCCACAAGACACAGCTTTGCGGGGCCATTTCAAAATTTGTCAAAGAGATATATTTTGGGGTAAAATACATTGATACTTTGAGGGCCTGCTGTCACGTGATGCTATACCAGCGTCAGATCGGAACTTGGTGTCTTGCTGCTGTGGAGTCTGCTCTGTCAGTCTGGTCAGCTGCACCTGAACTCCAAAGGGAGGTGGGTATAATGAGGTATGTCCAGTCCCCATCCCTTCGTGGCCTGAACTCGTTTTTCAGGTTCTTCAGAGTACCCCTGGTGGAGATGAGGGGTCCATTCAGTGGGTTGGGGAAGCTTAGAATTTTATTTTTGGTTTACACTATGTGAAGCAAAAATTAAAATACTGTAACCCTGATAGGGTTATTTTAAAGCTGCAGGAATCAAGGCAGGTTGCCGTGGGTAGGAGGATAGGCAGGTCATGTAGCAGGACGAGCTGCGGACAAAACCCCTCAGACACCAGGTTAAGGAAGGATTTGGCTTTAGTCGGCTGGGAGCTTCGGCAGACTCGCGTCTCAAGAACCGAGCTCCCCGAAAACAGAGTTCCTGGCCCTTTTAAGGGCTTACAACTCTAAGGGGTCCACGTGAAAGGGTCGTGATAGATTGAGAGCACATGTGGTTAGAGTGGGGGGTTAATCTTTTAACCTCAGGCCTGGTCATCAGTGGCACCGGCTGGTCTTGCCACTGACTTCATCCCTGTTGTTTTTCAACTTTTACTTCATCCTTCTCTTCAGAGACAGGAGACAGTAAAAGAAATGGTCTCTCTCCTCCGTCAGAATGGAGTCCCGAGCTCCCAGAAATGCCAGGTGATGGACAAACGCTTGGGGAAAAAAAAAAAAAAGGAGACCTTAGTCGAACACAAAAGCATGAGCTTTAAAAGAAAAAACTAAGAGATAAGTCGAACTTCACCAAAAAATAAACGTTTCGGGTCTTTGAAAGACATTAAAATGAAAAGGCAAGCCATCGACGGGGAAAATATTCAGAATAATGGATCTGACAGAGGGTTGTATCTAGAATATATAAAGATATTTTAAAATCCAGTAATTTGACATAAAGATGGTAGCCAGCCTGACACACAAAGGAACCCGAATGGCCGATGGACAGAAAGGGACCCGAATGGCCGATGGACAGGAAGGGACCCGAATGGCCGATGGACAGAAAGGGAAGTGAACGTGGACATCTCATCGGGGATGCCGTTATCACCACTGGAATAGTCAAATTAAAAACATGGGCCGGGCGCGGTGGCTCACGCTTGTAATCCCAGCACTTTGGGAGGCCGAGGCGGGCGGATCATGAGGTCAGGAGATCGAGACCACGGTGAAACCCCGTCTCTACTAAAAATATAAAAAAATTAGCCGGGCGCCGTGGCGGGCACCTGTAGTCCCAGCTACTCGGGAGGCTGAGGCAGGAGAATGGCGTGAACCCAGGAGGCGGAGCTTGCAGTGAGCCGAGATCGCACCACTGCACTCTAGCCTGGGTGACAGCGAGACTCCGTCTCAAAAAAAAAAAAAAAAAACACACAAACATGGACACCAAGTATTGGTGGGTGAGTGGAGTGGCTGGAACCCACATACACGGTCGATGGGAGCTGCACCCTTTGGAAATCATTTCACAGTTTGTGCTCCATCCTGGCCAAACCCACAGCTGGAGTCTTTCCAAAAACAGTGATGGGAGTTTCCACCAGGGAGTGCCTCAAACCATCCCGAGATGGAGCTGGTTGGGATTCCAGGGAAAGAGGTGCTCGTCGCCAGGGTGATCCATCCAGAGCACTTACTAGGGGATCTGGCATAAGGAGGGCTGCAGTGTGTCCTCAGGACAGATACTGTATCTTTGGGACAGACAGCAAGACGGGGATTCCACCTAGGTCTGTCTGCAGTGAGTTGATATGAGAGTTTAAGGAACTTGGACCAGGGCTGCTTCGTTTCAGGGTTTTGGGCAACGACCTAAACACCTTTATCAGTGCCTGGGAATGCTCAAGGCCCAGCTTGAGTTCAGGCCTGCAGGGAAAACCTGCAACTGGCCTGCAGAGTGGTCAGGGCACAGAAAGAAAGCCAGAAGCTGGGGACAAACCTGCCGTATGATCCAGCTGTTTGCCTTTACCTGGGAGAAATGGCACCACCTGGCTGAACATAACTTATTACACACCCATGAGTCCTCCTGGACAGGTGATGTGACCTCGTGCAGCCTTGGGGTACCCTGACACTCCCATGGACAGGCCAGGGGGTTTGCCTGGGCCCTGTGGGCACAGAGCCCCTTGAGATGGGTTTCCCTATGCAGCCCTTGTCCCCCGGGGACCCACAGCACTGCACTCCTCACCCCCTCTCCAGGGACCCACAGCACTGCAGGCCCCCCCCGCCACTGGGGACCCACAGCACTGCAGCCCTCACCTGCACCCCCCACGGCACTGCAGCCCTCACCTCCACCCCCCAGGGACCCACTGCACTGCAGCCACGCCCAGGCCACCACCTCTGAACACAGGCCCACTGCTGTTTCTGTGAATAGACACTTCTCCTTGCAGATGTCAATGGTTAATGACCGCCCAAGCAGAAGCCAACCCTCTTCATGAAGGGGCCACAGATCACCCCGAACCAGAAATCCACAGAACAGCCAAGGCCACAGCGGAACCGAGCGGGCCACGCCCCTGCCTCTGGGCCGCTTGGGGCCGGGCCTCCCTGACCCCGCTGGCTCTATCGTGAGGACTCAGGGTGGAGCTCTGCTGGGCTCAGTGGCCTTCACAGCCGGGGCCCACAGACCCGGGTCCTATGGGCAGTACTGTGCTCACCTAGAGGCCACGGTCCACGCCCCGTCTCCAGCAGGCCCAAGTCACCTGTCCATGGCGAAGGCCTGGCCTTGCTTCGGGCCCTGGGGGCTCTCCCTCTGCCCACTGTTTCTTCCCAGGTGACAGAGGCCGGAGAGCAGGCGAGCCACGTGCCGGGTGCCGCAGCAGGGGGCACTCCAGGCTGGGGACACTCCAGGCTGGCGCCCCTCCACCTCTCCGTGGGCTCTGACCTTTCTTCTCCCCGCCTGGGCAGCCTCCTTCAGGTTGGGGAGTCTTTTGTTGACCCCTGGATTAAAGTCCTCATCAGGAATGACCCGGAAGAGGTCTGATGAGTCTTTCCTCAAGAGAAGAAAGTGTCCCTGAGTATCAGCAAGTGGCCCCATTCCCTGCACGGCAGTCTTCTGTGACCAGCGGCTGACACCGCGAAGGAGGGCCTGGCAGCCCCCACAGGCCACTGCCCCGAGGCCGCCACGAGAGGGCAGGAGAGCCCTTCCTGGGAGCTCTGTGCCACGGGAGCAGGAGAAACGCGGCTCCACCAAGCACAGCATGGATGGGTCCAGCAGGGAATGGAGAGAGGCCCCAGCACATGAGAGAAGAGCACCCTGGGCGTCCCCTGTCGGAGCCTCTCGTGTCCCCAGCGACCCCTGAGAGCAGGCCCTGGGCCTCTAGTGGCCCCTTCCGGAGCCACTGCTCAACTGCTGACCTGCTCCCAGCTCCTCTGTGCCCCGCCCAGCTCCCTGCAAAACCTCACCTGAGGGGAAGGAGGCCCCATTTAGGCGCAGACGCAGCAGGTGCAGCTTGTGGTCCTGGGACCACACCTGTTAGAGCCCATCCTTCCACCCCGGCTGGGCCCTGAGTATCGTCCGTCCCCACAGAACTCAGCAGGGTCAGGTCTGAGCACTCCAGGCCGCCAGCCCCCTGAGTGAGCTCTGGGCCCGAGGTAGATGTGGGTCACAGGCCCCCCGGCGAGAACACCCACAGCGGGTAGATGTGTGGGGACCGGATGTGGGTCCTCTCCTGAGAGACGTGCAGATGGGGAGAGGCCGGGCAGGTCTCAGCATAGCTGGAGCATCTACCTGTCACCACCTCGGAGCCTCCTGGCCCCATGGGAGTGGCCCTGGGAGCAGGGCTGGCAGTGAAGAGCAGAGAAAGGCAGTTGGGGACGTCGCCCCTGTCCACCGAGACCACCCTGCCGTGGAGACGAAGGAGCTGTCCCTTCGCGGAGCGGGGCTGGCCAGTGGGAAGGACAGAGTGGACTGGCCGAGGACCGCTGAGCTCAGGACCCAAGGAGGACTCTCCTAGGAGACGAGAGAGCAAACGCCGGGGACTCTGTGCAGGCCTGCTCCTCTGCTTGCAAAGTAAGTTACCCGGTTCACGCGTTTGGAGTTTCTGGACTCGTTGCAGAGTTCCACCCCTGCACGTCGCTGTTCCCCAGTAATCAAATCCTGGCTTTTGTGCCTGGAAGTGCACAGGGAGGGGACAACTTTGTGAGTCAGTGGCGGGGCAGGGAGTTCTGGTTCTCCAGGGCCGGAGGCCGTGCTCAGAAGGGTTTCTTAGCAGGAGCTTCGGGGCCCCCAGTCAACACTTCTTACAGGCAGCCTGGCCAGCTCTGTGCACGAAGGAGGCGCCCGAGGGTCCCAGGCCACCAAGTGACCAAGACGTGAAGGCGCCCAGGGTTTCCTGGGGGTGCGCTGATCCCAAGGCAGCCACGTGTGGTCAGCATGGGGGGGGACCAGTGCCCCGGGGGACCTGCAGCACAGCAGGGCCTGCCCTCCTGGGTGAGACTGGCCGGCGGGCTGTGGGGATCTGGGGGGGATACAGTCAGGGTTCTGTGCTCCTGAGGGCTACGCCAACCCACCTGCCCTGAAACAGAACCCGAGCCTTCTGCCTAGGGGGGCACCTGGGCACCTGCTTTCTGTCCTGCCCTGGACACATCCCAGCGGCTGCACATGGGGGAGGCACAGCC
Organism: Nomascus leucogenys; assembly: GCF_006542625.1. Lineage (NCBI taxonomy): Eukaryota > Metazoa > Chordata > Mammalia > Primates > Hylobatidae > Nomascus > Nomascus leucogenys. The sequence goes on from NC_044405.1 coordinate 30,105,656, forward strand.
TGGGCTCAGGGCCAGGGTCCACTCTGCGGGGATACTAGACCCAGGGGAGCTGTGGGTGTGGGGAGGAGACCCCCTGCGTCACGCTGACGGTGTCGGCAGTCGCCAGCTTTTGCAGGAGCGGAACCTGGGGGTTCTGTGACTTGTTTAACCGCATCTTTTGCCCGGTACTTGGTCTTTTCCTGGTGGGACACCGTGTTGGTAGTTTGGAAATGGTTTCTTCCATCCGTTGCCAGCTCAGAACTTCCCCCCACACCTGGGCTTCTCCAGCCTGAGCTTTCCTGGGGAACGGAGGGCCTGTCCTTCCTCAGCACTGTGGGAGGGAGGCAAGGCCTGCGGTTGAAGTGCCCCCAACATGGGGCTCCAGGAGAGAAAGCCCCACGTCTCAGGGAATGAAAACAGAGACGGGGCCGCCCACATGCACTCGGTGGCTCAGAAATCATTAAAAAAATGTTCTGAGCCCCCGATTTTGGCTGTAAAAGGGACTGACTGGCTCGTGACCGCTCCCCTGTCTGTGCCTTGAGACGGGAGTGTTCAGTGTTGGGGGCGGCTTTCCCTCCAAGAGGAGCTTCACAAACATCCGCTCTCTGCAGGGTCGCCTCTCCGTGGCCTGGGGCCCCTGTTGGAGGAAGGCTGTCCAGCTGCCGTCATCTGGGAAACGTAGGGGGCGAGCAGAGGTCACGGATGGGGCTCACTGGGGGCTGTGAGAATCTGTCCCGTAGGACTTTCTGGGATGGAAACGCTGGCAGAGGTGAAAAGTGCGTCATGTGCTTCACTGAACCCGGCTGCTTATTTATGTTTGGAGGGCTGGTTTCAAGGACTCCTCGTCTCCCTCTCCGATGATGGCGTCAGCGGAAATGCAGTCGGGGACGGGGCTGCTGGGTTTCCTCCCTGGAACGAAGGACAGCCGGAGGTTTTGCTGATTCACGAGCAGGCCCTGACCACTGAGTTCAGGGTAACAAACCCACATGGACCCTGAGTCCGCGTAGCTCCCTGGGCCTCAGCATCAACATCGTAAACCTCCTGGCTCTGGCAGTGTCTGTTTCATCCCCTCCAGAGCAAGTGCAAGTGTGAGGTTTAGAGATTCTAAGAGGAGAAGGGCCAGAGGTCTCGAAAACGACCTTCATTCGTTCATTCATTTGAGAAATTTGCGAGGGCCTCCGTGTCCGCGTTTGGTGGGGCCTAGGACGCAGATGTGAAGGGCGCTGCTCTCAGGAGCAGACGGAGGTGTAGATGAATCACTACACACCCACCTCGGGCCCACAGAGGAGTATGTGGGGAGCTGTGGGTGTGGGGAGGAGACCCCCTGCGTCACGCTGACGGTGTCGGCAGTCGCCAGCTTCTGCAGGAGCGGAACCTGTGGGTTCTTCTGTGACTTGTTTAACCGCATCTTTTGCCCGGTACTTGGTCTTTTCCTGCTGGGACACCGTGTTGGTAGTTTGGAAATGGTTTCTTCCATCCATTGCCTGCCTTTTAGCTTTGTCGGTGGTGTTCTGTTGTAAACTTTGGCACGTGTTTAATGTGAACAACAGGAGGTGAGTGCCATGAGTTCCTGTGTGCCTGTCACCCAGCCCGGCCACCAGAGGTGCTGGGGGCAGTGTCCACACCCCCCTTTCTTAGGACGCCTGAGTCTCAGGTGTGACTTATAGGGTATTTCTTGTGGCAAGACGGTTACAACAAACTTCAGCGTCTCGCCTGTCCTTCTGTGGCTATGGCTTCTGATCTTCTAATGGCTTTCTCGTCAGCCGGGGCTGAGAACAAAATAACATAGACGGCAGGGCTTAAACAGCAGAAACTTACTTCCCACGGTTCTGGAGGTTGGGAGTCTTGGATCACCATGTCGCGTGGTCAGGTTCCTGGTGAGGGTGGGATTCCTGGCTAACGTACCCACCTTCCCAAGGCTCCCTCTCCTGATACCGTGTCACTGGGGGTGAGGCTTCAACACAGGAATTTGGGGGACACATCAGCATTCACTCCATCACAAATGGTTAGCCCTTTAATCCGCTGGAATTTTGTTTGGGGTTGTGTGAGATACGGGTCTGACATTTTCTTTTTCAAATACATAGCCAGTTGTCACATGATTTATTGAAAAAGGAATCTTTTCTCCACCGACTGACATGAAATGCTACTGTCATCGTAAACAAAATTCCCGTAAATAGTTGCCGTCTCTGCTGTCTCAGTCCTGACTCACGGGCTGACTTCTGTTTCTGCACAGTAGCACTGGCATTAACTGTGACAGCTTTACAGCAGGCCCCCTCCCCGAGGCCGTTCAGAAGCATTCCTCAGCGGGTCCTACATGTTTCCTCTCCCATGTCAAGTTTAGAAGCAGTGTCAAGACCCACAGCAGTCCTGTGGGAGTTTTAAGGGATGCACGGAGTTTATGGGGACAGTTTGGAAAATTGACATTCATGTGACTTAGAGTCCTACTACTTGAAAATGGATTCCAGCTCTCAACGAATTTAGAGCTTTGGCAAAATTTTTAAGATTTCTTTGATGTCCGATGTGCTCATTTCTTGGTTTGTTCTTGAGTATTTTATGGATTTTTATGAAACCCACAAAGTTTTTGTTATAATGAATGGGACACTTTCCCATAAAATGTTGTAATTCTGTATTGCTGTTTTAATAAACACTGTTGATTGATGTATATTGATGTTACACTTGGTCACTTGTAATAGTTTGTCCATTCATTATTTTGAACTTTTTAGGTAAACAGTCATATAATTATGCAAATAATTATAGTTGTATCTCTGCCTTTCTAATATTTATAGTTTGTATATATTATCATGTTGGCCAGGACTCAAGTATAAAATCAAGCATCTTTCTCTTGTTTCTGACTAATGTGAATGATTCTAATGCAGGGGTTCCCAAACTGGTGGCCGGGGGGCCAAATCCAGCCAATGGTCTCTTCTTGTAAATAAAGTTTTATTGGAACACAGTTACACCCATTCTTCTACATATTGTCTGATGGCTACTTTCATGCCACAGCAGTAGTGTTAAATAGTCCAGACAGAGGCATTGTTGCCTGAAAAACCTAGAATATTCACGATCTGAGCCTTTACAGAAAAGTTTGCTAATATCTGTTCTCATGTATTAAATACAATGTTTGTTACAGGTTAAGGAAGTTTCTATTTTTAGCTTTCTGAATATCTTGTGGTTGTGTGTGCTTTAAAATTAGGACTAAATATTAAATTTACCATATGCTTGTTAGGGGCCTATCTTTTGAGATGCCCAAAGTTTCCCTTTTTTAGTCTCTTCATGTAGTGAGTTGTACTAACAGATTCTCTAATGTTGAACCATCTTTGCTTTCCAGAGATAGACTTTACTTGCTCCTGATAGATTGGATTCTGTTTGTTAATACTTTTATTTTTGGGTAATTACCTCCCTATTATAAATAATATGTCAGCATCATTGTGTGCAGATGTGTGTGTGTTATTCTTGCCATTAGTTTCTCCGGTTTTTGGTTAACTATTGATATGGTTTGGGTCTGTGTCCCCACCCAAATCTGATGTTGAATTGTAATGCCCAATGTTGGAGGTGAGGCCTGGTGGGAGGTGGCTGGATCATGGGAGTGAATTTCTCATGAATAGTTTAGTACCTTCCTCTTGGTACTGTTCTCGCAATAGTGAGTTCTCGTGAGATCTGGTCGTTTAAATGTGTGTGGCACCTCCCTGACCCTCCTGCTTTTGCTCTGGCCACGTAAGACGCACTAGCTCCCCTTTCACCTTCTGCCACGATTGAAGGTTTCCTGAGGCCACCCCGAAGCTGAGCAGAGGCCAGCATCATGCTTCCCATACAGCCTGCATGTATGGGCCATGAGCCCATGTATGAGCCATGAGCCAGTTAACCCTCTTTTCCTTATAAATTACCCAGTCTCAGGTATTTCTCTATAGCTATGTGAGAATGGACTTATACAACTATATATTATAGAATGAATTGTGATACTTTTGTCTTTTTCTGTGCCTGGAAATAATAGTAATTCTTAGTAAAAATTCACCTGTATCAAGTTCTTCCTATGCAACAAACACAATTCTGTATATTTTACATGAGTTAATCTTTAACCTGGAAGTCAACCCTGTGAACTAGGTATTGCTTTCATGTCCATCTGACAGATGAAGAGGCTGAGGGTTTAAGTGTCTGCCTAAGGCCACCAGCCGTGGGGGCAAAGATGGAATTTGAACTGAGCTGTTGGCCTTCAGAGGACAGGTTCCTGAACGGTCATTCTGTCTCTCTGTTGCAGAGATCAGTCCTGCATATTCCTGTAAAAACTGCCTGAGCTTGGTGCTTTTTTAAAGGATATCATTTGACTACTTTTTTTTTTTTTCTGTTTCCTGCCCATGTCCCATAGGGCTAATCAGATTTTCTATTTCTACTTGAGTCAGTGTTATACTTTATATTTTCATTTTTGTTGTTGTTTTTAAATTTTACATTATTTTTTGAGACGGAGTCTCACTGTGTTGCCCAGGCTGGAGTAATCTCTGCTCATTGCAACCTCTGCCTCGCAGGCTCAAGCATTTCTCCTGCCTCAGCCTCCCGAGTAGCTGGGATTACAGGCGTGTGCCACCACGCCCGGCTAATTTTTGTATTTTTAGTAGAGACGGGGTTTCACCATGTTGGTCAGGCTGGTCTCGAACTCCCGACCTCAAGTGATCCACCCGCCTCGGCCTCCCATGCAGAGATTACAGGTGTGAGCTAGTGCGCCCAGCCATACTTTATATTTTCTAAGAAAATCATCTGTTTAACCTGGCTTTTAAAATGTGTCAGTGTAAGCCAGAACATGGTGGTTTTATAATTGAAAAAACCTGCCCTGTTTGTTCTTTGTTCCTCTCTCCCTGTGACCCGGGGACTCTGTGTGTCCCAGGTGTCTGCCTGTGTCTTCCCCGAGGTCTTCTGGGTGGAGACTGGGGGAAAGGGGCCAGTCCACAAACACACCTCATGTTACCGTTCCCTGTAGGAACTCTCAGCTCTGTGGCCATCTCAGATTAACATCCACTCCTCCTGCAGAATTGAGAGTTGCTATCACCAGATCCCTTCAGGTGTCAGCATTTACCCAGGCTGCCTTGATTCCAGAGATGGCTCTTAACTTCATTTCTATAAACCAGTAGAGAATGTGTCTGATGGCACAGAGGGAAACACTATCAACGCGAAGTTGCTGAACAGTTTAAAGAGATGACACAGATGTTTTTTAAGGTAACCCGTCTAAATCACTGGAAATGCCCCTTTCTCCCTGTTTTGTCAACGGATGGAAATGTGTTGAGAAAGGTGCTTATCGTTAAGAGAAACATAACAGAGTTAAAGCTACTAATACCAATTCAAAATTGGGGAACGGCTGGGCGTGGTGGCTCATGCCTGTAAGCCAAGCACTTTGGGAGGCGAAGGCAGGAGGATTGCTCGAGCCCAGGAGTTCGAGACCAGCCTGGGCAGGATGGCAAGACCCCGTCTTTACAAAAAAAAAATTTTTTTTTAATTAGCTGGGGGTGGTGGCAGACAACTGTAGTCCCAGCTACTCAGGAGGCTGAAGTGGGAGGATGGCTTGAGCCAAGGAGGTGAGGGCTGCACTTTTAATTTTTTTTTGTTTGCTTGTTTGAGATAGTGTCCAGCCTGGATGACAGAGCAAGACCCTATCTCAAAAAAAAAAAAAAAAAAAAAAAAACTGGAGGAAAATCCAGAAAAGTAGGGGACATCAACAATCAACACACTGTGAAACTATGATCTCAAACACAGTAGTGTGTGCGTGCAGCTTGCTGGGGCTGAGTGTGTGTGACACTGCGCAGGCTTACAGGCCCCTGGCACGTTTCGGCGTCTGTCCTCTGCGTATGATAACGTGCTTCTGCCAGAGCTGCTGGAGCAGTGTCTGCACTGGGAGGAGGCCCGTCGGGCTCTCATCATACCCTGCTCTGTGGGAACCTTCCAGACAAGACGGTCACTTCGGGGCAGATATTGCCTAAAGGGACTTAGAATCAAAATCCAGGAATAAGGACATGGAATGCTGAGTGGTTTCACAATCAAAATAGAGTTTATGTCAAATATTGAATATTAGACGACAGCAATTAAAGCCAGCCTGGACTGAACAGCTGCCAGTGCTCAGCCTGGGTAGGGGCTCAGGACAAGCGGCTTTTATGGAGGCCCTCGAGACCCCCAGGAGGTGGACACTGCCCCCAGCTGTTGGTGGAGCCCTTGGGCTGCAACAGCAGGAACTGAACCCCAGGGGCTTTGGGGTTAAGAGAAGAATGTCTGGATGTTAGAGGCAAAAGCAGGCGGGTGGGGCAGTGAGCGCAAGCGGGGGTACCCTTGATACTGGCTACCCCTCCACATCTGTGTCCGGGTCTGCCTGTGTCCTCGGCACACGGCACGTGCTGCTCCAGGGGCGGCCGCGCCACAGGTGAGCGGAACACGGTTCGAGGAAGGTGGGCCGGGCACAGGGCGGCCCGTGGTTGCAGGTACCAGAGCTTGCTGGAGCTGGCTGGGCTTTGAGGATCAGTCACCTGGTTCTGCAGATATGGAAGTATGTGAAGTAATCAGCGCTTTCGCCGGGGCAGGACTCGGATCCAGGCTGGCCCCCTGCCCAGCCCAAGGCTCCTTGCACCACCGTGTGGGCCACGTACTTTGCGGGTAGGAGAAGGTCCAGAAGGTGAAGTCTGCGCCCAGGACCTGCAAAGGTGAGAGGTCAGAGGTCAGAGGTGAGGGTCAAGCATTCCGTACCGTGGGGTCCCTGGGGCCCCGCCCCTCTGCACAATGACAGTTTGGGAGAGGTTTCCCACAGCTGGCCTTCCCCTCAGACCACTCGAGGCTCCCATCGATGGAATGTTCATCCTCTAACTGCACAATTTTTCACAAACCACAACTTTCTATCTTAATCTCATGAAACTGGGAATCCCAGACCATGAGAAAGTCAGGAAATGGCTTTGAACACCGGCAGGCACTGCGCGGCGCTGGGGGAGGGGGACAAGCCTGGGAACTGTCTCTGCTGAGGATCTCGGCCCCACGTAGCCCGTCCCTCAGACCCGCATGCGGTTCATCCCCTTCTGTGGCTCTTTTTCGGAGCCCCCCTACCCAGAACGTCCCACCCCAAGGCACGCAGTGGGTGCCCCTGCGCGGTCTCAGGCAGCTCCTGACTTCCAGTGAGTCCTGGGCGCTGCCTGCAGGAGGTGAAGACGCCAGGACCGGCGCTCGGGCCTCTCGGGTGGCTCTCGGGTCAGAGGGCCGCCTTGTACCTTCGCCTGTCCCAGAAGCCCCCCACATCCCTCCGGGGGCCTCTGCTCTTCCCCTGCTGCCTCCCCCAGGCCTTGCTCCTCCCTCATCCTCCGTCCTCCTCCACCTTTGGCATCCCATTAGCTCAAGACCACCCTTCAGCACTGCTCGGCCCCAGGCAAAGGAGAGTAAAACCCGAAACCGCCGAGATCCCCACGTCTCCGGTCGGGCCCTGCTTCCTGGAGCACCGCCCTCGCCTGCTGCGTGGTGTCACCTGCCTCGTGCCACCCCCGTGGCCCCGGCCGCCCCTGAGGCTCCCTGGGTGGGGGGTCTGTGGCCGCCTCCCTGTCTTTGCTACGGGTGATCCTGTGACTTCATTCGCCCCAAACTCGCTGGCTCCTTGGCAGCAACTTGATTTGTCTTTTGCGGGGCAGGTGCTCTCTTCCCCCACGTGGGTCCTGCTCTCTGTGGCCTCCCTCGAGGTCACCGGCAGGGGCCTCTGTAGGTTTCATTGAGAGGGGCCGGTGGGTCCTGCCCCCGTCCGACACTGACGTTGTAGGACGAGGACACAGGGACTCACATCGGGGAGCCCCTGCCACGTTCAGGCCTCACAGCAGCCCTGGGGGTGGACGGGTCCCACAGAGTTGGCCACAGCCCCCCAGTGCCTCCCTGTGAGCCATCCTGACCACCAGAAGGCCGCTGGTGACACCAGCACAGTCTCCCTCTGGGTTCCCACACCCAGGTCACAGGGCACTCGGGCAGGCTGGGCAGGGAGTCTAGTCCAGGAACGGGTACCGATTTTCCCTGGCTTCTAGAAGGTTCAGCTCTGGCCAGGGTCAGGCCCAGGAGGCAGAGCAAAACCCAAAGCTCCCTGAGATCCCCACCTTCTCTGACAGGGCCCCAGGGACCTCGGGGTATGGAACGCTTGACCCTCGCCTCTTCCTCTTTTGATCTGCAGTCTGGGGCAGGTGTGCACCTCCCCGCTCAGCCCGACAGGAGGCTGGTGTAAGCCCCGCCCCGCAGCACGGACCAGACTCTGTCCCAGCTGTGCCCGGCACCTCCCGTCTCACAGCTGAGGGTAACCAGGGTGGTGTGGGGCTTGTCCCAGGGCAGGCGGTTGCTGAGAAGGGACACACGTGCTGACGGGGAAATGCAGGCCCGGCTCTGACAGCGAGGTCAGGGTTGCGGTTTCCACGTCTTCGTCATGAAGCCTCGAAGCGCTGCCTGTGCTTAGCAGTTAAAATGTTTACTTGAAGCTGTTCATTTTCACAGACAGCCAGGAAGCGGCGGGGGTGGTTCGGAAGCATTGCTCCCCAGAGCACGCGGGAGGCGGTCCAGCCCTCAGCCAGGGCGCTCCCCCACCTCACCCTCTCTGGGCTGTGGCCCTGGGGATGCTACCACCGGCCTCACACCTGGGAGCGTGGATGGGCCGCTCTGGCCTGTCTGCAGGGGAAACGGCTGTCACTTCCATCGGAGATGACGGACGCAGCAGGGCTCGTCTGCGCCAAAACCAGAGTCAAAGCGGTCCCCGGCAGCCGGTGTGTGGGGAACCCATCAGCTTCTGTGTGGAGGGTCAGGGAGGCCGGATGGCTTTTCCTTCTGTTCCTGTAGGGCCTGAAGCCTTCCCCAGATGCACTCATGACCGGGGCCCGGCCAGCAGGCGTCCGGGAGTCAGCGGCTGCTTGGGGAGCAAAGGCCCCAGGCACACGCGCGAAGGCGATGGTGGCAGGCAGACTGGTAGCTGGGAGCGAAAGGCGTGGCGGGACCCGCCTGGCTGCTGCTGGAGCCCCAGGCTCGTGCGTCGCCTCTGCGTCCCGTCCCCTGCGTTGCGCAGCTTCACCTGCTCATCCCGCTTGGCCTGGTGTTTCTGCTCCTAAGCGCCCCCCTCACGGTGGTCTTGGGAGGCTGACGTGAGAGATCCCGGCTGGCTGCAGTCTCCAGGGAAGCTGGCATTCGGGGCACATGGAGGTCCTGCCTTGGTGCCCAGCCCTGGGACACTCCACAGTGAATGCCTCCTCTGCACGGTCTCCATGCCCCTGAGCTCCTGCTCAGATCCCCAGAGCTGGCACTAAGGGTGGACGCAGCAGCTGGTGCACACTACAGGGACGGCAGAGCCCATCCAAAGGGACATGCCACCTGGAAGCCACCTGCACGGGCTCTGTCTGGTGTCTGACGTGGGAAGGACATGCTGGAAGCCCAGGGGTGTGTGGGAGGCCCAGGGCTCGAGCCGTGTCCTGGTGTGTGTCGGGGGCATGTGTCTGTGAAGATGCCGCAGCCACCTCACCTCCTTTCCATGTGCGGGGATGGGTGGGCAGCGTCGGGGATGGGTGGGCAGCGTCCTTGCCGGGGGTGTTCCCGGCAGAGGGAGGAGAGCATCACCCTTGGGCCAACACCGCCACCAGCAGTGGCTGGACCATGGAGCTGAGCATCAGCTGCTGCTCCGCTGGACCCAGGGCAGCAAGGGGCTGTGGGTGGCACCTGTCCAGCAAATGTCAGCACATGGTTATTAATGATGTTTAACGACAAGTGTGGTCACAGCGAATTCATCACCCTTGGAATTTGAGGCATGCTCTGTCCAGCACAGTGTCAGGGCTGAGTGGGGTCCCCAAAATCCATATACTGGATCCCCAACTCCCAGGACCTCAGAGTGGGACTGGATTTGGAGTTGGGGCCTTTAAGGAGGTGACTACAGTAAAAGAGAGTCACTGGGGTGGCCCTGTCCAGTCTGAATCCCAAGGAGGAGATGAGGACCCAGAGCGCACAGAGGGGCCCTGGGAAGGTGGGAGGAGCCGTCGACTGCCAGCCAAGGGGGTCCCGGGGGCCCTGGCCCCGCAGCACCTGGACAGGGGGCCCCACCCTGCAGGACTGTGGGAGAATTGATGTGGGACGCCAAGCCCCTGTTCATGGTCCTCCGTCCCAGCTGCCAAGCAGACTAATCCGACCGCAAGGTTTGGGCCACACTGGGCTGGGCTCGTTATTGATCAGCCCTTGGGCACTGCGAGTTCAGCCAGAACTCCCTCCCACATCAACCATCTCCCTGTAAACAGGGACCCTCAGACAGCCCTTTCCTAAGGCACTAATCCCACCCTTCAAGGTAGAGCCCTCAAGGGCGTTCCCACCTCAGCACCTCCCCCAGCCATCACACCAAACATAGCCCAGACCAAAGCCAGAAGCTCTCTGAGTTCCAAGGACCGGCTTGAGCCCCCACCTTCCCACCATGTTTACCCCTGCTGGTGTCATCTGTTCAGTTCCAGCCGGACCACAGGGCCTCTCACCTTCCCTCCCACTGCGGCTGCCGTCCTCTGGCCTGGACCGTCTCACCCTTCCACCCTCCTGGCTGAACTTGCCCACCTCCTTGGAATGCTGTCACAAGCCCCCCCGCCAGAAGGCTCTCCTCTGGACCACCTGACCCCACGGGCCCCTCTCCTGCTCCCCTGGCCACACCTCTCCGTGAGGCTGTCCGTCTGTGGCAGCCGTGGTGTGGGTGAATTTCGTCTTGCCAACACTCCTCCACACCTGCTCCGTGCCTGGCAGGCGTGGTCTAGGGGCTGGGTGCCCAGGGTAAAGTGGGGAAGAAGGTGATAGGCACCCAGCCACATGCTTCGTGCCCACAGATCCCTGGGGCCAGCCAGGCTGCAGGTGCCCTCCCTCAGGTGAGAGTCCACTCGGCCTTGTGATTCCGACAGAACAGCCCTTCTCTCCTTCTTCTGTGTCTCTCCAGGGGCCAGGGAGGAGATGCTAGGCGCAGAGAGCCAAGGTGGGGTCTCAGCCTGGGAGCGATGGCACTGCTGTGGTTCCAATGTCTGTGTTCCTCCGAAATCCATGTTGAAACTTAATCCCCAGTGCAACAGTGTTCAGAGGTGAGGCCTTCAGGAGGGTTAGGCCGTGAGGGTTTGACCTTCAAGGGTAGGATTAGAGCCTTACGAAAGGGCTGTCTGACTGGCCGGGCCCTTTTTGCCCTCCCGCCTTCTGCTATGAGAGGACGAGGTCACAAGGGGCCATCCTGGAAGCAGAGAGCAGTCCCTGCCAAACACCAAACCTGCCGGGGCCCTGGTCTTAGACTTCCCAGACTCCAAGCTGTGAGCAGTACATTTCTGCTCCTTATGTGTTACCCAGTCACAGGTACCATCTTACAGCAGCACAAAGGGGCCACGGCAGCCTGGGCCCTCCCAGCCCCACCGTGCTTCCTGCAGATTCGAGCAGCCGGGCGCCAGCCACACAGGGTGCTTCTCGCTTTTAATTTTACTTTTTATTTCAAAACAATTTCAAATACACCAAAAAGTTGCAAGAACAGAACAAAGAGTACGTATTCTTCACCTAGAGACCTACTCAGGTTTTACCAACTGTCCCAATAATGCCTTTTTTCTTTCTTTCTTTCTTTCTTCTTTTTTTTTTTTGAGAAGTAATCTCACTCTGTCGCCCAGGCTGGAGCGCGGTGGTGCGATCTCGGCTCACTGCAACCTCCGCCTCCCATGTTCAAGCAATTCTCCTGCCTCAGCCTCTCGAGTAACTGGTACTACAGACATCTGCCACCACATCTGGCTAATTTTTGTATTTTTAGTAGAGACAGGGTTTCACCATGTTGGTTGGCCAGGCTGGTGTCGAACTCCTGACCTCAAGTGATCTGCCCACCTCGGCCTCCCAAAGTGCTGGGATTACAGGGATTATGAGACTTCATGCTCATCCTCAACCTGGAACAGTCCTCAGTCTTCCCTTGACGTCTAAGACCTTGACTCTGTGGAAAAGAGAAATACTCTCAGTTTGGGTTTATGTCGTGGTTAGACCCAGGTTGTCGGTGGAGGGAGCTGGTTCATCTGGGTTGGGAGGTGGGCGTACCGATGTGTGCACTCCGGGGGGCACTGACCTTGACCATCTGGGGGAACGCGGCGTCTGCAGGGGTCTTCCCTGGAAATTCCTTCCTTCTCTGTAATTCATGCACATTTCGTGGGGACACTCAGAGGTGATGTAAAACCCCATTCGTCACTCCGCTTTCACCACCAGGTTTGGCATTGACTGATGTTCTGTTGCCTGAATTAATTGTGACAGCAACAGCTACCGGGGGGAGTTCCTCATGCGGTCACTTATCAACTGGAATTCTACTGGGGTGGGTGAGCTTTTTCCCCCATTTATTAATAAGTATATTGACATCTATATAGAACCACAGAGTCTCATTTTATGCACGGGCCATCATCTGTTCCTGTCCTTATTTAGTTTATTTTGATGTTAAGTTCGTCTCAGCGGGGACCCTTCGGGCTGGCATCTGTGTCTTTTTCACGTCCATCCATGTTTCCTGGCATTTTCTTACTTTGCAAACGCACGCGCACACACACATTTCATCTGCAGATTCTTCTACCTATTTGTATTGGGAACCCTGCATTCTGGTGCTTCCAAGGTGAATCTAATACCACGTGCGCCACTGTGGCTGCCATCCTCTCTACATCGCACTCCCGTCAGCCCTGCCGGCCTCCCTACATGCGCTCACGTGCTCGGTCTCCTGACCCTTGGGGCTCAGACCGGCCTAGAGGCTGCGTCCCCTAAAGCTGCCCTCTGTCCTGCTCCAATACCTCCTCCATGGAGCCCAGAGCCCCACTGGGCACCCTCCCTGCCTGCGTGGGAAGGAGTGGGTCTTTCTGAATTCAGCTTTCTCCGAAGTGAGGGTGGAGTCTCTGGTGGAAAGGGGGCCCTCGCTCTGCCGCACCCTCTGTGGGAGGGAGCAATGAGGTGCAGGCTCTGCTGGTCCTAGGGCAGCTGTGCTCAGCTCAGGCAACAGAGGAAGGGGCACCTACAGAGGCTGCAGGGTCCCTCAAGCCATCTTTGCTGCCCCATCCTCAGGTGCCATGGGGAGGCCTCGCAGGGAGCCTGGCTGGTCCACTGTCCCTCCTGCTTCATCCCTCACTCAGGCCCTAGGACTCTGCCCCAGCCAAAGCCAGCGTGGGCGATTCATGGCTCGCTGCTGCGGCAGCTGAGCGCCATCAGAAGTGACCCCATTTGTGACTGTCTGGGCCTGAGAATGTTCCACGAGTAAGAGCGTGCCCCTCCCTGCAGCCAGTGTCCCAGACTCCCCCGCAGCCCAGGCAGGGGCTGGGCTCAGGCGCTGACGCAACAAGGAGAGCACTTGTCTCCGGGCGGGCCAGGCGGCCAGACAGCCGGTCCACTTCGCTTCACTACTGCAGCCACAGCTGCCCACGGCACACAAAGGGCTCTTGTTCCCACCCAGCATGTGCTCCCGGCGCCCCCCCACCGACCTCTCCCGGACATGATTAGGTGTGGGAACTATTTTCCTTGGGGCTGCACTTGACATTTGCCGTTCATTTGGGAGGAGGCGTCTGAACCAAAGGAGCCCTCAGCAGCCTCCCCTCCCGTTCCCATCTCAATGCAGGAGTTTAGGAGCAGGCGGCCCTGATATGCCTGTGACCCCAGATGGGCCTGTGCAGCCCCTGCCTTCGTTGCCTTCCACTCAGAACAGGAGAGGCTGGCCCAGGAGGGTGGCAGGCAGAGAGGACGAGAGGAAGAAGGAGCCAGGGTGCACAAGCACACACATGCATGCACGTGCAAATACACATCAGGAACACACGTGCACAGACACGCTCCAGGAATATGCATGAACAATACACCAGGAACATATGTGCACAGACACACTCCAGAACACACACAGATGGCAGATGTACAAATTCACACCAGGAATGCACACGTGGAAATGCACAAAAAGACGAAATGCTCTGTGTGGAACAGTGAAGACACTCAACCCTTTCCTTAAGGACATTTACTCACGTGTTCACGCCCACAGCCCAGCCGGCCCCAGCAGAGCTGCAGCCTCATGAAAGCAGGGGCTTGCTGTGCAGTGGGACTTCAGGGCCTATCTCTCACCTGCCCCACTCACGGGCTGCCCGTGCCCTACTCTCGTCCTTCTCGCATAGTGGGACCCAAGATGCATTTGGGCACAGCAGGAGGGAATGTCCTGGTGTGTGAGGAATGGCGGCCGGTGGGAGCTCCATGAACTGCCTGGCCCCAAACCCACACTGGGAGCATTGTTGAAACTGCCCTCAAAACCACAGTTGAGAGCCGGGTGGGCCCTGGTTGTTTACAATGTGCTGGGGCAGTGGGAAGAGGCTCTGATAAACACTGGAGGAGATTGCAAAATCGTGGGTCTGAAACGTGGAGCCGGAGTTCAGTTGTAGGCTGGGGCCTCTGGCGGGGCCAGAGCACCTGGGGCAGTGCCTGGCAGGCTGGGCTGGGCCTGGCGCTCTGCTCTTCCTGAGCCCCGGCTGCCATCTGCAGACAACTGCTGCCTGCCCGCTGTCTCGTGCTGCTGGGGGGCAGAAAGGGTCCTGTGGCACCGTGGGCAGGGTGGCGGCTGATCCCCTCTTCCCGCAAGGGATCCTTTTCCTGAAGTCCACAGCGCTGGTGCCATCCAGCAGCCTCCGCCCTCCCCCAGCCTAGCCGCCTCTACATTGTGTTTGACCCCTGGAGCCTGTGGATGGGACCCTGTCTAGGAGGGAGTCTTGTGGGTGAGGTGAGGTCAGGCTCTTGAGGCAAGGAGATGGTCTGGTCTATTGGAGCGGGGACCTAGATGACATCTCAAGGGTCCTTAGGAGAGAGAAGAGAACAGGGCGCGATCCAGCCAAGGGACTCCGGGGCTTCCCAGAGCTGGAGGAGGCAGGAAGGATCCTCCCGGCAGCCCCTGGCGCCCCTGGAGGGAGGCGGCCCTGTGACACTTTCCTTTCAGACTCTGGCCTCAGACCTGGAGGGAACATTTCTGATGCCGAAAGCACCAAGCTCATGAGGCTTTGTTACCGCAGCCCCAGGACACATGCAGACTCTCACCTTGACCCAAAGGAGCACATTTTATTCAAATTTCACAAAACTGAGGACCAGGGGACATTCCAGCCGCTCAGAGAAAAGCTCATCTGACTTACCTGTAGGAAGATGAGTCACCAGTAATGAGTCATGGCTTTTACAGTTTCCGAAAATACCTGTTTTTTCCTGAACTTTTAGTCCTCTCTACCCTGATCCGAAAGTTAAAAACAAAACAACACTTCGTGGACCAGCCCCGACAGCCGCCGTTCTGTTTTCTCCAGGCCAGTGCAGAGCAGAGCCGAGGTGGGGAGACCCGGGCGGTGCCAGGGCTGGCCCTGCTGCTGCTTCCTGGCTTCTGGACGGGGCTTCCTCTTGGCTCAGGGCCGGGGAAGCCCAGCCTCTGAACAAAGTTAGGGTCAATATCTGCATCCCTGCCCTGGCCAGGCACCGCATCTCACATGGGAAAGACCTATTTGTCCTTAAATGGGAGAGAAGATGGAATCCCAGAAGGGGGCAGTGACCCAACTAGGGTCAAAGGGCTGCCGCCGAGAAACCAGCCGCTTCTCAGCCCCAAGGCAGCCTGCCCGCCCTGGAGAGCCCAGGATCCCCAGATACTTTCGGGGACAGGTGCAGGGCCTGTGAGCGACGCTGGCCTTAGGCCTGGACTGCAAGGGGTGGCCCTGGCTAGAGATGGGACTGCACTCCCTGCCAGGCACCGTCCTGGGTAATGGAGACACTCTGGGAACACATATGTGCACATGCACACACTTACACACACATGCACACACATGCAATTACACATACACAGCCATGTGCACACACACATCCATACACATGAACACACATCCACACACATCCATACACAGGCACACACACATGCAGTCACACATGCAATCACACAGGCACACACAGCCATGTGCACACACATCCACACACGTGTACACACATGCAAAACATGCACATGCAGTCATATGCCCACACATGTGCACACACATATACACACATACAAGCCCCCACACACTCAGCATGTCCACAGGTGGAGGTGGGTGGGGAGGGTGTTCCTGGCCCTGAACACGGGTGTTCTGGGGGAGCTGGGCAGGTGGGGGCAGCTCTAGGATGGCGGTGCCCGAGCTCAGCCCGGCCTCTGCTTCCTGGGTGCCGCCCTAAGGACCAAATCCCCAGAAGGCAGTTGAGAACATCTGAGAACCGGGCTGCTCCTTAGCAGACCCATAGAACCCTGATGCATGGCTGGGCGCCCTGGCCTGTCCCAGAGCCTGCAGAAAGATGGAAGCCTAAACAAACTCATCCGCTTCTGCTGTCCCAAGATGACTTTCAGCCCAGGTAAATCCGTGTCCCCAGCTGCCTGGTCTGCTCCGGAGGCAGTGGCTTGCAGTTCCGGGAGACAGATCCGCCACCTGGCAGAGGTTGTGGGAGGCTTGTCACCGTTGGTTGGCCCCCTGGCACCTGCCTGTCCTCCCAGGGAGCAGGAATGAGTCAGCTCCCTGGCCCTTGGACTTAGGAAGCGTCAGATGGCTCTGAGAAGGCTCCTCCAGGGCTTCACAGGCACCCTCAGAGGCTTAGAGTCTCCTGAAGATGCGAGAGAGGCCTTTGCCCACCAGCCCATCACAGAGCAGTGGCTCACGCCTGTAATCCCAGCAGTGTGGGAGGCCGAGGCGGGCAGATCACCTAGGTCAGGTGTTCAAGACCAGCCTGACCAACATGGTGAAACCCCGTCTCTACTAAAAATACAAAAATTAGCCAGACATGGTGGCAGGTGCCTGTAATCCCAGCTACTTGGGAGGCTGAAGCAGGAGAATCACTGGAACTTGGGAGGTGGAGGTTGTAGTGAGCAGAGATCACACCATTGCACTCCAGACAAGAGCAAAACTTCATCTCAAAAGAAACAAACAAACAAAAAGGTAGAGGAAGGGCGAATTCTCTCTCTCTGCCTGACTGCTTGAGAGGTGGCACCTTCTCCTGTCCTTCAGCTGGGACTTGAACCCACAGCCCCCCTCATGTGCGGGCCTTCAACTGAAACTGGAACCACGACACCAGCTCTCCTGGGTCTCTGGCTTGCAGATGGCAGATCATGAGGCTTTTCAGCTTCCAAAATCATGTGAGCCAACTCCTCAGAATAAAATTCTCTCTTTCTGTCATGCAACCACACATGTATAAACATGCATGTGCGTGTTTTCCTGCCCTCTCATCTCTACTCCGTTGACTTATTTCTCTATTCCTGCTTCATTTCCTCTAGTTTTCTTAGGCGTGTCCGTTAACGCAGCTTGTCCTTCTTAGCTTTTTTAAAATAGACTTTACTTTTTAGGGAAGGTTTAGGTTCACAGTAAAATCAAGCAGGCAGTACAGAGTTCCCATGTACCCTCTGCCCCACCACAAACATGCAGCCTCCCTCCATCCACACCCACACCAGAGTGGCCCAGGAAAACATGTATACACGTGTGTACACACACACACACACAGCATGTCCACAGGTGGAGGTGTGTGGGGAGGATGTTCCGGGCCCAGTGACAGCATGAACACATGAATTCATCCATCCATCCATCCATCCATCCATCCATCCATCCATCCATCCATCCACCGATCCTCTTGGCTCTGCTTCTCTGGAGAGCACTGTCCACACAGATGCACACAGATATCTTCACTTGGTCTTCAACCCCAGAGCACAGGCAGTGCAATGGACTAAAGATAGGCTTTTCAGCAAATGGTGCTCAAACAACTGGACATCCACATGCAGAAAAAACAAATGAATCTAGATACAAACCATAAAACCTTCATAAAAATTAACTCACAATTGATCACAGACCTAAATGTCAAATGCAAAAGTATAAAACTACTAGAAGGTATTGCAAGAGAAAATCTAGATGACCTAGGATTTGGTGATGAGTTTTTAAAGTACAACATCAAAGGCTGATCCATGAAAAAAAATCAGTGATAAGCTGGACCTCATTAAAATTAAAACCCTCTGCCCTGTGAAAGACAAAGTCAAGAGAATGGGAAGATGAGCCACAAACTGAAAGAAAGTGTTTGCAAAATACACATCTGATAAAGGACTGTTATCCAAAATATATAAAGAACTCTTAAAACTCAACAGTAAAGCCGGGCGCGGTGGCTCACGCTTGTAATCCCAGCACTTTGGGAGGCCGAGGCGGGCGGATCACGAGGTCAGGAGATCGAGACCACGGTGAAACCCTGTCTCTACTAAAAATACAAAAAAAATTAGCCGGGCGTGGTGGTGGGCGCCTGTAGTCCCAGCTACTCGGAGAGGCTGAGGCAGGAGAATGGCGTGAACCCGGGAGGCGGAGCTTGCAGTGAGCAGAGATCGTGCCACTGCACTCCAGCCTGGGCAACAGAGCGAGACTCCACCTCAAAAAAAAAAAAAAAAAAAAAAAAAAAAACTCAACAGTAAGAAAACAAACAACCCGATTAAAAAATGGGCAAAAGACCTGAACAGACACTTCATTGGAGAAGATGCACAGATGGCAAAGAAGCACATGTAAAGATTGTAAGAAATGCACTTAAAACAACAATGAGATGCCACCACACACCTGTTAGGAAGTCAGATTCCAGAACACTGACCACCGAATGCCAGTGAGGGCGTGGAGCGAAGTTCGGCATTCGCTCATCACTGGTGGGAATGCAGAACGGCACAGCTACTTTGGAAGCCAGTTTGCAGTTTCTTACAAAACTAAATGTGTTCTTACTATACATTCTAGCAATTACATTTATTGGCATTTACCCAAAGGAAGTGAACATTTATTTCCATACAATCACCTCCAAGCAGATGTTTATAGAAGCTTTATTCATAATTGCCAGAACTTGGAAGCAACCAAGATGTCCTTCAGTAGGTGAAAGGGGTAGGTGAACCGTGGCACACCCAGACAGTGGAATATGATACAGTGCTAAAAATAAATGTGCTGTCAAGCAGCCAGGAGAAAACATGGAGGAACCTTGACTGCGTATTACCATGTGAAAGAAGCCACGCAGAAAAGGCTACAGACGGTGTGATTCTAACAATGTGACACTCTGGAAAAGGCAGTATCGTGGTCGCCAGCGCTCAGGAGGGAGGGACAGACAGGCAGAGCCCAGGGATCTTCAGGGCAGCGGAACTGCTCTGTGTGGGACTGCAATGGTGGATCCATGCCATTGCACATCTGTCCAAACCCACGGCATGAAGAGCACCAAGAGCGAGCCCTTGTGTGAACCAGGGTCTTTGGGTGCTGACGATGTGGCCATGCAGGCTCATGGCTTGTAATAAATGGGCCACTCCGGTGTGGGTGTTGATGGTGAGGGAGGCTGCATGTTTGCGGTGGGGCAGAGGGTGCATGGGAACTCTGTACTGCCTGCTTGATTTTACTGTAAACCTAAACCTTCCCTAAAAAATAGTCTATTTAAAAACTAAGAAGGACAAGCTGCATTAATAGACATGCATAAGAAAGCGAGAGTAAATGAAGCAGGAATACAGAAATAAACGAGCGGAGTGGCGTTGAGAGGGCAGGAAAAGCTCCACACACAACTGTGGGAGTCCCATTTGTGATAAGGGCAGTTTCTCAAATGAGGGGTATGCGATGGACTCCCCAGTACGTGTGAAGTCAGACCCTCCCAAGACTGAACCAAGAAGAAGTTGAATCCCTGAATAGACCAATAACAAGTTCTGAAATTGAGGCAGTAATAAATAGCTATTCCTCCCATTCCTCACTTCATTCCCAAAAACATGTTTCACAGACAGTAAAAGCCTAAACAGGAAGGGAAACTATAAGATATCGGAGGATGGGAGTTCACTCATGATTTGGGTTTCTGCTTGGCTGTTGTTGGTGTATAGGAATGCTTGTGATTTCTGCACATTGATTTTGTATCTTGAGACTTTGCTAAAGTTGCTTATCAGCTTAAGAAGCTTTTGGGCTGAGAAGATAGGGTTTTCTAGATATAGGATCGTGTCATCGCAAACAAAGACAATTTGACTTCCTCTCTTCCTATTTGAAATCCTGTATTTCTTTTTCTCGCCTGATTGCCCTGGAGTCAGAACTTCCAACACTACATTGGGAAAGAGTGGTGAGAGAGGGCATCCCTGTCTTGTGCTGGTTTTCAAGGGGAATGCTTCCAGCTTTTGCCCATTCAGTATGATATTGCCCATGGGTTTGTCATAAATGGCTCTTATTATTTCAAGGTATGTTCCTTTAATACCTAGTTTATTGAGAGTTTTTAACATGAAGGGTGTTGAATTTTATCAAAGGCCCTTTCTGCATCTATTGAGATAATCATGTGGTTTTTGTCATTAGTTCTGTTTATGTGATGGATTACGTTTATTGACTTGTGTATGTTGAACCAGCCTTGCATCCCAGGGATGAAGCCGACTTGATGGTGGTTGATAAGCTTTTTGATGTGCTGCTGGATTTGGTTTGCCTGTATTTTATAGAGCATTTTCACATTGATGTTCATCAGGGATATTGGCCTGAAGTTTTCTTGTTTGTTGTTGTGTCTCTGCCAGGTTTTGGTATCAGGATGATGCTGGCCTCATAAAATGAGTTAGGGAGGAGTCTCTCCTTTTCAATTGTTTGGGGTAGTTTCAGAAGAAACAGTACCAGCTCGTCTTCATACTTCTGATAGAATTCAGCTGTGAATCCATCTGGACCTGGGCTTTTCTAGGTTGGGAGGCTATTTATTACTGCCTCAATTTCAGAACTTGTTATTGGTCTATTCAGGGGATTCAGCTTCTTCTTGGTTCAGTCTTGGGAGGATGTATGTGCCCAGGAATTTATCCATTTCTTCTAGATTTTCCAGTTTATTTGCATAGAGTTTAAAACAACTACAAATATAGCTAACAAGGGAAGTGAAGGACCTGTTCAAGGAGAACTACAAAGCGCTGCTCAAGGGAACCAGAGAGGACACAAGCAGATGGAAAAACATTCCATGCTCATGGATAGAAAGAATCAATGTTATGAAAATGGCCATACTTTTCAAAGCAATTTATAGATTCAATGCTATTCCCATTAAACTACCATTGACATTCTCCACATAATTAGAAAAAACTATTTAAAAATTCATATGGAACCAAAAAAGAGCTCTCATAGCTAAGACAATCTTAAGCAAAAATAACAAAGCTGGAGGCATCATGCTACCTGACTTCAAAATATACTACAAGGCCACAGTAACCAGAACAGCATGGTACTGGTACAAAAACAGACACATAGACCAATGGAACAGAATAGAGAACTCAGAAATAACACCATACATCTACAACCATCTGGTCTTCGACAAACCCAACAAAAACACGCAATGAGGAAAGGATTTCCTATTTAATAAATGATGCTGGGAGAACTGGCTAGCCATATGCAGAAAATTGAAACTGGACCCCTTCCTTATACCTTATGCAAAAATTAACTCAAAGTGGATTAAAGACTTAAATGTAAAACCCAAAACTATAAAAACCCTAGAAGAAAATCTAGGCAATGCCATTCAGGACATAGGCACAGGCAAAGACTTTATGATGAAATTGCCAAAAGCAATGGCAACAAAAGCAAAAACTGACAAATGGGATCTAAATAAACTAAAGAGCTTCTGCACAGCAAATGAAACTACCATTAGGGTGAACAGACAACCTACAGAATGGGAGAACATTTTTTGCAATCTGTTTGTCTGACAAAGGTTTAACACTTAGAATCTACAAGGAACTTAAGCAAATTTACAAGAGAAAAACAAACAACCCCATTAAAAAGTGGGCAAAGGATATGAACAGACACTTCTCAAAAAAAGACATACGTGCAGCCAACAAATGCATGAAAAAAAGCTTAACATCACTGATCATTAGAGAAATGCAAATAAAAACCACAATGAGTTCTCATGCCAGTCAGAATGGTAATTATGAAAAAGTCAGGAAACAGCAGATGCTGGCAAGGTTGTGGAGAAATAGGAATGCTGTTTTACACTGCCGGTGGGAATGTAAATTAGTTCAACCATCGTGGAAGACAGTGTGGTGATTCCTCCAAGATTGAGAACCAGAAATACCATTTGAGAAGCTATCCCATAACTGGGTATATACCCACAGGAATATAAATTATTATAAAGATACATGCACGCGTATGTTCACTGCAGCACTATTCACAATAGCAAAGACATGGAATCAACCCAAATGCCCATCAGTGATAGACTGGATAAAGAAAATGTGGTACATATAGACCGTGGAATACTATGCAGCTATGAAAAGGAACGAGATCATGTCTTTTGCAGGGACATGGATGAAGCTGAAAGCCATTATCCTCTGCAAACTAACACAGGAACAGAAAAGCAAACACCGCACGTTCACTTACAAGTGGGAGCTGAACAATGAGAACACATGGACACAGGGTGGAGAACAACACACACCAGGTCCTGTTAGGGGAGGGTGGGGGTTGGAGAGCATTAGGGAATAGAGCTAATGTGTGCTGGGCTTAATACCTAGGTGATGGGTTGATAGGTGCAGCAAACCACCATGGGACATGTTTACCCATGTAACAAGCCTGCACATATACACCGGAACTTAAAACAAAAAGATATCAGAGGAGAACATGGACCTTAGAGTAGCAACTCTCCCAAACGAAGACGCAGCCCCACATGGAGCAGAGGAGGAGAAGATAAAGTGGACTGCAACAGAAGCTAACACAACTTTACCACAAAAGACCCCAGAAACCAAGTCAGAAGGCCAGTGGTGGACGGGGGAATAATAGATGCTAAAGAATGCTCAGCTCGTGGTGGCCAGAGAAAATACTGGCAAAAGTGGAAAGTGTGAAGGCACCAGGCATCAGTGGCACGTGAGTGTGATCTCCGGAGGCCGGGGAGGGGGGGGAGGCCGGGGCGTGAGGGGCTGTGGTTATCAAAGGGAACCGGCTCTCTTAGTGGGCTCTTTTGCTTTCTCTGTTACTCAGAGCAGGGACCGGCCAGCTCTGTCAAGGCCTGGAAAGTAATGGATTTAAGCTTTGCGGCCACGTGGTCCGTGCACCCACTCTGCTCTGCCCATGTTCTTCTTTGTATTTTTCTCCAAGCATTTAAACACGTGCAAACCATCCTTAGCCCAAATGCAGCCAAAAGCTCGTATGGGTGGAGTTTGCTGTCTTACGCCCGTGAGCGGCTCAAAGTGTGCCCCAACCAGCAGCCTGGGCACCTTTGGTGCTGTAGGAATGCAAGTGCTGTGGCTCACCCTGGTGTGGGGGTGGGACCCAGGTGTGTGGCTCACCCAGGTGTGGGGGACCCTGGTGCGGGGGTGGCCCACCCAGGCCTCTAAGAAGCCGTCTAGGGGTCCCGCCCAGGTCTTTGAGAAGGGCAGCCTTGGCCAAATGGTCATACCTGTACACAGGACGGGCGGCACAACTTCTTCAGAGCTGGGGCCAATGGGAGCCTCCTGAGTGCCCCTCAACAGGGGCCTGGAACCCCGGCTCTTGTTAAAATGCAGATTCTGACTCAGCAGGTCTGGGCTGGAGCCTGGGACTCTGCATTTCTACCCAGCGCCCAGGGGTGCCCAGGCTGCTTCTGGGACCTCAGTTCCTGGCCGTGGCACCTTCACAGCACCAGCCACTAGCGTGGAACTTGCACCGCAGCTTCTGACGGCTGCAGAAACGGGCATGCGGGTGGGGTGGGGGCTGGGACCTGAGCTTGTTGTCTGTTCCTCCCTCTCTCATTGGGGCATTGAGGACACACGTGAAAGAGGCGAGGGGGCAAGAAACAATGCTGGCATCTCCATCCTGGGAAGAGGCGGGGAAGAGTGACTCAGTCACAAAAAATAAACACCACCAGCTTTTGTCTCAGAAATTCACCCTGTTTGACTTCATGGATTCCCGTCAGTCTGCAAGGACCCGGGTTAGCCTGGGATCCTCTTCTGTGGCCTTGGTGAGCAGATCCCCATCAGCCTCCTCTTAGGATGCCTAGTCCTGCCGTGCGTGGCCTTGGGGGCCCGGGGGTGACCTCAAGTGTCCCCAGCCAGGCCGCCCACCCCGATCTCAAGAAGAAACAGGGTGGGAGGAAGCAGGGCAATCTCAGCACCCACGGCAGAGGAGGCCACAGCAGAGGAGGCCACAGCAGAGGAGGCCACGGCGGAGGAGGCCACGGCGGAGGAGGCCACGGCGGAGGAGGCCACGGCGGAGGAGGCCACGCCTGGCTCAGCCTGGAGTTAGGGACCAGAGGAGGGGCTGAGACGGTCACCCCAAGATCCCCACTTCAGGCCAGCTCAGAGCGTCCAGGGTGGGGGTACTTGGGAGAAGGCTTATAGGGGTCCCTATGGCCTTCAGGGAATCCCACCCCATTTGGATGTTACCTCCAGGCTGGTCCTAGGGGCTGGGCGCCCACAGGCCAGAGGTCAAGGAACCAGGAAGTGCCCCCCGACATGTGCTTGGGGAGCCCCAAGCTCCTCCACTCATGAAAAATCGAACCCCCCCACCGCCACCAGGTCAGTCACCGTCTCCAGGACGTGGGTGGCTGCCCCCACTCCTCTGGCCCCCACTCCTCTGGCTGAGAAACTCCACGTGCACCACCCCAGGGGCTTCAGGCTCCTCCAGAGGGTCTCCATTTCCCTTCCTGCCCCGTCCCCTGATGTTCCTTCCCCACCAAGCCCTGGGCCATCTTCCCACAGCCTGGGATTAGCCTTCTGGTCACCTGCAGTGGCTGCCAGGCCAGGCTGTGGGCTGGGGTGGGGGCTGTCCCTGGGTTCCCAGGCCTCTTGGGGACCCCTGCATGCACCGGGCATGACATGGAGGGTGCCTTTCCCCACCCAGGGCCCAACCAACCTGGAGGTCACAGCCCCCCGCTCCCCAGGCCCAGTTCCAGGGTGAGGCCGGGCCCCTCTGGAGCCCCGCTCTGGCCTCGTCTCCTGCCCCTGCCCCCATCCTGCCCCTTCCTGCCCTGGCCCTGTGTCTGTCTGCTCTGCAGGCCGTGCTCTGGGAGCCTTGAGGCCCTGCGTCCACCCCCTGGCAGTTCTCCTAGGCTGGGCTCCAGGATTGGGGCCTGTTACCTGGAGGTGGACTGGCCGCCCTGCTGTCAGGCAGGGCCATTGGGATGGGCGTGGTCACAACTGCTGCAGACCCGGGTCCGGGAGGACAAGCGCCTTCCTTCCCGGTGGCGAGGTTTTCCATGACTCACTTCAGAGCCAGGCCAAGGTCAAAGGGCACCAGATGCCGGTCTCTCCTCAGGCAGAGGGAGACAGGAAGGGGCACCCGGGCCCCGAGGGGGAAGGGCTGCTGCAGTTGGGACAGGGAGCGTGTGTGAACGTGAGTGAGGGTGTGAGGCCTGTGTGCAGGCAGCAGGTCAGGTGGACAGGCCGGAGGAATGGCCCTGACTCCGTGGGGACCCCGCCAGATGGGTGAATGGCAATGCCGAGAGATGCCGTGCTGCTGGCCCTTCCTGCAGGGTCATGGAGGAGCTCGGCCACTTGTGAAGCTGGACGGGAGAGGACAGTGGTGGCAGCCAGACTCGACTCACATGTATTCCATCAACACAGTTAAAATGTTTTATTACCACACGGCAGTATGGTCGGGTGAGGGTCCTGTATGTTTTACATGACGCATTTTTAAACGGCATTCCACGAGCACAGAGGCTTTGCCGGCCGGCCAGCAAGATGCAGTAGAAAAGGTCGAGGGTCCTAGTCTGGTCCCTTGTGGGCATTGCCTGACCAGGTGGGGTCAGCACCAGGATAAGAGCCCCAGCCTGCACCTGCCAGCTGCAGTGCCGCGTCCTTCCTCCACTTCCCTTCCCGCAGCCCTGGGAAACCCCAGCCCAGCGGGCTGGCAGGAAGGAGGCCGGTGTGCATGTGCCTGACTGGCCCCTGGTTGGCGCCGGGCACTCTCTGCAGGACCCTGGCGCCAGCCCGTCGGAAGATAAAGCCTGGAGGCTATTCTTGGAGTGTGTGTCACAGCCCCAGGAGCACCTTATAAGGCTGTGTCCAGGCTCAAGATGCTCTCTGAGCACCAAGGTCTGCCCTGACAATGGCCTGCGGCTGGACGTGGGGCCCCACAGCCACCTGGCGGCTCCTGGCCTGTTTCACCCTGGGGTCCAGACTCCCTCCTGTTTCCTGTGAGTCTCCCCTAAGATTTGAAGGAATTTGACCAACACCTTGGCCTGGGGGGACCTGGGAGAGAAGGGGGGATGGAGCTCAGAGCTGGCCCTCGGCAGCCTTACATGGCGATCGTCTGGTCCCGCTGAGCCGCGCCTTGGAGGCTCTGCCGTGGGAGCCTAGCAAGGGTTTATTTTTAGAAGCTCTTACTCCAACACCAGGGCTGGGCCCATAACACATGTATTTTAGTGGTTCAAAAATATAACTTTATGGTAAGTCATTTGATGCGGAGAAAGTGCCAAACCAGTGAGCGCAGTGAGAGGCTTCCTGGGGCCACGGGCCTCCTCCTGCAGGTGGCCCAGGTGCACCTGACTAGCTGGAGCATGTGGCTATAATCCCGGGAAATGTATCCCTCCTCTCAGAGGGACTCGGGATCAGGAGCACACACCAAAGATGGGAGGCCAGGACCCAGAGTGTGACCGTCCTGGCCCTAGGAGGGCAGGGCAGCCTTTGGTTTGCTATGAGAGCCTCGAGGCCTGGCACTGAGCCCCGTGTCCCCGGAGTTCCCTGCTTCGTTGGATCAGCAGCTGGCGGATGGGTGGGCCAGTGGGCCGAGTTTTCCCCAGGACTGGGTGAAGGAGGCACTGCTAGGAAGTCCCCAGATGCAGGAGGCACCCAGCACAGCCGGCCCTCCCTGTCCTGGGAGAGGCATCTACCCCACTGGAGGCTGAGCCCTCGCCCCACCACCGTGGCCCCTGCTCCATGTCATCACACACCATCACCAGTGGCTCGTTAGAGATGCGGACGGACCCTCAGTCCCCATCACATGGATGGTGGATCTCATCAAACCTCCCAGACCAGGCTCTGCAGCTGCAGGGCTCAGCTGGTGGCTCTCGCTCAGGGACTCCTGAAGGGCACCCAAGTGGCTCAGCGCAGGGAGGGTAGGAAGGGCAGGCGGCTGGGCTGGGGCTCGGCCTGGGCTGTTGGCTGAGGCCACCCCACGTGGCCACGATGGGGCTTTGCACAGCCGGCGGCAGCTGGGATCCAAGCGGGAGCATCCCCAGAGACCCAGGCAGATGCTGCCAGGCCCCTTAAGATGTAACCCTGGGAGCCCCAGAAAGTCTCTGTCTCACTTCTGTTGGTTGAGCAAGTCGGATTCGAGGAGAGGGGACTCAAACGCCGTGTGTGGGGGCGGTCAGGGTCCCCTCGTGTGCATCCTGGGGTCAGGATCCCCTCGTGTGCAGGTGGGGGGATCAGAGTCCCCTCGTGTGCATCCTGGGGTCAGGGTCCCCTCGTGTGCGTCCTGGGGTGGCACCTTCAGAACCCACATCTGCACTTAGTCAGATCCTGGCTTATCTGTGGCTCATTGAAGGGGGAGAAGTGGGGGGTCCGGTTTCGGGGGAAGCTCACGCCCCTGATGAACCCCAGGCGGTGTCCAAGGTCCTGCCCACAGGCCAACCGGGGAGTGGGCAGGCAGACCAGGGGTCAGCAAACTGCTCTGTGACGAGCCAGAGAATGAATATTTTAGGCTTTTTTTGGCCAGTCACAACTCAACTCTGCCACTGTGGATTCTAACCTCGTGGCATCTGTGTCACACAAGGCGATGTCTGCAGATTCCTGAGGTTAGGACGGAGATACCCTAGGGGGCCCGGTTC
Source organism: Nomascus leucogenys (assembly GCF_006542625.1). Lineage (NCBI taxonomy): Eukaryota > Metazoa > Chordata > Mammalia > Primates > Hylobatidae > Nomascus > Nomascus leucogenys. The sequence goes on from NC_044405.1 coordinate 30,133,322, forward strand.
AGCCACCACAACCACCTCCAAATAACGCTCTGGGGTAGCGGGGGCCGGACGACGGAGCCTCCCATCCCCCTCCCACCCCATGACGACATCACTGTCCCGTTACTTATCCCCATGCCATGACCACCCAGCAGAATTAGGAATCAGAAAACAGGCCGGGCGCCGTGGCTCATGCCTATAATCCCAGCACTTTGGGAGGCTGAGGCGGGTGGATCACCTGAGGTCAGGAGTTTGAGACCACCCTGGCCAAATGGTGAAACCCTGTCTCTGCTAAAAAATGCAAAAATTAGCTGGGTGTGGTGGCGGGCGCCTGTAATCCCAGCTACTTGGGAGGCTGAGGCACAAGAATCTCTTGAACCTGAGAGGTGGAGGTTGTGAAGAGCAGAGATTGAGCCACTGTACAGCCTAGGTGACAGAATGAGACTTTGTCCCCCCTCCACACCCCCAAAAAAGCATAAGAAAGCAGAAGGCTCTCTCTCTGTCCTTCCTTTCCTCTTCTCTGACACTTCTCCTTGCTGTGGACCTGAGTCTCTGACCTGTCCCATGCTGGCAGCCCCAACAAGGCGGCCAGACCTCAGCCCCAGCCTGGCTCTGAAAGCCACACTTCCTAGCGGGCAAGGAGGGCTATTGGCCAAGGCAGGCTGGCTCCTGGGACAGAGGGTCTCCTGGGATGGCCCCTTCCTGCACCTCCCCACCCCATCCTGCACGCTCTTCCCTCTGCGGCTTCTGAAGAGCTGGGTCTGTGGGGTGTCTCGTGTAAACAGGATAGAGTTGGGTTTTGCTGGGTGAGCCCATACAGCCACTTTTATCTTCACGGGTGAGTGGAGGCTGCTCGAAATTCCCCATGTGGCTGACGGGGCCGCACCAGCTCAGCCGTGCTGTTCTGTTTACTGTGGTCTTTCCCTGAATGGCCACTTTGGCTTTTTGAATTCATTTATGCAGATTTGTACGTTTCCTCATGGCTCATTTGTGCTCATATGTGTGATATTTGTGTGTACATAACACCTACCTCCTCTTCCTCGAGTGGGTTCTGCTGTCCCGGCCCCACCCTCCTCTTCCTCGCTTGGGTTCTGCCCTCCCGGTCCCGCCCTCCTCTTCCTCAAATGGGTTCTGCCCTCCTGGCCCCACCCTCCTCTTCCTCTCGTGGGTTCTGCCCTCCCGGTCCCGCCCCTCCTCCCCCTGCTCCGTATTTAGTCCTCAGGTCAAGGTCACGGCCCGGACTCTGTCCTCTGAGCCCACCCTCCCCTCAGGCAGGGATTGGACCCTTCGGATCTCTGTGTGGTGCCCTCTGCTCACCGCAGTCCCTCTGATGCCACCTCTGGGCTGGCTGAGCCTCACAGCGTCTGGCGGTGCCCCAGGATGGAGTCGGGGGTAGGGCCTGAGTTCCCCCTTGCTGAGCTGTCTCCCAAGCCCTGAGGCGTTCAGGACAGCGTGGGGGGAAGCCACGCCCACCGTCTCGCCTCCGCCCAGATCCCGTCCTGCACGGGGCTCTCAGGAGGCCTCAGCATTCTCCTTCAAGACGCCCAAACTTTACCAACCCCTGTGCCCAGCCTTGGCCCACACCCACAGAAGCAGGGAACTGGCCCCATCCCAGCCAGAGTGGACTCCAGGCAGGCCCAGAACCCGGAGCCGGTGCCGCCAAACTCGCATGCAGAGTCTGGCTGTCTGTCAGGAGGAGCCGTCTGGGTGCCCCCTGATGCCAGGACGGCTCTGCCCATTGTCTGCGTCCCTGAGTCGAGAGCTTGAGCCCGGGGTGGGCCCCAGAGGCTGGTGCTCTGTGCCAGTCATACGGGCACCCATGCAGCTGCCCCTCTGCCTTCTTGCCAAGCTCAGGACCCTCCCCAACTGAGACAAAACCACCTCCAACCCTTGCGCTTCACTCGTCAAAATCACCTCTGCTTAATAAACCTTAAAGGTCTCAGGTGCTGCCCGCACAGGAGGCTCCTGCCTGCAGGCCTGGGGCCAGGCCCTGGAAGGCACTTAGGGAGGGCTGGGCTGGCAGCTGCACAAGGGCAGCCTCGTGGGGTGCTGGTCAAGCAGAAAATCCCCAGGGATGCGAGCTCGTTTTTGTGGGAACTCTGAAATGGAAAACATCAACTCCCCGAACCGGGAGGCCACCAGCCCCAGAGGGCCCTCCCCAAGCCCCCGAGGGGTCCCAGCAGGGCCATGGGTGTCAGCAGGCCTGCAGCTCACTGGCCAGCTCCCCTCTGCTTCCTCCCAGGCCACAGCATTCCTGGGGGTCACCGGGGTCTCATTGTCCCTCACCCGGCCAGGGTCTCCATGCCCCTCACCTCCTCTTTGCTGGAACATTCCACACATTCCTTCCCCCGACAGGGCAGGGTTCCTGGGCTGAGGCTGGGGCAGGTGTGCTGGGCCTGGAGCTCTCCCTAAGGTCTCCAGCTGATGTGGGCTCCTGGGATCTGCACCGTCACCCCTGGGCCACCCTCGCTGGGCTCATCCTAAAGGAGCCTCCTCCGCCCGCCCCTCCTCCCTCCCAACCTGCAGGTTCCTCACCTATAGCTCCTTCTTTCAGCCTCCCCACCCACCGGCACCCACCATGAGCTGAGCCTGCTGTGAGGAGGGGGGCAGCCCCAGGACCCCACACAGGTGGGGCTCAGCAGCTTCCAGTGAGAAACTCATGCAAACTGCCTGGGGAGTTCCGGCAGCGATGGGAGAAGGCACTGTCCTGCCCAGGGGGCTGAGAAGGCTGAGGCTTGAATGAATGGCAGTGAGCAGACATCAGTGGAGGTGGACAGGACACTGAGGACAGAGTCACCCTCCCAGGGAGCCAGACATGAGGGGTGCGGGGGAGTGGGAGGGAGGTGAGGGGGTGGGGGTGGGAGGGAGGTGAGGGGGATGGGGGCAGGGGGGAGGTGAGGGGGATAGGAGGGGGGTGAGGGGTGGGGGGGGGGAGGTGAGGGGGTGGGGGTGGGAGGGAGGTGAGGGGGTGGGGGTGGGAGGGTGAGGGGGTGGGAGTGGGAGGGAGTTGAGGGGGGTGGGAGGGAGGTGAGGGGGTGGGGGTGGGAGGGAGGTGAGGGGGTGGGGGTGGGAGGGAGGTGAGGGGGTGGGGGTGGGAGGGGGGTGAGGGGTGGGGGTGGGAGGGAGGTGAGGGGGTGGGGGTGGGAGGGTGAGGGGGTGGGAGTGGGAGGGAGTTGAGGGGGATGGGAGGAGGTGAGGGGTGGAGGTGGAAGGGAGGTGAGGGGGGTGGGGGCAGGAGAGAGGTGACAGGGCGGGAGGGAGGTGAGTGGGTGGGGCGGGAGGGAGGTGATGGGTTGGGGGTGGGAGGGAGGTGAGGGGGTAGGGTGGGGTGAGGGATGTGGAGGGGTCTCCTGGGCTCTGGCCTGAGCTAGGAGGGGGCAGGGCTGGGTCAGGAAGCTGGGTCTGCGCACTGTGCTGCATCCTGGGTGACTGTGGGACGCTGGAGGAGGAAGAGTTCCCGCATTTGCGTCTGGGTTGGGACTGTCTAGGCGAAAGCTCACTGTGTTCCCAGTGTCCGAGGCCCCCAGAGGCTGGGTGAGTCCCGAGGGGGATGTAGGCCAAGCACAGTTGGGGACTGAACCCCCAGGCTCCCCTTGTTGACCACCCATCCAGGAATCCCCAGGGCAGAAGGTGGGGTCTGCTCACCCATGGGGCAGGCGGTCTGGGGGTGTCTGACACCTGGGCCTCTGGCCAGCAGGATGTAGACCGAAGTGGCCGTTGGGTGGGGCTGAGTGCAGAGGGCAGTGTCCATCCACAGTGTGGCTGTGCGCCCCACGGAGTGCGGGCCCGAAGCGGGGAAAGGACCCTCCTCAACACCTCAGGCCGGCGGGTCCCATTCCAGCTGCCACCCGGACTCAGCCTGAGGCCTCTGCACCTGCACTGGCTTAACGCAGATCCCCAGCCACCACGGCGCCATAGCGCCTGATTCCCATCCTGGTGCCCCCGCTTCCGGCTCACTCACATCCCAGAGAGTCGGTGCCAGCAGGGCAGGGGACGGATCACGTGGGGCTCCTGGGGGATGAACAGTCGTGGGAGGCGGGGCCGCAAGGAGCCTGTGTGGAGGGGCCTCGACACCCATCGCCCACGACACCCGTCCACACCTGTGGCCCAGCCACCTACACCCCAGCAAGTCCCACCGGCCTGTTCCAGTGGGAAAACCTGCACACCCCCCTTAGCTGCAGGACACTGGTGCCCAAGCTTGTGGGAGGCCTGAGCCGTGGGCAGAGTGGGGAGGGCGGGAGCCAGTGGTTCCTTGGAGAGCTTCCTCTCCCAAACCCCCACAAAAGGTGGCAATACCTGATCCCCAGGGGAAGGTGCTTCCCTCTGCTGCCCGGCCTCACTTTCCCACCCTGGGATTCCCGAGCAGCCTCAGTGGGCAGCAGACTCCGGGCTGGGCCCCCGTGAGGGGTGGGACTGCTGTGCCTGCATCCCAGGAGCAAGGTGCACGGTGCACCCGGGGGTGTCTCTGACCTGGTTCTCCCTGGCTCCACGGGCAATGGTCCCAGTGGGCTGTGGTCCCTCCATGGGCTGTGGTTCTGTGGGCTGTGGTTTCGTGGGCTGTGGTCCCTGTGGGCTGTGCTGTGGCTCTCATCTGCCCTCCGAGGGGCCTGGCTGGACCGCTGTCTCCTCTGACCCTGCACTTGTCTGTGTCTCGGCCTTGGCTGCCGCTCCCCTGCCATGCGGGCTCGTCCCATGCGGCCCCTGCCTTGAAGACATCTTCACATGGGGTTGGCAAAGCCCCGGGAGGCTCCGGGCCCTTGTATCGGGGTTGGGGGGTTAACCAGACCCCGGGAGGCTCCGGGCCCTTGTATCGGGGTTGGGGGGGTTAACCAGCCCCCCGGGAGGCTCCGGGCCCTTGTATCGGGGTTGGGGGTGTTAACCAGCCCCCCGGGAGGCTCCGGGCCCTTGTATCGGGGTTGGGGGGGTTAACCAGCCTCCCGGGAGGCTCCGGGCCCTTGTATCGGGGTTGGGGGTTTAACCAGCCCCCCGGGAGGCTCTGGGCTCACTCTGTTTCTAACTGAGTCAGAGCCAAGATTAGAAAAGGCTGAAACCACCCCTACAGCCCAGGGCCCCGGCGCCTTTGCCAGCTGTTTCTAATCACTCCATAGTGTCAGCCACATGGTGTTGCCCCAGGGTCCCCGAAGCCAAGTCAGCCTTCACTGTGGGGGAGCAGAGCGGCCTTGAAAGGAGCTCTGTCCTTCATGGGGCCTCGGCCAGGAAGGCACAAAGGGGCTTTGTCCCCAGCCCAAGCCTGGAAGACCCTCCTCCAGCTGTGGCCCTCAGGACCGTCTGGCCGGCTCGTCCTTGGGGGTTGCGTCTCCCCAGGCTGCAGCATGGGCCCCAGTCAGCCGCTGAGGTGCAGAGGATGAGAAATTCCACAGAAAAACGTGTACGGACACCTTGGGGAAGCTTCTGGAAGAATGCACGCAGAAGCCTCGCCACACGCCCGGGCTGGGACTCGGGTCCAGTTCCCAGCTCCTGCCCCCACAGCATCCTCCAATGTCCCTCAAAGCACTGAAACATGAGCGCATGGGCCGTGGGGACGCACTGTCAGAGGTCACTGCCTCACCCGGTGCCCAGTGTCTGCCCTGGCCCATGCGGTCCCATCGATCTGCCCCAGACGTGCTGCAGCCGTGTGTTCAGGGCCCCGGGTCCCCCTAACTCCCGGCCTTGGCTTCCCCCAATACCACCCACACTGGTCATCTCTTAGTCACCCCGACAATGCCCACTGCTCATGGGACAGCCCCGCGCTCTGTGGCTGGGTGTGGATGCCCCCACTAGCCCTTCCTGATACCTCTGCCCCCTCTTTTCTCCTCTCTCCCTCCTGCCCCACCCCTGGCTGCAGCTGACTCTAACATTCCACCTGCATTCACCCCGGCACAGCGCACAGGCTGCATTGCTACCTCTGGGCTTTGCTGCCTGGTGAGGTGTGGGCATCCTTCAAAGCCCAGTTCCCCAATCACCTCTTCCAGGAAGCCTCCCCTGACTGCCTGGGTGGCAATGACTCCTCCCCTTCTGTGTGCAATGGAAACAGGTGGCCTGAGGAGTCAAACGGTGCAAACCCTGCCCCACTCTATTTGGGAAGCACCTGCTGTGTGGCAGGTGCTGCGCTTGGTGCCGGGGACAGACCATGGGGAAGAAACACACAGAACCTGCCCTGCTCTCAAGGAACAGGCCCTGGAGGCGGCCAGGGGCAGAGACCCAAGGCAGAGACCCACACAGTGGCATAATGACAGTGCTTATGGTGGGGACGTGGCTGCATGGCAGGTCAGTGAGGGGATGTTCAGGTGACACCGGGGGCACGGAGACCCAGGGCAGAGTGGAGGGACAGAGGGGACGCTGGGCAGGTGTCCCGAGGCTGAGGTGGAGCCACGGGAAGGAGGAGGCTGCCGGGCAGAGGCGCAGAGAGCTTTGCAGGTGCCGGCGGAGACCAGCAGGCCCTGCGAGGCCTGGGGTGTGTCCTCAGCTGGGAGGGCCGTAGAAGGATCTGGGCCTGCACATGCTGGTGCAGACTGGGGGCCTGGGGTGTGAGAGTCCAGGTGGGGCTGCTGCCAACACCCAGGGGAGTGGGCCTGGGCCTGGTGGACCAGGAGCTGGCACAGTGCTCAGATGCTTGGAGGCTACATGCCACGCTGGGGACCTGGAGGTGTGTGAGGAGGTGTCTGTTGCGCCTGGGGCTGCTGCCTGCAGGGCTGGGTGTGCAGCAGTGCGGGGCAATGAGGTGGGCGGGTGCTGGGACGGTGGGCGTTCCCTTTGTGCCGTCAGGGGAGGTGTTGATGCCAAGCTGCCATTTGAGTTTGGCTCTAAGGGTGTCTGGGCAGGGGACACACAGGGAATCCCTTGACCCACAGGACGGAGTGAGTTCCCAGGGCCCCAGGGTGGCTTGGCCTGAGAACCTCGGCACCAAGCCTCAGCCTCTCCATCCGTGAAATGGAGACGTCACTGGACTTGCAGGCTGTCCATGAGGGTGATGCGATCAGAAAGGGTGGAGTTCCTGAACGCCCCGGGGTCAGGGGTCTCACAGCAGGAGCTTAGCTGGTGTCAGCATCTCCTGGACCCGTCCTCAGCTCCGAGCGCCCGGCCCTGCCACCCGTGTCCAAGTCTGCACTGTACCCACGAGGCCCTCAAGGCCGCAGACAGCCCCACACGTCTCAGACGCCGCCCGGGCACAGTCCTTGTGTGAGGTGGGCGCTTCTTCTAGGGAAGGAGTAGTAACTCTTGAGTGGTCGGGTAGTTGCCATGGAAAGGGGCGGTAACGCCCAGGTATTGCCATGGCAACCGTAAACTGACATGGCGCACTGGAGGGCGTCTCATGGAAAGCTACCTCTGCCCCGCCCTGTGTTAGCTAGGCCTCAATGTGGTCCAGTATCTGAGCCCCGCTTCCTGCCTCAGATGTTCCCGTCTGTCACCCCATTACCAGGGCGGCACTCCGAGTCCCTTCCAGCCATCACTGTCCTGGCATCGCCACGGTGGACACTGCCACACAGGTGCTTGCATGTACCCAGGTCCTTACCTCTCTGGGATAAACCAGGCACGTGGCGGCCGCCCCATTTTCCATCCGCCAGCGGTGGAGGAGTCGCCCAGCCTTGCAGGAAAAGATCTCTCATGCCAGCCGCGGAGCATCCGATTCAAGTTTTCTCGGGGCTGCCGGCACAAACGCCACATGCCAGGCGGCTTCCTCAGCAGACCGTTTTCTCTCTGTCCTGGAGGCTGGATGTCCCAGGTCCCGGTGTGGCAGGTCCGGTTCCTCCCGAGGCCTCCCCTTGGCTTGTGGGTGGCGTCCCCTCCCTGGGTCCTCGCAGGGCCACCCCCCGTGTGTCTGTGTCCTCCCCTCCCCTTATAAGGACCCCAGGCAGACTGGATTGGGGCCTGCCCTAAGGACTGAATTTTACCTTAATCACCTCTTTAAAAGCTGTCTCCAAATACAGTCACCTTCTGGGGTCCTGGCTGTTAGGGATTTGATGCATGGATTTGGGGGACACCGCTCAGCCTGTAACAGCCCCCACCCTCTGCCTGCCTTTACCATGGGGCTGAGCCCAGCCCGGCAGGAGTCCCCTGGCTTGATGTCTGCTGTGGCCACGGCGACCCTCAGGCTGCTCCAGCCACACCTGTGCTTGTCTCTGCCTGGCCCTGGGGCTTCACCTCCTGAGGGAGTGGAGAGAGAGAGACCTGTCCCTCCCAGCTCTCCTGGCCTTGCCCACTGCAGAGCCCAGAGGGACATCCTCCGCCATGGACCTGGGCTCAGGTGTGCTCCGCGTTCTCCGGCCCCTCCTCCAGGTGCGCTGCTCACGGCACACGTCTCCACGTCCCGGCACCCGGGCCTCCCTGGGCTCCGTGGCCCTGGAGAGTGCCCCTCCCTCAGCCAGTACCGTGGGAAGAGCCCGGTCCATCTGGGGCCAGATGAGCAGGGCAGAGTGAGCAGGTCCCCCTGCGGTGGAGATTCACGATCTCCACCCCGCCCAGCAGCCACCCCAGGCCGCAGTCTGCTGACTGTCCCCAGCTCACACTTCTCACCAGGTGACATGGTGTCCTGGCCGGGCACCTGCCCAGGGTCCCGCCCGCAGAGGAACCTGCCTCTTCCAGGTTGGTTCCGGGCTCCTGGACGGGTCACGGGCTGTTGACATGCAGTTGTTGTAGCTTTTTCCTTGTGGTTGGGGGCGATGCTCTTCCCACCTCCACCTGGAATTCCGCCAGAGTTGGGTGCGGCATCCTAACCCGCCTTCCCTTGGAGAATTCACTGCTTTGGACAGACCCCTGGCCCAGGATTTCAAAGGTGCATCTGTCATGGACCGGGCCCCCAGAGGAGACGTCTTTTTGCCATTTTGTTTTCTGACCGGAGGGTTTTTGGAAGTTGCCCTCCCACCCACCGGGTTGCTGGCAGCCCAGCCCGTGCTGTTTTCAGTGGACCCTTTTGCAAATGTCTTCACAGGCTCCTGGGAAGCCGAGCTGAACAGTGACCTCAGCCTTGAGCAATCCCGAGGATGTGTTTGCTGAGGAAATCATTAAACAGGGAGATGAGAGCATTCAACCCCCCACATGCCAGGCTCTGCGGGAGGCTGCTTGTCCCTGTGGCCTCGGGCCAGGTGCCCCAGCATTTGCTGCCCTTGGTAGACACTTGCCTGGCCTGAGCCCTCAGGCACCATACACCGACAGGGTTAGGGCAGCCAGGGTCAGCCCAGGCCCCTGGGAGAGCTGAGTGGAGGGGCCACTGGCCAAGCACAGAGGGTGCAGGGTGCCCAGGACCAGGTGTCACCTGATGGTCACCTGGGGGGGACCTGCTCACTCCGCCCTGCTGCCCTGCTCACTTCTCGGGGGCCCAGCCAGGCCGGGGACCAGGGCCTCAGGGTGGAGCAGAGTCAGGGCCCAGGGCCTCAGGGTGGAGGGTGGTCAGGACTTAGGGCCTCAGGGTGAGTGGTCAGGGCTCAGGGCCTGAGGATGGAGGGGTCAGGCCTCAGGGCACTGGACAGCTGACTGGCTTCTTCACAACCATTTTCCTTCTTTTCACTCAACATAACCGCTGGGAGGTCTCCACAGAAGGGGGCTCCGCAAACCCTGCCTGGTGTCCTCTGTCTCAGCCCCAGGGGAAAGGACTCTCACAGGACGGAGAGTCCTTTGGGTGAAACTGGGCAGGGGGTGCTGGCCAAGGCAGGGAGGGGGTGGACTCCCATCAGGTCAGGAGCTCCGAGGTGGGGCCTCTGCTAGGGTGGAGGGTCTCAAGATGGGGAGGGAGGGGTTGTGGGAAAGGGGAGGGGAGGTGGAGCCGCTCCAGGAGCCTGAGGGGCCTTCGGGATGGAGCCGCTGGGCATTGGCGAGAGGCTTCCATCCACAGCACAGCCCCGCATGGGGGCAGAGGACGGGAAGGGACCCACGGCAGCCCCAAACCACCTCAGACTTTTGGAAAATGAACTGGAAAGAAACAAGACTGCTTTTGAAAAGAAGAATGTCCTTTTTTATTTTAACTTTTTGTCATCGATATTTTTTGCATTACTCCTGGTTTTGAAAAGAATTGCATTAAAATATTGCTTTTCTGATGAGTTTTTGGAACACCCACCTGCTCCCTGCTTTAATTTTGCCCTGGAGATGAGCACCTCATTCTAGTCTGGGCTGTGCATCTTTGGAAGGAATGCTGAGAACCCCGGTTCCCACTGTCCCCATGGGCCATACCCCATAAGCCAGCGGGACCAGCTCCGAAGGCAGAAGGTCAGCCCGGGGTCAGCTTCAGCCTTGGCGGGGGCAGCCGCTCAGCACAGGTGGCCCAGGGAGGCCAGGCTGGCTAAGAGCAGGGCCAGGACCACCCAGACTGGGAGGCCCACAGCCCACCAAGGGGTTGCTCTGTGGGAAGGCACGGGGAATGGGTCTGGCCCTCTCAGCACGCTGTGGAGTGTGGCAGAGGGCGGGGGTTGTGTCCTGGAAGGAGGAGGCTGAGCCTCCAGAGAGCTGAGTTGGGCTGGAAGATTAGGGGAATGCTGTGTGTACGGGGCCCAGCAGTGACAAGCAGTGACTGTGGTTTTAGCCAAGAGTGGGCAGTGAGGGAGGGGACACATGTGGTGGATAGGGTGGGGGATGGCCCCTGCAGGACATCAGGAGGGACGTAAGTGAAGGAGGAAGCGCTGGCAGGCCAGGCACCCACCGTCGGGGGCCAACTATCCAGAGAGCGGGCAGGAGGCAGGGGCTGAGAGCAGGCAGGGGGAGGGCTGGGGGGAAGGGGCTGACAGCGGGGAGGGGGAGAGCAGGGGCAGGGGCTGCTGCCTCCTGGAAGCGTTTCATGTTGTCCTTGAACTATTTACAGTGAAGATTATTTATAAAACCCAAATCGCTTTAAAGCCATTTCCAGGTTTTACATGAACAAAAATCTATTTGAAAAAAGAAAATAATAAAATAAACATTTAAAAATCTTTCTTAGAATTCCCTAAATTTCAGGGCCGTGTGTGTGCCCATGTGTGGTATTTGTGTGTGTGCATCTGTGCATCTGTGTCAGTGTGTCTGTGTGTGTGAGTCTGTGTGTCTGTATCTGTGTGTCGGTGCATCTCTGTGTCTGCGTGTGTCAGTGCGTCTGTGTGTCAGTGTGTCTGTGTGTGTGAGTCTGTGTGTGTGAGTCTGTGTGTCTGTATCTGTGTGTCGGTGCATCTCTGTGTCTGTGTGTGTCAGTGCGTCTGTGTGTGTGTCTCAGTGTGTCTGTATCTGTGTGTTGGTGCATCTGTGTGTCTGTGTATGTGTGTCAATGTGTCTGTGTGCTTGTGTGTCTGTCACAGGTTCAAAATTGTCTGTGTATGTGTGTCAATGTGTCTGTGCATCCGTGTGTCTGTGCATCTGTGTGTCTGTGCATCCGTGTGTCTGTGCATCTGTGTGTCTGTGCATCCGTGTGTCTGTGCATATGTGTCTGTGTACGCACACAGCTGATCCTCTGACACCCAGGAGGAGACACAGTGGGGATTCTGGGTCCGGCAGGCTCCCTCCTCTGCGTCTCTCAAGCCTCCCACAACCCCCGTAGCATCCACCCATGCTGTAAGAGGAGACCGTCTGGAGTCCCAGGTGTTTCAGAGACTGGAAACCAGCCCACGGGGCCCTGGAGGAACAAAAACCAGTTCCCAGCCAGTGCATGCACACCTGAGATGCACCCTCAGCCACTGGCTTCTGCCACTGCTTTACTGGGTCAGCCATGAGTGGGGCTGAGGAGCCCGCCCTCCCATCAACATGTTGCTATCTGGAGGGCACTGACAGACTTGGGCCATTCCTCTCTGTGGCGGGTGCCCCCGTCTTCCTGTCTACATGAGTCCAGAGGCCCTGCGGTGCATGGGAGCAGCCAGGAGGGGTGGCTCAGCAGGACTAAGATGAGAGACTATCACGAGACCCGGGCGCATTCTCACCAACAGGGGGTTCCCTTCCGTCCCCGCATCTTCCCTCACCACCAAGCCCCGTGCAGAGCCCAGACTCCACAAAGGCCCATCAGTCATCACTGTCCACACATGCATCCGACACGTAAGGTGGCGGCGGGGACGAGGCTCAGACAAAGACACCCCGGGGTCAGCCAGGCCGGTCTGTCCCACCTGAGCTGGGCTGAGACACCAATGTCACCCCTCTTGAACCCCCAAAGCTTGCTCTCTGGCCGACAGCTGGCTTTTGAGACAGAAGCCTGGTGACCCTGTTAGGATCTGGCAGAACTGCCAGGGTGGCTCCCAACTCACCCACTTCCCGCCCTGAGGTCCTCTCCTCCCTCCCCACCCTCTGGCTACATGGACTCTCCATCCTGGAACACCGGGCACGCACCTGACTCGCCTTTGCCTCGCCGTTCCCTCTGCCTGCAATGCTGTTCCCCCGACCACGCAGGCCTCCCTCGCTCCTGGCCTCCTCCAGTCTTTTCTCGGGGTCTTCTCAGCGAGGCCCCCCTGACAACCCCGTTCAGTTCCTAACCAGCACCCAGCAGCCTGTCTCATTGTCTCTTACTGGAATGTGTGTTTGCACGGCAGGGATTTTCCCCCTGCTTTGTGGTGATGGGTCCCCAGCATCTGGAACTGCTTCCAATGCAAAGGGGCTCGGAAACCTTCAGTGTGGGGATGAGTGAGTGAGGCAGGCGGCGGCCGGTGTGGGGAAGACAGTTAGGGCTGTTCTTACGTGATGGCTTTTAAAGATACCATCTTTTCAACCAAGAAATTCTACTTCTAGGCCCCTGCCCTGGAGAAACAATGAACTGGTAGGGAAGAGTTTCATCATTTCAAATGCTCGGCCACGGTTTCTGTGACCTGTGGGTCTGGTTCCTTCATGGACGGAGCGAATGTCAGCGGCCTTTGACTGGAGAAGGTCGTGGGTCTTGCAGGCTTCAAAAGCTTCTTGGTTTATGTTGTGCCAAGAAAGCCGCGGCTGGGAACGGTTCCCTCCTTCGGTGTCTGCCTGTGGGGGTTCCCGGGCGTTTCTGCACAGCCTCACCCTGCACTGCGCTGGCCTCAGAGCCAGGCCTTCATCTGACCAAGTCCCCACCTCCCGCTGTCTTCACTAGTGCTGTTCTTTATCTACCTTTGGGTTCCTTTTAGTATTTTCCCCCTAATTTTCAAATGATGTGTCTGGTTGACTGAATGTGAACGTTTGTTGATTTCTAGGTAAATGCATCTGGTCTTCCTGGTGTGGCCGAGTCCCTCAGGTGCAGTGTGGGGCACCCACGTGCCTTCCCTGGAGTGAGGAGTCCAAGCGCTCCTCTCCGTCTCTGTTCACAATGGGGGCCATGCTCCCCCGTGCCCTTCCCAGCAGAGATGGGGCCTCCAGGGCTCCACTCCCACTCCCCAGCCCCTTCAGTGTGGACACATCTCGCTGTTACCCCGGTATCCGTTCACAGTCACTGAGACTTGGCCGGCAGCTTTGCTGCCTTTGCGTTGGGTTTGTCAACACTCTGTTCTGTGTCCCGTGCCAGCCGAGAGGCCTGTGGGGGTGGCTAGTGGGGGGAAGCTTGGCCTGCAGGTGAAGGCAGGAACGGGGGCCCTTCTGGGCAGTCCATGGTGCCTGCCTGTCACCCTTGTGTTTTCGGCCATCAGGTGTCAGGGTCCCACTGGGCCTTCAGCTGCCTGTGCTACCTGGGCCTGTGCCCCTCCCCCGGCCTGTGTTTTCCCAAATGTACCCCATGGAGAGGAGCTGGGTCCTCACAGGTTCAAAATTGTCCTATAACCCTGGGGGGTTTACGGTGTGTGCGAGGGATGGAAACCAGACTCTGAGGTAGACGTAGACGTGTGTGTGAGGAGTGTCAGCCCCCGTCCTGGAGGGCGAGGAGGGGAGTCCAGGGAGGCCCCACCCCTGGCCTGGGGAGATGGGTCTCGGTGAAGAGCCAGGGCCACACTGGCATCACAGGCAGGCCCAGTCCTGGTGGATATGTCTAGGCCGCCCCTTTCTTCCCCTCCATCCAGGGTGCACCAGGCTTCTCCCCTCACAGACCACCCAGCCGGAAGCCCAGGCTCCCAGGTCACCAAACGGGGCTTCAGGGCCTCCTAGGCGCCACGGGGTGCTGGGGGTGAAATGTGGCTCTACCAGGCAGCCGTCAAAGAAACAGGTGTAACTGCATCCCCAGCGTGGAGAGGAGGCTGGCTCGGGCCAGCAGGGTCCCAGAGAGAGCCCAGGGTCCGGGAAGCAGAGCAACCTCAGGCAGCCCCAGGAGGATATTGATGGAGGGACCATTGGCAACGGTGGGGCAGGGAGTAGGGAGAAAGCGAGCCCATGGCTGGAGCGCGCCAGGAGGGTGAGGTGAGGGCGGGGCCCCTGGGGCCTCAGTGCTGGGAGACAGGCTGCCTGTGCACCTGCCAAGAAGGAGCCCCCCCGACCCGATCTTGGACTGCCAATACCCGAGGCCAAACCCACCCTCCCCAGCCTGTGCCAGCCCCAAGGTCAGCCTGGGCAAAGTGCAGTGGGGAGGGGTGCCCAGGGCACCTGGAGGGGCAAGAGGGGGACACCTGCCCTACTGTACACAGTCCCTGCTTCCCCCGTGTGCTCCCCACCAGCCTGCAGGGAGCATGGAGTCGCTTTCACTTCATCAGGATCCCGGAGCACCTCTTCCTGCTGCCTCGAGTGGCCCACAGTTTCCACAACGCCTCTCTGGTTCGGAGCTCCTGAGCTGGGATATAAGCCACCAGCGTTCATCTCCCCTCCCCTGCCTTGGGCCCTTCAAATACCAAAATAACGGGCAGGAGTGGGAGCTTCCGCCAAGGCCCCTGGGCACTTGGTTCACACTGAAATCTGGAACACGGCATCTTGGTTTCAAGGAAAACTGCCCTGGGTGCCACGGCGCAGCCTGCCCACCCTTCAGGCACAGAGCGCAGAAGATTCTGTGATTTCCACACCTGGGAAGAGAAAAGAAAAACCTCCCAGGTACTTTAAAGTTCCAGAAAAATGAGAAATGCTTGGCCACAGGTCCACCTACAAACCCTGCTGTCTGCACAAACCTTGCTGCAGAAGTCACAGGAAGACTCCAAGGAGGAAAGAAGGAAGTGCCGGCCCCTCCTCTCTGGGAGACTGTAGGAGAAGGAAGGAACCCTAGCCCGCAGCTGTTGAGCTCATGGTCCGCTGATGACATTGCCTGGGGTGGGAGGGAAGCCCAGCCAGCCCAGGCAGCCATGGGCCAGCCATGGGTCTCAGAGGGAGAACAGAGGCCTCCCGCCACCAGCAGCACTAGTGTGCCAGCCACGTGCCTGGACCTGGCCCCTGCAGCCCTGGGGAGGCTCTCAGATGACAGTGGCTCCAGAGGCATCCAACTGCAGCCTCGTGAGAGCCCTGTGCCCCAGCACCCAGCTAAGCTGTGCTGGATTTCCTGGCTCAGAGGAACTGTGAGGATAAGGAAGGTTTATTGTAGGTTATTGTGAGCCATTAAACTTGGGATGCTTTGTTAGGACACAATGGGTAGCAAATACTCCACTGACCGGTCAGGAGCCCCCAAACTGGGGAGAAAGTCTCACAGGGAGCCTGTGCTCACAGGGATGGAGTCAGCCTCACACACAGACACATTTTGTTGTGCGTTGAATGGTGTCCCCTCCCCCCAAAAAAGGACGCACTGAAGCCCTACACCCCCATACCTGTGTGTGTGACCCTACTTGGAAATAAGGTCTTTGCAGATTTAATCACGTTAAGTCGAGTTCGTTAGGATGGGCTGTAATCCAGTGTGACTGTCATCACCAAAAGGGGAAATGTGGACACAGACACAGACCCCCAAGGGGGAGGCCACATGAAGATGGAGGCAGAGACTGGAGTGATGCACAGGCCAGGGGACACTGGGGGCTGCTGGGAGCTGGGAGAGGCAGGAGGGATCCTCCCCAGAGCCTCTGGAGGGGGCGCAGCCCCACCCACACCTTGATCTGGGACTTCTGGCTCCAGATCTGTGAGAGAACCTCTGTTCTTAGCCATCAGGTTTGTGAACAGTGTTGCAGCAGCCCCAGAAAACGAATGCAGATTTCTGCACCTTTTAAGAGCAAAGACAGGTTGGGCGTGGTGGCTCACGCTTGTAATCCCAGCACTTTGGGAGGCCAAGGCAGGTGGATCACCCGAGGTCAGGAGTTCAAGACCAGACTGGCCAACATGGCGAAACCCCGTCTGTACTAAAAATACAAACAATAGCTGGGCGTGGTGGCAGGTGCCTGTGTGCCTGTAATCCCAGCTACTTGGGAGGCTGAGGCAGGAGAACCACTTGAACCCAGGAGACGGAAGTTGCAGTGAGCCAAAATTGCACCATTGCACTCCAGCTTGGGCAACAAGAGCGAAACTCCATCTCAAAAAAAAGAAAAGAAAAGACAATCAAAGCCCAGCTCAAGTGAGCAGCATTTGTACTGAGTCAATCGGCCTCTGTTTAGTACTATTAATTAGACAAGAAAAAAGGAGGTTGTCTTTGTGTGCCACTGGGGGTTTGCAGTTTTTAGATAATAAGTTTATTTTAAGTAACTATGATTTTCGTTTTCTTTCAGTGTTCAGGTAGCCACAGTTGACCATGGGGACCGCTTGAACTGGCACCACCTCCCGTCTGCACCCAAGTCCCCACCAGCCTGTCCCTCTGACGGCTCTGGGCTGGGTGTGGCAGGGACAGGGCAGAAGTGAGACTTTGACCTGGTGGGTGCACACGCATAGGTGTAAATCTAGCTCCAACATCTTACATGAGAATGATTTGAATTCAAATTCTTTAATGGCCCACCCTGGAGTTTTATCCCTCCTGTTAATAATTTCATGACCAATACAGTTCTTTGTTTAGCTGAGCGTTTCAATTCCAGTGAGCATCATTTCATGTGTGTGGTGTTGTCAACAGCCACAGGTGAATCTAAAATAATATCACAGGGTCTTGTGACGGTGCTGGCAACCTCTCCGCTCATACTGGCCCGCGTGCCTCGGGACGCGAGTCACGGCGCAAGCTTGCAGGTGGTCGTTCCTGGGAGTGTGGTTTTAAGGCAATACAGGTCTCTGAGAAGAGAAAAAAAGGTGTCTTTATATTCAGAATAGTCAGGAACGGTGCTGGTGTTTACATCTAATGTGAAGTGACCAACACAGGGAAGAAACGGACACGCTCAGGTCGAGGGAATTTGTCTTTAACATACTTTTTTAAATAACCCACAATTTGGTGTTGAATTCTAATTTTTAAAAGACACTCACGTATTTATTTATTTGAGACGGAGTCTCACTCTGTCGCCCAGGCTGGAGTGCAGTGGTGCGATCTCGGCTCACTGCAAGCTCCGCCTCCCAGGTTCACGCCATTCTCCTGCCTCAGCCTCCCGAGTAGCTGGGACTACAGGCACCCGCCACCACGCCCGGCTAATTTTTTGTATTTTTAGTAGAGATGGGGTTTCACCATGTTAGCCAGGATGGTCTCGATCTCCTGACCTCATGATCTGCCCGCCTCGGCCTCCCAAAGTGCTGGGATTACAGGTGTGAGCCACTGCGCCCGGCCAGGTATTTATTTCTTAATGCCCTATTCCTACGAAGTGCAGAGGGCATTTGAGAATGTCAGAAACTATAATGAAATAAGATCAAAATACAATAGCTTTCCACATTGATATTATTAGAGATGCTTGCCCTTAAATTTCACCCTGCAGCTCAGGTTCAGGAGCAATTTTATAGGCCTTTATAATGTTATGATATAATCAATGCTTCTATAAAATCCCGTTTATGAACGACAACAAGGGAGCCATCGTGTGTGTCAGAGTCATTCACAAAATGTTTAATAAGCTGTATTAGGTAATGACATGACCCAACAGGCGATTTCCAAAATGCCCCGTCTTTCAAAAACCATATGAAAATCTCCAAATCGGACATTTAAAATGATTCATATTATTATTAGGAAAAGCATATAAGATGTATTGAAGAAGAAGCATGGTTTGGCTCCTTTTTAAACATTTTAATTAGTGGACTTTGTTACTTAGAGCAATGTTAGGTTTACAGAAAAACTGAGTATCAGGTCCAGGGAGCCCCAGTGCCTCGGCTCCTCTGCAACTGACATCCTGCTTCCTGTGCTGCGTTTGTTACAATTATCAGTCACATGAACACACAGCTCACATTAGGGCTCATTCCTTGTGTCAAACATTTTATGGGTTTTGACAAGTGCATCATGACATGGATCCACTAGTTCTGGTCCCTTTTATCAGGTTAAAAATAAAACGGGGCCTTGCAGAGATTTAAAGGTGGTAGTAATCACCTTTGTTATATTTTTCCTTCTGAAAATATTAGCCTTGGAAGGAAATGTTTTAACAACTAGCCACTGTTCTGTGTCTGGGCACATGTCCATAGCAAGCGTATTCTCTTATCTGCTTCGTGTCTGGGCACATGTCCATAGCAAGCGTATTCTCTTATCTGCTTCATGCTGTTGCCAATTTACAGACCAGTTGCTCAGAAGCTGTGATTTTTCTTCTGAGCATAAGCTTATCCTCAAAATGGAAACTTTAATTCAAAATACAGTTTGGTCTCATAGGAACATTGTAGTCTTGCTGGCTGGCATTCACATGGAGACCGATGACAGTGCCTCTTTCCTCTGCACACATCCATCCACCATCCATCCACCCACCATCCATCCATCCATCCACCCACCCATCCACCCACCCATCCACCCACCAACCCAC
Source organism: Nomascus leucogenys (assembly GCF_006542625.1). Classification (NCBI taxonomy): domain Eukaryota; kingdom Metazoa; phylum Chordata; class Mammalia; order Primates; family Hylobatidae; genus Nomascus; species Nomascus leucogenys. The sequence goes on from NC_044405.1 coordinate 30,151,861, forward strand.
CCACCCAACCACCCATCCATCCATCCATCCACCCATCCATCCATCAATCCATCTATTTATCCATCCATCCATCCATCCATCCCTCTGTTTGCTCATTTCCACCGAGGAATCCATCATCTCTCAAACTAAGGTTTCGACATCATTCCCTCCTTTCAGAAAGTGCAAACCAAAGCCAAGACTGGCTCACACATGCCACGTGGGAGTTAGAGTGAGAGCATTTTTCAGATCCTTGTTCTCTTCTGGCCCCACCTCCCACAGTTTCTGGAAGTCCCAGGACAGGGAAAAGGAGAGAAAGGTGGAAAGGAAATTATTGAGTGTGGCTCTTTCCTCTCCTCAGAGGAAATTGTTCACCTGCCACCCTCAGGAATTTAATTTTCAGTGTTAAAACTTGACATTTTATAGTAGTATGTGTACCATAGTTATAAAATGGGCAAACTTGTCTAAATGAAGATAGCTACATTGTTATGACATTTTCCCCCAGAGAATCACAAGCTCTGAGATACACTTGTGAACATTACTTATGCAGAAATTCTCTTAAACTGGGATTCTTTCTCTCAGTTTACCTTAGGCTAACACAGAAACATATTTTGACACAGAAAGAATTTTTTATCTTCATTGCTCAAGTCACCTGGAGGCAGCTCCTGCCTGGGGTGGATGCCACCGACCCCTGGGAATGACCCCGGCAGCCACCGCTGTGCCCCCCACAGAAGGAGGCTCGTGCCTGGTCCAGCTTTCCCACCCGGGGTCTCTGTGGCTGGCTCCCCCCAGCTCGGGGAAGAAGCCTAATTCAGGGTTGTTCTGCTCAGTTGATCCAGTTGGACACTAGGGTTTGCCTAGGGGCCTGGCCTGCCAGCAGCACAGGTGAGGGGACGCAGGCTTGGCCACAAGCACCCCCGCTGACCTTCCCTACAGACCTGGCACATTTAATCTTCTTCTTTGAGGAGGGGAAGAGGATGCATTCAGAAATGCCTTTGCCAATGAGGCCCTCAGGAGCTTGTACTGGAATCACTCAAAATTCCCAAGTAGCCTGAGTGTCCTAATTCATTTCTGTGTACATCTGCCTAATTCTCAATCCACGTCTAAGGTTAGAATGAACATTTGAACTGGCCATTCTGGACAACACGCACACGCACGATACCATGCATTTAGATCTCTGTACCTTGTTCGTGTCAGCACAAACGCAGCCCCTCTCTTTTCAAAAGCCCAGTTCGTTTTCCAGCAGGCGTGTGCTTTCATTAAACTTTCCCTCCTGTGGGTTCCGGCAGATTTCCCAACACAAGCACAGCGGGAACTGCATTGTGTTTGTAGAAAATCCAAAATAATCTCTAGGTGAGTGTTAGGATGAAAAATGAATGTAGTGTTGGTACAGGTTTTTGTTTGTTGTACTTTTTGTTGGGGAGGGTGATAAAAATGTTCAAAAATTGATTACGATGATGGTTGTGCAATTCTGTGGATTTCCTAACAAGCACTGAACTCCACACTTTAAATAGGTGAACTGTATGGTATGTGAATTATATTTTAATAAAGCTGTTATTTTTAAAAAGTAAATTTAGCAACAACACTGGACACAAGCTAAATATACAAAAATTAATTGTCTTTATACAGACCAGCAACTAATAATTAGAAAATGAGAATTTTTAAATGATACCATTTTAGTAGTATCAAAATCCATCAACTACCTAGTAATTGTTCTAGTAAAATATTCCAAAAACAGCAAAACATTTACTAAGGTACATTAAAGAAGATTTAAATAGCCCAGGCATGTGGGTTCACGCCTGTAATCCCAGCACTTTAGGAGTCCTAGGTGGGCGGATCACCTGAAGTCAGGAGTTCGTGACCAGCCTGGCCAACATGGTGAAACCCCATCTCTACTAAAAATACAAAAATTAGCCAGGCATGGAGGTGTATGCCCTGTAATCCCAGATATTTGGGAGGCTGAGGCAGGAGAATCGCTTGAACCTGGGAGGTGGAGGTTGCAGTGAGCGGAGAATTCACCACAGCACTCCAGCCTGAGTGGCAGAAAAAAAAGAAAAAAAAAGATTTAAATAAAGGAAGGGATATGATATGTTTATGGATTAAAAGCAAGTTAAAAACAAGTTAACAAACACAAAAATTGATCTATAAATTCCATGTAATGCCCATTAAAATCCAGGCCGAAGTGTGTGAGTGTGTGTGTTGGGGGTGGGGGGGTTGCCAAGCTAAAGTTTACATGGGAATGGACAGGGCAAGAATAGCGAGACGACCTTGAAGACGACCAAAGCGAGGTACTCGGCCCCCAGGTGCCAGTGCCCACCACAAAGCTACAGGAGTCCGGACCAGGCCACACAGTGGTCAGTGAAGTGGAATGGAAGGTCCAGAAACAGACACACACGGGACGCTTGTTTCACAACAGATTCAGGATTGCAGATCAAGGGAACAGGAAGACCTCTTTGCTAGTGGTGCCAGCTCAGTTGCAGATCCATACGGAATGCAGGAAGCCGGGGCCCCACGTGCTCCCACATGCAGTCTGCAGATGCAAACACGGAGGCTGAAACAAACACGTCTGGAAGAAATCATGGGGGAGCATCTTCCCTGCTGTGCCCAGGATCCGTGGGTGGGCAAGACAGGGTCCCTGTCTGGATGGGGTTTAATTTGGGGGTGCGGAGGGGATGCAGAACCAAAAAAAAAAAAACAAGCAAGCGAGTGAAACAGGGAGCTCGGAAGTGGGCGCTCCCACAGGCCGAGGTGGGGAACGCTGGCAGGCATGTGTGTGTGCAAGGACACCGAATGTCGATCTGCAGAGCAAAGCTGGGCAACAGCAATCACGTTAACCAATAGACATTGGCTTATCCAGGCAATGGGATTATATGCAGCTGTTAAAATAAAGGTCTATCTGGCCAGGTGTGGTGGCTCACGCCTGTAATCCCAGCACTTTGGGAGACCAAGGCGGGCGGATTACAAGGTCAGAAGTTTGAGACCAGCCTGACCTGGTTTAGTAGAAAGCCTGTCTCTACTAAAAATACAAAAATTAGCTGGGCATGGTGGGACACGCCTTTAGTCATAGCTACTTGGGAGGCTGAGGCAGGAGAATCGCTTGAACCCGGGAGGTGGAGGTTGCGGTGAGCTGAGATCACGCCACTGCACTCCAGTCTGGGTGACAGAGTGAGACTCAGTCTCAAAAATAAATAAATAAATAAAACAAAAATGAATAAAATAAAATAAAGGTCCAAATGAGTTTGGAATGTGGAAGGAACCACACCTGGAGTGGCGCTGGGTGTATCCATGTGAATGTGAGAGGATGTGCATGTTCCACGCAGTGCCACAGAGGGTGGAAAGGCAGCGTGGTGTAGCAGCCAGTGGCCGGTCCCATCCGTGAACCCAGCCTTGGTTCAGCACTCCACGGTGGGGTTTTCTGCCCCTGCTACCACTCAGAGGACAGAAGGAGTTGGATGAAGTGCCAGGACTGTGATGAGGAGGACTCTGACCTGTGCTCATGGAAACATGCATCTGCTCCACAGTCAGACAGAGCCTGTGGCAGAGGCCACGGAGGCTTTTCTGGTGGCCACGGACTGTCCTGTGGAATTCCAGCTCATCGTTGGTCAATCGGATGAAGTTTGACTTTAGAGATGGATGAGACAAGTTGGGCTCCACCCAGAGCAAACTAAAGCTGCTCCTGGTCAACAAACACCAGCTCAGCTGGTCCAACCAATGCCTCTGGGCCCCGGGCACACAGCTGCAGGGAGGCCGGGTGAGGAGACTGTTCCTGGCATTCCACCTGCCCCGTGGGAGTGAGAGCACAGGCATCGCTCACGGCGCTGCAGGCCACGTCCACTGCTCCTCCCTTGATGGGCCCTCTAGGCTGTGCCCACATTGCCCAAGCTCCGCTCGGCCTCATCCTTGATTTCAGGCCTCTGTGACTTACCCTGGGGGCCCAGCATAGCACAGACACTATGTTTAAATAGGAGAGCATAGAAAAGCCGAGTCCCTGCAAGGGACAACTGGCTTGAGAGGACAGTTAGGGTCTCAGGCAAGACGGCCTCCAACCGCCTTCAGAGCAGGTAGGTGCCTATCAGCAGGGCCACGTGGTGGTTTCACAGTGCCTTGGCCCCCAGTGCCGAACCTGCCCCCTTGCCAGAAAGCTGAGCTAAGCCAAGCAGCTATGGTTAACGGTTTTGCCTCAGGAATCGTGTGCGTAATTCAGCGACAAAACAAAGCAGGCACAAGGAAGACTCAAACAGGGAAGTCCCTGAAGATGGGAGACAAATGACCAACAGACAGAATTTCATGTCCTATTGGTGGCCTAACCACTTGGAGAAGGATTCCAACTGGATTTTAAACACAAGGAATTGGTTAGACATCCCTGGCGGGGTGTGTCACAGGATAAGAGAAGCCACACAGAAATAGCGGGCTGCAGTCTCTAATTGGGTTGCTGATAATAATATTTGTATTCCCTTTTTTTTTTTTTTGGCTGTTGTTGTGTTTTTGTTTTTGAGACAGAGCCTCGCTCTGTCACCCAGGCTGGAGTGCAGCAGCACAATCTCAGCTTACTGCAGTCTCCGCCTCCCAGGTTCAAGCCATTCTCGTGCCTCAGCCTCCCCAAAAGCTGGGATTACAGGCGCCCGCCACCACGCATGGCTAATTTGTGTATTTTTAGTGGAGACAGGGTTTCACCATGTTGGCCAGGCAAGTCTCAAACTCCTGACCTCGTGTGATCCACCCGCCTCAGCCTCCCAAAGTGCTGGCATTACAGGCGTGAGCCACCGTGCCAGGCCTGTTGGTTTGTTTTTGAGACAGGGTCTCACTCTGTCGCTGAGACTGCAGTGCAGTGGTGCAATCACAGCTTACTGCAACCTGTAACTCCCAGGTTCAAGAGATCCTCCTGCCTCAGTCTTCCAAATAACTGGAACTACAGGTGAGCACCACCATGCCCAGCTAATTTTTGATTTTTTGTAGAGATGGGGGTCTCACTATGTTGCCCAGGCTGGTCTCCAACTTCTGGGCTCAAGTGATCCTCCTGCCTCGGCCTCCCAAAGTGTTGGGGTTACAAGTGTGAGTCACTGCACGTGGCCATAATATTGGTATTCTTATTTTAAACTAGAATATATAGAGTTTCAAATACAGCAAATGAAGACAAAACATGTTAATACCATCAGGGACCAAGATTTTCAGGGTTAGAGAAAAAAGCGTACAAGTATAAAGTCAAAGAAGTTGAAGAAACTCTCCAGTTTGAATGGGAGGCACCCGTGTAAGCTCTTGAACTCATGCCATATGTTTCTTTCATAAAAATACATTTTTTCCTGCTGTGTCATCTGGAATTGCCCAGAAGCAAAGACGACTCGGGAGCCACAGTCGCCAGCACCCAGGCTGGCTCTGAGCACCTCTCCCCACTCACCTGAACCAGGACTCTGGGAAGTGACTGAGCGCAGGCTGGGCAGGGGCACAGGGAGCTGCCGGAAGCCCAGGAGGCACCAGCAAGTGCAGTGTCACCCGGCACCCCCCCATCGAGAGGGCAGCCCCCAGCTTGAAGGGCTCCCAGCGCCAGCCGGGGCACTACAGGCATCGAACAGACTAATGGTAGTGATGGTAGAAAACATCAAATGTTTAAAACTCCGTGAATTTATCAAACCACTTTCAAAACCTCCTGTGCCTCTCGGATGCTGTTAGGGCACCAAGCCATGATGCTGCTAACGGGCAAATAGGGGGAGGAAGCAAGCACGTGTCCCGGCTTTCCTGCGGGAACTTTCCCACCCAGCCGAGCGGCACACGGGGGAAAGCTCTTTCCAGAGGGTCTCCAGCGAGTAAATGCAGAAGGAGTGACGGGATCCGAAGATCGTCATTTTGGAAACCTTCATGAAACGCCAGAGGTGAGCCACCGCCATGAGAGGGGCTGAGCCGTCAGGCGGGGAGTAGGGTAACACAGGGAAACCGAGTCCCTATGAGGAGAGAGCCGGCTTGAGACCACAGTTAGGGCCTGAGCCGAGGCAGCCTCCCACTGCATTGAGCTCTAAGGCGGTCCAAAAACTCCCTCTGCGGGGCCACCCTCTGCAGCAGCACAGGCTGGAGGGGGTGCCAGCATCCTGCCCTCCAGGGATCCCAGGACCAGGGGAAGGAGTACCCAGTCCTCCTCTGGGGGCCTATGTGACCAGGCTGACCATCCCCAGAAGAGAGGCACCAGGACGCCCTGTGCCCACACAAGATGCCAAGGGCAGAGGCCGGCACTGCCTGGCAACCCCAAGGCAGGGATGGAGGAGCTCGTCAAATCTGGCCAGGCAGAAGCAGCAGCGGCCCGACAGTGGGCATCCCACGGGACGAACGGCCCGGGATCCACACGCAGATGCCCAGAACGCGAGAGGACAGAGGGCGGGGGGCGGGAAGATGCGCCTCGGCCGGGGCAGCAAGGAAAAGACGTTACAACAGCCGTTTTCAGTCAGGGAAATGTGAACAGGCTGAATATTTAGGGATCAATTGTGATGACTACATTGTGACTATGTTTTCTAAAAAGGAGAGATTTTATCTGCCGGGGGCACCCCCACAGGACGATTTATGAGGCTAGAGGGAGGCTGGCTATCACTGAAGCTCGGTGATGCATTAATGGATTCATTTTCCTAATAAAAAGTTATAAAATTATGTAAGAGTGGATAAAAGAAGGACATTAAACAAAGGAAGTAAAAGGAAATCTCCTTACTGACAGAGTCCCTGGGTGGTCTGATTCCAGCTGATACATCCTCGTTACTGAAGGTCATAGGTCAGGGTGCTGGAGTCTCAGGCTCCAAGGGCTGAGGGCGGGGGCTCCGAGGCGGTCTGCAAACCCCCTCTGTGGGGTGACTCTCTGCAGCAACACAGGCTAGAGGGGTCCTAGCATCCTGTCTGCCAGGATCCCAGGACCTGGAGTGGGAGGGCCCAGCCCTCCTCTGGGTTCTCCTGAGGGCTGAGGAGTTGGGCCCAGGGCATCGTTGGGACACCAGGCCCTCCCATCGTCGGCTTCCTGTGAACGCTTAGGCCAGGGCAGGGCAGAACAGTGGGTGAGGGCCTGTGTCTGGGGCCAGGCTGCCTCACTCCCAACCTCTTCTCTCCCCTTCCTGCTGTACAACCCTGGGCAAGTTAGTGACCTTGCTGGACCTCAAAGTCCTCATCTGTAAGACAAGCGTCATGCTGTGGATGTGAGGAACCAATGGGAGCACTGCCGGCCGGCAGCATTTGCCCAGTGCATCGATCCGAGGTCGCTGGAACCCAATTCCACATTAACCAGGGGTCTGGCAGCCGGAACCGCCAGTCTCTGGGAGACAGACTGGCCGGGTCCCCAGCAGGCCAGAGTCAGGGCCTGTCTGGGTCCCCACAGCCCCCATGCTCGCTCTGTACACCAGCCTCAGGGGCTGGGGAGGAGGAATATTCCCAGCCATTTCCCAGGCAGAATCCTTGGTGCTTCTGCTCTAATTAGGGCTGGGGGAGGAGACCTGGGGTCATCATCCCCAAGGTGGGTGGTCACCACATTCCAGGAATCACCACTGGCATTGGCCTCAAAGTCCTCAGCACCAGTTGACATAAAATCCATGGGAATTCAGCTGAAGCTTCACACCTACAATCCCAGCACTTTGGGAGGCCAAGGTGGGAGGATTGCTTGAGCCCCTGAGTTTGAGACCAGCCCAAGCAACATAGTGATACCCCATCTCTACAAAAAGTACAAAAAACAATTAGCTGAGGGTGGTGGCACGTGCCTGTAGCCCCAGCTACTCAGGAGGCTGAGGCGAGAGCATTGTTTAAGGCCAGGAGTTCGAGGCTGCAGTGAGATATGATCGTGCCACCACACTCTAGCCTGGATGACAGAGCCAGACTCTGTCTCTAAAAACAAAACAAATGAACAAAAAATCCATGGAAATTCCCTCAGAGCCGGAAAACTGCTTCCAGCCTTTGGGAACGGAGTGTGGTTTGAGCTGCACCGACTGGGCACGGTGTGCCCCACTCTGGGAAGAGAGGCTTCTTTCTGCAGCTCAGTCACCCCGCTGGACTAATGAGGCGAGCTGTTCCCAGGAAGCGGGCTTTACGTAACTGCTGGTAATGAGACTGGTGGGGCCGTGCGTGTGTGTGCGTGTGCACGCTCGTGACTCTGGAAGCCTTCAAGCTGCCAGCATTCATCCATCTTCTCTAATGAGCCTCATGGGAACATTGTCGCCCTGGAGGAAGGAGAAAGCGGGGCTGGGCTCTCTCGCCAGCAGCTCTGCTCCAGAACTGGAAGAACTTACTGCCTTCAGGGACACTCCAGAGCTCCTGCCTCTGCTCATTCCTACATCACTCAAGTAAGCAGCTCCTGAATTTAAAGAGGCACATGTACACATGCACAAGCATTCACACATGCACATGGGCTACACACGTATATGCGCACATGCATTCATGTGTGTACACACCACATGCATGTCCATAGGCACACATCCTCACATGCTATATCTGTGCACATGTACATATATTCACACAGGCACACACCACATGTATGTGCACAGAGAGCTGCATCACACAGCACATGTGTAGACACATGCACCACATACATTACATGCATGTGCACACAAACATGTATCACACAGCACATGTGCATATAGACATGTGCCACACACATCACACACGTGTATATATCACACACAGACTTATACGTGTGCAATGCATTCCCACACACACCATATACATTTATATACCCGCATGCATCACACACACTGCCACATATACACGTGTGTTGCATACGTGTGCACATGTACCACATATACCACATACATGTGCATAGGTGCATGCCACACACATACACACACCATGTACCTGTGTGTAGGTGCATGCACTGACATATACCATAGCTATGTACACACACAATTCGTATGTACACATATCTGCACATAGACCATTTACATATATACCTGCCACAGAAGCCACATGTGACAATGAAAACCTCAGATCCCAGAAGCCGTTGTGAGAGGAGTGTGGTGATCAGGAGATGGACTGGGGCTGGGAGAAAGCCCCCTCCCACGGGCTGGAGTGCTCGGGACTTACAGAGGACCCCAGGGTGAGGGGCAAGCCGAGCAGCTGATGCTGAAGGCAAAGCTGAGGTGGGCAGCACAGCCCCCTGCCTCGGTCCCCGTGCTGACCGCAACTCTGTCCTCCAGCTGCCTCATTCACTGGGCTTGAGTCGACAAGAACCTGCCTGGGAGGGCGGCAGGACCACGAGGCTGGGGGGCTTCACAGTTTCCCCTGCAATGACAAGACCCAGGATGGGGGAAGGGCCTCCGCACACCTGGAGCTCCTCGGGAACCAGGACGTGGTGGCGGCCGGATCCCAGGATGGGGGGAAGGGCCTCCGCACACCTGGGACTCAGTGGGGACCAGGACATGGTGGTGGCTGGATCCCAGGATGGGGGAAGGGCCTCTGCACACCTGGAGCTCAGTGGGGATCAGGACATGGTAGCAGCTGGATGGACCCCAAAAACAGAGCAAGACTGATGGAGAGCGTGGATCAGGGAGGTTCTGCACCAGCTCTTCGCACAACGAGGAAAGGTTTTGCTGCTACAAAATAGAAGAAACTCAGCAAACAACCTCTCTGAGTGGTGGGTAAAGATGCCCGTGCCCTGGCACATGTGGCACTAGAACCTCATGCTGTACAGGCGTTCTGCTTCCGCTGAGGGCCTCCTGGACATCTTGGGTTTGAGGCCAGCGGAGGCCTGGCCTTGTTCTCTACCCACCTGCCTGCCCACCTGCCTGCCCACTTATCCGCCGACAGCATGGCCTGGGCACTGGCAGTGGAACGGGGAAGCATCCCTAGTTTCCCCTCTGGCTCCGGGGTCTGAGTGGGGAGCCCCTGCCGTGAGGATGTGTGCATCCTCAGCTCTGCACCAGCCCCCACAGGCCCCTGGGGTTAACCTGGGCCCACAGGTTCTAGGAAAGAGGGGCACGGGCTGAGGATGCAGGGCCCACCCTTCCTGTGAGGGCCAGAGGGCTCCTCGGCCTCTCCCAGGACCACTTCCTTCCTCCCACGTGGATGACCCGGGGGTCCAACCCTGGAAAATCTGAGCAGCTTGGCTGTGGTTCAACCTCCTCTTTCCACTAGCCTGCACCTGGGACCGACTTCCTGCCGGCTGCCACTGCTGGCAGGTCCAGGGCAGCCCCGGCCATTGGTCAGCCCTGCAGCCAGCGGCCCACACAGAAACCACGCTGCCTCCAGCTTGGACCTCAGCATGTGGGGAGCTGTGGGGGCCTAGGCATCTGGGGAGGAGCTGCCAGACTCGAGAAGCCAGGAGGGCCGGGCACAGTGGCTCAAGCCTGTAATCCCAGCACTTTGGGAGGCTGAGGCGAGTGGATCACCTGAGGTCAGGAGTTCGAGACCAGCCTGGCCAGCATGGTGAAACCTTGTCTCTACTAAAAATACAAAAGTTAGCCAGGCATGGTGGCAGGTGCCTGTAGTCCTAGCTACTCGGGAGGCTGAGGAAGGAGAATCACTTGAACCTGGGAGGCGGAGGTTGCAGTGAGCCAAGATCGCGCCATTACACTCCAACCCAGGCAACAAGAGCAAAACTCTGTCTCAAAAAAAAAAAAAAAAAAAAAAAAAAAAAAAAAAGAAAGAAAAAAGAAAAAGAAAGAGAAGCCAGAAATCCACACCATACGAGGGATCTCATGGGAGAAGAAGTGCAGCCCCTCGGCCTGGCCCCCAGAGGCTGGACAGTTGCCTGGACCCGGCGCCCAGGCCACGCTGTCCTGCTCCCTGTCCCTCCCAAAGACCCAGGCACCGAGTCCCGAGGGCTCCTGCGGCGGCTCTGTGCTCACCCCGCCAGCCCCTCCTCGGCCCCCTCCGGCTCTGGCTTCAAGGCTTTCTCCTTTGTGCCCACAATCAGCCCTCCCCCCGCAGCAGTTACCTCCATCCAGGCACACACAGCCCTCGTTCCCCCCTCTGCCTGTGGGGCCCCTCCACAGACGGCTGGAGGACCCGTGTAGACCCTCGGCTTGGTGACCTGCTGCCCATTCCTGTGCCCATGGCCGGGGTGGCCTGACCTCACAGCACAGGGTGAGTCAGCCGGGAGGGTGTGGGGGAGGCGACTGCCCAGTCTCCTGTGACCCCGGCAGGTCCTGGCCCTGCCCTGGGCCCGGTTTCACCACCTGTCAACCTCAGAGTAGGATATTATGCAGAGTCACGCAGTTTACACACAAACACACACACGCTGGCACACACATGTATGTGCACACCCATGCACAGGCAAGCATATACGTACACATGCCGTGATAGATTGAACTGTGTCTCTCCCAAAGTCATATGTTGGAGTCCTAACCCCCAGGATATGTGAATGAACTTATCTGGAGATAGGGTCTGCAGCTAATCAAGTACAAATGAGGTAATTAGGGTATGTTTGTGTGTCTTTTAAAGGGGGGGGGTCTGGACACCGTGTGGAGACAGCTGTGGGTCGCATCTGCAAGCCGAGGAGCCACGATGGCTATGGGACGCCCAGAAGCCGGGGGAGGCCTGGAGCAGTCGCTCCCTCACAGCCTCAGGAGGAACCAGCCTGCTGTGAGATAATAAATGTCTGTTGTTTAAGCCTCCAGTGTGTGGTGGCTTATTGTGACAGACCTAGCAAACTGTGGACACAGACACAGGCGCACAGGCACATACACACAGGCACATACACACAGGCACATACACACAGACACAGACACACAGGCATATAGACACAGGCACAGGCACAGGCACACAGGCATATAGACACAGGCATATAGACACAGGCACAGACACACAGGTGCACACAACTCGCAGGTAGTGAGTAGCATCAACTTGAAAGTCCAGCATAGCAGGGCTCAGGACCTGGCTGGACCATATTCCACCTGTTTGACCTTGAAAAGGTAATTTAATGATTCTGAGCTTCAGTTTTCTCACCTGAAAACTAGGAATCGTAATAGTCTCTTCTTCTAGGATTGTTGCAAGAAGCCGGGACATTTTGCCCTGGGTTTGGCATGAGGGGCTGCAGTGTCTCCTATACATGCTTTAAATATTTTTTAAAGTCTCAACTATTTGTACACTAAACAACACACATCTAAATAACGTGTGGGTCAAGAAGAAATCGCATGCCAGGCAAGGTGGCTCTCACCCATCACCCCAGCTACTCGGGAGGCTGAGGTGGGAGGATTGCTTGAACCCAGGAGTCCATCAGCCTGAAAAATGTAGCAAGACTCAGTCACAAAAAAAATTTTTTAAAGAAGAAATCTTGAAGAAAATATTTTGAATTGAATGATCATGACAATACAGAATGTAAGAATTTGTAGAATGAAGGCAAAGGGTGCTTAGAGGGAAATTTATAGCTTTAAATGCTTAGATTAGAAACAAAAAAAGGCTTAACATCAGCAATATAAGTTTCCAATATAAGTAGCATAAAAGAGATAAGCAAATTAAACCCAGAAAGTAGAAAATAAATAATGAAAGTAGCAGCAGAAATTATTGAAATACAAAACAGATAAAAAGATCAACAAACCCAAAATTGATTTTTTAATTGTTAAAATTGTTAACTCTCAAGCAAGATTGATTTAAAAAAGAGAGAGAAGACACAAATTGCCATCTAGACTGAAAGAAAGAGTATCAATATGGGTCCTTGAGACAGTACAGGATAATAATAAAACTTTATGAGCAGCTTTATGTCAGTAAATTTAACAACATGGGTGACACAAATTTCTGAAAAACACAACTTACCAAAATCATCATGAAATGAAATAGAAAATCTGGATAGCCTTATGTCTACTTTTAATAATTGAATTCGTTATCAAACTCCTTCCACAAAGAAAACTACACGCCCTGGTGGTTTTATGGTGAGTTGTATCAAATACGTAGGGAAAAAATAATGCCGATCTTTCACAAACTCATTCAGAAAACAGAAGAAGGCAGAACTTCTGCCATGGCCTGAATTTGCCCCTCTCCCTGCTGCCAAAATTCATATCCTAACCCCAGCATCTCAGAAGGTGACTGTATTTGGAGAGGGGATCTTTACAGAGGTAATTAAGTTAAAATGTGGTCATTAGGGTTGCCCTGGCCCAGTCTGCCAGGATCCTCATAAGAAGAGCAGATGAGGGCACAGTCACACACAGAGGGACAGCCCTGTGAGGACACAGGGAGAAGATGGCATCTGCAAGCAAGGAGAGACCCCAGGCACCAGCCCTGCCCCTCCTTGATCTCAGACCCCAGGCTCCAGGACTGTGAGAAGGAAGTGTCTGTTGTTTGAGCCGCCCGTTCTGCGCATTCTTAAGGAAGCCCAAACAAACTAATAAAATCCCCAGTGCGTTGTACCAGGCAGATGTAAGCCTGAGAGGACACCTGACAAAGACGTTATGATAAATCACAATTGGAGAACGTCCCACACATCAACACAGACACAAAACACTCAACCAGATGTTAGCAATCACGGCCAGCAAGGGAAGTAAATGGTGCACCACAACCAACGTGCTTCCGCCAGGAATGCAAGAGCCGTTTACCATTTCAGCATCAATCAGTGTCATTCGCAGAAGCAGAAAACATGATCATCTAACAAATGCAGAGAAATCATTCAACAAAAAAGCAACACCCATTATCACAGATAAGAACTCGAGACAGGCTAAGAACAAAGTGAAACTTTCTCCATATGATGTGGGCCACGTATGAGGGGCCTACAGCTAAAATCACATGTGATGGTGGAATGCTGACCTTACACAAACTCATTCAGAAAATAGAGGAAGGGGGAGAATTCCTGCTCTATCCTGAATTTGCCCCACTCCCTGCTGCCAAAATTCACCTCCTAACCCCAGCATCTCAGAAGGTGACTGTATCTGGAGAATGGGATCTTTACAGAGGTAATCAAGTGAAAATGTGGCCATTGGGGTGGGCCTCCCTAACGGTGTCCCTCTCAGTCTGTGAACGGGGTGAGGCTGTCTGCCTGGCCACTTCTGTTCAATGCCGTACTGGAAATTACAGCCAATGCCACAAGGCGACACAAACGAGAGTCGTGCAGTTTGGAGAGGGCGCCTGTTATGAAGGTGTGGTCTTTCCACCCAAACCCACCCTCTGGACCCCACCCTGAGCTGCCGGGTCTGAGACTCCACAAACCACATCTCTGCTCGGCCTGCCAGCATCCCCTTAGACTGCCAATAAGGGGCGCTGGAGAGAACACCAAGGTCCAAAGGGACAAGAGAGTTCAGGCGAGTGTTCTGGGTTCAAGGAGATTGGAGACGTGACGGTTAAATTCCATGCGTGCTCTGCACGGCACCCTTGGGTGGGAAGGAACATTACTGGGACAGTGGACAAGAATGGGAAACGGACTGTCCGCTAGATGGTTGTATCACATCGTTAGGTGATTGCGCCAAAGGGCGTTCCCTGCAGGCACACACTGACCTCCACAGGGGTGAGTGGATGTGGTGACCCCGGCTTGCTGGGGCTCAGAAGCCGGTACCTGAGATGCAGCTTTGATGTGGACCGAGGAAGCCTCAAGGTCTCTCTGACCTCCCTGCTCCTGTCTCTCTCAAAACATGAAGCTGTTCCCTGAATCTCCCTTATCTGCCTGAAGTCTGCACCGGCCAGAGAAGAAAACAATGACCAGAGTCCCCTCCCCGTGTTTCCATTAACTGAGCTCCCGAGCTCCCATCGCAAGAAGAAAGGCTGAGGTTTGTCAACACGCCTGGCAAATGCCACAACCATTGTCTGCTCCTGTGGACTTTGTTCCAGGCCATTGTCTGCTCTTCAAGCCCATTGAATTCCCTAAAAATCATTGACTACCTCCCTCAAGTCGCCCACACTGCCCCATCTCCTTTCCCCCAAGAGGAAGGGTGCATGGCCATCTGTGGCCCCCGGGGTGTGGGGTAATCATCTTCCTGGGATCCTCCGCGCTACGCACATTCGAACACATGTCGCCCTTTTCTCCAGTTAATCTGCCTTCCGTGAGTTGATTTTCCAGCAAAACTTCCGAGGGCAAAGGGGAAGTTTTTCCCTTGGCCTCTGCGCGCCTACTTGTTTTTTTTTTTTTTTTTTTTTTTTGGTTCTAAAAACACTTTTGAGTGAGGGAGAGGAAGTGTGATAAAGAAAACGGGGTGAAATGCACAAAGTTAGTGAGTCCGAGTGAGGTGCCCCGTCCCTATCCTCACAACTTTGTCTTCTAAGTTTTAAATTTCAAAATATAGCAGCGAAGAGAATGAGAACGTTAAGTCCCGGAAAAGCCATAATTTCTCTCACAGGGAAGTGGCCGCGTGTCCGCGATCACAACCAGCGAGGTTCCGACTCCAGGACTGCGAAGCGGCTCCACTGTCAGACACGCCGAGCTGGCACGTTTCACAGCTGCCCTCAGCTCCTGCAGCTGGGAGCATGTTTTTCCAGTCAGATGTTCTTTCGCAGAAAAAGAACGTTCAGTTTTTTGCTTTTGGTCTCACTGTTGGTGACTCTTTCTGGCTGCGTGGGGCCGGACACACACAGGCCCATACCACTCATTTCTCTCTTCACCAGCCAGCTTAGGAATGCTTGACCACTGAACGCATATTCTCGCACGCAGGGCACTCTCAGGGCACTCTCAGGGCGTGGGGTGTGTCAGGAGCAAGACAGCGAGCTGGCCCCTGCCGCACCTGTGGGCTGCTGGGTGGAGAGTCCTGGTTTCACAGCATGTCAGATGTGGAAGGAATAGACAGGCCCCTGGGGGTCCTGTGGTTTTCAAAGTCTTCAATCCGTTTTGTACATGACAGCACTGGGATAAATGAGGCCCAATATGTGAAGCAAAAAGCAGCCCTGGTCTACCTGAAGGGGGAGCTGCCCGGGACCCTCCTGAGTCCCATGCCCCCTCCTGAGCCCCTCGATCTCCCATGGGGACCCCAGGGGCCAGGGCACTCAGGGCAGCCAGCAACTCGGGCCCCACACTCGGGCCTGGTGGTCGATGCCAGGAAGGGCCCAGCTGCACAAACGCTGCCCTGTGGGTGAGGCTGAAGCACGAGGGGCAGCCTCTCCCGGAGCAGCCGCGGCCCCCGTCAGGCCACCTTCTCCAAGCCCCTTCTCTCCATGCCTTGTTTTGCTTTTTGTGTGTGGTGGACACGTGAGTGGCCTCCCACCAACAAATCTGGCCAGTGATGACTACAGACCATTCCTGGTTGCTCTGTGAACTGGGGCCCCGTCCACACAGAGAACCTGGATTCACAGCCAATTCCAGGACGGAGAGCTTCGCTCAGGTCAGAGCCAAGGTCCGGGGATCCAGCCATCCCACCACTGGCCAAATGTTCCTTGGCACCCGAGCCTCTGCTGCCCGGGGGGGACCATCAAGCCAGAGCCCCCAGGTGGGCGAGGGGCCTGGGTGGAATATGATGGAACAAAAGATGATGGAACAAAATAGTTCCAACTCATCAGCCTCATTATTTCACACCAAGTGTGGAAGAGCAGTTCCCCTAACTAGCACGTTCTGTCATGCTCCACGGCTGTTGGCTGTGAGCACAGCCTGGCCACACAACTCTATGAATAGCTGCCACCACTATCCCTACTTGACAGAGCAGGAAACTGAGGCACAGGGAGGCCTCACAGCTGAGCAGCACAGAGCTTGGATTTGCAGCCGGGAAATTGGACGGCAAAGCTGTAGTCCACCAGCTGCCCAGAGGCCCACAGAGAGGTATGGGGCCCAGGACAGCATGCATGAGGGTCCCAGCCTTTGGGAACCTGGGGCACAGCCCAGGAATGAGAAGCTGAGCAGATGGACAGGGAGGGGAGCATCCTGGCAGCAGAGGCGGCTTGGGGCATCTGAGGGGTGGGGGCCAGCCCTGCAGCCCCTGGGAAGGCGGGCTGGTCTGGGCGCAGAGCAGGAGAGTGGCATGGAGGGGGGTCTGTGCGTGGGTTGCCCCTGCACTGGAAGCAGCTAGGGGTGGGGCCAACCCCACTGAACCTTCCCAGGGTTCGAGGCCCTAGGGAGATGCCTTCCTCAGCTCAGCTTTTAATGCCTTCTCCGGCGCTCCCCATTGCAGCCCCAGGAGTCCCTCAAGGGGCTATACCTCCCACTCCCTCATGCACACCAGCCAGAAAATGCAATGGAAAAAAAGACGTCCTATTCACAATTGCAGGCACATGCAAACGTTAGCATAGGCGATTTGCAATGTGTGTGGCCAAATACAAGTGAGCTTTTAAACTGCAGTGTAAGCTTTAGGCACTTGGAGGGCTGGAAGCCCCATATCCCCCTGACCCCTCACGTGTCCATCCCTGTGTCCTCATGGGCACCGGGTGAGGCCCCAGGGACAGGGAAACTGGACGGGCCCCACTGCTGTCCTGGGCCTTCCTCCCGTGCAGGTGATAAGGAAGTGAGAGCATCGTGACGGCTGGCACAGGCCTGAGAGGGAGGGGATGGGGGCTGCTCTAGGTGGCATCGGGAGGCCCCGCTGGGGAGGAGATTCCTCCAGGAGACCCCGAGAGCTGGAAGCTGCCAGCCTATGCAGAGGGCGCCCCCTCCCCATGGATACAGTCCCCAGAGAACCCCCGCCGCCCCCCGCCAGAGCCTTAAAGCGAAGGCTTGTTCTGAGGTTCACCAGGACAAGCAAGTGTGGCTTTGCCCTCTTGCCATCCACACCCCTGGGACATTCAACCAGGACCAGCGATCGTCCACTGCCTAGACCAGACCCAGCCATCCCCGAATTCATTACGTGGGAACTGAGGAGGAGGCTCCGGGCAGGGGGATCGTGCAGGTGGTCTTGGTGTCCAGGAGGCCTCACAGTATCCACTCATCGCCGTCTCCACCCCCTCGGACACAGGTCCCTGCCCTCATCCTCATCAGTGCAGTCCCAGAACTCAGGTGCAGCCCCCACTCCCCTTCCCCCACCTCCAGGCCCTGCCGCCCTTCCCTGCCCAGAAGGAAACATGAGCATCTCAGGACAAGAGACAAAGCCCAGGCATTCAGGGAGGATAAGGGGGGAACGCAGCTCCCACCAAAATCTTCCCCAGACACAATGAGGTTTTATCAGCACATTGTGTTAAGCAGAATACTAGTCCCATAAGCCTCCAAGCCCTGCTCCCTCCCAGGAATGTGTGGCTCTGTGCAGAGGGGACTTGGTTCTGCTCCCTCCCAGGAATGTGTGGCTCTGTGCAGAGGGGACTTGGTTCTGCTCCCTCCCAGGAATGTGTGGCTCTGCGCAGAGGGGACTTGGTTCTGCTCCCTCCCAGGAATGTGTGGCTCTGTGCAGAGGGGACTTGGTCGCTGTGATGAAGGCCAGGCACTCTGACACCGGAGGTCTGGTTATCTGCTGGTAATCCTTAGGGGCCCTTATCCAGGGAGGCAGGAGGGGCTGAGCTCACAGGGATCTTTGCACAGGACTGCGGCAGGGACTGCAGGCACCAGGGAGGGAAGAGGGCCAGGGGGAGGCACAGGACTGCAGCAGGGACTGCAGGCACCAGGGAGGGAAGAGGGCCAGGGGGAGGCACAGGACTGCAGCAGGGACTGCGGGCAGGGAAAGGTGGGAGAGCGATTCTCCTGGGGGGCCGGGAGGAGCCAGCCCTGTCCACCCCGAGTGACTCCTTCGGAGCCATGAGATAATGAATCTTTTTTTTTTTTTTTTTTTTTTGAGATGGAGTCTTGCTCTGTCGCTCAGGCTGGAATGCAGTGGTGCAATCTCAGCTCACTGCAACCTCTACCTCCTGGGCAATTCTCCTGCCTCTGCCTCCCAGTAGCTGGGACTACACACACCTGCCACCATGCCTGGCTAATTTTTGTATTTTTAATAGAGACGGAGTTTCAGCATGTTGGCCTGGCTGGTCTCGAACTCCTGACCTCAGGTGATCCACCCGCCTTGGCCTCCCAAAGTGCCGGGATTACAGGCGTGAGCCACCGCGCCCAGCCGAATCTGTGTTGTTTTAAGCCACTGAGTTTGTGGTCACTTGTCACAGCAGCCACAGGGAACTCATATGAACATTGAAGCAGATCATTTCAGGGCAATTGAAAAAATGCCACAAACGGAGAAATGCCAGAAAAATTTTTAAGTTAATAAAAATTGCACAGATAGGACAAGAAAGTATTATCATCTATGAAGTGAAGAGCGTCGGGGGCTGTGGCTCTGAGGGCCTGAGCAGAGGGCAGAGCCGGGCAGCTGGCGAGGACGCTGGGCCAGCTCGGGGGCTTCCATTAGGGGCCAAGACCGGGTCCTCGTGTGTCCCTGGGGCAGGGTGAGAGGTCTGGGGTGCTGTAGCCTCGTGGGGGCCAGAGACCACTGCTAAGATCAGCCTCATGCTCTGTGCGAGAGCTGAGCCGAAAACAATCTTGGGGACCCCACCTCGAGGCCCCGGGGTAGGGAGGAGGGGAAGCTGATGCACTTGCTCCTGGAGGCCGAGGGGAAGGTGCCCTGGGGACTGTCCCTGCTATTAAAGACTGGGCAGGCCGCTACCCCAACCCCCTGTTGTCCCAGAGATGGGAGAGGCAGGCAGATGCCTCCAGCAGCCATGGGACAGAGTCCAGATGTCTTAATGGCCCCATAAAATGGGGCATGTGGGCTACCCAAGGAGTGACCCAGGACTCACAGGGAGCCACCCTCCCAGGCTGGAATCCCAAAAATCCAAGCCCCACTCGCAGTCCTAAGTCTTCCTGCAGAAAACCTCTCCCCCTTGATAAGCAAAGATCCCTGTGAGCTCAGCCCGACCCCTGTCCAGCCCCTGCTCCCAGCTCCACAGTCTCCAGGCAGCCACGGTGCCTCTGGCTGAGCCATCCACCTGAGGACCCATACGGGCCAAAGCCAGCGCTCGGGGTCCCCAGTGGCCTCCCTCCCTGCTGCCTCAGCTGCCCCTCCACAGCCCTGGTCACCGCAAGTCATCTGGCCAAGAAGGCTGACCAGAGGCCCGAGTGCCTGGTCATGTGGGAGGGGCCCCTCGCAGGGGCACGCTGACAGCAAGGAGGCTCTTAGTGAAACTCAAGGGTCTTGGCAGGAGGTGAAGGCGGTGCCCGAGCCCCCCTGCCTGGCATGGCCTTGGTGAGCTCCCTGCCCTGCAAGGTTTGGGTTTCAGGTCCTAGGCCAGCTCCCCGCTGTCCTGCCTGTCTGAATTCCAACAGATTTTATTTGAAAATGTTGCTTTTAGCCCAGCGTCACCTCTGAGCTGCGACTTTATGTTCATCAGGTGCTTCTTCCCCGACTCCTAGCTGCGGACCCAAGAGCAGGGCCGGGTCTCCTTCCCTTAGGAGCAGGTGAGGAGGTCTGGGAAGCCCCCGACCACCTCCCTGATCACCTGGCCCCAAGCTCTGCCCAGGCCCCCCACCTGCATCCAGCCACGCCCCACCCGTCCCCAGACCCAGGACACACCACCCCTCTCACGTCAGCACCTTTGGGGTGGCATCAGGACTTTGGGGACAGAGCAAGCGTGCAGAGGGGACCCCTCCTTGTGAGCGGGAGAGAGAAGCAACCTGACCACACCAGGCGGGGGGGGGGGGGGAGAGAGAGAGAGAGGGAGAGAGAGAGAGAGAGAGAGAGGGAGAGAGGTCATCTGGAAAGAGCTGCCGGTGAGCCCATCCCACAGGGGCGCTGGGACCCCGAGGACACAGCCCTGCCTGTCCCAGGGCCCAACAGTGACTGCCGTGAACGTCCTCAAGCACAGTCGGGGTTTCTGACTGACCCTGTGGGGTTTTCTCCATCAAATTCCTTTGAACATCTTTGTCCTTAACGATCCTGACTGATCTCAGCTGTTTAGGCCTCTTCTTGGCTGCCAGGCATTCACTCAGGTTTGCGTTGCTTTTAAACTCTGAGAAACCCTCGGCAATGTTTTCTTTTCTTTTGAAAATCACTACAGCAGCCCCCAGGAGGGGTGGGTGGTCCCACCGACAAGGGCCCCCAGGGCTCACAAGAGGCCACTCTCTCATCCCAAAGTGCATCGTGCCCTGAGCCTGGAAGTCGGGTCTGGACTTTGAGTAGGAGAGGCCGAGCCCCACAGAACCCCCGAGGGTGAGTGGGAGAGTGGGCGGGTGGGCGGGTGGGCGCTTCCCTGACGCCCCTCCGTGGGGCTCAGCGTCACCCTCCCGGCCTGAGTCGGCCCCTGCTGGACAGCTCTGTTCCTGGGTTTGGTGACAACTCTCCCACACCCAGGGCTGTGACTTGGGGACACTGGTCTGTGGCATCTGTGGATTCTGCGGACACCTGGTCTGTCACAGAGAAGCCCCGTTAGTCCTTTTTCCCAGCAATAACACAGTCAGGGAAAGACCTCCATCTCCACGGCCTCCTCACAAAGACACTGTGAAGACTGAAAAATTAAGCCACACAGTGAGAGGCGCTACAGTACGTGTCATTTCTTAGGATTCACAGAGGACTTGTGTCGAGAATGTATGAAGAACTCTGACAAATCAATGAGAATAAAGCGCCCGCCTGGCAGAGGCAGGGACAGACCGAGGAGCGTCGCGATGTGGGTGTCTGGTGAGCACGTGGGAGGGGCCCAACCTCACCCATCGTCTGGGAGGTGCAGACTAAACCCTGAGACGCCATCCTACCCCAGAGAGGCCAACATTTCAAAGATCAACAGTTCCAGGCGGTGGGCAGAGTGCCACGGCCGGTGTGGAAAATGGTGGCCGGCATCCACTCCAGTCTAACGTTTCACACCTGGGACCCAGCAGTCCCAAACCTCAGTGTGTGCTCTGGGTAGGAAGCACCTACTCATGTTCACCCAAAGACATGAGATTGTTTATTATTAGCATTATTCCCAATACCCCTGAACTGGAAAGAACTCAGATGACCACTGGCAGTGGGGTGGGGGTGGAACAGCCACATAATAGAACACGGGTCGGCAATGAAACCAGCTCCTGCGACGCGCAGCCACGTGGCTGCATCTCACACCCAGGAAGCACCTGTCGGGAGGCGCTGTCCCTCCCAGGATCCTGCAAGCATGAGGTGGGCACCTAGGAGGAAGGGTGTCCTTCGTGCTGTGGCTCACTGCAGCCCTTCTCCCAGGGGCCCCGGGCATAAGGCTCCATCCCCATGGTGCCTCGACGTCCCAGCCGACTCAGGGTCCTTCTCTCGCCTGCTCCACCTCCAAACCGTCCTCCCACTCTGTGTCCCGCGGGCTGCCCGGCAGGAGAGCTGCAGAATGGCCCACGAGGAACTGAGGACACACACCGTCCTCCCTGTGCAGAATAAGGGCAGAGTCTCCCTCTTCTCTTCTAAGTCTTTCTCTCTCCTTTTCAAATGTATGTAAATCTGTTCTCTAGCTAAGGAAGCCTCTGCCCAGGCTCACAACTCAGAAATGTTTCCTTGGGAGGTTAGCGCCTCAGAGCAGCGGGCCTCACTCGCCAAACTGCAAACCCCACGGAAGGCACGGGGCGCAGTGTCCACTCGGCTGTAAGGAGTGAGGTTTCTGTCTCTGCGATGCCTTCAGTGGGCTGCCCCCACCGCACCTCGCATTCTGGCTTACGCTTACTCAGTACTAGAATTGCTTTTTCTCTTCCACCTTTCTGGAGAAGTTTTCTGGGTTGGAAAATACGTTGTGTCAGATTCTATTTCCCCAGCAGAGCCCTGCCAGGAGATGACAGCCGGGAGGAGAGCAGGCTCAAGGGCCTCTCCTGGGCCCCGGGAGCCGCTCGCTCCAGCCGCGGTACTGCGCCCATCTTGGCAGCGTGTGGGCCACCCAGTGCTAAACTCCCCTCCACTCCCAGGTTTGTGTCTCCCTCAGCCAGAGTCTGACCCGCCCTGGGCCAAAGCATCTGCCTCGTCAGAGCCGGTTGCCGTGTGCGCTGCGTTTGCTCCTGGTGGTCAAGGCCACACCAGGTGTCAGGAGTTCCTAGGCCCTGCAGCAGGTGAACCTCTTCCCCTCGCTGCCGCACACGCTCTGCAAGACAAGACCTCACTGAGTCCCCTCTGGACCCACTGGGCTCAAAAGCCACGCCCAGGGGCTGACCACGGGATCCCAGGAACAAGGACTTCACCCTGTGTCTTGTAACTGAGGACACAAACTTTTCTTTCTCTCTCCAAATGCTGTTTGCACAGTGCATGGCGGGCCAGCAATGCGGCCTGGGTTAGCTCTGCCCCGTGTGGGACAGACAGGCCAAGCACAGCCTCCGGGATGCCTGGTCACCCTGCTGGAGCTCCAGGCGACACCCAGCCTCGTCTCCCCAGCCACGCTGGCCACGCCTGGACACGCATCAGAACCTCCCCATCAGGGACCCCCAGGAGCACCTTCCCTGGGGGTCCCCTTATTTCCCTAGCCTTTGTGCGGTCGTCAGGGACTGTACATGATGGTTATGGAGGAGTGTTTCACCGGGCAGAGGCAGAGAGGAGAGGAATCTGCAGAGACAGAAGGGGCCACCCCACAGCCCAGCCTCGGCAGCCGGCAGTGGGAGATGGGCTCACGTGTACTTATATCTGGAATGAGCGGCTGGGGCCAGATGCCCATGGGCCGGGCGTGGAGGGAACTGGTGCAGAGGTCGGGGAAAGGCTGGCGTGGGAGACACAGCACTGCATTGGCTGGAAGTGGCCCCCAGAGGCCAGGCTGGTTGCTGGTCTCCAAAGCCAGGAGGACTAGGCCTGGGAGCCCCACCCCACGTCCAGTTGCAGCGAGGGCTGCGTCCCTCCCTCACCAGCTGGGCCTGAGTCACCTCTGAGGCTGCTCTGTTCCCAGGCCCCACTGACCCTCCAGAGCCTGGAGGGCCGCCAACGGCATCCAACCTCCCTTCGCCAACCTCCAGCTCCTCTCCTCAGCACCTTCTACTCTCTCTCACCCCACAGGTCTGAGTCTGAACCCCGAGGACCCGTGAGGTGGCCAGGAGGATGGGGCTGGGTGGAGGGGGTCGGACTCTCACTCCTCTGTTTAATTCTGTGTGAACTTCCCACAATGGGCTGGAAACGCATCTGAGCCCATGCTGACTTCTGGTCAGCCCTCGGCCTGAGGGTCCTTTGCTGCCAGAAGGAGGTTGTGCCACGGCCAACCCCGCCAGGCTGTCCCCCTCACCAGGCGACCCAGCGGGAGCACCTCCCTGGCAGCAGCTCACGCACCACCTCTCATACATGCCGATACTGCAGCCTCGCATCTCAGAGGGGCCGAGCGCACACCACCACCCGCCCCGCCGCTGACCCAGAGGCCCCAGGAGTGGCCCAGACAGAGAGGACGTGAGCCGAGTCCTGTGCAGCCTCCTTGCCACAGATACCCTTCCTTCAGTGATTCTTTTTGTTGTTGTTGTTTTTGTTTTGTTTTTCTTGAGACGGAGTTTTGCTCTTGTCACCCAGGCTGGAGTGCAATGGCACGATCTCGGCTCACTGCAACCTCTGCCTCCTGGGTTTAAGTGATTCTCCTGCCTCAGCCTCCCGAGTAGCTGGGACTACAGGTGCCCGCCACATGCATGGCTAATTTTGTATTTTTTTTAGTAGAAATGGGGTTTTGCCATGTTGGCCAGGCTGGTCTCGAACTCCTGACCTCGTGACCCACCCGCCTTGGCCTTCCAAAGTGCTGGGATTACAGGTGTGAGCCACCGCACCCAGCCCCTTCAGTTTTTCTTCTGTAGCCAAGCCGCTGGCACCGGGAAAACCAAGGTGCCTGGAACCCTGATTTCTGACGTGAGGAATAAAACTCCTGATGTCATAGGAAGACACAGGCTCATGAGTGCCAACACCGCCTGGTTTACAGAGGAATGCGGTGACGAATGCGGTGAGGAATGTCACGTTCCCACACCCCCTTGGGCTTTGAACTCAGAATCTGTGAAAATCACCCAAAGGCCATTCAAGATAAAAGGAACTGAAAAAGCCACCCGCTCCCAGTCCCTGTCACATCAAAGCACAGATGGGAATTAGATTCAAGGCCAGCAGACGGTGGGAGGTCCTCCTCTCTCCACCCGCGCTCAGAGGCACTTTGTGGGTCCAGTGACAACAGGCTGGTCCCACTGTAGCCCCTGACAGCCACACCTGGAGTCAGATGCACAAGTCAGAGCTGCCTTCGGCTCCTGCCATCAGCCCCTCAGGGCCCCTTTTGGAGCAATCCAGTCTCTCCTGGAGGAGCTCCACGTCTCTTCTGGGTGAACACCTCCGTGGATGAATTCCAGGTTTCTCTTCTCTCAGGGGTCCCCGCCCTGGGGCCTCTCCAGGCTCCTCTGCAGCTAAAACAGGGTTTCTCCGAGGGAGTGAGGGCTGGGCCTACGCCTTGCCTCTTCCCCTCCCAAGGCCTGATGCAAACCGTGTGCTCCTCCAGTACTGGGAACCCAGAAATCCTTTTGGTGCGGCCGGCTCTGGCAGACCAAGGCTTGGCCGCTCACTATGGCCCGGTGACGCTGGTGACACTGCGCCTGTCAGGCTCCTCGGGCTTGACAGGGAGGAGCGGGGTTGAAGGAGGCCCCCTTTGCTCCAGCCGGGACCTGACCCAACTCCAGAGGCCTCAGCCTCAGCCTCCAGGGGCAGGGGTCTGCGGGGCACCAGAAATCGCCTGGCAGCATTGCGTATCCGGGGCTCCTGGGACCCCAGAGAGTAGGAGGGGAGGGAGGGCAATAGCGTGGTCCTGCCGTGGGGATGCTGGTGAGTCCCATCCACTCTTCCCGCCCACAGCCTCATTCTCCACCATCCCGTCTCCAGTCTGCTGGAATCAGCTGGCTGGGATCGCTGTCTCGTGTTTTCAGGAGAAAAAGCAAACCTGACCATTCATCAGACAGGGCAAGTCAGCCTCGTCCGGCCCTGTGTCCCCGTCGGGGAATTCCAGTCCATCCTGGCTCCACCTACCCAATCTGTTTGGGCAGCACCCGTGAGGTCACAGCTTCCCTGAGAGGCAAAGCTCAGCTTCACTGGTGTCTCTGGAAGAACTGTTTCCTGGGTCCCAGGCCCTACCCCTTTTTCAAACACCCCTTTCCTCTCTGACACAGCTCCAGCCCCAGCCCCAGCCCCTGGAGACTCCCCTGGGCCTCCTGGTGCTTGGCCCCGGGCCCCGGGCTGAGCTCACGGACTTCCCTGCCCCATCTCAGGCCCCTCTCCCCATCCTCTCCTCTACCCCGCAGCCAGCCGGGCCTGGCCCAGCAGCCCTGGGAGGGACCTGCCACAACACATCGCAGTGGTCGCTCGTGAAAGCGGGCTGGGTGATTTGGCCGGCCGTCCCCGCATGTTCAAGGGACACTGTGGTGTCACGGGCTCCGCAGACAGTGGCAAAGCGCTCCCAGCAGCCATTCAGAACTTGGCCGCCTGCACCCCATTGTTCACGCTCCAGCGGGCTTCCTTTGGTCGTAAACCAGCAGAAGTTGCTGAGGGCTGTTTCCCCCATCAGGGTTCACAAGGCCTGGGTGAGTCATACTGCGGCCACTTCCTTTTGGATACACTCACCAAATATCCACAATTTTACTCCCAGCAGCCAAGAATTTTCCATCTGTTCAGAACATACAATTAAAAATCCATCCAAAGTGAAAGGAGCTTATGACTCAGCAGGGCCCCGAGAGTGACTCACTGGCAGGGAGCCGTCGGCCCGTGTTTCTGGCCCTACACTCCTTTCTCATTGACTCAGCAAACACTCGCCAAGCTCCTACTGTGTGTCAGCCACCACACAGAGCTCACACAGATGACCAGAGGCCCAGTGTCCACCTCAGGAGCACCCTGTCTAGCGAGAGAAGGAGCAGTGGTCAAGCACAAGCCAGGCTGTGGGGCTGGGTGTGGAGAGTGGGCGAGGCCCCCGGCCTCAGCATGAAGGGTACCCTTCCTCCCAGGTGCCCACCCCACTCTTGCAGGATCCTGGGAGGGACAGCGCCTCCCGACAGGTGCTTCCTGGGTGTGAGATGCAGCCACGTGGCTGCGCGTCACAGGAGCTGGTTTCATTGCCGACCCGTGTTCTATTATGTGGCTGTTCCACCCCCACCCCATTGCCAGTGGTCATCTGAGTTCTTTCCAGTTCAGGGGTGTTGGGAATAATGCTAATAATAAACAATCTCATGTCTTTGGGTGAACATGAGTAGGTGCTTCCTACCCAGAGCACACACTGAGGTCTGGGACTGCTGGGTCCCAGGTGTGAAACGTTAGACTGGAGTGGATGCCGGCCACCATTTTCCACACCGGCCGTGGCACTCTGCCCACCACCTGGAACTGTTGATCTTTGAAATGTTGGCCTCTCTGGGGTAGGATGGAGTCTCAGGGTTTAGTCTGCACCTCCCAGACGATGGGTGAGGTTGGGCCCCTCCCACGTGCTCACCGGACACCTGCATCGCGACTCGCCTTGATCTGTCCCTGCCTCTGCCAGGCGGGCGCTTTATTCTCATTGATTTGTCAGAGTTCTTCGTACATTCTCGACACAAGTCCTGCATGAATCCTAAGAAATGACACGTACTGTAGCGCCTCTCACTGTGTGGCTTAATTTTTCAGTCTTCACAGTGTCTTTTGATAACAGAAGTCCTTAAACTTCACGTAGTCCTTGTGATACACTCTTCTGGTCTGTGTAAGATATCATGATTATATATTTCCTTATTTCACATTCTAAAATCTCCATTATTTTATCTTGAGAGCAATAATCCATATGGAACTGATACTTTAGAATGATGGGAGGTGAGATCGGGATTCGTTTCTTCCGATTAGAGACCCCATCCATGCAACGCGGCTTGTTGAAAAGCCACCCACACTTATCGAAAAGCCTTCCCGGCCGGGCACGGTGGCTCACGCCTGTAATCCCAGCACTTAGGGAGGCCGAGGCGGGCGGATCACCTGAGGTCAGGAGTTCGAGGCCAGCCTGGCCAACATGGCGAAACCGCGTCTCTACTAAAAATACAAAAATTAGCCGGGCGTGGTGGCGGGCACCTCTAATCCCAGCTACTTGGGAGGCTGAGGCAGGAGAATCGCTTGAATCCAGGAGGCGGAGGTTGCAGTGAGCCGAGATTGCGTCACTGTGCTCCAGACTGGGCAACAGAGAGAGACTCCGTCTCAAAATAAAAAAGTAAGAAAAGCCTTTGCTGCTGAGCCACAGTCACCTCTGCTTTCTCAGCTACTTTGACATCAGGGCAACTGTAGCGGCTTTCTTCTGCTTAGTGTTTAAATGATATATTTTTGCATTCCTTTACTCACCGTTTTTCTGTGTGCTTTTTGATGTATCCCCCATAAGCAGAATATTACTGGATTTTGCTGCCATTTCTAAACCAAGTCTGACAGTGTTTGACTTTGAGTATTTGCTCACTTGCCATTGATGTAATCTCGAAAATATGTGGGTTTTTTACTGCCATCCTGCAGGTGGGCTTCCCTTCCTGTTCCAAGTTCCTTTTCTTCTCCTTCATTACCTTCTTTTTTGTTTTGTTACCTACCTTTCTATTATTTTATACTCTCCTTCTATTCGCTTGCTTGCTACAGATTCTTTTAGTGTTCTGTTAGTGGTGACTTCAGAAGTTACAATACGCATCTTTGATTTTTAAGTATCTAATGGAAGTTAGTTTTTTACCTCTCCCCAGACAACACCAGGACCTTTGAACTCTTTAATTCCATCATTCCTTGTGATAGATAGAATGACCCCTCCCCCAAAGATGCCCTTGTTCGAATCCCTAGACCCTGTGAATATGTTATGTTACATGTTACACAATCAAAAAGAGACTTTTAATGAGGGTTGCAGTCTTATGATATCATCTGGACGGGCCCAGCGTGAGCACAGGAGCCTTCGAGGGCAGAGTCTGTTCCCTGGCCCGTGCTGGAGCGATTCACTGGCGTGTAACACGGAGATCATCTGAGGGGCCCAGCGTGAGCACAGGAGCCTTCGAAGGCAGAGAACGTTCCCCGGGCCCGTGCTGGAGCGATTCACTGGCTTGGAGAAGGGGAGGATGATGGGGAATGTGGGACCTTCAGGAGCAGAAGCCCCAGCTGACAGCCAGGAGGGTGAGGGGCCCTGGGCTCACAATTGCAAAAACCTGAATTCTGCCGACAACAGTAATGGGCTCAGAAGCGGGTCCTCTCCCAGGCCTCCCGCTCAGAGCCCGGCCGGCTGACGCCTGGAGTCTGGTCGAGAGACTCTGAGCAGCAAATCCAGCGGAGCCTCCAGACTTCTGACACCAGAAACCGTCCGTGAGTGCAGGTCTCTGCGTTCTCAAGCTGCTAAACTCACGGTGATTTCTATGCAGCTGCAGAAGATAAATGCATCTCCCTTCTACGCCTTCTGCTGCGGCGGCTGTGAGTGTTAACCCACTGCTTCTAAACCCGTGAAGCCTGTCATGTGACGCTGATGTCCTGTGACTCTGGTGGTCCCGACCCCCAAGGCCTCCACACCCCCCTCTCTGTGCTGTGTTCTGTGGGCCATGGCCGCCCCTCATCAGAGCAGCCCCCTGGGAATCCCTTCCAGTGGTTGGAAGCAAACTCTTTCTATTTTCCTGTGTCTGGAAATGCTTGTGTTTTGACTTCATTTTTATAGGATATTTTTCCTGGATATAAGATAGTTGGTTACTGACCAGTGACATAAATTACAATATTATTGACTTAAAGGAAAAATGAACATACAGGAGTGCATGTGGATTTGATTAATGATTGAATATATAAATTCATAAGAAGGGGCAACTCTTAGCTACAGAAAAATTCCAATGGATAAATGTAAAAGGAATAAGGGAAATAGAAAATCATTGTTATGACATTACAGTGGTAATTACTGCTGTCACCACTGATAAATGCTAAAATTAGTGGACAGAATTTTAAGGAAAAACGGGATATTTACGTAACTCAACATAGTAGTTATTGCAGTGGCTGTAGCATGCGTCCTCACCCTCATTTATCTCCCTGTTTCTAGGAGACGGATCTTAATGTCACTCAGCTTGAGTGTGGACTGAATTTAGTGACTCAATTTCCATGAATTGAGCAAGAAAAGGAGAAAATAATAACTTTATATTGGAGAAATGCACGGACTTCACTTGCCCAAGTGATCAAAGGTGACATCCCAGTGGTAAGTCAGGACAATACCCTGTACCCTGACGCGATGTCACGAAAGGGCACTCGCATACGTGGTATTCTCTCCACAAGTCCATAACCCACTGCAATCGTGAGTAAGCCTCAGACAAACCCCCACCGCGGGTCACTCTCCGACATTGCTGGCAATCCTCTTTAAGAGTGTGCAGATCACGAAAGGCCAGGACGCACTGAGAAACGGTCCCAGATGTGAGGAGACGAAGGGGATTTGACAGGAGAAGCGTGATGGGATCCTGGAACAGAACAAGAACGGTAGTGAAGAATGGGTTAGTGAAGAACATTAGTGAAGAACAGGTGCTGCTAGAGCCTGTTGGTTCTTTGATAGCAGCGTACCAACAACAATTTTTTAGTTTTGATAATTGTACCATGGTTATGTAATACATTAACATTGGGGAAGCTCAGTGAATATGTGGACTCTTGGACTATTTTTATAATGCTTCTTGTGTAGAAGGTCTAAAATGATCTCAGAATACAAATTTAAATAAATTAATACGCTCAAAACACCCTTGGTTGGAACTTACAGCTGGCCCTCTGTATTTGTGGGTTCAACCAATCACTAATTAAAAATATTGGAAACAAAAATTGCATCTGTACTGACCATATGCCGACTTTTTCTGTTATTATTCCCTAAACAACACAGTATACCGACTCGTTACATAGCATCTACAGCACATCAGGTATTGTAAGTAACACAGAGATGATCTGAAGCATATGGAAGGATGTGTGGAGGTGGTATGCAAACACTGCACCATTTTACAGCACGGACTTGAGCATCTGCAGATTTTGGCATCTCCAGGAGGTCCTGGGACCAATCCACTCTGGATGCCAGGAGACAGCTGCATTTTCTCTCTAAACTTTTTGACGGTCTCATTCCATTGTCTCCCAGCTTCCATTGTCTCCTTCGGAAAGTTAGCTGTAAGTTTTGTTTTCCTTTGAAAGAAGTTGCCTTTTTTCCCGTTTTTAAAATTTTGTCTTTATCTTTAGCTTTCAGCAATCTGACTGTGATATGCGTAGGTGTATTTTTCTTTGTATTTGTCTTGAACTTGTGTGGGCGAGCTTGAACGCTGGGGTTGGCTGGGGGTGACTCAGCACCTGGGCGAGCTCGCACACTCGGGTTCGCTGGGGGTGACTCAGCACCTGGGCGAGCTCGCACACTGGGGTTGGCTGCGGGTGACTCAGCACCTGGGCGAGCTCGCACACTGGGGTTCGCTGGGGGTGACTCAGCACCTGGGCGAGCTCGCACACTGGGGTTGGCTGCAGGTGACTCAGCACCAGTGCACACACACCTCCATCCTCCATCAGAGTAGCCTGGGCATGGTCTAATGGCGGTGGCAGAGACACCAGAGGGAACAAGTCCAGCCACACGGCCTCACTTCTGAAGCCTGGGCCTGGGCCGTAATACTTAACACTCATTTGGACTGACTGGGTGCAGAAGCTTCTGTGCCCCTTATCCTCTTAACACCCTCAGGAGGTGTGAAACACCCCCATTTTACAGAGAAGTAAGATCACTCGCCCCCAGCACACACCAGGTTTGGGGCAGGGCCAGCGGCCAACCTAACAGTCACCTCTGGAGCTGCTTTGAGCCACTGCCATGTTCCATGGGGAATGTGGTAGATGGGCACTCCTGTCCCATGGACACCTCCGAGGTCACACGCCCAAGCTGGTCAGCTGAGAAATGCCATCACCCACCTTACCTAAGACCAGGGGTAATACCCTGCCAGCCCCCTGCCATCATCCTTTTCAAACTCAGACTCTGAAAGTAATGCCCAGAAACCCTGGGTGGTCCCCAAATAGGGGGTGCCCCTTAGCCGTGGAGCTCTTGGCCTGAAGGCCAGGATGAGCAGCAGGGTCTGAGATGGGCCAGCCTCCTCAGAAACCCCTGCTTATTTCTCCCACCCACCTGAGACCAGCCCTGGGGCACAGCCCTTGAGCTGGGTTTGGCTGTGAGCCCCTCCCCACGGGGTCCCTCCTGATGAGGGGAGAGCTCAAGGTGGGGTTGCCACACTGTGCCATGAGCAAAGCCAGAGAAGCCCACCAGAACCTGTGGAGGTGGGGCTGGGCCACAGCCAGGTGCTGCAGAGCCTGGGGGCTGGACTCCCCTGGGATGCAGGTGACCGTCAGCCCAGTGCAGGCACTGGCCCCTCCTGCAGAGAGTCCCTCCCAGGGCGGAAGCCAGGCCCCTTGGTGCCTCGGGTCCAATCAGCCCTCGTGGGGAAGGGGGACTGGATCAGGCAGCTCCAGGGGGAATTTGGGGAACCAGAAAGATGCTGCCACTGGCTCAAGGACAGGGCCTGCCCCTCCACCATGTCCAAGCACTGCCCAGAGCAGAGGGAAGCCCTGGAGGTGGACGCCACCCAGAGGGTGGAGGGAACAGAAGCAGACACCCACATGGACACCACCCTCCTGCAGCGCTGCCCCCATCCTGCCCCTCCCCTGCCTCCTCCCCACCCCTGCCCCTCCCCTGCCTCCTCCCCACCCCTGCCCTCTCCTGCCTCCTCCTCTGCCTCCTCCCCACCCCTGCCCTCCCATGCCTCCTCCCCACCCCTGCCCTCCCCTGCCTCCTCCCCACCCCTCCCCCTACCCTGCCTCCTCCCCACCCCTGCCCTCTCCTGCCTCCTCCCCTGCCTCTTCCCCACCCCTGCCCTCCCCTGCCTCCTCCCCACCCCTGCCCCTCCCCTGCCTCCTCCCACCTGTCTTCCCCACCCGAACCTCCCCATGCCCATATCCCTTCCTCTGCACCCTGATGCCCCCACGGGGAGCTCGGCTCACAGCTCAGCTCCATTCACAGCCCCCAGGCACCTAAGCCCCAGATGGGAACTCCCAGTTAACAGCCCAGAGGCGAACACACCAGAGAGGTTTCACATCACCAGGATGCCAACTCAGGATATTTTTCTGTATCATACTGTTTTCCTTCTCAAATTACAGAATTCAAAAAGAAGAAGAAGAGGGCATGATTTTTGCAGACCTGCCAACGCCCTGGCACGGGAGACAGCAATGCATTCCCTCTTCTCCTCAGCCCCGGAGCTGCTGGGGCCTGGGGCTGAGGCTTTCAACCTCGGGTGCTCAGTGGGAACCTTCTCTCTTCGGAGTGTGGCCCTTGGCTCCTGTCTGTCTCCCTGAATGTGAGCTGCGGGTTCTAAGCACAGGTGCTTTTGAATCCTCGACAGCAGCAGAAGCCACTGGCTCTCTTCTGGGCTCTCAGGCCAGGAGCATCCCGAGCCACCTCAGGGACCAGCAAGACCCAAGGACACCCTCCGGGCTCACAGACAGGGTCAGACACAGATGGTTTTTCATTGTGTTTCTTTCAAGGAATAGAGAACTGGCTGCAGCTGAGCCTCCCGCCGCAGAGCGCTGTTACTGTGGAAGATCCTGGTGCCTGCAGGCTGCACATATTTGCTTTGTGACAGCCACGTTGCGTTTCCTCTGTAGCTATTGGCAGCTGGGCTGCTGCAGTGGCTGGTGTTTTCTGTTCCCTGATGACACCGTCCTGGCCTGGAGGAACAGAGACACATCCTGGAATTGTACACTGGGTTCATTGTTGTGGCCCCTCTAGATCCCTGCACGGGGGTGTGGCCAGAGCCCGCTGGGCTGTGCTGTTCTCTCCCCTTCCACAGAGCCTGACCTTTCAGGAGCCGCGGCCTTGTCCATAGTGGTTCCAGTGCCTGAACAGGGAGCACAGGAAACACGTAGGGCTGCAGGGGGCGGGGAGGGGAGGGGGCGTCTGTTGAAATGTTCATTTCGAGATGGGTACTAAGTAACCTCCTTGGCCTGAAAATGGGCATTGGGAGGAAGCAGATTTGGGGATGGGGATGTAAGGCTGGGAGGGGTCTGTGCGATCTCTGGGAAGCCGTGGGGCTGGGCGAGATGGCTCAGGGAGTGATGAGGTGAACGGCAGGAGGGGCCAGGCCCTGGGGTCTCCGACCCTACGAGGGGCATGGGAGATTGGCAGTGGGGTGTCGCACAGGGGGTGGGAGAGCCAGGAGAAGCACATTCCAAGGACAGACAGAAAGAGGTCGGCTGACGGCGGCGACTGGGAGGCTGGTGGGTGACTCACTGGACAGACGTCGGCTGTGGGTGGGGGTGGGCATCTGACTGACGCCATGGGTGCAAGCAAAGGGCCAAGAGGAGTGGGGCAGGATGGTGGGGGTCTGTCCTCCAGCACCGTGCAGAGCAGGATGTGGGGAGGGAGGGAGGAGGGAGGGGCTGGGTCTTCCTGGGTCCAGTGGCCGTGGCAGGCAGTGCACATGCAGAGGAGGACACACTTGGGGATGCTGGGTGGCGAGGACCACGGAGGCTCCCCGATCTTCCTCATGGAAGGGGAGCTGAGGGTCATCCACAGAGGTGGGGGAGGAGGGGAGCACTGCAGGCTGGGGGATGGAGGAGGGGGAGGAGCAGGGACACTGCAGGCTGGGGGATGGAGGAGGGGGAGGAGCAGGGACACTGCAGGCTGGGGGGGATGGAGGAGGGGGAGGAGCAGGGACACTGCAGGCTGGGGGGGCATGGAGGAGGGTGCCCCATCTCTGCCATTCACTGGGGACCCATTCCCCAGTCCAGGGCTCTGCCTTGATGAGCCATGCTCCAAGGAATCCTCTCTGGGGCTTTTAGATGAAATATCTGAAGAGCAGAGAAAGGGGCAGTGGGGAAGAGGTCCTTGCAGAACACTCCAGAGACAGGAGAGGAAGAGAAGAGTAAAGCACAGAGACGAGTGGGCATCCTGCCTGGAGGTGGCCTGGAGATGGCGGGGAAATGCCATGTCGGGGGCACCGATTATTAGGGGGACTAGTCAATTGCCAAAGCCTCCGATTATGGTGGGTATTACTATGAAAAAGATTATTACAAATGTGTGGGCTGTGACAATGATGTTGTAGATGTGGTCATTACCTAGAAGGTTGCCGGGTTGGCCTAGTTCAGCCTGAATAAGGAGGCTTAAAGCTGGAGGTGGCCTGGAGATGATGGCTTAGAGATGGCCTGGACAGGCCTAGAGATGATAGCCTGGAGGTGGCCTGGGTCCCTCATGGCAGCCAGGGGTCTTTTGGAAGGCCCGGCCAGCCACTGCTGAGCCACTTCCCCCAGCTTCAGCCCCTGTGACTCTGACAAGCCCCCACCAGCCACAGGGGTGAGCAGACCCTGCCCAGGGACACCATCCAGCTGCCCATGTGGCCCTGAGTGCCGGCTCACCTGCCTGCCAGTGTCTCTGCGGGTCCCTGTTGGGAGCCCCGGCTCCCCAGCAAGATTGGTCCTCTCCTAGGTGGGGGCTCCCGCAGCAGCTGGAGAGAAGGGGGAGCATCCCCTATTAATTGAACCTGGGCTGAGTTTCTGTGGGAGCTTTGCCCTGGGAACCCATGGTGGCCATAAAACACCAAACTCAGGCGTTGCCAGAACCAAACTCAGAGCCCCTGTGACATCAGTAGAATGAGAGCAGGAAACCAGTCCCTGGGGAATCGGCCATGCTCTGCAGTGGAGGCAGGGCATGTGAGATCCAACCAGAAGCCATTTCTGCCTTCAGCAAAGTCTGCGGTGC
Organism: Nomascus leucogenys; assembly: GCF_006542625.1. NCBI lineage: Eukaryota > Metazoa > Chordata > Mammalia > Primates > Hylobatidae > Nomascus > Nomascus leucogenys. The sequence continues at coordinate 30,187,180 of NC_044405.1, forward strand.
AATCCTGCATTCTTGTTCAGGCAAATGTTTTCCTTGAAAAAACCTCTCAATGGTGAAGCCGGTTTAACTGGCGTTGATCAATGGGGTGTCAGCTTCGAGGGATGACACTGGTCAGCCTAGGAGGTCTTGGTGGTGGAGGCCAGGGGGCCCTACCCAGACCCCTGGGGACCTGGCTGCTGGGCATGTTGGTGGCTCCCGTGTTCAACTGCACCCCCTCTGGGAGCAGCCCTTGGTGAAGGGGATTGTAATGCATGACCCCAAAATATGCCACTTTTGCATAAGAATCATTTTGAGCTGAAGGTAATTCAGAAGCTACAGATTCAGGAAGAGCTCTCTGCCCTCCTCTTTCTGCCTAAAAGCAGGGCATACATTTCTCTGGGTAAAGGTGTTCCCCTCTCCAGTACCAGGCAGAGGAGAATGACTCTTAACTACAAAAAAGCCCCTACCAAACAACCTTTACCTCCCATGCATTTTTTAATCACCGCCAAAAATCTACCACCCCTAGGAGCCCAAACCCCCTTTTTCCTTTGTCCAGTGACTTCTCCACAATTTATCACTCTTTGTTAAAATGGTATATAAGTCCCTGTGTCTCATCCCTTCTTTGGGTTTTTGCTTCTTGTCTGTGAAGCTTCCATGCACATAACATTCAAATTTAAATTTAATTTTCTGCTATCTTTTCTGCTGCAAATCTGCCTTTTGTCAGTTTAATTTGCAGACCTCAGGAACAGAACCTGAAGGGAGTGATAAAGGTTTTCCTCCCCTAAATAAGCCAATAGGGAAGGATACAGTGTATAAAGGTCCATAAGGCCCCTGCTGTTATGGGGGCTACTTGGAAGGGCCACCCCAGCCCCACAGTGCCCAGGGGTTGGCTGATACCATAAATCTTCTGGGAGAATCAACACGCTGGCCTTGTATTTTTAAAAACACGAATGTGACAGCAGGTACTAGCACCATGCAGAGCCCTTCCTTAGAGCACAGAGGGGCCATTTCTCCCATTATTGGATTCCAACCCCACTTGACAGGTGGGAAACAGCAGATAAAGGACTCCAGGATGCGGCCTCCCCAGGCCAGAGAAAAAACTCAACCATCCAAAAGTACAGAACCCACCCAGGCTCTGGAGGGGTCCACGACTGAAAATCCCATCTTGGGACCTATGTTTTGGGAGGGGAAGAGTGGGGAGGATCATTTTCTCCTTCATTAATCACAGACACTTGGGTTTATTGTTGTCGACTTTCTCTGACATGTGTTGGAGCCAATATTTATTTGTTAAAGGAAACCCAACAGTAAAACATTTGCTTTGTTACAAAATAAAAGCCACATTCCAGGGAAGTATACAAAGGGCTTCACACGCTGAGATGCCACTCCCTGCCACGGGAGGCTGGACGGCTGCACGGGAGAAAATTCCAGCCAGCCCCAGGCTCTTTGTGATTCTTCCTCTAAAGACTCCAAAGGAAGAAGCAATCTGCATTAACAAACAAACAAACCAAACAGGGGAGCCGACTCTTACTGAAACTTTAAACAGAACCACACGGACCCTCCCAGGCTAGTAATCCAAGTCTCCAATCCACTCACCCAGCCCTGGGGCAACTCAGGTTTCACGCATAGAATTCTCTGTCACTTCCACCCAATACACAGGGACAAGGGCACTGCCAGGCTGGTCCCTCCTGGGCCCTCTCTTTGCATGACAAGGCGGTTTTGGTCTGAGACCTGGAGGTCCCGCAAAGCCAGCTCTAGAAGGGCCTGACCCCAAACTCCTCCCCATCCCCACAGTTCTCCCCATGCCCTCCAAGCGCCTCACCTTCCTTTCGGGCTGGCCAGGGAGGGAGGCCTTGGAGAAGCAGCCAGGTGAGGCCCTGGATCTCTCAGGTGACAGGGAGGCACATTGCACTGCTGTGACCGTGCCACCGCCGTCCTCAGTGACTTACATGTCAGGGGAAAATACTCAGATTCCCCTGATTAGTCCTTTAGCCCAGGGATCACCAGGAACAGAGTCCCTAAACTGGAGGCCTGATTCTTTCTCATCACTGTCCAGAGCTGCTCTCACCAGGGCCACGGTGGCCCTGAGCCGCCTGATTCCTTCTCCTCACTGTCCAGAGCTGCTCCCACCAGGGCCACGGTGGCCCCGAGCCGCCTGATTCCTTCTCATCACTGTCCAGAGCCGCTCCCATCAGGGCCACGGTGGCCCCGAGCCAGCCACAGGAAGCCGTCCCGCTCTCCTCAGAACCTCCTCCCCAGCCCCCTGGGTATCAGGCTTGGTTTGCACCTTCCTCTCTGCTGCCCCCTGGTCACAGCGCACGCCCTCCCCATCCAGGGTGCTGTCCCTGCTCCTTCTCTGAACTCCTCTGTCCAGGGGCTGACTTGATTTCCCTGGTTGCACCTCCCTGAGCCCCTCAGACCCAAAAGACCTGAGCCAACCCCTCACCTCTGCCTTGATCCTGGCATCTGCTGGGCCCACCTCCAGGAGCTACATTCACAGCCCTGGACACCCATCCCCACCTTCATGATGACAGATCCCTAAGGGAGGTGAGAAAATTGAGGCACGGGGTGGTCAAATGCCTCAGCCATCAACACCCCACTGGTGGGTGGGGAGCCAGGGTTTGAGCCCTGGTGAGCCCAGGTGAGCTGGCTCCAGAGCCGCTTCTCAACGGAGCCTCAAAAGTCCTGATCTCAGCGTAGGTGGTGAGTGCTATCATGGGGAAAACACCCCCTCCTTTTCCATTTCCTCTGTCTTGATTCAGCCTTCTGGCCAGTTAATGTCAGCGCCATGGTGCCCCTCCCAGAACAGAAGCTCCTGCTGATGAATAATTTCCAGCCTCGCTGTGCCCCAGCCTCTCCCCTGTTTATCTGTATCTATCTGTCATCTACCCCCACCTCACACCCAGCGTCCGTCCATGCACACACTCTCACCTCGCACCCAGTGTCTGTCCGGGCACACATGCTCACCTTACACCCAGTGTCCATGCACACGTGCTCACCTCACACCCAGAGTCTGTCCGTGCATACACGCTCACCTCGCACCCAGAGTCTGTCCATGCATACACGCTCACCTTGCACCCAGCATCCGTGCATACACGCTCACCTTGCACCCAGCATCTGTCCATGCACACACTCCCCTCGCACCCAGCGTCCGTCCGTGCACACACTCACCTCACACCCAGCGTCCATCATACACACGCTCACCTCGCACCCAGCGTCTGTCCGTGCACACACGCTCACCTCCCTCACTTCCCGTGGAGGCAGCGTCCAGGCAGGGAAACAAGGACACTCTGTGTCCATTCCTCTCTCTAAACACCAAGGCCCCCACAATCCAAGGAATATATTTGACAAAAACAAGAAAAAAGGATGAAAGTGGCCAAGACAAGCTGATCCCTTCTATCTGTTTTCAGGAACACGATTTTGTGGCCCCAAACTCCTCAAAGCCCGATGCTTCTGCCTCCCTCCCGCTCCACTCTCCCCCAGCACATCCGTCCAGCTCCCATTCCTCCTGGGCACCCATCTCTGCCGCTTTAGCAGGGTCCCCAGCACCCCGAGGCAAGGCCTGTGTGTGGCGCTTTACTGGGAGTGGGCTGGGAAAGAGGGAGGCATGGGCTGGAATAACCACAGAGACCAGCCCTGCACAAATAGCAGAAAGGGAAAGGGACGTGTGGCCCAGCCCACCTCGGCTCACGCGTGACACTCGGACACTTGGAGACCTGGCCTGAAGCAGCCTCCAGGGGAGGAGGGAGGGGTGCCGCTCGCCACTGCCCCCTCCCAAGCCCAGCGTCTAGGTGTGGTTCACCCTCGCGAGGTCGCCTGGCCCATGTCTGGCTTACTGAGCTGGCCACTGCTGAAGCAAAACCCACCCGGCTGCTGTTCTGGAAGTGGCTCTGGAAAGCCCAGCTCCTGTGGGTACAGGATCGCTGAGCGCCAGGCATGGGGGCCACGGCCAAGGTGGGATCGCTGAGCGCCAGGCATGGGGGCCACGGCCAAGGCAGCCGCAGGGGCAGGTGCTGGGCTGTCCAGGAGCAGTGACCAAGCACCCGGAGGAGCCTAACAAGGCCCAGCATAGAAAACCAGCAGCAGAGACCCAGGAGCCACTTAGCCAGAGAGACACCTGGTGTTCATCCCAGCACGCAGATGCGGAAAGGCTAAAGCGGAAGGAAGCAGCTGTGTACAGAGAGCTTCACCCCGAAATCAGAGACAGCCAAAGTCCCCCCGGAGAGGAACTGGTCGGAGTCCTGTCCGGGCTGAACAGTGGCGGGTGGGTCCCTTACGGGTCAGCGGGGAGCGAGGCCGAAGCTATCTCTGTGCAGCTGCCCCCTCACGCTGCTGTGGCCCCAGGGTTTGGTTCAGATTCTGAGCGTCCGGTGACTTCCAGACACATCCTTTCCAGTCTCAGGGAACCCACCCCACAAAGCACCTGCCCCAGGACCCGGGTGGCGCGTCTGTGTCTTCTCAGCATATCCGGTTCTTGGAGCAGGGAGACGACCCAGATCCTGCTCTCTGGCTCCTGGCCCACTGCCCCCAGCGCTGTCACCAAGGCAGGACGTGGATGTTCCATGTCATGGCTGCGTGGGCCGTTCGACCACGGCAACACACGTGTAGACTGAGGAAGACAGAGCAAGGGGCTGATTGCCGCCAAGCAGTGGATGCCAGCACACAGCGACAAGGAGCCCAGAGCCTTTCGTGGGCGCCTGCCTGTGGCTTCACGTTCCCGGGATCTGTGTGGACAGCTGCCAGCCTAGTCAGCCCTTTCTTGGTTTTCTTGGTTTTCAGAGAAGGGGCGAAGAATAAGGGGGCAGCGTCTCCTCCACCAGAAGACACACCTGCAAAGCTCGGTGAAGGCAGGCGCTGGCTGAGGAGGGAGAAGGAAACAGGCCTCTCAAGAACCTCTGCCCTTGCAGCCAGGGATGGGCAGGAGGCCAGTGCCTGGCAGGGAGCAGCCTGCAGGTTCAGCTCAGGTGTAAACAGCATGGTCAGCTGGAAAATGGTCCCCAAATACGCCAGGTCTCAATCCCTGTGGTGCTCGAATGTGACCTTATGTGGCAAATACGTCTTTGGGGATGGGATTGAGTTAGGATCCCGGGATGGGGGTGATCAACTGGGCTCATCTGGGTGGGTCCCAGGTGGCATCACAAGGTTCGCACGAGAGGGAGACTTGACACGGAGGAAGCCATGGACCACGGAGGCAGAGAGCACCGTGAAGAGGCTGTCCACGAAGGTCGGAGCGATGCAGCCGCAAGCCAAGGAGTGCACGGCTGCTGGGAGCCAAGAGAAGCCAGCAGGACCTTCTCTGGGGCCTCAGAGGGGCCCCTTGGCCCAGTGATGCTGGTTTCAGACTCCTGCCTTCCAGACCGTGAGCATGCATTTCCCTTGTTTAAAATCACCAGGCTGCGGCCATTTGTCACAGCAACCCCAGGAAGTCCACGGAATGGGAAAGGAGACGGGAGAGGAGGATGGCTGGGCTCAGCTGTCAGGCTGGGCTGTGCGGGGCTCCCTTGGGTGGTGGGGAGGAGCCCCTGGAAGGAGCTCAGGGAGGGGCTGCCCGTGGAGAAAGCGCTGGGTAGAGAAGCTGTCAGTCAATTACCCGGTGATCGCACCTGCCTGTTGCCATTCACAGTCTTCCTCCAGGAGGGGTCACCGACCACAGGCCACATCCACTCCTCCCTGCTGCAGGAGTCCTGTCCCTGCTAAAGCTGATCCTGGCTTTATCTGCCCTTTGCAGAGGTGTGGGGCTTTGGCCCTCCACTGGGCACCACACAGTGTGGGAGCCCCCTCCCCCGGCCCCTGTGGTGGGGCCGACCGAAGCACTGGGCTGGTCGCTTGGTGGAAAAGGACACAAGTTCCCCTCGGGGCCCAGAAGATGCATTTCTGTCCTTCCAGGACTGGGCCTGAGGAGTTAAATGGCTGTAAAAACGGGGGCACTGTGAGCCCCACAGTCGGGCCATGTCATCTGAGGATGATGGTGACAGCAGCAAAGCTCCAGATGTGGACACAGGCCCTTCACCTACCGGGGTTGCACTTCCTCTGGTGCCGCAGCCAGGCCAGGCGCCCTCCCTGAGGGAATCCGGGGGTCCCCAAGGCCTCTGGGGTGAGACGCTGGGACCTGCCCTGCAGAGCAGCAAACACTCTCTGGGCCTCACACCCTCTCCCCGGCTGCACAGTGGCACCCCCAGGGGCCTGCCCCTGCTCAAAGCCAGCCCCACTGCCTGGGGTCGGAACTTGCCTGCCCTGCGGGTGGGGCTCAGCTTCCTGGGGTTTTCTGCTCCCAAGTGATTTTCCTCCCTGCAGCCAGGGCTGAACCCCTCGGCCAAGCTGGCTCTTTGCTTTAAGAAGAGAGGGAATCTCCCAGCCGCCAGCCCACTGAGGCTCCCTGGCACAGGATGGGACGCAGCGCCGTGGCGGTAGCGTGGCCGTGCCAGGCTGTGCTGGGGTCTCGGCCTTCCTGTGACCTGAGGCCTCGTTGGTGATCACCACATCATGGCAGAACCTGGGGGCAGGGCGAGGGGTGGTCGGATGTGGTGGAGCCTGTGCCCTGTACATGACAGAAGTTACAAGTATCAGAACAGCTACATCCATGCTGAAGAGGACATTTATTTTTACTTTTGAGACAGAGTCTTGCTCTTTCACCCAGGCTGGAGTGCAGTGGTGTGATCTCGGCTCACTGCAACCTCCGCCTCCTGGGTTCAAGCAATTCTCCCACCTCAGCCTCCCAAGTAGCTGGGATTCCACGTGCCCGCCACCACGCCCAGCTAAATTTTTTGTATTCTTAGTAGAGACGGGGTTTCACCATGTTGGTCAGGTTGGTCTTGAACTCCCAGCCTCAAGTGATCCCCCATCCTTAGCCTCCCAAAATGCTGGGATTGTAGACGTTAGCCACCGTACCCAGCTGGCAAAATGTCTAGGCGAAATAATAAAATAAAATAAACATAGTGGTCGGAAATTTGTCTCCTGAGGCAGAAGTGTCTGATTTTCTATAACTCAGTTAAAAGTGGTGCTAATACACACGCAGTTACAACGTCAACACCGGAAGGCCAGGAATGCCGCGTGGTGAAGACAGCGGGTCCAGAGGGCCTCCCTGACTTCGGGGTGCTTGGCTGGACATGCCTGTCACTGTTGATGAACAGCAGGTGCAGGTGTGTGTGCAGCCCTGCCTGGGGTCTCAGGGGAGGCGCAGTGCCGTCCCACTGCCTAGAACCGGCTGGTGTGTGTTTTTGTTTATCCGCCCACAGCTCCCGGTTGAACAAATTCTCTGGTTTCATTTTTCCCATAACAAAATGGGCTTTCTCAGTAATGACAAAAGAAAACTTATGTTCTGAGGCACGGAAGCCTCCATGAAGGAGGGGAAAGTGCCCCTTATTTTCCAGGACACCCTTCCGTGGCCTCAAGGAGCCCTGCCTCCCTGGAGCCATGTGCTGGGTTGGGCAGTGTGGCTGGGGCAGGCATGCTTCCCGTCCACCCCGACTCCAGCAGCTCCAGCTCCTGCAGGACACACATCTGGCCCCATCCGCATTGTCTCTCACCAAAGCCTTTCACCAGAACCTCCCACCCATTCTGGAGCCCCTTCTCTCCACCGCCAGAGCCAAGGAGGTGGCCAAAGGAGTCAGTCCCGGGGTCAGAAGCTGACCTCTGCTCTATTCCTTCGGGGATTTTGTGACCATGGCCAAGTCACGGTGGCAGGACCTCAGCTCCGCTGTGTGCACCTGGGGTTGACGTCACAGATGTCTCCGTGGCCTGCCAGCCCCGGTAGGTTTGTAACCACATCTGAGGCCACTCATGGCTTGACAAAGAAGAAAGAGACAGGCCGAGGGAGGGAGGTGGAGGTGAGGGTGGCGATGAGATGCGTTGGGGAGACGCAGAAGGAGCTAGAGAGGGAGGTGGTGAGGGGGAGTGGAGCAGGGCAGAAGCTAGGCAGATCCATGCAGCCCAGCACCCCTGCCCAAGGGAGTGGGGGAGCCTGGGTGGGGAAGAAGTGTGGGAGGAACAGGGGAGACCCTGCCTTCATGCCGCTCGCAGGCAGGGCCCTCCCTGTTGGTGAGGGGTGCTTTTAGGCAGATGTCCCTTGTAGGGGAGGCCAGTCTAGATCAGAAGAGCAGGCTTGACCCCTCCTTGGCCTTTAGCAGTGCCTTGAGGCCCAGTGAGGGTCCTGGGCTGGTGGACGTGGCTCTCGAGAGGCCTGTGGACAGATTCCACCACACGTGGCTGCCTCTCCGTGAGCCGCACAGGCAGCGTGCTAGGTCTGCGTGCCTCGCCGGAGGGAGGGCTGAGTAGCACTGGCTGGGACATGGGAAACACGCCACCCAGGCACGCCAACTCTGAGGCAGACAAATGCCACTTTCTGCATGATATTTCCCCCCGATGTCCACATCTTTCCCCAGATGTCATCAGTGCCTGCTTCCCTCCCGGTGGAGGGCTCTGAGGGCCGACCCCCGAAGTCCATCTTTCCCCCAGATATCATCAGTGCCTGCTTCCCTCCTTGTGGAGGGCTCTGACGGCCGACCCCAGGGTGGGAGAGGGCCAGCCCCCCGGGGGCAGGAGCAGTTTAACTGCAGGGAAGTGTGCTCCAGGGGCCCTGGTTCTGCAGAGCCACACGCCGAGGCCCCTGAGCTATGTGAGGAATTCAGGGTGCAGCTCGCTGCGTGCCACCCAGCTGCCCTGGGAACCGGCACTGCAGGGTCAGGTGCATCCCTTTCCATGTGAGCTCCCGGCCAGCCCGGGCAGACGGGGGAGGCCACACAGTTTCCAGGCAGGCAGCGGCTGGGCAGTCACCTGAGCTGGCCCATACCTGCCGGGCTCCTGTCCCACCGGCTGTGTCCAGCCAGCCCGGGCTGGGGACATACACACCTGAGCTGCTCCCGGGAGCACTTTCACAGGAGGAACTGGAACCTCGAGGAACCTCAACCCCCTCGTTTCTAAGTTGCAGCTCCATTAAGTGCTCTGCAGGCGAAAGACGCTGAGGCGGACACTAACGTTGGGAGGGAAGCCTAAACATCGACGTCATCTGTGCAAAAAGTCAGGAGCATCTGCAGATCCACTCTGTCCTGGACACGCTCTCACACTGTCTCCCGTTTGACTTTGCACTAACACAGCCCATGAGGGTCACCGTGACCTTGAAACAGTCCTGGCTACTTTAAAATTAGCTGCCCCTAGGAGCACGAAAGAGGATTCATCCCGTGACAAATCTTGCCTTATGTCTCTTTTAAACACACACATCTGGGTATCAGGCAGCCTCATGGGGGCAGCTTGGTTGTGCTGGAACTCAGCCTCGTTGACTCTGGCTCCATGTGCCTGGAAACTGTTCCGTGAGTTTCTCAGCCTCACTGACTCCAGCTTCGTGTGCACAGAAACTGACTTTGAAACTCGCAGGAAGAGGCTGTCCTGGAAGAAGCTGCAGCCTGTAGAGACGGCCCTGGGCTTCCTGCATCGCTCCCTTCCTGGCACAGCCCCGTGGTCCCCAGCTGGCTCCCTGCAGAGCCTGACCTGAGGCACCCGTTCAATGAGAGCAGGTTCTCTCAGTGTAGAACCCAGACCAGCAGAAGCCGCATCATGGGGACGCGTCAGAGACGCACTGCTCAGCCCAGACCTGCCAGGCCCGGCAGCCGGGGTGCGGGGACCCTGGGACCCTGACGTTGCGTGTGTTCAGGAAAAACAGCGTTGCCTTCCTGAATGCTGTTCCATTTACTTCTAGCTCCTACGTGTTTCTTCAAGTAAAACACAGTGGAGCCTCATTATTCGTGGGCACATTTGCCTACTCGCTAGCATTTATCCTAACCCAGCTTCAATACTCAGGGCACCTCCACGGTCACTGGTGGATGTCGCAGCGTCACAGCAATGAGACGTGAGTTTCCTGACACGCTGTCTGGGCGGGGGCGGAACGAGCCATGCTTTGGCGTCTCGTTTGTGTGTGCGTGAGTGTGAATGTGTGAGTATGTGAGCGTGTGTGCATGTGTGTGTTCGTAAGCGTGTTCTCACCTTAACACTAACAACCCTGGCTGGCGTACAATGGCAGCCTCATGGGGCTCCAAGCCCATGTGTACGGGCTCCCTGTCTGTGCTGGAAGGTTCTACAGCAAAAATCAGCCCCTGCTCCCCAGAGGCAAACTGAGCATGAAAGGAAATGAAAGAAGTGACTTTAATGCCTCTCATGTGCCCGGAGAACGAGGTCACACATCAGATCACGGCTCTTGGGAATCAGGATGTGTTTGAAACCTTCAGGGGCTCTGAGCCCTCATGAACACAACTGATGGGCAAGCAGCCCAGGCCCAGGCTGGAGATGGGGATGGGGCTGGCCGTGGTCCCTGCCAGGAGCTGGCAGCCACTCCCACCCCTCCTTCTCTATGTCCACTGGACACTGTCCCTGGTCCTGGGAGAAGAGGGAAGGCCCCTCGGCCTCCACTGGAGGGACTGCTGGGCGAGCCTGGTCTACACCACAGCACTCCCCACCACAGGAGCGACTTCAGTGGCCCCAAGGGGGACACTTCCCTTAAAAGGATCATCCCACACTGACGCTTATCTTGGGAATCCCAAGTTGGAGGTCACGTCAGAGGCAGGAATCCAGGCTCAGGGACATCTGTCCTGTCCCCAGAGGTCTTTGTTGTCCGAGGCCCTGCATTCTCTGGCTCGAAGGAATTCTGAAGCTATTTTGGACACTGCAGCCCTTCCCAGGGTGGCCAGGACAGGACAGGCAGGCTTGCTCGGGGTGGGAGGAAGCCATGGTCCACACTGGAGCATAGAAACCAGCCCTGTAAGCCACCCCACTGGCCTTGCAGGTTGTAGGGAGCAAAGGCCGTGTTGAAGCCCAGGAGCCCCTCAGGAAGGAAGACCCTCGGACTAGGGAATACGGAGAGTGGGCAGCCCCTCCTCCCGGCCCTCAGGCCCATGAGCTGCACTCCCCACAGTCCCCAGGTTCATCCACAGGGAGGCCCCAGCAGGAAGGCAGGGCCAGGGTGCACGGCGAGGTCGGGGGAATGGACTCCCCTGGGTTTCTCCCTGCCGATTGCTGTAGTGGTTGAGTCCTCCACTGAACACGACCACTCCTGTAGGCTCACCCGGCTGCAGCTCGCTCTGGGACTCTAATAAGCAAGTGAGTCCTCCACTGAGCACCATCACTCCTGTAGGCTCACCGTGCTGGACCACTCTGGGCTCACCAGGACATCTGTAGGCTCACCTCTGGACCACTCCTGTAGGCTCACTGTGCTGGACCCTCTGGGCTCACCGTGCTGGACCACTCCTGTAGGCTCACTGTGCTGGAGCTCGCTCTGGGACTCTAATAAACAAGTGAGTCCTCCACTGAGAACCATCACTCCCGTAGGCTCACCCCACCGGACCACTGCTATAGGCTCACCCCGCTGCAGCTCACTCTCGGACTCTAACAAGTGAGTTACCAGCCCTGGGCGCCGTACGTCCTGTGTTGAGTCCCACAAACCCTGTCTTTGCCTCTGTAAATCATCTCCTTTTTAAATTCTTCACAGAGTATCAATTCTGAATATGCCCTCTGCTTCTTTGTGTGTTGTGTTTTTGAAATCTTTTCCAAACACACCCTCTAAAAGAGAGCCACTTACAATTATTTTTCTTTTTTTGAGACTGAGTCTCGCTCTGTCACCCAGGCTGTAGTGCAGTGGTGCGATCTCGGCCCACTGCAAGCTCCACCTCCCGAGTTCAAGTGATTCTCTTGCCTCAGCTTCCCGAGCAGCTGGAACTACAGGGACCTGCCAACACGCCCAGCTAACTTTTGTATTTTTAGTAGAGATGGGGTTTCACTGTGTTAGCCAGGATGGTCTCGATCTCCCAACCTCGTGATCCACCCCCCTCGGCCTCCCAAAGTGCTGGGATTACAGGTGTGAGCCACTGCGCCCAGCCACGTTTTCTAACTAGAATTTACAGTTTTGTTTTTGACATTTAAATCCTTAATCCACTGGGAGCTACTTTCATCTTTTTCCATGTGGATAACTGTTTTTTTCTAGCTCTACTGATTGAGAGGTTTCCCCTGTTTCCACTAACCTGCAAAGCCATTGGTTCCACCCACACAGAAATGTGTTCCTGAGTTCTCTGTCCAATCCTGGTGCCCATCTATCCATGCAAAAATCTCACATCATTTCCACTGCTATAATTTCTTAATAATCCCAGCATGTGGTGGAAAAATCTCCCTCCCTCTTCAGAAGTGTCCTGGCTATTCCTGTTTTTTTAGTCTTCCATATACATTTTAGAATAATCACATGAAGTCTCATGGAACACCTTTTTGGGAATTTGGTTGGACGTCCCCTAACCCCCATCCCTGCCTGGCCATGCAGGGGAGAAGCCCACCTTCTCCAGGGGCTTCACTGCAAGGGGCAGGCCTGACACCAGGATTCTCCATGAACTGCCTGCGTCTCTTCCCGCTCAGCACTCATCTCACCGAAACCACAACAGGTAACGAACTCGGCCGCTGGTTCCTGCCCCAGGTCTCGCCAGTGGGGGCCCAGTGCTTCTGTTCACCAGCACCAGGGGCCTGGCCCACATCCCAGACAGCAAGGTGGGAGGACACAGAGGCGCTCTGCCTGCAGCCCGCCCCCCAGGCCTTCCAAACCCTGCCTGCCAGTGCCCCCCGGGTGGGCCAGCTGGGTCCCCTCCACTAGTTCTACAGCCAGAAGCAGGTGACTTTGGGCTGGCCGCCGGTCGGGGCGGCTACCTTTTCACCGTGCCCTGAGTGAGTTAAGGCTGAAGGCTGCTGCCTGGGGATCTCTGCGCCAACTTGCAGCAACACACAGGGGGCTCCGTGTGGCTCTTAAGGCAGGCAGGGAGGGGGCTCCGTGTGGCTCTAAGGCAGGCAGGGAGAGCCAGTGGCAAGCTCAGAAGACTTCCGGAACCGTCAGCTGCGAGGATGTGCCAGGGCCGGGTGTCCTGCAGGGCTGGGCAAAGGGCACGCTGGCCTCTGCCTCCCCTCGCAGGGCCAGGCAACACCCTGGATCTTTCCCTTTTCCTTCTTTTACAGAAACCCCTTGAGGGAGGCGAAGGTGGAGAGAAGAGCTGGACAGGAAGCAGGAAAAGGTGAGGCAGATAGATGGGTGGGGGGGCAGGACAAGAGCTCAGAGGGAAGAGGGGGAGCACTGTGGGGAGGGCAGGACGGAGAGGAGAGGGGCTGGGTGGGTGGGCCTGCAGCGTGAGGCCCCCATAACCACCGCCTTCCCAGGCTCGCCCCCCAGCCCCTTCCCCCGCGTCCTGGACGTCACAGTCCTCGCTCTTCCCACCCTGGCACTCCCAGCACCCCCAGGTCTCCTCCTGCGAGTTGAGGGGCCAGAAACGCCACGTGTCCCCCTCACGGCACCTGAAGGCAGAGCAGGGGAGTTGGGTCTGAACGAGCCTCTTCACTGGGAACATCCTCAGAGAGCTCAACTTCATGGTAAAAATTCATCCACATTTGTAGTTCTGGTCTTAAGGTTTTTATTGACTTTGCTTATTGTAAGATACATCACGCATCCACAAGTGTGTGTGTCATGTGTTTGCGTGGTTTACAGAATAACACAAAAACCATCCGAAACACACCACTGTCCACAAGCTGAGTCTGAGGCCAGGCTCCCAGGCAGGGAGGTGGCCCCTGGAGGCACGGGCAGGGCGGGTGGAGACGGGGACCCAGAGGATGCGGCCACGGAGGCGCCCTGAATGGAATCCCAGACATGGGCGTCCGTGTCTCAGTACTAGCTTACCTAGAGTGCTGAGCTGGGGGCTCTGGCTGTCTGCACCGCAGAAAGAAAGGCCCCAGGCAAGAGCGGGAGACACCGGCAGAGCCCTGAACCAGTTAGGCCCCAGGGTCTGGGGGAGGCCCCAAAAGTGCTGCACACCTGCCTTGAGAAGTGGGGCATTCTGTTCCCCGAGGGCTTTCTGCTAGAGCTTAGCCCCACGTGTGTGGGGATCTCACGTGTTGTTTAGTGCTGGTTTCCTGAGCTTCACAGAGAAGAATCAGGCTACGTGTTCTATGACTACATTCTCCCCTTGATGTATTTCTGACATCCATTCACGGCAAGACTCCCGGATCCCTCAGGACGCGGTCAGGAAAATGGAATCCGTAGCAAGAAGTTCAGTGGAGGGAGAGCACGGCAGGGGCTTGACTCAAAGGCTTGGGAAGGCTGGAATACCAAGCAGGGGCTGCTGAGACAGCCACCGACAACAGCAGGAAGCCACCACTGTCTCCTGAGCTGCAGGGAGCAAGAGAGGAGGTGGTGCAACCAGAGCCAGGGCCAGGAGCTGGGCACTGCCAAGAACCCCGGCCGACTCCCAAGCAGGTGTTGGGACTACGGAGGAGATGGAGGAGACATTACCGCACTGCGGCACCCGGAGCAGACACCACGGGAGACGCACCCTGGCTTCTGTCTCCCTCCCGCCTTCCAGCCTCTTGCTGAGCCCTGCCGTGGGCCAAAGCTCAGGGACAGCCCTTGGCAAGCAAGCCAGGGGACTAAGGTTTGCAGGTGTTGAGCGGAGTGGAGCAGGGAAGGTGCGGATCTGCTGGCGCATCTGACGTCCATTTCTGCCTCTGCACAGCGTGCTGCTCCTGAGGACACTTGGCTGTTCCCAGTGTTTCTCCTATAAGCTTGTCACCAGGGACACGTGTGCAAACGTTTCTCTGAGTGTTGTCCAGATCTTCCGAGCACGCACTGTCCACAGAGACCCAGTGCACACACACACACACACACCACGACAACCAATGACTGTGAATCAACACTTACCCTTAGAGTGTGCAATGCTTCCTGGTATTTTCTATTCTAAAATTAAAAATGGATACATTTGACTACACTTGAAAAAAGAACTATTTGTCAAAGGACACAAAGTTAAGGTGAAAAGACAAGCCATAAACTGGGACGATATTTGCCACAAGGCATTAGGATCCTGCATAGATAAAGAACTTCAACAAATTAAAAAGATTTTAAAAACCAAATGACACAACAGAAAGATGAACTTAAGATATTAATACAAATGTCACAGAAAAGATATAAGAATGGCTCATGTCATAAAGAAAAGTTCGTCTTCCTCGCTGGGAAACGACGAGATGTAAATGGAAATCCACAAGGCAATTCCGCTGTGCACTCGTCACGGGCTGGCGAGGAGGGGGAGCTCCTGGGACCCTCCTGTACTGCTGACGGTGGGTGATGACTTGCTGCTTTGGACAACCATTTGATGATGCCTAGCTGAACTGAAGACATGCATCCCAGGGACACTGCAATGCTTATCAATATGCAAAGATATGCACCGAACCCAAGACCTTTGGTGAGCAATGAAATCGACTGGGTGGGACACAGCAGCAATGATTATGTATGTGTCTATATATATATATATTTTTTTTTTTTTTTTTGAGATGGAGTCTCGCTCCATCGCCCAGGCTGGAGTGCAGCGGCCTGATCTCTGCTCACTGCAAGCTCCACCTCCCGGGTTCACGTCATTCTCCTGCCTCAGCCTCCTGAGTAGCTGGGACTACAGGCACCCGCCACAACGCCCGGCTAATTTTTTTCTTTATTTTTAGTAGAGACGGGGTTTCACCGTGTTAGCCAAGATGGTCTTGATCTCCTGACCTCGTGATCCGCCCACCTCGGCCTCCCAGAGTGCTGGGATTACAGGCGTGAGCCACTGCACCCAGCTGATCATACATATTTTAATAATGATTACTGTTAAATCTCATTGCAGATTTCAGATTGCATTTCCTCATTTGCTAGTGAGGGAGAGGAATTTCTCTTTTCTTTATGAGCCATTCCTGTGTCTTTTCTGTGATGTTTATCTGAAGCCCATCTTTCTATTATGTCATTTGATTTTTTTTCCTCTCTTTTTAGTTTGTAGAAGTTCTTTATCTATTCAGGATACTAATGCCTTGTGGCAAATATCTTCTCTTGGTTTGTGTTCTTTTCACTTTTATGTTTGTATTCTTTTACAAACGGTTTTTTACGTAATGTAGTCAAATGTATGAATCTTTTCATTTATGGCTGATTGGTTTGTGTTTTGTTTAAGAAATTCTTCTTTACCTTGTGATCATAAAAGTATCTTCTGCATATTCAGTTTAAAATATTTTTCTTTGACATTTATTTTTAATCTATTTGATTTAAAAACGAACAATCCCCCACCATCACCAGCTACTCCCCACCATCACCAGCTTCTCCCCACCACCAGATACTCCTCACCATCACCAGCTACTCCCCGCCATCACCAGGTATGCCCCCACCACCAGCTACTCCCCACCATCACCAGCTACACCCCCACCACCAGCTACTTCCCACCACCACCAGCTACTCTCCACCATCACCAGCTTCTCCCCATCACCAGCTACTCACTAATCCTAACAAGACACCGACCAGCTCCAACTACAGTCCAACCCACCTGAGCTGCCCCCAACTTCTCCAGGCTCTTCCCCTTGAAGCCCACAGTATGCGTCAGTCTCCAACCTCTTCCTCAAGCTCTCCCAGCTACTGCCCTTCTTTGCCAAAGTGTACCCCAGTCAGTCTTCCAGCATCCACCCCAGCTACCCCAAGCACTTGCCCACCAGCCCCACTGTAGCCTCCACAGCTCACCATCAGCCTGGATGACAGTGAGCAGGGGGCGTGGGGGTGAGTGCGGCTAGGGTGGCTTCCAGGAGCTGTGTTTTTCCTGCCCCTGCAGAGTGGACTTCCCTGGCCCGGTCCCCTTGCCTACATATACCTCCTTGGGAGAAGGTTTCTCATGGAAGTCCTGGATCCCATTCTGATGGGGCTTTTGTTTTGCTCCCCTCATGCTGTCTCAGCATGCATGACCTGGCTGTTGGTTTGCCTGCACTGCCCCAGGCCTGGCCCCACATGGAGCAGCTCCCTGACTGTGGCTGGGCTGGGCAAAAAGGCATCCGAACTTCACAGGTGAGGCTCCTGCTCTGGGCTGCCACAGCTGATCCTCAGAAAGAACAAAGCTACAGCTGCCTTTTGCCTGGTATTTTACCTTTTGAAGTCGCAGTTGGCCGTGGGGTCGGAGGCTGAGCCTGGGTCCCAGTCGGCCGTGGGGTCGGGGGCTGAGCAGGCACTCTTAGGCCATCTACTTCCAAACCCAGCTCTTCCCTTGTGGCCATGCAGGCTTGGGGAAAACGGCCTCCGCTCTGTTAACCTGGTCTCTGAAATGGGATCAGACCCCGGCCTACACTCTCTCCACCTCGGCTCCTGCAGGTCTGATTGTTGAGGTTCAGCGGATTGTCATGTTGGATCCCCCCAGCTGGTTCAGGAGGTAAATACTGTTATTACTGCCATTTTTCAGATGAGGACCAGCAGGTTAGAGGGGCGAGCATCTGCTAATGTCCTCGCTGGCAAGTGGACATGGGCCAGGAAGGACGGCTGCAGAGGCTGAGTGTGCCTCTCCCGCTTCACCACCCCTCGGTGTGAACTCCCTAGCCATGAATTTAGAGGATGTCCTGGGTGGGTCCCCTGGAGACTCGAGCCTGAGGAAAGGGTTAAGTGCAAGAGCTTTGTGGGGACTGTGATCCAGGGAGCAGGTGGAGAGCAGGGGACAGGCAGGGTGATGATGAGATGGGGCCCTGAGCTGACCTGCCTGGGGACCACTGGGTGTCCCATCCCCTTTCTAACATCGAAATCTCTGCTCTTCACCCTTGGGCTTCACTGCCGGAGCGAAGGGGCACTCACGTTTACGGAGACTCTTTCCAATCCCTTGGTAGAAGTTTGTCCTTTTGATGAAGTTGTTTGCACACCTTTCAAGGCTCACTGCGGGCGTTTCATGTTTCGTGACTATTGTGAAGACATTTTTTCTGTCATACTATATTAGTTGTTGTTGATGTATAAGAAAACTATTGGTTTGTTTTGACATTCACCTTGCCCATGCCCATCATCCCCAACTTTTATTTATTCTGATACCTTTGCAGTGTTCTGACTGATTTCTCCTGGAATTTCTAGATGGACAATGCTGTCATCTGCAAATAACTCAACATGCTTATCCTTCATCTCATTCCTTATCTGAGCACATGATCTAGGATCTCAAGAAGTATCAAGTGTTTATTCTTATCAAATTTTATCATTTTCTTTTTGGTGATTTTAAAAGGAATGCAAAATATTTCACAATCTATTTTAAACATCTGGGAGATGACTTTTATCAAGTTAAGAATGCATGCTGGCCAGGCATGGTGGCTCACACCTATAATCCCAGCATTTTGGGAGGCTGAGGTGGGCAGATCACTTGAGCCCAGGAGTTCAAGACCAGCCTGGGCAGCATGGAGAAACCCTATCTCTACAAAAAATACAAAACTTAGCTGGGCATGGTGGCACGTGCCTGTAGTCCCAGCTACTCAGGAGGCTGAGGCAAGCGGATTGCTTGGGCCCAGGAATTCAAGGTTGCAGTGAGCCATGATTACAGCACTGCACTCCAGCCTGGGTGACAGTGAGACTCTATCTCAAAAAAGAAAAGAAAAGAAAACAAAAGGAAGAAAAAGAAAGCATACTTTGCCCCATAGCAATAGAGTTTTTATCATCGAGTGTTGAATTTTATTGAGCATCTTGGAATTTGTTGATGCATCCCATGGCTTTCTGTTCTGACTTGATAAAGCAGTGACTTGTGGTCACTGATGTCCTAATATTGACCCATCTTTATATTTCTGAATGTGTTGTGGTTGGTAAATACACAGATGAATTCCATGTGATGGGATTCTGAGCCTCTGTATTTCTAGGGGAGACTGGTCTCTGTGTGACGTATGACAAATTGAAAAATTCATTCCTTATCTGATCACATCATCCAGGACCTCAAGAAGTATCAAATGTTTATACTTATCAAATTTTATCAGTTTTTCTATGATCTGTAAGAATAACTTTGAATGATGGGTTGTGTGTGTGTGTGTGTGTGTGTGTGTGTGTGTGTGTGTTTTGATACAGGGTCTTTCTCTGTTGCCCAGGTTGGAGTACAGTGGCCCGATCTCGGCTCACTGCAACCTCTGCCTCCCGGGTTCAAGTGATTCTTCCGCCTCAGCCTCCCAAGTAGCTGGGATTATAGGCACGTGCCAGCACACCTGGCTAATGTTTGTATTTTAAGTAGAGATGGGGTTTCACCACGTTGGCTAGGCTGGTCTCGAACTCCTGGACTCAAGTAATCTGCCCGTCTCGGCCTCCCAAAGTGCTGGGATTACAGGCATGAGCCACTGCCCCCCAGCCCACTTTGAATGTTTTTGACCACTAAACAGTAAGGGTTTTGTGTGCACGGGATCATCGACTGTGTGCACTTAGGTGTCTGTCTCCTCCCACGCAACCATGACATTTGTGAGGCTCAGCCCTGCTGTCACACCTTCCTCCTCATTGCCGAAGGTCACCTCATTGTGTTAAACAGCCACCGTCTCCATCTGACTGCTGAGGGACACTGGGCTATTTCTGGTTCAGACTGTGATGAACGGTGCTGCTGTGAAGGTTCCTGGACATGTGTTTTTAGAACATATGCGGCAGTATCTGCAGGGCACATTCCCAGGAGAGGACTTCTCGTCAGATGCATGCATGTTCCACTTTATCAGACAGGCCACTTCTCCAAAGAGACCATACAATTTATGCTCCCACCAGCAGCATGGGGACGCTCCACCCGGTCCTTATCCCCTCCAAGAGCTGATGTTGTCCGTTGTGTTCTTTTTAGCTGATTCTGCGAGATGAGTAAAAGGTTAACATAACCTTCTCTCATCAATATGGGCAAGTTAATACTGGTTTACCTTTCTAGCTATGTTTCCCTGAATATCTAATCAAGGCAGAATGTTACCCAGGACATGACCCCTGATGGGCGCATTGCACCTAAATTTGCAGGTCTTTGCAAGTACTAGAAATATCTGCTGGGGGCACCCTTGATTTCGGTTGCCCGGGTGCAGTGACCTGCTCCTGGGCGTGTTCCTTGATGCGTGCTGCACCGACCCCTCTGGAGCTGAACTAGAGACAGGCAGCCATAGGCCAGGGTGGTTTCACCCATTCACATGGATCTTGCTCTCCCACATCCCAGCTGCCACTTGGTAGGAGAGGGGGAGAGGGGGCCAGAGAAGAGGAGACATCTTTGCTGAAAATCAATTGATCATATACATACGAATCTATTTCTGGACTCTATTCTGTTGTATTGGTCTATGTTTGTTTCCTTTTGCAAACTGCACTGTTTTGATGACTGCAGCTTTATAATAAAATATTGAAGACAGGGAGTAACATTCTCCAACTCGTTCTTCCTTTTTCAACCTTGTTTTGGCTATTCTTGTTCCTTTGTGTTTTTATACAGAGTTTCTAATCAGCTTGCTAATAGTTACCAAAAAGCTGCTAGCATGTAGCTTGTAATTGTGTTGTATTTATACATAATTTAGGGACAACTGACATCTTCACAACATCGAAACTTCTGATCAAGAATCTTCCAAGTCTTCATATTCCCTGCTGTGGTAAGTATTGCTTTTTGTTTCATTTCTAATTTTTCATCGCTAGTATATAGAAACACAGCCGGTTTTTCTGTGTTGCCCTTATGTCCTGCAACCTTGCTAAACTCATTAATTCTAAAAGTCTGTGTATAGTTTCCTTAGGATTTCCTAGAGACAATCATGTCATGTGTGAATAGCCCTTTTTAATTTCTTCTTTTCCAATCTGTACCCCTTTATTTCTTGTTCTTGCCTAATTAAACTAAGATCCTTCATGCAATATTGTATAGAAATGGTGAAAGCAGCATCCTTCTTTCATTCCTTACCTTGGGAGAAAGCATTTCATTTTACAATATTAAGTATAAAATTATGCTTTTTACCAGGCTGAGAAAATTCCCTTCTATTCCTAACTTCCTGAACTTTTTTAAGAATGGGCGTTTAATTTTGCCATATTATTTTTCTGTAGATGTGTATTCTTTGTAGGGCGATGATCCCATGAGATTTTTCAGTTGTCCTACCCGTAGAATGAATTATATTGACTGACTTTTGAATGTTAAACCAACCTTACATCCCTGAGATGGTACCTGCTGGTCAGGATGGTGATGATCCTTTCTGTGCAGTACTGGGTTTTTTTTGCTAACATTTTGTCAAGGATTTTTGCAGGATATTGATCTGCAGTTTTCTTTTCTTGCAGTGTCTCTGTCTGGTATCAGAGTAATAGAGGCCTCGTGAAATGAATTGGAAAGTTTCCCTTTCTCCTCTGTGTTCTAAAAGAGCTTCTGTAATTTATAATTATTCCTTCAATAAATATTTTATAATATTTACCAGTGAAGACATCTGGGCTAGGGGTTTTCTTCCTAAATGGCTTTTAATTATGAGCTTAATTTCTTCAACAGACATGGAGCTATTCAGTTTTTTAAAATTAAAATTGTTCACAAATGGTATTTTATAAATTCTCTATTTTCATAAGTAGTATTTATTATCCTTTTTATTTTTTAAGAGACAGGGTCTCACTCTGTCACCCTGGCTGGAGTGCAGTGGCGTGATCATAGCTCTCTGTAACCTTGAACTCCTGGGCTCAGACGATCGTCCCGCTTTGGCCTCCCAAAGTTCTGCTATTGCTGGCGTGAGACTCTGTGCCTGGCCCATCTTTTTAATATCTGTAGGATCTTTCCTTCTTCTATTCTTTCATTCTTGATATTGGAAATTTATGTCAGTACCCTTTAAAAAAAAAAATCAGTCTGGGCCGGGCGTGGTGGTTCACACCTGTAATCTCAGCACTTTGGGAGGCCAAGGTGGGTGCAGCACTTGAAGTCAGCAGTTCCAGGCCAGCCTGGCCAACATGATGAAACCCTGTCTCTACTAAAAATACAAAAATTAGCCCGGCATGATGGCTCACGCCTGTAATCCCAGCTACTCAGGAGGCTGAGGCAGGAGAATCACTTGAACCCAGGAGGTGGAGGCTGCAGTGAGCCGAGATCACACCATTGCACTCCAGCCTGGGTAACAGAGTGAGACTCCATCAAAAAAAAAAAAAAAATCAGTCCAGACAGAATTTCCAGAAGACAAAACAAAACAAAAAACAGCCAGCTTTTGGCTTCAGTAACTTTTCTCTACTGTTTTGCTCTGCTTCCTATTTATCATTAATTTCAGTTCTGATATTTATTATTTCCTTTCTTCTATTTACTTTGTGCTCAATTTGCCTTTTTCCTGGCGTCTTCAGTTGGAGGCGCAGGTCGTTTCTTTGTGCTCCTTCTTTTCCGCATTTAGTGCTATAAATTTCCCATTAAGCACTGCATTAGCTTTTCCCCAGAAATCTGGATATGCTGTTATTTTCAATTAACTAAACAAAGTTTTAATTGTCTCCCAAGAGTCATACGATTTATTGAGAAATGTGTTGTTTAAAATTTCCAAATATATTGGGACTTTCCAGATAGCTATTTTTTTATGTCTTGCTTAACTCTGTTATGCCCTAAAAGCATACTTTGTAGGATTTGTAGTTTTAAAAATTTGTTAAGATATATCTTATGGCCCAGGATATGGTCTATCTTGGTGAGGTCCATGTGCATTTGAGAAGAATGTTCTGAGCTGTTTCTGGGTGCTGTGCTCTATGAACATTAATCAGCTCTAGGTGCTGGGTAGTGTTGCTCGTGCCCTCGGCATCCTTACTGAGTTTTCTGTCCATGTGTCTGACAATTACCAAGAGAAGAGAGATGAAGACTTTTTTTTTGTTTTTTTTTTTGAGACGGAGTCTTGCTCTGTCGCCCAGCCTGGAGTGCAGTGGTGCAATCTCCGCTCACTGCAAGCTCTGCCTCCCAGGTTCACGCCATTCTCCTGCCCTGATCAGCCTCTCTGAGTAGCTGGGACTACAGGCGCCCGCCACCACGCCTGGCTAATTTTTTTTTTTTTTGTACTTTTAGTAGAGACGGGGTTTCACCGTGGTCTCGATCTCCTGACCTCATGATCCGCCCGCCTCGGCCTCCCAGAGTGCTGGGATCACAAGCGTGAGCCACCGCGCCCGGCCGAGATGAAGTCTTAAAGCATAACTGGGGATCTGTCTATTTCTCCGTCCAGTTCGATGGGTTTTTCTTCATGGGGTTTGAAGCCCTGTTGTTCGGTACATGCTCATTTATGATTGTGATGTCTTCTCGGAGCCCTGACCCTCATTATTATGCAAAGTCCCTCATCATGCATGTTGATGCTCCTTCTAGATCTACATCTACATCCATGTAGATGTTGAAATCTATTTGTCGGAGATGAAGCAGCGACTCCACCTTTCTTTGGGCTGGTGCTTGAATGGTGTATTATGCTTAACTCTATATATGTCTTTAGATTTAAAGTGCATTTCTTGTAGACACGATATAGTTGAGTCCTGCTTTTTAAAACCCAATCTGACAGGCTGGGCGTGGTGGCTCACGCCTGTAATCCCAGCACTTTGGGAGGCCAAGGTGGGCGGATCATGAGATCAGGAGATCGAGACCATTCTGGCTAACACGGTGAAGCCCCATCTCTACTAAAAATACAAAAATATCAGCCAGTCGTGGGAGCAGGTGCCTGTAGTCCCAGCTACTCAGGAGGGTGAGGCAGGAGAATAGTGTTAACCCGGGAGGTGGAGCTTGCAGTGAGCCGAGATTGTGCCTCTGCACTCCAGCCTGGGAGACAGCAAGACTCTGTCTCAAAAAAATAAAAAAATAAAAATAAATAAATAAAATCCAATCTGACAATCTATCTTTTAACTGGTATGGCTAGATCATTCACAGTTAATAAATTATTGATACAATTGGATTTTAAGCTACCATTTTGTCACATGTTTTCTATTTGTTACATTTTTTTGCTTCTTTTGCTCACTTTTCTGCCTTCTCTTGGTTAACTGAGCATTACTCTATCATTCCATTTTATGTCCTCTTGTCCTATAACTTATACTGCTTTTAGAAAATTGTACTCACCGTCCTAGGGTTCAGTCTTAAATTAATCAGAGTTTACCTTCAGGTAGTATGAGACTGCTTCACGCATAGTGTAAGGAACCCACAGCAGTATTTTCCCAACTCTTCTCTTCCATCCTCTGTGAATTGTCATCACATGTTTTACCTTGGAGCATGTTATCAACACAATACAACACTACCATTTTCCCTTTAAATAGTTGTCATTTGCGGCAATTAAATTTTTTTTAATTTTTAATTATTTCTTCCATTTCTATACGCTATTACTCTTCATGTCTGAAGGAAATAATGTATACAGTGGTCCAATTCCAAGACAAAGTGCCTTGAATTGGCTTAGGTCAGCAAACTGCAGAAGAAACAGGGCCCTGCTCGGATAGCCAATGCCTGCTTCTTGGCCTCCCCCGTCCCCCCTTAATTTTTAAAAGTTATTTTCACTGGTAAAGAATTCTGAATCAGGCCAGGAGCGGCGGCTCATGCCTGTAATCTCGGCACTTTGGGAGGCCGAGGCAGGCAGATCATGAGGTTAGGAGACTGAGACCACTGTGGCTAACATGGTGAAACCCCATCTCTACTAAAAATACAAAAAATTAGCTGGGCATGGTGGCAGGTGCTTGTAGTCCCAGCTACTGGGGAGGCTGAGGCATGAGAATGGCGTGAACCCAGGAGGCAGAGCTTGCAGTGAGCAGAGATTGCGCCACTGCACTCCAGCCTGGGTGACAGAACGAGACTCCATCTAAAATAAAAAAAAATAAGAATTCTGAATCAGCACTTCTTTTTCCTTTCAGTACTAGAAAGCCATCCCTCCATCGTCATCCACCTTGCATAGTGTCTGCAGATAGTTCTGCTGTACTTCTGATCTTCGTTTCTCTCGCGCCTCATGTGTCCCTCTCCCTCCCTTCTCCTCCCAGTTCCTTTAGAGAGTTTCTGCATGTCTTTTTCCCCAGCAGCTTGAATATGCACAGGTTTCTGTCCTTGTTTTTGCTTCTGTTCTATTTTGTTTGTTTCACTTTTTTGGTGTTTTTCCTGATGGATGTTCTCTGAGTTTCATTAATCTGTGCTTTGATGTCTGTCATTGATTTTGGAAAATTATTGACCATTATTTCTTCAAATATTCCTTGTACACCCCCTTACCATCTGCAATTCCAATTGTATATATGTTAGACTACTAGATATCATCTTGTAATCCCTTGGAAACACACTCTATGTTTTTCCCATTCCTTTTATCTCTTTGGGTTTCCATTTAGACGATTTCTGTAGAGCTATTTTCAAATTCATGGATTTCTTTGGCTAAGTCAAGTTTACTGACAAGCTTCTCAAATTTTTTTTAATTTTTCATCTCTTTTACTGTGTTTTCATTTTTAGCATTTTCATTTCGTTCTTTCTCAGTTTCTATCTCTTTTCAAGGTAGCATATTATTTTAAGCAAAGAAATGGAAATAAGCTAAGTCTCATGAATGGTGGAAGAACTGACAAATAAGCTAAGTCTCATTAATTTAAGGGAGACTTAGCTAGTTAGTTTCATTCAATCATTTACATAAATGTGTTCATCCTGGCATAGAAAGAGCTAGAACAGAAATTGAGCTTTAAAAGCAAGCTTCAAAACCATGGATATTATCTCATGTATGCTTTGTTTTTAAAATTCCACAAAGCAACACAATATTTCTAGAGTAACAAATATCTACAAAATGCATTTTGTAAAACAGCCTGGAAGGAAAACCCACAGAAGATGATAAGGGTTTGGTTTGGCAGGAGGCAGGGTTGAGACTCCAGCTTTACTGGTCACATGTGGAGTTTTTACAGTGAGATTGTGTCCTGCGTGAGTTATGTGTCTTCAGACGACTCACCCTGTGATTGGGTGGATGGTGTGGCAGGGAAGGGAGCACAAACGGCCCTGGCAGGTGCAGGTGGAGGCCTGGGAGGCTGTGGTGGGTTCACGCCAGCACCTCCCTGGGGCTGCACCCTCCAAATCATCTGACTCAGCCATGCCAGGCTCAAGTTCCTTCCCACAACCGGTCCTTCCGTCTAAACACATGTATTCAGCATCTGCGTCCCGCCAAGCATGGCTCTGGATGCTGGTGATGCAGCAGTGTGGTATGTGTATGGTGTGTGTGGATGGCATATGTGTAGTGTGTGTGTGTGATGTGTGGTATGTAGATGGTGTAGATGGTGTGTGTGTGTGATGGATAGCATGTGTGTGATGGATAGCGTGTGTGTGGTTTGTGGCATGTGGATGCCGTGTGTGTGTAGCGTGATGTGTGTGTGTGGTATGTGGTGTGTGGATGGCACGTGTGTATGGTGTGTGAGTGTGATGTATGTGTGTGGTTTGTGGTGTGTGGATGGCGTGTATGTGTAGTGTGTGATGTGTGTGTGTGGTTCGTGTTGTGTGGATGGTGTGTTTGGGGATATGTGTATGGCGTGTGTGTGGTGTGTGGTGTTGGCTGTGCGGTGTGTGTGGTGGGGGGTGTGTGGTACTGGGTGTGTGTGTGGTGTTGCTTGTGGGGTGTGGTGTATGGATGGCGTGTGTGTGTGTGTGTGTGTGTGTGTGTGTGTGTGCATGTGGCATGTGCATATTCAGGGTGCCTCCCCTGAGCGCAGTCCTGGCTCCCTGGGAGGGCTGCATCCTGCTGTGGGGCCAGCGGTGAGATTCCCTCCTCCACGTGAGGCTGAGCAGCAGGAAGGAGAGGGGACCCAGATGTGGGCGGCGGCACTGCTGATGGTGGCGGTTGTCAGGCAGGCAGGGGGCTGCAGGGCCAGGGGTCCGGGGCCCTGTTCCTTTCTCCCGGGTCAGCAGCACCATGTGGGAGGCCAGGCGGTGTGTGTCCTTGTGCATGGATTCACCTCAGTCAACAGAGGCCAGGTGGGTCGGGGACCGGAGGCCTTTTCGCGCAGCAGCAAGATGGGGACGTGCACCCAAAACCACACACACACAGAAACAAGCCTGAACTGCTAAGTGCTGCAGCGACTGGGGCCAAGGAGGAAATGATCTGGGCAACGGGGCCAAGTGGCAGGAGTAGAGGCGGGGACCACAGGGTCACGCAGGGGCAGAGGCGGGGACCACAGGGTCACGCAGGGGCAGAGGCGGGGACCACAGGGTCACGCAGGGGCAGAGGCGGGGACCACAGGGTCACGCAGGGGCAGAGGCGGGGACCACAGGGTCACGCAGGGGCAGAGGCGGGGACCACAGGGTCACGCAGGGGCAGAGGCGGGGACCACAGGGTCACGCAGGGGCAGAGGTGGGGACCACAGGGTCATGCAGGAGCTGCAGCCCAGCCTCTGTCCACGCTGCAGATCTCAGGTGGGTGCTCACGGCCAGGATGGGAGCTAGCAGACCCAAAGGCACCTCAGTTATGGGTGGGGATGTGTGGTTGGGGCCTGGGAACGCCAGTGTGTAACCCCTCAGAAAACTTGATTTTGGGATACACATTTGTGCTTTTCACAGCCTGCCCTGCCTGTGCGACACTTTTCTTCCTTACTGGACAAAAAGTTACTCCATAGCACACGGCAAGCTCTGCGGGGCGGGGCCCTCCGG
Source organism: Nomascus leucogenys (assembly GCF_006542625.1). NCBI lineage: Eukaryota > Metazoa > Chordata > Mammalia > Primates > Hylobatidae > Nomascus > Nomascus leucogenys. The sequence goes on from NC_044405.1 coordinate 30,214,464, forward strand.
ACATGGGGAGGAGGGACGGTTCCTACAATCTGGATCCCACTGTGTGCCTCCAGGGAGCACTGGGCCAGCTGGGCGAGCACTCCCCATTTCTACCTGTTTTCCTCCGGTGTCTCAGGCATGAAGGGCCCCTGGGGTGGGTGCTAAGGCCGAGGGCCTGAGTCTGTGCCATTAAAGACCCTTCAGGGCCAAGGCCGGGTCTGCTCCATGTCAACAGGAATCAGCCCCTTACGAAAGCTGAACAATTCCTAGGCTCCTGCGCACTGCGGGTTGTAACCACCGCCCAGGCAGCTCCTCTGAGCCTGAGTGCAGCCCCTTCCCTGTCTGTACCACCTCTCCCTGCAAACCCATCAACCCCATCCCAGGCCCCACATGCCCAGGAAGCAAGACAGACACCTGTGGTGCAGGCCCCAGACTTGAGGAATCTGCTACCGCTTCTTGGAACCCCGACACAGTCCTAAGCCTGCTCCACCTGCTCTACCCCAGGACCTTTGCCGGAGCTGCCCTTGGTCCTGGATGCTCTCTCCTCCCTGCGCACCCCACAGCCCATGAGCCCTCCCCTGGTCCCTGCAACGAGCCGTGGCCACTCCCCTGCTGCCCACACTTGTGCTCCAAGGTCCTCCCAGGCACCTGGCATGTCCGTCTCTTTGGGGGCACTGGTTTGAGCCTGCCCCTACCAGAGGGCACAGAGCCTCCGGGACCCTGGCGGAGGGACAAACGGGGCTGAGCAGAGCTCCACGTGGATGCTGGGCACTGCCCTCAGAGCACCTGCGGGTGTCTGTGCAGAGGGGCCCGGGAGGAGGTAAGGCGAATGGAGAGACTTTTGGTCTTATTTTCTACATGTGTTTCTGCATTTTCTGTTGATTTTTCTATGGTTATCACATATCACTCATGTCTACAAAGGAAACAGTACAACTCTAATAGAAAGAGGGGATGCTGGAGGGCGTATGGGGACACAGCCACGAGGCCAAGGTAAGGCCCCAAGTGAAACGACTGAGCAAAAAGTGTTCCTACAGCTGCCAGGTAAGCAGTCACATGTGTTTCTTAGTAGCTGTGTCTCCTACTGATCACAACCCCATAGCCCCCAAAGGTGGGGAGCGGGGCAGGAGAGAGGTAGGCCAACTCGGGCCACAGGTGGGCTGGCACCCGCCCTGCCCCAGCCCCTCCCTCCTGGGAGCCACAGACAGGCCGCCAGGGCAGCGCATCAGGCCACACCTGCAGAGACCTGCTTCGCCTGGCAGCAGGCATCTCCCGTGACAGAAGATTCAGGAATGGGTTGGGTTGGGTAGAAGTGGCGCCCCAGGGCAGGTGAGATGGAAGAGGTGAAAGAGACCTGCACTGCAGGGTTAATGGACGGGGGCCAGGCAGACCAGGAGCCTCGGGAGGAGATGCCACCAGGACCCAGGACACATGAACACCCCTGACACACACTCACACGCACACATGCTGACACACATGCACACGCTGTACATAGTTACAGAAACACACACATGCACAAACAGCACAGAGACACGCAGACACATGCACACAAGGTACAGTCACAGACACACACACAGCAGATACACAGACACACCCACTGCACTGCAGAGACACCACCAAACCCTGACATACACCATACAGACTCACTCCTCCATCCACCTGAGAAACAAAAGTTTTGCAGAAGAGTGTGCGATGACCACTTCTACTCTATGCTGTTCTCCTTAATCTTTTTATTTTTAAAAAATGTGGGTCATAATCCTTTAAATTGATTTCCTTCCTCACAGTGGACCGCAAGCACTCAGAGAAGGACTCCAGGTTTGAAGGCAGATGCTGGTGGGGACCTGGCCAGGTGGATGGGCGGGAAGAGGTGAGATTGGGCAGGACTGGGCCTGGGAAGGCTGAGGCAGGCAGGGATGACGCCAGCAGAGGAGAATCCCAAGCAGGCCCCGCGGCTGCGGCTGGAGAGCTCCGGGGGCGGAGAGGAGGTGGGAGGCAGCAGTCAGGTTGGGAGGACCCTGGCAAGCCCAGAGAGGAGGCCCGGGAGGGCCGGGCGCTAGAAGTGTGAAGTCACTGCGGCCTCCTGGGGCTGCTTCAGAGGATGGGTGGGGACACGTGTGGGGAGACCAGGGAGACTGCAGACCATGCTGCTTGGTCCAGGCATAGGAGATGAGCCCTGGCCGGGAAGGGACAGTGTGGATGGGCCAGGCGGAATCCGAGGGTTTCGGAGAAAGCCGTCAAACCAGTGCCATGAGTTTTGTGCACACGAGGAGGGAGCAGGTGGGGGGGGTTGCTGGTGTGAGGGCTCTCTGGCTGCAGGGAGCGGTCCGGTCCGGTGGGCGCACAGCTGCCAGGAGGAAAGCACCCAGGGCCGCAGGTGGGGCTCAGGATGCTGGCCCTGAAGAAATGGAAACAGGGTTTTCACCTGGGAGGGAGGAGGAGCCTGGGAACCGGGGAGGAAGAGGCTCTGCTGGGCCGGGTCCTGGAGACAGGGGGACCTGGGGACGGAGCTGGCCCTCGCACGCCCTCCTGTCTCGCGTCCCTCCGTGCAGCTGGGGCAGGACCCTGCAGGGGCTTTCCGGGCCGGAGGTGCCGGCTTCCTCCTCCATCCCGTCCCCCCCACGGTGAATCTCGTTATTCAAATCTCCCCCCTTCCCGCTGCCCCACCGGACTCAGGGGCTGGGGTCGTGGCCCGGCGGGCAGCGGTGGTCACTTTCCGCATAAACCCGGGCTTCCTCGAGGGGCAGCCCCCGGGCCCTATGCTGGGTCGCAGCCTCGGGCAGTTCCCTCGGGGCGCGGCGCGTCCCTGTCCGTCCTCGCCCGTCCCCGCCGCCCCCAGGTCCCGGTCCGCCCCCTCCTCGCAGCCGCAGGTCCGCTGCGGCGCCCGCCCCCTCTCTCCTCCCCGGGCCTGGCCCTACTGGTCGCTCCGCCCCCCGCCCGTCCCCGCCCCGTGCCCGCCCCTTGCCCGCCCCGTCCCCGCCCCGTGCCCGCCCCTTGCCCGCCCCTGCCCGGCCTCTCAGCGGCGACGGCTGGAGCGCGGCGGTCCGAGCGGGTGCACCGCGGCGGAGGAGGCAGCATCCCGCGGCGCTGACGGCCCTGGGGAGAGCATGGCGCCGAGGTGCGGCTGGGGCTGCGGGCAGGGGTTGGGGGACGCCAAGGTGCGGCTGCGGACGGGCGGCGGGGGCGGCGGGGGCTGCGGGGCTGCGGGGCCGGCGGGGGTCGGCTGGGTTCTGCGGGGCCCTGACCCGTGCCTGTCCCGCGCAGGTGTCCCTGGTTGTGGCCGCGGCGGCGGCGCCTCCTGGACGTGCTCGCGCCCCTGGTCCTGCTGCTCGGGGTCCCCGCGGCCTCCGCGGAGCCAGGTAAGACCCGGGCGGGACGGGAAGGTTCGCGCCGGTCCCCGCCGGCCTCGCCGCCCTGGCTGGGGTCCCCGCCCGGCTCCCTCACCCCCGCCCCGGCCGCTCTGGGTTCAGCCCCGGCCCTGCCCACGCACGCGGGAGGCGCCCGAGCCGGACGGAGCGGGCGGGGCGGGGTGGCCGGAGTCCCGCCCATTCATTCTCCCCGCGGGGTCCGGGCCGGGAGGGGTGCGCGGTGCGGGCGGCCGGAGTCCCCGCGCGGGGACCGAACCTCCGCGGCCGGCGGGGTCGTCGGTGCCGGGAGGGCTCGGGGCGGGGCCGCGGGGTCTCGGGAGACGCGGCCTGTGTCGCCGTCATGGCCTCGTCCCCGCAGCGCCGGGTCCCGGGACTGACCGCGGGCGGAAGGCGGCGGAGCGCGGGGCGTCGTCTCCGCGTTTCCAACCTGTTGAGGCGAAGCCGCGCGGGCTCCCAGGCTCCTCGCCGCGGGCCGGGCCTTGTGCGCCTCTGTCCCCACCGCCCTCAGGCCTCTGTCCCCGCGTCCGCCGCGGTGTCGGGTTGCGCGGTCCCCTTTGATGCCAATCGAGCGCCGCGCGGTCCGAGAACAATGCCCAGAAGCCGCTGCCCCGCCGGCCTCGCCGCTTCCCGTGCGCGGCAAACGGTGCGCGGGGCCCGTGGGGACCTTCCTGCCGCCAACCACGGGACCCAGTTCCCCACCACGCTGCTAACCGGGGCCTCCTGCCTCCAGCCAGCCCGGCAGAGGCCCGGGGGAGGCGGCGGGGACGCGGACCCCAGGGGAGCCCCGCCCAAAGGGTCTGGGTGCCTTGTCGCGGGTGGAATCCCACCCGGGGGTCCACGCAGCCAGCCCCTGCCTCCGACTCGACTCCACACCTGCTTGCTATAGCGGGTGAGGAAGCAGGAAAGGGGGGGGGTAGGGAGGGAGGTCGTCTGGATTCTTGTAATAATTTGTTTCATTGTTTCCAATCGACTTAGTCACCAGGTTAAATAGTAGCATAGACCTTTCAAAAAAGTAGCTACCTTCTAAGTAGATGTGCTGAAAACACCTGCTTGTTGAGTGGTAGATAATTCCTCATTTACTGTGAACTGCAGGGGGTGAAACACTGGCGGAGAGCGGCTGGCTGTGAGCTCACGCGGCTCCATCCCCACCGCGGCCCAGGGTCACTCGGGGCCATTAATCAGGCTGCAGAGCTGCCCTCTGAGCCGGGCCGCCAGCGCCCACAGGGCCCAGACCAGGGCTCCCTGGCGGGATGTTTTAAATCGCACAGGGACAGAGGAAAGGAAAGACGCTGGGGCCCAAGCCCCGAGCTTATGAAACGTTATCAAGGAGGAGATGTAAAAGGTGATGGTTTTTTGCTTTTGAATAGAAAAAACAAAAACTGTTATGTGAGCTTTGGTGAGATGCAATCTTGAGATCTGAGAGTGGGGTGTAAAGTCAGTGCAGTCCTCAGCAGGGAAAGCTACGGTTCACCAAATGGGCTGTGCGTTCCTCTTCTGTCCCGGGCCTGCCCCAGCCTCAAGCACTCGGGGGCAGGAAGGCCCCTTGGAGGTGTCTAATGGAATGTGGAAGGCGGGTGGCCAGGAGGCTGAAGCGGAAGCAGGCCCAGAGAGGGGTCTGGATGCTGCCCACACACCCCTCCCCCTGCCCGGAGAGAACTCAGGCTCCAGGCCACCCACAGCCCGGGTTCCAGTCCTTGCAGGACCAAGTCCCCTTGAAATGGGAAAACAGTCGCCCCCTTTAGGGGTTATTAGAGAAGAGCTAATGTGTCTGAAATGCTGACTCTGGCAAGGGTTTGAGTTCTCAAAACTTAAAAAGCACCCTTGAGAGTTGAAGGCCTGAGGCCTAGTTTGCTGATTTGCACATTTTTTTCTGGCCAAGAATGATGCATCTTTCCATGTCTCTGTGCTACACTTGATCGCTAGAAAAGTCTTTTGCTTTTTTGTGTCAGGATTGGTCACTGTGTTGCTGAGGTTCTTGAATGGTGTTTGTGCCTTTCCCTGTAATCAGGAACCTGGGGGCTCGGTGGTCACCTGGCCGCTTGGTTGCCACCCAGCTGTGTGAGGTGCCGCAGTCTTACCTGCAGTCTCTCCTCTGGTGGATTTGTGTGTGCAAAACAGCCATGACCCCCGAGAGGTGCTTGTAGTCAGTACTCCAGAGTCAGAGTGAGGCTAAGGAAGGGGACTGTGTCACTGGGGCAGTTGCTGATGCCCATGGCCACGCCAGGAGCCTGGTCTCATGAGTCGCCTTGTCTCTGAGCCTCTCCTACACTCCGCCATGGCATCAAGCTCTCCCCCTGCCCCCCTGCAGCCCCCAGAAGGTGCACGTCCTGCCCCTGCTCACCACTGGGACCTCCTCCTGTCTGGTGGTCAGCACAGAGCCCAGTGGTGTGGGTACAAGGCAGGGTCCCTGCGCCTCACTCCCCACTCCCTCTGAAGCCCTGCAGGGATTGGGCTTCAGTGACCCGGGTTCCATGGGTGTGGCTCACCCCAGGGCACACGGCACCGAGGTAATGAGAGACCCTCCCGTAGAAGGTGGTCTTGTTTCTGGGCTCACCCACTGGGGAGTCTTCAGTATTCAGATGCAAGGACTTTGGAAGATAGTTTTGAATTTCAGCAAAACTTGTTTTTCAGGGCACTCCTGTTTTCCTATAAATGAAAGCAGAGCAGGGGAAGTCCTCTGTAGGAAAACCTAGAAGGAGTTAACTGTCCTGCTCCAGAGTGCAGGCGCCAGACACTGGGGGCCAGCCCGGGAGAGCCCCACTTCACCTGCTGCTGCTCCATTTAAAAGTGCAAGGCGAATGCATACATGGGCATGCACAATTGTGCACATAGGTGCACATTCCCAGTCATGCAAAGTGCAGGGGCACACCTGTGTACATACACAAAAGTGCACACGTGTGTGCACACACATGCCCCCCGCAGGTGTGTGATTCTCATGTAGTCATGCTGCATCCACACAAACTCTTTCTGCCTCAGAGTGCCTTGTTCTGTCTTCACCTGGATTGTTGAAAAGGCTGGGTTCTCTGGGCCCCAGGAGTGCCAGGGAATCCTGTGGTATGAGCAACAGCACCACCGCCCTGGGAGCAGCTCCTGATTGCTGGGGACGGACAGTAGGGGCTGGGCTGGGCTGGGGTAGAAGCTGCAGCCTGCAGGCAGCCCAGAGAGAGGGGGCCCCCACAACACCCTCCCCACCCCCTGCTCACTGTGTGGGGGCAGGGAGTATGCAGGCAGCTCAGAGAGAGGGGCCCCCACAACACCCTCCCCATCCCCGCTCACTGTGTGGGGGGAGGGGTGCCTGCTTCTGCTCAAGAAGGAGACCCGCCTGGGTCTGGCTGTGGAGCTTATGTTGGAGACCCCAGGCCACCCTGGAACTCTCCAGGTGAAGCCCAGGGATCCAAAGAACCTCACAGCTATGGGGAATGGAGTGGGGTGACACCTGAAACCTCCAGCAAGTCTCTTCCTCTCTCAGCCCCAGGCCTGCGGAGGAGGGTGTGCCAGCCAACTGGGCCTTTGTGCCGGCACTGGCTCCCCACCAGTGCTCAGGAGTCAGGTGCAGAGGCTGGCAGGGACAAAGCTGGCTGTGGCTGAGAACAGCCCCCAGGCTGGGGCTGTGTCTGGAGGGGCTGGCCATGGCCCTCACCCCACCCCCGGCATGGGGCACTGGACCATGTGGAGAAGGGGCCACCCCAGTGCCTGCCAGGGCCAGTCAGAGCTGCCACCCTCCAGGCTGTCTGTTAGCGGGTTCCTGTAAGAGAACAAGACGACAGGCCTGGCCGGGCCCAACCCCACGGCGAGATTTCAGCGGCTGGCCAGCGGTGGACGGCACAGGGCTTGAGACAGATGTTCCCTCATATGGTGCTGTGCAGGGCAGGGGCGGAATCCTGGGAAACTGAAATACATGTTGGGTGCCCTTATACGATGATGATGTTTGGTACATTTTGAAATACTGTGGCCCATGAAGATCCTGAAAGCAGTTTGGGGCACTGTGGGGTGCTCCGTTGGCCTCTGGGCTTGGGTGCTCCCCTCATCCAAGGCCTCCCAGGCCTGGGAGTTTGGGGTCTAGGGCCCTTTTTGAGGCCCAGGCACCTGCCCAGAATGACTGGGCCGCTGAGACCCGCCTCCTGGGAGCCTTGCCAGGGCCACCACTGGGCAGTCACAGGCCAGGACCTGTCCAAAGCAGCGGAGTGCCAGGCAAGTGAGGCCCTGCCATCTGGTGCCTGAGCGCAGACCCTGCTCCACGGCCAGTGGCCATCACCAGCCTTGCTGCCTCAGTTCCCCCTCCTTAACCCCGGGGTGGGAGTGGCTGCTTCCTCCAGGGGTTCTGTGAGCGGCCGCTGGCAATTCTGTAAAAGCCACATACCACACACTGGATCTTTGTGCCAGACCCCGTGTCACGTGAGGAGACAGCCAGCCCAGGCAGAGAGCTGATCTGTGTTGTCCCCTGGCGCTGCCCAGGGCCACAGAGAATGAGGGAGTGACACTTACCGGCCCTGGCGGTAACGTTTTAGGTGGAGGGTTTGGGCCTCTGCAGAAGGGCTGTCAGGAGGAGCTTTTGATCACGGATGCGCTGAGTCAGATGAAATGTGGAGGCTGCAGGGGAAGTGTCTGTGCCCCGTGCCTGCGGGAGCATGCCTTCCCCCCGCAGCTCCTCCGGCTCAGGCAAGCCCCGGCACGGCTGTTCTGGCTTCTTCCACAAGAGCCATGGAAAGGGGAGCTATTCTCAAGTCCCTGCATCTTTCTGGCACTTTCTGGCATTTCATGGTGGCAGATGGGGTCACCTTGCCACCTCGGGGCTGATCCCCTGTGGGGTCCCTCGTTCCCACCAGGGCCTTGTGATGGGTGGGGCAGGGCAGGCACCAGCACCAGGCTGGGTGGCGGTTTGGCTCTCACCACGCCGGCTTCCAGAAGGCCAGCAGGCCTGCGAGTGGGCACACGCTAGTGCTGGGGCTGGGCACTGGTAGGGGGTCAAGGGCTGACCCCTGTGGGGAGTGCCCGTGGACAGACACTGGGGGTCAGGGCTGACCCCTGCGGGGACCCCTGGGGACGGACACTGGGCCAGAGCCACAGGCAGGAAGGCCAGTGGGAACGGCAGGAGGAGGGAGCGTGATGGGTTACAGTGGCGGAGCTCGCACCCACCCCCCAAGCCGTTTGTTTGTTCGTTTGCTCGTTTATTTTTGGTCTGAAGTCCATGCTTTCGTATTTCCCCACCGTTCCGTTGAGCAGCTTCAACATTTGCTGCAGTTGGGCCTCTCTGGAATCTGTGCTTAGAGATTTTGAGACAGCGTCAAGTTTCAGCAGCTCGGACTCCTGTATCTGCAGAGAACCTGCCAGCACAGCTGCTCCTGGGGGCAAGAGAGGCACTGTCTGTTTTGGGGTGACGTGAGCTGATGGGAAAGCCAGGCTGGATATAGCTCCTGGGCTGGCAGCCCATCTTGGTGGCGGCTTCACCCGGTCTGGCATCTCCGGTCCCGGAGCATGAGGGCTCAGGAAGAGCCTCTGATTCGGCTGCTCCGGAGGCCTCGTCTGGACGCACCTGGGCAGGCCTGAGTCCACGCACCCTATGGCCTCGGGGACCGAGAGAGACCTTCCTTCCATGTTTCAACTTAGACAACGGGAGACTTTGTTTTGGGAGGAATCACTCAATTCAGGTGGACGCTGCTGCTGGGCGGGACATCTGGCCTCTCCCTGTGGCAGGGAGGGGCACGGGGGAAAGAGGCGTAGCGTCCCAGGAACTCCGTGGGCCCGTGGCGAAGTCCCAGCCCTGCAGCTGCCAATGCAGGGTGTTATCCAGGGGCAGGACATCGTCTGCAGTGGCTCTGCCTTCCCCAATGCCAGGTGACCCCACGGAGCCAGTGTCTGTGACCTCTTCCGTGTTGGGGCTAAAGAGGCCAGCAGGGTTGGGGGCTGGCATTAGTGGAGAACCTCAGAGCCCAGGGCTGTGGGCTGATGGGCGGCGAGGCCACCGCCAGCTGCTCGGGGAGAGCCCAGCCACTGTTCTTGGTCCACCCAGCCTTTGATTCCTTTTTCCTGTGTGCATTTTTGAGCACCTTCTGTGTGCAAGAGGCCGTGCCTGCCTGAGAAGGGAAACACCACAGCGAGCCTCGGATGCCCACAGTCTGGAGGGCCCGGAGTGAGCCTTGGACACCCACAATCTGGAGGGCCCCGAGTGAGCCTTGGACACCCACAGTCTGGAGGGCCCGGAGTGAGCCTTGGACACCCACAATCTGGAGGGCCCCGAGTGAGCCTTGGACACCCACAGTCTGAAGGGCCAGGCGCCGTGAATAAGCAGTCACAGGGAACAGCGCGCCCTTATTACTGACACGGGCTCTGGAGGGCCCGGCGCTGTGAGTGAGCAGTCACAGGGAACAGCGCATCCTTATCACTGACACAGGCGAGGGCTTCGTCTCCTCACAGCTCTTATCTTGGGTGCCACCCCAGCCAAAGTCAGGGATGAGTGGGGGAGGGGGGGTGGGCTGTAGTCAGGGACCTGCAGGAGAGGGGAGGGCCTCACTTCTGATGGGCGACTTTCATTCACACGCAGCTCTGCAGCCCAAACGGCCAGGCTGGGTCCTGTCTTTTAAAAAACCTTGCTAATTTGGTTGATGGAAAATATCATCTCAGAGTTCTGTTTTGTGAGTCCCCATCGCCGTGCGGGTGAACATTTTCATCCACTAAGGGGCTGCTGTGCTTCTCTGGGAACGTGGCGTTCGCCGTGTGGGTGAATGTTTTTCACGCACTAAGGGACTGTTGTGTTTCTCTGGGAACGTGGAGTTTGCCATGTGGGTGAACGTTTTCACGCACTAAGGGGCCGTTGTGCTTCTCTGGGAACGTGGCATTCGCCATACCAGGGAACGTTTTCACACATTAAGGGGCCGTCGTGCTTCTCTGGGAACGTGGCGTTCGCTGTGCCAGGGAACGTTTTCACGCACTAAGGGGCTGTTGTGCTTCTCTGGGAATGCCGGGTTTGTGGCTTATGCCCACAGGTGCATCCTCTTTCCCCGTTGCTTTTTGTCTGTTGATGCTTTCAGCTCTGGATGTCCTATTTTGCGTACTTTTATTGTTTATGGTCAGCCTTTAACTGGGGGTATGATATTTCTTTTTTTTTTTTTTTTCGAGACGGAGTCTGGCTCTGTTGCCCAGGCTGGAGTGCAGTGGCGTGATCTCGGCTCACTGCAGCCTGCATTTCCTGGGCTCAAGCGATTCTCCTGTCTCAGCCTCCTGAGTAGCTGGGACTACAGGTGTGTGCCACCACGCCTGGCTAATTTTTTTTTTTTTTAAAGTAGAGACAGGGTTTTGCCCTGTTGGCCAGGCTGGTCTCAAACTCCTGACCTCAGGTGGTCCACCTGCCTCGGCCTCCCAAAGTGCTGGGATTCCAGGCGTGAGCCACTGCACCCAGCCATGGGGTATGATATTTCTTAATGTGTGGAGTTTTTTTTCCTCATTTTTCTGGTCCCTTTAGAGGTGGGACCCTGGAGTGGCCAGCAGAGCCCAGGGGCCGGCAGCCCAGGCACACAGACAGTGGAGCTGGCCCTGCCACTTTGCTCATCTGTGGTGCAGGTCTGCTGAGGGGCTGTGGTGGTCCTGCAAGTGAAGGTGCTTGAGGCCTCCGTGCCTGTGGGGAGGCCACGTGGTACCTGTCAGCTGTTAGCGTCTTGACTCTGCCTTTGTGGATGTGGAATTAGAGATGCTTCTCACAGTAGTGGCTAAACTGTCAGGAAGCCTGGGCATCATCTACGGTCCTCTTTGCCCTCATGGGTGGGATGATGCCTAGTGTGATGGCTGAGAGCTCAGGCTGTGACCCTGAGTGCTGTGTGGCCACAGGCAGGCTGCTCACCCTCTCTGTGTCTTGGTCTCTAATCTGTGCCTGGGGATGGTGGAGCATCATGGGGCCATACAGGAAGGATGGGACATCACACATTGGCTTCCTGGGGTGCGTCCTGCTGACAGCCCTCTGAGGCTGGTCCTGAGGCTCTGGGGGGGACTCCACAGTGGAGAGGGCTCCATCCCCACCCTTAGGGCAGAGCCCCGTAGGAGGGACTGGTTTGCAACGTGAGTAAAATGGGTCCCCGTGAGCAGACGCAGCTTTTGTGCTGCTTCTTACTCAGCCCTGCGCTGTGCCTGCTGAACTGACGATGTGTATTAGGGAGGGCAGCCACTCCCACCTCCTCCAGCCCTGCTATGTGTCCGCAGGCCAGGGCGCCTGCACCACGACAGGCTTCAACGCCCCTGTCACGGGGACCCAGGGAACACCTGCCTCCTCCACTTGCTGGATTTGTGATTGGGCGGCGAACGTTTTCTAAAATCTCCCGCTAAGACCCCTTGGCTGTCAGGAGACTTCTGAGAAAGCCGGGCCTCTTTTCCCCCCGGCGAGGAGCTTTCTTGTGAAGAGGCAGTTCCCGGAGGGAGGCGTCTGTGCTTTGTAAAGTTTAGCCTCATGTGCTGCCTCTGAGGAGGAGTTCAGAGAACCTCCGCTTCCTTTCTGTTATCATCTCAGCATTCCAGCCAGAAAGAAGGAAGTGTCCGTGGATCCCATCTGCGCTAACCTCGGGGTCCCTCTGCCAGCCCTGCACATCCTTGTCCCTGGGCACTGAGGGAAGCATAGGCCCCGCCAGCCACGCCCAGCACTTGTGCCTGGGCCTTTGCAGAGGCTAGAGGCAGGGTAGAGGATGGAGAGGGCTTAAAAGGCAGGTTCCCAGGAAATTCCCTAGGTGTGGGATTGGAGGGGTGCTGAGGGAGGTGGCGGACCCTCGGGGCAGGAGCCTTATGGAGTGAGCTGGTCCATGGAGCTGGGAGGTGTCTTCTAGTATAAATTCTCATTTCAGCTAAACAGCTTGCCCTCTCCAAGCCCGTGTGCACCTGAACCATCTCTGCTCTCTGAGCCTCAGTCCCTTGGAGGAGCAGGAGGAGGAGGAGGAGGATCGGGAGGAGGGGGGGAGGCCCTTTCTCTACTGGATGCACCGCCTGGCCCCAGGCCCTCCTGCCCAGCCCTGTTTCTCTGGCCATCAATCAGCTCACTTCTTCTGGCTTTGCTGCTGCCCTGCCTCTTCCTGGGAGGCCATGGTGTGCCTGTGCCTGGCAGGCAGTGTTGGTGCTGACCTCTCATCTGTTTTGGGTCCCCAAATCTCAGCCCTGTCTCCCTTTCGGGGGCACATCTTGATGCGGGGTCTCTGATCCCCTCGGGGCAGGAGGACATCCCTGTTTTCCAGCTGAAATGAAACTTCACCCCCAAAGGAATGGGCTCCAGCCCAACCTACTCAGGTTGTTAGTCACACGTTTCTATTGTGAAAATGACTGAGAATGTTGTGGGAGGTTTGGAAACCAGGAAGACCACCTGTCCCAATTCAGCCTTTCCTGTCATCACAGGGGACGTCTGACATTTTAACAGACCTGGGCCACCACCTCCTGCAGACAAGGCTCGGACCCTGCGGCCGACTCTGCCCCAGGCCTGGCTGTGCTCCGGGCATGTGGCCTGAGGGCCTCACGGACAGCCAGCCTCCCAGACCAGAAGACAGCCCTGCCCGCCAGTGAGAGGCAGACAGATGGACGCTAATGTCCCCGAACCTAAGAAACAAAACCCAAAACCCTCATTTATGCTTCCACTTCCAATCACACGCATAGAAGGCCGAATACTGACCCCCAGCTGACCACCCCGGCCTGTGGGACCCGTGTGTGGCCCGTCTGTGGGATGAGGCTCAGGATCAGGTGGGGATGACCCTGGATTATTGGGTGGGCCCCGCGTCGTCACGAGGGTCCTTATAGGGAAGGGGCAGGACAGGGAGAGGAGGGGATGATGGCGGCGGAGCCACGGGTGGGGGCTGGGGACAGCATGAGAAGACCAGGAAGTGGGTTCCCCCTGGAGCCTCCAGAGGTCCCCTGTGGGCACCGGGACTTCCGACTTCCAGTCTCCTGGCTCTGAGGGACGCCTGTGTTGCTTTAAGACACCGACTCACTTGTCCCAGCAGCCAGAGGTGACAGTGCGGCATGGTGTTGGTTCACAGAAGGGGTGGCATTAGTAACCGTGGGAATAAGGGCCTCTCACCTGTGAAGGGCCACTCCGTGGGGCAGGAAGCCTTGGATGTGTTTCGAGCTTCAGCAGGACCCTCAAGGCTGCTGGGGGTCAGAATATGGGCACTTCCTGCACACCCAGGGCCACCCCAGGCTGTGGGCTTTGTGGAGACTTAAAGATGAGTCCTCGGCCTTTGGAATCTCCTGACTGTCAGTGGAACCTCTGGTCATCAGGTCCCCAGGATGACCTCCCAGCAGGCCCCGGGCAGCAGCCAGGAGCTGGACACCCGGGGCTCAGGGCTCAGGGCCGCCTGCCACGGGTGGGGCAGGAGGAGGGGCAGGACCGTGCACAGGGGTGGCGGAGCGGGGCTGTGAATGGAACCCCCCTTCCGGAAGATGGATGCAGGTGGGAGCCAGCGTGGTGTGGAGTTGAGAGCGGGGATGCAGCAGGCGGCCTGGGCAGGCCCCCGACAGGAAAGTGCAGGTGGTGCCATTGATCAGACCCTGGCTGGGGGCCTGGGGTTCACGCCTTGCTTGGCCTTCAGAGAGGTGCGAGCTCTACTTTTGGAGAATGAGGCAAAGGCGCAGAAGCACTCCTAGAAAGTGCCATCCAGCCCAATGCCTGGCGCTGCAGCTGAGGGGAGAACTGATACTGGGTGGAGCCCTGGGTGGTGCTCACGCAGCCAGGCGGGCTGGTGTGTTGGGGGTTTTCATAAAGAAAAGCTGACCAGGTACGTGCCAAGCAGGCCCTCAGCCCTGAGGGTACTTGCCGGGGGCCGGGAGAGTGTGAGCCCCCACTTATCCAGAACACTGCGTGGGCCCTCGGCTATCTGGAATGCCTTGCCGGGCCTTTCAGTTATCCAGAACACACAGCCAGACCCCTTCCGTTATCCAGACTGCCCAGCAGCACCGGGCAGGTATGCCTCTGTGACCGTGACCCAGCTGATTTGGGAACATGGCCACACTGGCCCTCCCTGTGGGGCCCGTGAAACCTATGAATCATGCCTCTCATTGGCATCTGGATCGTGGCTCCCTAGACCTGGCTTTTTAAACCTATTCTTGGGGAATGGGGACCTTCTCTGAGGTCCATCTTGGTCAGGAGCAGTAGGGCCGGCCAGCCTGGATCTCTGTCCTGCAGCCCACTTTCTGGCCAGGAGACTGGGGCAGCACGCACAGTCTTGCCATGCCCAGTGTCCTTTGTGAACTGGGGCTGGTGTGGGGGTGGCCGGGGCGCAGTCTCCCCACACCTGGTGTCCTTTGTGAACTGGGGGTGGTGTGGGGACCGTGAGGCTCCGCACTGGTGTGGGGGTGGCCGGGGCAGGGTGGTGTTTGCTCGGATTCAGAAATCCAGGCCCCTAGGTGTTGACCCTGAGGACAGCACGCTCTCCTGGGCCTCGGTCCGTCTTGTGACCTGGTCCCCCCGCATCTCTTAGGTTCCTCTGAGGACAGCACCTCTCCTGGACCTCGGTCTGTCCTCTGTGACCCGGTCACCTGGCATCTCTTAGGTTCCAGCTTAGGCTCAGCAGATGCTAAATATTAGTCAGATTGGAGCTGCATGCTGACTAGCACACAGTTTCTAGTTGAACTCCAGAGGTGCAGCCTCTCCTCTCCCACTTGATTGGAAGCAGCACAACTCACTTTGGCCAGGTCTTTTATCCCCAGTCCCAGCCCCTGCCCTTGCCCCTAACAACTCTTCCATTCCCTCGTTCTGCATCCCCTGGTTCTGCATCCCCTGGTTCTGCATCCCCTGGTTCTGCATCCCCTGGTTCTGCATCCCCTGGTTCTGCATCCCCTCGTTCTGCATCCCCTCATTCTGCATCCCCTCGTTCTGCATTCCCTCATTTGAATTCCAAGCTGGTCTTGCTCTCGAGAGAGTGACAGTGCTTTCAACGTCAGGTATGTTTTCTTGTTCTGTGAGTTTTCAGATATTTGGAAGCAGCTAATTTGATCTTTACCCTTCTGTTTTCAGCAGAAATAATTCTAGTTCCCTAAGTTATTTTTGTTAAAGGGCTTTTCTGACTGTCGGTGTTCTTGGTTGCTTTTGGTTGTGGCGGGTCGCTGTTTAGATAATGTGTGTTTTGGGGAATGATCTTTCCAAAGGTGGTGCAGGGATCCCGGAGAGCCCGCCCAGATTCCCCAGGAGCAGCTCCTCCCCTCGCTGCCAGACCTGCTGGTTTTTGTATTTCATGTGGACTCGCCTCCTGGCTTGTCAGGGCCTTGTGGGATTCTTTGCCTCTTCATGGATGTGAATGGCACCGGCTTGCCTTACCTCCTTCTGGCGCTTGCTTCTCTGTGCTTGGGGGCTGTTCCACTGTAGTCCCTGGATTGGCCCCTGGCCATGCCTGCCTGCTGTGCAGGGAGCCCTGGGGTTCCCTGGGGCTTGGGGCCCGTTCACCTGCAGGTTCCCTGTCCTGCGGTCTGTGGCTTGCTCAGTGTCCTCAGGTGTCCTCTTCCGACTCAAGGGTCTCACGGGTGCCCCCTGCCCTGCCTGGCCCAGCTGCCTTCTCCATGGCATTTCCAGGCCCGCGGTCTGTCCGGCATTCTGTGTGCCAACTTCTGCTCCCTCCAGCTCCCCGATGGGCTTTTCAGCACACCCATGACCTGTGCACCAGGCCTGTTAATAACAACAGACCGTGGGGTGACCGCTCTTGGCTGGGGGATGTGGTTTGGCCCAAATCCTCTGCATCCGTTGTTGTAGCCACTGTGGTCTGGGCAGAGCTGGGCCCTCCGTCCTGGGTGCCACTCCCATGAAGTGGCGAAGGAGGTGCTGCTCTGTGGAAAACGCCAAGGGTGGGGAGAATTGCACTGTAGGGAAGAGAGAAAAGGGGGTTCTGGCCTCCAGCCTCCTTCCCCAGGCCCCACCCACAGCGCAGCTGGCAGCACTCTGTCTCCCGCCTCTCCCACCTCCCCAGACCTGTCTTTCCTGGGAGGTGGCCTTGGCATGGCCAGTCCTGCTGCCCCAGGAGCCGAGAAGGGCAGGTGCCCGTTCGTTAACATGTGCTGCCCCTGGAGCACTGGCTGTGAGTGGGGGCGCCTGGTGTGGGGCTGGACGGCCAGGGCCTGCTGTCTAGATGTGCGGTGACAAGACCCTTCCCTTCCAGGGGAGCCGGCTCTGACTCCGAGCTCTTTGTGGGCTGCATCTGCAGATCGAGGACAGCGCTGAGTGGAGCTGGCTGGGTGCTCCTCCCTGGTGGGGGCAGAGGGGTCTGCATCCCAGCCCCCGGCTGCCGAAGTGGTAGGGTGGGTGCGCCCTTCCCACGCCTGCCCGCCAGCACCACTGGGGGTCCCTGAGCTGGGGAGGGATGTCTCTGGCAGGGCAGCTCAGTGCTGGGCTCATTCTTCCCACGTCAAGGCAGCCGTCCCTTCTTGGGGGTTTCCCTTGCTTTGTGGCAGGAGCTGGTGGCCTGGGAACAGCTGCTGGGTGTTTAGATGAATTCCCGGGCCGGCTCTGGGGCCGCGCTTGCCCGGTCGCTTGTCTGCTGCGGTGACTGCAGAGGCTGCCTCCTCGCTGAGCCTCGGGGCACTCGCCAGTGGTTCTCACCTGCTCTGCACAGCCCGCCTCGTGCACCTCCTGACCCCACTGTGTCCACAGCCCGCCCTCCTTGGCTCACATCTCTTCCTGGGGTCTCAGGGAAGCGGCATCTCCTCAGGGGCCTCCAAGGCTGTCTCTGCTTTAGCGTCGGGTTCCCGGGTCCCTCCCACCCCGACCCCCTGTGCCTGTGGCCCTGCCAGGCGTGATGACCAATACACACCCTCTAGAGGAGCTTCTGTCATGTGGAACCAGCCAGACCCCCCAGACGGCTTGCAGGCAGGGAGATGGAGAAGCAACCCCTCCACGGGGCAGACAGTGCCACAGTCTTCACCGCCTCAGTTTGGGGGCATCAGGGCTGCAGGTCAGCTCTTCCCTGTCTTCAGTAAAGGCTGGACGAGAGGACCAGGGTCCCCAGTGTCAGTGGCAGGTCAGGGATGTCAAAGTGCTGAGCAGAAGTTGGCCAGCCCTGGCCAGAGGCTCTGGAGCTGGGCCCTGACACACGATGCCCTGTGTAGTGACATGCAATTCCGTGTAGTGACGTGATGCTGTGTAGTGACATGATGCTGTGAGTAGTGATGTGATGCCATGTGTGGTGACACACAATGCTGTGTGTGGTGACACGCAACTCCGTGTAGTGATGTGATGCTGTGTAGTTACATGATGCCGTGTGTGGTGGCACATGATGCCGTGTGTGGTGACACTCAGTGTCATGTAGTGACACGCTTGCAGGATCGCCAAGACCAGACTGGCTCTGAAGGCTTGGGTCCGGCTCCCTGGGGCCACTGGCTGCTCTCTGAGGCCACCCATCACTGTTTGAGCCCTGGGGTGGGAGCTGGGCTGCAGAGTGGCCTGGACTTTATTTCCTGCCAGGCACACTGTTTCTCTCAGCAGATTTATCAGGTGTTTTGGGTGTAAATGCCAGGAAGCCTGGCTGGCGCTGAAGGACCCTCCTCAAAGCCACGGATGGGCACCATGCTTAGGGGCAGACCTGGGGCCACTTGGTTGCATCGTGAAATTTTCATGATTTTTAAACAGTTTTATTTTTTAAAATTACTGAAGTCCAGCAGGAGCATTATTCAGCATTTGAGACCCCAGCCAATACAGTGCTGCCCAGAATAAAAAGTAAAATGCCCCCCGAAAGCCCAGCCCTCAGTTCTCCCTCCCTGGACCCCACTCCTGAGAATCTTCTCACAGCCTTGGCTTATCGACTCCACACTGAGGCCGTGTCCCTGCTCTGTGGCCTGGTGGACCCAGGTAGTTTTGACTCAAAACAGGAATTTGTTTACATCCTTTTATGGTCACAAATAATAAAAAGCAGCTTCTGGACAACAATGAAGTTGAGATAAATACCAGGAACAGACCGGCCACGGGAGCCGTGGGTGGGCCGAAGGTCCCCCTCAGGACCCCTGCATCCTGCCTGAGTGTGCAGCAGCCCCTGGGACAGAAGCGTCAGGGCCGGTCCCCTCCGTGTCTCCTGGCAGAGGCGTTGCTGTCGCAGCTGGCGCTGTGCATGGCTGGCAGTAGGAGTCTGTGCTTGGCAGCCCTCGGATACCTGCTGGATGTGTTTGCAGGGCTGGGCAGGCACCTGTCCCACGGCCCAGCCCCGAGGGTCTCGTGGCACCAGCCTGGCAGGACGGGCACCTGTCCCACGGCCCAGCCCCGAGGGTCTTGTGGCACCAGCCTGGCAGGACGGGCACCTGTCCCACGGCCCAGCCCCGAGGGTCTTGTGGCACCAGCCTGGCAGGACGGGCAGCAGGGAGTTAACGGGAGCCATTGCAAGGACACTGTGATCTCAGAGCTGTGTCATCGCTGATGGAAGAGGTGACGTCCCCTCCACAGAAAGCGCCTTTGTGGGCGACCCTGGCTCGTCCCCATGCAGTCCCCACGCAGGTATTGGGCTGCCCTCTCTCTCTCCCAGAGTCCCCTCGGGGCACCGAGAACAGACCCCTCCTTCATCCCTGCTGTCAGCTCATGACACCGGACAATCTGGGTCCCAATTATATCTAGAGAACCAGGGGAAAGGTTACGTTGTCTAGACATTAATCCAGCACTGTGGCATTTTTTCCTGGGCCTGTATCCTGGCAACAGGAGGGCAAGTGGGGGCCCCAGCTCCCCCACTCCACAGAACCTGCTGGGGCTGGAGGTGTGGCATGTGCGGGGAAGGCAGCCTGGAGAAGGCGGTGTCCTCGGGCTGGGCCTGGAGTGGGCAGCCACGCGGGACTCCATGGGAGGAGAAACCATGGCTCCTGCAGTCTTTCTGCTCACTCCTGCAGTCTTCTTCTCTTGCCTGCAGGCCTGGGAGGCGTGGAGCGGGTCGGGTGGCCGGCAGGTTGCCAGGAAGGAAGCTCACACTGTTTCAGGGTTGGCCAGGTACTTGCCGTGCCTGCCTGGCACAGAGACCCTCATTCCTGCCACCTCCCAGACATTAGGCAGCCAGGTGGACCACCGAGTGGAGAGAACCTTTGAACACCTCAGCACCTGAGGCTCAGGGCCCTGTGACAGGACACAGCCCGGGTCCCCCAGGGCCAGCTGCACCTCTGGAATTCCTGAGCACTGTGACCGTGACCTGTGTCATATGTGTGGCCTCTCAGCTTGCAGTCCTCCATTCCTGCCTGTGGTGTGGTGCCATCTTCACCCCATTCCATGCCAACACACTCACACACACAGACACACGCTCTGGCTGATATGCACACATGGCTGTCACACACAGGTTCACATATACACAGCTCACACAGGCTCTCACACACAGGTTCACATACACACACAGGCTCATATACACAGGTTCACATACACATGGCTCATACACATGGTCTCACACACACACGCATGCAGGCACACACAGGCTCACTGTAAGGTTTAATCTCAGCAAAGTCTGAGCACATGGACTTGGCTCAGGGACCCTGGCACACCCGCTTGCTGTCTGTAGAGGGGCAGGAGGCCCTGGGCTTGGTGGGCAGGCATTTGGAGTGCAATGGCGGGACCTCGCCTGTGGGCACTGAGGGGTCTCACCTCTTCCTGCAGCTTTTGAAGGGGTGGGAGGCTCCAGGGTAGAGTTGCAGAACAGAAAAGATGGCAGAAGCCAGGAGCTGGGGCCTTTGCGTGGCTGCCTGGCCTGACGCACCTCACGCTGTGGCAGGACCCGGGCAGGGCAGCAAAAGGCATCTGTGAGTCGCCGTCCTGTGCGGGTCTCAGGGCACAGTGGGTGGCACGAGCTCTCCCAGCCGTCGGTGGGTGAAAAACGGGGCCTCCGCCCAGCACCCTGACAAGGAAAGGGGAGGTGGCGGCCCCAGGTTAGGCCACTGGGTGAGGCGGGGCTGTGGGCCTCCTGGGTGGAGGGGCCTGTTCTTTGGGAGACCACCTGGTGGGGGGTTTCAGGAAGGTCCAAGTGGCTTGTGTGTGTGGTTTTTTTTTTTTTTTTGAGATGGAGTTTCGCTCTTGTTGCCCAGGCTGGAGTGCAATGGCGTGATCTCTGATCACTGCAACCTCTGCCTCCTGGGTTCAAGAGATTCTCCTGCCTCAGCCTCCTGAGTAGCTGGGATTACAGGCATGTGCTACCATGCCCGGCTAATTATTTTTGTATTTTTACCCAGCTAATTTTTTGTATTTTTAGTAGAGACGGGGCTTCTCCATGTTGGGCAGGCTGGTCTCTAACTCCCGACCTCAGGTGATCTGCCCGCCTCTGCTTCCCAAAGTGTCGGGATTACAGGTGTGAGCCACCACACCCAGCCGAAGTGGTTTTAATGTCCCCACTTTTGACCACTTCTCCTTCTCCATAGGGCAAATCAAGCTTGGAAATGGTGTCCTGGAGATTAAGGGAGCTGGAAACCACGGCTTATGTTCCATGGTGACGTGGTTCCTGAGGGTTAGCTGGTCCAGTTCCCGAGTGTTGGCCGGTCTGGTCTCTGAGTGTTGGTTGGTCCAGTGCCTGAGTGTCGGCCAGCTGCCCTTGCTGTGCTGGGGTACATTCCCCGAGCTTCCACCATCTTCCCTTTCCTTGCTGCTGTGTTCAGTGATTTGCAGAGAGAAAGGCGTGGAGCCCCACAAGCACCTCGGGCAGCAGCAGGACCCTCCCAAAGCTGTGTCCGCACACAGCCAGGCCCCCACCTCCTGGCACCCGCCCCCCGCCCCCCGCCTCCCGGAGGGCCCGGCTCCAAGGGTCATGTGAGTAGATCTGGAGGTGGGCCTCTCTTGAATCCCAGCCTCCTTGGGGTCAGCCCAGGTTGTCCCCACCCCCACCTGAGTTACTGCAGAACCAGGGAGCTCATGGCCACTGAGTGACTCCAGTTAATGCTGAATTAGGTACCTCAGGCTTAAGTCAAATATTAACAGAGGAGGCCGGCCAGAGCTCCCCAGTGTTTGGAGGATAGCTTGGTTTTCTCCCTGAGTGTATTGCCCATACCGGATGGAGGCAGTTCCATCCTGCAGACTCCGTGGTTCTGAGTTGCAGCCTTTACCGGCCAGTTTAAGACCCTCCCGGAGCAGTGTTCTGCAGTGTCCTGGGGGCAGAAGCCGGACGCACTCAGCTTCTTGCCCAGGGGCCTCCTGTTGGGCATTTGGATTTGGAATCTGAGGCTGTAGGAGCAGCTGCCTCCCAGTGAATTCCGATGCACAGACAGGGGACTGTCCTGCCAGCAGGGCCTGTAGACGGAGCCGGGTCAGGGTGCTGGGCAGTGCTGCGGGGCCCTGGTAGAAACAGTCCCTGCAGATGGTCCTGGGCGCTGGTGCTGGGGGGAGGGTAGGGCTTAAGGAGGCCTCGTATCGGGACCCTGGCAGGCCACCCCACCTCCCACAGTGCCCGGTCCGCCATCCACAGTGACACAGGGACACCTTCTCAGGTGGAGGAGGTGGCAGTCATGGCAATTCAGGAGCAAAGCCAGGCTTCCTGTGCCTCTGTGGTGGGCCCTGGTGGTGCTGGCAGGCCCACGGCACAGGCAGGCTCAGGGCTCCGCCAGGGAGCAGTGGGAGGCCCTCTCTGCAGGGCGGGGAGCCAGGTGGGGAGGTGTGTGGCTGCAGGTAAACACGCCTGGAGCGCAACTCTGCTGTGGGTTAGCCGTGGATCTCCGGGCGAGGGTTCCCGGGATACGGACACCTGCCCCAAGGTGCCCCACAGAGGACGACCCCCAGGGCGGCCATGCCTGAGCCAGCGTGGTCACCTCCCACAGTGCCAAGGCGCTCCTCCAAGGCCCCTGCGGCCCATCTGACCAGTGGGGAACTCACGAGCACTTGGCCAGTGGTGCCTCCAATATGCAGCCTCCAATCCCTGGTTGGAGGTGTGACCTGACCCTGGACCAGAGTGCTGGGCCAGGTCCTTGTGGCTTCAGCCCTTCAGCCTGGAAGCTCCTGAAAACCAGCTCCCTTCCGGGGCAGCCCTTGGCCCCCGCTGACCCTCCCTCAGTCCTAGGTGTGCAGTGGCGTGGGGACCCTGGGAGGCCCATGGCGCAGCCCCTTCCCATCTCCTGCCCGTCGGTTTCTGTTGCTCAGGCACTGCCTCACCCGCGCCTCTTTCTCCCAGACCTGAGCCGCCGCTGCCGGGATTCTCACCCGCGCCTCTTTCTCCCAGACCTGAGCTGCCGCTGCCGGGATTCTCACCTGCGCCTCTTTCTCCCAGACCTGAGCCGCCGCTGCCAGGATCCTTCCCCAGCTGGTTTTCCTTCTCTTTGATGTGTTTCCACTGAGGGTCCAAACCGGTCCAGGCGCGGGTTCCAGAACTTTCTGCAGATCTCTCGCACCTGAAAATTTCCTCTGTAGCCGTTCGCAGGTTTCTCAGATGCCCCAGGCTCAGGGGCCAGTCAGTCTCGTGGTGAGGGGGTGGGTCTGACTTGTGGCATCACGGCCTCTCCATCAGTACTGCTGGGCCTGTGAGCCGATGGGTGGGCAGCACCACCCACCGCCTCCTTCCTCACACCAGTCTTGGGCTGCGCAGAGCCACAGCCATGTGTGTGTGCTGTGAGTGCAGTGTGACTGTGTCTACCCATTTCCCCTGACACGCCTGTTGGAGCCCCAGCTGTGTGTGTGTGCCGTGAGTGCAGTGTGACCACGTCCACCCATCTCCCCGGACACGCCTGTCGGAGCCACAGCCGTGTGTGTGTGTGCTGTGAGTGCAGTGTGACCGCGTCCGCCCGTCTCCCTGGACACACCTGTCAGAGCCACAGCCGTGTGTGTGTGCTGTGAGTGCAGTGTGACCGCGTCCGCCCGTCTCCCCAGACACGCCTGTCGGAGCCACAGCCGTGTGTGTGTGCTGTGAGTGCAGTGTGATCGCGTCCACCCGTCTCCCCGGACACGCCTCTCAGAGCCCCAGCTGTGTGTGTGTGCTGTGAGTGCAGTGTGACCACGTCCCCCCGTCTCCCCGGACACGCCTGTCGGAGCCACAGCCGTGTGTGTGTGCTGTGAGTGCAGTGTGACCACGTCCCCCCATCTCCCCGGACACGCCTGTCGGAGCCACAGCCGTGTGTGTGTGCTGTGAGTGCAGTGTGATCGCGTCCACCCGTCTCCCCGGACACGCCTCTCAGAGCCCCAGCTGTGTGTGTGTGCTGTGAGTGCAGTGTGACCACGTCCCCCCATCTCCCCGGACACGCCTGTTGGAGCCACAGCCGTGTGTGTGTGTGCTGTGAGTGCAGTGTGATCGCGTCCACCCGTCTCCCCGGACACGCCTGTTGGAGCCACAGCCGTGTGTGTGTGCTGTGAGTGCAGTGTGACCGTGTCCGCCCGTCTCCCCGGACATGCCTCTCAGAGCCACAGCCGTGTGTGTGTGCTGTGAGTGCAGTGTGATCGCGTCCACCCGTCTCCCCGGACATGCCTGTTGGAGCCACAGCCGTGTGTGTGTGTGCTGTGAGTGCAGTGTGACCGTGTCCGCCCGTCTCCCCGGACACGCCTGTTGGAGCTCCGGCCATGTGGCTGAGTGCAGTGTAACTGCGGCCACCTGTCTTCCCGGACACGCCTGTCAGAGCCCCAGACTGGGCTCCCCTGCAGGACCCTGGTGCTGCCACAGAGTCGGCGGGTCCCTGGGGTCCCGGCAACTGTCCCCCAAGAGGTGTGCGTGGAGGTGGACCCCCTGCCTGACCCTCGTGTGGCCCAAGGCCTCTGAAAACCGTCACGGCAGGGGCCACGACCCCACTTACTCACACCCTTCTGCATGAACACTGCACAGCTACCTCCCGTGGGCTGCCCTGTGAGGTGTGGAGCTGGGCTGCAGACTTGCACAAGGTGGGGTCCTGTGTCTGGAGTCAGAGGATCCCTCTCATCATCCAGCCTCCCCGGCTCAGGGGTAGGTTTGGGGCCTGCGGTGTCTGGACTTGGGCAGCAGGAAGGAAACATCCCTGGGGGCCTGTGGTGACTCCCCATCCTCCCCAGGGTGGTCTGGCAGGGGACATTGTTTTCCAAAGCAAAGCCAGAGTGCCAAGGGCTCTTGGGATTCACGAGATCCACATTTATCCCAAGTCAGAACAGCACATCTGTGCGTGCAAACTTCATTCTGACTTGGGCCGGCTGTCATTCTTGCCCGAAGCAGCGTGAGGCCTCATCCCGGCATCCCTGTTGCTTCTTTCATGTGGGATGAGAACCCGGGAAGGAGCTGAGTGCGACTCCTCCGGTTTTTAGAGAGCACTGCCCCCGCCCCGCCCCCTCCTGCTTCCCCACCTTTTCGCAGTTGCCTGGCTGGGGCATAAGTGAATTGACAGCATTTAGTTTGAGTGACTTTTGAGTTACTTTTTTTCTTTTTTTGAGACAGATTCTCGCTCTGTCGCCCGGGCTAGACTGCAGTGGCGTAATCTCGGCTCACTGCAACCTCTACCTCCCGGGTTCAAGCGATTCTCATGTCAGCCTCTGGAGTAGCTGGAATTACAGGCGCCAGCCACCACACCCAGCTAATTTTTGTGTTTTTAGTAGAGATGGGGTTTCACCATGTTGGCCAGGCTGGTCTCGAACTCCTGACCTCAGGTGATCCGCCTGCCTTGGCCTCCCAAAGTGCTGGCATTACAGGTGTGAGCCACCGCGCCTGGCCTGGAGTTGAGAGAGGGCGGCCCCTGATTCAGCGCGGTGAGGCTGCGCTTGCTCTCCCGGGCGGGCATCCACACACTCCTCGTGGAGATGGAGAAGCCCAGACCCCTGCAGAGCTTCCCCATCACGTCCGGTCCTGGAAGTCCCCGGAAACGCCCGGAAACCCTGCCACACCCTGAGCCGGGGAGCGCGGGTCCCTTTCCAGCCCCGGAAATGCCCAGAAACCCTGCCACGCCCTGAGCGAGAGAGCGCGGGTCCCTCTCCGGCCCTGGAAGCCCCCGGAAACCCTGCCAAGCCCTGAGCGGGAGAGCGCGGGTCCCTCTCTGGCCCTGGAAGTCCCCGGAAACCCTGCCAAGCCCTGAGCGGGAGAGCGCGGGTCCCTCTCCGGCCCTGGAAGCCCCCGGAAACCCTTGGGTGCCAGGCCTGGCCAGGACGGCAGCGACACTGCATGCTCAGCCCTTGCGTGAGACCACGGGAGTGTCCGCCCTCTGCACGTGCTACTGATTGCCCGCTTTGTCCAGCAGGTTTGGGAGCTCGTGGCTGCATCCTCCTGCAGACACTTGCCCATTCTGGGGTCTCCTCTCTGTCTTTTCTCCTCTAAGTGTTGAGGGGCCTGGGAGGGAGGCCTTGGAGGGTGCCCATGCTGCTGGGACTGATACTCCCCGCGGTGGAAGGAGCTGCCTCTTGAACAGCAGGGGTCTGAGCAGAGGGGAGGGGATGCGGGGGTGCGGTGAACACAGGTGCTCTCAGGACGCAGGGGCATGTCAGCCCTGCCGTCCCAGGGCCGCACCCCAGCAGGGAGCCTCCTGAGGTGCAGACGCCTCAGCTTCACGCTCACACTTCTGGAAGGCAATGTCTGTGCGTTTGCTTTCTGCTGCAGTTTAAAAAGCCGGGCTCTCGGGATCATGTGTGGGGCCTGGTCACTGGAATATCTGGACCCGGTGTTGATGGGCAGCCACGCTGGAGGCTGGGCCTAGCTTTCTGTTCTCTGTGCAGGTGCCGTATCCACCTCCATCGCAGTCCTTTCTCTCTAGACCTTTTAAATCACAGTGTCACCTCCCCCTGCTGTCCTGCCGGTGGCCCCTGGAGGCTTCTTCCCCCCCCCCTTTCTTCTGGGGCAATGCTTAAGGTTGGCACTGAATCAGGAGGCCAGATGTGGCCCCTAGTAACTCACCAGCAGTCCCAGAGGCTTCTGGCTCCCCTGGCCCACCAGCCTCCCATGTCTGCCTCAGGCTTCTTGACGTGCCTGGCACTGACCAGACTGTGTGCCCGGGTGCCATGCCCATGGGCTCCGCCTCCCGCAGGCAGGCCCTCTCTTGCTCCGCGGCCACCCCTGCTCCTGATCTCACACCTCTGCGGCGTGTCTGGACACACCAGCACCACGGCGGGCGGGGAGCGGAATTCTCCAGGTGGGGTGGGCAGGCCGGCGGGTGTTGAGATTTCTGTGCATACTTGTGCCTACCCTGGACTTTGCTGCGAGGTGTGGCCAGTGCTCCGGGTGCCTTTGCCGGACAACTGGTATGCCGGGCCGAGCATTCACGCTGGTCGCCGTCACGTGACTCCCATGCGCCTGGCCCTGGGGTTGGGTCTGCAGGACTGAGAAGCAGCGGAAGGGGGCGCGAGGCCTCGGGAACGTGCCGGCAACTGGTGATGAGCTCAGGCCTGACTAATGAGCCCAGGTGACTCATACACCCGGGGCCTGGATGAGTCTGGCTGGGTCAGGCACTTCCTTGCTTGTTCTGTCCTGGGAGATGTTGTCCCTGGCCCTGCAGAGCCGGGAGGACACGAGGTCTCCTGGGTCACAGCCAAGGCAGCCGACTCCTGCCCACTGCTCGCACCGGCCAAGGCCCATCGGCACCACCTCCTCCATGAAGCCTTCCTGACTGCCCCCCATCCCTCCGTGGGCAGCTCGAGTGTGCATCTTGAGTGCTGTGCAGTGTGGGGTCCGGTGCTCCTCTGGGCAGGCGGCGTCTGGGCCTGGGGGCTCTCAGAGTTTGAGGAGGTGGTGAGGGTGGCCTCGGGCATCAAACACGTAGCGCTGTGGGAACCGGGAGACTGGCTGAGCCCGCTCTGAGGAAGGTGGGGCCAGGGGCACCCTCAGCTGACCCGGCATGCAGGGGTGACCAGTCAGGCGTGGCCAAGGATGGGGTCTGTGGGGTCAGGAGACGTCAGTAGCAGCCAGGACCGAGGCCACCAATTTCCACCCTGGCATGTTCCATGTTTTGAAGAACTGGAAACAATTGGATTCTTTAACTTTTTTAAGTTGAGGTGAAATTCACAATGCATAAAATTAACCGTCTTAAAGTGAACAATTCAGTGACATTTAGTACAGTCAGAAGGCTGTGCAGCCATCACCACTGCCCAATTCTAGAACATTCACACGCCGGAGATAGGGAGCCCTGGGCCGTCACGCAGCCACCGCCCGGCCCCGAGAACCTGCGAGTCCACTCTCCACCTCTGTGGATCGGCCGTTCTTGCCGTTCATGCAAATGGCTCCCACAGTGCGAGGACGTTTGTGTCTGGCTCCTCTCACAAGCCTCACGTTTCCAGGTATGTCGTGGTGTTGTGCAGACCCATGATTCATCCCTTTTCGTGGGTGTGTAATAGTCCACCATAGATTCTCTATGTTTTAAAGCATGTTTTATGTGCCCAAAATGTCTCTGCACTAGAGGCTATAGCTTGCTTGCTTGCTTGCTTGCTTGCTTGCTTTCTTTTCTTTTTTTTTTTTTAATTTGAGATGGAGTCTTGCTCTGTTTCCAGGCTGGAGTGCAGTGGTGGGATCTCGGCTCACTACAACCTTTGCCCCCAGGTTCAACTGATTCTTTTGCCTCAGCCTCCCAAGTAGCTGGGACTACAGGCGTGCCACCTCACCCGGCCAATTTTTTTGTATTTTTAGTAGAGATGGGGTTTCATCATGTTGGCCAGGATGGTCTCGATCTCCCGACCTTGTGATCTGCTTGCCTCGGCCTCCCAAAGTGTTGGGATTACAGGAGTGAGCCACTGCGCCCAGCCGAGACTACAACTTTCTTTAACGGCATCCCTGGAGGGATCTAAGAGTCTCTTTCCCTGTCTCCTTTCCTTTGGAAAACATTTTAGCCAGGCCTCCCCGAGATGAAAGGCCAGAGTCCCAGGTATGGGCGTTGCAGGGGCACAGTTGCCATGGTGAGCTGTGGGTGATGGTCACTGTCAGCGATGGCTCCTGCAGGTCCCTGTGAGGAAGGGGCAGTGCCCAGAGCAGGAGGAGAGGGAGTCAGCGGACGTTGATTGGCAGTGCCCCCCCATTCCATCATTCAGTCACCCACTGTGCGCCCAGCACCCAGGCTTGGCTGCATAGAACGTGGCCCAGGAAGGCCCCACTTCCTGTCTCCTCTTCTCCCCTCTCCAGTCTCATGATGGGGCTGGAGCCCCACTTCCTGTCTCCTCTTCTCCCCTCTCCAGTCTCATGATGGGGCTGGAGCATCTTCTAGTTTTGAGTTCTGAGCCAATGAACATGCTCATGAGCAGGCTGCGGGATCCCAGGACGGTGGAGCTGGGAGCCTGACTGCAGGTGAGGGACAGGCTCTGGCAGCCTCTGTCAGCATCCTCTCCAGGGCCTATGAAGGCCACCGTGTGTCCTCAGCTGCCAGTGCCCCCTCCCCACCTCCTCTGGGCCCATGTGCACGGGACCTGGGCTCCCCCCACCAAGCCTGCCCGCCTTGGTCCAGCAGAACGGCTCTTGCCTCTACAGGGGTGCCAGGCCAGGAGTGCCGTGTCCGTGAAGCGGGGTCATGGTTTGGGGGCCCCCCATCTCCCTAGCGCCCTCTCGTTGGGGACCCCCCATCTCCCTAGCACCCTCTCACCCTCTCCTGCATGTGTTGTGTCTGTGAAGTGGGGTCATGGTTTGGGGGCCCCTGTCTCCCTAACACCCTCTCATCCTCTCCTGCATGTGTGGTGGGGTCATGGTTTGGGGGCCTCCATCTCCCTAGCACCCTCTTGTTGGGGGCCCCCTGTCTCCCTAGTGCCCTCTCGCCCTCTCTGGCATGTGAAGTGGGGTCATGGTTTGGGGGCCCCCCATCTTCCTAGCACCCTCTCACCATCTCCTGCATGTGCTGTGTCTGTGAAGTGGGGTCATGGTTTGGGGGCCCCCCGTCTCCCTAGCACCCTCTCACCCTTTCCTGCATGTGCTGTGTCTGTGAAGCAGGGTCATGGTTTGGGGGCCCCCCATTTCCCTAGCGCCCTCTCGTCGGGGGCCCCCTGTCTCCCTAGTGCCCTCTCTGGCATGTGTAGTGGGGTCATGGTTTGGGGGCCCCCATCTCCCTAGCACCCTCTCGTTGGGGACCCCCCCCCATCTCCCTAGTGCCCACTCGTCCTCTCCTGCATGTGCAGTGTCCGTGAAGTGGGGTCATGGTTTGGGGGCCCGTCTCCCTAGTGTCCTCTCACCCTTTCCTGCATGTGCTGTGTCCGTGAAGCAGGGTCATGGTTTGGAGGCCCCCCATCTCCCTAGCGCCTTCTCGTTGGGGGCCCCCTGTCTCCTTAGTGCCCTCTTGTAGGGACCAGCCCCACAGGGTCAGTGGGTCTCTCCCTGTGTGAGGCGATGAGAGAGTGTAGAAATAAAGACACAAAGAGGTAACAGAAAAGACAGCTGGGCCCGGGGGATCACTACCACCAATGTGCAGAGACTGGTAGTGGCCCCAAATGTGTGGCTACACTGTTATTTATTGGATACAAAGCAAAAGGGGCAGGGTAAAGAGTGTGAGTCATCTCCAATGATAGGTAAGGTCACCTGGGTCACGTGTCCACTGGACAGGGGGCCCTTCCCTGCCTGGCAGCCGAGGCCGAGAGAGAGAGAAGACAAAGAGACAGCTTACGCCATTATTTCTGCATATCAGAGACTATTAGTACTTTCACTAATTCACTACTGCTATCTAGAAGGCAGAGCCAGGTGTACAGGATGGAACATGAAGGTGGACTAGGAGCGTGACCACTGAAGCACAGCATCACAGGGAGATGGTTAGGCCTCCGGATAACTGCGGGAAAGCCTGACTGATGTCAGGCCCTCCACAAGAGGTGGAGGAGCAAAGTCTTCTCTAAACTCCCCCGGGGAAAGGGAGACTCCCTTTCCCAGTCCGCTAAATAGTGGGTGTTTCTCCTTGACATTAATGCTACCGCTAGACCATGGTCCGCTTGGCAACAGGCGTCTTCCCAGACACTGGCGTTACCACTAGACCAAGGAGCCCTCTGGTGGCCCTGTCCAGGCATAACAGAAGGCTCGTACTGTCTTCTGGTCACACCTCACTATGTCCCCTCAGCTCCTATCTCTGTATGGCCTGACTTTTCCTAGGTTATGATTATAGAGCGGGGATTATTATAATATTGGGATAAAAAGTAATTACTACCAACTAATGATTAATGATATTCATATATAATCATATCTAAGATCTATATCTGCTATGACTATTCCTGTTTTGTATTTTATTATACTGGAACAGCTCGTGTCCTTAGTCTCCTGCCTCGGTGCCTGGGTGGCTTGCCGCCCACACCCTCTCGCCCTTTCTGGCATGTGAAGTGGGGTCATGGTTTGGGGGCCCCCCATCTCCCTAGCACCCTCTCGCTCTCTCCTGCATGTGAAGCGGGGCCATGGTTTGGGGGCCCCCCATCTTTCTAGCGCCCTCTCGCCCTCTCCTGCATGTGAAGTGGGGCCATGGTTTGGGGGCCCCCCATCTTTCTAGCGCCCTCTCACCTTCTCCTGTGTGGAACTCTGTGGTGGTCAGAGCTAAGGCTCCGAACAGGTCGAAGCACCTCCCCAGCGCTTCTCACCCTGAACGCTCTGGGAGGACACAGCCTTTTCATAAGCTATGATTGACATGGCAGGAGGGGCCTCCCCGCCACCCGGGTCCTCTGCTGTTTGCTGGGGAGGGGGCTCAAGACCGGGATCCTGGGCTTCTGCTCCAGCTGTGCCCAAGGGAGCTGCTGAGGAGGGGCCGGGTGGAGCATCCACCCTGGGCAGGTTCAGGGTCATTCTTGGTGACCCCAGGTCCGGTTACAAAGGCTGATGGAGAGCGTGGGTGGCTGCCTAAGTCTCTGGAAGCCCAAGAATGTGGAGATGGCGCATCTCGGCCCGGGGTCTCGTGGCTGGTCTGGGAGAACTTGCCTTTATTTCTAGGCAGGAGGCTGCACCGCAAGGGAGCGTCAATGGCCCGGCTGGCTTTCCCCGGCCCTCAGCCCGCACTCATCCACCAAAGCAAGCTCCTTTGTGGGGCTGGCCTGGGAAGCCGAGATCACAAGGCTCTGCCAGCTGTGGTCACCCCATGAGACAGGGTCAGCTCGGGAGCAAGGCGGATCAGACGGAACAGAATGCGTGGACTGCCTCGCCCGCCCTTAGTTAGCTGGGCCATTGAAAATCAAGTCTGGGCTGGGCGCGGTGGCTCACGCTTGTAATCCCAGCACTTGGGGAGGCCGGGGCGGGCGGATCACGAGGTCAGGAGATCGAGACCACGGTGAAACCCCGTCTCTACTAAAAATACAAAAAAATTAGCCGGGCGTGGTGGCGGGCGCCTGTAGTCCCAGCTACTCCGAGAGGCTGAGGCAGAAGAATGGCGTGAACCCAGGAGGCAGAGCTTGCAGTGAGCCGAGATCGCGCCACTGCACTCCAGCCTGGGTGACAGAGCGAGACTCCGTCTCAAAAAAAAAAAAAAAAAAGAAAAGAAAAGTCTGTAGAAAGACCTAGAAATAAGGCCTGGGGTGCCCTTGCCTGTTGATGGGCGGGCCGAGGAGGACTGTTCCCAGGCAGGCGCTGGTCTCTTGCCTTCCAGGTGGTTTGTTTGCGAGGCTGAGGGTGACGCTCCTGTGCGGGAGGAGGTCGCATTCCATTCATAGCCGCTTATCTGGGCAGTCAGGCAGGCCTGGGAGGGAGCCCGCCTCTGTGCTCTCCAAGGGTGGGCGACGGACAGACAGGGTGTCCCACCTCTTCTGGGCCAAGGACAGAGGGGCAGTGTTTGCAGAGACCTGGGGAGGCCCAGGTGACCTCCACCGAGCGCCTGCTGTGTGCAGGGCCAGTGCTGGCTGCAGAGACAGAGGCGCCTGTGTGGACCCCCGGCCCAGGGGAGGTAGGCAGGCAGCACCAGGCGGCCCTGGGGGTCAGGGATGGAGGCCAGGCCTAGATGGCCCATGGGAGGGTGGACTCATTCTGAGTGATTCCTGGAAGCCCCTGGAAGGTTCTTTAGGGCCCAGCAGACCCCAAGGCCCCCAAGACGATCCAGCTGGCTCTCTGTGGCTCTCGGTGTCTGCCATTTGAGACAATTTGGACACAGGCAGGGCAGGCTGTCGCGGACGGTTGAAGCTGCACGCATTGGTGGGGGCAGCAGAGCCCCTGCCCTCAGCTTCTCGGGGTACAGCGGGGGCACCAGGGTGGGTGAGTGAGTGAGTGGTCACTGACTGCTCCTGCCAAGGGCAGCCCTGGTTCGGTTTGCACTTGCTCAAGCCCCAGTGACGGCTGCTCTCATTCCTGCCCCGTTGCTAACAAGGGTGTCATAAGCTGCTTTCCCGGCCCACATCCTGTTAAGCCCATGGAGACCCTCCCACCGCTGAGCCTGCTGTGGGCTGCAGGCCCTGGGAGGTGCCCACCTCAGTCCCCACTGGCCTCCTTCCAGCACTTTAGAGCAGATGCAGGTTGGAGATAAGGAAAGTTCCAGAGCACAGACTGGAACAAGCCCCAAGCCTCTCCCTGCCCCAGCAGGGCCTCCCTGGGTTTGGGGGACCGGTGCCCTCATGGGGGGTCCTGAAGGTCAGGGCTGGGGCTGGGGCTGGGGCTGGGCTGGCGGAGGTGGCCTTGGCGGAGGCCACGTTCCAGGGTCTCACTGAGAGTCTGTGGCAGGCAGCCTTGCAGATGCCGCTGAGGGACCCCTCACTTCATGTTGTGGGTGATGCGATCCATCGATTGCCTCCAGGTTTAAATCAGGTGGATATTTACCTAGCGGCCTCCTCTGCCTCTGCACAGGGCCTGGAGTGGGATGGACTGGGGTGCTCAGCTGGAGGCTCTGCAGACACAGCCCCCTGGGCTATGCAGGCCCTGCTGGGAGCCACATTGCCACTTTTCATCACCCACTTTTTGGGCGAGAACCCCCTCGAGTCCTCACATCTGCCGCACCTCAGCGCCTGTGGCTCCAGTCAGAGAGTCTGGACCACACTGCTGGGTTCAGAGCGTGACAGGACAATGGCCAGTTTCTGTGTGATTGCTGGCGGGAATCCTGAGCTAGTCCATGTGCTGGGATCTGGAAGCTTCCTTGAAATGTCTGGGCACGTGGCTCTCTGGGTCGGGGTGGCACATGGCCCTGTAGCAGGCTGTCCTACGGCAAAAGCCTGCTCTGTGAGCCAGCCCTGTGCAGGCCTCCCTCGGTACAGCCGCGAGGGGCCTCACCCTCTATCCACAGAAATCAAGGGCTGCAGAAGACAGAAGCCTGCGCCGACCCCTCCGGCAGAGTTGTGCCAATTGTCCCACTAAATTCACCCCTCTAGGGAGAGGTGCCTCCTGCGGCCGCTTTTCCTAGAATAAGTATGAGAACCCCCAAATAGGTTCTAGAAAAAACAGCAGTGTGCACAGATGTTAGTCCTCTTCGAAACTTGACTGAATCATTTAGCCAAAGAAAACAGTAACAATGGCTTCATTTTGAGAGGGTCACGGACACCCTTTCATGTTTGATTCCTTCTGACCTTGTGAGTTTATAGAAGGACAAGGAGAGAGGGACGCGCTGTGTTTGTTCAGATGTGGACAGAAAGTTTGGATGATAGGACAGAACATTTAGTTCAATCTTTCAACTTCAGGCTCTTAAAAGCCCTTTATTTTTGTAGGTAACATGCTTTAAACAAACTTTAAAATTTGAGGTTGCTGGTACCCACCGTGTGTGGATTGGACCAGCTCCGTGAGGGTGGAGCCCGGGAGCCTCTCTAGTCGCCTTTGTGTGCGTCTGTGCCTGTGCCTGGTAGTTGCTCTGTCTGGAAGATGGGCAGGGCCACAGAGCACCAAGAAAATACTAGGCCCTTTGCAGGTCTCGGGTGGATTCAGGTTGATCCAACAGATGCTGGCCCAGGGCCTGCGAGGAGGCTCCTTTCGCGTGGCTGCCGTGGCCCCTGTGAGCTGGGTTTGTCCTATGAGAAGAGCTCCCGCAAGAACACCTTTTGAGGTCACCCCTTGGGGAGATGAGCTGGACAGCATTTGGAGCCCCCAGCAGCTCACATTCCTGAGCTCTTGGTCCCATGCAGGGTTCGATAGTTTTCTTTACACTGACAGGCAGCATCTCTTTGGCCAGCCGTGTGACTGTTGGGTTGTGTGTCTTCTCTGTGCCTCAGTTTTTCTCCCCTGCAAATGGGTTCACTGAAAGCACTGGCCAGGGGAGGGGCTGTGGCATGGCAGGACAGGCTGAGGGGCACTGAGGAGGTGCCAGGAGCCAGGTGGTGTCAGGTGAGTCCCCCAGGAACCCCAGTCTGTGTGCACAGTGGGAAAGAGGCCATCAGGGGCAGAGGGGAATGAACACCCACCCTTTGGGGGCTCAGGTGCCAAACAGATGTGTGAGCAGGTGCATGAGCCAGATGTGTGAGCAGGTGCACGGGCCAGGTGTGTGAGCAGGTGCACGAGCCAGATGTGTGGGCAGGTGCACGGACCAGGTGTGTGAGCAGGTGCACGGGCCAGGTGTGTGAGCAGGTGCACGGGCCAGGTGTGTGAGCAGGTGCACGGGCCAGGTGTGTGAGCAGGTGGCAGGTGCATGGGCCAGGTGTGTGAGCAGGTGCATGGGCCAGGTGTGTGAGCAGACACTTCCTGTGCAAGCCTGTGCTCCTGTGGCTCATGGGTGTGTGATCCAGAAACCCGGAGGCAGTGGCTTCACCGGGGGGTGGTGACATTCAAGCTTTTGCAGGAGGGGGTTGTGGCAGGGCAGGACAGAAGCATCTGACCAGAGGGTGCAGGGCCGCAGCATTTCTGCCCTCGGGGACAGGCAGCCCATGCTGGGATGGGCGCAGGAGCTCCCAAAACCTGTGCTCTCAGTTCAGAAACCGGGTACCTTTCCCATCTGACCCCCCAGGCAGCCATTAACAGGTCCAGGTGAGAGAGTTTGTGCATGAGACCTGCTTTCCTTGCTCTCTCCAGGGGGGTTTGCAGCATTTCTGAGCATCAGGCCAGAGGCTGGGACTCCCTGCCTGAGTCAGGGCGAGGGCTTCCCGTGGCTCTGTGAGCTTCAGAGGCTTGGCATGTACAAGCAGGGCTGTTACGACAACCTTTACAAAGTCACAGAGAAGAACCCAGTGCGTCTTCTCCTCAGAGGGAAGCACAGGCTGAATGAATTTGCACCTGGACATTCCGCCTCCACCTTCTTCCTAATCAAAGACTGTATATGCAGGTGGTTCCTGGATGTATCTGGGGTGAGGAGGGCTGACTAGCAGTGGGGAGATGGGGGCTCCCCCACATCTTGGCGGGGGTCCTGGTGGGTCGCAGCCCCCAGAGCCGGGCTTCCCAGAAAGGGGCATCGCTTCTCTCTTTTGGGCTGTGCTGGGGTCGCTCTGGTGAGGGGTGACCCAGGGCCTTTGAACAGCCGGTCCTAGACCAGGCCGTGGTTCCTGTGATGCTGACAGGCTGTGGCTTGAGAGCCTGGGTTGGGAAAGCCCAGTCAGAGGGGAAGGCGGGGGCAGGTTCTGACCCTGGATGGTTTCCTGAGGGATGTGCTCAGTGGGATTTGCCCCTGGAGCACCAAGGGCTGAAGGAAAGCCACTGCCCTGCTCTCTCGCAGCCCTGGTCCCTGTTCTTCTGTGGGTGCAGGTGGGGACGGTGGGGTGAACCCGGCCTCCCAGGGACAGATATAGGGATGCTGGGATGCTGCACTGAGGTGTGAGTCCCGGGAAGTGGACAGGGGGTCAATGGGAGGAAGAGAGGAAGGTGGGGTGGGGGGTGGGAGGAGAGAAGAGGAGGAAGGGGGTGGGGGGAGGGAGGAAGGAAGAGGAGGAAGGTGGGGTGGGGGGCGGGAGGAGAGAAGAGGAGGAAGGGGGTGGGGGAGGGAGGAAGGAAGAGGAGGAAGGTGGGGTGGGGGGCGGGAGGAGAGAAGAGGAGGAAGGGGGTGGGGGCAGGGAGGAGAGAAGAGGAGGAAGGGGGTGGGGGAGGGAGGAAGGAAGAGGAGGAAGGTGGGGTGGGGGGCGGGAGGAGAGAAGAGGAGGAAGGGGGTGGGGGGAGGGAGGAAGGAAGAGGAGGAAGGTGGGGTGGGGGCGGGAAGAGGGAGAAGGAGGAAGGGGGGGTGTGGGGTGGGCGGAGGGAGGAGGAGGAAATTGGGGCATCCCCATCAGAGACCTCCTGCAGACCTCCAGCTGTTTGGTCCATGGGTGGGTTGGTTAGGCCTGGGTTCAGAAGCCCCTTCAGTGTTAGGCGCTCAGCTGGGCCACGGAGCCCTGGCCTTCCCTCTGAGCACAGACCCACCGGGAATGGGCAGCCCGTTCTTAGTGACCCTGGGCGCTGGGGAGCACCCATCCTCTGAGCCCCAGCCCGGCCTCCATGTGTCAGGTGGGGGGCACTGGCAGGGCCAGGCTGTGGGAGTCTGGGAGGGAGTCGGAGGTTGGCTGGGGCAGAGGTGGGGTCAGGGAGCAGGAAGTGAGTGTTTGCCCACTGGGGTAGATGCTGGGTAGATGGGGAGCCGGGAGTCCTATGGGGTGAAGGGTCTGCCCTGGGCTGAGGCATGTTGGGGCATCACGGGCACCTATGGGCCCCTCGGACGTCCCCTCAGCGCTCCCTGGCGCAGGTCTGCTCGGAGGGTGTTGGCCTCCTCTGCAGTCAGGATCGTGGGTCTGTTAATTGGGACACCTGTGAACAAATGCTCTTCCCATCAGTAACTCCGTGAGCCCCTCCCTCAAGCCCCTGTGAGATGCACCCTGGGGTCCCGGCCTCACGCGCTGTCTTTCACAGCAGAGCTGCGGGTCCGTGCCCCAGGCAGGGTGGCCAATTCCTGCCCACTGCAGTCGGCAAGAGGGACACTGGGGCCTCAGGCTCATCTTCTGGGCACCTTTATAAAGCCAGCACAATGTGGGGCCTTTGCAGACAGTATCCTCTGTGAGCAAGAGCATGTTTAAAGGGGGCTCATTTGAAACCCTACCTACAGGGCTGCCATCCCTTTGGTGAAATGCCCACATGGGTGACAGTAATTCTAGCCCTTGATTTCCTTGAGCTGATGGTGGGCCTGTGGGCTGAGAAGCCCCTGAGTCAGGAGGTCCCAGGCCCAGGGACGAGTGAGCTGAACAGCAGTGTCGCAGCAAAGCAGCCGCCCTCTCCCCGGGCCCATCCAGGGCGTGCAGTGGGCAGAAGCCTGCGTGAGCTGGACAGGGACAAGGGACTGTGCCACCGCCCCAGTGTGAATCTGCGTTCATTTTCCTGACTTCCTGCATTTCTTGTGATTTTAAAGCTGGGGAATGGAGGTTCCACTTCCTGCTCTATCTGGAAGGAGAGGGCTTTCAGTTAGGCAAAAAGGTTGTCTTTGTGGGCGCCTGTGCCTCAGGCCACGTGGAGGCCACATGGAACTCCCGTGGGGGAGGGGACCGTGGGACTAGATGGCGGGAAAGTGCCCCAACCCTGCCGCCCTGGAACTGTGCTGGGGTAGGGCTGAGGCTGGGGGAGGGCTGAGGCTGGGGGAGGGCTGAGGCTGGGGGAGGGGGTCTGGTGGGGAGGGAGCTGAGGCTGCTTGGGGGACCGCCGCTGGGGGGCCCTAGAAGGAGGGAGCCGTCGCTGTGGGGTCCCTGAGGGGAGGGAGATGTGGCTTGGCGGGGAAGCTGTGGGGGGAGGGAGCTGTGGCTATTGGGGAGCTGTGGCTGGGGGGGTGCCGTGCCTGGGGGTCCATGACTGGGGAGTTGCTGGCTGGGGGGCAGCCGTGGCTGGGGTAACCCTGGCTAGGGAGGGGCTGGCTAGGGGCGAGCCAGGCTGGGGGAGCCCTGGCTGGGGAGGGGCTGGCTGTGGCAGGAGCCGTGGCTGGGGCTTCTGCTCCCTGCGTCCGTTCCTGTACATAGTGAAGGTGGGTTCTGTTGCCAAGATTCTGCAGGTGGGGGTGTGTGCTGTTCACACTAGAGCATCACACAGGCACTGTCCTGCACACACACACACACACTCAGACCCTCACTCCAGGGCTGGGCAGAGGACCCCGGACCTGGCCTCCGGAGCTCATCCCTGGTGCCTGGGCAGGGAGTGCTGCTCACACTGTGCGCCCATCCTTGTTTTCTCGATGTTGGGTTTACTTTTCCTGCCGGCCTCACGGCCTGCCCTTCTCAGGACTTAGGGCTACTCTGCAGGGCTGGTGTTTGGGGCAGGAAAGGGAAAGGGGCAGTGCAGAGGGAGTGTGTGCTGTGGAGGCTGAGACCCGATTTGCACTGAGCTCTTCCATGGCCGTTCAACTCTGGTGGGAGTCCACTGAGGCTCAGGGCGCCTCTGCAGGGTGCCAGGGCCACGCGAGCTCCACAGCACGTGGACAAAGGTGCATCTAATCCTTGCAGGCAGAGTGGCTTATTAGACACGTTAGCAGGTCTGTCTGTGCAGCTGGAAGGAAGAAAATAAAGTTAGATGCCCACATGTGACTTGGCACCTAGAGGCACATTCCAGATGGCAACCCGGGGCTCCCTGGCGTGGTCTGGAGGCCGGTGGGGGCCGAGGGGCTGCTGTGGGTCTGTGTGGAGATGGATACCGAAAGCCACAGGACGTGCTTGGGACTTTCATGGCAATTTGGCAGGACCATTCCCCGCACAAAGAAGGGCTGTCGGTGCAGGCCACGCTCATCACCCACATCTGACCCCACCAGGCACCCCACAAATGTGACCCTTATGTGTCAGTTAAAAACTGCACTTAACATTTTTTAATTCAAGAAAACCTGTCTGTTGCTGGAATCAACAAACGTGTTGCTTGGTCATTTCCCCAACAGAACACGGTGGGAGGGACCTGCTCTTCCGCAGCACCCCAGGCAGGCCTGGACGGCCCGAGCGGCCGTGGTCGAGGGGCGCAGCGCGTTCCGTTTCGGCTCCTCTGGTGCGTGCCTCCTGTGCGTGTGAGCAGAGGCCGTGTGGATGCCGAGCGCTCGCCGGTCATGGGCTGGTGGGCAGAGAGGTCATGACCTTTTACTTTCTAGGCCTTTCCATATTGCAACGTGTGCGTTACGTTCATAATAAAAATGTCCAACGAAACCAAGAGCAAAGTGAACTTTTTGGTGAAAGTTCCCATTGGGACTTCGGTGCCTGCTGAGACATGCCTGGGCCTGTGGCTCCCCCTGGCGGCCGGTCCCTGGCTTGACGGAAGCGCGTTGCGCGGGCTCCAGACCTCCTGGGCCAAGTCCTCTGGGCGGGGCCTCCGGCTCTGCGGGCTGCGGCCGTGTTCAGGGCGTGTTTTTGCCCGGAGCTGCTGCCAGGCTGGGCGGCATTGGGCGCGTGCAGCAAGCAGGGTTTGGATTTGGAAGTGCAGCTCGTCCTGGTGCCAAGCACAGAGCCTGGCCTCTAAGATGCTCGGGAAATGCCGCTCTCTGCGCCCCCGAGTGCTCAGTGCGAGCCTGTGAAGTCCATTACAGTCTCCGGCTGTGAATGTAGCAAGGAGTGGGAACTAGGCCTGGGAGATGGGAGTGTTTGAATCACTTCCTGAGCGAAAGCAAACTGGGAAATCTCGGGCTGCGTGCTGGTGCCCTGACCCTGCACCTCCCACCCCTTCTGTGGGGCCAGCACCCAGAAAGCGCGAGGGGAGGCTGGCACGCGTGGGCCGCATTGGCGGAGGGCCCGGTCCTCCGATGATGGGGCAAACGTCTCCGGCCCAGCCCCCAATGCTTGGGGATGCAAGGGCAAGGGCTGCGGGGTCGGAACGTCGGCTGTGGCTGTGGCTGTAGTTGTGTGACTGCTCCGCACCAGCTCAGCTTCCTCACCTGTGCACACAGGCTCCCGCTGGAATTTGCTGCGTTCTCCAAGCGCTGCAAGATTCAGAAGCAGAGGCCTCCCTGGGCTCTCACAGCCCCTTAGCTTCTTGCCCACCCACGTAGAGGGTCCAGAGCTGCCCCTTGCTGTCTGTGAGGAAAGCAGGTGCTTCAGGCCTGCCAGGGGTCCACTGGGTGTTGCTGGGTGGGCTCCTCAGGCCCTGCCTAGGGCTGACCCCTGGCTCCAGGCCCTGGGCCTCCATGCCATGTTCCCTGGAAGCAGTGAGGGCCTGCTGGAGTTTTAGCCACGTTCCCCAGAAGCAGTCAGGGCCTGCTGGGGTTTTAGCCACGTTCCCCGGAAGCAGTCAGGGCCTGCGGGGGGGGGGGGGGGGGGGGGGGGGGGGGGGGGGGGGGGGGGGGGGGGGGGGGGGGGGGGGGGGGCCCGGAAGCAGTCAGGGCCTGCGGGGGTTTATGTCACACCCTGGCTACACGTGGGGATCGTGTCTAAGCTTTTTGGAAATGTCGATGCCGGACTCTGCCCCAGACCTAGAGCTAGGAACTGGCCCCTGGCCGTGGGCCCAGGCAGGGATGAGGTTTCCCAGCACCCTGGGTGATTTGAACTTGGGAGCAGGGCTGGAACCTGGGGGCGAGATCGGCACTTCTAGGACGTTATCGTGCGTGGGAACCACAGGACGCTCACTCACAGGAGGCTCGGCAGCTCTCTCGCTGTGCCGAGGCCGATGGAGACCTCACATCCCGGGGACACCCGCCTTCCCGCTCCACTCTCTGCCCACCGCCTCACATGGCCCTGGGAATTACAACAGACTTCCCATCTCCCCACTATGGGTGGAATCTGCTGCAGCTGCCCAGACCCGGGGTCTTAGCAGGTGCTGGACGCCACAGCTCCCCTACACACAGGGGCTGCTCCTGCGTGCCCCTGGTCCCTCACCTCTACTCCTGGCACACACTCCTCCACCTGCTGCCCTTCAGGGTTCGTTGAGGTCTTATTTTGGTTCTGTACTGGGAGAGGGGGAAGCAATGGGGCCAGACGCTGCCCCTACTGTCCCCAGAAGATGAGGGACAGCACAGATGCCCAGGCTGAGTTTTCCTGTGTTAAATCATAAAACCCCCAAATGCCCATCCCAGGCACCCCACCTGCCCCAGCAGCTGCCTCCAGGCCTTGGGACGCTTGACCCCACCTCGAAGGCTGCCGGCTCCTGGCCTGGAGGTGCCCCCACCAGGTCCTCCAGTCCTGCTGCCTGGTGGCTCTGGCCACGGTTCCCGTCCCGGGCTGTTTATGTTTCCCCTGCTCCTCTCCATGACCTGCCATCTCCGCTTCACCAGCCGGCACCTTCTACAGAACATGGCCATGAGCTTCCCATGTTCTGCCGGTGGCTCTTCACGCCAACAGGTCTCTGAGCAGGGCCAGCTCACAGCGTGGCGCCAGGTCAGCTCTCACCTGCCCCCCTCAGACGCCCACCTCTGATATGCACCTGTTTCCAGCAGAAAATGTCCCATGTCCTTAAAGGACGGAGCACACTGCAGGGAACACGGTTCTCTCCATAAAGGAGGGCCTCCCCATGCCACCCCCAAGTCCATGGGAGGCCGCCCTCAGCACAGGGTCCGTGGGGTCTCAGGGTCTCTCCCTGCCAAAGTGCAGGCCTGGTGACCCCCTGGGACCCCCACTCCAGGGAGAAGACTGTGCATCTTGTGTGCTTCTCACAGCCACTGTGTGGGCTACAGAAGGGGCTCTGCCCACCACCTGACATGGCCAGACCCACGCCACCCTCGGGGAAGCCCAGCCTGGAGCCTGCAGTGGGGGCAGACCACCCTCAGCTGACCTCCCCACAACCTCACCCTTGTTTACTCAGTGCTGCAGGGAGGTCACCTTGCCCTCCTCCACAGCCCAGGGGAGGTCACCTCGCCCTCCTCCACACAGTCCTGCGGGGAGGCCCACTTGCCCTGACTGCACAGTCCTGCAGCTTGGCTGTGCCCTTGAGTGGGTGGCGCTGCCCTGTTGCCCACTGTGGCTGCTGTGGGGCCACAGCCTTGGGCCTGGACACTGGCCATGACTGGATGCCACCTGCTGCACACGCACAGGGTGCACGTGAGGAAACCCTGCCCGTTCCGTACCTGTGCCTTGCTCTTTTTCTCCTTTAAATCCCACCTGTGAGTTTTATTTTTGTAACTGCAGAGCGTGATGAAAACCGTGAAGCCACAGAGGCACGTGTCATGTGTGTGGGGAGGGCCCTTCACTCTCCGGCTCCACATCACCCATGTGTCACACTCACCATGGGTGTCCCTGACCCTGAGCCCACCCTTACCTGTGTTCTCAGCTGGGCAGGCGCTGCCCTCTCTGCCTCCGCCTCCACTTCCGCCACCTCCTGGACATCGTAGTCTCTGTCACCAGGTAGTAGCAGGGCCGGACCCCTTCGAACGAGCACGCTGAGGCCCAAGAGTGGTGGTCCTGGTGTGGGCGTGGTCCTGGTGTGGGGGGGTGGTCCTGGTGTGGGCGGTGGTCCTGGTGTGGGTGGCGGTGCGTGGTCCTGGGTGGTGGGGTGGTGGTCCTGGTGTGGGCAGTGGTCCTGGTGTGGGCGGCGGTGGTCCTGGTGTGGGTGGCGGTCCTGGTGTGGGTGGATTCCTGGAGGACACGTGGATCTCGCATCCAGCACAGGTCCTGGTGCTTGGGAGCTGCTTACCCCATGGCCCCAACCAGCAGAAGTGTGGTTGTCACAGCTGGGGTCTGGGTAGGTCTGGCAGCCCTGTGGAACCTGGCTGTGTGAGCCTGCCCTGGGACCTTCCATGAGAAAACCCAGTTAATGAGCAACCTGGGAAACCCTTGAAAACCAAGTGGGTCTTCACCAGCTTGAAAGGCCGCCGTGCCTTTCCTCCTCGGCCCTCACGGCCCAGCTCGGCGTCGCAGCAGAGTCCCGGTGATGGAGATGCTTTGCCACTGGCCACCCAGGGCTGGGAGCCTTGGCCAAGGGCTCCCTCCCTGCACTGTGGTCTCTCAGGACCTAGGAGGTCCCGGGGTGTGGACTGTGCTGAGCTGTTCTCCGACAGACGGCCCTTTTTCTCCCACGTGGGTGAAGGGTGAAGCCTCTGGGTGGTCCTGTACCTGTCCGTCACATCCCGGGCTGCAGCCGGATCCCCAGGGAGGCCTCCGTGAAAACACAAATCAAGTGCTAACTTCCTGGTGAAGAGTCTTTATGAGAGCAATGCGGCCCCGTGCCCCTTTACGCGGCTCTGCTGGTGGAGAGGAACAGCTGAGCTGCAGCACTAAAGAGAGATGCCTGCTACAGGATCCCCTAGATGCATCCCAGGGACACTGGACATCTGGTGGCCCTCCAGACTCCTAGGAAGGGGACCGTCTTCCCAATGGCAGCCAGGACTGCCTGTCCTCTTTTGGGTGGCCAGGATGTTGCAGGCCGAGTAGGTGTTTGGCTCTACCACTGGGAGGCCACGTTGCCACACGAGAATTCAGTGTCCCTCTGTGGGGAACGTGCTTCCTGGCTGCCACACTGTCACTCTCTTGTCTTCTGTTCGGCCCCTTCCCCATTGCACATCCTGGCCTGGCGTGGTCGTCTCCTGGTGTCCTCGACCCTCTCCCATGTGGCTCGTGTGCTCTGTGGTACCTCCTGCCTCCCAAAATCACCTCTCCATTCACTTTGTGCCAGGTACAGTAACCACGAAGGCTGAGACCCTCCCCTTTTGTTCTCCAATGCATCTTCAGTGCTGCAAGCAGGCTGGGCTTGCAGCAGGAGCACGGGTGTGTGTGTGGAGCGAATGAAGGGCCGTGTGCTCGTGTGGGTGGCGTGCGGGGGTGTGGTGAGGCATGGGGCGTGCGGAGTGAATGAAGGGCCGTGTGCTCGTGTGCGTGGCATGCGGGGGTGTGGTGAGGCATGGGGCGTGCGGAGGAATGAAGGGCCGTGTGCTCGTGTGGGTGGCGTGCGGGGTGTGGTGAGGCATGGGGCGTGCGGAGTGAATGAAGGGCCGTGTGCTCGTGTGGGTGGTGTGCGGGGTGTGGTGAGGCATGGGGCGTGCGGAGTGAATGAAGGGCCGTGTGCTCGTGTGGGTGGCGTGCGGGGTGTGGTGAGGCATGGGGCGTGCGGAGTGAATGAAGGGCCGTGTGCTCGTGTGGGTGGTGCGGGGTGTGGTGAGGCATGGGGCGTGCGGAGTGAATGAAGGGCCGTGTGCTCGTGTGGGTGGCGTGCGGGGTGTGGTGAGGCATGGGGCGTGCGGAGTGAATGAAGGGCCGTGTGCTCGTGTGCGTGGCATGCGGGGTGTGGTGAGGCATGGGGCGTGCGGAGTGAATGAAGGGCCGTGTGCTCGTGTGGTGGTGCGGGGTGTGGTGAGGCATGGGCGTGCGGAGTGAATGAAGGGCCGTGTGCTCGTGTGGTGGCTGCGGGGTGTGGTGAGGCATGGGGCGTGCGGAGTGATGAA
Organism: Nomascus leucogenys; assembly: GCF_006542625.1. Lineage (NCBI taxonomy): Eukaryota > Metazoa > Chordata > Mammalia > Primates > Hylobatidae > Nomascus > Nomascus leucogenys. Next base: position 30,258,656 of record NC_044405.1, read on the forward strand.
GGGCCGTGTGCTCGTGTGGGTGGTGTGCAGGGGTGTGGTGAGGCATGGGGCGTGCGGAGTGAATGAAGGGCCGTGTGCTCGTGTGGGTGGTGTGCAGGGGTGTGGTGAGGCATGGGGCGTGCGGAGTGAATGAAGGGCCGTGTGCTCGTGTGGTGGTGCGGGGTGTGGTGAGGCATGGGGCGTGCGGAGTGAATGAAGGGCCGTGTGCTCGTGTGGGTGGGGGGGTGGTGGGGGGGGGGGTGTGGGGGGGTGTGGTGAGGCATGGGGCGTGCGGAGCGAATGAAGGGCCGTGTGCTCGTGTGGGTGGTGTGCAGGGGTGTGGTGAGGCATGGGGCGTGCGGAGCGAATGAAGGGCCGTGTGCTCGTGTGGGTGGTGTGCAGGGGTGTGGTGAGGCATGGGGCGTGCGGAGTGAATGAAGGGCCGTGTGCTCGTGTGGGTGGTGTGCAGGGGTGTGGTGAGGCATGGGGCTGGGGTTGGCTGGTCGTCCGGACTTTTGCTTTTCTGGCTATAAAATGCACATGCCAGGATAGTGGTGAGGTGCACGCTCACTCGCGCATGGAGGGTGGTTCCACAGTGCTGTGGACAGAGGAGCCCTCGATAAATGCCAGCCACGAGCACCGGGGGCCAGCACAAGAGCAGCTCTGAGAGCCTGGGTCGTGCAGGGTGAGAGAGGCTCTGGGGAGTAGAGGCTGTGAGCCAGGGAGGAAATGCTACGCGATGGCCCTGGGTCGTTCAGGGCGAGAGAGGCCCCGGGGAGCACAGGCTGTGAGCCAGGAAGGAAACGCTACTCGATGGGTTAGGAGGAAGCCACGTGCTCCTCGAATGTGCTGGTACTTGGTCTGAAAACCAGCAATGGCGGCAAAGCTGACTCCGCGTCCATACTCTAGTTTTTAAAAGTTGATAAGTAGCTCCTCTAAAAATGAGTTTGAAAGCACAGGAATTTATAAGAGAAACACTTTCATCAAATACATGAAAAAAATCAATCTCACTCAAAATGGAATTAATAAGAAATCAAGCAGGATTAAGGATTGTGTGGTTTGGAAAATGGGATGTAGGTCTCCCTTGATTGTTTTGAATGGCTTTATTGAGATGTAATTCACATTCCGTGCAATTCACTTGAAGTGTACCATCCAGTGGTTTTCAGTATATTCAAAAATCTATGCCACCATCATCCCCATCAACCGTGGAACATTTCATCACTCCAGAGAGAAGCCTTTCCGCCGCCCTCCCTCCCTCCAGTCCTGGCCACCGTTCATCTCCTTTTTGTCCCTGGGTTCTCTCTTCTTAGCTTCCACACGAATTAAACCATGTAATGTGTGGTCGTTTCTGTCTGGCTTCTTCCCCCCGGTGTGTGGTTTCCCGGTTCTTCTGCATTGCATCCTGTCCCAGGGCTTCATTCCTTGCTGTCACTGAATAATGTCCCACCAGGTGGAGGCACCATACTGTGTTTATCGATTCAGCAGTTGGTGGACTTCTGAGTGGTGTCCACCTTTTAGCTGTGATGAATGGTGCTGCTGTGAACACTTGTGTACAAGTTTTGATGTGGACGTGTGTCTTCGTTTCTCTTGGGTATATATCCAAGGTGGAATCACTGGGAGTATGGTAACCGTGTTTACTCATTTGAGCAACCACCAGCCTGCTTTCCCAAGTGTCTGCACCATCTCGTGTCCCTTCCCGCAGCCTTGAGAGTTCCGATTTCGCCACATCTTTGCCGTCACTTGTTTTTATCTGACTTTTTGATTCCAGCCCATCTTGGGTGTAAAGCAGTGTCTCGTGGTTTTCATTTGCATTTTCGTGATGACTGATAATGTTGAACATCTTTTTTTGTGTTTGTTGGCAATCTGTATTTCTTCTTTGGAGAAATGTCTATTCTGATTCTTGCCCAGTTTTAGTTGGATTATCGTCTTTTTGTTGTTGAGTTATGCGTTCTCTACATCATCTAGATAGAAGTGCTTCCTCACATACATGATTTGCAAATATTTTCTCCCATTCTGTGAGTTGTCATTTCACTTTCTTGATGGTGTCCTTTGAGGCACAAAACTTTTAAATTTTTATGAAGTCCAATTTATTTTTCTCTTGTCACTTGGGCTTTTGCTGTCATATGTGAGAATCCTTTGCCAAATCCAAGGATATGAAAAAGAAAATCTTCAAAAGGTTTTTTATTTTAGCTCTTTTATTTAAGAGCTAAAATAAAAATTCTAATAGCTGCATGTGGTTTGAAGTAGGGATCCAGCTTTGCCCTTTTGCCTGTATCTGTTCCGTTGGCCCAGCACCGTTTGTTGAAGGCTGCTCTTTCCTCACTGAACAGTCTCGACATTCTTGTCAAACATAAATTGCCCATGGGTTATGAGTTTATTCCGGAACCCTCAGTTCCACTGCACTGATGCATGTGTCTGTCCTTGTGCCACTCCTACACTGTTCTGTTACCATCGCGTTGTAAGTTTTAAAATTGGGAATATAAGTCCTTCGACTCTTTTCTAATCCAGTACTATGAACAAACTAGATGGCAGATGAAATTGGAAATTTCCTAGAAAGGTGCAAACTATTCAAACTGATTCAACAAGAAATAGATGATGTGAATAGATATATAACAAGTGAAGAGGTTGAATTAGTAATCCAAAAACACCCATAAAGAAAAGCCAAGGACCAGAGAGCTTCCCAGCTAAATTCTGCCAAGCATTTAAAGAATTAAAACCAATTCTCACAAACACTTTCAGAAGACTAGGAGAGTGGGAAATGCTTCTCAATTCATTTTATGAGACCAATATTACTCTGATACCATAATCAGACAAAGACAATGCCAAAAAAAGAAAATTGCAGACTAGTTTATCTTATGAATATGGACACAGAAATCCTTGGTAGACTACTAGTAAATAAAATCCAGCAACATATAAAAAAAATTCACCATGGCTAAGTGGGATTTATCCCAGGAATTCAAGGTTGGTTTAACACTTGAAAATCAATGTAATACATCATATCAGTAGAATAAAATATTAAAAACACCCAATCATCTCAACAGATGCAGAGAAAGTATTGGAAAATTCAACACCATTCATGAAAAACATTCAACAAGCTGGTAAAGAGCATCTTTACCAGTGACAGAGCCCACAGCTGACACCGTGCTTGTGGTGGAGGAGCGAATGCTGCCCTCCTAAGATCAGGAGCAAGACAAGGACGTTCCCTATTGCCCCTTCTATTTAACATTGTACTGGAGGTTCTAGCCAGGGAAGTTAGGCAAGAAGAAATAAAAGACATCCAGAATCGAAAGGAACAAGTAAAACTGTATTTTCAGAGGCCAGATCTTATATATATATATATAACATATATATCATACATATCATATATCATATATATATTTAAAAGCAAAAGTTCTAGCCTCTAAAAAGTTTTTTATTGTTCCTTTAAAATTACAGTTTTTTCTAAGTAACCCACAAAAAAACTATTAGAACTAATAAATGAGCTCAACAAAGTTGCAGGGTATAAAATCAGTATAGAAGAATCTATTGTATTTATTTTGCAATGAACAATCCAAAAATGAAATTAAGAAAGAAAAATCTGTTTACAACAGCATCAACAAGAACTTATACTCTGAAAACTACAAAGCAACATTGAAAGTAATTAAGGAAGATCTAAATAAATGGAAAGTTATCCCATGTTTATGGATTGGAAGATAGAATACTCCTAAATCAACTGCCAGAATCCCCACTGGCTATAGAAATTGTCAGAGTGACCCCAATACTTAAATTGAATTTCAAGGAACCCAGAATGGCCAAAGCAATCTTGGAGAAGAACAAAATCGGGGGACCCCTTGGCTCTTGAACTTCTTAGAGTCTTTGAAAATATCTGCTTTGTTTTGGGGACAGCGCGGATGGTTCCCTTAGAGTCTGTAGAGCACATTGAGGTCTTTTGTTTCGCCCTCAGTGAACTTTGTCACATCAAGCAGGAGATGTCGGTGAGCCTCACTGCCCTGCTGTGCTCCACCCATCAGCCCCCCTTGCTGCAGCATTCAGGAGAAGACAGAGGCAGTGTCTTCTGCCAGCCTCCTCAGACTGGGAGGAGTAACAAGGCTTTGAAGGCGTGCCAGAAATAACACCCACACAGAGCCCCAGGGGACGTGGATCGATGTCTCAAAAGCATTTCTTCCCACCCTCTGCTGAGTCACCTGCACTGCCAGAGGTAGAGCTGGCATAGGGAGTTTGCCAGAAGATATCAGGAAGAAACTTCTGTTTTCTCTACAAACATCCTTTGAGAACATTTCAAACCTGCATTGACGTTGATACGACAATCAGAAAATGCTCATACACACCTTCTGTTCGACTCACAAGCAAACACTTGCCACGTTTTTCCCAGGCACTCCCTTTCTCTCCATCCGTGTCCATATCCACACACACGCATATCCACACACACAGGTATCCATGCACGTGCACACACAAGAATATCTACATGCACCTCCACGTGCGTACATATCTGCACACATCCGTGATGCATATCCATGTGTGCACATTCACATACCCGTGTGCACATTCACACATGCTCATCTGTATGCACACATAATCCACATGCAGTCCACACACACAGATATCCATGTCTGCATGTATCCATATCCACACATCCATGTACACGCACATGCGTGTGCTCCTGCATACCCACATGCAAGTACAGACACTCGCTGAGGTGAGCTGCAGCGTCTCCACCCATTGCCCTGTAGATGCACTTCTGTGCGCATGTCCCAAGAACAAGGACATTCTCCCACAGAGCCACAGTGTCATCGTCATGCCTGAGAAGTTTACAGTAATTCTGTCCATCCTCCTGTTAACAGGCAGTCTGCAGATGCACTCCATAATGTCCTTTGCCCCACTGGCCTGCGTGTCTTTTGGGCAGTCCCAGAGCCATCAGGGACCACATGCTGCATTAGTGTCCTGCTCTGTAGTCTGTTGACTTTGGAGCAGCCCTGCCCGCCCCTGCTGCCCCACCGCCTTCTTCCTAACATGGCAGTCCAGCCGGGTGTCTGGGGGGGTGTCTGTCCCGCAGCCTGGACTCACCCACCTGCCTGCTCGTGTTTAGGTGCAGGCTTTGTGGAGAGCCATGGCAGGGAACTGCATGTCCTCCCCGTGGCCTCCCGTCAGGGGCAGAGGTGGCAGCTGTCCCTGGGAAGATGTCTAAAGTGTCTTTTCCCTGCGGCGCTTTGATCCTCTTGCTGCTCCTGCCTCAGGCCCCGCTGCCCGGCTCATGACCCTTCACCAGTGATCCATCTCCCGTGTCTCTGGCGGCCTTCCCAAGGGTGGGCCCTGGGGCTGCGGTGGAGGTTGCACCAATCCCAAGGGGAGGGCCTGGCTCTCATGGGCTTCCAGCTGCCACCGGCCAGGTGCGGGGAGCAGAGGCAGGCTGCCCACTGAGCGCGAGGCTGTGCTTGGCATTAATTGAGGGGCCAGGAAGGCTCCCACTGCTCATGATCACCCAGTGGAGGATTGAGGTTGAAGAGCTCAGGCTCCCCACCTCATAGTCCCCAGGCTGTGCTGAGCGGTCAGAGGGACACCAGAGCCTGGGGAGGGACACGGCTGAGTCCAGGAATGTACATCCAGGGAAGAGCCAAGAGAAGCCTCGTCGTGGAATTGGACGACAGAAGCCTCCACTCTGCCCCCACCGTGGGGGAGAGAATGGGCTTATGGGGCACCCTGAGCACAGAGCAGAGGGGGAAAGAGGCTGTAAGCTGGGGGTGGATGTCAGACAGGGTGTTGCCACACTCCCTCTGCCACCGTAGGTCTTCAGGTCCATGTGTTTGGTGACGGGAGTGCCCTCCAGGCACCTGGACCCAGGCCCGGCCACCTGGCCCTCTCACTGTGCGGCCACCTCCAGCCACTGAATCTGCAGGCGGCGGCAGCTGGTCGTGCCGCTGGCCGGGTTGTGCCCGGCGGCCAGGTCTGGTGAGAGGTCCCGGCCAAGCAGCGGAGCTGTCAGGGGGCACTTCCAGAGCTTCTGGAAGTGCCATGATAAAGCTGCCTTTATCATTGTGGTTTGAAAAAGTAGCCACAAAATGCGGAGCCCAGGAAGCACATTCAGAGACTTCAGACAGTCATGAACTAGTTGCGCCACAGAAAGATGAAAAGTCATGTTTTCATTTCAAAAGGGCTGGAGACGTGTCTGCGGCATCCAAACCTTGACTGGCTGTGCCCGCCTGGGGGCATGCCCATGGGCAGTGGGTACTGGGACCCCAGGGCCCAGGTTTCCCTCCCTGGAATCTCCAGGAGCCTGCCTGGGCCTATCCTTGGACAGTCTCTGGTCCCTGGGGAAGGAGGGGAGGGAGGCCACACCTGAGGGGTCTCTGCAGGACATTCTGGGCTCAGGCGAGCATCTGGGGGCAAGGACAGGCTGAGGGAACGAAGGGGGTGGCTCAAGTGGGGGCTGCCCTGCTCCCTCATCCCTGTCAGCCTCCCACAGCCTTCAGGGTCGAGGTGTGGGAGACCCACAGAGAGGGAGCCCAGAGCCACCCGCCACGGGCTGAGGCCTAGGGTGGCCAAAAGCAGGAGGGGTGCTTCTGACGATTGAACAGCTCAGCCTCAAAGCTACGGTTGGGGCCTTCAGCCCGGAAATGAGCCCCCCTCTTTGCCCCCTGACGAACCAGTTTCCCCTGTTCACGTGTGGGTGTTTGTGCCTTTTTTAAAAAAGACCACACTATTTAGGAATTCAAACCAGACAGGCCAACAAGACAGGACAAACCCTGGCTCGGGGCAGGGCGGAGACAGTGGGAGGGTGGAACCTTCCTGAAGACCAGATGGGGTGTGGGGAGTGGGGAGGCTCAGTTCTTGGCACCTGTGTTCATGGTGGGCGGAGTCTCCCTTGGCCTCTGAAACTGCAGCCAGTGCATGTGACCTCCCCACCGCATCTCAGGCCTTCCTCTCGGTGTGCCCACCCTGCACCTCGCTGCCATCTGCTTCAACGTTTGGAGCCCGTGGCTGGTGTGACAGTGGCGAACCCTCAGTGGCTGTGTGGACATCAGAGGCTGAGGGAGGACACCCACTCCATGGTGGCACAGCACCCCCGGGTCCACCAAGGCCAGGTGGACGCTTAGGCTCCAGGGCCCTCGTGGCTGCTCCGGCGGTGCCGTCACCTCTGGACACAGGGCCCGACTCTGCAGGACGACACCAGTGGGGACAGCAGGTCCTCTGGGGATGAGGGGTTCTGAGCTGTTAGCCTCAGGCCCCTCAGGAGCGGGCAGGTCATGATAACAAGAGTGGCGACGTGCAGGCAGCCCATGGCGACAGCTTCCAACGGGCATTTCTAGTGCCCTGGCCAGATGGCTGGCCAGCGGGGGCCATGGTACCACAGCACTGTAGCCTAGCAACAGAGGAGACCCATTTTCTCATCAGGGAATAGAGTAGGGGATAGAGCAGGGAGTCAACCCAAGGTCAAACTCCGTGGGCACTGGGACAGGCTGTGATGATGCACAACACAGCAGCTGGGTCAGCTTGGCTTCCAGGAAGGGAGCCGCTTGGCCCTCCTGTTGGCATAACTGAGAGCCAGAGGAAGGGGCCCCTATAGGCTCTGGGGCCCTGGGGACGCAGCCGGGTGGCTGTGTTGTGTGGTGCCGCCTTTCCTCCTGGGGTTGGCAAGCCATGCTCTTCCCCAGCTTCTCGCTGGCCTTCACAGGGATGATGCGCTTGTCTGCGTGGGGTTTGCTGAGGGAGTTTGTGGTTAACATTGCCTTTGTTGAGTCGAATGAGGACCCCGTGTTCTGCGCTCAGCAGCAGGAACGCTCAGAGGGGAAGGCGGTGGGATTTGAAGGCTGCTTCCTCTATGAAGTCAGACTTGGAAGGTTGATCTCGGGCCTCAAGGCAATAGGGTGGGGGCACTTCAGACTGGGGCACTCTCCTGTGTCACCCAGGTCCCACGTACCCCCAGGGAGTGGTCTCACCTGTCCTGTCAACTCTGCTCCATCGGGATCAGTGGGCCCCTTCCTCCTTAGCTTGGGTCGTCTCCAGTGAGCTCCATCATGGGCCTCCCAGCCACCCCATCAGAGCCAAGTGGTTCCTGCCTTCCTGCAGACAGACCCCAAGGTCCCTCGTGACGACATGTGTGTCCTCCGTCTCTGGCAGGCCTGAGGCCACACTCACCCCAGGAGGGCCCGAGGAGCCACAGGGAAACTGCCAACTGCTGCTCTGTGTGCCTCAGCTTCTACGCTCCCTCCACCAAGGAGAAGAGGCCACACCGAAACCCTGGTCCACACTGCTCCTGGTGCCGTCTGGGCACAAAGACTCCTGGAAGGAGCCACAGTCGGGCCCGTTACACGGAGCTGGGCAGGGGCTGGGGAGGAGGCCTGGATCCCTGGCCATGCTGCTAGCAGTACTTGGGCAACACCAGGGTGCTTTCTGAGAGTGCAAGTACATGCTGAGTGTGCTTGCCTGTGTGTGTGCATGCACGTGTGTGCACGTGTGTGTGAGCATGCATGGCAGAGCTGAGCGTGCATATGCACTCTGACATGTGTAAGCATGTATGTATGTGTGAGCTTATGTATGCATGTATTCATGTGTGACGTGTGAGTGTGTGTATGTGTGAGCTTGTGTATGCATGTGAGTATTCACGTGACATGTGCATATTATGTATGTGATTGTGTATGCATGAGTGTTCATGTGTGACATGAGTATGTATATACATGTGTGAGCTTGTGTATGCATGTGAGTATTCACGTGTGAGCATGTGTGTGTGGGCCTGTGTGTGAGCATTCGCATGTGACATGTGTAAGCATGTATGTATGTGTGTGAGCATTCATGTATGATGTGTAAGCACGTATGTACATGTGTGGGCTCGTGTATGCATGTGAGCATTCACGGGATGTGAGCATGTATGTGTGTGGGCTTGTGCATGCATGTGAGCAGTCACGTGATGTGTAAGCATGTATGTGTGTGAGCTTGTGTATGCATGTGAGTTCACATTTGACATGTGAGCACGTATGCATGTGCTTCTGTATGCATGTGAGCGTTCATGTCTGACACATGTAAGCATGTATGTATGTGTATGGGGCTTGTGTATGCATGTGAGTATTCACACATGACATGCATGGCATAGCTGAGCATGCATGTGCATGTGTTCATGTGTGAGCAGGAGTGAGCATACATATATGTGGGTGTTCGTGTGTGAGTGTGTGTACACATGCATGTGTGTGAGTGATGGTGTGTGAGGAGGCTCATGTAGTAACCACCCTTGCCAGGTGCTTCCTGGTGGGAACCAGATCCCAGGGGCTGAGCTGTGGAGCCGTGGCAGAGCTGCACTAGGATTTCCAAGAAGTTAGACGTGTGATGCTGTGGAGGTGCTTGGAGGTGAGGGAACCCCGATGGTGGACAGGAAGCTCTCAAAGCACTGGGAGGTGGGAAGTCCTGGACAGTGGGCAGGAAGGATGGGGTCAGGAATGGAGTGGGCAGGTGAAGGGTGGAGGGAGCTGGGCACACTGCAGATGGCAGGGTGGGTGCTCAGTGCGATGGGGCTGCCACCATCCTCCAAGTGTGGCCCTGAGGGCCGGAGCTCCTCTCCCTCCATTGTCAGGCATAATCAGTTCCTTGCCCCTGGCTCTGCCCAGGAGCTGTATGTTGGAGGCATGAATGCAGGGCCAGCCCAGCTGGCCAGTGACCCTCTGAGCACAAGAGCCTTCGGGATGGGGCTGGGGGCGTCCCCCACAACAGAGTTCCCTCCCCGAGATGCGCTGGGGGAGGAGGGGGGCAGTCTCTGGAATTTCTGTTCGGAGACTTTCTGGAGGCGTGTTCAGGCATAAAATCACATCAGCAGCAGTCAGTTTTCAAGCAAAGAGACTATTTTTTGGGCATCTCTAAGACGAGTTTGAGCAGGCTGGGGATTAGTTTTGGGAGCACGGCCTCACTGAGACGCAGATGTTTGCTTGTGGAATGCCTGCGCCTGCCCTCGAGAAGGATGTGGTGCTCAGCTGCTTGAAACGAGGCTGGGTCCCAAGCAGCCCAGCCCTGCCCTGTGGACAGCAATCGGCCGATGGCTATAGCATGTCCTGAGCTGGGGACAGCTGGGGACAGGTTGTGGGGCTGTTTCGTCACAGCTGCTGTCACATCTACTGACCCCAGCCCTGGGGGAGGGTGTCTGCAACCCCAGCCACACAGCCTGGAGGAGGCAGGGTGACAAGGGACTCCAGCTGGGGGAGTGGGTGTGTGGAGCACTGAGGGGGTGGGTGGATTGTGGGGTGAAAACTGTGGATGTCTGCATGTGAGGATGTACACGTGAACATGTGTGTGATAGCACATGTGTGCGTGTGAGCGCACGTGTGTGAGTGAGTTTGCCTGTGTAGACTGTCTGGATTCCATCTGGCTCCACCTCTTATGGGCTCCGTGATCTTGAGTGGGGTCACCAGGCTCATGCCTTAGTTTTCTTCATCTGTGAAATGGGCCGATGGCCGGGCTGCACACAGGTCCTCAGAGGGCATAAGGCACACTCAGCACCCACTGCTGTGCCTGGGCAGCTGGGGGGGGGCACAGCAGCCACTCACATGCCACTCACATCCCTGTGGGTTACCCACTGCCTGGAATGTTCCAGTCTAATCGGATCCCTTTGTGGATGGGGAGACTGAGGCCGGGAAGGAGGATGCATTCCTGCCCCGGTCCCGGGCTCCATCTCTGCTGGGTCTCCTGGGCAGAAGGTCAGGAAGGGCTGAGAGGGACACGGTCCAAGGCAGGAAAAGCCCCAGCTTCGAGGGGAGGCACAGCGGCTCTGAGAGGGTCCGAGCCCCCGAGCCCCTCCCCGGGATGTTTAACGACTCGGGCAGCCATTGCAGCAGTGGAATCGGCACTGCAACAAGCTGAGCATTTTTTCAGTTCCAAGTTTCCCGCAACACAATGGCTCCAGGCCAGGTGCCTCTGGGCGTTCCAGTCAGAGGGGGAGCAGGGGCTGGGGGCCGCTGCCTCAGTGCTTCTGAGATGGGATCCTGGGATGGAACCCTGATCCAGAGACTCAGCAGCCCTGCCCCGGCAGAGCCTAGCAGAGCACGTTGGGAACCCTGCGGACACTGCACACAGCACCCTCGTCCTCACAGAGCCTGGGGCTGCTGCAGGGCCGTGGGAAAGAAGTTATAAATCCTTGGGTGCTGGAACCCCCAGGTATTGGGCACCTTGATTCCAAGGCTGGTGCATTCTTTCCTTCTGCAAGAGTGGGGGGTGGAAGACAGCCAGCCAGAGGCTGGGAAGCCTGCACAGGGGAGGGCAGGAGGGCGTGAGCCTGGCTAGCCCCACCTCCAGGCACAGAGGCCCTCTCGCCGCCTGCGGCTCCAGCCGCACTGCCCCGATGGCTCCCGACCCCCGCGGCTGCCACATCCTGCTGCTGCTCTTCTGCTGCCTGGCGGCTGCCCAGGCCGACCTGCTGAACCTGAACTGGCTTTGGTTCAATAATAAGGACACCAGCCACGCAGCTACCACGATCCCTGAGCCCCAGGGGCCCCTGCCTGTGCAGCCCACAGCAGACACCACCACACACGTGGCCCCCCGGAATGGTTCCACAGAGCCAGCAACAGCCCGTGGCAGCCCTGAGCCACCCTCAGAGCTCCTGGAAGACAGCCAGGACACCGCCACTTTTGCCGAGAGCCCGGACACACCAGAGGAGAACATTGCCGGTGTCGGAGCCAAGATCCTGAACGTGGCCCAAGGCATCCGGAGCTTCGTCCAGCTGTGGAATGACACTGTCCCCACTGAGAGCTTGGCCAGGGCAGAAACGCTGGTCCTTGAGACTCCCGTGGGCCCCCTTGCCCTCCCTGGGCCTTCCAGCACCCCACAGGAGAATGGGACCACTCTCTGGCCCAGCCGTGGCACTCCCAGCTCTCCGGGCGCCCACACGACCGAGGCTGGCACCCTGCCTGCGCCCACCCCATCGCCTCCCTCCCTGGGCAGGCCCTGGGCACCACTCACGGGGCCCTCAGTGCCACCACCGTCCTCAGGTAGAGCTTCTCTCTCCTCCTTGCTGGGCGGGGCCCCTCCCTGGGGAAGCCTGCAGGACCCAGACAGCCAAGGACTCTCACCCGCCGCAGCCGCTCCGAGCCAGCATCTCCAGCTCCCTGACGTCCGCCTGCGCACGCCACTTCTGCACCCCCTGGTGACGGGCTCCCTGGGCGAGCACGCGGCCCCCTCTGCCTTCTCCTCTGGGCTCCCGGGCGCACTGTCTCAGGTTGCAGTCACCACTTTAATCGGGGACAGCGGTGCTTGGGTCTCCCACACGGCTAACTCTGCGGGGCCGGGTCTTGCTAATAACTCTGCCCTGCTCGGGGCTGATCCCGAGGCCCCCGCCGGTCGCTGCCTGCCCCTGCCATCCTCCCTGCCGGTCTGCGGCCGCCTGGGCATCTCACGCTTCTGGCTGCCCAACCACCTCCACCACGAGAGCGGCGAGCAGGTGCAGGCCGGGGCGCGGGCGTGGGGGGGCCTGCTGCGGACGCACTGCCACCCCTTCCTCGCCTGGTTCTTCTGCCTGCTGCTGGCCCCCCCATGCGGCAGCGTCCCGCCGCCCGCCCCGCCACCCTGCCGCCAGTTCTGCGAGGCCCTGCGGGATGCGTGTTGGAGCTGCCTAGGCGGGGGCCAGCTGCCTGTCGCCTGCGCCTCACTCCCGACCCAGGAGGACGGGTACTGTGTGTTCATTGGGCCGGCTGCAGGTAACTGGCCGGCCCCGATCTCCCCACCCTTTCCTTTTTGCCTTGCCAGGTAAGCGTGGTTGGGGCTGACATGCGCCTGGTACAGATTCCCCCCACACTGAGTCTACCTTCAGGGGCCCGTGGCCCTTGGGAGGTGGGAGAGCTGGGAGTGAGGCCTCCTATGCGGGGAAGAGGCCGGCATCTGGACGGGAAGAGGGCTGGATGAACCGCAGCCTGTGTCCAGGTGCCACCTGGGCCTGGGGCTCCCTGAGCATTTTAGCGCATTTAGTCCTCAGCACGGTCCCAAGATAGCCTGCCATGCCCTGAGTCACAGAGGGGAAACTGAGGCATGGGGCAGTGGTGTGACTCACCCCAGGGAGCCGAGATTCCCGCTCAGGTGCGGCTGCATCGACCTTGCCCCAGTCACGAAGCTGCACGGTTCGACACGCTTCCTGGGAGCCCCAGCGTGCTCAGGTCAAGGGTGCTGCCTCGTGGGCAGTGCAGAGACCCTCCCAGCGTGGGGACCAGGGAGGTCTGCAGGGCCTGTCCTGAGAGGGAGCCTTTCATGTCCCCCTCCCCATCCTGAAGCACACAGCCTCCCTGCCACAGTGGGGGCCACTCCTGGGTACAGGGGACGTTGCCCCATCAGCATGTGGCCTGGCCTTGTTGCTGGCTGGGCAGTTGGGGGACAGGAAGAGGAGGGAAGGGGGGACTCTTTAACCTCCCGGGTGCAGGGGCAGCCCAGGAAGGACGCCAGCGGCTCCCTCCTCTGTGTCCGGGGGTAGACAGGGCGCCTGAGCTGCGCCTGCCCCATTGAGATTCTGCCTGCTGTGTGTACCTGGCAGCCTTGGCCCGGAGGCCCCGTCCCCGCAGGGTGAGGTGCTCTGTCCTCCCCTGCTGTCCTCCCCATAGTGCCCAGGGGAAGCAGCCTTGCTGTTTGCTCCTTGGGCTTTGGGACAGGGTTGGTGGGGGTTAGTGGCTGTGCCGGACCTGGAGGTGGGGGTACCTGCAGTGGAAATTCTGGTGGACGCCCACCTGCCAGGCTCCGTGAGGGATGATAAGCTTGGTGATTCCCCTTGAGTTTCAGGCCAGTGACCATTTCTCTCAGCAAAGCCCAGAGCCTCTGCAGACCCTGTGTGGGGCCTGGGGTGTGGCCGGGGGACCACAGGCAGGCAGGGACAAGTGCTGACAACAGGTGGTCCCAGGAGTAAAGCCCACGTGGGCTGGAATGGAGGGGCAGGCAGGAAGGGAGGGAGGGCTGCAGCGGGGCCTAGCTGAGCCTGAGGGGGGCACAGGAACTGCACTGGGGGGGCCTGGTGTGTGCAGGAGTGGGGGCCCTTATGGATGCACCCCAGAAGCATAGGGCTGGAGCTCTCTGAGGCAGGGGCTGTGCCCGTGGCTGCTGGCATCTCGTAGGGCTGGAGCTCTCCTGAGGCAGGGGCTGTGCCCATGGATGTTGGCATCTCAGGGCTTAGATGTCACCCCCAGGGCAACTGGCACTGCCACAAGCAGCTGGATTCCTGGGTCCCGCTCATGCCCCGTCCCTGGAACACCCAAATGCCAAGCAAGCACCAGCTGCCTTGCAGGCAACCCCTGCAGGGCCACACCCCACCTGGCTACTGTTCCCCACCAAGCATGTGGGTAGCGCAGCCCTGCAGGAGCCGCACTGCCCAGAGGGACCCGGGTCCAGTGTCCTGGAGCCCCGGGAGGCTCGAGCACAGCCTACCTTGTCCTCCTCCACTGCAAGCCCATGGAGGCAGACAGGACAGCGGCGGGCTGGGAGGGCTGCGGCCTGTGGGAGGGGAAACGCCAGGCCTGCACACCTGACCCTGCCCTAGCCCTGCCAGCCCAAGACTGTCTGGGAGCAGCTGAGCACTGTGAACAAGCTTCAGTCTCAGGGAAGGTGCCGGTCTCCTGGGAGTCGGGGCACAGCTGCATAGCTTGGGGGCTGGGGTCCGAGTGGGGCTGTGAGGGCGAGGAATTTCTGTAACTGCAGCTGGCCCGGTTGTTGGCGCAGCCTGATGGGGACTTTTCACTGAACATCTGGACAGCTTGGTAGTGTCCCCGTGTGAGGGAGGCCGTGTCCCATGCAGGGTCCTGGCCTGCGTTGCCTCTGGCCAGGGGTGGGCCTCAGGCTTTATCAGGGAGCCCTTTCCCAGGTGTGGCCTGGCCGGGAGGGTCCTGTCCCCTCTTCTGGCCTCTCAGCTCCTCCCTAGCCCAGGCTCCTCTTGGGTTAGCCCCAACTCCTGCCGGGCCCCCATGTTGGGCTGGACACTCCCAGCCCTGGGTGAGGGGCAGGAGGAGGAGGGGGAGCCCAGCCCCCCATGTTGGTGCCTGATCCCTCGGGGTAGACTATGAGACCCCAAAAGTGGGGGTGCTGGGCTGTGATCCTGGCACCAGAACAGAGCCCTCAAGGCCCACAGAGGCCCCTGGCTGCATCTCCAGAGGTCAGGGAGTATGTGCCCCTGAGGAGAGGGGAGCTGGAGGGGTCCTGCTGCCTCCTGCCCGGCTCCATCTCCAGCGCCCCCTCCACCTCGTCCTGGGCACTGCCCTGTGTATCCACCCCCCCGGCCCACCTCGAGGAGAGCGTGGGGGACAGTGTGGCTGTGCTGGGGCGTGGGGGGCACTCAAAGGGAGTGTGCACCCTGTGCTCAGCACACAGGCAGAGACCCTGTGGAGGGTTTTGCTGTGTTGTAGGTTTGTCCCTCAGGCCCACGAAGAAGGGAGTGAGGCCCCCTCACAGGGGAGGGCCGGGGTGGGGTAGGGAGGTTCCCCTGCTGCAGCTGCCAAGAGTGAGTGAGCGAGTCTTGGGCTTGGGCTGCCCAGGACACTGCCTCCAGGAAGCCCCCTGGGTTGTCTCAGTGGGACTCTGTGAGTGACACATGGAGCTCAGGTCACAAGGGCTGTGGGAGTGTCACCCCACGACAGCCATGGGTGCCCAGCCCTCTGGACTTTGCTCTCTACGCCCCTCCTGAGCTCTTGCAAACCCTGACCCCTGGGACCGTAGCAGAGGCAGGTGATGCTTCCAAGGAGTCCTACAGGCAAGCATCCTCTGACCTGGGAGGTGCGTATTGTTCCCGTTTACAGGTGAGAAACTGAGGCCTAGGAAGGACAGACGTGTGCGTGCCGCAAGTGTGGCTAGGAAGAACGGAGCCTCGAGGAGGGCCCAGCAGCCTGGCCCCAGAGCGCTCTTCAGCATCGCAGCAGATGCAGGACAAGCAAGCTCCCAGCTGGCGAGCACCAGGAGACCAGCAGGCGTCCACCCTCATGGTGCAGGCCATCTGATGAGGGACAGGGACCAGTGCCGGGATGGACGGTGCCTATGCACAGAGTGGGGTGCAACCAGGCACAGCTGCCACCGGGGTGCTTGGGAGGCAGGTCCACACACACACCGGCCAAGTCGCTCATCTCAAATGTGCGAGTCCCGTGATCTTGGCAAGTGGTGCACAGGCCCCTGGGCTGGGGCTTCCTCTGCCTCCACCCCCATCACTGGACATTCGGAGGTCAGTGGGAGGCCACGGGAGGGCACGCGAAGGTCACGTCACCATGATGGCCCCGAGGGGCTGCTCCTTCGTCGCTGCTCCCTACCCCATGGGCCAGTCACTGGCACACAGGTGTCTTTACGTGGTGCTTACCTCTTGCTCCTTTAGTCAAACACAGAACTTGAGAAAATGCCCCTTTTCCTTAAAATGCTTTGATTTGTTTGACGTTTCCATGTAACTTTGGTTTAAGAAGGGAGAAGACCACTCCATGGGAAATAGCTCATGCTTATCTCTCACCACTTGGCAACCTACAAATGTTTTTTTTGATGATGTTGGCTAAGCTTCTCGTAAATTCTCCGTGCCTCCTAGATGCACCAAGAGCGACTCAGCATTTAACTCCTACTGAGTGTCAAGGGCCCAGTGCATTGGGTGCAGTTGTCTGTGGGTACAAGATGTTGTGTGATTCTGAACCAGGCACAGACAGAATGAAAAGCACAGCACTCCAAACGGGGCTCCCTGCAGGTCCTTACATATATTTGGGTTTTTGTATGTATCTAAAGTCCAACTAGTGGACATCTATCACTTCAACCAGTTACCGTTGTGAGTGTGGTGAGAGCACTTAAGATCTACTCAAGTTTGAAGTGCCATATGCGATATAGTATTCTAGCGGTGATCACCATGTGTACATTAGACCTCTAGAACTTTTCCTGCGTAACTGAAACTTTGTACCCTTTGACCAACAGTCACATTTCCTCTTCCCTGTGGGCTGGCCTCGGCTGTGCCCTGTTAGCATTCCCAGATAAACAAAAGCTGAGGGGGTTTTCACTAGACCTTCCCTGCAGGAAATGGTCCGGTAGTCCAACAGGTGAAATGAAAGGACACTACTCAACAACAGTAAGTCAAGGAGGCCCCCGTTGCCTATGCACAGAGTGGGGTGGCAGCTGTGCCCCATTGCACCCCATTCTGTGCATGGGCACTGTCCATCCCAGCACCAGTCCCTACCCCTCATCAGATGGCCTACACCATTAGGGTGGATGCCTGCTGGTCTCCTGGTGCCCCCCTGCGGGGCCCTTGTTTGTCCTGCATCTGCTGCAATGCTGAAGAGCACTCTGGAGCCAGGCTGCTGGGCCCCCCTTGAGGCTCCCTTCTTGCTGGCCACATCTGTGGCACGCACACATATTTGTCCTTCCTAGACCTCAGCCCCTGACAACCACCATTCTACTCTGCTCCTATGAATGTGACCTCTTTAGATCCCACATATAAGTGAGATCATGCAGTATTTGCTTCTATGCCTGCCTTATTTCCTTTAGTTTAATATCCTCTAGGTTCATTCATAAAAAGTGCAGTTACAAACCATTGTTGCAATGCCAGCTTTTATAATTGCTTGTGTATTTACCTTTATTGAGATCTTCGTTTCTTCATGTGACTTACTGTTATTGATTAGTGTCCTTTCATTTCACCTGCTGGACTCCCTGGACCATTTCCTGCAGGGCAGGTCTAGTGGCAATTAACTCCCTTAGCTTTTGTTTATCTGGGAATGCCAATTTCTCCCTCACTTTTGAAGGATAGTTTTACTGGATATAGGACTCTTGGTGAACAGTTTTTTTTCTTTTAGTACATTGAATATATTGGTCCACTGCCTTTTGGCTTCCAAAGTTTCTGTGAGAAATCTGCTGATAATCTTATTAAGAAGCCCTTGGATGTGATCAGTTGCTTTTCTCTTGCTGCTTTCAAGATTCTCTCTCTGTTTTTGAAAGTTTGATCATAATGTAACTTGGTGTGAGTCTCTTTGAGTTCATCTTACTTGGAGTTCTCTGAGCTTCTTAACTATTCATATTCATGTCTCCCAACAAATCTGAGAAGTTTTCAGCCATTATTTCTTCAGATATTCTCTCTGCATCTTTCTTTTTCTCTTCTGGTTGCAGCTTCCACAGCATGCATGCTTCCTTGTCTCTTGATGGTGGCTACAAGCCCCTTAGGCTCTTTTCACCTTTCATTCATCTTTTGTCTTTGAAAATTTCCATTATCTTATCTTCAAGCTCATTGATTTATTATTCTGTCTGCTCAAATCACCTTCAGATTCCTCTAGTGATGTTTTCAATTTCAGCTGTTGTACTTTTCAGTTCTATAATTTCTTTCTGGTTTCTTTCAAGGTTTTTATATTGATATTTCCATTTTTTTCATACATCACTTTCTTGACTTTCTCCACACCTTCCTTTAGTTCTTTGAGCATCTTTAAGACAGTCATTTTAAAGTATTTGTCTAGTAGATGTGCCATCAGGTCTTTTGCAGAGACAGCTTCTGTTGATTTATTTTTCTCCTTTGAATGTGCTATACTTTCTTATTGCTTTGTGTGCCTTGTGATTTTGTGTTAAAAAGTGAACATTTGAACTCAGTAATGTAGCTCTGGAAGTCAGTTTCACCCTTCACCAGCGGTCGCTTTTTTTTGTTGTTGTTACTTTTTTAAAAATATTTTGTGTCTGTGCCAGAAATCTCCCTGAGGTGTGAACTTCAGGTCTTCTTGCGTCTTTTCTGAGCCTGTCCCTTTCCCTGGGTGTGTGCAGCCACTTTCTAATTTTCCTCTTACATGCTGCTGTTTTTCAATGTCCTGTTCTTTCATGTTTGGCTCCCAAAGGAGGAATAAGATAAAAATGAGGGAGAAAAAACAGTGCCAGCCCTCTAAATTCTCTTGAAGTCACTTCAGCTGGAAGGGAGAGCTTACAACAACAGAGGGAGAGTAAAACAATGGCCCCACCTCCCTGTCTGCACCTCTGTGATCCCAAGCAACCTGATCAGAGCACAGGTTCTCGATGTCTGCAGGACAGGGTCCTTTTTGCCATCCTGTTTCCCACAAGCTGTGTGGCTGCTGCCCCAGGAACTCGTGCATGGCACCTGCTATGGGAATGGGGGTGGGGGATGGATGTGTGGTTGCTATTGTGTCAAGAGCTGGGGCTTAGCTAAATTAACCACCCGTTACTGTCCAAGCCTTCCTCTGGACATTGCAAGCTTTCAGTAGACTCCAGAGTTCCAAAAGAGTTCTAAGACAAATTCTGCCCGTGTACTTGTTAATTAGGTGGGCATTTTCCATCTGCCATTTCCCAGAGTACTCCAGAATCATTTTCAAACATGTTTCTTTCTGTCAAGAAATCAAGTCTTGGCCGGGCATGGTGGCTCACGTCTGTAATCCCAGTACTTTGGGATGCCGAGGCGTGCAGATCGCCTGAGGTCAATAGTTCGAGACCAGCCTGACCAACACGGAGAAACCCCATCTCTACTAAAAATACAAAATTAGCTGGGTGTGGTGGTGCATGCCTGTAATCCTAGCTACTTGGGAGGCTGAGGCAGGAGAATTGCTTGAACCCAGGAGGTGGAGGTTGTGGTGAGCTGAGATCACGCCACTGTACTCCAGCCTGGGCAACAAGATCGAAACTCCATCTAAAAAAAAAAAAGAAAAGAAATCAAGTCTTGAGGCATCATCATTGTTATATCACGTGCAGGGGTCTAGCCTGGATGCCACCCAGCTACGCCAAGTGCAGGGAAAAACTCCCTATGGGCAGCACGGCTGAGTCCAGAGCTCAGAGGCTGGAGCTCTGAGAACTGGGCTGGAGCCAAACCGTGATGGAAGCCTCTAGCTCTCAGGAAGAGATAGACATCTGTGGGGGCAGAGTGACCACATTTCCAGGTTGCCCAGCTCTTGGGAGTGGCACAGTGCCCGGGCACTGGGGCAGAGGTGGATCCTGTAGTCCCTCGGTGGAAGCTCCAAAGCCTCCCGTTTTCATCTCTTCCTCTTCCTGGGATGGGATTTGGGGGATGAGGTCTTCCTGGTGGGCTGGAGTCTGTCCCAGAAGTCAGCAGCTCACCCTGGGGCCACAAGACCCTCTTAGATAAGGCAGCCCCTCGGCAAGACTCCAGCTGCACATGAGAGGGCAGAACAGAGCTCCTGAGTCCCACTCACCATGGCCACCTGCAGGGGTCAGATGGGGGCACCGTGTCCATCCCCCCCATGGGTTTGCACCAATTTGCATATAGGTATGTAGCTTCCTATTGGTGACTGTAAGAAATTGCCGCAAATTCAGTGGCTTAAACCAGCACAGTTGTCTTACCTTTCAGTTCTGGAGGTCAGAGTGTGAAACCAGTTCACTGGGCTGAAACCAAGGTGTTGTCAGGGCTGGGTCCCTCTGGGGCTGTGGAGGAGAATCTGTTTTCTTGACTTTTCCAGCTTCTAGAGGCTGCCACTTCCCTTCGCTCAAAGCCCCTTCTTCCCCCTTCAAAGCCAGCAGTGTTGGACAAGTCCCCATGGTGCCATCTTTTGTCCTTCAATTTTAAGGCTTTGTGTGGTTAGATGTGGATCATCTCCCATCTCCAGGTCCACAGCCCGAGTCCCAGCTGCAGCATCCCCTTGCCACGTAAAATTACGCTTGTGGGTTCCAGCTGTTGTGCCGTGGACATCCTTGGGGCCATGGCTCTGCCCACCAGTTTGTCCATGTGCACGGCTGCACATGTGTACATATGCATGGGAGTCTTACTTTGCATAAATGGGATTGCCCTGTGTCTGAAAGTTCCTCTTTCCTTTATCCTGCATCTCAGGAGTCTCCATAACTCCAGGGAGATGCCCTGGCTCTTCGTGTGGTTCTGTTCTTTTCCTCAGCCCCTCCTGACTGAAGCCCTCGCAGGTATTTCTGCTTCTCTGTATAGCAGATGGCCCTGCAGACACCTGCTCAGCCCCGACTGTCGGGCTCATCGTGCGGCCTCACCTTTGTTTATCGGACACCAGCTGAGCTGCCCCGCGTGGGCCTGGCACGGGTTTTGGGTCAGCGCTGATGGTGGAGAGATTGGATGCTGTAAATATGTCCGAGTGTCAACAGGAAGTCTCCACCCGGGGACAGGGGCCCGTTTCTTAGGTTGTTTTTAGCCCTTCCGTGGGGCTCTGCAGCCTTGGGAGTTGGTGGAGGTGTTTGTTCTGAGGCCATTTTTCTTTGATGCCAGGATGTCCCCCCGGGCACTTCACTGTGTAAGTGCTACAGTGTGATGGAGTGACGATGGTGGCGCATTGAAACCCCCCAGGGGAATTCACTGTGTAAGTGCTATGGTGTGATGGAGCGATGATGGTGGTGCGTTGATGTCCCCGGGGGAATTCGCTACGTCAGTGTTACAGTGTGATGCAGCGATGATGGTGGTGCGTTGATGTCCCCGGGGGAATTCACTGTGTAAGTGCTATGGTGTGATGGAGCGATGATGGTGGTGCGCTGATGTCCCCGGGGGAATTCACTACGTCAGTGTTACGGTGTGATGGAGCGATGATGGTGGTGCGTTGATGTCCCTGGGGGAATTTGCTACGTCAGTGTTACAGTGTGATGGAGCGATGATGGTGGTGCGCTGATGTCCCCGGGGGAATTCACTACATCAGTGTTACGGTGTGATGGAGCGATGATGGTGGTGTGCTGATGTCCCCGGGGGAATTCGCTACGTCAGTGTTACGGTGTGATGGAGCGATGATGGTGGTGCGTTGATGTCCCCAGGGGAATTCACTGTGTAAGTGCTATGGTGTGATGGAGCGATGATGGTGGTGCGTTGATGTCCCCGGGGGAATTCACTGTGTAAGTGCTATGGTGTGATGGAGTGATGATGGTGGTGCGTTGATGTCCCCAGGGGAATTCGCTACGTCAGTGCTACGGTGTGATGGAGCGATGATGGCGGTGCTTTGATGTCCCCGGGGGAATTCACTGTGTAAGTGCTATGGTGTGATGGAGCGATGATGGTGGTGCGTTGATGTCCCCAGGGGAATTCGCTACGTCAGTGTTACGGTGTGATGGAGCGATGATGGCGGTGCTTTGATGTCCCCAGGGGAATTCACTGTGTAAGTGCTATGGTGTGATGGAGTGATGATGGTGGCGCGCTCTTCAAGCTCTGGATCAGGTTCCGGAAGCTCTGTGTGAGTCTTACTGAGGTGGTTATTTTCTCTTTTCCCGGGAAAGTGGGCTGAGAGAGGAGCCTTAGGGTCTGCCACTGGGAGCGACTCCCTCGCCTGTAGGTGCACAGCGGTTACCGGCTCGGTAGACCCCACAGGGCTGTCAGAGCGTGTCGTCCCCTCTGTCCGCCAAATGGCTCTGGCTCGTGTTCAGGTCTGTTTGGCCCACGTTAGTGTTGCGGTGCTCACTTTCACAGCCATTTACCTGCTGGTTTTCCATTAGCCTTTGGTGTTATTTTAGCTAAGGTTTTTGACAAGGCGGAGCTGGGGTTTTCTTGCTGCCACTGTTTTTCATCCACTTGTTTGTCTTGGGCCCACCAGTGTGGTCTGTGTGTCCTGTGCCCCGGGCGCCGAGACCGCCGGCTCGCCGGCACCTCCCCTGCTCTCTCGTGTCACTGTGGTCACTGATGGGAACTTCTGGCTTTTGTCCTTCTGCCTCTTCTGGATCGGTTGTGACCTCTTTGTTTAACGAGAGCCCTGCACGTGTGTGCTGGAAAGGGCGGCTCCCAGGGTCCCTGAAAGCTGTCACAGAACCACTGACGCGGCCTCCACTTGCTGGCGTGGACCTGGGCGGCCGTGCACGTGCCACACAGAGCTCCAGGGCACTTGATCCTGGGAGTCACAGGGCAGCTTTTGTGGCTGCACCCCGAGGTCTCAGCTACCATGATGTGGATGCTGTGGGTTTTTGGGCTCTGAGGCCATGCTCTGGGGATGCCACAGCCCACCTGCCCTTGGCCCTCGTGGGCCCCACAGCTGCTGCGTGCGTGGATTTCTGAACAGGCCCAGGTGGAGCTGAAGGACAGGCTGTGCTGGCTTCCCTGGCCTGAGGGAAACGTCCCGTCTCAGCCATTTTCTCTTAGGGCGCCCATGGGATTGCTTTGATTTCCACTTTGCGTCAAACCCTGTGTCTCGGAAGCTCTTGGGCCTCCGAGTGCTGAATTGGACATTGCCTGAGCAACATGGAACCCACCTGGCTGGGCTTGGCTCCCCCAACTTGGCTCACTCCGTGGGGGCAGGAGCAGCCCTGGCTCTGCAGAACCTGGGGGGGGCTGTGCGGGAGGACGGGGGGCTGGCCAGGCAGCCTTGGATCTTGTCCTCAGGAGCCCTTCAAAGGGCGGCAGAGACTCCAGGCCCTGTGCCCCAAGGAGTCAGGCTGGGCTGGTTCTGGGGAGTGGCTGGAGCACCTGGTACTGAGCACAGGTGGGCGTCCGTGGAGTGCACATGTCTGAGGGTCTCTGAGGGGTCTGCCCTTTTCTTTGGGGCCACGGTGGCCGTGAGGGATGCAGGACATTGGGGATGGCCCTCGAGGACTGGCCCAGCTGGAGCCCACTCCCCTGTGGGTGAACCCCCCTCTGGGTGGAGAGCCCAGTTTGGGGAGAAGGGAGGGGCTTATCCTGGGAGGTGTCAGACAAAGCCGAGGATGGAACTCACAGGAGACCCCCAGTCAGGCCGTGTCAGAGTGAGGCTGGGAGTGAGGGTCCTGGAAAGTCCGGCTTCTGGGAGAGGGCGCTTTGGCTCAGAGGCTGCCGCTGCAGAAGGGATGGGTGTCCCCGGCCCCCTAACATAAGGGACCCAAGGGGAGGGGCGGGGACGTTCCACACTGGGGTGAGAACAGCGGAGAGTCCCAGCCAGAGGTCCCCGCTGCTCTCCTGTGGGGAGGATGCTGGCTGCGCTGTTTGTCCTGGGCATATTTAAAGGGGCCTCTGTTAACACACACAGGCCTCCAGAACCATCCACACTTCTGGCTGGCCTGATTCCTGAGGGGGAAATGGTCTTTAAAGAAGCAAGTGCCTTGATCCAAAGGGAGGTGGCCCAGCAGGAGGGGGCCGTCCTACTGCACCCAGGAAGGCTGAGTTCTCACACCCGGGAAGGCTGAGCTCTCAAAATGGGGTTCAGGCATTTGCTGTTTGATTCCAGGACATCTGAGACAGCTGGGCCCGTACCTCGGGGAGTGGAGGCTGCGCCATTCTCTGCCCATCCAGCATCTTAGGGCCAGGCGTTCGGAAGCTGACTTCTGAAGGGAGCCCCCAGGAGCTTCGTGGAGAGGAGACGGGACAGCTTTGGAAAGGGCTTTGCTGTCACTGGGGTCCCTGGGGCCGCCGGCGTAGCGTGCTGGTGCCTTCCAGCCCAGGAAGGTGGCAGCTGCTGCATCTTGCTTTCCCAATCAATGACAGAATGTTCTAGGAAGGGTGGCGGGAGGTTTCTCCAAGGTGAACTCGGGAGCAGCTGGGCGGCTGCCAGCGCCTCTGGCCCCCAGGCCGAGAGTCCTGTCTCCTGATCTTAGCACAGCCCCAGCGTGGACATGTGGGGCCAGGGCACTTCTTATAAGAAAAAGGATCATTGTAACAGCTGCCATCTGGATGGATGGCGGCCTCTGTCTGAGGGGGACGTGACCGCTGGCCCCCAGAGCCCAGGCTCAGCCTGTTGGGACCCCTCTGCCCCTAGCCTCGGGGTGCAGGCACTGGGCCAGGCTGTTGTCCACAGAGCCCATTGTCCACTCTGCGCCCAGCCCTTCTTCCAGTTGGCATGAGGGTGGGGCCCACAGGGAGTCCAGGCCGCCACACCACCTCGTGCTGGAGTCAGGGCCTCGTGGGGCAGCGATGGCGCTGGAGGTGCCCACGGCGTGTGCCAGGGGCCGGGGGAGTCTGCACTCTTGTTTCCGTTGGTTCTGTGTTCTGTGAGCTCTTTGGAGGTGCTGCTTCCCTCGTGATGTCCAGGCTGAGCACTTCTTCCCTCGTGTCCTGTCCCAGGTCAGCCTAGCCCGGCCACAGAGCCATCAGCTCCCCACCCCACAGGTACATGCACACGTGCACAGGCGCTCGCCCCCGCCTTCCTCAGGACGCCTAGGCTTCAGCAGCCCCTTCCTACAGGAGCACCCAACCAGGAGTCAGCCCGCCGCACAAGCGTCCCAGAGTAACCGTTACACTCTTGGAAGCCGACCATATCCAGCCTGTCCAGGGTCTCAGGGTCTCTGGACTAGGGTCTTGGGGCAAGTCCCTGGTCCAGACTGTGGCTGCAAAGCCCGGGCTCTGCCGGGCATGGCAGGTGTGCTGGGAAGTCATTCTGAGCAGGGTCTGCCCTTCAGTGGGTGCTGCCCTCCTCCCGTGGGCAGGAAACAAGGTGTGAGAACTCCGGGCACCGGGGCTGCGTCCTGGCGTAGGCCCCCTGGGAGAGGGATGGACAGGGCTCCTTCTGACCCTGGGCTGCTGAGTTGAAGTGAGGTCAAGCTCCGCCTGGGCAGGAATGAGAAGAGTGAGTCACCCGGCGCTATGGGGCATTTGCATGGAGCAGCGGGGCTGGTGGGGAGACTGTGGCACGTTGGCAGGTATGTCAGGCATGCAGCCCCTCCAAGGGGTGATTGTGGCCCCGAGGGGAATCAGCATGGAGGGTGGGGAGACACAGCTTGTCCTTGCCACATGAGGCACCTGGCCCAGTGGGTGAGCCGGCGCCCCTGACAGCGCTGGGGGAAATCCCGCACCATGTCCTCAGATGCCACGCAGAGCCTCAGCTGAGGCAGCCGCTCTGGGTGAGGCCCCGTAGCCAAGGCTTCGAAGAACATTGGGGTGTGGAGTCAGCCTCCCTCCCTCCCCTGCAGTGGAGCAGTGGCTTCACAGTGGAGGCCAGGCTGGGGTGCTCCAGCAGGGTCAGAGTGGGCGGGCGGGGCACAGGGCTGAGCGGGAAGTCTGCCAGCCCCAGCCCCTCACAGCTCCTTGCTCCAGCGGGGGTGCCGGCCAGTCCCTGATCCCTTCTCCCCACTGGCTCTGCCCATCCCTGCTCAAAGCACGGAACGGGGCCTGTGGACACCATGTCCCCTGCAGACAGGTTTCCGCATGGAGCACGCCCGTTTGGGAATGAGTGAACCAGGGTGGCCATTGGGTGGCTGATGGGTGGCTGAGCCCAGGGGATCAGGGCAGGCTGCCAGGCGCGTGAAGAGCCCTCCCAGACTCAGTTTCCCCTTTCTGCCCCTGCCTGGCTGCCTCTCCAGGCTGTGTCGGTGGCCCCTGGTTCCATCCTGCACAGCCACCTCACCAGCTGTCTTTCTTTTTGCAGAGCGCGTCAGCGAGGAGGTGGGGCTGCTGCAGCTCCTTGGGGACCCCCCGCCCCAGCAGGTCACCCAGACGGATGACCCTGATGTCGGGCTGGCCTACGTCTTTGGGCCAGATGCCAACAGTGGCCAAGTGGCCCGGTACCACTTCCCCAGCCTCTTCTTCCATGACTTCTCACTGCTGTTCCACATCCGGCCAGCCACAGAGGGCCCGGGGGTGCTGTTCGCCATCACGGACTCGGCGCAGGCCGTGGTCTTGCTGGGCGTGAAGCTCTCTGGAGTGCAGGACGGGCACCAGGACATCTCCCTGCTCTACACGGAACCAGGTGCGGGCCAGACCCACACAGCCGCCAGCTTCCGGCTCCCCGCCTTCATCGGCCAGTGGACACACTTAGCACTCAGCGTGGAGGGTGGCTATGTGGCCCTCTACGTGGACTGTGAGGAGTTCCAGAGAATGCCGCTTGCTCGGTCCTCACGGGGCCTGGAGCTGGAGCCTGGCGCCGGGCTCTTCGTGGCTCAGGCAGGAGGAGCGGATGCTGACAAGTTCCAGGTAACCCCCACTGTGCCGTCGCTGGGGGACTGGAGCAGCCGGGGTGGGGTGGGGGTGGCCACTGGGACAGGGGTGAAGCTGTGGCTGGAAGAGGAGAGCCCCCATCCCAGCTGTGGTCAGCCCTGGCCTCCGGCGCAGGCCTCCCGGGTTCTTGGCCGGCCTGGCTGGGGTGGCATTCACTTTCTTGGCTCTCTGGCTCCTGCGCCCCCAGGAAGGGTCGCCCTGGGCTTCCATGGTTTCTCTGAGACCCCGAGGCCCAGCCCAGGAGGGCCCCCTTTGAACGACTTTGTAACTAGACATCCACTCCAGCCGTGACCCCGTGACCCAGAGACACCCCCAGGCTTGTGCCAAGCCCCGTGGTGAAGTGGGGCTTCTGGCCTCTGACTGGCCGGTCGGGGGAGTGGGGACCGAGTCCAGGCCCAGCCACACGCCTCGTGGCCCCATGCAGAATGAAAGCTGGGGTCCTTGTTAAAAACGATGAATGATCCAAAGCTGGCGGCAGCAGGGTGTTGATCCCAGCAGGGTTCTCTTGTGGTAGCTGCACACCCGCTGGGACCAGGGGCTCAGGGCGGCCCTGCAGGTCAGCACCTTTAACAAAGAGTTCAGCAACCCCAGGCCTGTGAGACTCCACTTCGGAGCATGTGGTGGGAGTCCCCCAGCGGTGAACGCACGTGGCCGTCTCCACCTGAGTCTCCGGGAAGTCCCTCCAGTGGACCTTCATTTCTTGGGGTTGGGGGAGCAGACAGATCCCTAAACTCATGTGGGGTCTGTGTCCAAAGCCCCTGCATTTCTGGGAACCTTTGGCTGGGAACAGCCACGTGGGTGACCTCAGCTGGCACTGTCTCACAAGTCCCTGAATTGTAACATTCAAGCTGGCCTGCAGCTGGGACGCCCCTGCCCTGGCAGGCCACAGGGGACAGAAGGTTAATTATTGCCCAGACAAGGGCTGTTTGTTTGAAGTTGTTCTAAGTCCTGGTGTCCGGGGGTTCTGAAAGCTGACCTTTCACCTTTGGCAGGAACTTTTAACCCTCAGAGCTCAGGAGCTGCTAGGACATTAACACCAAACTGGGCCTCTTTGTTTTCCTCTTGGTCACAAACACGATTACCGGGAAAGAAGTCAGAGTCATCCCTCCAGTGAGAGGCAACTTGTTGTGTGAATCCCCAGCCATTTCTTGGTGGAATAAAGTTGCCCACAAGTGCCGTACATCTTTAACACTGTTAGGAAAAGCGGCTAAGTGCCGAGAGCTCGGTACGTGGGTGCACAGCTGTGCCCCAATGGCGCTAAGGAGAGCCAGGCTGCCGCCCTGCGGTGAGGGCCTCCTCATCAGCAAAGTCCCATGTGTAGGAAGAGGGGGTCTGGGTGTTTAATTTTGCGTTTCTTGGACTGTTAGTGAAGACAGACTTTCATTTTGTCCCTTGTTTATTGTCTGTTTGTATTTCTTCCTTTGTGACTGACCGGTTTATGTTCTTTATGGTTTTCGATGGGCCCAACTCTCAGTGATTTATACAAACTCCTTATATATAAAACAAACTGCTCTTTGGTTTTGCCTGCTGCAGATTTTATTTCTACCTTGTCATTTGCCTTTTTACCTTGTCTTTCTTTTTTTGGACCATTGGGATTGGATGTGTGGGTTTTTTTGTGTTTTTTTTTTTTTTAGATGGAGTCTCACTCTATTGCCCAGTCTGGAGTGCAATGGGGTGATCTTGGCTCACTGCAACCTCTGCCTCCCAGGTTCATGCGATTCTCCTGCCTCAGCCTCCTAGGTAGCTGGGATTACAGGCACGTGCCACCATGCCTGGCTAATTTTTGTATTTTTAGTAGAGATGGGGTTTCACCATATTGGTCAGGCTGGTCTCGAACTCCCGACCTCAGGTGATCCACCCGCCTCAGCCTCTCAAAATGCTGGGATTGGCCGGGCGCGGCGGCTCACGCTTGTAATCCCAGCACTTTGGGAGGCCGAGGCGGGCGGATCACGAGGTCAGGAGATTGAGACCACGGTGAAACCCCGTCTCTACTAAAAATACAAAAAATTAGCCGGGCGTGGTGGCAGGCGCCTGTAGTCCCAGCTACTCGGAGAGGCTGAGGCAGGAGAATGGCGTGAACCTGGGAGGCGGAGCTTGCAGTGAGCCGAGATTGCACCACTGCACTCCAGCCTGGGCGACAGAGCGAGACTCCGTCTCAAGGAAAAAAAAAAAAAAATGCTGGGATTACAGGCATGAGCCACTGTACCCGGCTGGGATTTGATGTGTTTATGTGGTTAAATCTGGCCTGGAGAAGACACCATGACTTACAGCAGCCCAGTAAAACCTTGGAAGGTCAGAACTGGAACGGGAGGGAGCTAGAGGGCCCTGGGTCTGGCCCTGGGCTGGGACCCTGCTGGGCGTGGGCGGCGCGCTGCAGGCCATGTGCTGCTGGGCCTGGGTGGCGCGCTGCAGGCCGTGTGCTCCTGGGCGTGGGCGGCGCGCTGCAGGCCGTGTGCTCCTGGGCGTGGGTGGCGCGCTGCAGGCCGTGTGCTCCTGGGCGTGGGTGGCGCGCTGCAGGCCGTGTGCTCCTGGGCGTGGGCGGCGCGCTGCAGGCCGTGTGCTGCTGGGCGTGGGGGCGCGCTGCAGGCCGTGTGCTCTGGGCGTGGGTGGCGCGCTGCCTGGCGTGGGTGGCGCGCTGCAGGCCGTGTGCTGCTGGGGGCCGTGAGGCGTGGCGGCGGGGGCGCGCTGCAGGCCGTGTGCTCCTGGGCGTGGGTGGCGCGCTGCAGGCCGTGTGCTGCTGGGCGTGGGGGCGCGCTGCCGGCCGGGTGCTCCTGGGCGTGGGCGGCGCGCTGCAGGCCGTGTGCTCCTGGGCGTGGGCGGCGCGCTGCAGGCCGTGTGCTCCTGGGCGTGGGTGGCGCGCTGCAGGCCGTGTGCTCTGGGCGTGGGTGGCGCGCTGCAGGCCGTGTGCTGCTGGGCGTGGGTGGCGCGCTGCAGGCCGTGTGCTGCTGGGCGTGGGGGGCGCGCTGCAGGCCGTGTGCTGCTGGGCGTGGGTGGCGCGCTGCAGGCCGTGTGCTGCTGGGCGTGGGTGGCGCGCTGCAGGCCGTGTGCTGGGCTGGGTGGCGGTGGGGGGTGCTGGGCGTGGGTGGCGCGCTGCAGGCCGTGGTGGTGGGCGTGAGGGGCTGTGGGTGTGGGTTGATGTCTGTGTCAGGTCCCTGCAGGCCTCAGGAGTCAGGAACTTTGTCTTTGGGTCTTCGATGAGATTCCAGCTGGGAAGGGGAGAAGCGCGCTTGTGTGGTAGAGAAGAAGACAATTGTTCAGCACAAGATTTTCTCAGACTTCTGAATTGAGATACTTGGGAAAGAAACATTCAAGTTGTGTGACTCATAATTTTTGGCAGGAGCAAGCACAGAGCTTTGGGAGCAGGGAGGAAACCGAGGCTTCCTCCTCAGCCTCTCCACAAGGCTGCATCGGCCCCGGCGCTGCCACAGATGGTGCCTGGGACCCCCGGCCGCAGCCGGGTCCAACAGAGCCCTCCAGAGCATTGTGTTCCTCGTCGTAAGAGTCCTTGGGCATTGTTGGTCTTTTCAGGTTCACTTTCTTGAGTCGGGTTTGTCAGTGGCCGTCTCCCGGGAAATCATGCACCCCCCCCAGCTGCTGCTGTTGCCTTGAATGTCATTTCCAGCTGTGTCCTGATTTCCAGGGCGCTGAGGCTGCAGCGTGTCAGGAAGCATTTTACATGCTCTTCCCTCATGGAATTCCTGTGATCTCTGTTTAGGGTGTCTCCAGATTTCATAACTTTCAGTCCTAAGTCCTTTAAATATTTGCAATGGGCCTGTGGCTTTTGCACTAGTGCCTCCTGCCCCACCCCTGGAGCCAGTGGCTGCCACGGGCTCAGAGCTTCTCTGCCCTCTGTAGCCGCCCCCCACCCAGGCACCCTGTAGCCCCATGCAGGAGGCGTCAGCCCCTCGGGGGCACCCTCAGGAGAGTGCTGTAGCCACCTGTCGGGGTGTCAGGGCCTCACAGGCCTCTCTAGACAGTGCATGTCTGTGTGGGGATTGGGTGTCAGGAATGCCCAGTCCCTCCCCGACACCAAGATGCACCCCCCGCCCGGGCTGCCCCATTGGAGAAGTGCAGTTTTTTGTTTGTTTGTTTTTGAGATGGAGTCTCGCTCTGTCGCCCAGGCTGTAGTGTAGTGGCGCAATCTCGGCTCACTGCAAGCTCCGCCTCCCTGGGTTCACGCCATTCTCCTGCCTCAGCCTCCCGAGTAGCTGGGACTGCAGGCGCCCGCCACCACACCCGGCTAATTTTTTGTATTATTAGTAGAGATGGGGTTTCACCGTGGTCTCAATCTCCTGACCTCATGATCCACCCATCTCGGCCTCCCAAAGTGCTGGGATTACAGGCGTGAGCCACCGCGCCCGGCCAAAGCACAGTTCTCTAGAATTCAACCCCAGCTCCTCCCCGGGCCTGACCTGGGGGCTCTTGAATGTGAAGGTTCAGCTGCTAGGCTGCTGCCCCGCCCCCACGCTGTAGGTCCTGGTGGACGGTGGACCCTGGAGCCCACGGTGCTGCTCTTGGCTGACCCGGGGGCACTGTGGGCAATGCCCTCCCCTGCAGTGTGACGCTGAGAACCACCGGTGTGCTCCGTGACGCTGAGAGCCACCGGTGTGCTGACACTGAGAGCTGCCAGTGTGCTCTGTGACGCTGAGAGCTGCTGGTGCATTCTCTGGGAAACCTGTGCACACCCAGGGGGCCCACGGGGTCCACACCCCCCCATGCATGAGCCCACACACGCGTGCATACATGATTTCATGTTTGCGCACATGTGTCCATGCAGATGCATGCTCTCACGCACATGTGCCCACACACTCAGCACTCACACCCCATCCGGCAGGCTCAGGCCCCACTCCTGAGCCACCTGCCTGGGCCTTGGGGGCCCAGCGGTGTGGGGAGCCCCAGGCTCCAGCTGGCCTCGCTTGGCTCTGAAATCTAGGCCAGGATGCAGAACCCGCAGTGCGGCCAGTGGAACCCCTGGTACTGTGTGCGGCCCCCACCTGGCAGCCCCTTTTCCTGCCAAAGCCCCTCCCAGTGTCCTCTCCCCGGGGGCGAGCTGCTCGCTTGAGGCTTAGGACGTTGCGCCCTCCTGTGTCCCTGCCCAGCGTCCCTGGCCTGCGTCTCACGAGGCACCGCCAGCCGCGCCAGGGCCCCAGAGGGCAGGGGCAGGCACCCTGGCACTCAGCCCAGGACTGAGGATACCGGAGGGAGCGGTGGGTGGGTGGGTGAGTGAGAGATCACTCCCGGACAGAATGGGCACAGAGATCCAGGAAACTCCCCCACATCTGCGGCGTTTCTGTCCTTGGCTTCTGGGTTTTGTTTTTTATGAAAAGGTGAAGTTCAAAGAAAGCAAAGCCGTGGTGCTGCCTTGGTTGGTCCGAGTCGGGAGATGAGGCCGCCTGGTGCTTGTGTAAAGCTCCTAGGACTTGGGGTTGGGGGA
This sequence comes from Nomascus leucogenys, assembly GCF_006542625.1. Taxonomy (NCBI): domain Eukaryota; kingdom Metazoa; phylum Chordata; class Mammalia; order Primates; family Hylobatidae; genus Nomascus; species Nomascus leucogenys. Next base: position 30,290,782 of record NC_044405.1, read on the forward strand.
CTTGACCTGCAGCCCCTCGAATCTGCCCCTGTCTCCCAGGCCTTGGATCGAGCCACACCCGCTGTGGTTCTAAACCCGCAGCCCATCAGCCGCCTCAGATGAGCCGAGTCTGAGGAAGCAGCCTCCGCCCAGCCAGGTGCTTTCCACACGACAGCACCCAGGATGCCCCTGGGTCGCACCACGTCTTCCTACCATGAGGCATACTGCACCCCCAGGGAGGCTGCCCAAGACCCCTTCCTCTCTGAGACTCTCCTGCCCTCTGTGGGCCCCCCAAAATCTGGAGCTCAGGCAGCGCCAGGGTTGCCGCTGCCGCCTCAGGACTGCTGGTGACCCCTTTCCCTGTCTGTATTTAGGGGATGATCGCTGAGCTGAAGGTGCGCGGGGACCCCCAGGTGAGCCCCATGCACTGCCTGGACGAGGAAGGCGATGACTCAGATGGGGTGAGTGACATCTGGGGCCCGGGCGGGGTCTCCCCTCAATCCCTGGCACGCAGAGTTCAGGGCCAAGGGCTATGACAGGAAAAGTCCCAAAATATACCACTTGGGGCACTGGGAAGCTGCAATACCATTTCTGTGCTCTCCTATAGCACCTCAGAGCCCTTCCTTGCCCTGAACTTTCCCTTAAAAACAAATACAAAGCATAATATAAACACCAGAAACCACCCTCCATGGCAGCTGGTGAGACAGAGGATGTGAGGCAGCTCAGCAAAGTGTGTGTGTGTGTCTGTGTCTGTGTGGTGTGTCTCTGTGTCTTGTGTGTTGTGTATGTGTGATGTGTCTGTCTTGTGTGTTGTGTGTGTGTGTGTTGTGTGTCTCTGGTGTGTCTGTCTTGTGTGTCGTGTGTGTCTGTGGTGTGTCTCTGTGTGTTTGTGTGTAGTGTGTCTCTGTGGTGTGTCTCTGTGTGTGTGGTGTGTCTCTGGTGTGTCTATCTTGTGTGTTGTGTGTGGATGTGTGCATGTTTGTGTGTTTTTGTGTGTTTCTGCGTGGTGTGTGTCTCTGTCTTGTGTGTTGTGTGGATGTGTGCATGTTTGTGTTTTTGTGTGTGTTTCTGCGTGGTGTGTGTCTCTGTCTTGTGTGTTGTGTATGTGTGGTGTGTCTGTCTTGTGTGTTGTGTGTCTCTGTGTGGTGTGTCTGTCTTGTGTGTCGTGTGTGTCTGTGGTGTGTCTCTGTGTGTGTGGTGTGTCTCTGGTGTGTCTATCTTGTCTGTTGTGTGTGGATGTGTGCCTGTTTATGTGTTTTTGTGTGTGTTTCTGCGTGGTGTGTGTCTCTGTCTTGTGTGTTGTGTCTGCATGTCTGCATGGTGCGTGTGTCTCTGTGTCTGTGTGTTGTGTAGCGTGTGTGTTGGTGGGGTGTGTGGAATCACGTGGTACCCAAGGGGCGACTCCGCCAGCCCCAGGTGTGAGGAATAGGAGGGAATTCTCACTCAGGGGCCCAGATCACCACGTGCCCCATGTGGACATGGACCCACAGCCTTGCTCCTGGGTGGCGTGGGCAGGAGACACCGTGGCTGGACTGTGGGCAGCGTGCGCACATCCATGTTACTTTCATGTTTTTTCTATATTTTGCCCGATAAGTGCATTGTTTTTGCCTGGAACATGTCAGAAGATGCCAGATTGTTCACATGGCGGCCATGACAAGGCTGTGCCCTGGTACAGCTGGCTGGGTGCTGGGGGTCACCGAGGCGCTGCACCCCTCCCCTGGCCTGTCTTGCCCTCAGGGGTCAGTGGTGGTCCCTGAGGATGTTTCTCCTCCGGGTTTTCATGAAGTTGAAAACGTCCAGCCGCCTTGGCGCGTGTTCGGCCCAGGCCTGGGCCCAGCGGGCCCTGCGCTGGGGAAACCTGTGCGGGCAGCATCTGTGGTGCAGCCTCCTCCAGGGCAGGGCTCTGGCCGGAAGAGAGGAGCGCATTCCCCCTCCCACCTCCGCATGTCTGACCACCGGCCGAGGCAGGTTCAGAAGCGTCACTGTCCTCGACCCGATTGGACATGACTTACTGAAGCTCAGATGGTGCCTGGGCAGGGAAGGCCAGTATGCCCACCCCAACAGCCCCTCCAAGAGCACCAGAGAGGGCTGGACGAGGCGAGAGGGGGCCGGGAGGAGGCAAGAGCAGCCTCGTTTGCTTCCCAGGCCTGCTGGGCTCGGGGCCTGGCCTGGCTGCCATCTCTCCAGCCTTTCCCTTTTCAAACTCCTCAGGCATCCGGAGACTTTGGCAGCGGGCTCGGGGACGCCCGGGAGCTTCTCAGGGAGGAGATGGTGAGTAGCCGGACGGGGCCCAGTACCCCCTGCAGGGTCCCAGGGGAGCCCCTCCCAGCAGTGGGGTGCACACGCAGGTGTGGCTCCAAGAGCTCCCTCTATGCCGTGAAGACATATTCCTGGCTGGGAACAGGGATGTGGGATGCTGGGCTGGGCAGACGCTAGGCCCTGCCTGGCCGCCGCGTGTCTCTGGTAAGAGGATGTTCCTTTAAAACGAGATCCTGCCCTGCGCATTCCTTGGTCTTTGAGGCAACCTTGGCCTTCCGTGCGCCCCATCCCTCCGTTAGCTCGTGGGTGGCCACCAGGGAATGAACAGGTGTGTGAGTCTGACGACTAGGAGGAGAAGGCAGTGCAGGGAGCTTGCGGAAGGCTTTCCCCAGCTCGGACCACCTGAGGAAACACAGGAGGGGCGGGGAGTAGGGAGGCCCCAGGACTGAGGTGCTTTCCGTTAGAGACGGGCGTGGGAACGTGTTCCCTGCGGGGACCCTCTGCAGGTTCACATCAGCTTCCCAGCATGGCCTGTCGGGCGCCAGGAGGCCTCTGTGGTGATGGCAGGCGCAGTCCTGGGTCCTGGGGAGCCGGGGAGCCCACAGGCGGCCACACCCCTGCGGCCCACAGAAGGAAGCCCCTTGCATGCAGCCCTGGAGCGCCCTCCTGTTTCAGAGGATTTTTCTTTATCTTTCTTGCAATCTTAAGTATTTCATTTCACAAACCAAGCAAGTCTCCGCCGGGCATCTGCCGGCTGAATAACAGGCCACCTTCCCTCTCGTCCTCTAGGGCACGGCCCTAAAACCCAGGCTCCCCACGCCACCCCCGGTCACCACTCCACCCTTGGCTGGAGGCAGCAGCATGGAAGATTCCAGAAGTGAAGGAATCGAGGAGCAGACCACAGTGGCTTCGTTAGGAGGTAAGCTCTTTTCTGGATGTGGGGTGTGTGTGGTGTGTAACATGCGTATTTGTGTGATGGTGAGGTATGTGTGTGATCTGTGGTGTGTGTAGTGTGTGTTGTATATGGTCATGTGTGTGTAATATGTGGCACGTTTGTGTGAAATATGTGGCAGGTGTTTGATGTGTGGTGTGTGGTATGCATGTTTGTGATGTGTGTTTACGTGATGTGTGTGTAGTGTGTATGGTGCATGCATGTGTGGGTGTGTGGTGTGTGCATAGTGTGATGTGTGCAGAATGGTGTGTGTATTGTGTGTGGTGTGTGTGTGGTATGTGTGTTGCGTGTAGTGTACGTGTGGTGTGCAGTGCACGTGTGTTGTATGTGTAGTGTGTATTGTGTGTGTGTGTGATGTGCATGTGTAATGTACATGTGTGTGATGTGTGTGTATTATGTGTAGTGTGTGTGTGTGTGAGGCAGGTGGGGAGATGCCGAGGCCCGGATGGTGGCTCTGGGTACAGGCTCTGGGTGTTCACTGTGCTTCTCTTGCAGGATTTCTGTTGGTTTTCATTTTTATTTTAATTAAAAGTTAAGAAGGAAAAACGAAAAAGGACAAAGCATGCTGGGTGATCAGAAGGCATTCTGGGGGGCCAGGGTCTCTTGTAACAAATTCAGGAAGCATCTCCCAGGTTTCAGCTGTCATCGGCTTAGATGGCCAGACTGGCCTCACTGTTGATTTTAAATTCTGTCTCCCTGTTGCCTGTGCCTGGGAGCCAGAGCTCAGGGGAGTGCAGCTTGAGGCTGGGGATCTGCTGGTGTCCAGCCGGGCTCCAGGACTGAAAGCATTTGGGCTGCCAGGGCCGTCTGGGGTGTCGAGAGCAGAGCTGGGGCCACCCGGGGGGCCTGACAGTGGCCACGTCTGCTTCTCTTCCCAGCTCAGACACTTCCTGGCTCAGATTCTGTCTCCACGTGGGACGGGAGTGTCCGGAACCCTGGGGGCCGCATGAAAGAGGTAAGGCCACTTCCCCGTGCTCCTGAACCATTCTGAACCAGAGGACCTGTGGCCTTTTGGGCCACTCACTGGTGAGCCCTGATGAAGCCCCTCTGTGCCCACGCCTCCTTTAAGCCCAGCACTCGGTGCCAGCATGCGTCCACCCTGCGTGTCCACCGTGGGAAGCAGCCCAGCCTGGGACTCTGGAGGGCACAGCGGGACACACGGGCAGGGTGTGTGGGACCCCACCCCAGCCCGGGCCCTGTGTTCTGTTTATTCCCAGGGCGGCCTGAAGGGGCAGAAAGGGGAGCCAGGTGTTCCAGGCCCACCTGGCCGAGCAGGCCCCCCAGGATCCCCATGCCTGCCTGGTCCCCCGGGTCTCCCGTGCCCAGTGAGTCCCCTGGGTCCTGCAGGCCCAGCGTTGCAACCTGTCCCCGGACCACAAGGACCCCCAGGGCCTCCGGGGAGGGACGGCACCCCTGGAAGGGACGGTGAGCCGGTAAGTCCTCGCGCCTCCCCCCAGTCAGGCCCCATCTGGAGGTGGGGGCTTGGGCAGGACGGGGAGGGGCTGCGGCCGACATGGGAGTGAGCTGAGCTGGGATTGGAGCAGGTCAGCAGCCTCCTTGGGCCCACCATTGCTCGGGGTTGGTGCTGGAAGGTGGTCAGACGTGGGAGGTGGAGCTGCTCAGACACAGCCCTTGTGGGTGTGAGGAGGCTCCTGGCGCAGGTGCGAGCACATCGGGAAAGACGTCTTTGCCACCTCGTGGGGAGCATGCGGTGCATTTCCGTGTACAGACTGTAGGTGGGGCCGGAGGTGTCATTTCCCATCACTAATGACTTCTCTTGCATCCCCAGGGCGACCCTGGTGAAGATGGAAAGCCGGTAAGTCTGCTTTTCTTTCTGACCCCCGTGTTATCTGTGATGTTTGCTTAGACCCCAGGGCTTTGCTGCCAGTGACACTCTTTTTAAACGCGACCCAGTGAGGAGACTGTGCAGCAAAACCATTTTGAAAATGGAGTTTTGTAAAGAAAAGATGAGTGTAACTGTTGATGGGAAATAGCAGTTATGCATTTGTGTTGAAACATTTAGGCCACAACTACCATGAAGAAGGAAAGGAAGTGAGAAAAGGCAGAGCTTCCAAACCCTTAGAGGGAAAACGCACAGCAAAGAGAAAGGAGGTCGGGTGGGGGCGTGGGTGCAAGACGGGAGAAGCACGGAGCGACCTGAGACTCTGTGAAGTCAGAGCTTCTGTCTCAAAACATGCAGTTCAGATTTTAAAAATCAGGAAACAGTTTCCAAGCACAGTAAAATGACGTGATAGACCGCAAATAAAGATCTGGGAACAGCCTGCCCAGCAAATGGTAACACTCGGCAGAAAGTGGGGCTGTCACGAACACTGGACAGGAGGGTTCAAGTTAAAAACAGTCTAGAAGGTCTGAAAGGACAGGGAGGGCATCTCATGGTGCCCACCTAACGGTCATTACCGACCGCCTGGCACCCCACAGCCAAGCTGCCTGCGATGAGGACCATGGCAGACAAAGCGGGACAGTCGGCGGGGGGTGGCACGGGGCCCACCCACTGCAACTGGGTGCACACACGCATGTGTGTGAGTGTGGGGTGAGGATCCACGGGGCCCACCCACAGGGTACACACACGTGTGTGTGCGTGTGTGTGAATGAGTGTGAGACTGTGTGTGTGAATGTGTGTGTGAGACTGCATGTGTGTGTGGGGGGTGAGGATCCACACGTACACATACCACACATGCACACACAGCATATATCACCACACATTACACACCACACGTGGACACGTGCATACACCACACATTACACACACCACACGTGGATACACTTGCACACACACACTACACATGTGTGCACACACACCACACGTGGACACATGCACACACGCCACACACATGCACACACACGTGGACACAACACACACCACAGATTACACATACCACACGTGGATACACACATACACGTACCACGTGTGCACACATACGCACACCATGCATTATGCACACCATACATGCACACTCACACGTCACACATACATATCACATGCAAACACCACACTCCTCACACACACACCATGCATACCACACGCACACACACGTATGTAACACCCAAGCACCAGCTGTTGTGGAGGCCTTCGGGGGACCTGCCGTGACCTCCCGAGGGATGCTCCCCGCAGCTTCCCCCAGGCATGGCTGGCGAGATGGGCCCAGGCGGTAGACAGTCTGCTGGGCCTGGCGCCCTACTTTCCGGGCCCTGGAGACTCCCCTGAAGGGCTCAGCTCCCTTCCGTCCCCTGCTTGGGGAAGGAGCACTGAGGGTGTTGGGTGCGGCCCACGGTGGTGCCTTCCCTGAGCGGGGCCCCCGGCTGCTGTGTTCCAGGGCGACACTGGGCCACAGGGCTTCCCCGGGACTCCAGGGGACATAGGCCCCAAGGGCGACAAGGTGAGTCCCTGTGGCTGGGTGGGGGCCCCTTCCTGTGTTGGCCCTTGGCCCAAGGTGGGGGCTGTGTGTGTGCCCAGGGTGTGACGGGCTTGTCTTGTGTTCCCAGGGAGACCCTGGGGTTGGAGAGAGAGGGCCCCCAGGACCCCAAGGGCCTCCGGGGCCCCCAGGACCCTCCTTCAGACATGACAAGCTGGTGAGTCTTGCCCTTGGCTTCCTGCGACCCGGGGTCTGCCCTCCTCAAAAGCAGGCCTTGCCTCTGGGAGGGCACCTGGCCCAGGAGTATCAGCTCCACGCTCAGGGGCTTGCGTGGGGTCTCAGCTGAGCTGAGGGGTCACAGGTGTGGTGGGAGCCCCCATCCACCTGCCTTCAGGCTTCTCTGGGGGCAACAGAGGGGCTGTGGTTTCTCAGCTCCTTGTAGAAACAGCTCGATATGCAGCTTGCGGGGCAGGGGCCAGGAGTAGGCCAGGTGGGGGGCCGAGCTCAGGGCAACGTGTCTCTCCGGCTCTTTTCCTCAGACCTTCATTGACATGGAGGGGTCTGGCTTCGGTGGCGATCTGGAGGCCCTGCGGGTGAGTGGCCCTTAACCTGCGGCGCTGCCCGACGTCTGTACCCGTGAGGAACAGGCCATGGACCCCCGAGATTCAGCTGGGGTCCTGTGGGGGGTGGGGATGAGGCTTGGTTTGGGGGTGGTGGTCATCCCTGGTGGGTGCCACATGGGCTGTGACTATCTGTGTTCACCCACGTCCAGGGTCCTCGAGGCTTCCCTGGACCCCCCGGACCCCCTGGTGTCCCAGGCCTGCCCGGCGAGCCAGGCCGCTTCGGGGTGAACAGCTCCGACATCCCAGGGCCCGCCGGCCTTCCTGGTGTGCCTGGGCGCGAGGGTCCCCCCGGGTTTCCCGGCCTCCCGGTAAGTCCTGCCTCCCACCGTCAGTGTCGGGAGCCCTGTCTGCTGGGAGTGGGGGATGAACACCCCACATGGGAGCCCCTGCCCCGCCTCAGGCCTCCCCAGTCCCCACCCCCTCACCTCATCTCCTCTGGGAGCTGGCGGGCGGCTGCTGACTCGGGGCCGCCCTGGGGTGTGCGGAGGCACCTGAGTGGGCACCCCGTGGTTCTGGGGGTGCTGACCAGTGGGGGTGACCGCAAGCAAGGCCTCCGACCTCTCTGGCCCTGTGGGTCCACGGACTGCACAGAGGGCATCTCCATGAGCAATTCCCATGGGTGGGTGTGGGAGGGCCGAGGTCAGCATTGCTGGAGGGCCAGGGGAGGGAGGAGCCTGCTTGGCCAACGTGGCTTGTGGGGTCTCAGGGCCCCACGGCAGGCTCCCCACCAGCTCTGCCACACATGACAGGCAGCAGGTCATGACGGGCAGCGGGTGCCTGCCCCACCAGCTCTGCCACACGTGATGGGCAGCAGGTTATGATAGCAGCAGGTGCCTGCCCCACCGGCTCTGCCACACGTGATGGGCAGCAGGTCATGATGGGCAGCAGGTGCAGATGTGGCTGCTGTAATTGGGTCGCGCTGCACTGGCATCCTGTGGCCTGGGGTCACTTGGTAGCATGCCATGGCGTGCAGGGCAGGGAGTGTGGGGTTAGGTCACCCATGACACGCCCCTGCCTCTGTAACAGTCCCTACCTGAACCAGCCAACCCTACCAATGGGCGTTCGCTGTCACCGTCGGCTCTGAGGCCTCTCTGGGTGCCACATGGCAAGTGCTCCCCAGGATCTATTCTAAGGGGCAATTTGGGCTTAAAGAACATGCCTAATCCATATTCATACATGTGGCCAGACGGCCTCTCAGAGGGAGCAGCGGTTACCCCAGCCCTGGTGTGCAAGCGTCTTCCCACCATGGTGCTGTCGGCCCTGCCATCTCATCCTGCCAATGTGGCCGCGAAACTGTGGACTGCGCAGGCTATGGGGTCTCCCGTGAGCCCTGGGACTCTGGTCCTGTGTCTGGGGAACGTTCTGTGTCCTGCCTTCGAGAATCCTGTGGAAGCCCAGATAACCTGTTAACCCAGAAATCGTTTTAGTGGCCGAATGCCATCAAGACCCACTATGCTCTGCTCTCCCCCAGGGACCCCCAGGCCCTCCGGGAAGAGAAGGGCCCCCAGGAAGGACTGGGCAGAAAGGCAGCCTGGTAAGGCTTCCCTCAAGTCCAGGGTGAGTGGGGCCCAGCACCACACTATGTGGCCCGGGTCTGGGGGTGCCTGGTGACGCCCGTGAAGGGGAAATGCCAGGAATAGCCCCCCCATCACAGCCCCACAGCCTGGGGCCTCGGGCTCTGGAGGTCACCCTGACCTGGGCAGCTGGGGCTTGGGTAGAAGTTCATAACCCTGTGGTGATGACTGGACTCACGGGTTTTAAGAACATGGGTGCCCCGCGGGATCTGAGATCTTACTCCAAGCTTCCACATTGGTTATGGGGCAGTGGCCATGAGCCTCTGTCGGACTGACGCAAGGAGCCGGGGCCCCGGGCGTTGGTGGGTGGACCTGGTGGGAGGCGCCTGCGTCCGGCCCCCTGGGAAGGGGTCTCCAGCGTGACCTCAGATGAGAGCTGCGCTGCTTGGACTGAGCAGGGGACGCGGGCTGTAAATGCCCGTCGCTGCTCTAAGCCTGTGGCTGAGCTGAAGGGCCCTCCTTGGGGAGGCATCCAGGCCCCAGGCCCCACGTGGAGCCAGGTCCAGCATTGGGATCAGGCTTGGCGTTCCTTGTGGCTCCCCTTTCAGGACCCCAACCACACCAGAAAGGGGGATGACAGCGGCAACAGCCTCAGAAACTGTTAAACCAGCACAGGCAGCAAAGCAGGGACCCCGATCGGGGCACAGTTCCTGGCAGGGCGATATGCCTTCCTCCGTCCGCTGTGCTGCGGGTCTGATTTTGTCATAATCCTGCTCTTTTCCGTACAGGGTGAAGCAGGCGCCCCAGGACATAAGGTACAAGCAGAATCCCTGGCACACCAGTCCCCTGCCCCTGGTGCCCGCTCAGTGCTCGGACCCCCAAAGAGGGTGGAGGCCCCACGGTCGAGGGAGTGAGCTCTCCTGGGGCTGGCCTTCACCCCCACTCCTGCCATCTGTCCATCCGTCCTGCCGGAATCGCTGGCAGCGGCCTCTGTCACTGTGGCGAGGTGGCTTCCGCCGAGCTCTGGTCTGCCGGTGAACTGAGGGCAGACGCGCCCTGGAAGCTGAGCTCGTCTGGAAACAAGCTCCCTGTGGCAAGCGCGATAAAACAGCTCCGGGAGCTTCGGGAGGAGGGGCTGGGCCACAGCAGGTGCAGAGGCTGCCTGCGGCCTGGGGAGGGCCCTGAGCTGGGCCCCCCAACATCCCCCCATGGGGAGCCCCATCCACCCATCCCGCAGGCTCATGAGCATCTGGGGGCACTCGGAGGGAGCGCTGAAGGCAGCCGGGGTGTCCTTGGCAGCCCTGGCCTGGCCCAGAGTCTGCTCAGACCTTCGGGACTCAGGGCAGCCGCTCTCCATGGACCCCGCCTTCCTTCGGGCAGCCTGAGGTCTGGGCCACAGCCTGCTTGACGAGACAGTTTGACACCCCCACAACGACCCACTTCCTCCTCCTGTTCTGCGGGAGTGGAGCTGGAGGACGAGTCAGAACCCTGCAGAGGAGGGGCTGGGAGCCGGGCCTGGGCCTCCAGTCAGCATCTGTACTGACCCCACCACAGACGCCCCCAGAGGTGCCCTCGATCTGTACTGACCCCACCACAGATGCCCCCAGAGGTGCCCTCGATCTGTGCCGACCCCACCACAGACGCCCCTGGAGGCCCCTCGAGGATCCAGGCCTCCGCGGGCCGCCCACTCGAATCATGTCCAAAACATCAGGAGCTCCTCACCTTGGGCTGGATGGGGTTGGCACTAACGGGGAACTTCCCCAGAGCACGGCCAAGCTCCAGGATGGGGGTGATAAGGGAAGGAAGGCCAGTGGGGAGAGGAGTGAGGAAGAGGACAGCTGTGAGTCAGGTGGTGAGAGCACCTGGAGGGGCTGAGAGGACATGGGCTGGGAGTGAATGCATGTGCACACACACACCTCTCCAGCATATGTACACACCCCCTCCACATACACCACACCTCTCCGCATACACACACACCTCTCCAGCATATGTACACACACACCTCTCCAGCATATGTACATCACACACACCTCTCCAGCATATGTACACACACACACCTCTCCAGCATATGTACACACACACACCCTCTCCAGCATATGTACACACACACCCTTCCAGCATATGTACACACACACCCCCCCCCACCCCCCCCCCCCATTTACACACCCCTCTCCAGCATATGTACACACACACACACCCCTCCCAGCCCACACCCTTCCAGCATATGTACACACACACACCTCTCCAGCATATGTACACACACACCCCTTTCCAGCATATGTACACACACACCCCTCCAGCATATGTACACACACACCCCTCTCCAGCATATGTACACACACCCCTCTCCAGCATATGTACACACACCCCTTCCAGCATATACACACACCCTCCAGCATATGTACACACACACCTCTCCAGCATATGTACACACACACATATCTGTAGTGTATGCACATCTATGTCTCTAGTATGTGTGCATGTGCACATCTGTGTCTCTAGTATGTGTGCACACACGTACACATGTAGGCTTTGAGTTAAGCAGGGGAGGAATATTTTGATCAGCTTTAAAATCAACAAAATTAGATATGCATGTATGAAAATAATGCAAGTTTTTAAAAAACAAAAATGTCAAGTAACGTGAATGAGAATTCTAGAACCCTACAACCTAATTGTAAACCAAATAGAAAATGAAGAAAAAAGGGATAAAATTAGAAAGAGGTTTTCAACAAACCTTTTTTGGAGACAGAGTCTCGCTCTCACCCAGGCTGGAGTGCAGTGGTGCAATCTCAGCTCACTGCAATCTCTGCCTCCAGTTTCAAGTGATTCTCCTGCTTCAGCCTCCGGAGTAACTGGGATTACAGGCATCTGCCACCACGCCTGGCTAATTTTTGTTTTTTTTTTTTTTAGTAGAGGCAGGGTTTCGTCATGATGGTCAGGCTGGTCTCAAACTCCTGCCCTCAGGTGATCCACCTGCCTCGGCCTTCCAAAGTGCTGGGATTACAGGCGTGAGCCACTACGCTCGCCTAAACAAACTTTTTTATAGGCACGTTTTAAAGATCAAAAATTAGATGAGGCTGGACACGGTGGCTCACACCTGTAATCCCAGCACTTTGGGAGGCTGAGGCGGGAGGGTTATTTGAGTCCAGGAGTTCAAGGCTATAGTAAGTTACAATCATGCCACTGTGCTCTAGCCTGGGCAACGGAGTGAGACCCTGTGTCTAAAAAGAAAAAAAAAATAGATTTTTAAAGACGATAAAAGGATGCCAGGCACTAAGTTAGATTAAAGCCAAGAAAACTAAAATCTAAGATTCTCATAAAGTTAGCCCTCAAGTTAAGTGGGTGGTACATGTTACCCATCTGTTAAGACCCAGCATAGCTGTTGGCGGGTTGCCACAGTGGAGACCCAGCCCTAGAAGGGAGGAGACAGGAGGCAGTCAAGGATCACCTTGGCGGGTGGAGGGCGGGAAAGCTCTGGCTCGGAGGCCCAGCCCCTGTGGGGACATGGAAGGACCCTTCCCCACTGCGGGGGTTTCCTACCTCAGGCTGGGCTTGTGACCATATCAAGGCAGCGGGTCACATTCCTGCCCCAGTTGTGGGCAGTGCTGGGCTCACACCATCTCATCCCACTCTGTCTCGAGCCTGGGAAGGAACCCTGGGCCTCTCTGTCTACAGCCAAAGAAACCAAGGCTCAGGGAGATTGTGGCTGCGACGGGGGTGGTGCAGCTGGGCCATGTCACAGCAGGACCCCTGCCCCAGGGCCTCCCTGCCTCGCGCCCCCCGCACCGGGCTCTCACCTCACACTCCAGGTGGCCGGGGCCTTGGGTCACCGATGGCTCCAGCACACGCCTCTGGGCTCGCCTGCTTCTCACGGCTTTCAGACTAATAGACTCACAGCAACGCCTGCGTCCACCCTAGCCCCGGTGGTCCCAGGGTCCTGAGCATCCTCTCCTCTTTCCTTTCTTCTCCCCTCACCTGCCCGGGAGCCAGGGCTGGTCCCAGGGTCCTGAGCATCCTCTCCTCTCTCCTCTCTTCTCCCCTCGCCTGCCCGGGAGCCAGGGCTGGAGGTAACGAGGGCGCCGTGTGCGCCTCCCGCTGTGCATGTGGGCACAACCCTGACCAAGTTTGGGCTGCGTGGCTCTCTCCTCAGTTGTGTTTCTATGTGGCTGAAATCGTGTCGTAAAGTTAGAAGAAAGGCTGCTGTGGGGCCTGCGTTGCTTGGCAGAACGTTCCTTGCCTTTTGATTTGCAGGGTTTAGAAGGCATCGTAAGAAAACGTGTCTACACTGGGGTCGCAGGGCCAGCGGGGGCTGGGCTGGGTCCCAACATGCTCTCCTCACCCCATGCAGGGGAGCAAGGGAGACCCCGGTCCTGCTGGTGCTCGTGGAGAGAGCGGCCTGGCAGGAGCCCCTGGACCCGCTGGACCACCAGGCCCCCCTGGGCCCCCTGGGCCACCAGGACCAGGACTCCCCGCTGGATTTGTGAGTACCGCCTACACCTGACCCCCTGGAGACCCGGGGGCTGCCGTTGCCCCAGCCGTACTACCCTGGCATCTCACTCACAGAGCAGCACGTCCTGGGCGGTGGCCTCACTGGCACTGCCTCAGCCTGGGATTCCATATTCCCCATGGTGGGGCTCGAGTCTCTCGCCCGTTGCCCGTGCCCCACGGTGCTGATGGGGAACTCGGCCCAGCCATGCCCCAGCACCGGTGCCCTGACCAAGAGTGAATGAGCTGACCTGAGACGGGCTGCCCCGGGGGGCCCCCACCCAGGCCCTGCCACCAGGTAGACAGTCCCCATCTGAGAACAGCGGCTCCCCAGGCCACCGTGGCCCCAAAGCATGTCCCACCCTCCTCTCGGGCAGTGCCGCCCCAGGGAGGGGTCCTTCCCTAAGGAGGGACACAGGCCCACACGTGTCTTGTGTGTCTCTTCCAGGATGACATGGAAGGCTCCGGGGGGCCGTTCTGGTCAACAGCCCGAGGCGCTGATGGGCCGCAGGTACTGTTGTGAGCTGGGCGTGGCCGGCTCTGTGGGGTAAGGGGGTGTTGCCTGGGGCAGGAGAGTCTCCCTGAGAGCCACCAGCCTTGCATGGGGTCGGAAGCCGCCCTGCAGAGCCACGTGTGGCGGGCACTGTGCCCCGCGGGTCACCCTCGCTCTTCGGAGATGCCCCTTCATTGAACTAAAGTCACGGGGTGAGGGCCTGGTCTGCAAAGTGGGAGACACTGTGGGTGGTCAAGACAAAGGAACATGGGGCCGCATGCCCCCTGAAAGGCCTTTCTGGGGAAATTCAAGTCATCACATTTTGTGCCCCCAATTTTGGGTAGTAACAAATGTTTGGCCTGAGTAGAATCTGAAATTCCTATGAAATCTCCACCTTGTTCTACTGTTAACATGTATACTGCTGCTCAGGGTTAGGGCCAGCAAGGAGTGACCAAAATCCCAAAACAACTGTGCCCAGACAGCTCAGACATGTCAGGGGCAGACCCAGGGGCCGGCAGCTCCTTCCTCCCCTGCCCCCGCTGTCCCCTCCACGCCACCAGCGCTCCCGTGGCGCCAGCATGGAGGACCCCCCAGGGCCACAGCCCTGCCCAAGAGACATGTGGGTTGGCTGAAGCCACGGTGTCCAGCTTCATGCTCAGAGACTCAGCCTGTTGAGAGCATGGGTGGCTGGGACAGGTTTCTTACTCGGAGCAAAATGAATGAGAAATTTCAATTAGGCAGAAACTGATTCCATAGTAAGTTAGAATGGCTTTACCATTTTAACTTAGTACATTTCCTTTTACACACGTATTTTTAAGTCTTGACTGTTACCAGCGGGCTTTTCTTGTGGCAGAAGCATCTCACAGCGGGGCCTCCAGCTGCACTAACACTGTGTCTCCTCTGCCCTGACAGGGACCCCCCGGCCTGCCGGGACTCAAGGTCAGTGACGACATGCCTGGGTTTCTGTGGTCACTGGCTCGGCCTAGGTCTCGGCACCCTGGGGCTGGGGGAGACAGGGCCGTGTCTTGGGTTTTCTGATGGCGGGAGTAGGATGAATTCATCCCAGGAAATGTGCAAAATACAGCAAAAAAGCCTGACAGGGAAATAATCGCACACCACCCCCAACCTAGACTTCCAGCGTTAAGGGGCCATTGTCCCATTCTCTCTCCGAGGCCCAGGAATCAAGATTCCTGGGTTCACACACCTGAAGCATATTCTCAGACTTGGCCTGAAAAGAGGGGCATAGGGAAGAACTCAGGGTCCCTACCTCAGCCGCAGGGACAGGTGGACTCCTGGGCTCAAGGTCAGGCGTGGTGACCTTGTAGGGCCCAGGAGCTTTGTCCTCTGCTCCCCCCATCCCTGGGGGACACCAGCCCCCAGCCTGGCCCCGAATACCCCACCCCTGCCCAGGCCCCGAAGCTCCCAGGGCAGGTGCCTGAGGGGGGAGCCTGGAGGCTCCTCTCCTGGGCCCTGGGCAGCAGCCGCCTTTCACCCCGCTGCGTGCTCATCAAAGCGGCCTCTGCTGCGTGCGGGGCCAAGGGCGCACGGGGCCCACCCTGGGGCTCCACTCTCACACATCACCAGCCCCTGCCATGGCACCTGCTCCTTTGAGAATGCTTTGCTTTCATTTGCAAGACGTCGGGACATTTCAAAAGGCTGACTTTTGGGAAGGGCTGTGTGTTTGCTTTCTTAAATTGTTTGAATGAGGTCATCTCAGCGGGGTTCTGCTTGCAGTCCTAATGATGGAATATGTCCCCAGGCTCCACAGCCGTCCAGGCTGGGTGCCTTCGGCCAGCGTGGGCCACGGGTCCCTGCACAAGTTGCTCAGTGTCCCTGGGACCCCTCGGCTCTGGGCTGGGGGAGGGTGGTGAGATACATCCTGGGTAACTCACCCTTCCCTTCCCCTGGAGTGGATACTGCCTGAGGACTGGGCTGGCCCCAGCAGGTGCTCACCGAGCCCCTTTATTCACTTAGGGGGATCCTGGCATGCCTGGGCTGCCAGGGCGAAGGTAAGCACTGTGCCCGGGTTCAGGGATGTGGCCAGGCAGGGGCAGGAGGGCCCGGGTGGACGCCTGCGGAGATGAGCTCAGGGCGGCCTCCCCTGCTCTTCTTGCCACTGCTTTGTTTCTTTATAATTGAAGATGTGCTGGTTTCAAAGGCAACCCCCAGGATACCCACCTACAGGGCACCCAACCCCAGGGCATCCCCAGGTTTGACTGCGTCAGGAACATGGCCTTCCTCCCAGCTGTCTGGCTGTGCAGGCCCCCTCGGCCCCTGCCACCGGCCTCCCGCCTCTCCCTCCTTTTCCCCGACTTCCCCCTCCCGCACTTCCTCCTCCTCCCGACTCCCCTCCTCCATCCCTCCACAGCCCCTCCTCAGGCCCACAGGGTGAGAGAGAGAAGTCCAGGCCATCGCCACGTCCATGGGTGCCCCAGACTCCTCATGGGGGTCCCTGCATTCCTGGGCATGTGGCCAATGCCGTGCGTCCTCCATGTGACCCTTTCAGGGAGAAGTTGGAGCAGATGGAGCCCCTGGGTTCCCCGGCCTCCCTGGCAGAGAGGGCATTGCTGGGCCCCAGGTGAGCCGCCTTGGTGGGCCCAGGGTGCAGAGGGGGCGTGGAGCCCTGAAAGGACTATGCCAAGATGAAAGCCGGCACGAGGTGTGCCCTCCCGGGTCCCTGGGCCTCCGTGTGCCCCCTCCCGGATCTCCATGTGTCCCTCTCATGTCCCTGGGCCTTGGTGTGCCCTCCTGGGTCTCCATGTGTCCTCCCAGGCCTCCGTGTGCCCCCTCCCGGGTCCCTGGGCCTCCGTGTGCCCCCTTCCGGGTCCCTGGGGCCTCCGTGTGCCCCCTCCCAGGTCTCTGAGCGCCAGGAGCTAGTACAAGTCTCCGTCAGGGCTCTCAGTGGCTGCCTCCCTCCCAGGCCCCAGTCGGTCGGGAAATAACCCCACGTCTTCATCAGAGCCATCCCTCACGGGGGGCCAGGGGCTCCTGTTTCTGTTGATGATGAAACCATTTCCTTCCTGTCTCTTCAGGGGCCAAGGGAGACAGAGGCAGCCAGGGAGAAAAAGGTGAGTGTCCCTGGGGTGGGTGGATGGGGTGGGGGCCGCTGGGACATCCCAGAAGGTTTTGGTCTCAGCTGTCCCCAGGTCTGTGCCCCTGCTGCCCATGGGACCTCAGAGACTCAGGCAAAGACCCTCAAGTGGACGGGTGGCTTTTAGGCTGGGGCAGCGTGTGTGCTCGACCGTCCCTGTTGGAGCCTCCCCTGCCTGGCAGGGGGCTCCAAGGCCACAGTCCACAGCCCCGGGCGCCTCCTCACCCCCCGTGGGCTCTGGGCACCCCTCCAGGGCTGGGTGGACTCTGGGGTCCTGGCCAGAGCGGCTGAGATGAAATGCCGGACGCATGGCCTCCTCTTCCAGGGAGATCCAGGGAAGGACGGAGTTGGTCAGCCGGGCCTCCCTGGCCCCCCCGGACCCCCGGGGCCTGTGGTCTACGTGTCGGAGCAGGACGTAAGGACGTTGCTGTGGGTGGGCACCCAATCTGTCCAGACCCACCTACTGGTGCAGGGATCCCCTCCCCGAGCCCCCCACACCCCCCAGGTAGGACAGGCCCTGACTGCAAGGCCACACTCCAACTCCACGGTGGGGGCTGCAGAGGCCCTCGGTCAGAGACGCCCTCGGTCAGAGACGCCCGGGTGTCCAGCTCCATGTGGCTGATGGAGACACCAGGGAGGGGTAAGGGCCTGCACAGGGGCGTTTTTTATGTCAAAGGCTCCCACTGGGTTCAGTCCCCGTGTCCTTGATACTGTGGCCCCAAAGCTGCATGTAGTCACCCAGCTGTCGCATCAGAAGAGGCAGACGCACCTTTGGCTCTCTGGTGAAGGTTGTTTGGTTCCGGAACCTTCCTCCCCACTGCAGCCCATCCATCAGGCCTCTCAGCTGCACCCTCTGCGGCCTGCTAGCAGTGCATCCCACTGGTCCCTGTGCCACCCTGGCCTCACAGAGGCAGGCGCGTCTCCACCCAGCCGCATGGAACACAGGACCAAGCCCTGCTCTGGGCAGGGAGCTGAGCCCCGGGCAGATGCAGGGCCCAGGGCAGCAGAGCTGGGGTGTGGCCAGGGGTTCAGATCCCTGCTTCTCTGTGGCCACCAGTGGAAGGGGCTGCCCGGGGCAGAGCTGAGAGCAGGCACCGTCAGTGTGTGATTACTGGACAAGTTACCTAACCCTTGTGCTCCAGCTCCTCACCTAGGAGGTGGGACTTATAACAGTCTTGAGAGGAGGGGTGGAGTTGGGAACAGGCAGGAGAGGGCTTGCCCCAGCATGGCTTTGCTAGGAGCAGGCAGACAGGCATCGGGAGGCAGGGCAGCCCGGGGAGGCCACAGGGACCTCGGGCGGTGACGGTCAAGTCGTCAGAACATCAGAAAAGCCCTTCCGTAGGCCCGACCACCTCCGCAGGCAAGCAAGGGAGGTCTAGCAGAGAGGAGCATTTTAAACAAATGGAAGTAAAAACCGTGCCCTTAGGGGCGTCTGGAGTCTGCATCCAGCTGCTCTGAGCCAAGGGCGTCTGTGCTGCAGGAAGGGACACCCAGGCCTAGGTGAAGACAGTGGTATAAAAGGCAACATTTCCTTGAATTTCCTGGTTCGGTGTTTTGTTGATCTGTAAGTCGCTCGAGTCCGGTTTAATTTTAAATGCAGCCCTTTGTTTCCGATTTTTCCTTTTGCTTGTGGACAGGGATCCGTCCTGAGCATGCCGGGACCTGAGGTACGTGCCTGCCCGGCTTCTAAGAGACGGGCCTGCGGGCACCTGGGTACAAGGCTGGGTGGGGTCTGGGCAGCCGCGCGGGTGCGTGATGACCCCAGCTGACGCCGTCCCTCTTTCCCCAGGGCCGGCCGGGTTTCGCAGGCTTTCCCGTGAGTAACCTGGCGCCAGAGCTGCACGCTGCCCGCCACTGCCCTCCCGGCTGGGGAGGGGTCTCCACCTGGTAGCGCAGAGCAGCCCGGTCGAGCTGGGGTGGGCCTCGTCAGGCCCGAGGGATAGCGACAGTCACTGCCCCCAAGGACATGATGGGAGCGGGATGTGGGCGAGAGCCCATGGCAGGCCCCATGCTGGGTGGGCACCCGTGAGGGTGAGGCAACTCCTTGCACCTGTAGAGGCCTGCAGTGTGCGGAGTGAGGCTGGGGCCAAGACCGGTCCTGGTGGGGCTGACAAGGAGGCATATTACAGGGGGTAGCTGTCGGGGGAGGTGGAGCAGCTGTCGGGATGGGGGAGACGCCAGCTGCTC